>NC_083825.1:3861393-5061393 GCF_015708825.2 Lethenteron reissneri | reverse complement strand
GCGTTTACCTTCTGCGGATGAGTTTGAGATTACATTTATTTTTTCTTTCCGAATATCTGATTTGCGTGCAGTAAAATCTCTCGCAGCCAGACTATTGGGGGAGAGGCTTTCTGGCTCTGTGGATGTATCCGTTGTAGTGCAATTATTTCGTGCATTCATACGCAATCATATGAATAACAGCTTCGTGTTATTAATCAACTAACATATTTAATTAATATGTTGTAAGGTTATACACATTTTAAATGTAAGATTTACTGTTTAATAACACTTTAAAATAATCGCAACGTGTACATGCGCTTGAGGCAGAGGTTCAAGGTTGATTCTCAAACCCAAGAAACAGATAGTGACTGTCTTGGGCTTGATATTTTTTAATTTTTTTGTTGTCAAATGTGAAATAAATATTACCACGAGGAGAGAGAGTGAGGAAAAGCCCTCGCAAAGCTCGCAGATAAGCACGGCGTTCATTAGCATTGGTTCCCCCAATTCCACACCACATATAAATGCATGCATTATGACGCTTGGGAATTGCATGGGTACTCTTTGGTTTTTTCGGTAAAGTAATTTATTTAATATTTTACCTACGTGACTTTACCGAAAAAAAACAAAGAGTGAATCGTGCAGTCACGAAAGCTTCAAATCTAGAATTGCATGGGTGTTATTTGTATGTGCTGTGATGGTCAGTGATATCATTTTTCACTTCCCAGTCTGAAAAACCACATAAAAAATGTCCTGCGCAAGATTAGCCTCGCGTTTTACTCTTTATCATATCGTGTGCAGGTAAATTAGCGCATGAACAGGTTGTAATTTTGTTGGTGACTTTTGCTGAGATCCATTTTATTTCTGTAGCCTTCTCCGAATTCTGGCTTATCCAAATCGGGCTTTGTGAGGATGTATTGTGTTCTCAGATGACAGGTTTTTTTATATTTAAATAACGATCACTGTATATGTGCAAATGTAACCATTTCAGTAAATTCTAAAATACGGTTCTACAACGTACCTATTTTTTTTTTTTGCAAATTCATATTTAACCCCCTTCCCCAATTAGTTCAGCTTCAAGAGCTTTTACCGTGCGTTAAAACTGCCACTTCATTTCAGTATTTAAAAGTGTGGAATTGTTAACCATCATTTTAACTTAAACATTTCCATAACGAAAGCAAAATAGAAGTCACAGGATCATCAAAGTGACGTAACATTACGGCATGTAAGTTATATAATACAAGTCGTGTCACTTGATGGTGTTATGCCCAATTCAAGATGAGTTTTTCAGATGTTTGTTTTTATCTAGGTCTGGTTTTCCAGAATAAAAAAAAAATCAGAACACATCCATAATACCTTGCCTATAAGGGACTCATAGACTTGAAAAAGTAGGTACTTAAAAACAATGCCGTTGAAATAACTAGGCATGTAATGATTATTATTCATAACTTAAAAATAGATTCTTAAAGCACACGATGTATGCATTCCATTTATTGTCTCTGGTATGTGTGTGTAATTGGGTCACGTTAATGCAGCCACGATAGACGCTACACTCGCCACTATTACTCCATTCGCAATGTATGGTCTGGCAGCTGCCCTCTTCTCAGATCAGAACCCGCAGGCTTCCATCACAGCTCCATGCCTTTGTGTGGATTAGGTGATTGAGGTTGCCTTGATTCTTCAATAAATCCATTCTTTTTTTGGTTTCTCCCCCTCCCAATTATATTTCCAATTGTCCTATCGGTGCTGGGGAACGAAACGAAGGAACACGCTGATATCTTGGAGCGTGTTGGAAAACGGTCCACGTAAGTGGATACCAGAGAGCTACCTTTGGGATCCCTTCAAGTGAACTTTGGTCCTTGCACAGCAGAAGGCAGCCCTCTCTCACCCGCTCGACATGTGAGAGCGATGTCCACATACTGGTCAGATCCAATGTTTTAATTGGCATCAGCAATTTAACAAGATTAAGTTGAAAGCTAAACAAAAACTGTAAAATTTGAAAGATTAAAAACGGTAAACTATTTTAATTTTAGCAGGTAAAGCCCACTTTGCTATATTGCTCTTTTTCAGAAGCGACCTGACCGCAAATGATAGCTCAATGAAGTGGCTATATGGAAATCTATCGCGGCCAAATACTCTTAAACACATGTTTCTAAACGTGGAGGGGGAAAAACCGTAGGACCCACAACCACGGGGAGAACGCGCACACTTCAAAAATACAAGGCGTCGGGATCAAACCCACGACCTCCTGCATACCTGCCGAGGTATTTAACATCTCGCCACCGTGGTGCCCAATGTAACATGTTTTGAGTGTGCAGTCATTGGTGACCGCGCTAAGACCATCAACCCTCTCCACTTCAGAACCCTGTTTAATCGCAGGATTGAAACCCAGCTTCTCTGTGGTGCCAGCACAACGCTCTGACCTCTGAGCCAGCCGACCATTTTTACATGCTTTTTTTTATTGGCTGATTATTCATTGCCAATCATCCGTACTACCTTTGAATAAAACAATTTACAGCGAAGGAACTTGACGTACAGCGGAAAACCGTTCAAAGGGAAGGAGAAAAAAATCGAATCACTGCTAAAAAATGGAAAGTTGCCAAATGTGAAATATTTTGTTTAGAAGTACTTTTATTTTTTACAAATGTGTATTGGTGCGAATCGAAGACGTTATATTTTCAGGACAATGCAAAGAAAAATCTAAATCGCACGCTACACGGGAGAATATTGAAGTCCCGATTTTGCCAAATACTACTCTAATGGTTGTATAAAAACTCATGTATATACGTTGTAAAGCATTTGTAATGAAACCTTTGTGTCTGATTTTAATGTGTAGAATGAACGGAAGCCTGTATCATTTCTGAGTTAATCAAATGAAAGTATCCCATGTCGCAATGTTAGCTGACTTCAGTGGTTTATCTCAGCAAGTGATGGAAACTCCACATTCCTATGATAATGCTCAGTCTCTGCTTAGCACCACCAACTATTTAGTTTCTACTCTTAGGTTTTTTTCGGTAAAGTCACATAGGTAAAAATAATAATAAAATAATAATAAATGATACTTTTTGTTATTTTTCATTTATTTTAAATTTTACCTACGTGACTTTACCGAAAAAACCTAAGAGTATGAATCCTTGCAGTCACGAAAGCCTCAAATCTATAATTATTTAGTTTCTGCCACGTAGTGTCTAGCTGGTGGTGCTTTATCACCAACTGGTGATATTGCTGCTCGCCATATCGGGTCGAAGCTCAAGATGACCATCGGCCAATGGCCGTTGACCCCACCACACCTTGCCCAGCCGCTCGTTGACCTTTCGCCAGATCCCGCAGCTGCTGCATAGTAGACACGTGACCTCCGCAAGATTTGAATTTGACGATCTGCCACTATCTGGAGAGAGACGCGTTATTACGGAGGCGTGGGTTTGTGCGTTTGGTGTTTCGCCCGCTCGTCGCCACTGTTTCGAGGCCATCTCGTGCTTGCACACGTGATCGTGTTGAGGGTAAAGAACCCCCAATTATCGTCCTTCGGTTCGTGGTTTTGTCCACGTGTTTGCAGTGAACTCTGTTTTTTGTTTCGCTTGCATTTGTCTCTTAATTTCTTTTATATTTTGTAAGAAGGAAATGTTCAGAATGTATTGTTTGCACGTTACTCTGAAAGGTCTTTTTCTTTCTTTAAAGGCTAGTAGTGAGAATGCGTTTGACATGTCGCATTGCTCGGGATAGGGGTGCACAGAGCGATGTTCTATACCAAGTGACACGCGTCTTTCACTCTGCGCCTCGCAGGAACAAAGGGAAAACCACGATGCTATCATGTGAGGTCAGAACCCAAAGCTTTTACCCTGTGTTTAATGCCCTCTGCATTAAAGCACATTAAAGGGGAGGGGGTAGTGGGTGGGGGGCTGGAGGGAGACAGCAGTGGTGTGTGTGGCGATGGTGTGGTGGTTACCACACTGCACTCGCTATCAACCCAGATACTGAAGTTACATTTTCCGGCCACGGCTAAAATCGGTAGTGTGCGATATCAAGCTCCTGTACCCCCCCCCCCCGTACCCTTCAACTCGCACTGATCAATGTGTGGTGAAGTAGGGGGTCAAGCACCCCCCCCCCCCCGCGATTGACACTATGGGTTGAGATCTACATCCAGCAGTTAATTGAGAGAGTGCTGTACTGTACATTATTACGACTTCAAAAAAACATACAATTCAATAAAGGACGTTTTTTCGCCCAACAATACTTGTTTCATTATATTTCTTGTTATCTGCTGAAGATAATGTGTCTTGATGATAAATGCTCTTTTGTAAACGTTATTTAAATTTAGCAAAACTTCGCTTAGTGACACTCATTACACCCCGCGTATTATCTGTGTTACTACTGCATTGCATTATTTTTCATTGACAAAAAATAATTAAGGGTTGAACAATTCATCTCCTACCAACATTTAGCAAATTACCGAGATTCAATTTGTTCAGGAATTGAGTTTGTGTGTTTTTGTGGTAATAATGTGAATGTGCCAGCTTACCACTGGCTGGAGGCCTCGTATCAACCCATTATAAAATGTAATCTTGCACACACAAATTCGGTCCACTGTACTTCGTAGTTTTCTTTTGTCGTTTGCATTTTTACACCGCGAATAATTCCTTTCATCCAGGAAAGAGTCGCAGACGAACAGGTCACTTATTCAGTCCGGTTCTGCATCGGGGATGTTTGGTCGATTCTAATTGGATGCGGTGTAATGGCACGTGGGAGGAAAAATACAGGATTGACCAGAGCAAACTGACTAACACGAGGAGGTAACGCTCAAAGATCCACGCAGATAGATTAAGTAATCCACCGCTCTGCTGTCCTCTACTGACCACTTCGCAGCGCGTGAATTTCACCTCGTGCTGGTCGCTTTATTTATCTGCCGATCTGAAAACTCGTCCACCAATTCTGTGGCAAACGTCTCGAGAAGAATTACGAGGTCGCCTTGTGTGCATTGGAATGCAACAGAAAATGAGCCATCGTACTAGCTCCAGATTTAGTGCCAGGTGCCTTGTGCGGGCCTTCAAAACTTAAGGTCACTTGCAAGCCACGGGTCAGAGTAAATGCCACGATCCAGCCTTCATATAACCCAATATAAACCCGGCAACGAGAGGCTCATATCAAACGCTGCGGCCGCCGGCGTGAGGCATGAAATCAATGCGGACTGGCACGCAGGCAATCGATCGGCAAGTCGCGTGCGGTGGGGTAAAGTGTGGGTACTCCTCTCTTCCAAAAGCCTTCTGGTGGAGTCCCTTCCATCAGCAGTGGCGTGAGCAAGCAATTGCAGGGCTACACCTTTACTTTTTTTAACACTTAAAAAAATACACATTGTATATTAAATGTTCCCGACCCATTTTAATCAAGCAACCCCATTGATTCGGGAATAGGGCCAGTCTTACTTTTTTTGGGGAGGGGGGGGGAGAAAATCAATGGACGTGGATAACCAATTTATTTACCTTTTTCAGTTCCCGACACAAACCCACGGTAGTTGCAGTGCTGGGAAATCCCATTGCTTAGGATGGATGGATCGTACTTTGGCGCTCCCTCGAGTGAGTGGGCTAGGCCCTTAGCCTTTTTTAAATCCTTTATATTAAGTTCACTTGCTTGCGCGCTTACGACCGTGCAAATCTTTTGGTCGTTTTTTAACCCACTTCCCGTGATCCTATCGAGCTGACATTTTGCACACAGACTTGTTGTGCGTGGCAATTTATTTTCGTGAAAATTTTTTTTCAAAATTTTCCACTTTTTAGGATTTTTTTTTTTATATTTAATTACCAATTGCTTAATGGTGGCAGGCAATCATCTGACCCATAGGTGGCAGCCATCTCAAGCCAGAGGACGAGAAGACTCTAGCCGCCACGCATATAAAGGATTTATAGTGAAAAACGTTGTTTTTACGGGTTCATTTTTTGTTACTTTTAAACCACTTTAATTGCTGCCAGCAGCAACAGCACTGGAGCCGATATCGATTCAAAACGCAGGGAAAAATGCAGCTTCGCGTGTGCACGGCGCAAACTCTTCTCAAAGCAACCGCGTGAGCGAGCGTTTGGAAGGCCGCCTTGCACCGTTGCCCCTTTTTTTACACGCAGCATCATAACTTGTGTAGGTGCATTCGTTAGGGCGTGATGGATCGATGCCGCATCGATTAGTATCGAGTTTTAATCTGACAGTGCACGCATCGGATCGCAATGGGTAAGTATCGATGTTCTCAATAAGACTTTTTCTTTATTTCTGCGTAATGGGGTTCACGTGAACTCTCTCGCAACTTAGAGTGCGATACATTAATCACCATGGGGCTGGCGGAGGGGCGGAATGGAATAATAATTGAATATAATTATGACACCAAAGTTGCGAAGAGTTGGTGAATCTCCACGGAGGAAATGTGTACATCCATTAGCATGGAGAGCCGGTAATGATGATGATGATGCCTCGCCGTTCTGTTCCATAACCTCCGCAAGACAGCCGCACATCAAGTGGGCAATCACAACAATTTCTCGAAGTAGAAATGTTTCGAGCCGTTTATTTTACGGAGCGAATGGGAATTATCGTTTGAACACAGCTGTCTACAAATTAAAATTTCATATTGACGTTTGCTGGAATAGATTTGCCTTAATTACGTGGCGAGGTTTTTTTTCTCTCTTCTTTTGCCTCCTTTTCCAATTTATTACGTCAATTACTTTATCGATGATCCACATCCAATTATAGATGCCCTTTGAGGGTGGGAGAGAGGCCGGGTTAATGATGTGGTTGATTTCTTGTCTTGCAGCAACGTTTTCGACAGCGGTGGCGGTATATCTCCAAAAATGTTGTGTGCCATCGCTCTCAAATGCGTTTCGGGTCGTGCCGCGTGTCGTTTGGCACGACGTCCGACGTTTCGCTCCGCATGCTGTGGGAGCTTCTTCAGGAACCGAGTCGAGCAGCTCGTGTTTTCCCTCTGGATTATACAACGTTGCCGGCTGCTGCTGGTGGTAGTGGTTGACGGTTCTTGACGCCGATCATTGTAATCGATGGGATAAATTCAACCTTTCCAGTTCCATTCCTGAAGAAGCTCACAGATTCCCGACACGTGGCGCGAAACGTCGGACGTCACGCTGAACAACACGCGGTAACAATCCGAAACACACTACGTATGCATGTATAACACGCAGGCTTTCGCGACCAATATCATCCCATAATACAGGTGTTTTTTGGGTTAGATCGCGTAAATATATAAATGTTTCGTTAAACCCGCCACCACCCGACACAGCCAATTAGTAAGGTTTGCCACGTAAACAGAACGTGGCCAATTCGTTAATAGTACGGCACACCAGTGTGTTGCATGCCTCTTCATGCCTATATATTTTTTTGGTTCTTTCGGTAAAGTCACGTAGGTATAAAATCAAATAAATCACGACGTTTCGGGCGCAACACAAGCGTCTGTCATCAGGTGGGAAAGCATGCTTGGGGGGAAAGTAACGTCGTGATTTATTTGATTTTCTACCTACGTGACTTTACCGAACGAACCAACGAGTATGGATTCCTGCAGTCACGAAAGCTTCAAATCAACATGCCTACCTAGTTCACCATACGACAATGGGGATTGCCTGTGAGCAGGCATTAAGAGGCACTGCTATTTCAGTGCACACGAACGACAGGAGGTACATGAACAATGTGCATGCATCATGAACGTTGACTACCATGTGAATAACCTAACCGGTAATGGATACTCATTGTCAGTTATATGCATTCATTAATCCGCCCCCCCCCCCCTCTTCGCACGTGAAGGGCTCACAAGTGACGTCGTCACATCTACCCCCCAATTTAAGGAACGAAACGGGAGGATTTCTCCACGAATCTGGCTACCGCCTGATGATGCCGGTTGTAATTACTGGCGAAAGATCGTACTCAGATTGTAAATCTTGTGGATTTGCTCTCCAACACACCGGTGTGCTGTACTAGTAACGAATTGGCCACGTTCTGTTTACGTGACAAACCCCTTACTAGTTGGCTGTGTCGGGTGGTGGCGGGTTTAACGACGCATTTATATATTTACGCCATCTAACCCCCAAAAAACCTGCATTATGGAATTATGTATGTGTGTTGAACTTCTTGCGTACCGTACGTAGCCAACCGTGCTCACCGGAGGTGCGGAGGAAGTACAACAAACAAAATATAAAAAGCAGTTCTAAAGAAATGAGTTTTCGATCTAGACGATTTTTTAAAAGTGCATAGCTCCAGTGGCTTCCGAATGTCGAAAGGAAGAGCGTTCCAGACGGCCGCAGAAGCGCATCTGAAAGCGGCGCCGTGCGATGCGGCGATCACCGTCTTTGTTCGATGGCCAACCAAAAGCCGCCGCTGTTGCTGCTGCTGTTGCTGGAACGAGCGGAAAGAGCTGCACTGCACAACCGCGACGACTCAACAGTTGCGAGCACGTGCACGTGAGTGGCCTCCTCCCCTCCTCCTCTTCCCCCTCTTTATGAGACCACAACGCAAGGCCGTAATTATTCAAATATGCTTAAAATGTCCCCCCCCCCCCCCCCATATATTGCTATGAAATAGATTTCTGTTTATATGATTGTGGTTATTGTTGTACTTTATTAATCCCTAATCTTTGCCATTATATACATTGAAACAAGAAAAAGAAAAATGAAAAAACAGAGCAATGTAATACAATACACTATTAGACATTATTGTAAAACATAAATAAAAAGGCCATCCTATGTGTTAGTGATTTTTTTTATTTCGATTTAAAGCTTTTGTGGATGCAGGGATTCATCTTCTTGGTTCTTTCGGTAAAGTCACGTAGAAGGGAAATAATAAAATAATAAGTCACGTAGAAGAGAAATAATAAAATAATAGTGACTTTACCGAAAGAACCAAGACGTTTTATTTATTTATTTTAGACAGGAAATTCGTTTTCAAATTTAGATTTTTTTTTATGGGGGGGGGGGGGACCCCAGACCCCCTGAAAGATTTGGTCCCCACCAATGTTGACTCCATGGCTACGGCCTTGCCACAACGCCACCACGGGGCGCACATCGTCACCCGCCGACGCCAAACTTCACGGAATTGTTTGATGCAGACGGCGATGAGTGAGTGCACGGGCACAAGCCGTCCGTGCCACCGCCTCCAAGCGCGCCGTGCCTCACCTGTAGGCTGGCAAGCTGCCCACCCTTTTAGTGCCCCGTAAGGACTTTTTTTATGAATTTGTCCAAGGGGTAATAATTGCGGCCGGAATAGAATTTCACATTGACAATTGGGCAAGACGAACCCGTTAACAACCGTGGCAGAGTTGCCATTGTGGAGTTCAAATCGATAACGCTCTCCTTCGGAAAGCACATTTGGAGGAGGAGAAGAAGACGGAATATGCATTTCGTGTCACCGGCACAGTGGTGATTTTCTTCCTGTTATTTTGTTTGACAAACAAGCGAACTCACTCCCCTGGGATATTTTTTTTAAATATAATTGTTCCCCGTGATCGTTTTTAAATTGCGGAATCGTCTTGAATTGTGATTTAGGTATTTTTATTGTGAATAAATGCACGCGTTCGTTAAAATAATACACAGACAAAAGTGGCATCTCACCACAAGAAACAAACACATTTTAGTCAATCGCCCCCATGGCCCTTAAGCATGGCGGTGAGCATATGGCAGAACAGCTAATGGGATCGTGAACCCATCCTTTTGGACCTTTGAATGTTATGCCCCCCGCTATGCCCAGTGGGTTTAGTCCAGGCACACCAGTTTCTCCCAAAAAAGAGACCTGGTGAGACTTTCTCGCGTAAGTAAATGTTTCCTTCAATTAGTAACAATTAAAGGTGCAGCCCTG
Source organism: Lethenteron reissneri (assembly GCF_015708825.2). Taxonomy (NCBI): domain Eukaryota; kingdom Metazoa; phylum Chordata; class Hyperoartia; order Petromyzontiformes; family Petromyzontidae; genus Lethenteron; species Lethenteron reissneri. Next base: position 5,051,589 of record NC_083825.1, on the reverse strand, counting down.
CAACTACTTGCTTGAGCCACTGCTGGCAGAAAGGCCTCCATCAGAGGGAGACCTGGACAGTTTTCCTCTAGAGACCTACTCCTGCAGGCTGGCCATAGGTCTTGGAAAAGGAGGGAGGACTAACACTTTACCCGACCATACGAAAAAAAACCTGCCCAACGACTGGCCACGGTGCTTCACGATTGATGTTTAAGTTTGGGACGTGTACTGACCGAGCCAAATATGGCGCGATCGTTATCAGCCGTAATGTTGGCTGTGAAAGCCTCCGTGTTGAGTTATCTGTGGTAAGCCAATTTATCCTGCCGGATGGATAAGAGGCAGAGTTAATAAACTTGCCCTGCTATGCCATGGATATCGAATTGAACTGTTATTTTGTAATAAAAAAATACGTGACTTTACCGAAAGAACCAAGAAGATGAATCCCTGCAGTCACGAAAGCTTTAAATCGAAATGTTATTTTGCAATTTGTCTTATCGTAAACAAACAAAACATATGTATGTATACAAACAATACGTATGATTAAAAAAAAATTAACACATGATTCGGGTTCAATGCCTACACCATAATCTCACCAACATCCAAGGCGTAATTTTTCTCACAAACCGGTCACTGCTCTTGACAACGCGGTCAAAGCCACGACCGATATCGCTCATTAAAGTTACGGACGTGGGGCCCCCACCTTGATGTATATTTATACTGTACATACAGCAGGCAAACTGTACAATAGAATATAATGCTATTACCGCAACCAGTGGAGTTTACTCCATTAGCCTGAAGGGTTTTACTTCAATTCCAATTTGGTAACGCTGCTCCCCAGTAATCGCGGTGGCACCTGGAGGGTGGATTAGCCACCTAAATATCCCCGAGTAACCCACCAGGCACTCGGGCTTAATCCAATACTGGCCGCATTCCAGTGCATCTGTTCCATTCGGCCACGTCTCGGTCCTTTAGGGCCGTCCATAAGTAACGTCACGCACCTGGGGGGGGTCAGACATTTGGGACGATGTGTGACGAGGGGGGGGGGGGGGTTGAGAAATGCGACGTAACATCAAAATGCGCAACTTTAAATAAATATAGACAACACGTTCTACTTTATTAAATATACTTTATAAATAAATGTTTTCTCCTACAACATCAGAGTGCAGCGCCACATTAAATACGCAATACAATGAACAATAGTTTAAAGCGATTTGAAGCATGTTTTATTTGGGGGCAGAACTTTGTGACGTCATATTTGAGGGGGGGGGGTCTGACTTTTTGTGACGCCGTGTGACGAGGGTGGGGGGGGTAAAAAACGTCCAAAATCGCGTGACGTCATTCATGGACGGTCCCTTACGGCGGCGTTGGCCAAATGTGTCACCATCAGCCGACGGCGCTGGTGATGTGCCCGGCAGACAGTGCGTGCCACTTGCTGCTTTGGCGCGTGGATCAAGGCACCCGTGATTGGCATTGGAGTGGTCTCCACGAGTCCAGAGACCAAGGGGAAGACCTAAGGTGCAGATGATGGGGTCAGGTCAGACCCACGAAACGTCGCTGCGTGTCTACTCTCCGCAGAAGCTGCGAAGAGGCACGGCGGTCGTGGTGCTGCTGGTGGTGGTGGTGGCTTCAATCGCTTTGGCCACGATGTTGAAAGCGAATACATTTCACGTAACGTAAGTTGGTGGCAGGTTTAACGACGCGTTTATATTTATGCGATCTAACCCAAAGTAAAAACCCTCTCTGTTATGGATAATATTGACCGCGAAAGCCTACGTGTTTAAATAACGGGAGTTGTCTCGGATATAACAAATAAACAATCTGTAAACCGTTCACAGTGCAATTAAGAGACAGAAACTCTGAACAAATTCAGGGTGATCATTGCCCGAATGTATGGAGATGCAAAGGCACTGGCCCAACCATCCCCTCGAACAAGATTTGCCCCAATGGGCCATTTTTCTAGAGGCTACACCTCCCAATAATGAATCTAAACAGCGGGGCTGGGGTAGAAAAATCACAGCGGCTGTTCTTGCCGGGGTGGGATGCATTCAATCGATCAACAAATGATGGAAATGCTTCAGCTGAGACTACTCTTTGGCCTATAGCACTTTGAAAATGGAACGGGTCAAGGGTTAGCTAAATTTCAAGGTCAAAAGGTTTTTAGTTTGGTTTTTTTCCAGTCATCTGGGTTTGTTTCTCCAAGGTCACCGGCCCCATTGTGCACTTGGTGTGAAAGCACTCCAAAAAACACGTAAATATGAGCCGCTCAATAAAAAGTGTCAGTTAAAGAAATACCGTCTCCGTACGTCGCTTCCCGCAAACGTATATTTATTTTACGAATATTTTCTGTGTGTATAGTTGCGGGGAGCGGTAGTCTAGTGGCGAGTGCACTGGGCTACGAAGCGGGCGACCCGAGTTCAATTCCCGTCCACGGCCAACACCAGCGACGAATACTCGAACCGGTCCTGGGCCTCCCTTAGGTCGACTCAGCCTAAAGGCGGTGGTGCTGGCCACTTTGTGTGCCGTGCCTGCCTTCATTAGGTGCTCGATAGCAGCACTTGCCCCGACAGTTTGTTCAAGGCTATACGGGGGATCTTTGTATCAAAGTGCAGGTTTTTAAATCCTTTATATTAAGTTCACTTGCTTGCTTGCTTGCACGCTTACGACCGTGCAAATCTTTCGGTCGTTTTATAACCCACTTCCCGTGATCCAATCGAGCTGACATTTTGCACACAGACTCGTTGTGCGTGACAATTTATTTTCGTGAAAATTTTTGTTCCAAAATTTTACACTTTATAGGAATTTTTTTAATATATTTAATTACCAATTGCTTAATGGTAGCAGGCAATCATCTGACTCATAGGTGGCAGCCATCTCAAGCCAGAGGACGAGAGGACTCTAGCCGCCACGCATATAAAGGATTTATAGTGAAAAACTTTGTTTTTACGGGTAAATTTTTTTTCAAGACTAAAAATCATCATTGGTCATGATCAATCCACCGCTCGATGAAGGCCTCATCATATCTCATGATTCTGCGATGGAGCTTATCACTCAGAACCTCCGCACAGGTCCATTCCGGCACTAATTATCTGAACTACTCTGGACCGGTTTCAAAATTGAAGGCCTTATCAGCAGAGTAAGGCTTGTTTAATCAGTACGAAGGTCGTCATTGCTGCCAGCTGTTCTTGGCCAAAGCACTCCCGACACAATACATGATAAGGGACCCTGTTCAATATAACAAAGCAATGACCTTGCAAATCCACTGCTGAATGAGGGTCTGTCCGTGCTTGGGGTATATTTGACCATACTTCGCCTTGCTGGTGAGAAGCATAGGACGTGGGAGCATAGTGCAGTACAGTATTTTTTACTACAATGTCCACTAACCCATGTAGTAATACTGTAATGTACGTATATATATATTTTTAAAAACCTGCGTCTAGTAGAGAATTATGGGTACATTTTTATTACCCACAAAAACAGCACGTTATTATAAAACCCATGAATGTAATTATATGCCCATGATTACCTCCGCAAGAGTGCAGAGCGATTTTGGTTAATATGTAGAGGTTGATCAATCTATGCTAGACGCCTCACTAAGGCCAAACGGGATAAATGAGACAACACGTTGGTGTTGCGCCGTAATGAGGGCTGCTAATAAGCATAGCATCCAGGGCCTGCCACGTATTCTCCTCCTCCGTTATGAATCTAGATTTGTCTTCACGTTTACCAATCGCGCCTTCGCAGACTTTGCGATGCTCATTCGGACATCGATTCTCCTCTGACTGCAGTCGACGCTGCAATCGCGCCCTGGCGTCGCGAGTAACGACAGACCCGTGGATAATCTCAAGTTTTCAAGTTTCATTTATTTGGTATAGCCCTGTGAGCCATTCGGCTCTTGAATCGGGTGCAACCGCAACAAACAAAAAAACAAAAACATGAACAAGAAAACATCTTAAAGTGACTATGTGCAAACAAAAAATCCAAGAAAAGATAGAAAAAACATTGCAGAAAAAGCACCGTACACCAACGCTGTGTGCAAAAATCCCAGTGGGATGCAAGTCAAACAACAACAACAACCACAAGACAACTCACCCCATCCGTGCCTCCATCTTAAACTAAAACCTTAAACTAAACACATTTTTATTTTACCGGGAAAGGACCACTTGAGCTCTGTAGCTCTTTTTCAAGAAGCGACCCGGCCAATCACAATTGATAGCCCAACGTAGTGGCTTATCGCGTGGAAATGCATAGCAGCCAAATGCTCTGAACGCGTGTCAATTCTAAACGTGTAGGGAAAAAACGGAGGACCCGGAGAAAAACCCACGAGGAGAGAGAGAGACACGCAAATTACAAATGTACAGCAGGCGTCAGGTTGAGTATCGAATCCACAACCTGCTGTACACCAGACGAGGTGGTTAACATCTCCTAGCCACCAAGTACTGCCCTGTATGTCCGTGTGGCCTTCACGACACTGGCATCTCACGTCGTTGAAAATCGGTCGCAGGACCAGAACCCAATCGCGCATGGGAGTTCACGGAGAGGCGACAACAGCTTTGCGCTACGCCAAAAGTGCCGACTTTGATGCGGCCGAGGAGCGTTTCATGTCAATATCTAGCGAGAAATGAAGCTATTTTTTTTTAAATCCTTTATATTAAGTTCGCTTGCTTGCTTAGGACCGTGCAAATCTTTCGGTCATTTTTGAACCCACTTCCCGTGATCCAATCGAGCTGACATTTTCCACACAGACTCGTTGTGCGTGACAATTAATGTTCGTGAATTTTTTTTTCCAAAATTGTACACTTTTTAGGACAAAAATATTATATTTAATTACCAATTGCTTAATGGTGCAATGCAATCATCTGACCCATAGGTGGCAGCCATCTCAAGCCAGAGGACGAGAGGACTCTAGCCGCCACGCACATAAAGGATTTATAGTGAAAAACTTTGTTTTTACGGGTTATACTTATGCCCGATGAGAACGAGGGCCGTTGGACACCAGTGTGGTATCTATAAATGGATCACCCCGTGCTCGTTCCTTTTTAATATTTTGCAAGATGCATTTGTGCGCGTGCGTGTGAAGGACGCAGGGCCCGTCGTGATATGTTAACACGGGTGCCTGGGTGATAATTTCACCCTCCCCCCCCCAAGAAAAAGCAGAAATAAGCGCTAATTGCGAGCGAGGTAATGTATATTTACTCTCAAAAAAAATAAAAGAAATTGACAGTCGCCCGTTCAGCCCCTTCGTTGAACTCACTTTGCCACCCCCCCCCCCCCCCCCGCTGTTAAAATGCTGCTTGAGGATAACTACGCTAAGATTTGATTTCACACTTTTAAATTAATAACGTTGAAAAAAAAAAAAACACTGGAATAAATTGTAATAGGATGGGAGAGAGTAGGTGGGGATTTGCGAAAATATGATGCGCGGATGTTGAGTGAACTCGCGATATACGGTACTGACTGCTTGATCAGTCGCCTCCGTATCACTCTTTTATCGCTACTGCCACGGTTTCTGTTCCCGTGAACTTCGCTCATCGATTCCTCCACGGTTCTGACTACCTTTGGCCGGCAATCGAACAAAAGACGGCGGTCACCGCATCGCGCGTTTTCAGGTGCACTTCTGCGGCCGTCTGGAACGCTCTTCCTTCCGATATTCGGAAGACACTGGAGCTTATGCGCTTTTAAATCATCGAGGTTGAAAGCTCATTTCTTCTTGTGCAGATTTTTGTGTTTAGTTTGTTGTCCTTACCCCACGCCTTCGATTAGCGCGGTTTGCTACATACGGTGCGAAAGAAGTTCAACGTGCACATACATACCAGCCACTGACTCTGTTTCGTCTCATTCACAACGCCCGGCAACCTTTGTCTCCCAAATTCGGATTTTTATCCACCACCCCATGTACTCATTTAAGGCTAGAGGGAGGAGGCACAGGACCGGCTCAGATAACCGCCACTGAACAAACAAAGGCAGCAAAATCTCTGAATGGCCTTTCATGGACCTTGGGGGCAAGTTGTATTCGTGAGCACCTACTAAGGTTGGCAAAACGCACGACGATTTCACGTGTCCATCACCACACACGCCCGGCCACTTTTATCCCACCGCACCAAGATGATCCGTTCAGATGTTCGCTATACTCTTAGTTTTTTCGGTAAAGTCAAGTAGGTAAAAAATTAAAATTAATAAAAATAAAATAATAAAAAATCACTATGTTTCGGAGGCAACACAAGTCTCTGTCATCAGGTGGGACCGTCACAGCCAGATTTGCTGTATCAAATGAGGCAGGGAATCCAAGATGCAAGTTCTTAAATACAAGTTAAGGGGGAGGGGGGGGGAGCTTATCAGAATGTGGTAGCCAATGAATGGAACGTATTGGGAGGGAGGGGGGGCTAAAAGAGGTGTGCGTAGACGTGTTTGTGTGCTAGCCCTTGTTGGTGCACATGATAACGTATTGGAAGGGGGGGCTAAAAGAGAGCACGTGGTGTACTTGTACGTGGACCTGTTTGTGCACAAGCACCTGCTGGTGCACATGATAGAAGAGAACGAAAATGCTCATCTTCTTGGTTCTTTCGGTAAAGTCACGTAAAAGGGAAGCTGTCTCCCCGACAGACCTGGTCTTCACCTGAGGACGGCTGCTTGCGTTGTGGCCGAAACGTCGTGAGAATTATTTTATTTTGTTTTATTATTTTATTACTTCCCTTCTACGTGACTTTACCGAAAGAACCAAGAAGATGATTCCCTGCAGTCACGAAAGCTTTAAATCGAAAATGCTCACGTTGTTTTTTTTACCAGTGTTGGCTGACAATCAAATACAAAATTAGGAGAGTACAGTACTGTTAAACGCTGGGGATGTTAACACTCGGTAAAGTAAAATAGTGCCTGTCAGATAAGATGGTCCAAAAAAGTGTAGTTAAATCACAGATGTTCGCCGTTGAATATTTGACCTCGGTTCGCCGGGTTCGTAGCGCGATGCGCCGACCACTGACACACTACTGCTCCATCTACAGCCCACACACCACACGATGCACACAAAGATCCCCCGTATAGCCTGAACAGACTGTTGTGGCAAGCTGCTGCTGTTAGCGAGTAGCACTCATGAAGACCGGCACGGCACACGAGTGGAGATGTTTACACCACTGCACCAGGTAGTCATTTGAGGTTGAGTCGATCTAGGGGAGGCTCAAGACCGATTCAAATAATCGTCACCGGGTGTTGGCCGTGAACGGGAATCGAACTCGGGTCGCCGGGTTCGTAGCGCAGCGCGCTAACCGCTGCACCACCGCTCCCCCCATGCACTCACACACTCGCACTGACACACCATCACCGCCAGACAATGCAACGGCAATCAATATTGATAAACAACAAACGCACACACAAAAAAAAAACATTCTCTACCTTTTATTTTTATTTTAAAGCCACTGTGTTCGAGCCGGCGATATCTGCGCGAGAGATATAAGGTCGCGGGACTGCGTTGCCGTCACTATCTTCCACAACACAACCTTTGGCATTCTCACCAAGACCCCGAGGCTCGGGGAGCGGGGGCGGTGGTATTATTAAACACGGAGAGAGCAACTGAGGCTAAATGGCCACGAATGGACGTTTGGAGACGTCGAGCCAAAGGTGGTGCGAGTTAGAGGTCAAATGGCCTCTCCCAACCTTCCGTCAGCACCACGAGTCCCTTGCTGCCAGCGCGCGGCAAGACTTTGCAGGGCCGCGCCTTTATCCCCGTTTACAAAGGCCTCCCCCCGTGGCGTCGTCGCAATGTCCACAGGGCCCTGTTGTGGCGAGAGCTGATTTCATCGCTTCGCTCCGTTCCCGTGATGCCTTTCGCCTGCGTCTATTCCCCGAATCCAGTTCGTTCCTCCCTCTGCCTCCTGGTGCAATTCCGAACGTGCACCCTTATGCGTGCTCATTTGAACAATTTCCATTTCCTCCGTTGATGTCCGCATTTTTCACATTCAAGGTTCCACGGCATTAGATTGAATTTTTTTTTTATAAAAAAAAACCCATCCGAGGACAAACGCCGCATTGTTTGGAAAGCCTTATGGAAGCCACGCGTATGCGTGATTTTTCCAACCTTGTTTTTATTGCAGGCATGAACGTTGAACTTTGATATAATCCTCATATATGGCGCACCTGAGCCAAGCATTATGCGACAGCAACAAGCACTGTGGGCGGTTTTTTTTTTGAAATCGGGTTCTTTAGAAAATGGATTTAAACGGCTTTAGGATGCTTTGCGTTTAGTAGTCAGATTGTAAATGTTGTGGATTTGCTCTCCAACACACCGGTGTGCTGCTGTACGAGTAACGAATCGGCATGTTTGTTTACGTGACAAACCTTTCTAATTGGCTGTGTCGGGTGGTGGCGGGTTTAACGACACATTTGTATATTTACGCGATCTAACCCACAACAAAAGCTATATTATTGTTGCTTTAGGATGTTTACGGTGAAATCACGTGATTAAATGTGCGGCTTTCTTCTTTTTGTTGTTGTTGTATAGCTGCCGATATTTAGACGCAGAGCCAACAACTACGATTTAGCATTTAAATTTTGATTTAAAGCTTTCGTGACTGCAGGGATTCATCTTCTTGGTTCTTTCGGTAAAGTCACGTAGAATGGAAATAATAAAATAATAAAAAATAAAACATAATAAAATAATTCTCACGACGTTTCGGCCACAACGCAAGCAGCCATCCTCAGGTGAAGAACAGGTCTGTCGAAACGTCTTGAGGATTATTTTATTATGTTTAATTTTTATTATTTTATTATTTCCATTCTACGTAACTTTACCGAAAGAACCAAGAATACGATTTAGCATTCAGTTGATAATTCCAGACGACCTTGCCCGTAGCAGCGGAGTCGCGTACCGTTGCCACGACGTCTCCTTAGTATTTTGTGGATCGCGCATTTGCGTACGCAACACGTTGCACGGTGTCCCTTCTGGATGGCCACAGCTGCACCACGACTACTGGAGAGTTTTTCATCCTCCGTTTGTGCATCATCAGCTGTCCGCATCTGCAGCCATGGTTTGTTTAGTGGATGCGGTTTGGGGTGGACCGTGAGCTTCGTTTGAAAATCTAAAGCAGGGATTCTAGATTTGAAGCTTTCGTGACTGCAAGGATTCATATTCTTAGGGTTTTTCGGTAAAGTCACGTAGGTAAATAATTAAAATTAATGAAAGTAAAATAAAAATAAATAAAAAAAATCACGACGTTTCGGAGGCAACACAAGCTTCCGTCTTCAGGTGGAACCGTCACAGCACGATAGCTGTATCAAGTAAGAGAAATTCCAAGAAAACAGTCCTTGTATATATACTGGTTGAGGGTGGGAGGAGCCAAGGTAGGCCCTGGATATTATTTTTGTGAGGTTCGATGCGGCTGAAGCACGCTGTTAGGAATGAGCCTTTGTTGTGTAGACTGGTTGAACTCGGAGGTTCTAAGAGTTGTTAAGGTGCAGGGATCTTCTTGGTCGGCTTTTTTTCAGATTACGCAGCATGTAAGGACGCAGCCGTGGTGTGATGCTTAGCACAACGCGCTCGTAAACCGGAGGGCGACACCGATTCAATGTCCCGGCATGGAAGTTGTATCAATGGACACGTTTCCTAAACCTCCCCATCCACTCACTCACCCAGCTGACTCCCCGTACCCCTGTCCACCCAGCAGTATAATTGGGTTCATCACCGCGAGTCGATTGGCATGCCGTGTGTTTTTTCTCATACGTGTGGCCAGTGTGGAAGAGTAGGCCAAATTCCCCTCCAGAGCTCCCTCCTTCATGGAGGCTCTTCCGCCAGCAGGGGCATTGCAGGGCTGCGCCATGGCCTCCGATGTACACAAATCCACCCCTTCTCGACGCGCTGCACTAAACAGTGGGACATGCGCATCATCTCGATTGAAAACTCATTCATTTAGAACTTCTTTTTTTTGGCGTTTAGTTTGTTGTTCTTCTCCCCCCCCTCGCCCCGAACCTGCGATTGCCACGGTTGGCTACGTAACGGTGAGAAAGACGTTCAGCATTCATACGTACACGGGGAAAGGAGGCACAGGCAGCGAAGTAGACGTGGGTCTATGTGAGTCAATCTCCACCTTCAAATCTCAATTAAAAACTCATCTGTTTATACGGGTCGTACAATCTGCCTTGAATTCCCTCCCCTATTCTCCGTCCCTAGAAAGCTCTCTATGCTGCTATTATGTTTTATACATATGCCATTGTTTATCTTCTTTCATCTAATAGTTTTTTGTATATATATAATACAGGGTGCTTCAAAAATTGTGAACGCTTATACGGGACTATCGTTTTTAATGGAAAGAGAACGGATAGTACAATGTACGTTAATAGCTTTCAAAAGTCAAAGAATCTCCACTTGTTCGCCATCATTGTCAACACGTACCCGGGATCTTCTCCAGGTGGTCTCCAGAGCCCGGAGGTACATTTCTTGTGGTGTTGTCGCAAATTCTCGGAAGTGTTCAAAATGTTTTTGAAGCACCTTGTATTGAATATTTTTTTACTGTTCAGTGCTTTCAGCGTGGGAAAAGCTCTCCTTAAAATGAAATGCACTTTCATTATTATTATTACTGCTACAACATGCGTGCACTTGGCCAGAAGCAGGCAGTCACGACTGCGAGTGGCTGGCCAAGACGGAGTTCCAGACCACGGGATGAGAATACGGGCAGCCTCCCAGAGGGATGTGGCTTGACTCTGAGCGTGAGCAGCAACCACACCGCCCCTCGAGTTCAGCGCTGCACTAAACAGTGGGACATGCGCATCATCTCGATTGAAAACTCATTCATTTAGAACTTCTTTTTTTTGGCGTTTAGTTTGTTGTTCTTCTCCCCCCCCTCGCCCCGAACCTGCGATTGCCACGGTTGGCTACGTAACGGTGAGAAAGACGTTCAGCATTCATACGTACACGGGGAAAGGAGGCACAGGCAGCGAAGTAGACGTGGGTCTATGTGAGTCAATCTCCACCTTCAAATCTCAATTAAAAACTCATCTGTTTATACGGGTCGTACAATCTGCCTTGAATTCCCTCCCCTATTCTCCGTCCCTAGAAAGCTCTCTATGCTGCTATTATGTTTTATACATATGCCATTGTTTATCTTCTTTCATCTAATAGTTTTTTGTATATATATAATACAGGGTGCTTCAAAAATTGTGAACGCTTATACGGGACTATCGTTTTTAATGGAAAGAGAACGGATAGTACAATGTACGTTAATAGCTTTCAAAAGTCAAAGAATCTCCACTTGTTCGCCATCATTGTCAACACGTACCCGGGATCTTCTCCAGGTGGTCTCCAGAGCCCGGAGGTACATTTCTTGTGGTGTTGTCGCAAATTCTCGGAAGTGTTCAAAATGTTTTTGAAGCACCTTGTATTGAATATTTTTTTACTGTTCAGTGCTTTCAGCGTGGGAAAAGCTCTCCTTAAAATGAAATGCACTTTCATTATTATTATTACTGCTACAACATGCGTGCACTTGGCCAGAAGCAGGCAGTCACGACTGCGAGTGGCTGGCCAAGACGGAGTTCCAGACCACGGGATGAGAATACGGGCAGCCTCCCAGAGGGATGTGGCTTGACTCTGAGCGTGAGCAGCAACCACACCGCCCCTCGAGTTCAGCTCAGGTCCAGCGATTTGAATTTTACTGGTAGGAACCTCCTGGTTACACCAGCCCACAGGGGATTATTGTGTCCGTCGTGCAGGGAGGGGCTGGGTGGGGAGGGAGGGGCTGGGTGGGGAGGGGAGGGTGGGGAGGGGCTGGGTGGGGAGGGTGAGGAGAGGCTGGGTGGGCGGTGGGAGGGGTGGGGCTGGGTGGGGAGGGGCTGGTCACCCCGTGGTGCCCTTATAAAACTCAACGTTTAACCTACTCACGCCGGCTTGTGCCAGCCCTCACAGTCGGGCATATTTGCGGAATACACCACGCCGCCGTTGACCCTGGCCATTGACCGAGCAACCCAACGTTCCTACCAGCTCCCTCCGCAGGAATGTGTTCATACTCAACAAAACCCAAGGGACGATGGGTAGGGCTTCGGATTTAAACCGAATGGGAGCTCTGGGTATCTTGTGCATGAAAACAATCAAATTGACCCCTCACAGTATATATACGTGAGTTCTGTTTTCGTTACACGTTTAATTTAAATTCATTATTGAACGCGATTTTAAGACGTTTGACCTTGCTATTTCAATGCAGCTCATCATTAACATACACGCCACACCTCGAGCTCATGGCCTCACCTCGGTTACCGGCTGATTGCACACGCGGCGAAAGACACCGCGTTCAATTTGGCTCTGCATTTTATTATTTTGCTAAATTCCACCTCCCAGAATAAAAAAAATACGTACATTTTACCGTCATTCGACAGACGTTACTCGCCATTGAGTGGAAAGGTTTATCGGCGGGATCTCAGACTCTGTTCTGTGATGTCCACTTCTGCAGGCCGTTCGCTAAAACAAGGGTGACGACGATGCACTCACCGCTCTAAGATGCCGGTAGCACAATCAGTTGAATATTTGGGGGCAAAGGGCCGCAGTTTTCTCACAGAAATGCTGTAAGAACAGATGCAGCTTTTGGACCTGACCCTTGTACGATTTAGTATGAGACCGGAACCATCAGAAGCAGGAGTCGCCGGTGAAACAGTGCTGAGCGTCTTATTTACAACAGGCAAATAACAACAACAACAAGAAGCAACGCAGGAACCCGTTGCACATCCGTGAGTCAGTCCAACATTGCGTAAAAACTGCGAGTCCCGAGGGTAATCCATAATAAAGGGTTAGATCGCGTAAATATATAAATGTGTCGTTAAACCCTCCACCACCCGACGCAGCCAATTAGTGAGGTTTGTCACGTAAACAAAACGTGCCAATGAGTGACTACGGCAGCGCACAGGTGTGTCGGAGAGTAAACTAATTTATATTTACGCGAACTAACCCAGAAACAAACTTTTATTATGGTTAATATTGGTCGCGAAAGCCCGCCACGTATTCAACTCCCAAGGGTAAGCCTTGGGATGTCGCCACGTGCGCATTAAGGATATTTCTTAAGGGCCATTAAACCCCGCCGCTACACGAGGACTATGGGGCGGGGGAGGGGGGTAAGGGTTGGTGAGAGGTGGTGGGGGAGTTCGGGGGGGGGCGATGATTGGAAGGAGGAGGTCACCGTGTGGGCTGAGCTGATGGAGCCTGGTGTCCTACCTCTTCACCCCCCCCCACTTCGCCGCGCCAAACTGACCTCAATTACGCAGCCCCTATTAAACACGACGCGGTCGATTAGTCTCCGCGCAATGCACGGGCGCAGCATATGCACGTGCGCCCTAATTGAGGCCACGGGCTAATGTTAAACCTTTCACTTTTATTGCCGTGTAGATATCAACGTCTAATCCGCACGCGTGCGTGCGGTCGAGCGGTGGAGCTGGTGATGGTTTCCCGAGTTCAATTCCCCCTGCTCACGGGCAACACCAGCGACGATGATCTGAATCGGTCCTGTGGTTTCCCCCTAGGCCGACTCGGCCTCAATTTATTTCTTGGTGCGGTGTGTGTGTGTGTAAACATCGCCACTGGGGAGACAAAGGCGGCTGAGCGTGGTGCTGGCCACCCACCTCCCCCACTCGTGTGCCATTTCCGGCCTTCATAGGTGCTCGCTAACAGCACTTGCCCCAGCAGTCTGTTAAGGCTACACGGGGGATCTTTGTTATAGTGGGGAGCGGTAGTGTAGCGGTTCGTGCGCTGCGCTACGAACTTAGCGAGCAACACCAGTGACGATTTTCTGAACCGGTCCTGTGACCTCCCCTAGGTCGACTCAGCCGAAAATGAGTACTTGGTGTGGTGCGTGAACATCACCACTGCTGGCCACCCACTCCCTCGTGTGCCATTCCGGCCTTCATAGGTTGCTCGCTAACAGGGCTTGTCCCAAAAGTCTGCCCAGGCTATACGGGGGACCTTTGGCTTGGTCTTGTATGTATGTGTTCCTGCTAATCCGTGAATTCACGACCGGCACAATGCAGAATCATAAAACAAACTACAAAAATAGCTGCGCTGTTCAACTTTATCCTGTGCCTTGGAGCGGGTGGGTGGGGAGGGTGGTACGGGGGGAGGGGGGCACGGGGGGAGGGGGGCTTTCTCTATTCACAAGACAGACAAACAATCTCTACAAGCAATATATTTGTACTACAGACTAAATTAATAAATAATGCTCACAATAACCATTACACAAACACACGTAGCGACAAGAACAAATAAATCCCATCCCCATCTATCCATTCCATTGAATGGCGTTCCCCAGTGCCACGATGGTGCCTAATGCACTGGCACACCAGCGTGGGTCTGTGTCTGGAACTGACAAAATTGGTTATTCACGTCCATTGACTTCTCTCCAGAAAGTAAGACGGGCCCCCTACCCCCCCGCCCCCCGAGTCAATGGGTTTGCTTGATGCACAGGGGGTCCGGAACATTTGATCCAACATGTCATTTGTGTTGTTTTTAATGTATTAAAAAAAGTGAAGATTCGGCCCTGAAATTGCTTGCTCAAGTCACTGCTGCCGGAAGGGCCTTCCACCCGAAGGTGTTTTCGGCCGACTCTTCTCCGCTGACATGGAGTTGTTGTTAGAGGTGGGAAGCATTTCAATTTAAAGCTTTCGTGACTGCAGGGATTCATCTTCTTGGTTCTTTCGGTAAAGTCACGTAGAAGGGAACCCCCTGCCCACCTCCTACGCATTTCACAAGTAGTACTAACCACATATCTGCATTTCCCATAAATATGCTAAATTCCTCTTGATATGCAAATTATTTTGTCAAGGCGCTCTTCCTCTTCCAACCCAGCTTAAATATACGCTCCAAGCGTGGTGGTGTTTCATTCAGACGCTGTCTCCCGGACAGACCTGGTCTTCACCTGTGGACGGCTGCTTGCGTTGTGGCGGAAACGTCGTGAGAATTATTTTATTATGTTTTATTTTTTATTATTTTATTATTTCCCTTCTACGTGACTTTACCGAAAGAACCAAGAAGAAGGTGAGAAGCACTCACACTTTACCCAACCCCACGTGACCTGCTGGATGTCCTCGCGGGTGCCGCCTCTCCCTTAGCCTCCCTCCCCCTCTGTCATTCTGTCACTCGTCTCAGCCGTCAATTTTAGTCACGAAGTGTCCTGCACCGAGGCCCATTCACAATTTCTGAAGCTACCTTTTTAGGTCCACAGGATAGCCATTGATGTGCGTTTGTTCCGTGGTCTTCCTCTCCTTGTTGCTGTCTCTCGGCGTCATTCCGAGCACGCAACTCGCCGTTCTTCTTTGCGCATTTTTCAGCATTTTGCTTAATTTAATTCGTCAGTTGGTCGTGTTTTCAGAATCATTTGTCATGGCTTGCAACATGTACTGATTGAAACTTGTGTTCGTGAAATTTAGTTTTATAAATGGACTCCGAGCGATGGAACGCTTCAACTCAATGTTTTTATTTAATGCGTTTTTGTGGAAATTAATGTCACTGTGACCATGCGGTGACTGTTTAAAACGTTGTGCAAAATGGCCTTTCTCTCAGAATATGTTGGCTCGACTTCGGACGTAAGCTTCGTCAACAGCTCGCCCACCCACGCACGTACCCACACACACACCCACCCACACACATACACCCACCTAAGCACACACTCGCCCGCCCACCCACCCACACACACACCCGCCCACCCACCCACGCACCCAGACACCCACCCACACACCCACCCACGCACCCACACACCCACCTACACACCCACCTAAGCACCCGCCCGCCCACCCACTCACTCACACACGCACCCACGCACCCACACACCCACCCACTCACACATCCACCCACACACCCACCTAAGCACCCACCCGCCCGCCCACCCACGCACCCACTTACCCACCCATCGGCCCGTCCACCCACGCAATCCACCCACGCACACAAACACGTACCCATGTACTCACCCGCCCACGCACCCACCCACCATTGGTCAAGCAACCTCCACGACACCTTGCAGCCGTGGAAGAATGCTCTCATCCAGCAGTGGATCGACACGAACGCGCTCGGCCTGTGTATCGCTCAGCAGCGCTCGCCACTTCTTGAGCAAGGTCACTTTTGCAATAAAGCCTTGAACTCTCCACAGGTTCTCACCTGCTAAAATTAAGGCGATCAATCAACTAAATGAGTAGGCCACGTCAGTTGTTATTTCCGAAATAGCTTTTACGAAATGTTGCTTTTGTTCCAGCACTCGTGGCGCAGAAAGGTGAAATATCTGATCTGGGTTTATCGTACAAAATGCCCCAGATAGAAAGTCAATACTGCTTCTAATTCGTTCGGGGTGTGTTTAAATCCCATTGACACTGCCTTCGGTATACTCCTGAATATTTTATTATAATTTAAACCCCAACGCTGTTATCCTGAGTGTTCTATCAGCGTCGTGTCTCGAGATGAAGCATCCATTTGGAACTCTCACACAGCAGTGTCACCCTCCGTGCTCGAGAACAGGCCACGGACGTGGCTATCGTGGATCTACCTCTGACATTCCTTTTCAAGTGACCTCTACTCGATTCAGCATGGAACACCACTTCCACGCACACTCTGTCACTGACAGTTACGCGCATTGCATGGCTGGTGGCAGAGTGGCGCAGTGGCCTGAGAGCAAGAATCGCCTGGTTTTGATTCCCGACTCAGGCACAGTTCTGTGTGGAGTTGTAAATTCTCTCCCTGTTCTCTCCGTGTCGACTGCGCGTTATCTCCCTGTTATCTATGGGTTTCTTCAAGGTGCTCTGTGTTTTGTTTGTTGCTGCCATAGCTAAAAAACACATACAAACGTACCTGGCCTTGGCCCAAACATCCAAATGCAAAACATATATGTACCTGCAAAATACTCAAATGGAATTACACATAGCAACATCGCCCCCTACTGCCAATAGCTACTGGACATCTGTGAAAAAAAAGTTGTATACCTCATCGGCTTTCTCCAGCTAAAATACAATATTCTGATTCTGAACTTAGCAGTTGGTGGGGGGTGGTGTTCATAATAATGAAATGAATTCGCACATGGATAAATCGAGCATCAACTGTATTACTCTTTGGTTGTTTCGGTAAAGTCACGTAGGTATATACCTACGTGGCTTTACCGAAAGAACCAAAAAAGTCCCATAGGTGAAAGAAATTTTTATTTTATTTTTATTTTATTTTTTACCTACGTGACTTTACCGAAAGAACCAAAGAGTATGGATCTCTGCAGTCACGAAAACTTCAAATCTAGATTACATCAACTGTATTATCAGTCATTGGTGACCGGGCTGAGCTACAGCTGGGTTCCAGCTGCAAACGGTGCCACACTACGGCGCTCTGACCTCTGGACGACCTCAACGCGTGGTCCCCCATCGAACACAGCCACACGTTGTCTCGCGTGTCCAACTAATCCGGCCATGGCATCGCGACGCGCCCACACTCGGCTAATCAAACAGAGGCTGCGCAATAAGTAGCCCGGCCCAACAAGGTTGACTTCAGCCAGACGAGCTTAATGAGTCTCGATCTCGCACGCCTAGAAGATGAAATGTTTGTCTCTGTTAAGGCGGGTTATATAGCACAAAAGCAATTATGGACTCGAAGCGAACGAACAAATTGGTGGCGGCGTTCGGAATTCAAAGATTGTTTCTGTTGTTGTAATATATAAATTGAAGGAGGTACGGCGAGCGAGATTGGGGGGGGGAAGGTGCAAACAACGTGGTAGATGAGCGATCTCGTTAACGGTCTCTTAATTAACACCGCCCCCAACGTGAATCGCCTCCGATATTAATGAAAGGGCTCTTTGTGTGCAAGCTTACGGGACAACCGCCATACATATATATATGTACGTAGCTGAAATTGAGGGAGGATTTATTGAGCGGAGGTAACAACAACAACAAAGTACACTCGGGAATTCCAAGCAAAAAAAGTTAATCCATTATTCGTGAGTTCTCACTGAGCACAGTTAAAAAAAGAAAAATGTTTGGCAAATTTAATTGGGTATTGTTTAAGCCGACGAGGAATCCCATTGGGAAGCCCACTTGGGCAAATCTCATCCAATTGGCGATTTAAATGCGGTTACTTGTTTTCGGTTGTCACGATTTAGCGAGTTGGTGAACCATCCACAGTTGAGAAATGTCCCGCTCAGATGCCCGATGGACGTCATCGGTAAATTATTTACGGTCATATCACGCCGTCACGTCGCCACAACTGCCTCTTGCAAAACTTTAGAATAACAATTCTTTAACATCACAGCGTGCCCAGCCCGAAAATGTCTCTCCAAATAGCGTGGGCATTCATAGTCGCCCACGGCCAACCGCTCGGTAGGTATCTGAGCGAGTTATCCATAATAGAGGTGTGTGGGTTAGATCGCGTGAAAATACAAACGTGTCTTCTTGGTTCTTTCGGTAAAGTCCCGTAGAAGGGAAGTAATAAAATAATAAAAATAAAACATAATAAATATTTTATTATGTTTTATTATTCTTTCGGTAAAGTCACGTAGAAGGGAAGTAATAAAATAATAAAAATAAAACATAATAAATATTTTATTATGTTTTATTTTTATTATTATAAAATTATAAAAATAAAACATAATAAATATTGTATTATGTTTTATTTTTATTATTCTAAAATGATAAAAATAAAACATAATAAATATTTTATTATGTTTTATTTTTATTATTGTATTGCTTCCCTTCTACGTGACTTTACCGAAAGAACCAAAAAGATGAATCCCTGCAGTCACGAAAGCTTGAAATCGAAATACAAACGTCTCGTTCAACACGCCCGACACAGCCAATTAGTAAGGTTTGTCACGTTTAAAAAAATAAAACGTCGCTACAAGTTGCTGTAAACAGTTTAACACGGAGGCGGCCTGTCACGACCAATATTATTCATATTATGGGTTTTGGGTTAGATCGCATAAGTTTAAATGTGTCATAACCCTCCGCCACCCGACGCAGCCACGTAAACAACGCGCCAATTAGTTACTGCTTAAGTCCACCAACTCCCCGCGACCGGTTGCAGAGATGTCCGCGCATATGAGCGATTCAGTTGCGTGGAAACAATTAAAGCTGACTGACTGATCGCTGAGGTGTGGACCGGGCTGTATAAGGGGCCGTCCATAAATGACGTCACCCACCTAGGGGGGGGGGGATCAGACATTTGTGACGATGTGTGACGAGGGGGGGGGGGTTGAGAAATGTGACGTCACATCAAAATGCACAATTTTATATAAATATAGACAACACGTTCGACTTAATAAAATATACTTTTTAATAAATGTTTTCTCCTACAACATCAGAGTGCAACGCCACATTAAATATGCACTACAATGACAATAGGTTTATTTTTTGGGGGGGCAGAGCTTTGTGACGTTATATTTGAGGGGGGGGGTCTGACTTTTTGTGACGCCGTGTGACAAGGGGGGGGGGGTCTAAATCGTCCAAAATCGCGTGACGTCATTTATGGACGGCCCCGAAGAACCTATCCGAGATCTTGTAAAGGAATTACATATCTCCCCCCTCCCCCCCCCAACTCCGAACTATAATCATCTACTCCAATTGTGCTTTCGGCATCGTGTCGTCATGAGCAGAACAGCGTGCTTCAGCCGCACCGAACCTCACAAAAATAATATTCAGGGCCTACCTTGGCTCCTCCCACCCTCAACCAGTATATATACAAATACTGCGTTCTTGGAATTTCTCTCACTTGATACAGCAATCGTGCTGTGACTGTTCCACCTGAAGACGGAAGCTTGTGTTGCCTCCGAAACGTCGTGATTTTTATTTTATTTTTATTTTACTTTTATTAATTTAATTTTTTTTACCTACGTGACTTTACCGAAAAAAAAACCTAAGAATATGAGCAGAAGTGCCCACCGCGCTGCGTCAGCAAACAACACTGGAGGATCATCGTCGACAGCGTGGTCGAACGACTCGCGAACGGCCAGCGAAGTGCCCACCACTCGCGCTCGGCTGATGTGTCCACGTGGGCACAGCAATAGCTGCCCCGCGTGATCACAGCTATTGCTGTTGTTGATAATTGTTTGTTTACCCTTTTATCTGGCAACAAAACTGACACTTTTTTTTTCTAAAACCAAATATCATATTTTTGACTGGCAAATGAGGTTCCAATGGTGTAAATGCTTAACCCGAGCTCTCATACTCTGATGGTGCATTGTCTTTGAGTTGTGCGCCTTTTGGCGTCATCTGGTCCAACACCATGTGAGACTAGGCTCTAAGGAAAGCTGTCTCGGGTGTGGACCAATCAACTTCAAGGACAGTGCATACATTATGAGAGTTATGTTTTTTGTTTGCATTATGGCTGCAGGTAATGTGGTCTATGCAAACATGACTCCTTGTAAAAAAAAAGGTGTCAGTTTTGTTGCCAGATAAAAGGGTAAAAAACCAATTATCATATTTTTGACTGGCAAATGAGGTTCCAATGGTATTGCTGTTGTTGTTATTGTCGTCGTCGTCGTTGTTGTTTGTTGTTGATGATGCGAAAAGAAACCGCCGCTAAGATTGCTTTTCCCATTGACCAATCAAATATTTACATGCCCACGTTCTGTGATTCGGCCGCGATGCCACAACCGCGAAGCGAGCCGTTTCATAATGAGAATAGAGCAGCCCTCCCTTCGACCGCGCGGGTGAGTGCATTTGCGAGACGAGTCGTTTAAGCCTTAACACAGTCTCTATTATAGAATACCGAGATGTATCGGAGCGCATTCAATGTTTCTTCCGATGTGATATTCTCGATAAATCATGCATTCTTAGACACCATCTCTTTCTCATAAGAGCTACCACCTGAACCTTGCTATCGTACAGAGATGTGATCATAGCATTTGCATCCTCTTTGGTAACCGGACCACAATTTTTAAGGACTAACGGCTCAAGAACAAATAGGCCGGGGAGTAAGGAGATCCTTCGCATTATATGACTCTCAAATTCATGTTGGTGGGCATAGACAAAGGAAAAGTTCCCCCGGTATAGCCTTAACAGACTGTTGGGGCAAGCGCTTTTAGCGAGCACTTATGACGGCCGGCACGGTACACGAGGGGGTGGGGGGTCAGCACCACGCCCGACCGCCTTTGTCTCCCCAATGGTCGACACAATAGCCCTCGCTCACAGAGCGAGAGAGGGCTATTGTGCCCTCGTGCGTGCGTATGTGCGCGAGTCTCATGCGTAAGTAGAAAATGCTCTTAATTTACAGTCCACTTTTTGTGCCATCAACAAGTGTCATTGGCCGTGACGTCACGTATTAAATATACATTGTTCTGCTCTCAAGGCCACGGTGCAATCGCTGAATGTGTTGAGTGGTTTTAGTTGCTGTTTTTAAATGCGCAATGCAGCAGCAGTAGCAGCAGTAGCAATAATAGTAATAATCATTATTCAAATGTATAACTACGCATTTCATCCTAGGATCCCGAAAGCGCAATGCATGAAAAACAGGAAACAAAAACAGAACCAGGGCCAACCGGCCAAACAAGAGACAAGGCCACTTTAAAGAGATGGGGTTTTCAAAGCAGACGTGACTCTATCTACCAACTCCAACTGCCCTGATTTCAAGTGGCAAGGCGTTCCGTAGCGTGTGTGCCACGCTAACAAAAGCCCGGTCGCCGAAAGAGAGCTCGAGTGAGTGATGTGACTGACTCAATTCACTCAGGAGAGGGACACATCTCGTATCTATGGCAGCAGCAGAGCCGTGTTACACTCCACGGAACTAACGTGACGAGGGAAAGTTGATCACGGAGAAAGCGAAGAATTGATTTTGGGGCTGATGATTTTTTTTTGTTTTCGCCCAACTAAAGTGTGTAGCTCAAATCTCCTGCTGCAATAATTAACAAAAAAAAAACAAATCCGAACAAGCCTCGCTGCATTATTCACGGGCAATATGTGCACGTGCATACGCACACAGTTTGAGAATAATTGGTGGTATTTGTTTAACACGTGTAATAATCTCAGCTGTGGTCTCCTTTCATTTTTAATGCGCTACGGAAGAAACCCCCCCCACCCCCCTTACGTTTTGCTCCTTCCAAATATGTTGTAACGCAAATGCTATTATTACACCGCTGGGCAAGTGATTAGTTATGCAGAATGCAGCGTGTAACCCATAGCAGCTCGGTACGGGGACACGGCCAGCATTGAATGGACGGGCCCACGACCAGAGAAATAATTGAAGGCGCTGGGCACAAAACCAAAAAAAGACGCGAAAAACAGAGGGGGGGTGGGGGAGGATACAAATTGGCGGAAAAAAGGGTCGAGATTAAATATATACACGGCAAGTCCTCGCATCCACGGGTTAGATACGTTCCCGAAAAGTGCCACGTCAGGGGAAAAACGCGTTAAGCCGAGACATTTTCCCCAGACATAATGCAGATGATAAACTTTGGCGAGATACGATGCACTACTACTACTACGCACACGCGGCGAGATGAAGGGAACATATAACTCACGGTCTGCCGCCGCGTTACTGTATCATTCCGCGTTACCGTATTGCACGGGTCAGCCGAGCAGCTCAAAGAAAGTAGTTCGTCGTCGACTGCTCAGAAACCGCGTTATAACGGTGTGCTTTTCGCGTTATAACGGTGCGCATTCTGCATTATAATCGCGGGTATTGTGCATTAAAGGCGCGCTTTCCGCATCTCAAAAGTGCGCGTTCCGCGTTATAACAGTTCCCCATTATAACGGCGTGCATTCTGCGTTATAATGGTTCAGCGTTATAACAGCTCCCCGTTACAATGGTGTACGTTCCGCGTTACAACGGGGGGCACGTTCCACGTTGTGCTAAAAGTGTTCCCACGTGGAACAACCGCGTTGTAGCGAAAGCGCGTTAGAGTGTGAGGACTCGCCATAAGGGGGTGTTCGTAAGTCAGGTATGCATAAGTACAGGTGTTCTTAAGTCGGGTGTTCGTGAGTCGGGTGTGACTGCCTGTACACACACGCACCGCCGCTCAGCGCCGTACGGTCCAGACGAGACGTGCGAGACCAGAGGTGGAAGACTCAAGCGACTTTTGCACAGACACTGCGCTGCTGCAGAGATATGCTCTTGAGCGGCACGGAAAAACAATACCCAGGCGCATTAAATATTCAGCAGACATATGGCGGGTGTGTTCGTGGAACAGAGTGAGTGCCTCTGTGGGTTGTGAACATATTAAAGTGTTGTTGTTCAGTGGATGGGAATTATACGTATCTTTTTTTTTACGCCCTTAACTGTGGATGCGTTTTTGCTCCAGCGATGGTATATATTTTCAATCATTTCGAGGGGCCGTCTGAAATATGATGAATTGAGACTTTTTTATATTTCTATATTTTTACATATTTCTTAAGTAAGATGTACAGATTCAGCTTCGCTGAACTTTGTTCAAATATCGTCGTGAAGACGATTTCACATTTTTTAATCCAATATGCATATTTAATACACATATATGGTATATGTAATATCCATATTTAAATGCATCGGTGAGAAATGAGAATGCGTTTTATTCCTACTGCGTAGATTTTGACGGTTGTGCCGTACGGCTTTCTCGGTCGTACTGTTCGGCACGATGTCCGACGTTCCGCTCCACGTGCCGGGAGCTCCTCCTTTAAATCAGTCCCTGAATAAGCTCCCAGCACGGGGATGAAAACCGTCGGGCATCATCCCAAGACAAAACCGCGGTACAACCTGACAACGCACCTCCGACTAGCACGGTTGGCTACGTACGGCGCGAAAGAAGTTCAACATATCTTCTTGGTTCTTTCGGTAAAGTCACGTAGAATGGAAATAATAAAATAATAAAAATAAAACAATAAAATAATTCTCACGACGTTTCGGCCACAACGCAAGCAGCCGTCCTCAGGTGAAGAACAGGTCTGTCGATAAGACAGAGTCTGAATGACACGTCCTGGGCTTGGAGCGTCTATTTAAGCTGGAAGGGAGGAGGAAGAGCGCCTTGACGCCTTGACAAGGCACTCTTCCTCCTCCCTCCCAGCTTAAATATATATGAGAATTATTTTATTGTATTATTTTATTATTTTATTATTTTCATTCTACGTGACTTTACCGAAAGAACCAAGAAGATGAATCCCTGCAGTCACGAACGCTTTAAATCGAAATTTAAGTTCAACATATATATGTCGAGGAGTAATATGGAGACGTGACATCATGCGCGCTGTCCGGTGCGATGACGTCATGTGACGTGACGTCATGCGCGCCGGGAGGGGGCGATGACGTCACGCCTCACCAGGGTACTTAAGGGGGACCCCGTGACGAAAGCGGGGTCGTTGTGGGAGTCCGGGATAGAGAGCAGTCGAAGAGACAACCAGGGCGAGAGCTCTGGGAGTCCCAGTTCCTATGATTGCTTTTTCATTGCTTTCATGGCTTTATTTTGGTGATTTCGAAAAGTGTATTGGTTTAGCCATGTTTGTTTGTTGTAGTACAGAGTTAGACTGATGGCCTTAATCTAAGTTGTCTTGTGGTTGTTGTTGTTGTTGTTTGACTTGCATCCCACTGGGATTTTTGCACACAGTGTTGGTGTACGGTGATTTTTTTCTGCAATATTTTGCTGTCTTTTCTTGGATTTTCTGTTTGCACTTAGTCACATATTCACTTTAAGATGTTTTTTGTTCATGTTTTTTGTTTGTTGCGGTTGCACCCGATTCAAGAGCCGAATGGCTCACAGGGCTATACCAAATAAATGAACTTGAACTTGAGTCGTAGAAGGTGCTGCTCTCCCCAGGTCGGTCGGTGTTGGCTGAACCCCCGATCTGACTCGAGGGAGAGAGCCCTGGAGCTAGCTGAGCTACGAACAGACTGAGTGAAGGACCCAGTGTAGGACCCCTACCCCGGGTGAAGTTGTCTAAAACCCTTAATAAATAACCGGCGCCAAGCCCTTACCTCGAGACCTGCCTCCGCGTCGTCATTTGCACCTCAACACATAGAATGGCTGATGCCCTTCATTTATATAAGGATAACATACGAGATATACAGACCTTGTTTTTTGTAATCTCCAGAGGATCGTCCTCATTTGCATGTTTGACCGATACCGTATTGACTAAAACTCAACACTTTTGTCAACAACACGTGTGCATGTATGTGGAACTTACTTCGCACTAATTCTAGATTTGAAGCTTTCGTGACTGCAAGGATTCATATTCTTAGGTTTTTTCGGTAAAGTCACGTAGGTAAAACATCAAAATTAATAAAAAATAAAATAAAATAAAGATCACGACGTTTCGGAGGCACTATTCGGGGGTGCCGGGGAAGGACAACAGACTGAACACAAAAAGCAGTTCTCAAGAAATGAGTTTTCAATCTCGATTTTAAAGTCTCTCTGTGTCTTGTCTCTTTGGACGTCTCTCTGGGTGTTTCTGACGGACCCTTATCTCTTTATCGCTTTGTCTGTGCCCATGTGTTCATGTGTTTGTAATGATTTTTTTCCCAAACCTCTTGGTGTGTTTCCGCGTCAGCTGGCATGACTATCATCTCCATGCAGCTGTCTCTCTCTCTCCGTCTCACTCTCTGTCCCTTTGACTCTCTCTCTCTGTGTCGGTTTTATTCTGCGTCTGTCTCCGTGTCTGTATCTCTCGCTATCTGCCTCGCTCAATATCCATGTGTAGTCTACGGTTAGCGCCCTGCGCTATGAAGCCGGCCACCCGAGTTCGATTCCCGCTCACGGCCAACACCGGTGACGATTATCTGAACCAGTCCCGGCCTCCCCTAGGTCGACTCAGCATAAAATGGTTCAATGTGTAAACATCGCCACTAGGGAGACAAAGGCGGCCGGGCGTGGTGTTGGTCACCCATCCTCTCGTGTCCCATTCCGGCCTTCAGATGTGCTTGCTAACGGCACTTGCCCCAAGAGTCTGTTAAGGCTACACGGGGGGATCTTTGTCTTTTGTCTCTTGATATACCATGCGTGGTGCGGGTCACCCATTCCCTCGTGTGCTGTGCCGGCCTTCATAAGTGGTGGCTAAAAGCACTTGAACCAAAAAAAGTATTTTAAGGCTATACGGGGAATCTTTTCATACGTTTGTATATCTGTGTGTGCAACTCTCTCGCTCTGTCTGTGTCTTTGCGCATGTGCTTTGTCTATCTCTGTGTCTGTACATCTATGCGTTTGTCTATCCTAGTTACGCGTGACCCCCTACTCCAGCCCCCAGTGCTAATGAATTCCCTTTCACATTTTGAAGTAATAGAAATGTGCCTTTCCAGAAATTTGGGAGGGCGAACAGTCGTTTGTCAAAAAAGCAGTGGGGTTGTGTCCCGTTGTAACGATTTTTCTCCCCCTCATCAAACGTGTCACATATACCCACCTTCATGTGAAAGATCACGTGTTGAGGTCTCTTTATGGCACGTATTCAGACTCGAGGTCACCTCGCAAAAACCTTAAAATAGGGCCCGTATTATGTAACGTTGCCTGCATCCGCATCCATTAAAGCTAACCATGCACGATCCATCATCTCATGGTCCACCAACCACAGTGCACCCAAGCCGCCGGGCTATAGACATGCAAAGACAAAGGTCCCGCGTGTAGCCTCTGAATAGGCTGCCGGGGCAAGTGCTGTGCGCGTATGACGGCACCGATGAAGACCAGCACAGCACACGAAAGGAGTGGGTGGACAGCACAATGTGTAGCTCTGCCTCTCTTTCTCTCTCTCTGTCTCTCGCTCTTCATGGCATTTCTCTCAACGTCACCCTCGATGTATGTCTGCCACTGCGTCTGTCTCTCTCCGTCTCTCTCTCTAAATATCTGCGTGTCTCTCTCTGGCAGTCTTTGTCCTGGTCTCAACTCCAAATATCTCGGGCACTTTTCCTGCAGCCTGCAACTCCTTTGATTCTCAAGCGGAATTCTTTAAAATAATGTTAATACATACATAGGTTTGATGAAACAATATCGTTGTAGAATGTAAATAATAAAATAATAAAAATAAAACATAATAAAATAATTCTCACGACGTTTCGGCCACAAAGCAAGCAGCCGTCCTCAGGTGAAGAACTGTTTTATTATGTGTTTTATTTGTATTATTTATTAGGTTGTATTTTTATTATTTCATTATTTCCATTCTACGTGACTTTTCCGAAAGAACCAAGAAGATGAATCCATGCAGTCACGAAAGCTTTAAATCGAAATTTAATATCGTTGTACCTACTTTCCCGCAACAACTATCCGGTCGCGCAATATCCAGCGAAGATGTCAGCGACGAAGGCGGCAAAGACGACAGCGACGACGGGAGGAGTCCACTCCCAGAATCGAAAGTCGCGAGCAGGATCGAGCTGCATGCAGGAGGAGCAGCGTCTGTTTTCAGAGGGGGCGGGGAGAGGGGCGGGGTTCAGAGTGGGTGGGGGGGGGCAGACAGAAGTCACGTGATCTGAGCCAATCTTAGAGCTCTAATTAACAAACCCGCTTTGCCTGGGGTTGTGTCGTAATGCAGCAATGGTAGAATGGTGTTGTGGACGTAAGCATACGACTGCTGCCCAGTTGCATGTGTTGTTACTTTTCACAACTCGCATTGCACGTGAAAGGCGGACATGTTTTGAACCTCCCGAACCCAATTATTTAACTCGGTCTGCAAATTGAAGCCATGCCCTGGGACTTCTAAAAAGGCAATTATATATATATATATAAGCACCGTGAACATCGCGAAGAATAAAAACTAAACTTGCCAATTGAAAAGCAACATCACGTCTGCCTTTGGGGCGTGGAGACATCGGGGAGACAAAGGTGGCGGTGGTGGTGGGGGGGCAGCGTGGGGGGGGGGCTGAGTTTGGATCGTGTTGCAGCTGTTAGACGCAGGGTTGGCACGCGGCTGTGTCACACAAAGCGGTGCTTTAATCGCTCTCCTTCCGGCTGCCGAACGATTACCAATATGAGGTCGCACTTATTACACACACACACAGTGCTCGCCGCCACAAATGAACCACGCAATACATCGCTGATCTCATCAAGTTGAGCGGACACCGCCGTCAAGCGAACTCCGGTCATTCTCGCATCAGTAGCAGCAGCAGCGGCGGCAGTGGCGGCTTTTGGCCGGCCATCGAACGAAGGCGGTCACTTGCAACGCGCATTTCTGCGGCCGTCTGGAACGCTCTTCCTTCTCAATATTAAGAAAGCCACTGGAGCTGTGGACTTTCAAATCGAGAATGAAAAATAATTACTTTAGAATAGTTTTTTTTTTTTGTGTGAGTCTAGTTTGTCGTCCTTCTCTCGCAACCCCAATTAGCACGGTTGGCTATGAAACCGTGCGAAAGAAGTTCAATATGCACAAATATATTTGCTGAATCTCGTTTGAAAAAAGATATCCGTACCACGGCACAAGCTACAGCACTTCGGAAGGGGAATCCCACTCGGTGAAGACGCACAGCCATTCTGTGTCAGTCCACTGCTGGTTGGTGGATTTAGCTGACCATACTTCACCACGCTGGTCAGCACGGATTGGTGATGGTGGATGCGGCGTAGACGTGAGAGCAAGGCCGTAATAATAATAATATAATTACGGCCTTGCTATATTGGGCGGGACACATCCCCCCCAATATTCAAATATGCTCAAAATGTCCCCCCCCCCAATATATTGCTGTCAAAAATAGATTTCTGTTGAAATTATTGTGGTTATGGTTGTACTTTATTAATCCGTAATCTCTGCCATTACATACCATGAAACAAGAAAAGGTAAAAAAGAAAAAAAACAGAGCAATGTAATACAAGACACTATTAGATATTATTGTAAAAAAAAAGTTTATCTATGTGTTAGTGAATTTTTTTTATATTTTAGGCAGGAAATTAGTTTTTTTATTTAGATTGTTTCTGGGGGGGGGGGGGGGGGGACCCCGAGACCCCCTGGAAAATTTGGTCTCCCCCAATGTTGACTCCATGGCTACGGCCTTGCGTAAGAGCATAGAAGTGCAGTGGCTGACCAAGGTGTGTTGATCGTGGATGGTGGTTGTGGACCATTCTTCAGCGCCACTGATCAGTGCGGGGTTGGTGAAAGGCAGAGAGGGTTGGACAGGGGGCAGGACTGGTGCAGACATCACTCCGCCACTCACGATAGCCGTGGTGGGCAATCAAATAACACCAACAAGATAGTTGAGGCTCACTTTACTTATGGTTTCGTCGGCTTGTAATTGAAGTGTCTGTGTGTGAGAGCTTGGTAGTGTAGCAGTTAGCGCACTGCGCTACGAACCTGGCAAAGCGGGTTCGATTCCTGCTCAAAGCCAACACCAGTGACGATTATCTGAACCGCTCCTGGGTCTCCCCTAGGTCGACTCAACCTCAAAATAAGTACCTAGTGCATTGTGTAAACATCGCCACTAGGGAGACAAAGGCGGCCGGGCGTGGTGTTGGCCACTAACGCCCTCGTGTGCCGTGCCGACCTTCATAGGTGCTCGCTTACAGCACTTGCCCCAACAGCCTGTTCAGGCTACACGGGGGATCTTTGTGTTTGCGGGGCGATGGAAGTTGAATGAGCTAACACAAGGCAGTGTCCCGTTGGGGTTGGAGGCTTTAAAGAGGGACGGGTTGGGTGGTCGGTGGATAGGTGGCCGAGCGGTGCTCTGATTGATGATTCTCATCTGGTTCAGCCCACAGGCTCGTGGATGGGACAATGCCCGCTGACCACTTCACACTGCCCGCTAATTGCTCAATGCAACCCGCCACGGCTCCGCTGCCCACGAATTACTCCTGAGTCCACGCGCCGTCCAAAATCGCGTGACGTCATTTATGGACGGCCCCTAAGCCCAACAACGCATGGCACATTGAATTCGTTGCCTTCACAGACTGTTGGGGCAAGTGCTGTTAGCAAGCACCAGCTATGACAAGTTGGCAGGGTCGGCCAGCACCACACCTGGCCGCCTTTGTCCCCCCCCGTGGCAATGTTTTTACACGCCGCACCAGGTACTTATTTGAGGCTGGGTCGACCTAGGGGAGGCCCTGTACCACCTCAGATTATAATCGCCACTGGTGTTGGCCACGAGAGGGGATCGAACTGGGGTATCCAAGTTTTAGCGCGGCGCGCTAATTGCTACCCCCACCCACACGCATACACTTCATACATACACCACACATACACACACCACATACACAGACACTTCACACACACCACACACACATACACACTTCACACACACACACCACACATACACTTCATACATACACTACACATACACACACAGACACTTCACACACACACCACACATACACTTCATACATACACCACACATACACACACAGACACTTCACACACACACCACATACACTTCACACACACTACACACACATACACTTCTCACACACACACACCACACATACACACACCACATACACAGACACTTCACACACACCACACACACATACACTTCTCACACACAGACCACATACACTTCATGCATACACACACCACACATACACAGACACACACCACACATACGCTCTTCACTCACTGCCACCCTCCACCAGCAGTGATATCACTGAGGCTCCGCGCTACATCAGTGGACGCGCATTAAGCGTGGATTGCCCACACCTGGTGCGGGGAATCTCAAAGCCCGCAACGGATTGCTCCTGGGAGCCGGAATCTATGACATTTTAATCGAGACAGCCGCTCCTGTCTGTGTGCTCGATCGTCTGTGTGTCTGTCTGATTATCTACGTGCCTAATACTGTGTCTGGCTACATGTCTGGTTGTTTGTCCAGGTGTCTAACACTTGGCTTGACTAGGTCGATATCTGTCTGTATTACGTTGCCTGGGTCCATGTGTGCCTATTCGTCTGATGATCCGTCTGTCTAATAGTTCGTCTTTCTGGATGCTTGTCTGTCCGATTGTCTGTCGATACAATTGTTGAGGAGTTCCCAGGACGCACTCTGAGATGGAGGTAAGGTTAGGGGCTTTCGCCAAAGGTTTATTAGAGATGTTACAATCTAACACAATGGTACACAACTCCCAGGGGTTAGGGGTCCTACGCTGAGTCCTGGTCCCTGCACGGCTAGCTCCGGTCTCTCTCTCCATGTCGCATCGGGGACTCTGCCAACTCCACCGACCGGAGGGAGAAGCACCTCTAACGGCTACCACCGGCGTCCTTCCAGACTCACAACTTCATTTCCTCTACACCCAGGCTCCCTCTCTACCCTTCTCACTCTACTCGTTCCTACAGTGACCCCGCTTTCGTCATGGGGTCTCCCTTAAATACTCTAGGCGACGTGACGTCATGGAGCCGCCCAGCGCGCATGACGTCACGTTCCGTCATCGCACTGAACGGCACACATGACGTCACAGTCCCCATTTTACTCCTCTACACAATTATTTGTATTCCTGGGTCGTTGTCTGTCTGGCTGCTTAATTCTTTGTCAGTGTTTGTATCCCTCTTCCTTTGTAACGCTTTAGCTGTCTGCATACTGCATAAAGCCTAATGCTATACGTGTGGGCTCTCGGATACAAAAGCAGTGGTGTTTATTCACGCGGACAACTTCTTCATTTCTCCTGTATCACTTTATTCGAAGCATCCCCCCCTCGGGGGCTCCTCATGTTCAACACCACGTACTCCTCTCGCAAACTCTCCCTCTCTGGCTCTGCTAGCCTGTTTACTCCGCACTCCGTTAGCCTATCACGAACACTCTTTCTCTCTCTGGCTCCGCTAGCCTGTTTTCCGCTAGCCTGTACTCCGCTAGCCTCTGACTGTATACTCCGCTAGCTTCTCACTCCGCTAGCCTCTCACTCCGCTAACCTCTCACCGAGTGTGCCGCGAGCCTATCGCACTCACACTAAGGATTCCGCTAATTTCTCCCACGCTAGCCTGTTACTACACCCACACCTCCGACATCGCCCGTGCCCCCAGCGGGGGGTTCAGCCAACACCGGTGGGGAGGACGAGGCATGGAGCAGAGATCACAAACGGGTTTTGATTCCTTACCCGTACCCGGCCACACCGGGTACGGGTACCCGTTCCCTACCCGTACCCTACCCGAAATGAGTGACAAACGGTTACTCACCAGTGGCTCACGGCCTACCCATACCCGTACCCGGCCGTACCAGGGTCGCAAATGGCTACCCATACCCGTACCCGGCAGGGTACGGGTAGCCAGGTATCGGGTAGGGTACGGGTATCGGGTACCCGGTTGCAACCTCTGGTGTGGAGGGGGCGAGGTCCCGGACTTCTCTTGTTTTGACTTCTTCGCTTCTTCATCTCCGATCAACTCAATCCCGTTCCTTCACAGATCCCCTTATAACCCCCTTCCTCATGAAGTGTCCTCATGTGGCCCTCGTTAAGCCGGCGTTCTTCCGGCATCTCCTGCACGTGCTCCCCCCTTATCGCCTCTATCTCTCGCCTTCTTGGCGCCTACTCCGTGTTTGCATTTGCAGCCAGCCAATCACTGCCTCTTTCCCTAATTGCTGGCGTCTCTCTGTCTGCTGTCTCCCAGGCCTCACGCTTGCACCTGCTTGTCCTGACCTGACCTCACTGTCTGCAACCCCGTATATGAATGCAACTGCTGTTTGCAAACCCTGCGCGCGTTACGCCACTACATAAATAAAAATGTATAGAACGTCACCTCTGTAGGGTTCTTCCAAACACTCAATTTTATTTTATTTAGAACTGCTTATTTTGGTCTTATTTTTCAATCGCACCTCCGTTTAGCACGCGGTTGGCTACGTACGGCGCGAAGGAAGTTCAACGTACGTACATGCGTGCACTCACAGGACACGAGACGCACGCATCATGTGAAGGAACACCGTTCAACTAGTCAGATGCCCCAACGTCGTCGGGCTCCTTTGATCCGCCGTTCGAGCTGTGGCCGATCGTGAATCGCGTTTCGTGTGACGCTCACAAACTTTGGCCTGCGCAATGGTAATAAATTATTATTGTGCCCTGTTAGTGTTGGTTATCTTTGCTTAGTTGGAAACTTTGTTTGTTTGAAACTGGAATTGCACTGTCAATTAAACCGCACTTCCAAATTAATTAACTGTCGGTTTATTTTTAATTTAATTGGAATTTTCTGTCTTGCCATTTCGTTTAATCTTGCGCATGATTTAGCGTTCTTTCTCATTCGCTGCTCTTTTAACAACGGTCATCAGCCATGACCTATCCACTGCTGGACCATATCCCCAAATGTCCCTTAACTCACGTATGCTCACTAACCCACGTGCTATTTGTCCCCCACCCCCCCTCTCGGTTAATTACAAGCGTGCGTTCTCTCCACGCCTCTTTGTGCCCACTTTCAATCTGTTTGCTCCACGTGCTTCGTAAATATGCGCTCTCCGCTCGAGTGTCATCATCCCTCCTTGTCACGTGCGCCACAGGGGAACTGGTGCTTGCGGGGTAGGGGCAAGGTTCTGGAGTGTGGGCCCTCAACCACGAAACATCTCTTTGGAAAATTCACTTTCCTGTGGCTACGTACGGTGCGAAAGAAGTTACACGTACATACATAATGGTGCCCCCCCCCCCCATACAGGCTCTTTAAAGCCCCCTCTCTCCCCCCACCCCTCGTCTCCCCTCCGAATCTAAGAAGAGTCTGATTCTCTTACTGATTACAACCACGACACGTTCTTGCCACGATCATTCCCGAAATCCCAAGTTCCTTCCCAACCATCCATTGAATTACATCAAACCCATGTCAACCCATCCGCTGACACGCGCTTGCTGGGGTGTGCAACTCCGATATCCGTTGACGTGTTGAGGAGGTTGCTCATTTCTTTTAGCAGACGCAAACTAGACAATTTTAAATTGAATACCGCAAAAAAAATATATAGCACCGTACCATCCATTGCCTTTACACCCCCGAGAAAATTAATGGCGTTGTCAGACGGGATGGGGGTGGGGGCTGGGGGGGATGGGGGGAGGGAGAGGAGGCCGACAGCCAGAGACGACTACAATTATAAACAAGAAAAAAAGTTAAGAACCACTACGCGTTTGCCCAATTAGATGTAAGTCAACCGAACTTGACCTTAACGCGTCTCTAAGCAATGGAGAGCCCGCTCTGATAAATGTCAGCTTACGACGATAATATCAGTTCAGCAATTTCAGTGGACAGAAATAATCCTCTCTGGCTGCACAATTCTTGGGGGGGGAAGGCGGAGGAGGAGAATGCGGAGGCTGGGGGGGGGGGCGGGGGGGGCACGGCTGATGTATGGGGGCTGTCCGGATCGGTTGGAATCCCCCCCCCCCGCTTTAAGTCGCGGCCGAGAACGGGAATTACGACGCTTCCCCACCAACCCCAACCCCAACCACCAGCAACCTCTAGTAACCTCGTCCAATTGAGAACGAGGTGATGATGAACACCCAGCACCGATTCAAACGCCAGCTGGTGCCAACGCAAGCAGCAACGCCGTTGTGCCGAGGAACACTAAGGCGTTCTCGTACAGCACGCGCGGAACGGTAGAGGATCATTGCTCTTAGTGGGCGGAGGTTTTTTGTTTTAAATAGAGGGCTCAAGATGCCATCCTTGCCTGTTTTATTTAAATTAACGATGTCTATACTCTGCCCATGACCCATGTGTAGGGGTACACGCGCGGTGTTCTCGATAGACTGGTATGACCGATCCACCCAGAATGCTCTCCGCTCCCCTCTGCTACCACCCCCCCCCCCAAATCTCTTGAGATCTCAGAAGCTAAGCGGAGTTCGAGCATTGAGGACTGCTCGGGTGAGTGCCCGTAGCGCACGTTCTGTAGACCTGCAACGGCGTGGGTGGGCCTTCATCCAGCAGTGGATTAACCAAAGGATATAGAGTAGATAAATTACAACAACAACAAAAATCAATCATGTATGCAATTAGGTGCCCGTGATTCCACTGCAGACATTCGAGGCCGCTACATACTCAACATTAATAAAATATTAAAATTTTGTTTATGAAAACAAATTAGGTTCGTGATGCTGCTGCTGTGTTCGCCGTGGTGTACACGCACAGTTAACAAACCAAAGTTCAATACATTCGCCAATAACACTGCGTGGCCTTTAAAGGAAACATTGATAACAGGCGACGTTCCGGGCAGTGGGCCGTCTTCACAGCACTTCGGCATGGAACATTTCACGCGCTGCAAAAGATCGGCCACTGTAGATCTGTTTTCCATTTTAAAAGCCACGGTGTTATTGACGAATGTGTTTGTTTTTTATTTAATAATTCTCAAATGTAATCGTGCCCAACCCCTGCTGAGTGATTTGGCCACGGATTGCTACAGAAACTCAATAACAGCGGATGCAGTGCTTAATGTGTCGTTAAACTTTCCACCACCCCACACAGCCAACGAGTAAGGTTTGTCACGTAAACAACACACTGCAATTAGTTACTCGTTCAGCACACCGGTGTGTTGGAGAGTAAATCCACAACATTTTACAACAATCCGGTGTGCTGAGCTAGTAACTAATGTCACATTTTGTTTACCCGTGACAAACCTTACTAATTGGCTTTGTCGGGTGGTGGCGGGTTTAACGACACATTCATATTTACGCGATATAACAAAAAGAAAATACCTGGATAATATTGGTCGCGAAAGCCCGCCCATGTGTTAAACGGACACATTGCCGCTTTCCCTGCCGGTGAATTTCCCAATTTCGTCGGATAATATAATTATTCATGAACCCATTTCCAACCAACTGGTTTTCAAATTATGGCGCTGGTATCTCGATTGTGGCTCAAGCGAGTGCTTGCATGCGAGGGGTCAGGGGTCGGCAGCCTGTGGCTCCGGAGCCGCATGCGACTCTTTTACAGACTCCTTCGTGAAGTATTGTACCCGTGTATGTAGTCACATTGCATTGCGGCTCTTCAAAATATTGACTTTCGTACCGAATTCGATTTTTTTTTCTCTTCTTGTTATTTTCGTTTGCTGACCTATGGTTCCGTAGGGTGAAGTGGTTTGCTCACCCATTGGCACACCGCACTGCCAAAACCGGCGACCTGAGTTTGATTTCAAGTCACGGGCTGAGAGCAGCGGTGAAATGCCCGAGGGACTGCTAAGCCGAGCAATTGGCTCCACCTTTAGAGAGACAACTGTAGATTGCCAATTATGAACGAGTCAATACCTCCGCTCTGTCTGCTTCGAAGAAGGGCTATCGCCCAAAAATGTCAGCCTACTGCCGTATTCTCCGGATTATACGGCGCTACCGGAGAGGAAGACGCACTCCGAAGTTTGTAGCCCGTGTCAATGAAGTTATGCAATCTGGTGTCTCTCACACACGTACACAACAACAACAACCGCCATTCGCCACTAAGTGGCGGTGACGTCACCACGACGCTTGTGCCAGGCCATGTGCACCTTGAGGCCACGTGAAGTGTCGAACGCCCGCTGGCAGGAGGTCACGGGGCAGACCCAGTTGCCACGGGTCGACATGACCGAGATGACCGAGATGACTGGCTGATGCACCACCTGTGCCCCCTACTGTACCAACACGTACACACGCACACACGCACACACACGCGCACACACACGCAGACCTACCACATTATAAGACGCTCCTCTCCCCTCCCATCTTCTGATTTAAAATACACGGAGAAAAATGGTGCCCGAATCTAAAGAATGCGGTAAAGAAATTGATTCTGTTATAAAGCAGAGTTAGTCAGAATATGTATTTATACTGAGAGGAATCCGATGAGCTTCAAAGCACTTCTTTACAGACGTCCAGTATTCACAGATGGTCAGTGTGATGAATACGTCGAGTTTTTTTCCTCTTCACATCTGTGCTCACGCAATTACTTTAACACATTTTTTTAAATTAGATTTTTGCTAATTCAGGGGTAGGTTACTGGTTTGATCCTCAGTCTCTGCCAACTATCTGAGCCTCACCGTCTCCTTTCTCGACAGAGAAACATACTTCCTGGTGAAAACTATAAAACAAGACAAACTAGAAACTTTTTATTTTTTTATTTTTACCAGCTAAGGCCCATCGAGTTACGTCGCCATTTTTTAGAAGCGACCTAGCCACACAAATAATAGCCCAACGAAGTGGCTTATCACGTGGAAAAATCGGAGGACCCGGAGAAAAATTTCACGCGACTACGGGGAGAGAGACACGCAAACTCCAAATATACAGCAGCAAGCATAATTAATCAGGGTCTGGATCGAACCCACGACCTCCTGTATAACAGGAGAGGTAGTTAACATCTCGCCACCATGGCACACCTGGTGGAATGGCACCCAAGTCCACTCCAACCAAGCCCACTCCACTCACCACCCACTCCACCACCCAACTCCACTCCACCCAAATTCCATAATGGCCCAGATATTACAAGTGACTTGGCTAATTTTCCAATTAACCCATCCTCCACGCATAACCCATCCCGGCAAGTGGCCGTAATTGATCTGCAGCCAATCCTCGGGTTTTACGCGCATTAAACACTCCGCGGATTGCTCTCTGATGAACGCTGGGCACACGCAGCATTGCGGTTCGCAGCGGCAGCAGCAGCGGCAAGCGGCGGCATCAGCGGAGCGCGCATGCATATTCGTGGAGACCCGCTACAAAGATAAAGGCGCAAAGACTGCGACGTCTTTCTCACGACTCTCCGCCGACGGAAGGCCCTCCACCAGAGGGCACTTTGGCCTCCTCTTCCACACGCTCGACCAGACGTCGTGGCAGAGGTGGGATGACACGCACCTGACTCCGTCACCGCACGCGCGCCGCCCGATCGACAGATGAACGTGGTGAACCCACGTGTGTGTGTGTACGTTAAACTTATTTCCCACCGTACGTAGCCAACCGCGCTAAGTCGGAGGTGCGGGTGGACAAATGAAGGGTGAGGGCTTCAAGAAACTTGTCCCGTGGTTTCAACTGCCGTGGCGGGCGATCGAATGCAACCGGTGACCTCCGAGGGCACGGGGGTGTGCCCAAAGGAATTGCGTTTTCGAGAGAACACACGCTGCTGCTGCTGCTCTGTGATAAATCCGTCACCATGAAATTAACCCCATGATGACACATCGTGGGGGGGGGGGGGGGGGCAGCTTAATGGCTTTGTTTTTAAATCCTTTATATTAAGTTCGCTTGCTTGCTTGCGTGCTTGCGTGCTTGCTTGCTTGCGTGCTTGCTTGCTTGCGTGCTTGCTTGCTTGCGTACGTGCGTGCTTGCTTGCTTGCGTGCTTGCTTGCTTGCGTGCTTGCTTGCTTGCGTGCTTGCTTGCTTGCGTGCTTGCTTGCTTGCGTGCTTGCTTGCTTGCGTGCTTGCTTGCTTGCGTGCTTGCTTGCTTGCTTGCGTGCTTGCTTGCTTGCTTACGACCGTGCAAATCTTTCGGTCGTTTTTTAACCCACTTCCCGTGATCCAATCGAGTTGACATTTTCCACACAGACTCGTTGTGCCAGACAATTAATGTTCGTGAAAAAAAATTCCCAAAATTTTACACTTTTTAGGCAAATTTTTTTTATTTTACATCTATTCAAATATAACTCATTCATCGCTTTGGCTGAACGTCACAGTATAAGAGCCCAGAGCGTAACCCCTCCACAGGCCGTGATGGAGTAGCGCAGTTGGTAGCGCCCTCGCTTCCCATGCCCAAAGGTCGCGGGATCGATCCCCGCGTCCTCCACAGGCGAATATATTTTTAAATCCTTTATATTAAGTTCGCTGCCACGCATATAAAGGATTTATAGTGAAAAACTTTGTTTTTACGGGTTATACTTATTTTACTTGTTGAGTGTCTGCCGCAACAGTAGGAAC
This sequence comes from Lethenteron reissneri, assembly GCF_015708825.2. Lineage (NCBI taxonomy): Eukaryota > Metazoa > Chordata > Hyperoartia > Petromyzontiformes > Petromyzontidae > Lethenteron > Lethenteron reissneri. The sequence continues at coordinate 5,013,034 of NC_083825.1, read as the reverse complement.
TCCCTCGCCCACAGCCGTCTGTACCCTCGACTTCCTGCCCCTTCGTGTTCAGGTCCAGCAAAGTTCCAGAGCTCCGATTTGTTTTCCTCTCAACGTCACCACTTACTGCGCCTCTGCCCACGACAATAACTATGCCCACTATGCACGCACTGTGTCTCGAGACGCCATGCAGTGTCCCCAGACGCTATGCTCTTCAGTCGACCGTACCCATCATCCTTTTTCGGGCATGTAAATAAAGTACTACGTTGTGGGAAGTAAGCAGTGGTTGTCCTCGCAAAGATAATGGGCGTCGCAATCGAAACGTGGAGTGGTGGGACCAGTGATTAGCGCACTGCGCTATTCATTTGACACCCCGTGTTAGATTCTCGACAAGAGCTAAACATCAGTAGCGAGTGATGTATGAGCCCTGCAGTAATGCTGTCCCGCGTGCTGTCGACCATGGGGGCTATTTGACCATACTTCACCACGCTGGCTATTAGTGTGTGGGTCGATGAAATGGGGGGGGGGGGGGTCTGAGGTTGTTCCCAGGATCAGTTCAAATATCACTCGCCGAAAACTGAAGTTTGCTTTTGGTTATGAATCTTGCTCGAGGTGCCAGGTGTTTCGTAACGGACAGTGGAAACCACTGCGCCACCGCTCCCCCACCCCCCATCTGATGCATTACTAAAGTTGCATCGCATGCGAATCTAATAAGGACATTATTGAGATCCCCCGTAAATTCTAGTGCCCATGTGCCGTGCACGCGTAATGAAACGGTTACAGAACGTGTTATTAAGCGTGACCGGCACGCTACCATATTTCATTGTGGCATTTAATTGAAAGCCTTTCATATGGAGTGCCGGCAAATTGTCACAGGTGAGTGCAGGTAATTGGATTGACTAGTTTCTTTTACATTCCCGACTGCCTTGGCATTGAATCCTTAACTTGCACTGATACGGTGATACGGGTCCAAGCCTGTGAGCTGTGTGTGTGTGTGTGTGCACCGTATATGTGCAGGGATGAATACATATTAATTCCACCCCGAGGTTATGTCATTTATATAACCTGCATCCCGTCATGAGATGAAGTGTCCGTTCGAATCTCTCACACGGCGGTACAACTCTTGGTGTCGGTGATCCTCTGGTCCACACCACGGCAAAGGGCATCACTCTGACCCACTCGGCACATTACGGTTCATGAATTGTCACGTAACTGTCAAACCGATGGGTTTTTTTAATTCTCGCAACTGGAAATGGAGATAAATGAACTGCAAAGAAAAGTTTACCTTGGTGGGGTATTTTTTGTTCGTGCAGTAATCTGTAACCGGGCTTTTAGACCGTCAACTGTCGACAACTGAGAACTTAGTTTTGTCCACATGGCCTGGGAATGGAAACGATACGATCTCAGCTCGGCACAATGGTCTCTGAGCAATCGGCCGCATCCGTGAGCTGTGTGTATATATGATGCGAGACGAGGCCATAACCATGGAGTCAACATTGGCGGGGGGGGGGACCAAATCTTCCAGGGTGTCTGGGGGTCCCAACCCAGAAAAATATCTAAATTCGAAAACTAATTTCCTGCCTAAAATATTTTTTAAAAATGCACTAACACATGGGATGGACTTTTTTATTATTTTTTTACAATAATGTCGAATAGTGTATTGTATTACATTGCTCTGTTTTTACTTTTTTACCATTTCTTGTTCCATTGTATGTAATGGCAGAGATTAAGGATTAATAAAGTACAACCATAACTACAATCATATAAACATAAATCTATGCTTTGATTAATATGAAGACAAGTCCAGATATTGTGGCCAAGGTTTCGCAAATTGTTGTTTTTATTTACAAAGCATAAGAATTTCTTTATTTTTATAGCAATATATTGGGGGGGCATTTTGAGCATATATATTATAATTACGGCCTTGATGCGAGATAAGGTCGCTGCCAGAGAACCTTACAAGTGGACATGCTAACAGATGTGTGGGTGGCCGGGCGTGGTGCTGGCCACCCGCCCCCTCGTGTACCGTGCTTGCCTTCATAAGAGCAATTCGCTAACAGCACTTGCCCCAACAATCTGTTAAGGCTATGGGGGGGGGGATCTTTGTCTTTTGTGTTATGGCGAACGGTTGTGCAGTTCTGAGCACCCTGCCCTCTAACCTTGTGACTTTGATTCAATGCCAAGGCCGTGGTTAACATCCGTCAGGCAAGTAATATCTGAATAGGTTCTGAGCTTCTCCTAAATTGAGTCCGCCTTAAATGAGTGCCCAGTGCTGTGTGTGAACATCAGGACGAGATAGAGAGTCAAAGCCAGTTGGGGTGTGGTGATATCCACGTGGTCGTTCCACCATTCCTGCCTAAAATAGGTTTTTGCAAAGAGCACTTGCCCCACCACTCCGTGTAGGTTATACGGGATGTCTTTGTCTTGTGTGTGTGTGTGTGTGTATGGTGTGCAGGATAGATCTGTAGGCAGATAAAGACGCGGGGACATCTTTCAATCTTCCCAGGACATTAAGAGTGCCCGTTTATGTCCGCTGCATAATGATGATGATGATAATACATCACTCCAGACAATGCATATATTACACGGCGTGGTTCTCCCCTATTCCAATATTGTATGATGGTGTTCTTTCTACGCGTGACTCGTCCGGGTTTTAATTTCTCTGCATACGTTTGTTTATGCTGCACCTCGGCGAGGTGGCCAACCCTGCCCGCCATTGGTCAACCAACAGGGGCTACCGCTCGCGGCAGGCGCTGTGGGTTCTATTTGTTCCACGCAGAGTGAGTTGGAGTGCACGGGCCTTCCCGCAATCGCTCATTATTATCATCGACAACGAATTCACCCCCATCACCTTGCACTGCCACGCCATCTGATGAATTGTCATGAATCACGGTGGCGATTTATTTAAAGATCGATATTTTACGTTTTTACTTTCGCACACCACCCGCCACACACACACACCACCCGCCACATCCCATTTCTCACTTATATTTTAATTGTATTACCCACGTGATTGTCATATGAGTAAGACCGTTTTCTTTTTCTTTTTAACTCAACGCGAACTCTGTACACAGCACCGATTTTTTTTTATAAAATGCTTTTAACACGTGACTGTCACACAGGTTAGAGCACCAGATACACAAGAAAAATAACTACTACAATAAATACATGTGTATGTCAATGCAATATGTGAGTGGACGTCAACCCACGTAGCCACAGAGCTACGTGACGAGATGTTAATGACCTCGCCTGGTATACAGGAGGTCGTGAGTTCTATCCCGACCCTGATGTTTCTAGATTTTAGGTTTGCATGTCCCTCTCTCCACATTTAAAGCATTTGGCTGCCATAAATTTCCACACGACGATAAGCCACTTCGTTGAGCTATCATTTGTGTGGCCAGATCGCTTCTGAAAAAATTAGTTATACAGCTCAGTGGGCCTTACCTGGTAAAACAAAAAAAAAGTTAATAGTTTAGTTTAGACATCATCATCATCTTCCTCATCCACCACATCTGATAGTGCATTGTCTTTGTGCTGTACGCCTTTTAGCGTCCTCTGGTCTAACGCCGTTTTGAGACGAGGCTCAAAAGAAAGCCGTCTCTGGTGTGGACCAATCCGTTTCTAAGACAATGCATATATTATCAGTGTTTTTTGTTTGCATTCTGACCACAAGTATTGTGGTTAATGCGCACATGATTTCTTGTAAAAAAAAAGTTTCAGTTTGGAGTTTTAACATCTAAATACCTGTATTTTTACCAGAAAAAAGGGGAAAACCTATTCTCATGTAAACATTTGTAGTTGGTGTGGATGAAAACTCCAATTCGCCCGACTTCAGGGAGTAGTCCTGTGACCTCCTGGGTCTATTCTCTGGCACAGGGTGATGCACTGCTCACTGCGACAGTGCCACGCTAACACAGTCTTCTTTATCTACACATGGCGCCGACAGCAGCAGCACCGAAATGAAAAAATAAAATAATGCTGTTTTGGAAGAGAGTGTTTTGCTGGCTGGATTCCTGCCTGTCTGGTGTGCGGCCAACAGCGCGTGTGTGCGTGCTGATGAGCGTGAGTACGTCCCCTCCACTCTGGCCGTAATAATATTAATAAAACTCAAGTTTGGCTGGCTGGCTGGCTGGAGGGAGGCTGTCACCGCTAAAGGAGGTGCGTGCTGCTAATCGTCAATTAAACATTTCTGTTGCCAAATAACTCCGTTGTAAGACCCTCCTGGGAAAAAAAAAGCGCATCACCGAAGCACAACCTGGATTTATATATAAATAAATCAACATAGATGATTATATATTTTTTACAACTGCCTGACATCTCACTGCGAGCAAAAGAAAAAAACGCATTTACTGCCCGGCGATCACGCGCGGCCTCCTTTCCCGCACGACCACGCGCGCCGCGTCACCGAGGCCTCTCTCGACGACGTCACCCCCCCACCCACCGTCACATCCCATCGTGCCAGAGGGAGTCTCGTGTCTTTGAAGTTGCATTTACCGTCAAGAAACCCACCTCCACCCCACCCCCCCACTTTCATCGCGCGTCCACATTGCTTCACCGCCGTTGAAAGTCCTTGGCCGAACAGCGGCTGCGGGCGATGTGTGCATTAATCAAAATGCTGCGAACGCGGCAGACGGGAGAATGCGTGCGCGCAGCACGCCGAGGCTGTGCCGACCGGGGACCGCGTTTGTTCAGAAGTGCACGGGGCTGGATTGCTGCCACAGCCTGTGGAATGAAATGGTTCGTCGGTTCCCATGCGACGATCTTCCAGCGAGGCAGTTTCATCGGTGGTGCAAGTCTCTCCTTAAACCGTCGGGGGAAGCCGTCACCCAGCAGTGGATGTGAGCGTGGCCGATTGCGTTAATGATGATGGTAATGATGATGATAATGAATCCGACAAGACGGCACGCAATTATCTCGTGGTAAATTGCAATTTTATTCGGTGCGGAGCGAAGGCATTTTGTAGTCTCTGAATTATTAAGAGCGCTCATTCTACCCTGATGAATAACAGATGGAACGAGGTTCGTATGAAATGTAACAGTGACGTGGGTCAATGTCAATCAATGGTACACAGCGCTTCTGCACGGTCCCTTAAGCAATGCCCTAATAGCTCCCAGTTGACAGCGAAGACACGAGTATTTATGTTCCAAACCGTAACCATGAAATCTATGCCTACCTTTATTTAAACAACGGACAGATGCGAGAAGCATCCAAGGTTAAATTTAACTTCTGTGTTCTAAATAACTGTCCAAGCAGGGGCTTAGTTTCTCACCGAAATGGTTTCTGGGTCGTCACGTGACTGGTCGCCACGGCCATAGCGAGAGGGGTGGATGCTGGATGTGGTGCGCCGGCCAGATGGCTGCTGATAATTTGTGGAGCGGTCGGGGCAAGTCAACATGCCGACGTTGCGCCAACGTTAGCATGTCGTCGGAGGCCCTCTGGACCAACGTTGGCTCAATGTTGGACTAACGTTGGCTCGACATTTCACGTTCACGGGGGCGTTGCCACGTGCTAATGGGACAGCAGCGTTGTTGTTCGTAAAGTTTTTTTTTGTAAAAAAAACATTTTTATTAAGCCAACTTAAAATCACAGTTAGGTTGGAAACCGCGCGGTCTTGTTGGCGGTGCGCGTCTTATATAGCGCAGAAGTGTTGTGTTTTTTGAGTGGTGCAGAATGTTTAGAAAGGTGACCGCACATAAGCGTGATGATGAGTGTGTGTGTGTGTGGGCAAAGTCCCATCGGTGAGCTCCTCCGGCAGGCAAGGCTGCGTTGGCTGGGTCATGTAGCCCGCATGCCCGGCCACCGCATGCCTAAACAGCTTTTGTTCGGTCAGAGAGAGGGGGCTAAACGGGCGCGGCACGGGCTAGAGAAGAGATGGAGTGATGTGGTACAAGAGGACGTGGAGCTGAGTATACTTGCCGATGACTGGTACCAGCAGTGTCAAGATCGGCCTCAATGGAGGAGGCTCGTGAAGGACGTTACGGAAGAAGGAGGAGCGACGCTCACAACAATGAGCGGAGCGCCGGGTGGATAAAGCACAGCAAGTTGGCACAGTAGGGGGCACAGGTGGTGCATCAGCCAGTCATCTCGGTCATCTCAGTCAGTCAACCCGTGGCACCTGGGTCTGCCCCGTGACCTCCTGCCAACGGGCGTTCGACACTTCACGTGGCCTCGAGGTGCACTTCGCCTGGCACAAGCGTCGTGGTGACGTCACCGCCACTTAGTGGCGAATGGCGGTTGTTGTTGTGTGCGCGAGCAGAAGTCCCGAATTGGCTGTGTTCGCTGTCCTGGAGAATTCAACGCTCGCGGCATTGAGATGCCACAGCGCGGATGGGACACATGCGCCGGGGGGGGGGAGACGTTGCAATCCGGAATATATTTCCACATCCGGCACACCACATCCAGTGCACCACCTCGCTGTGGCTACTCGTCACGTGCCCACTCCAGTCTATACCGGAGACCGGGAAATTATGTGTTCAGAAGTTAAACCCTGATTGTTATTATTATAATATACTCATTACAGCTGCTAGGATTATTGTAATTCAAAGTGGGGTTGCTGCTCAAATGAGCATTGCAGCTGTGCTCATCTCCTATTTTCTAGCCCGGTGCGGGAAATTCCTCATTCCTATGGCGGGGGCGAGTATATCCATTGACCAACGGCTTTTTATTTCTCTTCAAAGTGGTACTCGTTTTACCTAATCCCAGAAGAAGGGGAGGTGGGGGTGATGATAATGGGCTGAAATCAGCCACCCAAGCAGGATTTGAACTCTCCATCCACCTTCCAATTGTGAGCCACAGGGCTACCAGGCCAGAGGGAGAGAGAGGGCTTATTGAAATTAAGTCTTCCATAGCCAAAGACAGCGTCCAGATATCAGGGTGTTGGCTATAGGAAGCAGCTTTGGCTGTCTGCCACTAACGCTTCACTCCGACGCATCGAACGATAACAGCGACGGCTTATTTGCTGCTGCAATCAAAACGACGACACGGAGAGTTCTGCTTGGTGTGCGCCGCACGTTATCTCTAACGCGAAAACGAATGCCACGACGCGTGAGTGAATGTGTGTGTGTGTGGTGGTGGGAGTGGCGGTGAGCGGTGGCGCAGTGGTTAGCGCACTGCGCTACGGAGCCCGAGTTCGACTCCCGGCTCACGAACAGTAACGGTGGCGAATATCTGAACCAAAGTCCTGGACCTCGCCCATAGATCGTCTCAGCCTTAAAAAAATATATGAAAAAATTTACCCGTAAAAGCAAAGTTTTTCACTATAAATCCTTTATATGCGTGGCGGCTAGATTCCTCTCGTCCTCTGGCTTGAGATGGCTGCCACCTATGGGTCAGATGATTGTCTGCCAGCATTAAGCAATCGGTAATTAAATATTTTAAAAAAATTCCCTAAACAGTGTAAAATTTTGGAAAAAATTTTCACGAAAATTAATTGTCACGCACAACGAGTCTGTGTGCAAATGTCAGCTCGATTGGATCACGGGAAGTGGGTTAAAAAACGACCGAAAGATGTGCACGGTCGTAAGCAAGCAAGCAAGCGAACTTAATATAAAGGATTTAAAAAATGAAGTGCCTTCTCTCCTGTCTCGCGGAGAACGTGTAGCAATGTGGAAGGGCCTCTGTCATTCGTGCTCGCTTCCATTACATCTGACGCCGTAAATCGCTGCCTGACAGCCAGCGCTGAAATCGCTTTTTAATCGGCCTCCGCGCCTGCCACTAATTCGGCGCAAGTGACGTATCCTTCCTTGATTTTTTTTTGTTTAAAGATGCGAATATAATGATCCAACCGCTTTCCGCGCGACACCAAAAACTGTTTATCTTATAATCTCACCAGCCCACGAAAGGGATTAAGTGTGGCTTGGAAGGGGGAGGGGGTTAACATTGATGTGCGTTTTGTAAATAATCTGATGTTCTATAATAGATGGCGTTACATTTCCCTAACATGCCTTCGTGTTAATTCACTGCTGAATGGAAGTCTTCACCCCCCCACCACCGCCCCGCCCACACACGCAATGTGCTAGCCAGGGGGGGGGGGAGGTCTCACCCATATTTCACCGCACTGATTGGCAAGGGGAAGATCGGAGGGGGAGCGGTTGAAATGTAACTCGCCACGGTTCAGGAATCAAACTGGTTCATAGTGCAGTACCACTGTAATCACCCACCACTGCTCCAGACCACGTATAGCATCAGCAGGTTATACATTGTTTTTGCCCTTCTATCGGACCGGAGATAGATATGTGTGTAGGTATATAAGTTGCGTGGGTGTGGATCACAACAAGATTGTGGCCTTTGACCATCAACCTCTGTAAAACACAGCACCTGCCCTCGGTATTTTATATCATCACACACTCCACCCCCTCTCCTGTCTGTGAGCAATGATGATGGTGGGGGGGGGGGGGCAGTTAATGAGAGAGCGGAGGAGTTTCCGTCTTGGGGTGGTGAGCTCATGAACTCACGAACAGCTCCGATTTCGCAGTGGAGGTCTCGCTTTGAATGTGCCGAGCGGCATTATCTTTTGAAATCGGCTGCGCAACGCTGTGTGTCAAGCTACCTGGCCTGTTGCTCCGTTAAAATATCCGGGTCTTCTCGGCCACACCGACGTCTCCTCCCCTTCCGTACCTGGATTTTCAACATTGAGGCTGACGATCCTGAATTTAACCAGGCTGCATTGTGCGAGAAGCTTACGGATCCTGAAAAGATCTGGGCACATTCCCATCAGTGAGCTCCTCCGACAGGCCGGGCTAAGTTGGCTGAGTCTCGTAGCCCGCACGACCAACCACCGCATGCCCAAGCAGCTTCTATTTGGCCGGATAGAGGGGGCTAAACATCGTAGAGATAGGCTGGTATTGTATAGGAGGATTTGGAGGTGATCGGACTTGCCGATGACTGGAACCAGCGGTGCCAAGATGAGCCGCTGTGGAGGAGCCTCTTGAAGGACGCTACTGGGCAGTGTCGCACTCCAACAACAGCAGAGGGCGGATAAAGCGACGCTCACAAGAACGATCGTAGCGCCGGGCGGCTAAAACGCAGCAAGCTGGCGCAGTGGGGAGCACAGGTGGGTGCATTTGCCTGCCAGTCTCTGCAGTCGGTCAACCCATAACCAGCTGGATTACGTCCCGTGACTTGTCAGCGAGCCTTCAACGGGGCATCAAAGTGCACCAAGCGCCGTGACGACGTCACCGCCACTTAGTAACGAACGGAGGTTGTTGTTGTTGTTGTTGTTGTTCTTGTTGTTGTTGTTGTATGCACGCACACCGCATGCATAGCAGGGGCCAGCGACGCAGACAACCCACTTACTGCAGTTATTTATTGCTTTGCTTTAAACATTCCCGAGCCGAGTGTAAGCAGTAGGTGTAATTGAAGAGCATCTGAAATAAGGTTGCATCCAATTACAACCAATGCCCACACCTGCAGCGGGCATTTTAATGATTTGCAATCCATCACCTGCACCATATAAATAGTGTGTGTGTGTGTGTAACCCTGGATAGGCTATATGCACAGGGTTAGGTAATTGGGAAGGATCTATTGACGCGTCTTTCCCAACAAAAGCGGGCCCCCATCGCAAGTGGTTTGCGTTGAACTTGGGTTTACGTGTTTCGTTGTGTTCAGCTGCTCTACGTTATCATCATCATCATCATCCATTGTCAATCCACTGCTGGATGAAGGCCTCCACCTCGCTATCGCCATCCATCACCGACCAGTAGCTGCCCTCTCTGTACGGGGCGTAAATTTGATCTCGCAGCGGAAATTAAAATCTTCTAATGCACCGCTCCAAGTTGTACTAATGGAACACCGTTAATTACTTTGAGTACAAATAACGTAATGGTCGAGATTCGTGTACGTGTAATACGATAAATTGTTGGATTAATAATAAATTTACCGGAAACCTTAATCATAATGTTGAAGATGTATGTATCCGGTTAAATCGAGCTGTGTTGACGATCAACCTAAGTGGCACATGGAATCTATCCCCGAATGCCGTTAAGGGAAGTGGTGTTAGCGAGCGCCTATTAAGGCCAATAGGGCGCACAAGGGAAGGTGTGAGCAGCACACGCTCGTCCGCCTTTGTCTCCCCAGTGCTGACGTTTACACGCCGTGCCAGTTGCTCATTTTGAGGCCGAGTCTTATGTATTCGTCACCGATGTTGGTCGTGGGTAGGAAATCGAACGTGGGGACATTACCCAGGGGCGCGCCGTTTCGTGTCACGTGTTGCCCAACGCAATAAGAGCCACATTTTCAACGGGACCTTTGTGCCAGCACCAAACTTTGAAAGAAATGAGAACAGGTTTAACCCTTTCTGACCTTAATAAAACAGGAGGTGTTAAAATGTTCAAACACCAAATAGAAACCCTTTTGCAAGGGATCAAGTCGGCATTAACCGCACACGGGACTTGCGGTGAACGTGCAAAAAAAAGCACGCTGCTCTGACAATAAATGCGTTGTCTTTGAAACTGATTGGCCTACACCAGAGACAGCAGCCTTCTTTAGGGCCTAGTCTCACCAGTGTCACACCAGAGAACGCCAAGAGACGAACAGTACAAGGACAATGCCACTATTAGAGAATTTATATATCTGGGCAAGCAGCTACAAAATGGGACCTTTTTGCCAGTATCAAAGTATAAAAAATACGACTAGGTTTTACCCTTCCTCGCAATAAAACAGGACGTGTTAAGATGTTCAAGCACCAAATAGAAACCCATTTGCATACTTTGATGCTGGCAAAAAGGTCCCATCTCTGGTCTGACACTGGTGAGGCAAGGCCCTAAAGAAGGCGGCTGTCTCTGGTGTAGGACAATCAGTTTCAAAGACAATGTCCATATATTAATTGTCAGAGCACGTTTGTGTGTGAATGTTCACCACAATTACCGTGGGTGGTTAATGCTGACACAAGTCCTTGCAAAAGGTTTCTCTTTGGCGTTCTAACGTCTCAAGACCTCCTGTTCTATCGTCAGAAAGGGTAACGCCGATTCTTGTTTGTTTTTTGTTCAGAGCGCAATTTTTTTCGATTTCTGTAAGAACAAAAACCTCAACATCTCAACAGCCCCAGAATGCAAATGTGAATACGAGAGACGGTTTGTCCTTGATACGTCACCAAGCAGCCCTTGAAGAGCCGCACTTTGCTCCAGAGCCGCGGGTTTTCCGACCCCCTCCTTGCCTCACAGAGGCTGCTTCCACGCGCTCCCGTTCACCCCCCCCCCCCCCCCACGAACTCGATGAACACAACGCGTTTTTGTCGTTCGGGATTGCGAGCGAGGTGCCGGGTTGACCCCCCCAGCTCGTTCAGACCGCAGCTTCTCGAATGCTCGCACCCACACCGCGTCCCGCACGTGTTATCTTGCCTCTGTTATCGTGTCTGGTGGACTACAGGCATAATCCCTGCTGCTGACCTACACGGCTCGTAAGGGGGTCAGCCTCACACGTTGTCTACTCAGTTACGAGGTGCCCGAGATCTTCAGGAATCCCGAGGTCGAGGCTCGGCTCTACGGAGGGATTGGTCGGGTTTTTTGTGTGTGTGATGGCGCTGCTACCAGACTGTGGAAGAACGCCTTTCCTTTCCCAATGATGGTCATGCGAGTTATTTAAATCTGTCGTGGAAACGCAACCTATTTCAATTGGCCTTCAACCTCCCCCCCCCACCCGGTATGGTCCTGGCCGTGTACCACGGCTATGTTTAATTTCCTGCTTTCAGTACACATCACGCATTGGGAGATGCACGGATGAAACGTGTCTCACCAATTCAACGTAATTTTTTAATGTTAACATTTTTGATAACTCCTCCTCTCTAATCTCATTATCTGAATGTCGCGGCCCGCGTCCCTTCAACGTACTCTTTGGTTATTTCGGTAAAGTCACGTAGGTATCAAATAAAATAAATCCCTTCAACGTGTTTTAAAGCTCGCAAGAGACGTCCAGAGCAGCGGCGGCTCTCAATTTCCCTCGCCTCGTTCGCCACCATGATCATCATCATCATCATCATCGCCACCATGATCATCATCATCATCGCCACCATGATCATCATCATCATCATCGCCACCATGATCATCATCATCATCGCCACCGTGATGATCATCATCATCATCATCATCGCCGCCACCATCATCATCATCATCGCCGCCACCATCATCATCATCATCGCCGCCACCATCATCATCATCATCGCCCCCACCATCATCATCATCATCATCGCCCCCGTGATCATCATCATCATCATCATCGCCACCGTGATGATCATCATCATCATCATCGCCATCGTGATGATCATCATCATCATCATCGCCGCCACCATCATCATCATCATCATCGCCCCCGTGATCATCATCATCATCATGCTCGCCACCATGATCATCATCATCATCATCATCGCCACCATGATCATCATCATCATCATCGCCACCGTGATCATCATCATCATCATCACCGCCGCCGCCAAGACGGCCGAACGAATACTCGTGCGTGCAAAACACGAGGGGAAGAAAAAAGGGAAAAAATTAACCCGTAAAAACAAAGCTTTTCACTATAAATCCTTTATATGCGTGGCATCGGTTTTATTTTATTATTCATTTCTGTTTTTCTTGAGTAAGAGTTTCATTTTAATCACATTGGTATTTTAAATTAAATATGAAAAAAAAAGTTTCCTAAAAAGTGGAAAATTTTGGAGAAAAAATTTTCACGAAAATAAATTGTCACGCACAACGAGTCTGTGTGCAAAATGTCAGCTCGATTGGATCACGGGAAGTGGGTTAAAAAACGACCGAAAGATTTGCACGGTCGTAAGCGCGCAAGCAAGCAAGCAAGTGAACTTAATATAAAGGATTTAAAAAGGTTCAAGGCGACGTCGGTCGGACGTTGGCGCTTTCATCTCTCGCTAACGCGAGGCGCCCTCGCGTTCCCGACGCGCCCCCATAAACGCAACGCCTCCCCCGATGTTGCTTGGCGCTGTCCGTGGTCGCTCGGGCACTCACGGATGGAGGGGAGGAGGAGGAGTGGGGGCGAGCGAACGCTCTGAAGTGAGGCCGAGACTCCAAGCGGGGGTCGCGTCTCGTGTATTCATGCGGCGAAGGCCCTTGATGGTTAGTAATAATAATGATCAATTTGAAGATGAATAATGTTGTACATTTATATTGATGCACGCAAGGCTCGAGACGCTCTTGTCGGGAGTGGTCCAGCAATTGAATTATGTTTAGCCAAATCGCTTGGTTGTTGTTGTTGTGGTTGCTGCTGGTTGTAGCTACCAGCTCTGACCGTCTGTCCTCTCGTTCTTAGAGGCTGTGCGTGGATCGCTCTCCATAACAACATCATCGGCGATGTTTCTGCTGAATAATGAACACATGGGGCCCACGTTTGCTCGCGTGACAACTTTCACAAGTGGCCGTGTCACTTGATAAATTGGGCACTTGGTAAGGTGACGCCTCCGATGAGCACGGTTGGCTACGTACGGTGCGAAAGAAGGTCAACGCGCATACATAATGCATGAAGTCTTTGTGGTTCTCGGCCATCAGTTCAACTCTTGGGCACTGCCGACGGGTTGAAAGTGCGCGGGGAAGCGTGGAGTGGTGCACGCTTGGACTCGCGCGCTGCGAGACGTGACGAGGAACACGTGTGTAGAGACAGTACAGGGCACTATCGGTCACACGGGGTAATGCCAGGGGGAATTAGCAAAGGGAGAGACTAGGGGCCATATAGGGTAATGACAGGGGAACTATCTGGGGTCGACGAAAATGATCGAGAATAGGGGCTGTGGCCAAGTGATAGAAGGGGAAAGGTTGCGGATCAAGGACCGAGAGCCGTCGAGAAGGTTCGAGAGAAAGGGCGTGGGCCAAGGGTCAAGGGAGATGGCCACGCTGAGGATTAAAAGGGGGTTGAGAGGAAAGGCTCGGAGCTGCTGTTGGAGTGGCGGTCTTCGCCTGTCGAGTGTCTTCAATAGAGATCATCACGAGGGCAGTGACTCCCGGAGTCGCTACACATGGATCGGAGAACGATCTGCACGTTAAGAGATATTCAGATGACTCCACGGATTATTGGCCGGTGGTCGGACGACGCGTCTCAGCTTCGCGAGAGACTGCAGCGGCTTACGGGGAAGGAGGCGTTCATCCAGCAGTGGATGGGTCACAGCTGATGACGGTGGATGCACCGTAACCTTGCCGTTTGGTGTTAATAATGATTTCATTTTATATTGCGTCATTCATGCTAATTGCATCTCATAACGTTCTACATTAATTACATTTACGTAAATAAGTGAAAGTAATTATTTACTTTCTTTTTCTTTTCAATTAATTAAAGTCGGCGTGGGGTGAGCGTGGTTAACGAGACTTGTCCTGCTTGTGGCCACCCAGTATTATCCCGCAAGCTTCCCAAAATCTTAATTATTGTTGTTATCATACTTAATTTGGAGCTTTCGTGATTGCAGGAATTACTCTTTGGTTCTTTCGGCAAAGTCACGTATAAAGATAAAAAAATAAATTGAATACTAGCATACGACGTTTCGATTGCAACACAAGCAATCATCATCATGCATAAATGAAATCGAAACACAAATCTAGTATACTTAGAAATGTAATGTAATACAACAGAGAGTCGGATAACATAACAGTCAACACCCTACCTGGTTGATTATGTTCTTCCTGAGAATGCTAAATTTGAGAGAGAGATAAAACACAGAACCCCCCCCTCCCCCACCCCTGCCGGATTCCTGTGATGACTTTCACGTGTCAATTAATACCCAAGCACCAAGTAGCTTTGAAAGTCGATGATCTGCCATTGCACCAGATTCATTCTCAGTGACAATGTGATTAGGGCAGAGGGGTTGGCACCTTTTTGTAAAATCCTTTATATTAAGTTCGCTTGCTTGCTTGCGTGCTTGCGTGCTTGCGTGCTTGCGTGCTTGCTTGCTTGCTTACGACCGTGCAAATCTTTCGCTCGTTTTTTAACCCACTTCCCGTGATCCAATCGAGCTGACATTTTGCACACAGACTCGTTGTGCGAGACAATCAATGTTCGTGAAAATGTTTTTCCTAAATTTTACACTGTTTAGGGAAAACAAATTAAATATTTAATTACCAATTGTTTAATACTGGCAGACAATCATCTGACCCATAGGTGGCAGCCATCTCAAGCCAGAGGACGAGAAGACTCTAGCCGCCACGCATATAAAGGATTTATAGTGAAAAACTTTGTTTTTACTGGTTATGCTTATTCGAGATTGTACCAGACATGTGCGAAGTTGACACGCGAAAGAGTTGTACCGTACTTGAGCGTCACACATCCTGGCAGATAGGCAGCCATGGCAGAATGGTTGTCGCACGATCACGCGAGCTGTTTAATGGCAATCAAACAACAACAACCGACAATAACATTGATTGAAGATGTCGTACAGCAAAAATGCGCAGCAACACAAACGGGGAGAACAATTTCCGCATCTCAAAAATTATTTTTTTTGCTGGCACCAAAATTGTGAGAACCATCGACCTGGAAATGTCAAAGGCTCTTCTCGCGAGGGAACGCGCGTTACGAGTTTGTCTCAAGAGCGTGGGTACGCACGCGCGCGCGTGTGCAAGGGTCCCGGGCTCCTGCGCTACGAACGCTCGGCGCATTCGGACACTCAACCACGCGGCGCATATACAATTTTTTTTTTTGTCGAGATGAAACTTCCCATCGTTTCAGTGGTTTGTTGTTGTTTTGTTTATACCCAGACGGCACCGATGCTGCTCCTGCTGATGCTGCTAACGTGTCATACACCCACGAGAACATTGTAGGCACATTCGCAAGCAGAAAACGATACGAAAGACCCTGAACAGACCAAAGGAACAAAGGCTGTAAGCGAGCACTTGGAAAGGCCGGAACGGCTTACAGTGGGATTGTGTGGCCTAAATCTCCCCGGACACCTTTGTCTCCCCGCTGGCGATATTCTATACAAACACACCGCACCAGGTACTCATTTAAGGCTGAGTCGACCTCGGAAAAAGCCCAGGACCGATTCGAATCTTTTCCACAGATTGGTTGCGAGCAGTAATCGAACTAAGGTGGACAGTTTCGTAGCGCACTTGACACACGCACACGTTCACACTTTGGCTTGTTGCCAGGCTAGGTACGCTTTGAGCGCGCATGAAGTGTCGCAGGCTTGCTGCTGACCGGAGATCACGGCACAGACCCAGGTGTTGCGGGTTTGACCCTGCCTGAGATGATTGTCAGACGCGCCACCTGTGCCCCCCCTTTTGCGTCCACTCGCCGCGCTTTTTTAAAATTCTTTATATTAAGTTCGCTTGCTTGCTTGCTTACGACCGTGTAAATCTTGCGGTCGTTTTTTAACCCACTTCCCGTGATCCAATCGAGCTGACATTTTCCACACATACTCGTTGTGCGTGACAATTAATGTTCGTGAAAAATTTTTTCCAAAATTTTACACTTTTTAGGACAAAAATATTATTTAATTACCAATTGTTTAATGGTGGCATGCAATCATCTGACCCATAGGTGGCAGCCATCTCAAGCCAGAGGACTCTAGCCGCCACGCATATAAAGGATTTATAGTGAAAAACTTTGTTTTTACGGGTTATACTTGTTTTCAATCCGCCCGGCGCTCCGCCTCCGCTAGTTCGTGAGCGTCACTCCTCCTCCCGCTCTCCGCTGTCGCCGATGGGCTACTGCCTCCAACTTTGCTCAGTCGCGTCCTTCACGAGCCTCCTCTCTCCGCTCGCACGCTCGCACGCACGCTCTACACACACAGCACACGCACTCAGAAGTCTCAAACGCGAGTAAATGCGCTGCTCCAATAAAAAAAAATCCCTCGCGAGACGAGACGCAGATTGGAAGTTAGCGGGTGGTGCATTCCAGTTTTCTCAACTCCGCAAAAACCGCAACGAGTCACCCGTTAGAGCCGAAACAGACTTGTGGGGCCAAGTGCTGTTAGCGAGCAGCAACCGACGCAGGCCGAAACCGGCAAAACCAGGAGTTGTGTAGCCAACACCACCGCCGGCCGCCTTTGTTTTCATTTGCACCAGACGATGACTTGAGGTCGAGTCGACCGGGGGGAGGCTCGGTTCAGATAATCGTCTCTGGTATTGGTGGCCGTAAGCAGCGGGAATCGAACGCTATCTAAATCGCCCCCCTCCTTACTCCCCTGTCCCTCCACTCCCCCCCACTATCTTACCCCTCTCACTCCCATGCCCCCCACTCCTCCCCCCCCCCAAATCCTCCTGACCCCCTCCCAACTCCCCATCGCACACCGCACACACTCACATCCACAGCTTGTTTGGCTCATCTCTAGATTCGACTCTTTAATACATTTTTTTGTTTAAACAAAAAAGTCAATTCCGCACCGCTGCCCTCCATCTCCATCGGCCGTGTTCAATAATTCACAGAGTGCATTTTGTAAAAGGCGAGGAGGGGAGGGGTGGGGTGGGGGCTTGGGGATGGGGGCAAAACTCCCAACTTTTAAAAGCCAACTAGAAATGGCACAAGATGTGAAACGAAATAACATTCAAAATGAAAAAAAGGAATAGTGGAAGACTAAAACGCGAAGATTCCATCTCGGAGAACTAGTTAGTGACCCTGGTTAGGTGGTAACCACGCCTTCAAAGGCTTGCCAGGTGTTGTAGGATAAGGGGCTGCATTAGGCGTGGCCAGGAGTTGTCAAAGTTGAGTGTCTTCCCTCCATCGCTTGGGTTTCCTCCGGGTATTCTGGGTTTGGGGTTTCTTCCCCCCCCCCCCCCCCGCGACACGAAGCGAAACTCTCACGGAATGTTTCAAATATCTGAATGTAGCAAACAACCCTGCCCGTGTCTCCACTCCGCGTGAACTCTCCTGGGGCAAGCAATTGGAATTGTCACAAATATTAGCATGACGTGGAGCACACTACGCTCGGCTTCTTGGTTCTTTCGGTAAAGTCACGTAGAAGGGAAATAATAAAATAATAAAAATGAAACATAATAAAATAATTCTCACGACGTTTCGGCCACACAGACCTGGTCTTCACCTGAGGACGGCTGCTTGCGTTGTGGCCGAAACGTCGTGAGAATTATTTTATTATGTTTTATTTTTATTATTTTATGATTTCCCTTCTACGTGACTTTACCGAAAGAACCAAGAAGATGAATCCCTGCAGTCACGAAAGCTTTAAATCGAAATTTACACTACACTCGGCTTCACACTTGCGGGGTGATCGTCGCCTTTGCAATTGCGCCACCGAAACTCTGCAACTCGTTGCCGGTCGAGGTCACGACTTATGAGACATTCACAAATCTTCAAATCTCGACTAAAAACGTTAATGTTTAAAATGGCGTTCTCTCTCTATTTAGTTATTTTCAAACCGTCTTTCTCACTTTTTCGTTATTTGCTTGTTAACTATGTTCCGCCTTGCCATGCATAGCGCTCTGAGAACGATTTTTTAAGAACGCTTCATAAATTCTAATTATTATTGTACCACAGAGTGTCTACAAACGTGTCATCCACGGGGAAAGTTGCAGAAAAGTAAATAGGCGTCAGCGACCTTAGCTTTTTGTTCTCATGAACAAAAAGCTAATTTTAAGCAACAACAGCGGATAAGTTGTGACACACCAACGGTAATCATGCACATGTTTAAGACGTTCGGCAAAAAAATGTATCCGTTCATATAACTGCTCAACTTGGAGATATTCATGCTTTGATATGTGCTTGCCTCTGTGCTGCGTGGCCCTTTTGCCGCTGTTCTCTGATCTAACACCGGTGGTGGCACAAGGCCAAGAAGGAGCCTCTCTCTGGTCTAGGCCAATCAGTTTCAAAAACAATGCACGCATTATTATTATCATCATCAAAGCACGTTCGTTTGCATGTTTTTACCGCAAGCATGTGTGGTCAATGCCTTGCAATGGGTGCCTATTTGGTGTTTCAATATCCGAACAACTCCCTCTATGATTTCCGGTTAAAGGGGTACAGCCGATTATTTTCTCACCTCAACGCGTGGAGGTTTCGATGGATGGGACTCGTACGATGAGACCGTCACGATGCCAAGCGCGCGTGTGCGTCGCGTCGCTGCAGGGAGTATTTGGCTGTATAGTCTTGGTTCTTTCGGTAAAGCCACGTAGATATAAAAGAAAAATACAAAATAATACAATTAAAAATTATAAAAATAATAATAAATTGAAAATAATAATATATTTTTTTATTTTTTTTATTGTATTTTGATTGTATTTTCTATCTTACGTGACTTTACCGAAAGAACCATGAATATTAATTCCTGCAGTCTCGAAAGTTGTAAGTCAGTATTTGGCTGCTATAAATGTCGACGTGGCGTATCAATCGTCATGGCCAAGTCGCTCCTTAAAAAGAGCGATCTAGCGAAGTGGGCTTTGCCAGGTAAAAAAAATATATACGTAATAGTTTTATAGCTTTAAACAGTTTATAGTTTAAACTGATATCTTATTATAGTAATTTAATAAATAAGAGACTACACACTTTATACACACCCTGTGTGTGCCCACCAGACCCAGGCAAAAAGGTAGTGGAAGGACGCGGTGGTGGTGGGTGGATGGGTGGTGGGTGGAGGGGGGGGTGACTGAGCGAGCGGGTTTGTGGCGTATCTCTTAGCGGCCAGCACGCGTGCTCTCATAGCAAGGCTCTTTCGTGTTCCAGGCCCTGCTAACTCTGCCGGCGACTTGACAATGACACGCACAGTCGTGCGAGAGAGAAGCCATGCGAGAGGGAGAATCTCGTTTTGCGGTGCATTAGGGAACGGTTCAAAGTGCCCAAGTGAAAAATGCACTCCCGTTGATGACGATGCCTTTAGAGGATTCGTTCATGAATGTTTGATTATAGCCAGAGGCAAACAATGGGCAGTTATGTTTCTCTCTCCCGCAGAGGCGCACTGGTCCGGTTTTTGTGGTCTTTTGTTTAGACGTGTGTGTGTGTATATATTTTCAGATGTTCATCATCTTTGGTGTGGTACACGGGGAAGTTGCGTACGACTGAAAAGCGGGTTTGGAATCGCGATGTGACATGTGTGGAGCCGTCGGTTGGCACTGCTGTCAGTCTTGCAAGGAAGGCTTATGGAACCGCATCAACTCCCCGTCGACAACAACACAAACAAAGACAGATATCCCCCGTATAGCCTAAACAACATTTTTGGGCAAGTGCCGTTCGCGAGCACCTAACGAAGGCAGGCACTTTGGCACACGAGGGAGTGGGTGGCCAGCATTACGCCCGGCCGCCTTTGTCTCCCCAGTGGCGAAGATTAGACAACGCATCAGGTACTCATTTGAGGCCGAGTCAACCTAGGGGAGGCCCAGGACCGGTTCAGAGAATCGTCACTGGTGTTTGCAGTGAGCGGGAATCGAACTCGAGTCGCCGGGTTAGCGCAGTGTGGCGAGATAACTGCTGAGCCACCGCTCTCCAACACACACACGTCTAACACCCGCTGTGTAGACTACTGTGAGTGAGTAGACTTGGCTAAGAAGATCACATTTTGCCGTAGATATAGTTAAGTAAATGCTCACGCGAAAGGTGTTCGAGACAGTCAAAAAGCTGACTTTTGGCAGAAGTAATGAAGTCTATGCCTCGAAATTGGAAAATCTCATTTGGACAGGTTTATCAGCTTAACTCGTAGAAAGTCAGTCTGTAGTTCTGCAATGCCATTAGCATCGTGCTAAACAGATATATGCAGAGTATATATACAAGGAGGATCATCAGTGAATCAAGTCTTTCCCCTCTATTCTTTGGGTCTTTTGGTAAAGTCATGTAAATAGAAAAAAATATAACAATACAATAACAAAAGTAAAATATGAAAAGAAAGTGAATAGAAAATAATTATTTTATTCACTTTATTTTCATTTTTATTGTTATTATAAAAAATAAAAAAATAAAATTAAGTGCATTTTTCTCCGCGTCCTTCGGTTTTTCCCTCCACATGTAGAAAACACGCGTTGAGAGCATTTGTCTGCTACAAATTTCCACGTGACAAGCCGCTTCACAGAGCCACCATTTGTCGCTTCCGAAAAGAAGAAAGCTACATAGCTCAGTGGGCCTTACCTGGTCAAATGAAAACATAGTTGTTTCATCGCTTCATGAAGCAGTCCCTCGAGACCCGCACGCGGCCTCCGAAGCTGAGGGTTGCCGACCGCTGTCCTAGCGTGTGGGATAAGAGGTAACGTCAAGGCGCCTCCGAAGTAGTTCTGTGGTATCACGTTCCGCGGGGCTGTTCTCGAACTCGGGTTCATGGCAGTGCTCTGCTGGAGATCGGAACAGACACATCATCCGCTGGCATAGGGCCAGTAGCACACTTGGAACGTACAAACAAAACGAGGAAAACCCCTTCTGGATAGATGCGTGAGAGTGATGGGTGTGTGTCACGTGTGTTGGAGTGTGAGCGTGGCTGGGTGTGTGTGTGTGTGGGAAGCGGTAGTGTAGTGGTTAGCGCTCCGCGCTTCGATTCCCGCTTACGGCCAAGACCGGGTGAGCAGAGCCAACCCTAGGGTCGACACAGCCTCAAATGGCGAATTGGGGCGACTGCCCGGGGCCCCGCGCTTTGGGGGGCCCCACGCTTCGACGTCACGGTGTCAGATGTAATATTCCTGGTTTAGTTTGAAGGTGTCGAGGCGGCAGGGGGGTCCACACACTGCGAGTTGCCCCGAGCCCTGCACCACCCGCCACCACCCCCACACCTCCATAGGCGGCCTTGCCCGTGACGATTATTCGAACCCCTAGATCTGCTCGGCCTCAAATGAGTACAACATCTCCACTCGGGAGACAAAGGCGGGGCCGGGCGTAGTGCCGGCCACCCTCCCCCCGTCCCTCGTGCGTCGTGTCGGCCTTCACACGTCGCTGCTCGCAAAACAGCGCTTGCCCCTCTCTCCCCGTAGCAGCAGCAGTAGCAGTCTGTTCAAGGCTGCCACGGCGGGCGGGCGTGTGGCGGCGTCGGCGACTCGAACCGGCCAAGGCGTGGGATGCCCACGACCGCGCTCCAAACCTCCCAACCGTCGGATTTGCCTCCCCACCCCCTGCCACCCCACCACGTACGCGTGTGTGTGTGTGCGTGCGTGTGTGTGTGTGTGCGTGTGTGTGCGTGTGCGTGCGTGTGTGTGCGTGCGTGTGTGTGCGCGTGCGCGTGTATGTGCGTGTGTGTGTGCGCGTGGTGCGTGTGTGTGTGCTTGCGCGCATGTGCGTGTGTGCGTGCGTGTGTGCGTTGAACTTCTCACGCACCGCACGTAGCCAACCGCGCTAATCGGAGGGTCGGGGGGGAAGGCCCCTGGGCTACAGGTACTGTGAGCCCCCCCCCCCCCCCCCCCAGTAGTTAAAGAAAAAGAAAATGTATTTTTACAAGGCTAACAACGAAAAAAATTCAGCATTCGCAAAAGAGGCCTCTGTGCTGACGCCCCTAAAGCCCCCCGTGCCTTGATGCGGCCCTGCAAGCAGCGAGCAGCAGCTCGATAGAAGTGAGGTCTCAATGTCGAGCAGGGAGGGGTCTGCAACCTCTGCGGTTCTTTCAGGACTGAGTTGTACTGCGGTTCTTGTAATATTGTATTGAGTGTTGTTTTTTTATAGCGAATTCGAACCCCCCCCCTTCCGGCTCTTCTCGTTGTTTTGGTTCCCCACCTCTGATCGCGATGTAAAAGTGCGCAGCTCCAGTGGCTTCCGAATATCGGAAGGGACAGCGTTCCAGACGGCCCGCAGAAGCGCGTGTGAAAGCGCGCGTCGCGCCAACCGCCGTATGAGTTCGATGGCGATAGCCAAAAGCCGCCGCTGTTGCTGCTGCGAGGACGATCGGACGAGATCAGCGAGGTACTGTGGTTCATCTGTGGCAAGCACGCGGTCTGCTGAGCCTCGAATGAGTACCTGGGGCGGTGCGTAAACATCGCCACTGGCCGCAGACAAAGGCAGCTCGTATATTCATGGGGCTGCCTTTGGTGATGCATGTCAAGTGGTCCAGCAGAGATGTTGCGGCTCGCAATGCGGACAACAGAACACAGGAAGTGGGTTCATGAAGCCATCTGTGCAGACCACATAGCGTGAGATCCTCTCGTATTGGGGTGCTCCGGTTAGTCTCCTCCTGCACGGCAACTACTCGTAAACACTCAGAAAAGGGCCACTAGCAAAACATCTCAATGCAGTACCCTCCCAAACAGGGGGTCTTGAAACTCAGAGTGAGGCATTTTTTTAAATGTATGAATACATTACAGATGTAGTGACATAAATGGGGTCACTATGGCGTTTAGCGCCAGCTACCGTCACAAGAGTGGAGCTGTGCGTCTTGGGCCTCTCTCGGGCACCAGAGTGGGCATGCCATGGAAGCGGGCTCCAGGGGGCATCGTCCTGGTGACAGCGAGAGAGAGGTCGAGTGAGGACGTGACAGTCTGGGTGACCCCGAGAGGGCACGTGACAGGACGAGGTGGCAAGGGGGGCCCGAAAAGGGGGAGAGAGGGACACGTGATGTAGGGGCAGGAGCCTTCGGGAAGGATCTGGAAGGGGGCGTGGTGACGCCGCAGTCGATAAAGGCCGAGTCCCGAGTTCTCTGGAATCAACCCTCGGGGCTTCGTCTCTCCGATTTTCGGTCTTCGCTCGGCATCGTGGGTCAGTCAGAATGTTACCGACTGGCCCGGTTACGTAGTTGCCCCGTTGTGGCTTAGTTAATACTCGAGTGGCTATCACCTATGCCGTTATTCCGTACGTTTATGTCGTTACCCGGATGGGGGTTTGAGATAAACGTGTTGCCTTCAAGTCAAGTGTGTGCCTCCTTGAAGGACGTTACACATATATGAAGTAATAAGACCCTGGTGTTACACCCATGTGCTTGTTGCGTAGATTCACACCTTGAGCTAAGCCACGCCTTAATCAGCATCTCGCTCCTCCCAACGCTCCGTCTAGCCCAGGTCTCCCACCGCGGAGGGAGAATCCCAAAACTCCGAACTCGCCGTGCGTAAAATAACCGCGCGCAGTCATGACAAGATCCCCCGTATAGCCTCATACAGACTGTTAGGGCAAGTGCTGTTAGCGAGAACCTATGAAGGCCAGCACGGCACACGAGAGGGTGGGTGGCCAGCACCACGCCCGGCCGCCTTTGTCTCCCCAGTGGCGATGTTTACACACCGCACCACGTACTCATTTGAGGCTGAGTCGACATATGAGATGGACAAGACTGCGCTATTCGGATGTGCGGGGAACGGGCTACAGACTAAACACAAAACGGAGTTCTACAGAAATACATCATTTTCAATCTTGATGATTCAAAAGTGCACCAATAGATGTTACTCGCTAAACAGAACTTGCCCCAACAGCCTGTTAAGGGGGATCTTTGTCGTCGTATTGCAGGACCATTGCTGTTCATTTGGTGCACTGATGGGAGAACGGAGAGCAGTGTTACTCTTTGGTTCTTTCGGTAAAGTCACGTATAAAAATAAAATAATAAATTAAATACTGTAAAAAAATGAACTATATAAATAACTAAACTATAAATAAATGCTAGTATTTAATTTATTATTTTCTTTTTATACGTGACTTTACCGAAAGAACCAAAGAGTAATTCCTGCAGTCACGAAAGCTCCAAATTAAGTTTAGAGAGCAGTGTCTTTGAAAGGGCAGAGATGAAAACAAAGACGCCAAGGCAGGGTCTCAAGAACATTCCGGAAGGCCTCAGGAGGGGGTTAGCTGATCTCGAGAAGGTAAGCGGGAGGTGAGATGTGGCTGGATTGTGCGTGCGTTTAGAAGAAGACGCGACTGGAAGGGCTGTGGGAGATTGGAAACCTACAGACTAACACAGGCCCATCAACGTATGAGACCCCGTAGACTCATATCGAGACCCATAGACTTCTATAGAGAGCCATGGACTCGCACAGAGACCCATGAACGTGCACTACCCATAGACTTACATATGCCCCTATAGCCTCACACAGAGACCCATAGACTCGCACAGAGACCCATTAACATGCACCATCCATAGACTTACATATGCCCCTATAGCCTCACACAGACCCATGGACTCGCACAGAGACCCATAAACATGCACCACCCATAGACTTACATATGCCCCTATAGCCTCACACAGAGACCCATAGACTCGCACAGAGACCCATAAACGTGCACTACCCATAGACTTACATATGTCCCTATAGCCTCACACAGAGACCCATAGACTCGCACAGAGACCCATAAACATGCACCACCCATACACTTACATATGCCCCTATAGCCTCACACAGAGACCCATAGACTCGCACAGAGACCCATAAACGTGCACTACCCATAGACTTACATATGCCCCTATAGCCCCACACAGAGACCCATCGATAAGAGGGGCTAGTGAGACGCCATCGGTGCGGGGCGGAAGGAGAGGAGGGAGAAACCGGTGTGGTGAGGCTGGTATGATGTTGCGGTTAGAGCGAGATACGAGGGCTCGAGGTGGATGTGAACTCGAGAGGAGACGCGGTAGAGGAGCAAATGCAGAATTAAAATCCGAAACGGCCGAACGCGTTCATGTAGCGGAGAAGCTCGCGCCTTGCGACAAGAACGCAGCGTGATCATCTTTTAACGACCCCTAAATCGCTTGCGTCGTTGATTTGGGCGCCCTAATGAAGGGGGTGAATAATTAAGATTGGCAAGGAAGTTTGTGATTTTTTAAACATTCAGGCCATGCAATATGAATGAGTTGAACTTTTTAAGGGAATCGTTATTTATTTATTTGCTACGCCGTCCACTCGCGATGTGATTTTCGTGGTAAAGACGCGCAGTCGAATGTGCAAGAGCACATCCATTAGTGCTGCACAGGCAGCGAATAGCATTGCCCCTAGGGCAATACTTTAACACGCGCACTCACACACACACAGGGGTGAGCACGCGCACACACACACACAGGAGTGAACACGCGCACACACACACACACACAGCAGTGAACACGCGCACACACACACACAGGAGTGAACACGCGCACACACACACACACAGCAGTGAACACGCGCACACACACACACAGGAGTGAACACGCGCGCACACACACACAGGAGTGAACACGCACAGGAGTGAACACGCGCACACACACACACGAGTGAACCACGCGCGCACACACAGGAGTGAACACACACACACATGAGTTAACACACACACAGGAGTGAACACACACACACATGAGTTAACACACACACAGGAGTGAACACGCGCACACACACAGGAGTGAACACGCACACACACACACACAGCAGTGAACACGCGCAAACACACACACACGAGTTAACACGCACGCACACACACACACATGAGTGAACACACACATACACACACACAGGAGTTAACACGTGCACACACACACACAGAAGTGAACACACACATACACACACAGGAGTTAACACACACAGGAGTGAACACGCGTGCACACACACACAGGAGTGAACACGCACACACACACACAGGAGTTAACACACACAGGAGTGAACACGCACGCACACACACACACAGGAGTGAACACGCACACACACACACAGGAGTTAACACACACAGGAGTGAACACGCGTGCACACACACACAGGAGTGAACACGCGTGCACACACACACACAGGAGTGAACACGCACGCACACACACACAGGAGGTAACACACACAGGAGTGAACACGCACACACACACACAGTAGTTAACACGCGCACACACACACACACATGAGTGAACCACGCGCGCACACACAGGAGTTAACACACACACAGGAGTGAACACGCACACACACACAGGAGTTAACACACACAGGAGTGAACACGTGTGCACACACACAGGAGTTAACACACACACAGGAGTGAACACGTGTGCACACACACACACAGGAGTGAACACACACACACAGGAGTGAACACACACACACACATAGATATTGGCACACGCGCGAACAAAGACATACGGACAATACACACGCGTGAACAAGACAAAGATCCCCCGTATAGCCGTACCAGACTGATTGGGCAAGTGGTGTTAGCCAGCGCCTCTGAAGGCCGGCACGGCACGCGAGGGGGTGGGTGACCACCACCACACCCGGCCGCCTTTGTCTCCTTATTGGCGATGTTTACACACCGCACCAGGTACTCATTTGAGGCTGAGTCAACTACTCCAGACACAGGTACAATCATACACACGCGTAGGAGTGAACACCAAAGACATAGAACCCCTGTGGAACCTAAACAGATTGTTGGGGCAAGTGCTGTTAGTGAGTAGCACCTATGAAGGCCGCACGGCACACGAGGGGGTGGGTGGGCGGCACCACGCCCGGCCGCCTTTGTCTCCCGAGTCGCGATGTTTACACACCGCACCGGGTACTCATTTGAGGCTGAGTCGACCTAGGGGAGGCCCAGGACCGGTTCAGATAATCGTCACCGGTGTTGGCCGTGAGCGGGAATCGAACCCGGGTTGCTGGGTTTCGTAACGCAACTACCGCTCCCCATACACACACAAACACACGCACAAAAATGAGAAAGATCCCCCATATCGCCTTAGCAGACTGTTGGGGCAAGTGCTGTTAGCGAGCACCCGTGAAGGTCCTACATGCACACACACACGCACCCTTCTTCCCCTAAACCTTCACTGATATTGGATAATCTTTACAACCCGTTAAGAGTTACCCCCTCCCCACCACCCCCTCCCTCGCCTGTTACGGACAGACAGAGCTAACGCACGAATGATTTGAGCCGCAGTTGGAATGATTTTCAAGAGGGTCGTCAAATCGGCGAGCAGCAGCAGTTTATTTTTTTATTTTTTGGACAAAGCCATCGCACAAAAACGGCGGTCACCGCTTCATCATCACGCGGCGCTTGCAGACAGCGCTCCTGCGGCCGTCTGGAACGCTCCAGCGGCCGTCTGGAACGTTTTTGCGGCCGTCTGGAACGCTCCTGCTACCGATATTAGGAAGGCATTGGGAGCTATGCACGTTTAAATGCTCATCTAGATTGATAACGAATTTGTTTAGGGCTCATTGTGTTTAGTTTGTTGCCCCCCCTCCCCCCGTAGCACCGATTAGCACGGTTGGCTACGTACGGTGCGAAAGAAGTTCGACACGCATCCGTGTGTTTCGGGTTTGTTACCGCGTGTTGTTCACTACGCATCACAAGTTCAGCGAACATCAACATCAGCGAGCAACAACAGGGCCCCCCATTCGTTACTTTCACGAACTGCCTCTCAACTTCCCAGTCTAACCCCTCCCCCAGTTCTACTGATGCCCGTCCACTCCCCTTGCCATTGAACAATCAGTACCTTAAATTTCGATTTAAAGCTTTCGTGACTGCAGCGATTCATCTTCTTGGTTCTTTCGGTAAAGTCACGTAGAAGGAAAATAATAAATTATTATTATATTATTTTATTATGTTTTATTTTTATTATTGTATTATTTTCCTTCTACGTGACTTTACCGAAAGAACCAAGAAGATGAATCAGTACCCTCTGGAGTGGACAGCACAGATCCACCACCCCCCCGCCCCCGTGTTGGACACGAGGCGCTTCGCTTGCGAAGAGCCGCCGCCGACCCGGCTTGATAGGACGATTCGAGGCTGATGAAGTGGGGATGAGGGGCGGGGTGTGTGGTGGAGGGGGGCGGGGGGGGATTGTGCGGGTTGGGTATGTGGGGGGGGGGGGCTTTTAGCGTTCGGAGACCCAACAAACCTATTGCCATAATTCTGTAAAGTTTTTGTTTGTTTTTGCGTTAGATTCTAGATTTGAAGTTTTCGTGACTGCAAGGATCCATATGCTCTTTAGTTCTTTCGGTAAAGTCACGTAGGTAAAAAATAAAATGATAACAATAGATAAAAATAGAAATGATAATTAAGTTAAAGGAAATTAAATCACGACGTTTCGCGTTTAATCGCGTGAATATAGATGCGTCGTTGAAGCCCGCCGCCACCCGACACAGCCAACTAGTAAGGTTTGTCACGTACACGAAACGTGCCGGTTAGCTCCTCGTTCAGCGCACCCCGTGTGTGCCGGAGAGTGAACCCACCGCAACATTTACACATCGGGTCACGTGACGTTTCGCCGGCGATCACAAAAACAAGCAGCTTTGTCGGGCGATTAGCCAGAATTGGGAAGAAGTCGTCCCTGCTTCGATCTTAAATCGAGTGCAGGTGATGTCATCGGGTGTGCAAGCCGGGGTGTGCAAGCCGAGATGAGCTGTCCACGTCGTCACACGAAAAGCAGAGGGAGGGTTAATGCAGTGATATAATTTAGTCATGTAAGAAAGCTATTCCACATCTCTAACCAACCACAACTCTGCCTGTAACATCTGCCGTTTCAGTCAGCGTTGTTGATTCAAGCTCGCCCGCATCTGCTGCTGCTGCTGCTTCTTTATGTTTGTTTGTTGACCTTCTGTCACCAACCGTGCTCATGGGGGGGAGGTGCTGCTGATGAGAAACCGCGTTCCGAGATGGATTCGGAGGTTTCGTGTTGTTGCTTTGTGCTCAAGTCAATACCGCTGCAACTATGTGCCCACCCCTCCCACCTCGCCCATCTTAGCCGAAATCCCGTGCCGCCTGCCGATGGGTTGTGCTAAGAATACTTGGGGAGAGGGATACGTGAGAGGCGTGGGATACGTGAAGAAGACGTATGGTCTGCTCGTCTCAGTTATTATTCACAACACCGACTCGTTCACAAGGACGGTGATTCCTCACGTGTGCTCTGACAGCAGCCTGTGGGGCAAGTGCTGTTAGCGAGCACCTATAACAAACACGAAGATCCCCCGCGTAGCCTTAAAATAATGTTGGGGTTAAGGCTGTTAGCGAGCACCGATAACAAAGACTCCATGGGCAGCCTTAACAGGCTGTTGGGGCAAGTGCTGTTAGCGAGCGCCTATAACCTAGACAAAACATCTCCTGTATAGCCTACATAGACCACGTGACATCCCAGGTGTTGGCCGGTTCATGTGAAACCCCTTGCGTACCTGTAAACCATCCCTCCTTCTTTCTTCGCTCTCTCTCTCTCTTCTCGCTCCCGTTCCTCTGCTTCTCTTCTCTGCCCTTTGATCACTCACGTACGCTCGGCCCCGAACATCTAAACAAGTAATTTTTCAATTTCAAAGCGCAAACAACGCGTTCGTCCAGTGACATTCGTCCTGGGGGTCAAGGTTCAAGCTGTCGAGTGCGATTTTGTTTAACCAGGCGCAGACTCAAGGGGGCAAGGTAGAGTCCCATTGCGGCAATAGGGACGTGAATTCGTTGTTTTAAATTACAAAGAGCAAAACTTCATACAGCAAAGTGAACGGAAGAGTACACAGCAATGGAAGCAAAGAGAAATATGCGCAAAAACAACAGCCATCGCTCGAATGCGGGACACGGTCATCCGTGGAAGGGGCGTGGGCAGGTGAAGGGCGAGGAAGGGAGGAGGATGAGGAGGAGGAATCACCGCAGGGGTTTATATATCCGTCGCAGTGGATATTCCCTCCTGCGGGAAGCTGTGACTGATGAACCCCAACCCCGAGACAGCGTGTGTGGACAAATCACCGGCGCGGAGGAGCGAGCGCTCGGGCAATCACTCCTCGAGCTCACCGAGTTCCCATTTACGCCTCAGCAGCTAGCGGTGCACCACCGTGTGAAACGAAAATAATAATAAACTATTACTTTCGCTCACTATTTCCTGTATATAGACTTTGCCACTGTGCTTTTTTAAATCCCGTGCTCTGCGACTTTATTTCCTCATTCTCTCTCTTTACCACCCCCTCTCTTATTATTTGTGTGACATGATTGTGGAGGGAAAATCGACAGGGGGCGAAGAGAGATGGAGGGAAGGGGTTTGGTGGATTAGACTAAACTATTAAACTATTTTTTTTTACTGAGCTATATAGACCGCTGAGCTATATAGCTCTTTTTCGGAAGCGACCTGGCCACAAATGATAGCTCAACGAAGCTGATTTATCACGTGAACATTTATAGCAGCTCTAAAAGTGTTTTTTCTAAATGTGGAGGAAAAAATCCACGCGACCACGGGGGGGGGAGAGAGAGAGACACGCAAACCTACAAATATACAGCAGGCGTCAGGGTCGGGATTGAACCCACGACCTCCTGCACACCAGGCGAAGTAGTTAACATCTCCTAGCCACTGTGGATCAGAGAGAATGGACCGGTGCCAACGTTCACATACCATCACCACCACCACCACACCAGACGACTCGTTTAAGGCCAAGTCGACCTAGAGCGGGCACAGATCTGGCATAATTGCAAATCAACACCACGTGGACGTATGAAGTCACTTTAAATACATGTATTTATCCACAATTCATATATGCCCTGCAATGCAGGTCAGTCAACCCGAATAAAAATAAAACTGAACACATTTATCAATAACCCTGCCCAAAAGGGAAAACGTATATGGGCAATGTTTAAGGCAATGGCCTTCCCCATAGCTAAGACATGCTACAATGGTCAAAGTCTCAAAGCTGGGATCAGACAAATTAACTGAGAAAGCAACGTTTTAAAGGCCGAATTATATGTTTGTCTGTGTAGGCAGTAATATGGGGAGCGGTGGTGTTGGAGTTAGCGCTACGCTGCGCTACGAACCCGGCACCCCGAGTTCGATTCCCACTCACAGCCAACACCAGTGACGATTATCTGAACCGCTCAGGGGCCTCCCCTAGGTCGACTCAGCCTCAAATAAGTGCCTGGTGCAGTGTGTAAACATCGCCACTGGGGAGACAAAGGCGGCCGGGCGTGGTGCTGGCCACCCACCTGCTCGTGTGCATTGCCGGCCTTAATAGGTGCTCACTAACAGCACTTGCCCCAAACAGTCTGTTCAGGCTATACGGGGGATCTTTGTCTTTGTCATGACTGCGCGCGGTTATTTTACGCACGGCGAGTTCGGAGTTTTGGGATTCTCCCTCCGCGGTGGGAGACCTGGGCTAGACGGAGCGTTGCGAGGAGCGAGATGCTGATTAAGGCGTGGCTTTGCTCAAGGTGTGAATCTACGCACAAGCACATGGGTATAACACCAGGGACCGTATTACTTCATATATGTGTAGCGTCCTTCAAGGAGGCACACACTTGGTGACTGCACTGAGACCACAAACTCCACCGAAGTTGAGAAGCCGCTTCAATCCACCAGTACCGGCTTCCTTCCAACATGCTTTGAGGTTATTTCGATTTTTTTTCCCTGTCATTTGTGGCCAGGTCGCTTCTAAAAAAGAAGTTGCTACCCCAGTGGCCTTCACCCGGTAAGATACAAACTTTTTTATTTAGTTTTATTTATATATTTTTGTCAGTGATATGTTTACGTTTCCTATACTTTGCACTCCGATCGTGTGTTTTTTGTATTGTTTGTTGTTGGAACGTTCTGACCCCGTGCCCCTACTGGACATCTGGTGATAAAAAGAGCTTTATAGCTCATCGGATTCCTCCAGTATAAATAATTTTGATGACATTGGCACGTCGATCACGTGCCCGCATGTTGGATGTGCGGTGGGGAGTTTCTCATCATTCACATGTCCCCAACGAGTAAACGTTTCGCGTCCTTCCGGAGGGACTCACTCATTGAAATTGTACGAAAACCTCTACCATCGATTGTTACATAATTGCGAAATAGTGAAACTAATAAAAATGTCAAGTTTCAACCCTTTGTCAATCCACTGATGGATGAGGGCCCGTCGCCACCCTCCCCACCTCTACCCCCCCTCCCTCCGCCTTCTCGCTCTCCTTCCACGCCGTGTTGCACCACGGATCGTTGTGGACCACGTGGGTTGTGGATCACATTAGTTGTGGACCACTTGGGTTGTGGACCACGTGGGTTGTGGATCACGTGGGTTGTGGACCACTTGGGTTGTGGACCACGTGGGTTGTGGACCACGTGGGTTGTGGACAACGTGGGTTGTGGATCACGTGGGTTGTGGATCACGTGGGTTGTGGACAACGTGGGTTGTGGATCACGTGGGTTGTGGATCACGTGGGTTGTGGACAACGTGGGTTGTGGATCACGTGGGTTGTGGATCACGTGGGTTGTGGACAACGTGGGTTGTGGACCACATGGGTTGTGGACAACGTGGGTTGTGGACCACGTGGGTTGTGGACCACATGGGTTGTGGACAACGTGGGTTGTGGACCACGTGGGTTGTGGACAACGTGGGTTGTGGACCACATGGGTTGTGGACAACGTGGGTTGTGGACCACGTGGGTTGTGGACCACATGGGTTGTGGACAACGTGGGTTGTGGACCACGTGGGTTGTGGACAACGTGGGTTGTGGACCACATGGGTTGTGGACAACGTGGGTTGTGGACCACATGGGTTGTGGACCACATGGGTTGTGGACAACGTGGGTTGTGGACCACGTGGGTTGTGGACCACGGCGTTTGTGGATCACGTGGGTTGTGGACCACGTTAGTTGTGGACCACTTGGGTTGTGGACCACGTGGGATGTGCATCACGGAGGTTGTGGACCAGATGGGTTGTTGGAGCACGGCGGTTATGGATCGCGTGGATTGTTGGATCACGTCGGTTGTGGACCACGTCGGTTGTGGACCACGGGGGTTGTGGATCACGTGGGTTGTGGATCACGTGGGTTGTTGGACAACGAGGTTTGTTGGACCTCGTCGGTTGTGGACCACGTCGGTTGTGGACCACGTGGGTTGTGGACCACGTGGGTTGTGGACCACGTGGGTTGTAGACAACGTGGGTTGTGGACCACGTGGGTTGTGGACCACGGCGTTTGTGGATCACGTGGGTTGTGGACCACGTTAGTTGTGGACCACTTGGGTTGTGGACCACGTGGGATGTGCATCACGGAGGTTGTGGACCAGATGGGTTGTTGGAGCACGGCGGTTATGGATCACGTGGATTGTTGGATCACGTGGGTTGTGGATCACGTGGGTTGTGGATCACGTGGGTTGTGGATCACGTGGGTTGTTGGACAACGAGGTTTGTTGAACCTCGTCGGTTGTGGACCACGTCGGTTGTGGACCACATGGGTTGTGGACAACCGAGTTGTGGACCACGTGGGATGTTGGGCCATGTGGGTTGTTAAACCACACCTCGCTACGCCGTTTGGTGCCGGTTTGTTGAATTGCTGTAGCGGTGTAATCCACTCGTCTGAGCCGTGACCGGGAATCAAACTCGTGTCGCTGGGGTTTAGAGCGCGGTGCTACAACTCTGTACGGCTGACGAGGTGGTCGGGCGGTTCGACAAGTCATACGATGGACATCACATGTAATTTGTGCAAGGCCGTTATTACAATAGATATGCTCAAAATGCCCCCCCCCCCCCAATATATTGCTATAAAAATGTTATTACTATGCTATGTAAAATAAAAATAAAAATTTGCTAAACCTTGGCCAAAATATCTGGACTTGTCTTCATATAAATGAATGCATCGATTTCTGTTTATATGATTGTGGTTATGGTTGTACTTTTTTAATCCCTAATCTCTGCCATTACATACAATGAAACAAGAAATGCTAAAAAAAAAAGTTAAAACAGAGCAATGTAATACAATATACTACTAGACATTGTAAAAAATGAAATAAATTCATCCCATGTGTTCGTGAATTTTTAAAATATTTTAGGTAGGAAATTAGTTTTCAAATTTAGATATTTTTCTGGGTTGGGACACACAGACACCCTGGAAGATTTGCCCCCCCCCCCCAATGTTGACTCCATGGCTACGGCCTTGAATTTGTGATCTTCCGAGGTAGCTCTGTGGTATCCCTCTTCCGCGGACCGTTCGCTAACACGAAGGATTGCACTCCCACGCGAGCATACAATAGCACATTATTATTATGATCATTCAATTACATTTCCTAAATTATCGCTCGGCATTTGGCGACGTCTTGCGAGAGCAATCCGTAGAGTCTGCAGGAGTCGAGAGAGAGAAAGAGGGGGGTTGGGGGGGGGGCAAATGTGACTTTGCTTTGGATGAGAACACGAACTGCATGTTAACCGTGACGGCTGTACAAGAACGCAGCCCTCAAGTCATCTGCAGGCCACGGTGATTTATAAAACCATTTGCGTTATTTATGGCGCGGCCCGATGAGACTCGATCTCCGGAGAGAGGGAGGGACGCGCGCACACATTGTGCACTCTCTCTCTCTCTCACACACACACAGGTAAAGATCCCCCGTATAGCCTTGATGGACTATTGTGGCAAGTGCTGTGAGCGAGTAGCACCACCTATGAAGGCCGGCACCGTGGCAAACGACGGGGGTGAGTGGCCAGCACCACACGCGAACGCCTTTGTCTCTCCAGTGGCGATGTTCACACACCGCAACAGGTACTCATTTGAGGCTGAGTCGACCTAGGGGAGGCCCAGGTCCGGTTCAGATATTCGTCACATTGTGCGCTCACACACACACAGATGAAGATCCCCCACCACCAGAATAGCCTACGCAGGCTGTTGTGACAAGTCCTGTTAGCGAGCACCTAGGAAGGCCAGTACAGTGCGATAGAAGGTTGTGTGGCCATCACCACCGCCACACCGGACCGTCTTTGTCTCTCTAGTGCCGATGTTTACACGCCAGACCAGGTGTTATTGGGGCGCCACGGTGGCTAGATGTAAACTCCCTCACCTGGTATGCAGGAGGTTGTGGGTTCGATCCCGACCCTGAAGCCTGCTGTATATTCGGAGTTTGCGTGTCTCTCTCATCATCATCACGGTGGCTAGGAGATGTTAACTACCAAGCCTGGTGTGCAGGAGGTTGTGGGTTCGATCCCGACGCTGGCGCTTGCTGTATATTTGGAGTTTGCGGTGTCTCTCTCTCTCCCCGTTTTCGCGTGGATTTTTCTCCGGGCCAGACGGTTCTTTCCTCCACATTTAGAATCAACGCACATTTAGAGCATCTGGCTGCTATACACTTCCACGTGATCCACTTCGTTGAGCTATCATTTGTGGCCAGGTCGCTTCTGAAAAAGAGCCGGATAGCTCGGTGGGCCTTACCTGGTAAAATATATTCCATTATTATGACTAATTTCAGGCTGATTAGCAATCTAGTGCGAGGCCCAGGACTGGTGCAGATAATCGGCAGTGATGTTGACCGTGAGCGGGGATAAACGAGACTCGGGTCGCCGGAATTCGCGGAGCGGTGCGTCAGCCACAACGACGCTGGGCTCTACACAAACAACAACAACAACAACCACCGCAATTCGCCACTAAGTGGCGTTGACGTCACCACGGCAAGCGCTACCTCGTTGATCTCGTCAAGGGTCATGAACCATCAACCACGCGAACTCCGCTCATCCTCGCGTCGAACAAAGACGGTAGTCGCTGTATCGCGCTGCGCTTTCAGATGCGCTCTCCTGCGGCCGTCTGGGACGCTCTTCCTTCCGATACTAGGAAGCTTCCGGAGCGATGAACTTTGAAATCATCGTCTAGATTGACGGCTCATTTCTTTAGAACCGCTTTTTTACGTTTAGTTTGTTCTCCATCCCCCGCACCTCCGATTAGCACGGTTGGCTACGTACGGTGCGAGAGAAGTGCAATGTATCCGTGCGTACAAGCACGCACGGATACACGCGCGAACGCACAGCAAGTGCTGCCTGGCTCCCCGCGTAAGAACGTCCCCCATGCAAAGGAGAGATATGGGGACAGCGTGGAGGGATTGATGTCCCATTCTCATGCAGGCTTACAGTGATAGCGACATTCCGAATAAAAGCGTCCAATTTTTTCGTGGTCCTTTTACAAGTTTGTAAAACATTTTTTACTTTTTCCCCAGAATCCATCAAAACCAAGGCTTATGGAACTCTCAAATGTTACGTCGTTATACATATAAATAACATTTTAGCTCAACTAAGGTTAACGTATATTCTTTGTACATTACATGAAATCAGGGGTTCTAACAGAAACGGGTTTTGTGGAGCTTCCGAAAGGCTTCAATTCGTTATCTAACAAGCCTCCGCTGAATCGTGTGTTTGTACGTACGTATGTTGAACCTCTTTCTCACCGTGCGGAGGCAACCGTCATTGGTACTGAAGCCAAAGCATTAGGGGCCGTCCATAAATGACGTCACGCGATTTTGAACGATTTTTGACCCCCCCCCCCCTCGTCATACGGCGTCAAAAAAATTCAAACCCCCCCTCCCCCCCAAAAAAAATAAAACATGCTTCTAGATTTGAAGCTTTCGTGACTGCAAGGATTCATATTCTTAGGTTTTTTCGGTAAAGTCACGTAGGTAAAACATCAAAATTAATAAAAATAAAATAAAATAAAGATCACGACGTTTCGGAGGCAACACAAGTCTCCGTCATCAGGTGGGACCGTCACGACCTGATTCACAATTCATACGAAGCATTGATCATGTGATGCTGCCATCCTGCAATGATTGTCTCACTGGACTTCCAACTTCAAATCCAGAGGTCGCCCGTTCGATGTTTGATTTCCTGGCACAGCCCGTTGATAGGACGGTGTAGGTTCCTGACCTCTCCCCACCACCGTCCTCCATCGGTTGTGTTCACCCAGCAGTTTAAACAGGTACACCACGGTGAGATGGTCAGCAGGAGGTCGCATCTGGTGGGGTCAAGTTTGGACCCTTCCACCTCTTCCAAGACGTCCGGTCAGCTTGGAAGGGGAGGTCAAAATCACTCGCTCGAGGCGGCGCTCTAAAGCACTTCTGCAGTGGAGGTTGTTTCCAATCGCAGTGGTTTCGTGAAAGAAATTGCAGGGCTCAACTGTTACCTGCATTGGGAATACAGCGCTTAGCATGCTGCTGCTGCTGTTGCTGTAGGGGTGAGAATGCAAACTGGCTGCATTTACCGGTCGGTCGTACACCAAAGGGAGACGTTCTACCGAGTGAGTGGCGCTCCACGTCCGATTTGCTGCTTGGTAAGCGTTATTGACGGACGCTCTCCTGAATACAATTGATCCCCGAGTCCACGGCTTAACCCACGGGGTAATGATGATGCCTCGGTGGAAGCCGGCCTTTGAAAGAGATTGGGAGAATGCGACGCGTGGAGTCACCACCACGGGGTGTGCATTAGGAGCCCAACTGTCAACGTGATCTCCTAAAGAGCCCTCTGAATGCGGAAACGTGTCATAGCGTATATGTTGAACTTCTATCGCACCGTACGTAGCCAACCGTCCTAATCGGAGGTGCAGGGGGAAGGACAACAAACTAATGGCAAAAATATAAAATAAAAAAAAAATTCGTTTTCGATCGAAATTATTTAAAAGTGCATCGCTCCAGTGGCTTCCCAATAACTGAAGGAAGAGCGTTCCAGACGGCCTGAAAGCGGCAACGACCGTCTTTTTTCAATGGCCATAACCAAAAGCCGCTGCTGCTACGAGGATGACCGGAGTTCGCGTGATGGTTTATGCTCCTTGACGAGGTCAGTGTTGCGTGCAATCAGTGCGACCTTATAAATAATGTAAAATAGTGGCAGGGTGAATTTGCAGCTGGCCTTAGACACTCACGATCTTAAACCGGATTTCGTAGAGTGCCCTTCACAGAGGGCCTCGCGGGCACTCGATGTAAAACAACCCAACCCTTCACAAAGAATAACACTGGTCAACAAAAAAAATTCTGGCCTGGACTTTTGCAGCTGTTTTAGACTAATTTAAGGGTGCTGATTCCAAATCTGATCTCAGATTTGCTCTATCACATTTTATGCTATCGGCATACCCCATTTTCATTGATTTTACCCGAAATTAACTCTGTCACTTATGATTGCAAGTTGTTGCGAGTAAGTGACTGCTTTAGTGTTAAAATATGGTGCTGCATTTTTAGGATAGTGTGTTTATAATATCATTTTATGTAGATATCCACATTTATTTAATATTTTTCTTCTGCAGTTTTTATTGAAAATGCAATATTTGATATCTCAAAAAACCTGATGTGATAGACAAAAACTGATGCCAGATTTGGAATCAGCACCCCAAAATTACCTTAAAACCGTTGGAATACCTTATGCCAGAAAAAGTGTGTTGACCAGTGTAATGTAAGGGACAACGAAACCCTTGGCAAAGAAAAATAAAAACCCTTAACAATAAAACCCAATGCAAACTTGAACAAACACAACTGTATAAAAAGCCTGACTAACTAAGAACCCCTAACAAATAATAATGAAATAAAACTGAAGAACACTAGAAATTATTGAACACAGCGTAAAAAGGCACATCACCCCTCTGAATTAGCGCGGTTGGCTACGTACGGTGTGAAAGAGGTTCAACATACTTACAAGTCGCTGATTCACGTCAAGCTCCCCCGGTGTGGAAGTCGAAACAAGAGTTCAAGTTTCTTCAACGCACTCCACGCTTCTGTCCACCCCGGCGGTATAAATGTGGCGTACAGTACTTCCACCTATTCATATTCTTAGGTTTTTTCGGTAAAGTCATGTAGGTAAAAAATTTAAATTTAAAATAATAAAAGTAAAATAAAATAAAAATAAAATAAAAATCACGACGTTTCGGAGGCAACACAAGCTTCCGTCTTCAGGTGGAACCGTCACAGCCCTACAGCTGTATCAAGTAAATGAGAGATTACAAGAGATACCACTCCGTATATATAATGGTTAAGGGCGGGGGGGGGGGGAAGTGACAGGAACGGCACACGTTTTATTATTATGATACCTACGTGACTTTACCGAAAAAACCTAAGAATATGAATCCTTGCAGTCACGAAAGCTTCAAATCTAGAAGTACTTCCACCTCTTTCAAGATGTCTCTGCAGCAGGGAAGAGTAGGCCAAAACTTACCTGAAGCGGATCTCTCTCTCTCTTTCGTGTACGTATTTACTTACATTGAACTTTTTTCGCACCGTACGTGGCAAAGCGTGCTCATCGTAGGTGGGGAGCGAAGGACAACACACTAAACACAAAAAGCCGTCGTGAAGCGAATAACTTTCAATCTAGATGATTTAAAAGTGCGTAGCTCCAGCGGCTTCCGAATATCGGAAGGAAGAGCGTTCCAGACGGCCGCAGTGGCGTGAGCGAGCAATTTCGGGGACCCCCGTGCATGACCTTGCACAACTGTAACCAAGACTCAACAAAAATTAGAGCTTCATGGAAAACAAAAATCCCGCATGAAAGCAGGGTACAGTTCAGTACGTGACCTGAGATTTACTTTTTTACGAGCTATATATATTTTTTGGGATTGGATTTTCCATGAAAATAAAAACCGCCCACCACACACAAACACTTTGGGTAACTTTGCGAGGAGCGTTGTTCGGGTACGCGGGGATGTCGTCCGACGTTTTTCCCGTGGCACCTAATTCGAGAGCTTCCTTTGGGACCTTCAGAATACGCCCGTGAAATACTTCAACGTGGTAGCAGAGCATTTTACGTTTTACATGCTGTGAAAAAAAAGATAGATATATCTAAATTTGGCCAAAAGTCTTTGCCAGATCCACAATTTTCATGTTATGCATGCCATACTTTATGTTTACATTATGTTGTTGTTGTTATTATTAATACAATTCTGCAAAATGACTCAAAGGCCCCTGTCTGCACTAATTGGTCGGATTCACGCAAATAAGTCAAAGCTAACGACCACAATGGAGAACAGAAAACCAATGTGTGTTGTATCTCCAGTCACGTTTAGGAATTACCCACCAACCCACCCACCATTTACCCACACAACCTAGGTGGCCTCGTTGGTGGCGCAGCGCGTTATGACTGCGCCACCGCTCATTGGTACCGAACCCAAATTGGGCTCACGTGCTCATTTGGCAGCAGTTGTCACGATTTGGACGAATATTCTTGAGATCAAAAGTTTGTTTACATTCTTTTTACGCTTTCAACAATTGCACACGGATTACAATCACTGTTCTGCTGCTCAGAGTTAAGGCTTGCTGGTACAAATGTATGAGCTGCACACACACATGTAATATCGCCTTCGGGTATTTTTTTTTTCCCCGTGTAGCTTTTCATTGAGCTGATATTATACATGCTGCGTGGCTCTGCAGCAGCCTATGACAACCTGTTT
The DNA here is from genome assembly GCF_015708825.2 of Lethenteron reissneri. Classification (NCBI taxonomy): domain Eukaryota; kingdom Metazoa; phylum Chordata; class Hyperoartia; order Petromyzontiformes; family Petromyzontidae; genus Lethenteron; species Lethenteron reissneri. The sequence continues at coordinate 4,972,255 of NC_083825.1, read as the reverse complement.
TTAGTATGGCAGGTGATCGACCATCCAATTGCTATCTAGGGCTCAACCATGCTTGGCTTCCGTAGTCTGTGGAAGATCGGATGCATTGCTCATAGGGTAGAGGCAACCACGGCTGCGTCTGTACCAAACGTGAGCTTATCACGTAGGCTTTCGTGACAAATATCATCCACAATATAGGGGTTTTTTGTGGTTAGATTGCGTAAATATAAATGTGTTCATATTCTTGGTTCTTTCGGTAAAGTCACGTAGAAGGGAAATAATAAAAGAATATTAATATAGAACAAAAAAAAATTCTCACGACATTTCGACTGCAACACAAGCAATCATCATCAGGTGTGAAATTTTATTTCTGTGGATTTCACACCTGATGATGATTGCTTGTGTTGCAGTCGAAACGTCGTGAGAATTTTTATTGTTTGAATTTTTTATTATTTTTATTATTTCCCTTCCACGTGACTTTAGCGAACGAACCAAGAATATGAATCCCTGCAGTCACGAAAGCTTTAAATCAAGATTTATAAATGTGTTATTCAATCCGTCACCACCCGACACAGCCAATTAATTATTAAAGTTTGCATGTTCTGTTTACGTGACGAACCTTATGTATTGGCTGTGTCGGGTGGTGGCGTGTTTAACGACATTTATATTTACGCGATCTAACCCCCCCAAAGAAACCCCCCTATATTATTACAAATGTAAGCTCTGCAGATATTCTGGGACATTATTAGAATTTACATCAGCCGGTCACTCACTCACTCACTCGCGAGCAGGTATGTAGAAGAGATTACTGCACACTACGAGACACGCTGTGTTTCAGAGATAGCAGCAGTAGCCTCTGCCGTTATTAGACGAAATAATTACGTTGTGTTCACTTATCAGCCAGGATAACGGGACACGATGTATTGGAAGCTTTGGCGCTAGAAACTGTATTTTTTGTTAATTTAACGATGTTTGCGAGCCTCTATGGCTGCACGTAGATAACGCACGTGGTGCAATGCATGGCGAGGAACTTCATCAGCAAGCCTGCGCTGTTGTGTTGCCTACCGGCATTGGGGCCCAGATCTCCCGTGGTGACCATCACGTTGATGATGATGATGTCGTCTGGAGGTTTCGCAACATTTGAACGGTGCTATGTTCAGCGTCGATATCCTGTCAAGAGGTTCCAGCGACCCAGGCATGTGGTTGGCAGGGTCGGTGGGTCGCATAGAAGAACGTCCTTCGACTGGGGTGTCCACGGACCACGCCTGGCCCACAAACACCCGACGACCTCTCAATTTTTATAAATTCTCTATCGTGCCAAGACGGTGTTCTTCAATTGCAAGGGAACCCGTGGGCCACTGGCAGCCACTTGCTGGTCTTTAGTGCGGCCCCCGACAATACACAACACGTGACAACACACCCCATCATCATCGTGCTGCTGTTAAACCCCCAATGGTTTCAAATGTGTGGCGGCCCCTCGCACTGATGATGTCTTATCGGCCAAAGTGGCCTCCCCCTCTGAAAATTGGCGAAGACCGCAGCGCCAAGAGTTGGTCTTGCCGAGCAGCGAGCCTCGACTCGTTTCCGTGGAAGGCCCAAAACCCCGTGGTGGAATCTGTTTCATTCCTATGGCAGAGTCCCAGTCCATCCATGAAACTGCCACTGTGGTACTCCATTGTATTGTCCTCGAAGGGATGATGGGCTGATACTGAAGCACTAGCAGCAGCATCAAAAGCACTAGCATCATGACCATCATCAGTACTAGCAGCATTATCATCATCAGCAGCACTAGCATCATCATCAGCATCACCGCTACTATGAGCATCATCATCATCACCACTACCACCACCACCGCATCTTGTCAACCAATATTTTAGTAATTTGCATTTTTCAGACTCGAGTCAACACACTAGCTATCATGTGGCGATTTGCATCGAACCCCGGCAATGTTGTTGTTGTTATTATGATGTTGTTATTATTTTCATCTCAGTCATGGCAACTCGTAATGGGGCAGGATGGCTTTATCATACAGTAAATTATTAATTCACATACACACACCGAGACATTAAAGATAGAAATCAATCTCTCCCTTGCAGCATAAATACATAAATAAGCGCGTGCCAACACATCCGCCAGTAACGCTGCCTTCAAGGGAGAGCACATTACTGTCCGATGTTTCAGGCTACGGTCCCTTCTTCCTCGCCGTCGTCGTCATCGTAGGCAGCCCCTTTGGGGGTGCGAGGATGACGCCCATCAGGGTTTGTCGGTGCCTCTTGAGGTAGCAGAGGAGTCCAATTCTGGATCCGCCGATCTTTGGGTATGAGGCGGTGGGGGGTGTGGGGGAGAGGTGGGGGCGCCCCGCGGTGTCCCAGGTGGAAGTGGAATCTTGGCGGCGATCCACTTCCCAGAGTGGCCCCACTACCCGGTGGATGCAGCTGGCGGCAGAGTGGCGCAGTGACGACTACGTTGTCACCTCGGGGGGGTGGGGGAGGGGGGTTGCAGCAATCGCTCTGGTGGGACATCAATGTTTGACTTGTCTCACGCGCGGTCGCACCTCGAGGCTGTTATATATCGCGGCTCCTCTTGCCTGGTCCCATCGTTACGCTCACGGTGTCGAATGTTTCACGCTGCACGGGGCGCTCCGTCGTCGCGAAATGAGCATTGTTGTTTTTTGCCACTCTTGATAAGGGGGGCATCGACTCGTAGCTTTGGCCACCAGCGGGGGGGGGGGGGGCAAGGCACCCAAGGCACCCCCTACATTTGTATTGCGTATTCACACACAAAATACAAGCGAAAGACAAACTGCGCAAATAAAAAAGGTGAAAAAATGTGCGCAGGTGAGGTTGTAAACCCAAGAGGGCTTATGTTTGAAAAACAAAATTACACAAAAAAAATAACAATGTATGTACAAAACCAATTGATCGATCATTTAAACGAAGCATGCTAATGACAATTGTACATGTTTAACTCGCTGTTTAAAAAAAGCCATGTTTATTTTTGTGTGTGCATATGTGTGTGTCATCTAAGTCATCTAAGTCAGTCGACCCGTGGCACCTGGGTCTGCCCCGTGACCTCCTGCCAGCGGGCGTTCAATACTTCACGTGGCCTCAAGGTGCACATGGCCTGGCACAAGCGTCGTGGTGACGTCACTGCTACTTAGCGGCGAATGGCGGTTGTTGTTGTTATTGTGAGTTGGTGTGAGAGTCAAGCTACATGGACGAGGCTACGGGGTTGTTTGGCTCATCAGGGTGACCCGTAGTCTCTGCTTGAAGTTATTGAGGGATGATGATACATTTTGGCAATGTGAAGATGAGAATCCCAGAGTACGGTACCTCTGTATATAATTATATATAATATATATAATTACTATATAATTACTATATAGTTACTCGTCACAGCCACTTCTGAGAAACACTTGAGCGGTGTGCTTTCGCTAAGTTGTCCCCACCTGAAGAAGGACGCTTGTGTTGCGCCCGAAACGTCGTGATTTTTATTTTTTTATTTTTTTACCTACGTGACTTTACCGAAAAAAAAACCTCTGTATCTGATAGAGAATCCACTCTGTGTGTGGTGCGCCAGTGGGGAGGGTGAAGGTTACATCGGAGTGTCTCGTGCTGTACGCATGGATCTTGGGAATTAAACGTGGAAGAATACTTTGGAGGCTTTCGGTACGATGTCGTGGAGCCACGTGTATTCATAGATAAAGGTGCATATTTGAAGTATATTAACGTTGTAGATGGACATGATATTGAGTTCATTAAACATTGGCGCAGATGGAGCCAAGTTATTTGAGGAGGTGGTCAGTCTTGCAAATGTCATTTGGGTGATGTGCAAATTAACGTCGGTAGGAAGTACATGTACTGGCCCAGATAATATTGCAGTAGATCAGATATGGGTAAATTAAGCTGTAGTATAGAGTTATGAAGCAAGCTTGATGAAGAAGACCACCCATGTTTCTGATGACACCAATGGATTTCATCACTGTACTGCAGACAAAGTGAATGTGATATTTCCAGCACAATGTTTCAACTAAAACGCCAAGGACTCTAGTAGATGAAACCTGACTCAATTAATTCCAACTAATAGAGATTATGGTTAATTTCTTTGCAATATTTCTTATTCTTGCCAGTGAATACAATACAGTTGCATTTTTTTTTACATTTAATGCTTATTCGTTCTTCTGGAACCATTCAGAAAATGTGGCTATGCCTGTGTTGGCTTCATTGATAAGCGAATGGAAATCTCGCGTGATAAAATCACGTTGGTATTATCAGCAAACAGTACGGGAAGTACGTTAGAAGACACAGCAGCAAGATCATTGATATAGATTAAGAACATCAAGGGTCCAATTATAGATCCTTGTGGGATGCCAAAGGATATCCTGGCCCTGGTAGATGCACGACCATTTGCCTATACAAATTGTTCTCTCGCATGTAAATAATTACGGTGCGAAAGCAGTCCAACATCCATACATGCACATGGCACCTTGATGCCCACAGTATGCATGCATGTATGTTGACCTTCTTTCGCACCCTACGTAGCCAACCGTGCTAATCGGATAGCGCGGGATGGGAGTTTCACAACATCTGATGCGATATAACCATCGACCCTCGCTGCCTCCACACTGCTGGATTACAGGCAGTAGCCGCCACGTGCGGCATAGCCACGGCCGCCCGGTGTTCTATCCACGTCGGGAATTGTTTTGTGAATGAAGAAATATCCAAATTCGCGTGGGGAGTAGTGGAGGGAGGGTGGAGGAGGGGGGGGGTGCAGTTACAAACGGTTGGATGGTGGGGGCCTGAGAGAGACTGTGACATTTGCTGGCATTTCCTCGTTGCGAGACGCAGCGCCGTCTTCGCGGATTTTATCGGTCGAGATTTGAGAGCCCGCATTGGGGTGGTGGTGGTGGGGGGGGGGTGTGAAGTTTTATACCGGATCGGCGAAGGTGCTTGGTTTGATCTGCTTGCTTATTTACACAAAAAACACAGCTGCCCCCCCCCCCCAAGAGAAAAATTAGTGAGAGAAAGCGGCGTTCCAATTACACGGCGCATGCAGCAGAGCGCGAGCACGCTGCATTCCTGCGTTATACCCGATACATATACAATTGGCAATTCTCCACCCGCAAACGAATTCGCAAGAATTCACTTGAGAAGGTTGCATTTGAGTTCCAAGACACGCCACCCGAATTAATGTTTTGTTGCACTCCTCAAATGTTTGCTTTAGAAACATATTTTAACGAGAATGCGTCCGTCACGCAACGTGGTCTCGTGACGTGAGGATAATGGTGCAATTTGCAAGAGCACGAATGGACAACAAAGAAACGGAAAAAAATACGAAGTGAGAATAAAAATTGCCCTGAATTGTGTGACAATTAATTGTGGCTGGGGAACATTCGCACTCATCCGCTGTTAACATTGCTTAAGTGTTCCGTCAATACGCTTTTACAGGTCATTAATACAAAAAAAAAACTGGCTTATTCTTGGAGACAAAATCAAGAGCTCTTGCAAGCCCGCCTGCAACATAAGTGCCTTCCGTGAATAATAAGGACTGCGAAACCAATGCTGGCTTGAAGTTGAACGCCATTGCATTAGAAAATGGCCTGCACATTATGTAAACATCTTCAATTTGATATTACCAGGTAAGGGCCCATTGAGCCATGTAGCTGTTTTTCAGAAGCGACCTGGCCACAAACAATAGCTCAACGAAGAGGCGTATCACGTGGAAATTTATAGCAGACAAACGCTCTAAACGCACGTTTCTAAATACGGAGGGATTTTTCTTTTATGTACGTTGAACTTCTTTCACACCGTACATAGCCAACCGTGACACGTTTAATTGGCTGTCGGGAAGCGTTATTGACAGCTGCTGCCTGAAAGCGCTTGATCCCAGGTATAGCGGTGTGGAGAGCCTAGGATCTCATTATCCACAGGTAATGAGACTTTGTGGAAGCCGCTATTTAAGGAAGACCTGGGTGGTGGTGGTGGTAGGGGGGGGTTACGATGGGGTAGAAGCACTTTCGTTGTGCGTGCATTGCTGAGCGAGGAATCTCGCAGAGGCTTTCTGCTTATACAGATTAATAGAGAGCGCGATTGTTATTATTCTTAGCTGTCCCCGAAGTCTCCATGGCTTCTACGTGGGATATTTGGCTTTCTATAAACAATAAAGGCAAAGGTCTCCCGTATAGCCCACCCAGGTTGTTGGGGGAAAGAGCTGTTGGCACTTAAACAACGACTAAATTGCTTACCTACAAAGGCCGTCACGATGCATAGTGAAGTGGTGTGGCCAATACCATGCCTGGCCACCTTTGTCTCCCACTCTACATGCTGAGTTTTAAACACTGCTGAGTCGATCTAGGGGAGGCACGCAGCTGGTTCGAATGATCACCACTCGAGCTGGCCGTGGTCGGGAATCGAACTCGGACTTCGGGATTGGTAGTGCAGTGCGCTAACCACTGCCTTAACGTTCTCCACGTATTTCTACAAAGACAAAGATCCCCCGTATAGCCTTAACAGACTGTTGGTGAAAGTGCTGTTACCGAGCCCCTATGAAGGCCGGCACGGTACACGAGGGAGTGAGTGGCCAACACCACGCCCGGCCGCCTTTGTCTACACACCGCAGCAGGTACTCATTTGAGGCTGAGTCGACCTAGGGGAGGCCCAGAACCGGTTCAGATAATCGTCACTGGGTGTTGGCCGTGGCCGAGAATCGAACTCGGGTCGCCGGGTTTGAAGCGTAGCGTAGCGCTAACCACTGCGCTTCCACTCCCCGTGACTTTATACACGCACAGAGACAATCTCACACCACCAACGGGTAGCTAAATAGAAAGAAAAATGCATGGCATTTCATTACACTGTTCGTACTCTGACCCGTAGCCCGGTGGGACTACGCTAATTGGGATTACGTGCCTGTGTGCTGAGCAGGCAGCTAAGCAGAACACACGCGCCACATGCAATAACGCGCGCACGCATGCACCACACACAGGCAAAGATCCCCCGCATAGCCTTACACAGACTGTTGGGGCAAGTGCTGTTAGCGAGCCGGGCACGGCACACGCGGGGGTGGGTGGCCAACACCACGCCCGGCCGCCTTTGTCTCCCCGGTGGCGATGTTTACACACCGCAGCAGGTACTCATTTGAGGCTGAGTCGACTCAGGGGAGGCACAGGACAGGTTCAGGTAACCGTCACTAGTTTAGGGGTCCGTGAGCGGTAATGGAACACGGCTCGCTGGGTTCGTAGCGCAGCGCACGAACCACTACACTCCCGTTCTCCGCACACAAAGATTCCCCGTATAGCCTCCATAAGTGCTCGCTGCGAGCGAGCACTTATAAAGGCCGGCACGGTACACGAGGGCGCTTGGTGACCAGCACTACGCCCGCCCGCCGTTGTCTACCTCAGTGACGATGCTTAGCGCAGCGCACAGACCAACTACACTACCGCACCCTACACACACTCACAAAGACCCCCCCGTATAGCCTGAGCAGACTGTAGGGGCAAGTGCTGTTAGCGAGCACCTATAAAGGCCGGCACGGCACATGACGGGGTGGGTGGCCAACACCACGCCCGGCCGCCTTTGTCTCCCTAGTGGCGCTGTTTACACATCACACCAGATACTCATTTGAGGCTGAGTCGATCTAGGGGAGGCCCAGGGCCGGTTCAGATAATCGTCACTGATGTTGGCCGTGAGCGGGAATCGAACCCGGGTCACCAGGTTCGTAGCGCAGCGCGCTAACCGCTACACTACCGGCCCCCACACACACACGCACACACACGTGCGCGCGCGTGCACTCAGGCACACGAATTCTCAACTCGCTGCATTCATCAGCACGGCGCAGTGGTGGGAGCCGCAGTTCCGGCGTGTGACAATCAGCCTCGCCAATGCAGTTACGGCTGAGATTCAGGGCCTCATTATGGCTCTATTAATTGTGGGCCAGGATGTGTTCGGATGTTTTTCTCTCCAATGATGTTTTACCAGGTAAGTGCCCACTGAGCGATGTAGCATGTAGCTCTCTTTTTCAGAAGCGATCCTGACTATAACAAATGACAGCTCAGCGACGTGGCTTATCGTCATGCGCTCATGTACTGTAGCAGCCAAATACTCTAAGCGCACGTTGATTCTAAATATGGAGGGAAAAAATAGCGGAGGACCCGGAGAAAAACCCACGCGACCACGGACAGAGAGAGAGACACCGCAAACTCCGAATATAAATATATACAACAGGCGTCATGGTCGGGATCGAACCCACGAACCTCTTGCATAACCGAGGCGCGATTCATCAAACAAAAAAAACCCGACATCATTTACTCGGATTACAATCACAATCAGGGCAAGGAGATCACGCGTTGGATCGGAGCGGTGGAATTGCTGCGCTCCGTTGGGGACATGTTTATTACCAGGGCGGACCAGCGAAGCCCTGCGGGCGTGCGAGAGAATTTCCACTCGCAGCCACGAGGGAGTTGTCAACCACGGAGGCCGCAGTCGTGACCCCGTCGACGTCGCCCTCGTCCCAGATGCCCCCAGAGGCGACGGCGCAGAGAAGCGAGGCAGGCCGGGAGTGGGGGATCGGAGAGGCCACGGAGGGTTAAGTGTGGGCCCTTTAAAAGAACTTAAAAATATATATATATATTTTAAGGGATGTGCATTCTTGCAACTGTGACCCTGTGGATTTGTTAATGTTGTTGTTGTTGTTCCAGCAGCGGTTTGGTTGTGCGAGGGGGGTTGGGGGGGGGGTCCAATGTGGTGACCCCCTTCAACCCCTCCACCCACATCTCACCCTTCGCCATGGCTACTCCGGACTCCGTGGCTCTGCGATTTTTCAAATCTTTAACCGAAGAGGATCTCCCCCCACCTCCACTCTCCCCCCCACAGCCCCCCGTTCCCTCCAGAAGCTCGGATATAAACAAAGCATATATCTGCGTGAGCCAAGGAGGGTGGGGGTGGAGTGGAGGGAGGGGGGAACCTATTTACTCGCTACGCATGGTTAGTTTGCCCGTGTTTTGTGTTCCTTTTTGCGGCCACTTACAACGGATTCGTCCGTTAACTCATTCGGTCGATGTCGTGAGGTACGCCACCACCGCCACCGCCACCACCGCCACCTCCACCACCGCCACCACCACCCCCACTGCCACCACCACCACCGCCACCACCACCACAGCCGCCGCCGTCGTAAGCACAGGGGATGGATATTGGGACTTCTGTTTGATCGTGGGCATTTGCTCACGAAGGTGTCAGCGGAAGGTGTGAGCAATTACGGATCGTGCAATTCAGATCGGTTTGCTCAATGCGACCCGCACTCAGGCGTTGCTCATGGTCGGCACGACAAAAAGTTTTCCAGGCGCAAACTGTTGAGCGGCAGTGATGCGAATACACATCTCAGCCAGTTTAACACGAAGGAGGCTTTCGCGACCGATATCATCCATAACACAGGTTGTTTTTTTTTTAAGTTTTCGGTTAGATCGCGTAAATATAAATGTGTCGTTAAACCCGCCACCACCCGACACAGCCTGTTAGTAAGATTTGTCATGGAAACAAAACATGACAAATCGTGTCTAGTACAGCAGCACACCGGTGTCTTACAAATGGCATCACTGATTATGCTCGTAATTACTGGTGAAACGTCGTACTCGGATTGTAAATGTTGTGGATTTGCTCTCCAACACACCGGTGTGCTGTACTAGTAACGAATCGGCCACGTTCTGTTTACGTGACAAACCTTACTAGTTGGCTGTGTCGGGTGGTGGCGGGTTTTAACGACACGTTTATATATTTACGTGATCTAACCCCCCTCCAAAAAAACGTATTATGGACCTAACGCTCCATACGGTGGATGCAACCGGCGTGTTTGATAGTGAAATATGAAAATTGTAAGTTGACTTCCAATCAAGAACCGCACTCCACTCAGACTGCAACACAGGATTCGGTTAAACGTCATGAAATATTCATGTCATTCGCATTACTCCAAAATTACTGTTTTCCCGAAATGTAATATAAACTATCACTTCGTAAAGGACTTGGCGTGTAACTGTGTTATATATACACACACAGTATATATGCGCACGCGCACGTCCAGTGTCACGCTGTAGGACAGTAAAACGTGGCGACGACTGGGGGAGGCCTTCATCCAGCGGTGGATTGATCATGGCTGATGATGAATTAACAGGGTGGTCCAGATGTCTTGTGACCTCAGTTTAATTTCCCAATTTTTTTTTTTCAAGTAAGGTTCATTTAACACATAAATGAACGTGCCAAAGCAAAACTATTGATCAACTATACTAAATTGAACGTGGTATTTTACCAGACAAGGCCCACTGAGATATACAGCTATTTTTCAGAAGCGACCTGGCCACAATGATGGCTCAACGAAGTGGTTGATCATCATCGCACCCCCAGAAAGGGCATCTAGGACCCAAAGGGGGTGCGTGCACCCGAGGTTAAGAACCACTGATCTGAACGTACTCTTGTAAATGTGGAGGGAAAAATAGGAGGACCTGGAGAAAAATCCACGCGACCACAGGGAGAACACGCAAACTCCACATATACAGCAGGCGTCAGGGTCGGGATCGAACCTACGACCTCCAGTGTACCAGGCGATGTAGTTAACATCTCCTAGCCACCATGATGATGATGAGAGAAAGAGACACACACACAAACTCCAAATATACAGCAGGCGTCAGAGTCAGGATCGAACCCACGACCTCCTGTATACCAGGCGAGGTAGTTAACATCTCCTAGCCACCGCGATGATGAGAGAGAGACACACACATACAAACTATAAATATACAGCAGGCGTCAGGGTCGGGATGGAACCCACGACCTCCTGCATACCAGGCGAGGTAGTTAACATCTCCTAGCCACCGTGGCGCCCTTTAATTTGGGGTCACAAGACATCTGTTTCACCCTGTGCAAGAGAGTCAAAACATTATTTTACGAATCATTTGGCAAGATATTTATTTTCTTGCTTGGGAATAAAAGACACCACACCCATAAATGCGTTTTTGATTGTGCCGGCACAACGTTCTCGAGTTAAAACCTGGGTTACGTAGAACTAAAGCTTTAAATTTTGATTTAAAGCTTTAAATTTTGATTTAAAGCTTTCTTGACTTCAGGGATTCATCTTCTTGGTTCTTTCGGTAAAGTCACGTAGAAGGGAAGTAATAAAATAATAAAAATAAAATTATTAAAATAATTTTATTATGTTTTATTTTATTATGTTTTATTTTAAAATTATTAAAATAATTTTATTATGTTTTATTTTTATTATTTTATTACTTCCCTTCTACGTGACTTTACCGAAAGAACCAAGAAAACTAAAGCTTTTTTGTATCTCTTAAATAAAGTTGTTTTCGGGTTAATCTTCTTTGCTGGACATTGGAAGTGGGTGGATGCCTGGAGTCTTTTTTTAACTATCGCTCTGCTTCTAAATCTGTTTTCTGCTGGAAATTGCCCAAACGACAGCTGTGATTTGTGTGGCGAGATGCTGCGATATCTTTTGAATGCGCTAGCCGTGTTTGTGCGTGGGTGGATCGGTGATCAGCGTCACTGCTACACGACGAGACCCCGCGGCCCAAGTTCGAATCTTGGCCATCTTTAACATCAGTGGAAAGTGCTATCTGCAACAATCCTGGGCCATCCCTCTAGGTAGACTCAGCCTTAACGGAATACCTGGTGAGGTGTGTAAAACATCAACACGGGGGTGGGTGGGGGGTAAAAAGTTCCTTCAAGCGTGCTGGCAAAAACCGCCTTATTGTATGTATGTATGTTGAACTTCTTTCGCATCGTACGTAGCCGGACGTGCCGCCCTTCATAGGCGCTCGTTAACAGAACTTGCCCCGACGGTCTGTGCAGGCTATACGGGTATCTTTTTTTGTGTGCGAGTTGAGAGGTGACTGGGGGCTTGGAGCGCTGCACTATGAACCTGTCATCCTGACCTAAGTCACTGGGACGCGACTATCACAGTGGCAAGATGTGTAACTATCTCACCTGGTATGCAGGAGGTCGTAGGAACGACTCCCGACTCTGACAATGCCTGCTGTGTATTTTGTCTCCACGAGGTCGCGTGGATTTTTCCTCGGGTCCTTCGGTTTTTCCCTCCACATTTAGAATCAACGTTCAATTAGATGATTTGGTTGCTGTTACATTTCCACGTGAAGAGCCACTTCGTTGAGCTATCATTTGTGGCCAGGTCGTTTTTGAAAAAAGAGCTGTATAGCTCAGTGGGACTTACCTGGTAAAAAAAGTTCCATTTTTAGCTTTAACGTGAGAGGAGAGTTTAACACGTAGGCTTTCGCGACCAATGTTAATGATGACGTCACTCTGCTGCTGCTCTATATAAGAACGGGAGACACAGCAGAGCCCCTCACCATTCTGGCGAATTGCCCGATGATGCTGGATGCAATTACCAGCGAAACGTCGTACTCAAATTGTAAATGTTGTGGCTTCAACACACCGGTGGGCTAAAGCAGTGAACTATTTGTCTTTTGTCAACGTGACACTTTTTTACTGATTGGCCTGTGTCGGGTGGTGGAGGGTTACGACACATTTATAAATAACGCGATCTAAACCCAAACACGTTGATTATGAGTGAAAGGAGAGACTGATTTGCTACGGTCCTGAGCCACGCCGATTAGCACGGTTGGCTTACGTATGGTGCGAAATAAGTTCAACATACATACGTGCACACGAGCCTCCATTATTAAACACATGAGCAAGAACACAAAGATTACCAGTGCACCGTGGTCACCGACAATTGTCCCTTTTTATAGAATCTCACTTTCATTTGTTTTGGAGTGTGTGTGTGTGACCTGGGCGGGAGAGTGGGCAAAAATGTTTGTTTTAATTGTTGTGCATTTGCATTCCCGCAAAGGCCTGAGGTTTGCCTTTTGACACCACTAGGGGTCATTCTACTTCTAAAACTAGACTCGTGTTTTTTTCACCAGGTAAGGTCAACTGAGCTTTACAGCAACTCCTATACCTACTAACATTCGGCTTACGAACTTTCAGAGATACGAACAAATCTGTATGTACGTCCAGTCGCCTATTCAGACCAAGAGTGGTAAATCCAACTGCCGCGCAATAGATGGCGGTGGTGGCATCTACATATGTAGAACGTGAAGAACCAGTGGCATCTACATCTGCAGAACATGAAGAACCAGTGGCATCTACATCTGCAGAACATGAAGAACCAGTGGCATCTACATCTGCAGAACGTGAAGAACCAGTGGTATCTACATCTGCAGAACATGAAGAACCAGTGGTATCTACATCTGCAGAACGTGAAGAACCAGTGGCATCTACATCTGCAGAACATGAAGAACCAGTGGCATCTACATCTGCAGAACATGAAGAACCAGTGGTATCTACATCTGCAGAACGTGAAGAACCAGTGGTATCTACATCTGCAGAACATGAAGAACCAGTGGTATCTACATCTGCAGAACATGAAGAACCAGTGGCATCTACATCTGCAGGAGATTATACAACTTTCAAAGCCATTCCCCCCGGTTTAGTGTACATGCCACACAACGTGTTTGCAATCGACAGGAGTAAAGTTGGACTTACGAACAATTCGACTTACGAACAGACCTCTGGAACCTAACTCGTTCGTAAGTAGAGGAGCAGCTGAATTGCTCTTTTTTTCCAGAAGCGACCTGGCCACAAATGATAGTCTTAGGTTTTTTCGGTAAAGTCACGTAAGTAAAAATAAATAACAAAAATAAATAATAAAATAATATTATTAATAATAGAAATAAAATAATAAATCACGACGTTTCGGGCGCAACACAAATCGCCGTCATCAGGTGGTTTCTTGTTGTGGTTGACCCACCTGATGACGGACGCTTGTGTTGCGCCCGAAACGTCGTGATTTATTATTTTATTTCTATTATTATTTCTATCATTTTATTATATATATATATATTACCTACGTGACTTTACCGAAAAAACCTAAGAGTATGAATCCTTGCAGTCACGAAAGCTTAAAATCTAGAACACAAATGATAGCCCAACGAAGTGGCTTATCACGTGAAAATTTACAGCAGCCAAAATCTCTAAACGCATATTGATTGTAAATAATGCATTTTGGACATTTTTCGCACCGTACGTATCCAACCGTGCTAATAGGATTTGGTTGAAATAGCCAATGCGGGCCTCATTACGGCTCGATTAATTGTGGGTCGGCTGTGTTCAGCCGTCTCTTTATTTTGCAACAGGTAAGGCCCACTGAGCTATGCAGCTCTTAGTCCACAAATGACAGCTCACCGTAGCAGCTCGTCACGTGCAAAATTACAGCAGCCAACTTCTCTAGATAAACGATGCCCCTTAGCGTCACGTTAACCCTCTGCACGAACCCTCGGCGCTCGCTTAGATGCGTTCCCCACGCAGCCAGAGGCCACTTAACACGCGTCTCTGCGCCACTCAGCTTAGGGGCCGTCCATAAATGACGTCACGCGATTTTGGACGATTTTTGACCCCCCCGTCGTCGTCACACGGCGTCACAAAAAGTCAGACGCCCCCCCCTCAAATATGACGTCACAAAGCTCCGCCCCCCCCCCCCCCAAAACAACACATTTCCATATCTCCATTTTGAAAATAAAACATGCTTCAAATCACTTTAAACTATTGTCATTGTAGTGCGTATTTAATGTGGCGCTGCACTCTGATGTTTTAGGAGAAAACATTTATTAAAAAGTAGATTTAATTAAGTAGAACGTTATGGGGACCTCATTTGCCAGTAAAAATATGATAATTGGTTCTTTACCCTTCTATCTGGCAACAAAACTGACACCTTTTTGCAAGGAGTCATGTTTGCATAGACCGCAATACCTGCAGTCATAAATACAAACAAAAGACATAACTCTGATAATGTGCACTGTCCTTGAAGTTGATTGGTCCACACCCGAGACAGCTTTCCTTCGAGCCTAGTCTCATATGGGTTGGACCAGATGACGCCAAAAGGCGCACAACTCAAGGACAATGCACCATCAGAGTATGAGAGCTCGGGGCAAGCATCTACACTATGGGGACCTCATTTGCCAGTAAAAATATGATAATTGCCAGATAGAAGGGTAAAGAACCAATTATCATATTTTTACTGGCAAATGAGGTCCCCATAGTGTAGATGCTTGCCCCGAGCTCTCATACTCTGATGGTGCATTGTCCTTGAGTTGTGCGCCTTTTGGCGTCATCTGGTCCAACCCATATGAGACTAGGCTCGAAGGAAAGCTGTCTCGGGTGTGGACCAATCAACTTCAAGGACAGTGCACATTATCAGAGTTATGTCTTTTGTTTGTATTTATGACTGCAGGTATTGCGGTCTATGCAAACATGACTCCTTGCAAAAAGGTGTCAGTTTTGTTGCCAGATAGAAGGGTAAAGAACCAATTATCATAAGTAGAACGTGTTGCCTATATTTATTTAAAGTTGCGCATTTTGATGTGGCGTCACATTTCTCAACCCCCCCTCCTTGTCACACATCGTCACAAATGTCTGACCCCCCCTAGGTGCGTGACGTCATTTATGGACGGCCCCTTAGGGTAGGGGAGCGCGCGTGGCCACGAACGAGTGAAACGTTGCACAGAAGTCGTCAGCCAGCCGCGTGTTCAGCATTCACGTTCTTCCTTGCCACGGGAGGAGCGCACGCGGTCATTGTCTCTGCATATTCTTAGGTTTTTTCGGTAAAGTCACGTAGGTAAAAACATTAAAAAGTAAGATAAAATAAAATAAAAATCACGACGTTTCGGAGGCAACACAAGCTTCCGTCTTCAGGTGGTACCGTCACAGCCACGACAGCTGTATCAAGTAAATTAGAGATTGCAGGAGCTATCACTCCGTTTATATCTTCTTCTCCAACCATTATATAAACGGAGTGGTAGCTCCTGCAATCTCTCATTTACTTGATACAGCTGTCGTGGCTGTGACGGTACCACCTGAAGACGGAAGCTTGTGGTGCCTTCGAAACGTCGTGATTTTTATTTTATTTTTTAATGTTTTTACCTACGTGACTTTACCGAAAAAACCTAAGAATATGAATCTTTGCAGTCACGAAAGCTTCAAATCTACAATTGTCTCTGCAGTTTGTTCCCATTCGGTGCTTAATGGTTCACACCCACCCCTCGCATTCCCCGCTCCCCACACACTTCAGCCCCCCCCCCCTCGCCACTTCGCCCACTCTCCCCAGCAATTAGACGAATTGTCATGATTCAGGGCCACGATTCAGTGCAAGCATCGCTTCCGTGTGTGTATGTGTGTTTTTTAAATCCTTTATATTAAGTTCGCTTGCTTGCTTGCTTGCGTGCTTGCGTGCTTGCTTGCTTGCTTACGACCGTGCAAATCTTTCGGTCGTTTTTTAACCCACTTCCCGTGATCCAATCGAGCTGCCATTTTGCACACAGACTCGTTGTGCGAGACAATTAATGTTCGTGAAATTTTTTTTCTCCAAAATTTTACACTGTTTAGGGAAAACAAATTAAATATTTAATTACCAATTGCTTAATACTGGCAGACAATCATCTGACCCATAGGTGGCAGCCATATCAAGCCAGAGGACGAGAGGACTCTAGCCGCCACGCATATAAAGGATTTAGAGTGAAAAACTTTGTTTTTACGGGTTATACTTGTTTAAAGCCTCGTTTCGCGTACATTTCCTTTTTGTTCTGGCTAGTACGCACTATCGTTTTTGTTGATCGCTTCCGCAATGACCAGCGTGGTGAAGTATGGTCAACCAGCCACCATTATTGACACAGCATGGGGGAAGCGACGGGGGAGGGAGTCTTAATCCAGCAGTTAATTAACAAAGGGCTGTAAGTTATTGTTATTTTACCATTATTTGTATCCGTGCATCTACTGTACAGCCATCTGTCAATCCACTGCTGCATTAAGGCCTCCCCATGCTGTGTTGTCAGTCATGGGGCTTGTCTGACCATACTTCACCACGCCGGTCAATGCAAATTGTTGAATCGGAGCTCCAGTCAGGGTCAGTTCAAATATTTAACTACGAACTAACTATTCTTATTTTAGCCAGGTAAGGCCCACTGAGCTGTATATCTCTTTTTCAGAAGCTACCTGGCCAAAAATGATAGCTTAACGAAATGGCTTATTACGTGGAAATGTATAGCAGCCGAATACTCTAAACGGACTTTGATTCTAAATGTGGAAGGAAAACCCGGAGGACCTGCAGAAAAACCCACGTGACCACGGTGAGAGAGACAGACACGCAAACTCCAAATATACAGCAGGCGTCAGGGTCGGGATCGACAAATGCACATATGTGCATTGTTTTTGGGCGGGTTTTGTGCGTCTCTCTCCAGCCTGCTTTTGCGAAAGGTATCGAGTCCAGATTCTCCCTGCCGTGATTGATTGAGTGATGGATTAAGCCTGATTCTTTACAGCAATCGCCAGTCCATTTTAAACGTGAATTTTGGGAACAATGGAATTTCACTGTGCAACGGAAGAAAAAAAAATGTCGTACCTTCTGTAACAATTACCCGGTAAATATCGACCCCGTTTAATTACTTACCACAGACTCCCCCCATTGGACGAGTGCTCAGTAATTAATTTTCCTTTTTTTTATATTCTCTGCCCTATCGTTATTTTCGGCGTCAGCGTTTCTTAATCGTCTTGGGGCTGTGTGTGTGTGGGGGTGGGGGGGTTGTGGAGTGTGGAATGATATGCAGGGAACATGATAAATGATGCTGAAGATATACGGCAACAACGAAAAACAGGTTGATGTTTGACCCCGAGCGAACCGTGCGGGGAAAGACGAAAATTGATCAGTGGCGAACGTAACAAAACAACCACCACGGCGGAGCCAACTCACGCGGGCGACACTCCACGCGCTAAAACGTTGAAAGCGACTTGTAGATCCCCTCCCACCACCCATCAAAGTGTGCTTTTGTTTTTTGTTGTTGTTGTTGTTTGTTTTTTCCATGCTTCTACTTCTGATTTATATATATATATATAAAATTGTGTTGTCGTTGCCAATTCCTGTTTTCACGTCGTGAAGCAAATTACTCTGTAAAGTCACGTAGAAGGGAAATAATAAAATAATATAAATATAAAACAATACAAATTCTACACTATGGGGACCTCATTTGCCAGTAAAAATATGATAATTGGTTCTTTACCCTTCTATCTGGCAACAAAACTGACACCTTTTTGCAAGGAGTCATGTTTGCATAGACCGCAATACCTGCAGTCATAAATACAAACAAAAGACATAACTCTGATAATGTGCACTGTCCCTGAAGTTGATTGGTCCACACCCGAGACAGCTTTCCTTCGAGCCTAGTCTCATATGGGTTGGACCAGATGACGCCAAAAGGCGCACAACTCGAGGACAATGCACCATCAGAGTATGAGAGCTCGGGGCAAGCATCTACACTATGGGGACCTCATTTGCCAGTAAAAATATGATAATTGGTTCTTTACCCTTCTATCTGGCAACAAAACTGACACCTTTTTGCAAGGAGTCATGTTTGCATAGACCGCAATACCTGCAGTCATAAATACAAACAAAAGACATAACTCTGATAATGTGCACTGTCCCTGAAGTTGATTGGTCCACACCCGAGACAGCTTTCCTTCGAGCCTAGTCTCATATGGGTTGGACCAGATGACGCCAAAAGGCGCACAACTCAAGGACAATGCACCATCAAAGTATGAGAGCTCGGGGCAAGCATCTACACTATGGGGACCTCATTTGCCAGTAAAAATATGATAATTGGTTCTTTACCCTTCTATCTGGCAACAAAACTGACACCTTTTTGCAAGGAGTCATGTTTGCATAGGCCGCAATACCTGCAGTCATAAATACAAACAAAAGACATAACTCTGATAATGTGCACTGTCCCAGAAGTTGATTGGTCCACACCCGAGACAGCTTTCCTTCGAGCCTAGTCTCATATGGGTTGGACCAGATGACGCCAAAAGGCGCACAACTCAAGGACAATGCACCATCAGAGTATGAGAGCTCGGGGCAAGCATCTACACTATGGGGACCTCATTTGCCAGTAGCAAATGAGGTCCTGAAGCAAATTACTCTGTAAAGTCACGTAGAAGGGAAATAATAAAATAATATAAATATAAAACAATACAAATTCTCACGACGTTTCGACTGCAACACAAGCAATCATCATCACCTGATGATGATTGCGTCGTGAGAATTTTTTTAGTTTAATATTTTTATTATTTTATTATTTCCCTTCTACGTGACTTTACCGAAAGAACCAAGAATATGAATCCCTGCAGTCACGAAAGCTTTAAATCAAAATCAAATTACTATGATTAGCCCGTTTGGCTACGTACGGTGCGAAGGAAGGTCAACATACATTGCATTGCCATGATGAATTAGTCAGGCAGGTTTATATATATATTTTATATTTTACAAACCACTTTGTAAGAGCAGAGGCCACCTTTAGAGATATGAGATTGCCATTTGAGTAACGCATGCGTCTGTGTGTCTCTGTGTGTTTTTTTTGCCAGACGGCCAGAATTTAACAAAGCAACTTGACAATAGAAGGCCTTTGTTATATTCATGGACTCGTGCATGCAGATGATGCTCGAGCAGTGTCTAGCAGAGGCCAGTCCTCGCCATCCACGACCACGCTCATCCGTCTTTCCCCGTGTGCCGATTGACTCCTCGCGTTCAAAGACGGGACACATTAAATCGCGACACGCTGCACGCGCCCAATGCTCGTTATCTCTCATGCGTATGAGCGTCGAAACTCGGTTTTCACAGTGGGGGGCGGGGGGGGTGTGGGTTGATGGCTACGTATAATCGCGTGAATAATTTGCAGCGTAATTTATTTTTCAGAATCTTTCAAACGGGGCAAAAAATGTTGGACCTTGACACCCGATGATTCACTCACGTCCACTATGGTTAATAGCAACACCACCGCAGTATTCACCAGGGAGGGACCTCTGGGAATTCGAACCGCAAACCCGTGCTGCAAAGCGGCGAACCACCGCAGCAGCACCGCTGGAGGCCGCGCACGTCTCCTCCACAGGGCTTTTGTTGCGCCACGTGTCCTACGCTTTACCCCCCCTTGCAGCGCGGGGCGATGATTGGCGGCGCGCGTGCGCGCGAGCACCGCTCATCACTTTAAACGGCGCTCACACACGCGGGTGGTGGAACCACCCCCCCCCCACCCCTCCACCCCACTAGGCTGGCACGCTCCTCAAAGACTCCGCGTGCCAGCGCGCGTCCTGTTCATTCGCTCTACCAAATTTGACAGGCCGACACGCCACGCTTCGTACAGCACATAGACTGCATCGCAAGTGGCAACTCCACGCGGGTTGGGGAGAGGAGTGAGTGAGGAACTTTCACTGGGAAGTGGAGGTGGGGAGGGCGAAGAAACGTCAATGAATGTACTCCAACTGGCCGACAGAGGCGGATAGAGCAACTTCCCTGGGGGCGTCGGGAGGTGAACACACCCTCGGTATTAACCAGGGTGGACCGCTGGATGCGAACCGTGAAGTTCTGCAACAAGTGACGAACGCGCTACCGGTGGGTCGCGTTACCTGCCCCGCGTGCGCACACACACGCAGTGGCGATGCGGTGGCTAGATGTTGACTACCTCGCCCGGGATGCAGGAGGTCGTGGGGTCGAGTGGATGAGCGCCACCCAAGGTTGCGTGACGTCTTTAGCAGCGGCCATGTGGCTCAGTGGATCACAATTGGAAGGTCACGAGGTCAAATACTGGTTGGGGCTTGACTTGGCACATCATCCCCTCCCGAAGGGGATCGATTAAATGATTTACAAACTTTGCAAGCAAGCCCAAAAACGGTTGTTTTGCAAGAAACACACGCCACCCCAACACCCCCGCCATAGGAACGTGGCATTTCCACCAATGGCTATGCAGGGCTATAAATGGAAATCGAGCACTAATGCATGAATGCCTCAATGTTGAGCTAAGCAGCAGTGCCGGGAAAACTGCCACATCAATGCTCCGACACATTTCCTCTCCAGTTAGATATCTGTTATTCGAGAGGATACTTTTTTCTCATTCGTCCACCTCCCCCCGCCAACCCCCAAAAGATGCTCCTAAACTTGGCCCCGGGCAAGAGACTTTAATGACTAATATAATGCCTTCCCGCAGAGCCGAGCCGCCACACGAATTCGGCTCAGATATATTTCATTCCTTGCCACTTTGCATTTAATTGGTAAAAAGAAACCAATTTTCTCAGCAGCTTTATTTATTATTATCTGACAGTTTGTTCTTCTTGCCACTTCTGCATCCTGCTCAGACTGGGAGCACTGATTAAGTTTCCCTTCCACTGAAGATGCACCAAAGAGGTTTGTTTTTGTTTTACACGAGAGCCAAGAAGGTGGGGGGGAGGGGAGGTTACCTTATTACAGAAATTCATATTTCCTCTACCCCGAAGATCCTAATGCCCGTGGATATAATAACAGAAAATAAGCATCAATAAAGAAATACATAACCTGCACTTTGTTAATTCGCTGCTGAATAAAGTTCGCCTGCCCACTGCCTTGTCCGTTACGGGCGAGGAGGGGTGGCAGGGGTGTTTACCCATACTTCACCACCCAGATCATGGTGGATTAGTGTAACGAGCGTGGTGAGGAAGGAAGCTACGTTTCCGACACAGTTCTTTAAACAATAAACTATTTTTTATTTTATTTTACCAGCTAAGGCCGACTGAGCTACTGTATCTATACAGCTCTTTTTTCAGAAGCGACCTGGCGAGCCCAAATGATATCTCAACGCAGTGGCTTATCGCGTGGGATTTTTATATAAGCAGCCAAATACTCTAAACAGTATCGCTCGCCCCTTCTGTTAGCTGTGGCCAGGGTTTCGAGTGCACTGCGCTAACCAGTGTGCCACCACTCCACAAATAACAACCCTAATAGTTTCCTTATCTCGGAAAGCTTCACTAGCTCTCGAGACCGTAAATCTTTCTTGCAGAATAGTTCTGCCTCACGGGGGATTGTTTGACCAATTCCATGAATGACAGTGCGGATTCATGCACAAAATAAACGTACGGTGTGAAAGAAGTTCAACACATACATACGTCAGTTTAACACGTAGGTTTTCGCGACCGATATTATTCGTAATCAACGTTTTTGGGTTAGATCGCGTTATTTACGACACATTTATAAATAACGCGATCTAACCCAAAAACGTTGATTATGAACATACGTACGTGCAGAAAATCCAGCGCACCATCGGAGGAGACGACACTCAGAGCTCTGCAGAGTTCAACTCAATATTCTCAGCCCAATCACATCTCACATTGTCAGGCATTCCTCCAGTCAAGAAACTAAACTCGCTCCAAACCTGCCTGCATTCCGAGATCCGATGAGATTGGCGCATTCAGGGTGATTCGGTCGTAATATTTGGTGTCATACTGGTAGGAACCCACTGGTTCCACCAGCCCACAGGGGATTATTGTGTCTGTCCGTTCGTCCGTCGTGCAGTGAGGGGCTGGGTGGGGAGGGAGTGGCTTTGTGGGGAGGGGAGGGTGGGGAGGGGCTGGGTGGGGAGGGGCTAGGTGGGGAGGGTGGGGAGGGGCTGGGTGGGGCTGGGTGGGGGGTGGGAGGGGTGGGGCTGGGTGGGGAGGGGCTGGTCACCCCGTGGTGCCCTTATAAAACTCAACGTTTAACCTACTCACGCCGGCTTGTGCCCGCCCTCACAGTCGGGCATATTCGCAGAATACACCACGCCGCCGTTGAACCTGGCCATTGACCGAGCAATCCAACGTTCCTACCAGCTCCCTCAGCAGGAATGTGTTTATTTCCCACCGTGGGCTGGATCTGAAGCGGTTCGGCACCCCCCTCCACCCCTCACCCCTCCCCCCACTACTTGAACAATCTGCACTGACCAGCCTGGAGAAGTAGGGACCAACCGCTCCCATAACCGGCATGGCGTGGGGGAGACTTTCACCCAGCAGTAGACTGACAATGGGCCGAATATTAAATGCTGTGCTGTATCGTAATAGCTGTATACAATTATCCACTGATTGTTGACATTTTTTTTTCAATTGCGCCTCTCAAATTATATAAATTTGAGGCCTTTTCGAATTCAGTTTAATCAACAATCATTGTGCAGTTTTTGTGTTATAATTAGAAAACAATGGCTAATTACTAATCGCGTACCGACTCATTATGCGTTGCTGTGGAGCATTCTGGGTAAAGGTAAACCTAAACCGCATTGCACTCTGGGGTCTCTCTCCGCATTCAAAATAAAACATATTGCTCGGTTAGATTATATTATTTGTTGGCGGTGACGCCGCTGTTGTTGCTGCTGCGTCGGCTGTCATGCACAAGCACTGTTAACAAACAAAAACCCAACACATTTCATCAACAGCACCGTGTGTTGTGGCCTTCACGTGACGACGATGTAATAGGAGGCGGTTCGGGCAGTAGCCCATCTTTGTAGCGCATACGTGATGTGCTGAAACGACGTGCTATAAAGAAGGCCCATTGTCCAAAATGTCGCCTGTTATATATTATTCATTTAAGGCCACGGTGTTATTGGCAAACGTGTTTTGATTTATTCCTTAGCCCATCGGCACATTGGTTTTCCAGACCAATGTTATCCAGATCATAACGTAGTTTTTTTGTTCAGACCAATGTTATTCCAGCAGCGTTTGTTTTCGCAAGCAAGCATCGGACCGGTTTTGACCTTGTGGGTCTCATCAGGTTCGTTTAACCAAATTGCTTCTGGGTTTCGAATTAAAGCTTCCGTGATTGCAGGGATTCATATTCTTGGTTCTTTCGGTAAAGTCACGTAGAAGGGAATTTATAAAGTAATAAAAATAAAACATAATAACATTCTCACGACGTTTCGGCCACAACGCAAGCAGCCGTCCTCAGGTGAAAAACAGAGCTGTCTTTCCAACAGCTCTTTCCGAAAGCTCTGTTCTTCACCTGAGTAGGGCTGCTTGCGTTGTGGCCGAAACGTCGTGCGAATTTTATAATGTTTTATTTTTATTATTTTATTATTTCCCTTCTACGTGACTTTCCCGAAAGAACCAAGAATATGCTTCTGGGTTGCTATCATCTCGATACTATTAGCAAGAGCACTCCGTCTAAACGATGGAGGCTCTGTTCAACGCAAACATAAACCAATGTTGCATACACAACAAGAACAACAAAAACTTCACAACATTTCTCAATTACACTGCTAGGAAGAAGGGCCTTTACCTGAAACGTCGAATGTGTTCAGATGTTGTTACAGGATTGCAACGGTTAAAGACCCAATGCAGATGCTCCCTAAGGTTTGATCTTCCATGATTCTCATGGTCCACCCTAAACCGCATCCACTGCACAAACCATGGCAGTAGATGCAGAGTCCTGATGCTCAAATGTCAAATTAAAAGCACTCCAGTGTGCGACCTGTGGTCTGCGAAAGAAGAAGAAAATTGTCAACGCAGTAGCAGGTAGCAGCGGCATCACGAGATATGTTTTTTTTTAGGTATTGCACACAAACTCATTACGCTGGCGTGGAACATACGGCGAGGTGTATACACAAGCAGAACTCAACTCCGTTTCTGTAGGTAAGCTTACGGATTTTATATATATATAATTTCTCATCAAGTGACGTTTAATATTAATAAGCCGGACGTTGCGTGTGCGATCAAACTTGGCCGGTTTACAGCATCAGCAAAACACACACAGACACACAGAACATCTGAATGTCAAACAAATCCCTCACCCCCCACCCCACTCCAGCATCACCTGCATCTGCGTCACGTGTTCATGTCGCTTACGATTTCACGGGCATCAAGTGGCTTGGGAGCGAAACGGAAGGCAGACGACGACGATGACGGGGACGATGATGACGATGATGATGACGCATGGGCGCGAGCTACGTTACCTGGGACGGAGTCTGACCTCGGAAAATGTGGGGGGGCTTTTTCATCCGAGGCATTTCCCCCCACCACCACGTCCGCCCGCTCGCGCTGAGATGAAGCTGCGATGGGTTTTTACAAGGGGGGGGAGAGGAGAGGGGTGTTGTGGGGGGTCAACATCGTGACATTTTGCGGGGAGAATGAATACGCCGGCCCGCTCTGGCGACGAGGCTTCCCGTTGGATCAAGTTGTGTACGATGTGTTTCTGTGCGCTTGTGTGTGCGTGTGGGGGGAGCGGTGGTGCAGCGGTTAGCGCTACGCTGCGCTACGAACCCGGCGACCCGAGTTCGATTCCCGCTCACGGCCAACGCCAGTGACGATTATTTGAACCGGTCCTAGGTCTCCCCTAGGTCTACTTAGCCTAAAAGTGTTTACCTGTTGCCGTGTATAAATATCGTCACTCGGGAGAAGGCGGCCGGGCGTGGTGCTGGCCACCCACCCCCTCGTGTGCCCGTGCCTGCCTTCATAGGTGCTCGCTGACAGCACTTGCCCCAACAGTATCGTGAGGCTATACGGGTAATCTTTGTATTTTGTGCGGGAGCGAGGGGGGGCGTAAACATGTGAGTCCACCTCCCCCCCCTTTGGGGGGGCTGTAGCCTCTAAAAGCCATCTGGGATAAGGTTCAATCACGACCCTGGTCATCAAAGCTGTAGTCGGCAAAACTGCAATTGCAGAACAAACTGAACGCCAGGCAACACGCGGCACTGTAGGGGAGCAACATCTCTGATGTGCAAGGTTGGCCCACGTGCGAAATGAGTTCACACACCTACCTACATACACCGGCTGAACAGATCGGTAGAGATCGGCGCTGCCACACTTGCCTGCCACGTGTCGTAATGCCCGTGCTAATTCCCATTAATTCCCATAAATTAATTCCCATTAATTGCTTTCCATAATTCCCATGAATTAATGTATTCCCATGAATTACTTTCACTTTAATGAATTCCCATAAATAATATTTCATAATTCCCATTAATTAACCAATGTACATGAATTAATGCCCATTAATAAATTCCGATGAATTATTTCTCGTAATTCCCACGAATGAATTGCCATTAATGCGAATGGTGAGTCACGTGACCGCCTATAAAATTTGGAATCACGCTGGGTGGCCGAACGCTCCACCACTCCCCCACTGTCACCAGTTCTAACCACCAAATGCGTGCTACCAGTTAATGAATAACGAACGAAAACCCGATTGGCTGCCACTTCGTATGTTCTTAATACTTCTGTTGTTGTATCCTGCCCGGCTACGTCGCAGGTTCTATTACTTTTGACCTGTTGCCTTCATTTTTTTTTGCCCGTAAATTTAGTTTGAGTCACTTATTTTTTAATGAGCTCATTGGCGGCGCTGTTCCTCTTTCTTAGTTGACACAGCAATTGTTAGATCATGCCGTAATTGTTAATTTGGTTGAGGGATACATTTATTATACGGAGTGTGGGATAAAAATACGGTTATACATGTGTATACACAAAGACAAAGATTTTCCCTATAGCCTTAACAGACTGTTTGGGGCAAGTGCTGTTAGTTAGCACCTATGAAGGCCGGCAAGGCACACGAGCAGGTGAGTGGCCAGCACCACGCCCGGCCGCCTTTGTCTCCCTAGTGGCAATGTGTACACAATGTACCAGGTACTTATTTGAGGCTGAGTCGACCTAGGAGAGGCCCAGGACCGGTTCAGATAATCGTCACTGATGTTGACCGTGAGCGGGAATCGAACCTGGGTGGCCAGGTTAGTAGCGCAGTGCGCTAACCGCTACACCACGGCTCCCCTATGTGTAAACACGCACACGCACACGCGCGCATAGACATGTAAAGACAAAGATTATCGTATAGGCTTTGACAGACTATTGGGGCAAGTGCTGTTAGCGATCACCTGTAAAAGCCGTCTCGGCACACGAGGGAGTGGGTGACCAGCACTATGCCTGACCACCGGGTCCTAGAGGCCAAGAACCGGTTCAGATGATAGTCCCTTGGTGTTGGCCGTGAGCGGGAATCGAACTCAGGTCGCTGCGATCGTAGCACAGCGAGATAATTGCTACACACACACACCCACACACTGATGTCTGTGTATGTGTGCGTATGTGTACAACGTGTTGAGAAATATCTATTAAAGTGTAAACTCGTATCATAAGCAAAATCTGCCAAGGCTGATTGTTGTTTATGTGGCACGCTTACCATGCACCAACACGGATACCATAAATATTACTCACGTGTCACTGGCTAATGAAACTTCAGGCACATCATCAAACGCTACGTAAATTGTGTCGCAAAGGCTTTACCCTAGCGGGATTTATTTAATATTTTTTACTATATATATATTTTTTATTATTGAAATCACAAGTCCGTCGTAATTCTCACAAGACCATCGTCATTCAAATTCACAACAGGGGGGTGCAAAGGTCAAGAGGTCGCCAAAATCAAGACCACAATTGATGCCGCTGCACAACCAACCGCCCATTGTCGCTTCCTTCTGCTCAACCCCCTCGGTTGTTGTCCAAGCTACAACCGGGCCACAAATGGCCCTGGGCTGAGGACATGCAATATAACAACGTGCGTTCAACGGCAGCGAGTTATAATGCCACTGAAACAACAACAAAAATAATGGAACAAGAAACTGAAAATCGCGGGATATTAGCGCGGAGAGACGACGCACGCTCGGGATTGCACCGGAAGACGGAAAAGAGAGAGGGACGCGTGAATTTTGAGAACGTACGCGAGTTCACGACAACATCTAAACGGTGAAGATAGGTAAATGGGGGGGGGGGGGGGGTGGCTAGGCAATTGAGGGCACGTAACGGCTAGCGAGGACGATGGTCAAGGATGGTGACGGAGTGGCGGCCAAGGAGTGGAACGCTTCTTGAAAGGACGCCCACCCAGGTGGGACACAGAGCAAGGGCATCTGCTCGCGTGTAGGTGTGCTGGGGGGGGGGGGGAAGGGAGGCCTTCATCCAGCAGTGGAGGACTCATGGCTGATGATGTTGAACCAAGCGAGAGCGCACTGAGTCATGCAGATGACGGCAGGAATCGTCTGGCGAGGGATGGCTTCTTGGCCCCCGGCCACCGCACCACGCTGCCACTAATTAACTATCCATTAAAAAAAAGAAGCCGGCAAATAAAAGTGCTAACTTTTTTCGATCGGAGCTGAACTCTGGGCAGCACTTGCAAGTTGAAACTGCTTCGTTTTAATGAGCAAGAGTGGATGGGGACTGCACGTGCGGACAAAAGGGGCGCGGATTCGTCATGTCGCAAGCTGCGGCTTAAAGAGCACGTGGTGAAGGCGGGGAGGTTGGGGGGGGGGGTACAATGCCCCGACGTGGCCAGGAAGCGCAGGGGTCAGAGACGCCGAGCCGGTGATCGTTGAGAGCCTGGGTTTGAATCTAGGTCTCAGCCACCCGGGGGTGGAATTCAACCAGAACGTTTCGATTTTAAGAGCTGGAATTTAGCCAAATTGAATCGGATGGTTGTTTCTATATATATTTTTTCCCGTGTGCGGCCAATCGACTCCTCGCCACAATTGCGAACCCGGTATCATCCAATCTCATCACGGCTGTCTCAGAGCGGACTTTGAGCGCAGTGTCTCAGTGCTGTCTGCGTCACATCTCCACGACCATCTTCCTCGTGACACTGCTTTCCTCGGGACAAACGACCATATGGAGGGGGCTGGTGGCAGTACTTACACAGCTGATCCGTAGTGTGCTTGCGGTTCCTTACCAAGCGGCCGCTCCGGTTAATACTGCGGGTGTATTGAACGGATTTATGCGCAATATGTGTATGTCTTTGTACGTGTGAGCGGTAGTGTAGCGGTTAGCGCGATGCGCTACGAACCCGGCGACCCGAGTTCGATTCCCGCTCACGGCCAACACGGCTAACGATTATCTGAACCGGTCATGGTTCTCACCTATGTCGACTCAGCCTCAAATGAGTACCTGGTGCGGTGTGTAAACATTACCACTGGGGAGACAAAGGCGGCCGGGCGTGGTGTTGGCCACCCACCTCATCGTGTGCCGTGCCGACCTTTATTAGGTGCTCGCTAACAGCACTTGCCCCAACAGTCCGTTCAGGCTACACGGGGGATCTTTGTATTTGTCTTGTACGTACAACAAACTACACAATCAAAGCAGTTCTAAAGAAATTCGTTTTCAGTCTGAGCAGATTGTAAGCAATCTGCAATCTGCTTACACAGTGGATGCTAAAGATCCTTCAGCTTCTACCCCACCGTCCGTAGCCAATCGCGCTGGGGTACACGGTGAAATGCTCTCCACAGGACTAGATGTTCTTCCAAGGATCAGAGTTGAGGCGTGTATGCGTCCTACCAAAGGTTTATTCGTGCAGAGGCATGACATTCATTCGAGAAGGTGGCGGCACATGCGTAGACCCATCGAAGGGTGGAAGCTATATCCCATGGGAGCAATTTATCGAGCAGGAGGAGTCCAAGTCAGACTGAGAGTCAGAATATTGATTTATGCTGGAGGAATCCGATGAGCTGTAAAGCTCTCTTAGATGTCCCGTAGGGGCGGGTAAGAACGTCACAACAACAAACAGTACAAAGACATGATAGTCGTACAGAGTATACAAGAAAGGTAAACAAATCAACCAAAACACACACAGACGTAATTAAACCATCCCTATCCTACCAAGCAAAGCTCACCGAGGTATGGAACTTTGAAAAAAAGCGACCTGCCCACAAACGATAGCTCAACAAAGTGGCCAAATCATTTGTGACATTTCTACCGTGGGGTAGAAGGTCTACCATCCTGCATCACCCGACCCGGAGGTGGGTGGTGTCCCGCACCTGATTGTTCATCGCCATTAAATAAATGGGTGCGTCCAAAACGGCCCCCAAATTGGGGCAATTTCTGCCACGCGGTCGCGTCTTGTAATTACAGAGGGGGGGGGCGGGAGAGAGCCCCCCTTTCAACCCCCACCGCGTCTCCCCGTCTCCTCGCCGCTGTCAATGGCACGCGCGTGCAGCAACGAGGCTCTTATGTCGGGACGCGTCAATTATCGGGGCAGGGGAAATAAGGTAGATCGCAGTTCTGCTTTAGAATATTTGTTAGCATTTTTATTTTCAACCCTCACCGGAACGTATGAGTTGTGCATTATTGGAAATGCAAATATGATATGTTGTTGTTGCAGCAACGGCGCTCTTAATCCAACCCGGTATAGTGTATAGATACGGGTTTGGGGTGCCACGTGGCGAGATGTTAACGACCTCGCCTGGTGTACAGGAGGTCGTGGGTTCGATCCAGACCCTGACGCCTGCTGCTGTATATTTGGAGTTTGCGGTGTCTCTCTCCCCATATTCGCTTGGATTTCTGTCCAGGTCCTCCGGATTTCCCCCCTCCACATTTAGAATCAACGTGCGTTTAGAATGTTTGGCTGCTTATACATTTCCACATAAGCAACTTTGTTGAGCTTACGGGGATAATCAGTATAATGTGCGTGTGTGAACAGCAGTGGTTATGGGGAAGCGGTAGTGTAGTGGTTAGCGTACCGCACCGATAAGCCCGGCGACCTGAGTTTGACTCCCGCTCACAGCCAACATGGGTGACACATATCTGAACCGGTCTTGAGCCTCTGCGAGGTCAACTCAGCCATAAATGAGTACTTGGTGCGATGTGTATTCGACATCAGCATTGGGGAGACAAAGGCAGCCGGGCGTGGTGTTGGCCACCGACCCTTTCGTGTGCCGTGCCGGCCTCAATCGGCACCCGCTAACAGCACTCGCCCCAAACACTGTTAACAAAGATAATTTAACACGCAGCAGTTGTGCTTTCGCGACCAATATTATCCAAAATAGAGTGTTTTTGGGGGTTAGATTGTACAAATGTGTCGTTAAACCCGCCACTACCCGACACAGCCAATTAGTGAGGTTTGTCACGTAAACAGAACGTGGCGAATTCGTTACTGGTACAGCACGCCCGTGTGTCGGAGAGTAAGCCCACAGCATTTACAATTGGAGTACGGCGTTCCGCCAGCAATGACAACCGGCCTCATCAGGCCATGGCCAGAGGGTGTGGAGAACTCCTCCTGTTTCGGTCTTAAATAGACGGCGAATGATTGTGATGTCGTCACTTCTGAGCCAATCAGCTGCGAAGGCCACAGGGTGGGAGTTAATTTATGCAAATAAATTACAATGGATATCCATTATTCACAGGGTAATCTACATACATAATAGATTTAACTCATTGCGGAAGCGATCAACAAAAACGATAGTGCGTACTAGCCAGAACAAAAAGGAAATGTACGCGAAACGAGGCTTTAAACAAGTATAACCCGTAAAAACAAAGTTTTTCACTCTAAATCCTTTATATGCGTGGCGGCTAGAGTCCTCTCGTCCTCTGGCTTGATATGGCTGCCACCTATGGGTCAGATGATTGTCTGCCAGTATTAAGCAATTGGTAATTAAATATTTAATTTGTTTTCCCTAAACAGTGTAAAATTTTTGAATTTTTTTCACGAACATTAATTGTCTCGCACAACGAGTCTGTGTGCAAAATGTAAGCTCGATTGGGTCACGGGAAGTGAGTTAAAAAACGACCGAAAGATTTGCACGGTCGTAAGCAAGCAAGCAAGCACGCAAGCATGCAAGCAAGCAAGCAAGCGAACTTAATATAAAGGATTTAAATAAAAAACAAAAACATGAACAAAAAAACATCTTAAAGTGAATATGTGACTAAGTGCAAACCAAAAATCCAAGAAAAGACAGCAAAATATTGCAGACCTCCAATCTTGAAGAAGCGTTCCCGGTTGCCAGTTGATGTGCCTGCCGATGTGCGTTCTTATTGGTCAGTTACGAAGGAGGTGGGGATTGTGGGGGATTTTTTTTATTGAAATTGGGGATCTGGCCAGCAGATCACCGGCTCGCGAGAAGTACAGAATCGATGCCCGCATCGCATCGCTTGAGAACAAAACGAGGTTTTTAAATGGCTGCGAATTATTGTGCAAATTATCTGCCCATGATGTCTTGGCAGTGTTGCCAAGTTTATTTTATTGTAAGGTCACAGTGTGATTAACGAATGCGTCGAGTAGTTTTTGTTGCTGCTGCTGTTGTTGTTTGTTGTTGTTTAGTCCTTGTTGCACCACTGCCAACGCAGCCACCAAATAATTGGTTTCATTTCGACCGCCGGTCATCTTTTCATCGCGGCCATGCGGCGGCACTGACGCGCATGGGATACTCCGCCGGTCGCAAACGCGTGCAGTCGCCGCCTTTGCAACCCAACGTTCGGACGCAGCCATTCCAAGCCGGGCTGTAAACATCTCACCGACAGGACGCTGAATATGATAGACCCTGGGAGAGCCCCAGTGTTCATGTGTGCGGGGGTCGTTGACGCTAAGTCTTGACAGCGGTGGCAGATCGTTATAATTACCCCCACACACACACACAAAAAAAAACAAAGATCCCCCGCATAGCCTTTAACAGACCGTTGGGGCAAGTACTGTTAGCGAGGAGGGGTGGGTGGACAGATACCACCCCCAACCGCCTTTGTCTCCCCAGTGGCGATGTTAACATACCGCACATCAGGTACTCATTTGAGGCTGAGTCGACCTAGTGGAGGCCCAGCTGAAACCGGTTCAGATAATCGGCACTGGGTGATGGCCGTGAGCGAGAATCGAACTCGGGACGCCGGGTTCCATGGCGCAGCGCGCTAACCACTACCTTAGTGCACACACACAGACACACACAAAGACAAATACACACACACACTCACAATGTCACTGTGGCCCCAACAGCTGGCAGGCAGGTAGGTTTAATTGCTTAATTTAAAGTGTTCTGGGCTGATTAATGATAAATTGGGTTTGTGTGCTGTTTGCACTATTTACCATCATCTTTCATTACAATCTTCCCGTAGTAATTATAATGATGCTAGAAACATTCTACTTTATGAGTTTATCAAAAAGTCAATTCACTCTCATGGTCGACACAGTTTGTTGTTCTACTCCTCGCAAACGTTCCAATAGTCCATTTCCCCCAAGACTTTAGAACTTACATTCGACACACATATCAACTATCATTGATTAAAATGTCCATTAGTGCTGTTTGTTGCTGCCCGCTTAGCGTTTTTAAGCATTCGGGCCTGTTGCTCAGCAACCGTGATTAAAAAGTAAATACATCTCTTTTCAAACGCAACCGAGATTGTTACGCACCGCACGTAACTGATCATTGATAAACGTGTACCACGTGCCATTTAGGAAGCTGCGATTCAAATTAAGATAGCGACCTTGCGTGTGTTTACGTGTGAGTGTGTTTGTGTCTGAGGTGTGGACTCGAGTCATGTGACTTGGACTCGAGTCAGACTCGAGTCATGAATTTGATGACTTCAGACTCGACTTGGACTTGCATAACAATGACTTTGTCCCACCTCTGAGGTGTGGACTCGAGTCATGTGACTTGGACTCGAGTCAGACTCGAGTCATGAATTTGATGACTTCAGACTCGACTTGGACTTGCATAACAATGACTTTGTCCCACCTCTGAGGTGTGGACTCGAGTCATGTGACTTGGACTCGAGTCAGACTCGAGTCATGAATTTGATGATTTCAGACTCGACTTGGACTTGCATAACAATGACTTTGTCCCACCTCTGGTTTGTGTGCATGTGCGCGGAGCGCCGGGTGGCTAAAGCACAGCAAGTTGGTACAGTAGGGGGCACAGGTGGTGCATCAGCCAGTCATCTCGGTCATCTCGGTCAGTCGACCCGTGGCACCTGGGTCTGCCCCGTGACCTCCTGCCAGCGGGCGTTCGACACTTCACGTGGCCTCAAGGTGCACATGGCCTGGCACAAGCGTCGTGGTGACGTCACCGCCACTTAGTGGCGAATGGTGGTTGTTGTTGTTGTTGTTGCTACCGGCATAATATCGTCATTAAAATAATCCGATTCGGATCTCTCAAAGAGCAGTGCAAACCCTTCGTTGTTAGAGAACGGTCCGCAGAAGTGGAGCACGCAGAGCTACCTCTGAGATCTATTGAAGTGACCTCCGGTCCACACGGTAGAGCAAGCAACTCTCCTTACCCAATCTGCATATGGGAGTTAATGTTCACTGCATGACAGTCAAGCCAATATTTGTAATCAAGTCGCTAAAATGTAGCCCAATTGCAGAACCAAATTACATCTGATGTCGGTTTTTGTTTGCGCGTGGAGTCGTTGGTGGTGGCTGAGTTCAGACTGACTACCAACTCACCGCGCTTGAGAACTCTTCAATCACGGGCGTGAACCCAGGTTCTTAGCGATGCCAGCCGAGGACTGCGACCTCTTCGTGGCCTCTGATAATTGCAACTCCTTTGTGTGTATGAGATGGTAAATGTCGAGATAATTTGCGAGATTGAAAAAGGGGGATTATTTTTTCCAATTCTTTGTTGCAAACAGTGGGAGGGCGCTAGAATTGCCACGAGCTGCAATTTCCATCGGTGATGCGCCAATGAAAGTCAGACGCTTGCTTGAAGTTTTTGCTCGCTTACTAACCTCGACCGCAGCCGACAAAACGCATCTAGGCGAACGCTTCAATCCGTCGGTAATTTGGCACGGAGCTACCCAATGTAGGAGGAACTGTGGTAGAGAGAAAAAAAACAGTGATTATGTTTCATCGCATGCCTCTCTACGAGGCTTAATTGAGTGTATCTGCGGTTTGTTGCAAACCAGAAATGTACTAATGTCAAATTATAATCACAGGTGTTTGTTGTTGTGTCTGCGCGTTGGCTGTTAGTAAGCAAACTCCTCGTGATAATTATCACAGCCTGAACGGAGGCCGATGCGCATTTATGTCGTCGCAAATTATAACTTTGAACCCTTTGGCCGATCCACTGCTGGATGAAGGACCTCACCATGGGATTAAAGAAATATAATCATAGGTTTTACCCTTTCTGGCAATAAAACAGGAGGTGTTAAGATGTTCAAACACAAAATAGAAACATTTTGTAGGGCATAAAGTCTGCAATAACCAGGCATCAGGGAAGGGGTGGAACCCACGACCTCCTGGAAACCAGGCGAGGTAATTAACGTCTCCCCCCCCCGTGACACCCTCGATTTCACAGCGCAGCAGTGCGCTAACCATGTGCCACCACTCTACATGTAATTTTCATTATTTGTAAATGGGGTCATCGATTCACATCGTGCTGAAGTTTAATCGAGTATACCAATTAGCCTGTGGCTACATCTGCAGCACTAAGGCTATGCTGCGTGCTGCACGTTTGTGATGTGATCCTAATACAGTAGAACCTTGGAGATCGAACGCACCAGAACTCGAACAAATCGGTGTTCGAACGATATTTCCGAACATTTTTTGCCCCGGAAACCGAACGAAATTCGGAGGTCGAACGAGCAAACGCGACTTGAAAGAACCTGTACGGCTGAGACGCGCATGGTCAGCGTGCATGACGCTTGCCCAGACAAAGGTTTTACCGTATGAGAGGCTCAGTTAACGTGAAGTTCTCACCCAGTGCAGTTACCCGCAAAACATCGTTCCCTAACTTTTTCGTAAATTTCCTGTATTTTAGTGTTTTTTGGTATTTATACATACACAATGTCTCCTAAGAAAGTTAGTGGTAGTGATAAGCCAAAAAGGAAAGTTGTGAGAACCACCATAGAATTCAGAAAAGAGAGCATTGCAAAGGCAGAGAGGTGTCCACATGACCGAGATTTCCAAACAGTATGGTCTGCCGAAATCGACGATCTGCACGATACTGAAAGCTATCAAATCTCCTTACTACAGGTAAAGTGAAGTGTAATGTTCATTTATTTCATTTATATGTATATTTATTCCATTTATTTATTGTGTTTCTTGTTTTTTTGTATGATTTATGCATGTTATTACTGTAAACTTCGTGTAAAAATGCTTTATAATGAGAGATGTCTTGAGTCTGGAACCAATTAATGTCATTTACATTAATTTTCATGGGTAAAATTAATTCGGTGTTCGAACAAATCAGTGTTCGATTGGCCTTCTGGAACGAATTAAGTTCGATCTCCGGGGTACCACTGTATTACCTTTAATCAACAGGGAAGTTCAATCTCTATAGGCCCCACCCTGTGCTTCAGCCGCACCGAACCTCACAAAAATAATATTCAGGGCCTACCTTGGCTCCTCCCACCCTCAACCAGTATATATACAAATACTGTGTTCTTGGAATTTCTCTCACTTGATACAGCTATCGTGCTGTGACAGTTCCACCTGAAGACGGAAGCTTGTGTTGCCTCCGAAACGTCGTGATTTTTTTTTATTTTACTTTTATTAATTTTAATTTTTTACCTACGTGACTTTACCGAAAAAACCCAAGAATATGAATACCCACCCCCTCCTGTTTGTGCCCCACCCCCTTAAGTCAAGTCTCCACCTCTCATTGTTTGGCTCTACGCCTTTCCATTTAGGCCTCTCCCCTTCCACTTGGTTGGGTAGTGGGGGAGGGGCTTAGCAGTATCAGTGGTGGGCGGAGACAATTATGGAGGGTGGGGGAAAGGAGGGTGCGGCTTCACGTCCACCAAAATGCCAGTGAGAGCAGCAATATAGTCATACTGGTAACAATAGATTTGTGAGTGTAAGAAGCCGTCCATAAATGACGTCACGCGATTTTGGATGATTTTTTACCCCCCCCCCCTTCGTCACATGGCGTCACAAGAGTCAGACCCCCCCCCTCAAATATGACGTCACAAAGCTCTGCCCCCCCCCCCAAAAAAAATACCCAAAAATAAAACTTGCTTCAAATCGCTTTAAACTGTAAAGTAGTAACTCGGCAGGAGACGACTTCACGGGTAGCACACTCTTTATTTTCACCAACTTGTAGTTACACGGATGACTAACACCCTACTTCGTTACACGGGTGACCAACACCCACTTAGCTACACGGGTGACGGACACCCACTCAGCTACAACTTCGTTACACGGGTGACCAACACCCACTTTCACCAACTTGTAGTTACACGGATGACTAACACCCTACTTCGTTACACGGGTGACCAACACCCACTTAGCTACACGGGTGACGGACACCCACTCAGCTACAACTTCGTTACACGGGTGACCAACACCCACTTAGCTACACGGGTGACCAACACCCACTCAGCTACACGGGTGACTAACACCCACTCAGCTACACGGGTGACCAACACCCACTCAGCTACACGGGTGACTAACACCCACTCAGCTACACGGGTGACCAACACCCACTCAGCTGTACTGACACGGGCTCTTACGCCCCGTAGCCTTCCGGGACACACCCAGCCGGGGTGCCCGTCTCGGCTCTGGGTACCACCGTCCCGACCCACACGGGCGTCGGACTACGGTCCCCCCAGTCTCGGCTCCGAGCCACACAGGGCCCCTACCTCCTCCACCCCGTCTTCGGTCTTCAACTGGTTAACACTGACCACGAGTGCTCTCGCGCGTCCCCCTTTATACCCCTCCTGCGGACGTCGCTGAGAGTACTCACTTATCTGACCAATCACTGCGCACTCGCTACGATCCTCTTTTCCCAGCTTGTGTGAGCGCGCCTCACCACCGGCGCGCGCGTCCATGCCACGCCCACACCGCGTGCCCAACCCCGCGCCCCGTGATCCATCACTGCCGGCGCACGTCAATACCACCACTACATCACCCCCTACCACATAGCTCGCAGCCGACCCGGCTGCTAATAAAACATACAACACCCCTTCACTCCCATGTGTGCCCCGTAACATAACACAAACCCTAACAACACAACATGAACACCGCAATCCGCAAAACCCAGCAACCGCCACACCCGCAACAAGAACAACATGCACAATCCAGCGAGTGGCAACGATACTGTGTATGCGGAAAGAGTAACAATAAAAAAAAAATGTCTTTAATCATTTTCTCTTCTTTTCTCTCCGACTCATGCAGCGTCCCAATGTCCGAGCGTCCCTTGAACGGGACATTACCCCGGCAGACGGGGAAGCCGACAACGAAGTCGGGCTTTAACAAAAAAAGAATTTTTTTTTTTTTTCTTTTTCATGAAAAGTGTTGCGTCCTTGACCGAGTCCGCCTTGCCGGACCGTCGTACGGCACAGGACGCAGTTGGCCATCCGGCGGCGCCGGCAGTTCAGGAAGGCATGGGCCAGGCATCGGGGCTCCGTGCGAGCCGCGGGGTTCCGGTTCCCGACGGTCAACAGCCGTCAGGTCCGAGACACCTGGGGGTGGGTCAGGTGGAGACACGTGAGGATCAGCCTGCGACACATCCCTCCCCGAGTCGACGGTCACATCACACGCTCGGTCGTCACGGCACAACCCGGGGTCACGCGGCGCCGCGTAGGGTTTCAGTCGGGAGGAGTGCACGTACCAACGGCGTTTTCCCCATTTAATCTGTATACTCTGGGGTCGTGCAACCCGCACAATTTCCACCGGTCCCCTCCATGGTCTCAACAGTTTGGGGGACGTAGCCAACGGTGCGTGTGGACAATGCAGCCAGGCCTTATCGCCCGGTTCCCAATTGTGCGTATGCACCTTCCGTTCATGCAATCGCTCGTTCGCGATCTGCCGAGAGCGTGAATTCAATCTCGCAGCCTCTCGCGCCTCAGCCAATTTGGCGATGTTAAACTTAATGTGGTCTGCCAATTTAGATTTCGCACGTGGCTGTGAAATCCCCAGTTGGACGTCCATGGCCGGATCAGCCTCCCACCCATACATCAGAAAAAATGGAGAAAACCCCGTCGCCGCATGGGGTGCCATCCGATAGGCCGCTAGTACCCCCGGTACCTGTAAGTCCCAATCCACCTGGTCGTCGCATACCTGTTGGCACAGCATAGACGTAATCGTCCTGTTCAGACGTTCAACCATACCGTCAGTCTGCGGGTGGTACGGGGAGGTACGTACTTTCTTTGTACCCAACAGGTCGCACACCTCGCGCAACAAAACACTCGAAAAGTTTTTCCCTTGATCCGTCAGCAAGCGTTCGGGGGCGCCTTTGTCCAAAACGTAACCTTGAACAAAGGCGTCCGCCACTGCCGCAGCCGACTGGTTGGCGAGTGGCCACGCCATGGGCCAGCGGGTGAAGTACTCTACGCCAACCAGCAGGAACTTATTTCCCCGAGGTGTAGTGGGAAAGGGCCCCAAGATGTCTAGCGCGACCAATTCGTTCGTGCGCGAAACTTGAATGGATTGAAGCGGTGGATTAGCCGCTATTGGTGGCGGTTTTCTTTTACCGCACCCTACACACCCCTTAAGAATGTTCGCCACGTCACTGCCCATCCCAGGTCAATAGTAGTCTCGCTGAATGAGGGCGAGCGTTTTGTGAAACCCCAGATGCATGAGTCGTTCATGGGCAGCCAGGACGACCTTACCCCGTACAGCAACCGGCACCACAAGCATGTGACGCCGGGACATGGAGTCCCACTTCATCAAGAGGCCCTGTCTGCACACCCAGGAACCGACCCGCATTTCCCCGCCCTCGGGAACGTTAACCTTCCGACGTAGCGCGAGTAGGGAGCTGTCGGCCATTTGCAGACGGCCCCACTCGATGAGAGGCAATGCTAACAGCGAGTCCCTCCCCGTGGGGGCATCGACCCCCGTAGTATCCGTGGCGGCTAGCACCACTTCCGCGGGGACATCGACAGAAGGTTTACACCGCGCCGATCCCAACTGACATGCGCATTCCGTACGCGTCGGCAACCGTGACAATGCATCCGCATTCGAGTGGCGCAACCCCTTGCGGTAAATCGTCGTGAATTGGTAGTCCTGAAGGACCTCCAACCATCGGGACAATTGGCCGGATGGCTGCGCCACCCGCATAGCGTATTGGAGAGCCGCATGGTCCGTGCGAACCGTAAAGTGACGGCCATACAGATACGGCCTGAATTGCTGTATAAAAAACACAATCGCCAGCAATTCACGCCGTGTCACGCAGTAGCGTTGTTCCGCGGGGGACAGAACCCTGCTACCGTAGGCGACCACCCGTTCGACCCCCCCGACCACCTGTGAGAGCACTCCCCCGATACCCGTGTTACTGGCATCCGTGTCGAGCACAAACGGTTGCGTGAAATCGGGGTAACACAAGGGGGGAGCCTGCACCAAGGCGTCACGAAGGGAGCAGAACGCGGCCTCCTCCTCCGGCCCCCAGTGAAACCGCACCCCTTTAGCCGTCAAGGCGTGCAGGGGCCTGGCTATGGTGGCAAACTGTTTGACAAAACGACGGTAATAGGAGGCAAATCCTATGAAGCTGCGGACTTCAGTAACAGAGGTCGGTGTTGGCCATGAGCCGACGCATTGCGTCTTAGCAGGGT
Source organism: Lethenteron reissneri (assembly GCF_015708825.2). Taxonomy (NCBI): domain Eukaryota; kingdom Metazoa; phylum Chordata; class Hyperoartia; order Petromyzontiformes; family Petromyzontidae; genus Lethenteron; species Lethenteron reissneri. The sequence goes on along the minus strand of NC_083825.1, from coordinate 4,932,182 downwards.
CCGTCGAGATCCCCGAACGGCTAACGATATGGCCCAAATACCTGACCGATTCCCGAAGCAGAAAACATTTAGCCGGTTTAAATTTAAGCTTCGCGGAACGCATCCTGAGAATCACTGCCCTCAGTCGCTGGAGGTGCTCCTCAAAAGTTCGGCTGAAAACGATGATATCATCGAGGTAAATCAAACAGGTGTCCCATTGAAGGCCTGACAAAACCAATTCCATGAGCCTCTGGAACGTGGCAGGAGCGGAATGTAAACCCATGGGCAATCGGTTGAACTCAAATAGGCCTCCCGGTGTCCGGAAAGCGGTTTTAGGTTTTGATTCGTCATCGAGGGGCAATTGCCAAAATCCCGAAAGCAAATCGAGCGTCGAAAAAAACTGTGCTCCTGCCAAGGCATCCAGCGACTCATCCATCCTGGGGAGCGGATACGCATCGGCCATTGATATTTTGTTTAGGCGGCGGAAATCAACACAGAACCGCAGGGATCCATCCTGTTTTTTAACCAAGACGATAGGAGCACCCCACGGACTGGAAGAGGGCGCAATGATGTCGGCCGCCAACATGTCATTTACTGCCGACTGCACATGCTCCTTCTCGGCTGGACTGAGCCGGAAGGGATTCTGTCGAATAGGGGCCGCGTCCCCAGTCTCTATGTGGTGGCGCAACAGGTCTGTGCAGCCAATGTCGTACTTGTGCCTGCTAAACACGTCAGCGAACTCGAGCAGCAAGCCCCTCAATGCACCCAACTGCACACTGGACAAGGTACTGGACCCGGCACACAACGAGTCCAACCACTCCGTCCCCTCCTCACTTTGGGGATGCGTATCGACATGCAAATCGGCGTGAGCAACGAGCTGTTCCTCGACGGGTAGCGGCGCGGCGTGAGCGAGCACCGTTCCCTGCGTAATCACGGCCGGCCGCGACCCCGTATTCAGGACCACAACGAACGGCTCACTGTCCCCCCTCACCATGGTCTGGGCCACCGCTAAGTCGAGGTCCCCTTTAGCCCTGTTAGACGGCCCCAATAGAACTCCCTGCGCCCCCGCATCCGCCCCAAGGGGTTTTCTCAACCGAAGGGGTACCAACATTTGCGATCCCGGGGGCACCCGTACAGTCCGGGTTGCCAGCGCCTGCACCGTCGCACAAGCCGTGCGTATCTTATTTGGACTCTTCAAAAACTCAACCCGCCGACCCGACGGAAGCTCAATGCAGGCCTGGTCTATGAGAATTTTTATGGGCATTTTAGACAGAAAGTCCGTGCCTAGTAAACAAGGAACGGCCAACGATGATGATACAAAAATAGGACCCGCCAATTTAATGTCGCCAATACAAATATTCGCCCGAATCTGGCCGATGATTCCCAAAGATCCCCCGTTTGCCCCGTAAAATGGTACGTCCACCGGCAGAAGTGGTCGACATTGTACGGGAAGAATATTATAAATAAGGTCCGAAATAATAGTGGCCGACGCACCCGTGTCCACGAGCACCCGGACCTCAACCCCGTCAATGTACCCCGTTACCACGGACGACCCGGCCGACGCAGCCACAATCCTGTGGGCCAATTCGGACCACTCGACTGCCTTCGGGCCGTACGCGGACCCCTCTCGCCGAACCGAACCCCCGGCGCCCATACACGGTCCCCCCGCCGCTAAGCGGCGACCCGAACGTGCCGTGCGTGTGGACCGAACGTGTGAGGTGCCGCGACTTGCCGGGTTCAGTTGGGATGTCTTGAGTCCCTGGTCGTCGTCCGGACGTGGTCCCGCGGTGCGTTGACGCGGGGCCCGGCACCCGGACGCGACGTGGCCCCGAAGGCCGCAGTTGTAGCAGACGACGAGGGACGTCGTAGGTTTCGGTTGCTCCAGCTTGCGGGAGGAGCGTGTGGGCGAACGACCTCCCGTTCTCCACTCCCCCGGCCTCGAACCAGCGAAGGCCTCCTCCCGAGGCACAGCAGGCTGAGGTCCGATGATCGTGGCGGCCGGTGCCCCGTTCTCCACCGATGCGCAGACGACCGTCGGCTTCCGCTGTAGGACCTCGTAAGCGTGGATACTCGTGGCAATCCCCAGGGAGCAGATGTCCATCTCGTCCGCCGTATTAATGGGAACTCCCAATCCGTGAGCCAGCGCCAGCAGCTGCTCCATCACCATGGCGTCCTTCCCCTCCTTGTCCATGCGGGGAAAAGCTGAATCCGCCAGGGCGAGCAGCGCCGTGCGATAGGCGAGCGTTGTTTCTCCAACCACCTTCCGCCGATCGTAGAACTGGTGGCGACAGGTCGAGGGCGGCCCGAACACCTTGGCCAACAGGTGCAGCGCGGCCTGGAGCGTTGAGCGGGACGACCTCGGGGCAGACGTGAAGGCCGCAAGCGCGTCGTCGTCGAGCATCGCTGGCAGCGCGCGCAGGGCAGTGGTGTCGGACCACCCCGACATTTCTTGATGCGCGATGAACCGTCGCTGGAAGGCTCCCCAGTCGCCCCCGTCCGCCTTGAACACCGACAGCGCGGGCAATCGTTGCTGGAGAACTCGATCGTCGTCGTCGTCGTTGGAACGATTTTCCCGCGCGCCGCTGTGGTTGTAGAAAATGTCGGCTCCCTCTGCAGGCGCAAAATGGAGAGCTCCGGCGCTCGCCGATGACGCGGGCTGCGCTGTGTGGAGACCTCTGGCCACGTGGTGTCCGCGTTTCCCGCCAACCGGAGGCGGACCCTCAAAAATGGCGCCAACTCCCAAACTTTTGGCGCGAAACGCCTTATGGCGGGAACCCTCCAGCCGCGCCGCCTCTTCCAACCCCGCAGGCGTTCCACCGGCCGCTGGAACGGAGATCTCCGCCAAGATCGCAGCGGCGGCGAGCAGCAACTCCGCCAGGCGGGAGTGTGCGTCCTGCAGGCTGGTGTCAGAGGCGGGCGGAGCATCGGCCATTTCCGCGAAGTGCTGCATCGGCGGCAACTCCTCGTCCTCTCCTCCCGAGGGTGGTGTCACCGGTACGTCGTCGTCTCCCCGGTCTTGCACGTGGGAACGAGAAGTCTTCCTTGTGTCCATTCTCCTTGAAGACAGGTTTACTTCTGACGCCAGTTGTAAAGTAGTAACTCGGCAGGAGACGACTTCACGGGTAGCACACTCTTTATTTTCACCAACTTGTAGTTACACGGATGACTAACACCCTACTTCGTTACACGGGTGACCAACACCCACTTAGCTACACGGGTGACGGACACCCACTCAGCTACAACTTCGTTACACGGGTGACCAACACCCACTTTCACCAACTTGTAGTTACACGGATGACTAACACCCTACTTCGTTACACGGGTGACCAACACCCACTTAGCTACACGGGTGACGGACACCCACTCAGCTACAACTTCGTTACACGGGTGACCAACACCCACTTAGCTACACGGGTGACCAACACCCACTCAGCTACACGGGTGACTAACACCCACTCAGCTACACGGGTGACCAACACCCACTCAGCTACACGGGTGACTAACACCCACTCAGCTACACGGGTGACCAACACCCACTCAGCTGTACTGACACGGGCTCTTACGCCCCGTAGCCTTCCGGGACACACCCAGCCGGGGTGCCCGTCTCGGCTCTGGGTACCACCGTCCCGACCCACACGGGCGTCGGACTACGGTCCCCCCAGTCTCGGCTCCGAGCCACACAGGGCCCCTACCTCCTCCACCCCGTCTTCGGTCTTCAACTGGTTAACACTGACCACGAGTGCTCTCGCGCGTCCCCCTTTATACCCCTCCTGCGGACGTCGCTGAGAGTACTCACTTATCTGACCAATCACTGCGCACTCGCTACGATCCTCTTTTCCCAGCTTGTGTGAGCGCGCCTCACCACCGGCGCGCGCGTCCATGCCACGCCCACACCGCGTGCCCAACCCCGCGCCCCGTGATCCATCACTGCCGGCGCACGTCAATACCACCACTACAAAACTATTGCCATTGCGTATTTAATGTGGCGCTGCACTCTGATGTTGTAGGAGAAAACATTTATTTTAAAAAAGTCTATTTAATTAAGTAGAATGTGTTGTCTATATTCATTTTGATGTGACGTCACATTTCTCAACCCCCCCCCCCCTCGTCACACATCGTCACAAATGTCTGACACCCCCCATAGGTACGTGACGTCATTTATGGACGGCCCCTAAGTATAGTTTTTTTAACCGGTAAAGTGACGCTGTGTTGCAAGCCGGTAGGCAGTTCTGCTCAGACCTGTTTGGTTCTCGATGCCTGCTTGCACCTGACCCTGACCCTCGTGGTTACGTGTCACCGCATCTTCTTTCGTCTTATCCGTCCAGGTGGCACGGCGGCAGAGCAAGCGGCTCTCGATCTCAAAGGTCGCGAGTTCATATCTCAGTCGGCCCATCGTGACTCTGGCGGTCGATAAAACTGCTACCGAATTGTGGTGAAATCAACAGTTCTGTGGCTAGGACTTGCCCCCTCTGCCACAGGAATTCTGGATTCCCACCGCTGGCTCTGCGGGGCTGTGGACAGGAGATTGAGAGGCCACGGCTCAATGCGCACTTTAAGCAGGAAATCACCTTGACTTTGACTTGCCTATTGACGTTAGCCATGGCCAAGAATATCAGGTCAATATCGAATCACGGTTAATGTCACTCGCCACTGAGTTCACAACACAGTGCGCTAAACGCTCTGCCACTGCTCCACTCATGCAAAAACTAAATAATAACGAATAATAATACTGTGTAACAATTGTTTTTTTTTGTTCCTGGGTAGTAAGTGTTATTTCCTAATTGCGTATGCCTCAAAAGTACAAAAAATGGCTATTATTCCCCATAAACTTAGCTTTTGTGACCAGGACATTGCTATTTTGAAATTCACCTATTTTTAATGAGAAAACGGGCGAATTTGTGTCTTTTCGTTCAAATAAAGTTGAAAAACAACAACATATGAATCAAAATTAACATGCATTTATACTAAAGTAATACAAAAATTACTACAGAAGACTTTGACACCAAGGCGCACTGCCACAGGCGGGACTGGCCACAGCGGACCGAGTTCTCTGTGGGGAGGAACAACGTCAAGTGGCAGCCACTGGTGGACCCCGGAAGGTGCTGATGCCACCACTGCACATCAAATTGCGCCTTATGAAACAATTTGTCAGAGCTGTAGATAAGGAGTCGGCAGCCTTCAAGTACCTTCAAGACTTCTTCCCTAAGCTGTCTGAGGCAAAGGTCAAAGCCGGTGTCTTCGTCGGACCACAGTTAAAGAAGATCCTGGAGTGCAACGAATTCCCCAAGAAGCTCACTAGTAAGGAGAAAGCGACTTGGAACAGCTTTGTCGCAGTGATTCGTGGCTTCCTGGGCAATCACAAGGTCGGAAAACTACGTGGAGCTCGTTGAGACTCTGTTGAAGAACTACGGCACATTGGGCTGTAGGATGTCCCTCAAAGTCCATATCCTTAATGCTCATCTTGATATTCAAGGAGAACATAGGGGCGTACTCGGAGGAGGGAGGCGAGTGCTTCCACCAGTATATACTGGACTTTGAACGCCGCTATCAAAGACAGTATAACGAGAACATGATGGAAGACTACATTTGGGGGCTAATTCGTGAAAGTGATTTACAGTATAATCGTAAATCTCTACAAATTACTCACTTCTAAATCTTTAGCAGTAATTTTTTTATTACTTTAGTATAAATACATGTTAATTTTGATTGTGACCTTATATGAACGAAAAGACACACATTCGCCCGTTTTGTCATTATGAGTGGCCAGTCAATATGAGTGGCCAGTCAATATGAGTGGCCAGTCAATATGAGTGGCCAGTCAATATGAGTGGCCAGTCAATATGAGTGGTCAGTCAATATGAGTGGCCAGTCAATATGAGTGGCCAGTCAATATGAGTGGCCAGTCATTATGAGTGGCCAGTCAATATGAGTGGCCAGTCAATATGAGTGGTCAGTCAATATGAGTGGCCAGTCAATATGAGTGGCCAGTCATTATGAGTGGCCAGTCAATATGAGTGGTCAGTCAATATGAGTGGCCAGTCAATATGAGTGGTCAGTCAATATGAGTGGCCAGTCAATATGAGTGGCCAGTCAATATGAGTGGCCAGTCATTATGAGTGGCCAGTCAATATGAGTGGTCAGTCAATATGAGTGGTCAGTCATTATGAGTGGCCAGTCAATATGAGTGGCCAGTCAATATGAGTGGTCAGTCAATATGAGTGGTCAGTCATTATGAGTGGCCAGTCAATATGAGTGGCCAGTCATTATGAGTGGCCAGTCAATATGAGTGGTCAGTCAATATGAGTGGTCAGTCATTATGAGTGGCCAGTCAATATGAGTGGCCAGTCAATATGAGTGGTCAGTCAATATGAGTGGTCAGTCATTATGAGTGGCCAGTCAATATGAGTGGTCAGTCAATATGAGTGGTCAGTCATTATGAGTGGCCAGTCAATATGAGTGGCCAGTCAATATGAGTGGTCAGTCAATATGAGTGGCCAGTCAATATGAGTGGCCAGTCAATATGAGTGGCCAGTCATTATGAGTGGCCAGTCAATATGAGTGGCCAGTCAATATGAGTGGCCAGTCATTATGAGTGGCCAGTCAATATGAGTGGTCAGTCAATATGAGTGGTCAGTCATTATGAGTGGCCAGTCAATATGAGTGGTCAGTCAATATGAGTGGTCAGTCATTATGAGTGGCCAGTCAATATGAGTGGCCAGTCAATATGAGTGGTCAGTCATTATGAGTGGTCAGTCATTATGAGTGGTCAGTCATTATGAGTGGTCAGTCAATATGAGTGGCCAGTCATTATGAGTGGCCAGTCAATATGAGTGGTCAGTCATTATGAGTGGTCAGTCATTATGAGTGGCCAGTCAATATGAGTGGCCAGTCAATATGAGTGGTCAGTCATTATGAGTGGCCAGTCAATATGAGTGGCCAGTCAATATGAGTGGTCAGTCAATATGAGTGGTCAGTCATTATGAGTGGCCAGTCAATATGAGTGGTCAGTCAATATGAGTGGTCAGTCATTATGAGTGGCCAGTCAATATGAGTGGCCAGTCAATATGAGTGGTCAGTCATTATGAGTGGCCAGTCAATATGAGTGGTCAGTCAATATGAGTGGTCAGTCAATATGAGTGGTCAGTCAATATGAGTGGTCAGTCAATATGAGTGGCCAGTCAATATGAGTGGTCAGTCAAAATGAGTGGTCAGTCATTATGAGTGGCCAGTCATTATGAGTGGCCAGTCAATATGAGTGGCCAGTCAATATGAGTGGTCAGTCAATATGAGTGGCCAGTCAATATGAGTGGCCAGTCAATTATGAGTGGCCAGTCAATATGAGTGGCCAGTCAATATGAGTGGTCAGTCAATATGAGTGGCCAGTCAATATGAGTGGCCAGTCAATATGAGTGGTCAGTCAATATGAGTGGCCAGTCAATATGAGTGGCCAGTCAATATGAGTGGCCAGTCAATATGAGTGGTCAGTCAATATGAGTGGCCAGTCATTATGAGTGGCCAGTCAATATGAGTGGTCAGTCATTATGAGTGGCCAGTCAATATGAGTGGCCAGTCAATATGAGTGGCCAGTCAATATGAGTGGCCAGTCATTATGAGTGGCCAGTCAATATGAGTGGCCAGTCATTATGAGTGGTCAGTCAACTTGTTTATGTTTAAAGGGGAAGCATACAAAACAAACTTTAGAGACGTGTTCAAAGCCAAACAGAACAGAGTTTCGATACCGATGCGATTCGATATTTGCCTATCGCTTAATTGTACGCGTTTTGGACTCATAACTTGACGGGCTCAAATCGCACAACTTTTGACCGATTTGATAATTGGTTTTTTACCCTTTTATATGGCAACAATACTGACACTTTTTTTACAAGGAGTCATGTTTGCATAGACCACAATACCTGCAGCCGAAATGCAAACAAAAAACACAACTCTGATAATGTATGCACTGTCCTTGAAATTGATTGGTCCAAATTTTGTTGATTTGATTGGTCAATTTCAAGGACAGTGCATACATTATCAGAGTTGTGTTTTTGTTTGCATTTCGACTGCAGGTATTGTGGTCTATGCAAACATGACTTCTTAAAAAAAGGTGTCGTTTTGTTGCCAGGTAAAAGGGTAAAAAAAACTATTATCATATTTAGCTACTGGCAAAGGAGGTTCCAATGGTGTTTGACCGATTTCTCCAGCCTGTGGGCCGTGTTGTAGTTGCATCTCCTGCACAGTCGACAGCCAAGACGCCACTGCTAGCCCTTCCTGCTCTCCTCCCAGGTCTCACGTTCAAACACTTTAATGTTCGCTCATTGCCTCTGCTTCAGCAGATGTGACCGCACGTTGCTCTCCGCCGCTGATGAATTCACGAGTGACTGAGTGAGTGACCACCTGTTATTCCCCCCCCCCCCCCCCCCGGTGAGTGAACGAGTTGGTGAGTGAACGAGTTAGTGAGTGAGTGAACTTGCGAGTGAGCGAGCGAGCGGGCGACTGATTTGAGCAGCACGCAAGCGAACGAGTGACTGAGCGAACGAGTGACTGAGCGAACGAGTGACTGAGCGAACGAACGAGTGACTGAGCGAGCAGGCGACCGTTTTCTCCAGCTTAGTGAGTGAACTAGTGAGCGAGCATACGAGCGAGCGAGCCGGAGGCTGAGCGACCCATCCATCTCTTGCCACCTCTGCTGTCATCTCCACACTCCGGTGACGAAACGATCCACCCCCGTTGATTGGGATGGCACGCGATGTCAGCGGCGCGGCGATGAGCGTTCGTTACGCAGCTGGGCAGGTGGAGCGAGTGGGGGGGGGGGGGGATCGTAACTTCAGCCATCGCCTCTGAAGTGCGACGAGAAGTGAATTCTTCCCCCCCACCCCACCACCACCGCCCTCACCAAAAAAAGACATTTGTTTAAAATCGATCAATAAAATCATAAATTGTTCCCTTTCATTTTTATTGCACTTACAGAGTGCGCGCATGAGCCCGAGGTCAACCGCTGCGCGCGTTGTAAGTGGTGTGATGGGTTCAAGGTCACTCGCGGGTTCGATTTGAAGAATCGATGATTTTTGTTTCGCAATTGGTGGGCGAATCTTAACTTGCCTCGGGTGGCTGCAGGGGGCGCGTGGGGGGGGGGGCAGTAACGTGAAGCAAATCGCACGCAATGAATCAATTGACGCACTGATGCGTCAATTGTACTTCCCTTCTCGCGACCGCGGCATGTGTAAAACTCTAACGAGCTTGAACAAAAAATAAATATAAATTATTGCGGAAATCAATCCCACAGCTGCATCGATGTGGGCCACGGTCACGACCTCCGAAGAAGTCGTAGACGAAACGAATGCACGGGTGAGATCGATATCCAGGGTTCCAAACGTCGCTTGGCATGAGTCGATCGCCAGGTCGCCGTTGGGTGGGGTGAAGCGTGGGAACCCGAGCCACTGCACAAGCCACCTGGCCAAAATATCCTCGAGAGAGAAAGAGAGAGAGAGGGCCCTCGATAGCTCCTTCTAGTGGAGGCACATCTGCCAACAGTGGCGCGAGCGAGCAATTGCAGGGCTGCACCTTTATCTGTTTACCTCTATCGGCAGGGGCGGGTGGTGGTGGCCCATTTGGGTATCCTTAGCAATAATTTTGAGAGTATTTGGCCGCTTTGAATGTCCACGTGAAAACCCACTTCTTTGGGCTATCGCTTGTGGCCAGGTCGCTTCTGAAAAATAACTACAGAGCTCGGTGGGACTTGTTTAATGCATCTGCCACCGCACCACCACCTCCAATCCCTGTCCATTTATGAACTGCGAGTGAGACGACAGCGGCGATATAGACACGCGCGCGCGAGAGGTGGAGCGAGACGAGAGAAGGGAGATCCGAAAGTAGGTATAGATTTGAGTGAAATGAGAGAGATGTCGCTTCGAGACAACGATTGCGTTGGGTGAGAATAAATCGATGCGGACAAGATGGGGATTAGCGGGATTATCAGTTTTTTTTATGTTAACCAACCTTGTTATGTTTGCGAGTGTTTTGAATAGCCAGGTTTGTTAATGGCGCAGTGTCCCAGACACTATGAGAATCATAGATACGATAAAAAAGTACAAAAAATCGAATCTTAATTGTATAATTTACTATACATTTTTTTGTACGTGCGTTCTTAAATATACGTAATGGGTTTGTTGTGGTTCTTGTTACAGCAATGAGTCAATAAATATCTGTAGCCCCGTGCTTCTCTAGGTTGCCTGGGTGAAAAGTGGGCAACGTCATTGCCCAGTCCTGGCCTTGCCTAGCTCAAAAACTCAATAAATATCACAAGTAAAATAGGGTCTGGTTCACTAAGGACTTTTGCCACAAATCCGAGTCCACTTGAGTTGCTTGGGGGTCAACGAAAGCCGCTTGGTTTTCTTTGTACCTATAATCGCTACCACGGTCTTCTGACAACGAAAAAATAACCCCAAAGTACTGTCAATAGATCTCTCAGCACCTAATCTCTCCATTAAACAATATAATAATATATAATGTGAATTTCTTCTTATCTGAAGGGCCGGCTAAGTGGTGTGACAGCGAATGTCTGCCGCCTTCGCTTAGTGTTGGTTTTAGCCGTCACTCGCATAACCGCCTCTCCTCATAGATCTGGCTGATTGATCGATTTTAAATATTTAGCCAGCGTAAAAACCTCGCGAGACGCGGCTTTCTCTCTCTCCTCCCTCTCTGAGTGGGAGTCGTGGTGAGGACTGAGAGAGAGAGGGAGGGAGAAAGAGAGCGAGAGAGAGAGAGAAATCCATCACGGGCAGGACAGGGAGGCGAGAGAGTGGGCGAGTGAACGAGAGAGTAGGGAAGGACTTAATGCCGTGTGAGATGCGTTTCACTGCGCATCGCTGCTTCAATTGAAAATGTTACTTTCTCAGTTTTTATTTTTGCGGGGGGGGGGGGCTTTGGGCTGGCGTGGGAGGCCGGTTCAAGTCTAGAAATACATTTTTTTGTAAAAAAAAAAAATGCTTGTTGCTCAGAAGTATGCCGGCTTAGTCGCCGATTTTAGCTTTGAGTCCCGTGTTCCATCCCGCGCAGAGGGGAAAGGGTGAAAGAAAATAAACAAACATAACGCATCAGGGCAAAGAAATCGTCGGCAGGGAAAATTGCGCGTGTTTTTCAAGGAATAAAGCAGGAGACGTGGGAGTGAGACGGATGCTAGCAGCAGTAAAGCATCTCTTCCTCTCTCTCTCTTTCTTCCTCCCTCTCTTCCTCGTGTGTGACATTGGAAGAGCAGCCGGCAAAGCATCATAGCCGTATAGGACGTGGAGCGCATAATAGAGGGGGGGGGGGTAGATCGCGTAAATGTGTCTTCGCACCTGATTATCTCACAGGTGACGAAATCACATTTGTTTAAGATTGAAGCAGGAGGAGGATTTCTCGACAACTCTGGCGGTCGCCTGATGAAGCTGGTTGTTGTTGTGTTGCCTCCGAAACGTCGTGATTTTTATTTTACTTTTATTACTTTTAATTTTTTACCTACGGGACTTTACCGAAAAACCTAAGAATATGAATCCTTGCAGTCACGAAAGCTTAAAATCTAGAACTGGTTGTTGTTGTTGTAATTACCGGTGAAATGTCACGGTACTAGAATTGTAAATGTTGTAGTGGGTTTACTGTATAGTACATGTTTTTTTTTGGGTTAGATCGCATAAATATATAAATGTGTAGTTTAACCCGCCACCACCCGACACAGCCAACTAGTGAGATTTGTCACGTAAACAGAACGTGGCCAAGTCGTCACTAGTACAGCACACCGGTGTGTTGGAGAGCCAAGCCACAACATTTACAATCTGAGTACGACGTTTCGCCAGTAATTACAACTAGCTTCATCAGGCGACAGCCAAATTTGTGGGGAAGTGCACCTCTTTACTCCCCAACACACCGGTGAACTAATAACGAATTGTCGCATTTTGTTTACATGACAACCCTTACTAATCAGCTGTGTCAGGTGGTTGGCAGGTTTAACGACACTTTTGTATTTACGCGATCTAAAGCAACCACCTCTGTTGTGGACAATATTGGTGGCGAGAGCCTGCTGCTAACTGCGTGTTAAACAGCACGTGCGGTTTCGGAAATCCACAAGACGGCATCACGAGTTACGAGACTTTCACCAAGGTCTCAGAGCACGCGGGCTCAGAGTACGCGTACCCCGCTCATACGTGACCGACCTCGCTTCATACTCACACTTTGTGTGACACGTGCTTTGTGTGACACGTGCTTTGTGTGACACGCGCTTTGGGTGACACGTGCTTTCGCTACGCGCACGAGGTTGGAAGCGAGGAGTCCAATCGCCCCCCCCCGCCGCCACCGCCAACAGGCACACGTGGATTTGAAGGCGCGTGACTCTATCGCCCCGCGCAAGAAACGAGTGCGATAAAATATCTAGTGTTATAATATCTTGTTAATAATATAGTGTTAATTTTACACGCGGGCTTTCGCGACCAATATCGTCCATAATATCGTTTTATTTTTCACAATACACGTCTTTTTTAAATGTATGGATAATAGATTGTTAATAATATAGTGTTCATAATCTATGGCGCCCCCCAACAACCTAGTAATTATATAGTGTTCATTATAATATCGTGCTCTATTTGACCTAGATAATACCGATCATTATTTTTGCTGTACAGTACTGTACTTTATGAAACGTTTACGTACATGTATATACATTTTATATACACTCTTACATTGTATTAATCTACACTCGTAGCGTGCCAAATTATACAGACATTGAAACTGCGTTGCTTCAGTGATCTAATGCTGGCATGTCAGAATGGATTCTGGAGTTAAAAAGAAAAGAAAAAACGGATTATATATGTTTCGCTATTGCTGAGCTAATTATTGTTCTATCATTTACAGATATCGCCATATTGCGTAATAATTGAATAAGAAGGAAAAGATTAAATAACAGCATGAGGCCCCCTTTGCCAGTACGTCCACTGGTCGAACACCGTTTGAGACGAGGCTCAAAAGAAAGCTGTCTCTGGTGTGGACCAATCAGTTTAAATGACAATGCATATATTATCATAGTGTTTTTTTGTTTGCATTCTGACCACAAGTATTGTGGTTAATGTAGACACGATCCCATGTAAGAAAGGTTTCAGTTTTGTTGCCAGAAAAAAGGGGGGGAAAACATATACTTCTATTAAATAACATATCAACGTGTTCGGGTGACGAGTGCAAGGCATACGTCCAAACTAGCAAGAAGAATTAAATGCATCGATGAATGGCGAAATAAATGAATGGATGGGCATGCAATGGTTATCGGCACACTGGACTTGCAATCCAGAGCTCGCCGTCTGGATCTCCTGGCGTGGCAGTCAACACACTCGAGAATTTGACTTCTAATCTCCCCCCCCCCCACCTCCCAAACTCTGTCCAGCCAGCAGCATCAATGACCACAGTTAAGTCTATCAGCAACGTCGTGTGGTGGGGTAAAATGTGAGTACTCATACCTCATAATAATACTATTCTGGCAAATCGCCCGAAACGTCGTACTACTCAAATTCTAAATGTTGTGGATTCACTCTTCAAACACACGGGTGGGCTGAAGAAGTAACGAATTGGCGTTTTGTTAACGTGACACATTTCCCACTGATTGGCCGTATTGGGCGGTGGAGGGTTGCGACGCAATCATACTTACGCGATCTAACCCCAACACGACTTTATTGTGAATAATACTGGTCGCGATAGCCTGCTTCGTGGTAAACTACTGATTCCTCTTCCAAGACGACCGGCCAGCGTGGACAAGTTGGCCAAATTAGAACCTCTACTGGAAGCGGCCCTCTGGAGCTCGCTTGAGTGGAAGGCCTTCCGCCAGCAGTGGCGTGAGCAGGCAACTGCAGGCCTGCGCCTTAATCTTGACCGCGCGCTCAGGTCGGGCTGGAATATTGGGGCTCTTGGCAACCGATTTATGACTTTGCCAATCACTGAGGCCTGCGTCGGCTTGAAGCAGAAGCGAAGGGGTGCGGCGCAACGCTAACGCGGGGCGTCACCTCTTGGTGAACGGAACGTGCGCTCAAATTTTGCCCGCTTTGTGTCCAGCCGAGTGGTGTTACGGCAACATAGAGCTCGGAACAAAGACAAGGATCCCGCGTATAGCCATAACGCGGCCGCCTTTGTCTCCCGAGTGGCGATGTTTTGCACACTTCACTGGGTACTCACGTCGAGGCCGAGCCAACGACAGGGCGGAGGCCCAGGAACTAATTGAGAAAATCGTCATCGTTGATTGCCGTGAGCGGGAATCGAACTCAGGCCGCTGCGCTGATTGCACAGCGCGCTAACCATTGCGCCACCGCTCCCCGGACGGTCGGAAAGGGGTGGCCACCGTGACGATGGGCTGTGTAAGGCACCTGGCATGCAGAATTGATGCGCCGTACCCAGAGAAACAAAAAAAAACGTTTGTTCAAGGCCCTAGCGTTAAATAAAAAGTTAATTTCGTTTTTAAATCGAGTTATTGCTCAAAGTATTTCTCTATCTGGTGAGAGACGCACGAAACACTGTCAAGGCCGAATATGTTATGAATGTGTTGTTATGAATGGGTTATGAATGTGTTGTTATGAATGGGTTGTGAATGTGTTATGAACGGGTTGTGAATGTGGTGTTGTGAATGTGTTGTAAATGGGTTGTTGTGAATGGGGGGTTGTTATGAATGTGTTGTGAATGTGTTATGAATGTGTTGTGAATGTGTTGTGAATGTGTTGTTATGAATGGATTGTGAATGGATTGTGAATGTGTTATGAATGTGTTGTGAATGTGTTGTTGTGAATGGGTTATGAATGTGTTGTGAATGTGTTGTTGTGAATGTGTTGTGAATGGGTTATGAATGTGTTATGAGTGTGTTGTGAATGTGTTGTGAGTGGGTTGTGAATGTGTTATGAATGTGTTGTGAATGTGTTGTTATGAATGTGTTGTGAATGTGTTGTGAATGTGTTGTGAATGTGTTGTTGTGAATGGGTTATGAATGTCTTGTGAATGTGTTGTGAATGTGTTGTGAATGTGTTGTTGTGAATGGGTTATGAATGTGTTGTGAATGTGTTGTGAATGGCCCGGCCGCTCTGCACGCCTGCCGCATGTCCGTGTGTGCGGGCACGCGGCACGTGCTGCGCGCTGCGCCGCGTTCGCTCCTCGGTAATCGCCGTCACGTTGACCGCGTGCCCGAGGTGAGCCGAGGAACGAAGATTCGGACCAGCAAAAAGTGAAACAATAAAAACGCCTCGGGTTCAGAGAAGATGTCTTTTTTTTACGTCCTGACAACTGACACTCCCCCCCGCTCCTCCCCCCCCCCAATATTACTTCTCGCCAAGTTGCATTTGGGAGTGATAAGAAGAACTAATGTCCCATAAAGTGAGACGGCACACCTCATTGACCCGGTCATGCTGCAAAGTGCCGGTGTCTAACGTCGCCGGCACAAGGTGCTCTCCCCTGAGAGTGAGCGTCGCAACAGCAACAACATCAACAAAAAGTTTCGCATCTCCCCCCCCATCGCTCAGTGGGGGCCCAGGCGGAATGTCGGAGAGAGGCGACCGCTCCCAAAGATGTCGCGTCGCCTCTTGAGGTGCGAGGAACCAGGGGAGATGTCAGGCGAGGTGGAAGAAGAAGAGGGATACGATGCTGAGATGGACTTCTGTGTTTGTTGTTGGGGAGGGGGCAGCGGGCGGCGGGGGAGGGGGGCAGGGTTTTGTTTTGTCTCCGACATAAAAAATCGTGGGTGCACGCAATGAATTTAATTTAAATTTTAATTGTAAACGACTGAAAATTAATTCATAAAGGTCGCCAGTTTGGGCGGTGCATTGCCCCCCACCCTGGTTGGGGGTCTAAAGGAGGTGGGATGAAGAGACAAATAGCATGCAAAGCGTTGTCTGGAGGAATGTAATCTTATCAAATGTAAGGACAAAATCCAGGACAGGTTGCGGGCAGCAAATAATATTTGACAACATCGGAAGAAGGGAGGAATGGGAGATCATCTCATCTCAGTCTGTGACACAAGCTGGGGCGGTGCTCGCTGTGAGAGTCCATAAATAGAAGTGTCCTCATTACAGCACGTGGCACTGAAACATACGTGGGATATGATCGGAAGGGAAAAAAATCGGATGGAGCCTCACCGAGTCTCAAGACTCGTTTTGAGGAGGGTGCTGTCGTCGGGATGTGTTTGTCCGCTTCTCTACGTGAATGTTTTATCGGCCGGATGGGTAACGGGTTCCTGATGGCCACGGGAACGAGCCAATGTCCCTTCTGTAATGGCGCAGGCCCTTTTCACTTCACTTCCACCAAGACCTGCCCCCCCCCCCCACTCGACCCCCCATTTTTTTCAAACAGTAAAACAAAAACCCCACAAGACACTCCTCGTCAAGACGAGAGGGGAGACGCGTGCACATACTCACACGCACGCGCACAAAAACAAAGACAAAGATCCCCCGTAAAGCCTGAACATACTGTTGGGGCAAGTACTGTTAGCACGTACGCAACAACAACAACAATCGCCACTCGTCACTAAGTGGCGCTGACGTCACCACGACGCTTGTGCCAAGCTGTGTGCGCTTCAAGGCCACGTGAAGTGTGACGTGAAGGTCACGGGACAGACCCAGGGTGCCATGGGTTGACTGAGATGACTGGCAAGAAGCACGCGCGCACGCACACATGCACGCACACACATACGCACACACATACGCACATACATACGCACAGACGCACACATGCACACAACAACAACCGCCATTCGCCACTAAGTGGCGGTGACGTCACCACGACGCTTGTGCCAGGCCATGTGCACCTTGATTCCACGTGAAGTGTCGAACGCCCGCTGGCAGGAGATCACGGGGCAGACCCAGATGCCACAGATCGACTGACTGAGATGACCGAGATGACTGGCTGATGCACCACCTGTGCCCCCTACTGTGCCAACTTGCTGTGCTTTAGCCACCCGGCGCTCCGCTCGTTGTTGTGAGCGTCGCTCCTCCGCCCTCTGTTGTTGTTGGAGGGCGACTGCCTCCAACTTCCCAGCAGCGTCCTTCACGAGCCTCCTCCACAGAGGCTGATCTTGACACCGCTGGTACCAGTCATCGGAAAGTCCACTCAGCTCCACATCTTCCTGTACCACATCACTCCATCTCTTTTCTAGCCCGTGCCGCGCCCGTTTAGTCCCCTCTATCCGGCCGAACAAAAGCTGTTTAGGCATGCGGTGGCTGGGCATGCGGGCGACATGGCCCAGCCAACGCAGCCTTGCCTGCCGGAGGTGCTCACACGCGCGCGCACGTAAACATTGAGCGCGGTAGCAACGCAAAGTCACTCGATTCCCTCCTGTTCCACCTCCAGAATCTCAAATCAATGCGACAGTAAACTTTGTTCAAACGAGAAACAGGCCAGAGTGAAAACACAGTGCGTGACGCAAGGTAAAGAAATATATTAATGCGTAAGTGCATACATTAAATAAAAGCACACAGAAGTAGCATGTCATTGTGTGCTATGAAGGGGCATTGCCTGTAACGTCGCCTGTTTTATATATATTGTTTTTCCTTCGAAAGGCAACATTGCTATTGACGAACGCGTTGACAATCCGCGCTTTAAGGTTTCATTTGGGCACGTGACACTCTGTACGAGTGAATGAACGAATGGACACAAAGGAGTGGAGGATGACAGCAGACTTCACGCGGCCCGCTCCGTCGAGTGAGAAATCGACGACCAATGCCGTCAAGTCGGCGACCGACCATCGATCATTCATCTACCCCCGATCTTCAGAGCAAGAGACAGCAACAACAACAACACGAGCCACTCCAAACGGACCTCAGTCAGGGCCACACAACGCGCTGGATGGAGTTCAAAAGAAGTCGCGAACAAACACCTTGTGAAAGACCCAAAGCAAGAAGAATAAACATTGTTGTTGCTATATTCTTGGTTCTTTCGGTAAAGTCACGTAGAAGGGAAAATAATAAAATAATATAAATATAAAACAATAAAAATTCTCACGACGTTTCGACTGCAACACAAGCAATCATCATCAAGGTGTGAATCCATAGCAATATTTTTTTTTTAATTTTCTTGCTGTGGATTTCACACCTGATGATGATGGCTTGTGTTGCAGTCGAAACGTCGTGATGATTTTTATAGTTTTTTCATTTATATAATTTAAATATTTTCCCTTTTACGTGACTTTACCGAAAGAACCAAGAATATGAATCCCTGCAGTCACGAAAGCTTCAAATCAAAAATTGTTGCCAATGCAGCAGGAGCAGCAGCAGCAGCAGCACCAAGCAGTGGCATCGCCACCAACTAATCTGTTTAACATTTCGTTCGGGTTCGGGTTTACGATCAAAGTCCCGAATTGCTGCGGTGGTTGACACGCACTCACACGTGGGCACGATGGTGGCGGCCTACTGCGTGTCCTAAGCTCAAATTATGGTTGAGACTCCCACCGCACTCACACGGCATATCTCCCCACCGCCCGCCCCCACCGCTCTTTCGATGTATAAACTCCTAGCGAGAGATGAGAGAAAAAATGCAGCCCTGTGGATTTGGAGTTCGCATGTTCTCGCCGTTGTCGCGTGGATTTTTTTTTCTTTTCGAGACGTCCGGGTTTTTTCACTCCGCATTTAGAAACATGCGTCGGGATTATTTAGATTTGTTTTTGCTGCTGCTGCTGCTGTGGATTTCCACTGGATAAGCTACTTGGCCGAGCTATCATTTGTGGCCAGGTTGCTGCTGTAAAAGAAGCTAATGTCTCAGAGGGCCTTATCTAGTAAGATAAAAAAATGTTTAGTTTCATTTCCGTATCATTTTTTTAAGTGATCTGCTTACCTAGCCTATAATTTGCACTCCGATCGCGTTGTTTGTTTGTATAATTTGTTTGTCGTAACGTTCTGACCTGCCCCTTACTGAACATCTGTGAAAAAATAACTTTATAGCTCACCAAATTCCCCAATTGTGAATAATATTCTGATTATGATTCCGACAGTTTGCGTTATTCCCGCAAACTGTGGGGGGTAGAAGGCATTAGTGGGGGGGGGGGGAGGAGATGTTGGGGCGGGATAGAGGATATTAGTGGATAGGGAGGGAGGAGATATTGGGTTAGGATATTGGTGGGGGGCTGGGGGTATGGAGGTGATGTTTGGGGGGTATGGGATAATAGTGGGGGGTAGGGTAGAAGATTTGGGAGTGGTGGAGAAGCTGTGGGGTGAGAGTTGGAGAAGATGGGGAAATGGGGGGTGGTGGTAGAGGAGTTGATGGTGGGGATGGAGATCCAGAGGGGCGCGGCGGGGGGGGGGGGCTCTCGCCACGTGGAACGCTCCACAACTCTCGCGGCGCACTAACTTTGCTGGTTGGTGCCTTCCACTCTTGAAGGCGAGGCGAGAATGGCGGGGGCGAGTCTCTCTCTCTCTCTCTCGCATCAACCTCCGACTCGCTGCGGCCACAGCTGATGGGAGGACTCCCTCGACAGTAGCGCCCATGCCAGTGCCAAGATAACAAAAAAAAAAACCCACACACACACGCAACAGGGTCCAGAGCGTCACGGTTCAGTGAATGCCATTACGCTGTGCGCCGCACTGCATCATTTCTCGCTCGTAATTAAGTGTAATTAGTTACACTTATTTTATTCATAGCCTCGCCACTTCATTTTGTTTTTGGTGTGAGGCTGTTCCACAACTACGAGAGAGAGAGAGAGTTGCGCAGGCGGTGCAACTGCACAGGCAGGGACGGTCAGGCACCGGGCAATTGTGAGGATGGGGGGAGGTCATTGGACAGGAGGGAGCCCTCATTGCATTCTCTTGTATCCGGAGCCCCATGTCAGCCACGCTTTACTAATTGCCGTGTGGCTCCGACTTGAAAGCGCTGTTAGACAAACCCATGATGCTTTCTTGTGAACTGTTTGACTGAAATGAATATGTATGTGTGTGTGTATATACAATACGATTTCAAGTCGTAACAGGTCGCCGCGCAGTATTCGCTCACTCTTGGAGAGAGAGAGAAGCGGAGAGAATTATGAAACCGGCACAGTTAATTGTCAGCTGCCACGCCGGGAGATAGAAATCAACGGGCGAACGTTGCATCGCAGTTCAAGACTTTGATGGCAGAATTCAAGAGGGGAGGAAGGGGGGCTAAAACAATCTGGGATGGATTTATTTTTACGACGAATTATTCAAACAGAGGCCAGCAATAACGGGGACACTGCCCCGCTCGTAATTGTGGCGAGCGATGCTGTGGGTGTGACTTCAGATTACATTTTCGACAACGCCGCGATGATGGGAAATGAAGTGGCGGGCGGGGAATAGCTGGATTAAAATACATTTAAAAGTAAGAAGCCTTCATGTTCCGTCTTGTAATAGTTTTGTTTGTTCAAACGAATCCAGGTAGGATGTGTGCTTTTTGTGTGTGTGTCTATGTGTGTGTCTGTGGGGAGCGATAGTGCAGCGGTTAGCACGCTGCGCTATGAACCTGGCGACCGGGGTTCGATTCCCGCTCACGGCCAACACCAGTGACGATTACCTGAACCGGTCCCGGGCCTCCCCTAGGTGGACTCAGCCTAAAATGGGTACCTGGTGCGGTGTGTAATAATCGCCACCAGGGAGACAAAGGCGGTCGGGCGTGGTGCTGGCGACGCACCCCCTCGTGTACCGTTCCGGCCTTCATAGGTGCTCGATAACAGCACTTGCCCCTACAGTCTGTGAAGGCTATATGGGGGATATTTGTCTTTGTGTCTTTGTGTCTGTGTGGGCTGGAATCATTGTGGAGCAGTGGTGCAGCCGTTATCGCGATGGGCTACGAACCCAACGATCCGAGTTCGATTCTCGCTCAACCGGTCCTGGGCCTCCCCTAGCTCGACTCAGCCTCAAATGAGCACCCGGTGCGGTGTGTAAACATCGCCACTAGGGAGACAAAGGCGGCCGGCCGTGGTGCTGGCCACCCACCCCCTCGTGTGTGGTTCCGGCCTTCATAGGTGCTCGCTAACAGCACTTGCCCCTACAGTCTGTTAAGGCTATATGGGGGATCTTTGTCTCTGTGCTGGAATCGCGTGCACGCTTACGCGATCCGAAGGCCAAGTTTCGCTCGGCTACCGCTGCTGTTGCTGCTGAGACCCACGACACCTGATAATAACAACATCAACAACAATAATAGTCATAACAAACATCGTGCACAAACGTGCATAAGCAACCAAATAAATACAACTCATGCAAATTGTGTTCACGACCTCCCGTGGAGAGGCCCCGGAACGCGACGAGATTACTTTCTTGTGTTTAAACAACACGGAGGACCATTGACAAACAATGGCTTTCGCAGTGGCGATGTTTTCTGTTTGTTGTTGCACATGCCCAGAAATTAAATGTACGTGCGCGATAGGGGGAGGAGGTGGTGAGATGAGATGAGATGATTTTCCTTGGCAAAGGTCATCCTCGCAGACTACACTTTAATTCTCAGCTTGCGGCATAAAAACCTGTCCTCTTAAAAAAATTAAAATACTCACGGGCACCTTATCTTCCAAAGCCCGACCTCATTTGATGTCCCGTCATGTATAGCTCCTGTTTAAACAAGATCCTCCCTGCCTGGAGAGTTCACCCCAAGAAGGCCCCTTCCACCATCCGGGGCTATGATTTGCTGGCATTCGTTTTTTTTTGGGGGGGAGGGGGCAAATTTGAATAATCCGCGTCGCTCAACGTCCCCCCACCGTTAATAAATCCATCTGCTTACCGTCCTTTGTTTGTCCTTCCCCTTTATTCTTTCGCCGCGTGCCCAGTGCTTGAGATACGAATCGGGTTTTAGATCAAATCCACGTCGCACCGAGAGGCTTTGCGTCTTCGGCTCCGCGTTCCGACAGTGATGGGCGCTGCCGTTTGTGTCTGGCAGGCTCACGTGTGCCGCGTGTACACACACACACGTGTACACACACACACGTGTACACACACACGTGTGTGTACACGTGTGTTTGTGCGTGTGGGGGAGCGGTCAGCACGCTGCGCTACGAACCCGGCAACACAAGTTCGATTCCCGCTCACGGCCGACGCCAATGACGATTATTTGAACCGTGCCTGGGCCTCCCTTAGGTTGACTCAGCCTAAAATGAGTACCTGGTGTGCGTTGTATAAACATCGCCACGAGGGAGACAAAGGCGGCCGGGCGTGGTGCTGCCGACCAACTCCCTCGTGTGCCATGCCGGCCTTCATTGGTGCTACTCGCTATCAACACTTGCCCCAACAGTCAGTAAAAGGCAATTAGGGGGATCATTGTCTTTGAGCATGAGGACACCCCACAAATGTAGTGCCGTCGACATTTCCCCAAAGAGTTTTTTTGCTATTGAAGTTATTCAGAATGAAATCGTATTTCGATTGCGATAAAGCCTCCGCGGCGAGTTATTGCACCACCTCGGGATGGATCCCCCCCCCCTCCGCCCCCCACAGAAGACGACGTCGTGTAAGGAACTTTATGAAGTCATTTAGAAAGTTGTCTTTGTCCATACAAATGGGCACACGCAGACACCTTTAGAAGGCCAACAAGGAGTGTTTATTGACAATGTGACCGTTGTTTTAAATTTTCAATGTTTTATTTTTTTCTCTCCAAATTAAGTGGCTAAAATATTTAATGGGTGTTTTGTTGTTGTTGTTGTGCTGATATCCTACACATCAGTGAACATTCCTCACCTGATATGCAGAGGAGTTCGTGGGTTCGATCTCTATTCCTGCCGCCTCTATATTTGGAGTTTGCGTGTCTCTCTCCGCCGTGGTTGAGTAGCTTTTTCTCCAGGTCCTCCGGTTTTCCCCTCCAGATTTAGAATCAGCATGCGCTTACAGTATTTGGCTGCTATCAATTTCCACTTGATGAGTTACCTTGTTGAGCTTTCATTTGTTACAGCCAAGCCGCTTCTGATAAAAATAACTATATAGCTCAGTGGGCCTTACCTGGTAAAATTGAAAATGGTTAAGTTTAGCTCATTACACTTGAGAATCCAGTTCAATCGTGGCTGGCTTAATCCTAGATTCTAATGTATAGGATATCAGCAATGCCAGCTCTGAGAAACCCCGAAACAGCCATTATGAACCCTTCCGAGATATTATCCGCCTGCTTCTCAGAGGTACATCTTTATTAAATCAGTGAGATATTATGTTTTTATTGAAAGATGCGCTCGATTCTGCTTCAAACCCGAGATAAGTAAGGAATGAGTATTAAACCAAAAAAAACATCGCCACAGAATCCAATTCCATTCTTAAAATGCAAAACACTCCACACGTTATTCGTCAATAGCACTGTGTGGCCTTTGAAGGTAAACCATTATACATTGGCGAGGTTCTGGAAAATGGCCCTTTCTCTGCACGTACACTACTAATTTGTGTATGTATGTGTGTATGTATGTGTGTATGTATGTAATAGTGGGGAATGATAGTGTAGTGGTTAGCGCGCTGTGCTATGAACCTGGCGACCGGGTTCGATTCCCGCTCAAGGCAGGCACCAGTGACGATTATCTAAACTGGTCCCGGGCCTCCCCTAGGTCGACTCAGCCTTAAATGAGTACCTGGTGCGATGTGTAGACATCGTCACTAGGAAGACAAAGGCGGCCGAGCGTGGTGTTGGCCACCCACCTCCTAGGTGCTAACTGACAGCACTTGCCCCAACAGTTTGTTAAGGCTATACGGGGGATCTTTGTGTTTTTTCTTTGTATGTATGTGTTCACGTGCATTGCTGTTCTTGAAAATATCGAGTTTCGTACCGAATGCGAAATGTATCTCGTTCTTATTTTGCTTTTCTGACCCCTGTTCGAGAGAGAGCGGTTCAAAACCTACTTGAACTTGAACAACACGTGGAGATCTGCTACCCAGCACAACCCTCACGACCCTCACGACCCTACGCCGCAATAGGCTACATCTGCAAAGACGAAGAGCCCTCATATAGCCTTTTTACAGACTGCCGGGGCAAGGTGCTGTTAGCGAGTAGCACCTTCGAAGGCCGGAACGGCACACGAAGGAGTGGGTGATCAGCATTACGGCCGGCCGCCTTTGTCTCCCGAGTGACGCGATGTTTACACATCGCACCATGTACTAATTTTGAGGCTGAGTCGACCTAGGAGAGGCCCATGAGCGATTCAGATAATCGTCTCTGGTGTTGGCCGTGAGCGGGAATCGAACTCGGGCCGTCGGGTTTGTAGCGCAGTGCGCTAACCGCTACATTACCGATCCCCATATGGCGCCCCACACACACAGACAAATATATAATTCACCCTTTAAAAACGTTGCTATCTCAGTAAGTCTGACAGATTCCAGCTTTGAGACTTTTACTCCCGATCGGCGATGTTTACACATCGCATCAGGTACTCATTTTGAGGCTGAGTCTACCTAGGGGAGGCCCAGGACCGTTTGAGATACACACAGGGACAATATCCAGTGTGGCGTCGTACACGGTGAGAGACTTCCGGAAAAAAAGTTCCCGTGGCGTGTATAAAACTTTTGCTGTTGTTTCATTGACTTTTCAAACAGAACTCGAGCCGCAGATCGAATCGAAGAGATCGTCAGGCCAGGTCTTCTGATGTCCCCTTTCCACCCCCCCCACCCCCTCCAACACTCCGCTCCCCCTTCGTATTGATGCGTCGTGCCCGATGGTGAAATCCATTCATTTGCCAGTCGCCCCTGCTGGGCCTGCCATGTGCGCTCCGTCCCGGGCTCGAATGAATTTTGGTCTTGATTAAAAAAACATTTTGGAGGTGATTAATACGTGGATTTATCGACGTACTGTTAATGAGGCCAGTATTTTAGGTGTTGTTGTTATTGTACGCGGATTTACTGATGAATAATTGTATGAGTCCGAGATGATGTGCACCTAGGATATGTATGTAGAACGTCTTTCGCACCGTACGTAGCCAACCGTGCTAATCGGAGGTGCGAGATGGACAATGTCTTGTCAAACAAAAAGAAAATCAGTTGAAAAAAAGAAGCATACGTTTTCTGATTCTAGATTTTAAGTTTTCGTGACTGCAAGGTTTCATACTCTTTGTTTTTTTTGGTAAAGTCACGTAGGTGAAAAATTTTAATAAATTAAATCACGACGTTTCGGGCGCAACACAAGCGTCCTTCTTCAGGTAGGGGACAACTTAGCGAAAGCACACCACACATTGTCTTGGTTCTTTCGGTAAAGTCACGTAGAAGGGAAATAATAAAATAATAAAAATAAAACACTTAAGCGGTGTGCTTTTGCTAAGTTTTCCACACCTGAAAGAGGACGCTTGTGTTGCGCCCGAAACGTCGTGATTTAATTTACTTAAATTTTTTACCTACGTGACTTTACCAAAAAAACTAAAGGGTATGCGTTTTCTGGTCTATGGTCCGCACGTGAGTCAAGCGGCGAGCTGTATTTGCCCTTCTCTGGCTCATCACCGGTGCCGGGCAACGTGATACAAGTCTTTGCTCACTATGAGATACTCTGATAGTGCGCTGTTTTTGAGTTGTACGCCTTTTGGGGTCATCTGGTCCAACACCAATGGAGACTAGGCTCTAAGGAAAGCTGTCTCGAGTGTGGACCAATCAACTTCAAGGACAGTGCATATCATTACCATTATCAGAGTTGTTTCTTTTTGTTTGCATTTTGACTGCTTGTGTTGTGGTTATTGTAAACATGATGCCTTGTATAAAGGTGTCAGTTTTGTACCAGTTTAAAGAGTAAAAACCTACTACTAAGTCTTTGCTCTTTTACCACCGGATGTTATTGACGAGAGCACCACTCCCCAATAGTTGAACAAATGAACATCCTCATCGTGAGCTGGAGCGGAGCAATCTGCGGTATCCATTGAATAAACATCACCATGCGTTTTGTGTCGCCACGTTGACCTTCAAGCATTCTTCAGTTTATTGCCAGATAAAGTTGCAAGCGTCATTTGTTTAACCAATTGAGAACTCAAGAGAGGAGACCAGGACAGTGGCAGTTAGTTACGTAAGGTGCAGAAAAAGTTCTACATTGGCGCCGTCCATAAATGACGTCACGCGATTTCGTACGATTTTTGACCCCCCCCCCCCCTCGTCACACGGCGTCACAAAAAGTCAGACCCCCATGAAATATGACGTCACAAAGCTCTGCCCCCTCCCCAAAACCATATTTCCATTTTGAAAATAAAACATGCTTCAAGTCGCTTTAAATTATTGTTATTGTAGTGCGTATTTAATGTGGTGCTGCACTATGATGTTGTAGGAGAAAACATTTATTTAAAAGTCTATTTAATTAAGTAGAACGTGTTGTCTATATTTATTTAAAGTTGCGCATTTTGATGTGACGTCACATTTCTCAACCCCCCCCCCCCCCCATCGTCACACATCGTCAAAAATGTCTGACCCCCCCCCCAGGTGCGTGACGTCATGAGCATTCGGCACCACAAAATGAAACGTCGAGAGAATTATTTTATTATGTTTTATTTTTATGATTTTATTACTCCCGTTCTACGTGACTTTACCGAAAGAACCAAGAAGAAAAATGAATCACGTTTGCGAAATGCAAAATATCGCGACGCAACTCAGATCCCCTCCACATTTCAGTTCAGATATTCGCCTCCGACGCGAGCCGTGAGCTAGAATCGAACTTTGGTGGTCGAGGTCGCAGTGCATTTTGCAACACGTATTTAAACGACACACATGTTTGGGCATAAAATTACAACGATCTCCGTATGGCTTTGAACAGACTGTTGGGGCAAGTGGTGTAACGAGCACTTAATGAAGTCCGGAACGGCGTACGAGGAGGTGGATGGCCAGGACCACGCCCGACCGCCTTTGTCTCCCTACACACTAAACCAGGTACTCATTTGAGGCTGAGTCGACCCAGGGGAGGCCCAGGCACCGTTCAGATAATCGTCACTGGTGTTGACCTTGAACAGGAATCGAACCGGGGTGGCCAGGTGTCGTAGCATAGTGCACGAATCGCTACCACACACACACACACCAGACGCACCCATGAGCACAACATGCCATCCCAATGCACACAGAGCCACACGCATACACGAGCATAAACTCACGTACAAACGATCGCACGCACGCACCCAAAAACGTGTTTCAATGTATGATCCTGACATGAATTATGCACGTTGTTGCAAAGCGGTGTAGGTTCGTGTTTCCTGTTCCCCCCAAATTATTTTGATACCGTGATAATTGTTATTATTATTTATTCTTTTCCCCTCATCCTTCTGCTCACAAAATATGTTTTCATAGAACAATTAATGCCTCCGAATCATTCATCACAGCCACGAGTTTCCAGCCCCTGGGTCACGCGTTCTGGCTGAGTGGCTGCAAGCCGCCTGTCGACTAATTGGGCAGGGAGCGGCGGTGGAGGAGTTGGGGGTGGGGAGAGAGAGGAGAGAGAGGGGAGAGAGAGGGGAGAGAGGGAAGAGAGGGAGAATGCATCGCTCTCTCTCCTTCCCACAGTCTCAGCCACCCTCCCCCTCCTCATCCAAAGATCCATCGCAGAGCGGTAAGAGATTGTTGGGGCAAGTGCTGTAGGTGAGCACCTATGAAGGCCGGAACTGTACACGAAGAGGTGGGTGGCCAACACCACGCCCGACCGCCTTTGTCTCCCCAGTAGCGATGTTTAGGGGCCGTTCATAAATTACGTCACGCACCTGGGGGGGGGGTTAGACATTTGTGACGATGTGTGACGAGGGGAGGAGGTTTGTTAAATGTGACGTCATATAAAAATGCGCAACTTTAAATAAATATAGAATTGTTATAACAACGCAAATTTTCATTTTTAACTATTTGATTATTTAATTTTACTAAGGTCACATTTTATTTATTCCACGAAGGAGCATTTTTCTTCTCCATGGGAGAATGTAGAAGCATCAATTTTGATTTTTTTTTGAATGATTGTTATTAAATATTTTGATTTTAATTATTTTACCAGGGCTTTTAATTCCGTAGAATATGTGATTGTAATAATTGCACTCTGCATTTTTCTTCGTTCCACTACAAAGTTTAAAGTATTTTCTTTTTAGAGTCATAATTACTTTTAATATTTTATAATTATAAAATAATTTCCAATTAATATTCTGAACATTTGCAGTTTTAGTTAGTTTCAAGTTAATTTTCTGCTAATGTTCAGCTTTCCAACGCCTCCTTTTTAATACGTGTTTTCTCCTACAACATCAGAGTGCAGCGCCACATTAAAAACGCACTACAATGAAAATAGTTTAAAGCGATTTGAAGCATGTTTTATTTTCAAAATGTAATTATGGGTTTGGGGAGGGGGGGGGGCAGAAGCTTTTTGACGTCAAATTTGAGGGGGGGGGGGTCTGACTTTTTGTTACGCCGTGTGACGAGGGGGGGGGGGGGTCAAAAATCGTCCAAAATCGCGTGACGTCATTTATGGACGACCCCTTACGCACCGCACTGGTTACTCATTTGAGACTGAGTCGACCTAGGGGAGGAACAGGACCGGTTCAGATGATCGTCACCGGTGTTGACTGTAAGCGGGAATCGAACTCTGATAGCCGGCTTCGTAGCGCAGCGTGCTAACCGCTGCACCACCGCTCCCCCTACACATAACCTCTCCCCCCTCGACCATCACCGCTACCACCACACACACACACACGACTCCAGGACCACCAGCTTGCCTTCTCTTTCTCTGAGCAAACCCCATCCACCTTGCAGTGCCGGTCTACCAAGTTCGAGCACAGAATCATAATCACGTGGGTCGTCGTGGAGAATGTAAGTTGACGAATTCGAAATTGAGGACGATGTTGCTTCCTGCACGTCAAGGTCGTAGCCATTGAGTCAACATTGGGGGGGGGGACCAAATCTTCCAGGGGTTCTGGGGTCCCCCCCCCCAGAAAAAAACATCGAAATTTTAAAACGAATTTCCTGCCATTTCTTGCCTAAAATATAAAAAAATCCACTAACACATAGGATGGACTTTTTAATTTATTTTTTACAATAATGTCTAATAGTGTATTGTATTACATTGCTCTGTTTTTTTAATTTTTGACCTTTTCTTGTTTGGCAGAGATTCGGAATTAATCAAGTACAACTATACACAATCATAGAAATCTATGTTGAGCATATTTGAATATTGGGGGGGGATTTGTATATATTGTAATTACAGCTTTCTTGCACGTACACTGCTAATAACGATCATTATTTAATTCAAACTTGTAAAACGCCGCACGTTATTCGCTCGCTCTCCGAGAAGGAAAACCGCCCGGAAGCGCGCGGAGGAATGCAACAGCATCTAAAAATCAGAATCAGAATATGTATTTATCCTGGAGAAATTCGATGATCTATTAAGCTCTCTGTCACAGATGTCCAGTAGGGGGGGGGGGTCAGAAATTTACAGCAAGAACCGATATACGACAGATGTTATGGGACAATTAGTCAGGAAACCGGATCAGCCGGAGACAACCCACGCGTGCGAGGGGAGAACACTCTATCCCCGTGCAGATGGAACAGGTGGAGTCCACACGTTCCTCTACCGCATTCTACTGGCGAGCCAGAGTCATGGCACCTCCACTAGGCCCACTGGAAGGGAGTTTCGCCGCATTTGTGTGATCCACCGAACCCTCGCTGTCTTTCCACGGTTCCGGATTGCAGGCCACGTACGTAGCAACCACCATCACCACCACGCGTGCGTCTCGCGGAACAGCGAAGAGGATCGTCTACGCCAGGGGTCCCCAACTCCCGGGCCGCGCACCGGTACCGGTCCGTGGCCTGTTAGGAACCGGGCCGCACAGCAGGAGGTGAGAGCGGTGAGTCCGTGTGTGTACACACTCCACACACCGCATAGTGGTGAGCGGTGAGTCCGCGCGTGGCCCGCCCGACTATTTTATTATTTACCACTTCCATCCGCGCCTCTTTCCAGCACTGCACACTTGTCTCAGTCACAGTTTTGGTAAGCCCACAAGCTGCTAACCCCGAGCCAAAATGAGTAAAAAAACAAACGTTGCTGGAGAGCTTCTTTGAAAAGGGGGAAAGACCCAATGATGAACCCTGCCCGCGGTCCGTGAAAAAAATGTCTTCCACGAAACCGGTGCCTGGTGCCAAAAAGGTTGGGGACCGCTGGTCTACGCAACACATCGACCACACGGCATTACGGGAGTGCATCATCCCAGCAGTACTGACTCAGTCAAAGGACTGGCTTTAAATGACAGTGTCTCTTCGGCAGAATTAAGAGTGACTTGCATTGATGCTGGGAAACTACCAACAGAATAGACAAGGACCTTCTCTAATTT
Source organism: Lethenteron reissneri (assembly GCF_015708825.2). Classification (NCBI taxonomy): domain Eukaryota; kingdom Metazoa; phylum Chordata; class Hyperoartia; order Petromyzontiformes; family Petromyzontidae; genus Lethenteron; species Lethenteron reissneri. The sequence goes on along the minus strand of NC_083825.1, from coordinate 4,902,010 downwards.
TGCAGTGGTATTCATTGCAAGCCACGTGGGCCACTGGCGATCTTCGTTGGCCTTTAATGCGGCCCCCGACAATACACGAAGAGCGAAAACACCCATCATCATCATCGTCGTGGCTGTCAAACCCCCAGTGGTTTCAGATGTGTGGCGGCCCTCACACTGAATGCCTGTTGGTGAAAGTGGCCCCCCTTCTGAAAATGTGTGAAGAACACTCCTCTTTAGCATTGTCCAAGTTCTAGGTTTACCACGATATGGCGTTACAGTACTACAATGTTTCCCATGAACCAAGTATTCACCATGAAGAGTACTCGCGATGGGCAGACGTAGAGCGTACATACCGTCTGTCATATATACACACACACACTATTTTTCATTTTCATATTTCGCAGACGTCCCACTTCACATTCATACGTTATTTGTGTCTATTTTGAAATCGTCAAAACGACCCCCTCTTAACGAATGACCTTTAAAAAGAGAGCTACCACCGTGACCTTGCTATCACACATACGTGCGATCTGCAGATAAAACGATCCAGGAATATAATTTTTAGCATTTGCCACCCTGGGTGGTACAGGTAATCTGATTTTGGTGCCAATGTTGTGCGGTCTCTCAGTCGGCTGGTACCAAATCGATCTCACGCCACGGATGTTGGAACAATGGGCGATATTGTTACACACCTCCCCCCCTCCTCGCCCCTTCCTCCTCCTCTCTCCACCGAGAAATGTAAATGGATCCACCTTAAAAAAAAGTGTCAATTTTGACAGATTTGCGCGCGGTGGGGTAAAGCATGGGTACTGCCATCTGCACCGAGACGTCTTTACCAGTGCGGAGCTGCAGGCAGGGCTGCACCTGGACCTGCCAGGTGGGTGGGCAGCAAACTATAACCATGATAACAAAAATAACAACAATAACAACAGCAATAAACAAATAAATAATGCGAATCGTAAGACGTTATAAACATTCTGCTGAAATTTGTAAGAGGCAAGATCGATGGGGGGGAAACAAAAACTGAGACGTTGAAAGCATTTTATGTGCTTCCAGTGTAATTTATCGTGGGTATATATATAATGCCACTTGTGGGCTGGTGTCATGGTCTAAATTTGTCAAATCCCAAAAAAATAAATTACTTTCGACTGTAAGCTGCAATGGAGTGTGCGGGAGATAAGGAGCGAAGAGCCACAAAGCCTCTCCCTGGCCGATGTAATTGGCCAGAGTTTAGATTTGTCCACTACAAAGTGGCGTGCCATCGGTGTGACCGCCACCGCCGCGCCGTACATTAATTGGCGCTCTTGAATGTGACATTCATGCAGGGCAAAATCCATTCATAGATACCCCCTCTGAAATAATTGGCGAGTAATCACTGGGCTACGCCTTTTTTTTCTTTACACTATGAATTCGTCTTCTTCTACGGATCTGACTGCTGATCAGACCACACAAAGTCGAACACCGCGTCGGAGTTTGCGTGCTCAATTGAGGGCACGCTGTTGGCTAGAATTGGTCTGGAATGTATGTATGTTGAACTTCTTTCGCACCGTACGTAGCCAAGCGTACGCATTCAATTTGGAAGGCCAATGAATAAATAGGCCGATGGACTCACGCATCATTTGTTCGGTTGAATGTTTGTCAAGCAAGTGCCCATGACCGAAACGGCATGAGGAGAGGCCTTCATTCATCGGTCGATTCTAAAAAAAGACAAAGCACGCTGGATTATTGCCATTCTATACACACATAGACAATGATTCCCCGTCTCGCCTTAACATACTTTTGGGGCAAGTGCTGTTGGCAATACACCTACGAAGGCCGACACGGCACGCGAGCGGGTGGGTTGCCAGCACCCCGCCCAGACGTCTTTGTCTCCGCCAATAGCGATTTGTACTCATCGCACAAGCTACTCACTTGAGGCTGAGTCGACCTAGGGGAGGCTCAGGACCGGTTCAGATAAACGTCACCGGTGTTGATGGCGGTTGAGTGAAAATCGAACTCGCGTGGCCGGGTTCGTAGCGCGGCGCGCTCAACCGCTCTGCACGTACAAACACATGCAATGTTTGAAAACAACATACCATGCCGTCGAACGATGGCCCGCTAAGAGAAGTGCACCCTCCCCCCTCTTGATTCGCATCTGCGATCTGCACCACGCGGCCCTATGATGGCGCAGGGTGCAGGCAGCGGGGCGATTCACATCCTCGAGTCAGCCGCTTCGCGTGAGCCCTCAAGGTTCTGCGAAGGCAAAGGCGCGGCCCTGCAAGTGTGCTCGCTCACACCGCTGCTAGCAGACGGGGTCTCGACTGACGGGAGCTCGAGAAAGGCCCTCTTTAGAGGAACCCTCCTGGTCCACGCTGGCACAGACATCTTGGGAGAGGTGGAGGGTTGGGGTACCCACACTTTACCCCACCATTGGCGACCTGCCGATCGACTCATTGGTCTCGTTTCCCACTCGATTCTTTTTTCCAGAATTCTGCAAGGTCGGTTTGGAGTAGGGAATATTGGCGTAAGGCACTAGCACTCCAGTGCAAGGTACGCTTACAGCCATAATAACCGTATATTACAGTGTCCTACATTTAATGTGCAAAGGTTGATGGCACAATATAGACGAGAAGGACACGGCATAATTATTACCGACATAGCGTCCCTGATTGTCGCCGCGGTGGCGAGATGTTAACTACCTCACCTGGTATACAGGAGGTCGTGGGTTCTATCCCTGACCCCGACGGCTGTAGATGTGGAGTTTGCACGTCTTTCTCTCTCTCTCTCCCCCCGTGGTCGCGTGGATTTTTTCTGGACCTTCCATTCTTCCCCCCCACCACATTTAGAAACATGAATTTAGAGTGTTTGGCTGCTATACAATTCCACATCATGAGCCGTGATTTTGAGCAATCATTTGTGGCCAGGTCGCTTCTGAAAAACGAGCTATATAACTCAGTGGGCCTTACCTGGTTAAATAAAAACAAAGTTTCATAGTTTAGTTCATTATGGGCAAGCAAACGCCCAGGGTAACCTTATTTGGGGATGACAAGCCTACTTTATATTATTATAATTTATCACTCCATATTTCACGTTTTATTGCTGTGCGCGGCACACACAAACACACCTCCGCGTAGAACCCCATTAATCCCCGCACTGGCATATGCTATCTGCTCGGCAAGTACAAAGTAATGCGACGTTTGTCCTCAAACGGGCGTACGCAGAGGGTGGATCCAGGGGCAGTGTGTTGGACGGTGTCCCATGTGTGTGTGCGTGCGTGTCGACTCAGCTTCAAATGTGTACCTGGTGCAATGTGTAAAGATCGCCACTAGGCAGTCAAAGGCGGCTTGGGCGTGGTGCTGGCCACCCACCCTCTTGTGTGCTGTGCTGACCTTCATAGGTGCTCGCTAACAGCACTTGCCCCAACAGTCTGTTAAGGGCTATACGGAGGATCTTTGTCTTTGTCTCGTGTGTGTGTCGCTGTGGTGTTGGGAGCGGTAGTGCAGCGGTTAGCGCGCTGCGCGACAAACCCAACGACCCGAGATCGAATTCCGCTCACGGCCAACACCAGTGACGATTATCTGAACTCGACCTGGGCCTCCCCTAGGTCGTCTCAGCCTCAAATGAGTACCTGGTGCGGTGTGTAAGCATCGCTGCTGGGGAGACAATGGCGGCCGGACGTGGTGCTGGTCACTAAGGCCCTCGTGTTCCGTTTCGGTCTACATAGGTGCTCGCGAACAGCCCTTGCCCCAACAGTCTGTGAAAGGTTATACGGGGGACATTTGTCTTTGTGTCAGTGGGCGTTCGTGCGTCTGCGCATGCTGCACGTAGCTGGAGCGTTGTGGTGAACTTACTGCACTACGAATCCCAACATAGCCCCCCCAAAGTTCGATTCCAACAAGCACGTGGCGAGCGATATCTGAACCGGTCCTGAGAATCATCCCCTAGATCGACTCGGCCTTAAACGGGTAAACATCGGTGCGGTGTGTAGACGTCGGCACTGGGGAGAGACAAAGGCGGCCGGGCGTGATGTTAAACACAACATCTTTCATAGGTGCTCGCTAAAAGTCTACGGGGGGGGCTATCTTCATCTTCATCTTTTATTTGCTGCGTCACGATAAGCACGTGCACACCTGGGTCTACCATACGTGTATACGAAGCAGTTCAGTGTACAGTACTTCTATGCTCCCCACGTCAAACGTTCCCCGCCTTATCCTACCCGCACCGACCAGCGTGGTGAAGTATGGTCAAATAATCCCACCCCACCGCCCCCAGCACCACCACGCAGGCTTGACGAGTAAAGGTCGTCATCCAGCAGTGGATTGATTGACAGACGCAGTCGCCGCACGTTGCACCATTGCAAGAGAGCGGAGCTTGCGGAGCGCTCGAAGTGCGTGAGTGGCTGAGCGAGAGACGAGAGCGAGAGAGAGGGACACAGTGAAATCTATTGTGAAATCTTTAATTAAAAAGAGGGAGGGTTTACATAAAGCAAAGCATAAAAAAAACAACAACAAAAAAACAAAATGATGAACGAAGCAAAGTGCCGACTACACCGAGCATTTTCTTGCTTCCTCTGATCGTAAAAAAAAGAAGAGCGAGCGAGAGAGAGGGACAGAGAGCGAGAGAGAGGGGGACAGAGAGAGAGAGGAGGGAGCGAGCGAGCGAGAGAGGGGGGAGCGAACCGGGTCTCACTGCACACCGCGCGTTCCTTCCCTGCGGACACCGGGAACGCGTGCGCAGTGTGCCGGGGTGCGAAGGAGCGTGGTTGGTGTTGGAGAGGTATACACACAGACACACACACACAGACACACACAGACACACACACAGACACACGCGCGTGGCGAGGGAGCGAGAGGGAGAGGCCGAGCAAGAGAGGAGGAGGGAGAGTGGGGGGAGGTGGCGACAGAGGAGAGAGGAAGAAGCGGAGCGGGAGCAGGCGACGGACGGAATCGAGACATCGGAGCCAACGGAGCAAGCGGCAGCGCCGAGGAGGACTCGAGGAGGAGGAGGGAGAAGGAGGGAGGAGGCGAAGTCAAAAGATCGGAGCTCTCATTGAAGGGAGGAAGAGGAGGAGGAGGTGGCGAGGTGTGACCGCTGGAGTCGCCCTCGAGTCACCCTTCGAGTCGAGGCTGCCTCACTCGTCGCTCGCACGGCACCCGCCGGCGCGACTGCGTGAGCGGGCGAGCGAAGAGGGGTAGGAGGAAGAGGAGGAGGGGGGGCGGAGGAGGAGGAGGGGGTAGAGGGAGAGAAGGAGTGGGAGTGTCACCGCTGTCCCGCAAGCACCGCTGGGAGAGGTGAAATTCAGGAGCAGCAGCAGCAGCACGGGAGAGAGTGGTGGCCGAGACGGAGCGAGCCGAGAGAGATGGGGGGCACGATGTGAATCTCCCCCCCACTGCCCCCTGCAACGTCTTCATCATCGGCTTCATCACTGAGCCCGCTTAATTTAAATGTGGCATCATCATCATCATCAGCGGCAGGATCATAATCATCATTCGCAGCAGGAGCAAGATAATGAGCAGCGGTAGGATCGTCATCATCCTTAGGAGCAGCAGGCAGCAGCAGCAGCATCAGCAGCAGCAACAGTAGCTGCAGGATCATCGTCATCATTAGCAGCTGCAGTAGCAGCATCATCATCAGTAAATAGTCATAATCCATCAGCAGCAATATCATTATCACCAATTAATTATTTAAATCACAAGCGAAACCGAAACGTCACGACGCACAGTGTTTCCATCGCTCTGCTTGCAAGGAAGAAGACCTGGGATCTAATGAGGTGCACAGGCGGGCCAGGAGGAGGGGATGGAGGGCTGACGAGGAAGATTAAGGAATGAGGAGGAGGCGCGGGACCAGAGGTTGTTGACCACTCCGAATCATCTTCAGTCGGGAGTGTTCGATCACTCCTCTGGCTCCCTCGTCCTCTTGCACGGCCTCTTGACAAGGTGAGCAGACACACATCCACAGCGCGCCCACAGCACCTTGACCATGCTTTACCGCGACGATTTCACAATTTAGATGTCAAATGTGCGTGTGTGTGTGTCGATTGCCGCTTGCAAGCACACGCGCGCGTATCGCTTCATCCTTTGTTGACCCCCCCCCCCCCCCCCGACGAGAAAGCTCGCAGATTGAGATCAGACGCTCTGCACACAACACGATCCACGTGAATGAATGTACAAAGGAAGGACTTGATCCATCGATAATTGATTCAGCGTTTGAATCAATCAGTCGGTTGTTCGGTTATCGCTGATGTTGAGATGCAATGTACTGTCATCTCCTCTATGATGGAGAGATGATGATGATGATATACGTTCTGCACGGATAGCTTTCAACTACAAGACAGCTTTTGTCTTCGTTGATGTAGTTATGGTCGCAGTTTGGCCGTCTTTTTACGTTGCGTGCCCTTGACTCTACGTTCATGAGAGACAGCACGAACAGAAAGACCCCGCCTATGGGGCAAGTGCTGTTAGCGAGCACCGTTCAAGTCTGGAACGACACACGAGGAGGTGGGTGGTCAACTCGACGCCCGGCCGCCTTTGTCTCCCTAGTAGTGATGTTTTTTTAATGCTTAGTCAACCTAGGGGAGACCCAAGACCGGGTCAGACAACCCCCGTTATTGTTATTGGTCGTCAGCGGGAATCGAACTTGGAGTCGCCAGGTTCGTAGCGCAGTGTGCTTAACACTACCAACTACATGCAAAGACAAAGATCCCCCGTATAGCCTTGACAGACTGTTGGGGCAAGTGCTGTTAGCGAGTAGCCCCTATGAAGGCCGGCGCGGGACTCGAGGGGGTGGGTTGCCAATCCCCGCCCGGCTGCCTTTGTCTCCCCAGTGCCGATGTTTACATACCGCAATGGCTACTCGTTTGAGGCTGAGTCGACCTACGGGAGGCCCAGGACCGGTTCAGATAATCGTCACTGCTGTTGACCGTGAGCGGGAATCGAACTCGGGTCGCCGGGTTCGGAGCGCAGCGCGCTAACCGCTACACCACCGCTCCCCGCGTGTACACACACATACAAAGACAAAGATCCCCCGTATAGCCTTAACAGATTGTTGGGGCAAGTGCTGTTAGCGAGCAGCTATGAAGGCTGGAATGGTACACGAGGGGGTGGGTGGCCAGCACCACGCCCGACCGCCTTCGTCTCCCCAGTGGCGACGTTAACACACGACACCAGGTACTCATTTAAGGCTGAGTCGACCTAGGGGAGGCCCAGGACCGGTTCAGATAATCGTCACTGCTGTTGACCGTGAGCGGAAATCGAACTCGCGTCGCCAGGTTCGCAGCGCAGCGCGCTAACCGCTACCCCACCGCTCGCCGCGCGTGTACACACACGCACGCACAGACGCACGTACAGACGCATACGCGCTCAGACACACGCAAGAGACATGCGTGGAACACACGTGCGCGCCACAGAGCATTGCCGCATGCGTGCACGCTGGGCAGTCGAGGGTCACAGAGGCATCTTCTCGCAAAGCGCTCGCCTGCGCTACCACCCTGGGCACGGAGAGCGCACGCGAAGGGAAGTACCAGCAAAACGACGTTGGTTGTTGCAGAGAGCGGCGTTCTTTTGCAATAACGCGGGGGTGGTGGTAGTGGTGGTTGGTGGTTGGGGACGCCATCATCCAGCAGTAGATGGACCATGGATGATGATCGATTGGTAGTGCGTGAATGGGTCCGCATTTCAACTCGTTTTAAAACAGGGGATGGAGGTGTAGCATATGCGCGAAGGCATCGGAATATAATAGAGATAACACGCATATATACAGGTTAGATTGTGGGATGCAATGAGGTGGTGGGTAGGCTGCCTGGGCATGCAAAGAAGAGGGGCGAAGTCCCTGCGTGATGATGATGTAGCGACGTCATACGACAGAAGACATTGCCACTTTCCTTCCCCGTACCTTCGATTCGCACGGGTGGTTGCGTACGGTGCGAAAGAAGTTCAACATACGCACGTACATACAGAGAGAGAGAGAGAGACAGAGGAAGACAGTCATGGACAGAAACCAAAGTGATATTTATTTGGCTGCTCGGGTCTTCCTGCGACACCCCCAGCACTCTTACAAATTGACTTGGCTCAAGTTATCTCGCTCGCTCTCTGGTAACAGCAGGACGCGCCTCAACACGGCGTCTTGAGACTCAGCGAGGCTTCGTGATAATACAAACAACATATATAAACACATTCGTATTGTTTCGATAGTGACTCGTTTTTTTTCATTTTTGGTCAATTCTAATCTTATTCTTGAGTGTGGCAGCAGCAGCAGCAATGCGCTCAGATGAATGCCAATTTGGTGCTGTGATCGACACGACGAGGGCGCTTCGGCCGCGAGATAGAGAGAGTTCGTGTCTTTTACCCTTCTATCTGGCAACAAAACTGACACCTTTTTTTACAAGGAGTCATGTTTGCATAAACCACAATACCTGCAGTCATAATGCAAACAAAAAACATAACTCTGATAATGTGCACTGTCCTTGAAGTTGATTGGTCCACACCCGAGACAGCTTTCCTTAGAGCCTAGTCTCACATGGGTTGGACCAGATGACGCCAAAAGGCAAATGAGGTTCCAATGGTGAGAGTTCGTGTCGTTTCGCCGTTCCTCTTCCTCCACCGTCGAAGGAGCGCTCACCACAGTGGGTTTACTTTGCGGGGTCCCATCGCTTGGGTTTGCATGTTCACAATCGCACCTACTGTGTGGCTTGTCTTTAATGTACGCCTCTCCACCTGTTTGTAACTATATATGGGTCTCAATGTGTATCAATGTGTCTCTATGGGTTTGCTCTATGAGTATATAGTTTGAGTTGCATGGCCACAGTCGCACTAATGTGGCTTGCGTTTAATTTACCTCTGTGCGTATCTCCATGGATCTCTATGTATTTGTACGGGTCTCTAAGTATCTCTTAGAGTATGTGTGTATCTCCATGGATCTGTGTGTATTTGTACGGGTCTCTACCTATCTCTTAGAGTCTGTGCGTATCTCCATGGATCTGTATGTATTTGTACGGGTCTCTAAGTATCTCTTAGAGTCTGTGTGTATCTCCATGGATCTGTGTGTATTTGTACGGGTCTCTACCTATCTCTTAGAGTCTGTGTGTATCTCCATGGATCTGTGTGTATTTGTACGGGTCTCTACGTGTCTCTTGGAGTCTGTGCGTATCTCCATGGGTCTGTATGTATTTGTACGGGTCTCTAAGTATCTCTTAGAGTCTGTGCGTATCTCCATGGATCTGTGTGTATTTGTACGGGTCTCTACCTATCTCTTAGAGTCTGTGCGTATCTCCATGGATCTGTATGTATTTGTACGGGTCTCTAAGTATCTCTTAGAGTCTGTGCGTATCTCCATGGATCTGTGTGTATTTGTACGGGTCTCTACCTATCTCTTAGAGTCTGTGCGTATCTCCATGGATCTGTATGTATTTTTATGGGTCTCTAAGTATCTCTTAGAGTCTGTGTGTATCTCCATGGATCTGTGTGTATTTGTACGGGTCTCTACCTATCTCTTAGAGTCTGTGCGTATCTCCATGGATCTGTATGTATTTTTATGGGTCTCTAAGTATCTCTTAGAGTCTGTGTGTATCTCCATGGATATGTGTGTATTTGTACGGGTCTCTACCTATCTCTTAGAATCTGTGTGTATCTCCATGGATCTGTGTGTATTTGTATGGGTCTCTAAGTATCTCTTAGAGTCTGTGTGTATCGCTACGCGTCTCGATGCGTTTGGGACGTGCTCCATAGTTTAGGTTGCACGGCCACAATTGTTTTTTTTTTTAAATCGATATCGATGTATCTTACCCAGCCGCACCGATCAAGTCCAGGGCCTCGCCGGTTCGAGATATAATCTCCTGGCTCGGCAGTGGAAGAAAAATATCGGCACGTTTCTTAAGCCCCCACCCAACACCGATTTAATGTTAGTCGCCTATGGCGGGGCAAAGTGTGAGTAACTCACACCTCTTCCAAGACGTCTGGCCATCATGGAAGAATATACCAAGGGGGGGGGGGGAGGACAGGGGAGTGACTGGGGGTGGTGTGCGACTCTCTGTAGCTCCCTCTGGTGGAGGAGACCCTTCGTCCAGCAGCGGAGTGAGCAAGCAATTGCGGCAAACATTTTTTACCTGTGAACGGTAAACTCCGTACATTCAAATCGAGACTCGGGGGCGACGTTATTTCCCGCATTGCCACGAGCGGTGCGGTGAGTTCATCGCGGGTCGGTAGGGCGCGCTGTTGTGTGACAGTGCGAGAGAGAGAATGGTGAGCGTCTTTCGCAAACGTATCTTCCCCTCCTCCCATCTCTCGTTGCGACGGCTCATTATTTTGGTTTTATTTTGTGCCGAAAGTCCATTGATTTCCTTGCAAGTAATCTATTCAAATGGCGTGTGTGTGTGTGTGTGTACATACCCTGTGACATACAGCTTCAGCGGATCAATAACTCGATGAGATGCAATGAAGGAAAACATAGCCACGTTAATTTCGGGGTAGGAGGGTGGTGGTGGTGGATTTTTTAATTCACTTTATACGTCCTTACTAAAATGTCAAGGTGTGCTCGAAAAACACGGAGAGTTCATTATCAGCTTATCATACAGATGAACGCTGCTGCTACGTCGGAAAGGCTTGCCCGAGTCGCATTAGTTTTTTTTTCACGAGGGTCCAACCAATTTGTCGCGACACGTAATAATGGGCCCGAATCTTGCGAATGGCATCGCGGGATCTTTGGCGTCCGCTCTGGAAAAGAGGCGGTGTCGTCATCGTCGTTGTTGTTACACGCTTTTTAAATCCTTTATATTAAGTTCGCTTGCTTGCTTAGGACCGTGCAAATCTTTCGGTTGTTTTTTAACCCACTTCCCGTGATCCAATCGAGCTGACATTTTTCACACAGACTCGTTGTGCGTGACAATGCATTTTCTTGAAAAACAAATTCTAAATTTTACACTGTTTAGGGAAAATTTGTTAAATATTTAATTACCAATTGTTTAATGCTGCCAGACAATCATCTGACCCATAGGTGGCAGCCATCTCAAGCCAGAGGACGAGAGGACTCTAGCCACCCCGATGCCACGCATATAAAGGATTTATAGTGAAAAACTTTGTTTTTACGGGTTAATTTTTTTTAACTCACTCTGTCTGTTGTTGTTGTCGTTGTATCCTCAAATCTTGTAATTCAATTTTAACCCACTTACAAATATGGTATCGACTGCAAACTTGGTATATTTACGTCTTACTGATGACAATACTATATTATATCATAAACAATATTTTTTATATGTTATGTTTCGGCTTGGGTCTAATTGTCCACGCTCAACTCACGTTGACTGTAATTGGCCACGGTCCCTTACTTTATGGCAAGCTTCGGGGCCACTTCCTGGAGTCGTGGAGTTCTTCCATTACTAGTACGGTACATTTCATTAAAGCGTGTTTTCAAAAAGTTTTTTAAATATTACTTATTTTTCCGGCTAACACGTCCGCGGGTGTCAAAGAGGGCGGCCGCTGGATTGGAACAGTGAACCCCCGCAAACAAGTGACGGACGATCTTGATTTAAAGCTTTCGTGACTGCAGGTATTCATATTATTGGTTCTTTCGGTAAAGTCACGTAGAAGGGAAACAATAAAATAATAAAAAGATAAAACTATTTTTTATTATTTTATTGTTTCACGTAGAAGGAAAACAATAAAATAATAAAAAGATAAAACTATTTTTATTATTTTATTGTTTCCCTTCTACGTGACTTTACCGAAAGAACCAATAATAAGCGACGGACGGTGGAGATGAAGACCACTGGGCATCTGTGAAAAAGAGCTTGGCGGCTCTTCAGATTTCCCCGGATAAATACAGATTATGACTACGTCGTAGGGTTAGTAAAGAATTTCGGCAAAGTGGCCAGGTGGCTTATGGGTGCATGATACTGATCAGCCACAGCTGATCACCTGGGTTTGATTTCGGGTTGCAGCTTCCTGCGATCAAACGGGGTCTTCAAGAGCGGGGAGTTGTTGACCTCAGCCCAGTGACTTCCACGCGCAAGTTGAACCGAGGTTAAAATGAAAATTTTAGCGCGTAATTTAGCAAACATTATCGTTCTGAGAAGTCAACAAACACAGTCGGGCCGCCATGCTACGAACATTTCTCTACAGCAGGCCGTGTTGCAAAATGTTCCTCCACTCCTCAAGTGTGTAGCTCAGGTTGTATTTGTATGGGCAGGGGCGGTTTCTTCATTAGGGCGATTGGGCGACGCACCACAATGTCATTCAACCAGAGTCACGCTAGCCGTCACTGTGCCTCTGGATATAGTTCAATCAGCGTCATGTCACGTTCTGTGGAGTACCGCCTCTTTTTGGGCAATTTCACTCCGGCTGAGAATCGCCCCGAGTGGCCCCATAGACTTACATTAAAAGATGTTTTTTTTCGAACGGGGGGCGCTGCAATGCATTCTCTATGGCTTCCGGGAGGGCTCGCACTAACGTGCTTACGTCATCATACGTAAGCACGTTTCATCCAACAATATAATTTGTCGCCACCTATTGGAATCTTTAATAAAATAAACTTGAGTGGATTGTATTAATAGTGAGTATAGAAACAAACAAGATGTATTGTAAGAGTCACTTTATTTTGCATTAATATTAAAGAAGTGAAGTTGCCTTTACATGCTTAAGCTGTTAATTTATCCATTGCATGGGTGGACCTTATCCTTATCAATCATCCAGACATTTGCCCCCCCTGAGAGATTTTGCAGGAGCCGCCACTGTGTATGGGGGTGTTCAGAAGTAGTTCTCTGATATCTTCTTCCGCGAGGCCATTTTCTAACACTGGGGTGGGGCTCTGAATCGAGGCGTCTCATGGCTTGACCCCAGTAGCTTACATTGGAATACAATTCCCAATAAAATATCATTTAGTTTTAATCATCTAACCCCCCCCCCCCCAACAACAACAATACAGGCGACTGCTTCAGTGGCATGTGAGCTGGAAATAGCATTAATAGCGGCAGATTGTATCGTGTAGCCGGTGCGAGCGTACATGTGACGACTAGCACATTCAAATGTGCACTCTGCAGCGTGTCGCTGCGTATGTGGAACCTACGGAGCCGTTTCCTTGTTACATTTCGCTGCTGTAAATCGATGCGTGTAGCCAGTTGCGGTTTTTTTTCTCCCTTCAAATTATAAGTGAAGTCAATGACGATCACGTGATATGACTCCACGCGCTCACGTGACCAGCAGCAACAGGTTAATTGTTCTCTGAACTTAGTTTTTTGTTGTCTGTTTAGCCGAACTCTACCGTCGTCACGATTCACGGGAGGAGAGGGACAGGGGGCAGGCAGGGCCAGCTGCGATCGCATTCCCGAATATCCACACGCGGTCCAGCACTCTGAACGATGTGATCTCTGAACAGATATCACGCAAGATTTCCACGATGGCGAGACGTTCAATCTCGACCCTGACGCCTGCTGTATATTTGGAGTTTGCGCGGATCGCTCTCTCCGTGGTCGCGTGGATTTTTATCCGGATCCTCCGGTTTTTCCCCTCCACATTTAGAAACACGCCGTTTAAAGTATTTGGCGGCTGCTAATAATTTCCAAACGATAAGCCACTTCCTTGAGCTATCGTTTACGGCCAGATCGCTTCTGAAAAAAATATCTATATAGCTCGGTGGGCCTTACCTGGTAAAAAAATAATATTTTAAGACGAACAACATGAGTGCTTGGACATCTTTGTTGGTGGAAATATCACACTCCTGTGCCGGGCTTTGCAGAGGACAGTTTCTCATCGAAGGCATCCACTATTGACTTCCGCAAAAGTGGTCATCATTTTATCGATCCGACCCGATTTGAACTCGCAAGTTTCCCCGACGTGAGATCGGCTGCTGAATTTGTCACAAATCGAATCAAGAATGGATTTCTTTTCGCGCGGTTGCAAAAGCCACGTGTGGACCCATTTCATACAACACACAAATCGAAAATAATCGATTCACCGCTCAAGATTCGAGTGCTCGTATCGTGAGCGGCAGCAGTCATTTCGACAAATCCATCTATCACGCCACTTCTTTAAACAGCGGCGTCACCCCCCGTCAATTGATTTCGCTGATTTGGCATCATCGCCAATTCACGCCACTTTGAACTCGCAAACTTCTGCTTGTCAGCGGGACGTTGCATCTGTTAATACGCCTTATAAATGGTAAAGTGAGAGTACACTTCCGTATAGAAATTCATTGGCGATGATGCGTTGACAGTGGTGCACAAGCACAATTAACAACAATGACGACGACGAACACTCAACACGCTCGTCAACAAGACCGCGTGACCTTAAGCGTAAATATATAACAGACGACGTTTCGGGCAACGGTCCTTCTTCATAGCACAGAGGGGCGACCCATCAAAATTACTAACCAGGCTGCACGCTGCTTAACTTCACAGATTTTGCGGAGATATGAAGCTAAGCAGGATGGGGACCTGCTTAAATTCCGATCTTCGCTTCCGAAATCTGACGATATGTGGCGCATTTCAGGTCATTTAGTTTGCCAGCCTAATCACCCTAATTGAGAGGTTGCGACGCAGAAACGAGACGATCCCCCCCTACCTCCCACCTTCGGTGCAATTAACGAATGCCTCCCACGCACATCGCTCAATTTACATACTAATTGAGAGTTTCGGTGCATAATTGGGTGGAAAATACTGACTTAAGTCCGGGTCACACCATCAAACTCCCCACAGGTGCAATGATTACAGCCGTGCGTCAACTCGAAATGAAATTTTAAGCCTTCAATTAAATAGCTAAAAAATAATTTCATCATCGCAGGCGCTCATTCAATAGTAGTAATACTACCAATGGGTTCGCTTTGTTTATCCTGGAAAGCATCACCGAGTATCTCGACTGTTATTTCACGTGGGTCCTGTCGCATTGGGACGTTTGGTCAATTCAAAGCTATAGATTTGATTGCTGGGACATAACGCGGAAGAAAAATCTGTATCGTACGTCCCTCCAACCAGAAATCAGATTTCTGACAAGTAGCAAATGTTTCCAATTGCTTTTCAGCAGTACCGGTGATGTTTCTGCTGAAACAGTAATACTGTACACTGGTGGGCTATGTACGGCGAGAAAAAAGTTCGACACACGGTACACACAAGACATTTGCATGTTTGATCACGTGGCAAACCGAAGACATTTCACTCACGCGATGTGACCCGTAGACTCAATTGTTGAATCACAATATGGGTCGCTACCGATGTTCGAAAATGTCTAATTCGGGTCTCCAGCGGGGGTTCACAGCGCGGCGCGCGCTAACCACTGCGCCCCCTTCTCCCCACACTCCGCTGTAGCAGGTAGGTGAGCGAGGTGGGTGTTCACGCCGCCTGCCTCGCGTTACCATCATCGTGTTTATTTGTGCGGCGATGCGGACAAATATCGCGCAAATGCGATCGCAGTTCGCCGCAGACACGGCACGAGCGCACTGCACCCACTCACTCTTTCTCATCTCTCCGCATCTGTCTCACCACTCTGCCCCCCGCCGCCCGCTCTCATCCCCCAGATCACGCCGGGCACGACCGCGGCGCTGTTCTCGCCCCGCACCACCCGACAGCGGGGGGTGGGGTGGTGGGGAGCATCCGCTACATCCCAAGTTCGATCCCCGGGATTTTTAGTTTTTTTTTATTGTCGCCGTGGGATTTTTTTTTTCGCCGTTGGATTTTTTTTTTTTCCAATGGGAACCTCCCGCGATGGATGACGGCGGCGCTCGGTGCGGCTGGTGCCCCGGAACGACGTGGGCATGAAACCGCCGCCACCGCCGCCGGCCCGAAAAATGGAGCAGGGCTCGCAGCTCCCCGCGTCTCCTCCCTGGGCCTTCGCCGCCTTCCTGCTGGCGCTCACCGTCGGACCCTTGTGCATGGGGCCCGGCACCTGCTTAAGCCGAGCGGAGACCGAGTCCATCATACACATCGGTGAGGACGACAAAGCTCACGCCATCAGCTGTTTTGGCTGCAATCGTTGTCGGTGCTTTGCTCTTCCTCTCTCCCCCCTCCTCCCCCCCGCGCACTTTCACCGCATCCTCTTACTTGTAGACCCCCCTGCCCACTCCCCTGCCCACTCCCCCCCCCCTGCCCCCCCCTGCCCACTCCCCCCCCTGCCCACTCCCCTCCCCCTGCCCACCCCCCCCTGCCCAGTCTCACGTCCCAGTCCCTAGCGCACACGCAACGCTCCCCCTCCCCTCATTCCTTCCCCCCCCACCGCCCTCTCTGACTTATATAAACCACTTAACTCCGGCATCTCTCCCACTTCAGTAAACCAAATCATTGCTGTGGTTGTCACATCTGATGACGATTGCTTGTGTTGCAATAGAAACGTCGTATTTTTATTTTTATTAAAAAATGTCACCCACGTGACTTTACCGAAAGGACCAAAGAGTATTTCCTTACGGTGTCACATCTCGCTGGGGTCGTGGTTACTGCTGGTCGCGTGTCCACCAACTTTGGTCGACCAGTGCCTCGGGAATTTTTTAGGCACTCTGTGTGTGTATACACTTATATGGGACTGTCGTTTTTAATGGGGAAAGAACGGATAATACACTGTAACTTGATAAGAAATGTATGTTAATATCTTCAAAACGTCAAAGAGTCTACACTTGTTCACCAGCATTGCCAACACGTGCCTGGAATCTTCTCCAGGTGGTCTCCAAAGTGTTCACATTTTTTTGAAGCACCCTGTATATTTCGCTATGGCTGTTGGATACTACTGGTCGGGTGACGTGCATACACACTCCAGTCTAAATATCCAGCGAGAAAGAAAGCGCTCGGTTTACATGGAGGGAGACCACGCGTCTTGTAAGTGTCACGTGGACACGTGCATATACAGGCAGTCCTCTACTTACGATGAAGATGCGTTACGACGACCCCATCGTAAGTCGAAAATATCGTAAGTCGAAGATGGCCTAGCCTACCCAGGAATCTTAAAGAATGGTGATAATTTAGCAAAACAGAGCAATTTACAGTACCGTCCTGTATAAACTATATACTGTATGTATTTATTAATTACAATACTGTATTCGCACAGTAAAATGTAAAGTAAAAAAAACAAGGTACATTCTTAGCCTACCGATATGAACTGCAATTTAGTAGAAAGTTTATTCAGGAAACAATCCTATCTGCTATAAAAAAAACTTTTAACATGCATTAAACGTATCGTATCGTGGTAACCTTAAAATGAAATCGCTAAAGCTACGTATCATACATGCACTGAACGTATCGTAACGTATCATATTGTACTGTACTCACCAAGATTCTGTCCGTCGTCTGCATACTTGAACGATGTTAGTTTGTTGATAGCAAATTCTGTCGAATCGCTATCGGCATCGTAAGATCGAAATATCGTAAGTCGGACCCCATCGTAACTCGGGGACTACCTGTACTCCCTTACACGGGGCATCACTTCCGCCGGGTCTGTCCAGGTAGACGACGCGAGAAAAAAAACACTTTTCCGTGCCCGGCACACCACATCCTCCATACCATCTCGCTACCTATGCTGATGGGCGCGTGCCACGTACAGCAGTGCTCCATTCCACCAAGTGACCCAGAAATGATTCGGACGAGACTTTCCCATTGAAGCCACTTGCGCGCGACACGGGAAACGAAACAGCAACGCCGGCACACGTCACTCTCGTTGTCTGATATCTGAAGCGGTCCTGGGCCTCCTCTAAGTCGACTCAGCCTTAAATGAGTGGCCTGGTATTGTGTGTAAACATCAACCACGGGGGGGGGGGGGGGAGACAAAGGCAGTCGGGCGTGATGTTATTGACCCCACAACCTCGTGTGCCTTGCCCGCCTTCTTAGGTGCTCGCTAAGAGCACTTGCCCCAACAGTCTGTTTAAGGCTATACGGGGGATCTTTATCTTTCTATGTACATACTGTGATTATACTGGTAGGAACCACCTGGTTCCACCAGCCCACAGGGGATTATTGTGTCCGTCCGTCGTGCAGGGAGGGGCTGGGTGGGGAGGGGAGGGTGGGAAGGGGGGTGGGGCCGGGTGGGGAGGGGAGGGTGGGGAGGGGCTGGGTGGGGAGGGTGTGGAGGGGTTGGGTGGGGAGGGTGGGGCTGGGTGGGAGGTGGGGGTGGGGCTGGGTGGGGAGGGGCTGGTCACCTCTTGGTGTGCTCACGCCGGCTTGTGTCCGCCCTCACAGTCGGGCATATTTGCGGAATACACCACGCCGCCGTTGACCCTGGCCATTGACCGAGCAACCCAACGTTCCTACCAGCTCCCTCCGCAGGAATGTGTTGGTGACGGCCTAAGGGGAGACCTTCATCCAGCAGCGGATTGATCTTGGTTTCAGCTGTCGATGAGAGATGTGTAGCTCTGATAAGAATGACGAGAGGGATGTATATAATTGCGGTGTGTGTGTGTGGTTGTATGTACACACGCCTGTGTGTATGTCTCTGTACACATGCGTG
This sequence comes from Lethenteron reissneri, assembly GCF_015708825.2. Lineage (NCBI taxonomy): Eukaryota > Metazoa > Chordata > Hyperoartia > Petromyzontiformes > Petromyzontidae > Lethenteron > Lethenteron reissneri. The sequence goes on along the minus strand of NC_083825.1, from coordinate 4,883,645 downwards.
TTTGTGCGACCCATATGTCTATCGGTAAAGAATGTCTGAACTGATCCTGGGTCTCCCCTCGCTCGGCTTAGCCTCGAACGAGTACCTGGCGCGGTGTGTAAACAGCAGCATTGGGGAGACAAAGGACGGCCGGGTGTGATGTTTTGTCACCCACGCCCTGGTGTGCAGTGCCGGCCTTGCCGACGGCCCTTGCCCCAACAGTCCGTGTAGGCTACACGGGGAATCTTTGTGGTAGTTTTACAGATTTTGGTCACAAGTGGTATCTTTATTATGGAGTGTATGTATACGTGTAAATATTGTGTGTGTGTATATATAAAGCGGAAACCGGTCCAGAGTTAGCTTGTACTGAATCAACGCTGCTGAAATGATGCACTTCCAGAATGACCGCAGGACCTTGACGTAAACAGTTATTCAGAATCAGGATATTTATTTAAACTGGCGAAATCCGAAAAGCTATGAAGCTCTTTGTCACAGATGTTCAGTAGTGGCGGATAAGCAGCACAAACACAAACGTGAACAAATCGCCCAAACACATACAAATCAAACTAAACCATCCCCATCGTTGCAGGTAAAGGCCATTGAGGTAGTAACTTATTTTTCAGAAGCGACCTGCCCATAAATGATAGCTCAACAAATTGCACGATCACTTGGACACGTCTACATAGCTGTTAACCCATAGGGTTTGCCCGTATTCTTGTCCGTGGAAATTGAGTTTTTAGGTCCATACTGCATACAGCCGATTCAATATGGACAAAAACAATCTATTAGCTTGTGTTTCTCCGTTGTGATGGGACTTCGTAGGATGAACGTTGGGATGTATAAGAGCATGGGGTGACCAATAAGGTCTGAATTGGTCTGTAATAAGCTTGGCACTGATAAGGGGTTGCCAGGTTTGTTTATAGCACCAGCATAATCAAAATCATCTCAATGCATGTTTATAAATGCGGAGGAAAAAACCAGAGGACCCGGAGAAAAAAAATCTACGCGACCACGGGGAGAGAGAGAGAGATACGCAAACTCCAAATATACAGCAGCCGGCGTCAGGGTCGAGGATCGAACCCCAGACCTCCTGGATACCGGGCGCGGTAGTTAACATATCCTAGCCACCATCTGTATTATTATTCAGAAGACATATGGTCTGCCTATATATTGCCTTACATATTTCGTTGTGTTATGTTTTATTAAAAACTGCACTGCCAAAGGCGTTGCGTTACGAGATTTAATGTTGCAAATCGGGGCTCGCAACTTCATAGTCACGTGTGGTCAGAGGCTTTCGTGGATTTGCTTACGGTGCGTTCCCGAGGGAACTCCCGAAAGGACGTGCGGCGGAACGTCGGACATCATTCCCAAATCAGCACGCGGCACATACAGCTCGGAAAAGACGTCGTTCGATAGAGCAGTTATTTTTATTGTTGTTGTTGAAACTTGTAGTGAGTTTCACGGCTTACGCATTGCACGTGTCATACGCGTTTTCCCTTTCAGCGTGGGCAATTATTCGTCCACGCAGCGGTTGATTGAGAATGACTGACACGTGTAATGGCAGCTCAACATACGTGCAGTTGTCATGCGCATCTCATTTTTTGTTTTACCTTTCTCTGTACACGCAGCTGCAAGTGTGCGTCTCCCGCTGTGTACGATTTAACACAAAGCAATCCCGGTATGATTACTGCCTCAGAATCACAATGATTGCTTATATCCGTGGATGATAACATATCACATTAATAATTCGCAGCCAGCTTTAATGTATTTTGCCCCGTCAATCCGGTTAAGGTTTTTTCAGAGATTCGATTCCCCTTGCCTCTTTAAGGCTAATACGCAATCGCGTAAGCCGCAGATGGGGCTGCCAAAGGCAGTCCGCTGTCAGCGTCATCAGCCACCATCAATCCACTGTTAGATGTCCACTTGCCGAGATCGAGTGGCAATCAGTTGCGACATGTATTTGTTAGCGAGCACCTGTTAAGGGCGATACGGCTCGGGAAGGCACGATGCGGCCAGAGCCAACGCCAGGTGCCTCTGTCTCCCCAGTGTTGCTGTTTGTATACTGCGCGAGGAACTGATTTTAGGCTGAGTAGATCTAGGGGAGACCCAGGACCGGTTCGAACATTCGCCACTGTCATTGGTCGGTTGTGAGCGGGGATCCAACTCTGGTCGCCGGGTTCGCCGCGCAGTGCGCTAACCATCGTGCCACCGCTCCACTGATCTCCGTCCAGAGACAAATAGCCCCTGTATAGCCTTTAACAGACCCGGGGCAAGTGCTGTTAGCGAGCACCTATGAAGGCTATCACGGCGCAAGAGAGGGTTGGGTGGCCAGCACCACGCGCGGCCGCATTTGTCTCCCTAGTGTCGATGATTACACACCGCACCAGGTACTCATTTGAGGCTGAGTCGACCTAGGGCGGAGGTGCGGCCAGGATCACGCCCAGGACCAGTTCATTGTCACTGGTGTTGGCGTGAGTGGGAATCGAACTCGGGTGCGCGGGTTCGTAGGGCAGTGGCGCCAACCGCTCCCCACAACTCCGTACACAACCCACAGCGACAAAGACCCCCCCATCCCCACGTATAAGCTTGACTGACTGTTGCGGCAAGTGCTGTTAGCGAGTACCTGTGAAGGCCACACACACACACACAACCCTCCAAGGAGGTTCAATTTCGATTTAAAGCTTTCGTGACTGCAGGGAGTCATATTCTTGGTTCTATCGGTAAAGTCACGTAGAAGTTAAATAATAAAATAATAAAAATAAAACAATAAAATTCTCACGACGTTTCGATTGCTTGTGTTGCAATGGAAACGTCGTGAGAATTGTATTATGTTTGCTTTTAATTATTTTATTATTTCCCTTCTACGTGACTTCACCGAAAGAACCAAGAATGTGAAACCCTCCAAGGCTCAAACTGCCGCAAGGCAATACGCGGCTTCGAGATAATGCAAAGTCGGCAGAGTCAAAGCCACTCATCTCCTACCATGGTGGCCCCGGGCCACGAGTTAGACGTTCCTGCATATATGTATTTGATGCATAGATTATTTTCTTGGATTTTCTGTTTGCACTTAGTCACATATTCACTTTAAGATGTTTTCTTGTTCATGTTTTTTTTGTTGCGGTTGCACCCGATTCAAGAGCCGAATGGCTCACAGGGCTATACCTAATACATGAACTTGAACTTGACACGGTATTAATGTTATCTCACGTGTCCTGGTTAAGTTGTATCTCTGGCTGTCGCCTGATGATGCTAGTTGTAATTGCTCGACTTTTTTAATGTTTGTCGGTTTTACTCTGCAACACACCGTTGCGTTGCTGTGCTCGTAACGAATTGGCACGTTTCGTTTGCGTGGCAAACCCCCTTACGAATTGGGTGTGTCGGGTTGTGGCGGGTTTAACGACACAACATTCATATTTACGCGATCTAACACTAAAAACCAACTCTCATGGATAAGTTGTAGATTTTTTTTTTAAAATGCGTGCGTCAATATATAACGCCATATGTGTCTGTGTGTGGCTCTGCATGCGTCACGACACGCCGTGGGTAAACACCGCCCGTGTCATGTCAAGGAGAAGGGATTATCCAGGAAATAAATAGTTGAATATCGACAGGAATATAACAACAACAACTGCACAGGTAGAGCATGGATGTGGGGCACGGGGGGCGGGGGGCGGGGGAGGTTGTGGGGGAGGGGCTGGTGGAGAGGGACGAGTGCGCTAAATGGCGCGTGACCCACGTCCCGTCATCGGAACGTGGAGTTGATGGCGCATGATGTGGCATCAATCAATGTGGGGGGTGGCGGTGGGAGGGAGGGAGGCTGTGTGGGGGGGGGGGGTGAAGGGGCGGGGCTGATTGGGGGGTAGAGGGGCGGGGCTAGGCACGTGGCTTGAGGTCTCACGCCGCATATAAATAAAAGGTAGACGAATTAAAAAGTATTTTTTAGTAAAAAGCCGTAAAAAATAATAATGCGCAGATAAAAGCGAGTTCTCTTTTTGAAGTCGCACTCCTGGGAAATGTGTAAATCTTCCCGGGACTTTTAATAGTTGCGGAGTTTGTCAGTTGCATAACAAACACAATAACAACAACAAGAGTAACAACAACAACAACAACAAACAATAACAAACAACAGCAACACACCACCCACAAGGCGACGCGTTCACAAGGGGGAGCTCTCCCACTTCAGCATTTCTTGACCCACCCCGACTGGACATCTGTGAAAAAAAGAGCTTTATAGCTCATCGGATTTCTCCAGGACAAATAAAGATTCTGATAGAGACAAATTCTGGTATCCTTCCCATGACACATTCCGTTTTTTTGTGATAAGGGTAGGGGGCAGTGATAGGGGTTTGGGCAGTGATAGGGGTTGGGGTGGTGATAGAGGTTGGGTAATGATAGAGGTTGGGGTAGTGATAGGGGTTTGGGCAGTGATAGGGGTAGTGATAGGGGTTGGGGTAGTGATAAGGGTTGGGGTGGTGATAGGGGTTGGGGTGGTGATAGGGGTTGGGGTGGTGATAGGGGTTTGGGGTAGTGATAGGGGTTGGGGTGGTGATAGGGGTTGGGGTAGTGATAGGGGTTGGGGTGGTGATAGGGGTTGGGGTAGTGATAGGGGTTGGGGTGGTGATAGGGGTTGGGGTGGTGATAGGGGTTGGGGTGGTGATCGGGGTTGGGGTAGTGATAGGGGTTGGGGTAGTGATAGGGGTTGGGGTGGTGATAGGGGTTGGGGTGGTGATAGGGGTTGGGGTAGTGATAGGGGTTGGGGTAGTGATGGGGGTTGGGGTAGTGATGGGGGTTGGGGTGGTGATAGAGGTTGGGGTGGTGATAGGGGTTGGGGTAGTGATAGGGGTTGGGGTAGTGATAGGGGTTGGGGTGGTGATAGGGGTTGGGGTGGTGATAGAGGTTGGGGTGGTAATAGGGGTTGGGGTAGTGATAGGGGTTGGGGTAGTGATAGGGGTTGGGGTGGTGATAGGGGTTGGGGTGGTGATAGGGGTTGGGGTAGTGATAGGGGTTGGGGTAATGATAGAGGTTGGGTAATGATAGAGGTTGGGGTAGTAATAGGGGTTGGGGTAGTGATAGGGGTAGTTATAGGGGTTGGGGTAGTGATAGGGGTTGGGGTAGTGATAGGGGTTGGGGTAGTGATAGGGGTAGTGATAGGGGTTGGGGTAGTGATAGGGGTTGGGGTAGTGATAGGGGTTGGGGTAGTGATAGGGGTTGGGGTAGTGATAGGGGTTGGGGTAGTGATAGGGGTTGGGGTGGTGATAGGGGTTGGGGTAGTGATAGGGGTTGGGGTAGTGATAGGGGTTGGGGTAGTGATAGGGGTAGTGATAGGGGTAGTGATAGGGGTTGGGGTAGTGATAGGGGTTGGGGTAGTGATAGGGGTTGAGGGTAGTGATAGGGGTAGTGATAGGGGTTAGGGTAGTGATAGGGGTTGGGGTAGTGATTGGGATTGGGGTAGTGATAGGGGTTGGGGTAGTGATAGGGGTTGGGGTGGTGATAGGGGTTGGGGTGGTGATAGGGGTTGGGGTAGTGATAGGGGTTGGGGTAGTGATAGGGGTTGGGGTAGTGATAGGGGTTGGGGTAGTGATAGGGGTTGGGGTAATGATAGAGGTTGGGTAATGATAGAGGTTGGGGTAGTAATAGGGGTTGGGGTAGTGATAGGGGTAGTTATAGGGGTTGGGGTAGTGATAGGGGTTGGGGTAGTGATAGGGGTTGGGGTAGTGATAGGGGTAGTTATAGGGGTTGGGGTAGTGATAGGGGTTGGGGTAGTGATAGGGGTTGGGGTAGTGATAGGGGTTGGGGTAGTGATAGGGGTTGGGGTAGTGATAGGGGTTGGGGTGGTGATAGGGGTTGGGGTAGTGATAGGGGTTGGGGTAGTGATAGGGGTTGGGGTAGTGATAGGGGTAGTGATAGGGGTAGTGATAGGGGTTGGGGTAGTGATAGGGGTTGGGGTAGTGATAGGGGTTGGGGTAGTGATAGGGGTTGGGGTAGTGATAGGGGTAGTGATAGGGGTTAGGGTAGTGATAGGGGTTTGGGTAGTGATTGGGATTGGGGTAGTGATAGGGGTTGGGGTAGTGATAGGGGTTGGGGTGGTGATAGGGGTTGGGGTGGTGATAGGGGTTGGGGTGGTGATAGGGGTTGGGGTAGTGATAGGGGTTGGGGTGGTGATAGGGGTTGGGGTGGTGATAGGGGTTGGGGTAGTGATAGGGGTTGGGGTAGTGATAGGGGTTGGGGTAGTGATAGGGGTTGGGGTGGTGATAGGGGTTGGGGTAGTGATAGGGGTTGGGGTAGTAATAGGGGTTGGGGTAGTGATAGGGGTAGTTATAGGGGTTGGGGTAGTGATAGGGGTTGGGGTAGTGATAGGGGTTGGGGTAGTGATAGGGGTTGGGGTAGTGATAGGGGTTGGGGTAGTGATAGGGGTTGGGGTAGTGATAGGGGTTGGGGTAGTGATAGGGGTTGGGGTAGTGATAGGGGTTAGGGTAGTGATAGGGGTTGGGGTAGTGATAGGGGTTGGGGTAGTGATAGGGGTTGGGGTAGTGATAGGGGTTGGGGTAGTGATAGGGGTTGGATAGTGATAGGGGTTGGGGTAGTGATAGGGGTTGGGGTAATGATAGGGGTTGGATAGTGATCGGGGTTGGGGTAGTGATAGGGGTTGGGGTAGTGATAGGGGTTGGGGTAGTGATTGGGATTGGGGTAGTGATAGGGGTTGGGGTAGTGATAGGGGTAGTGATAGGGGTTGGGTAGTGATAGGGGTTGGGGTAGTGATAGGGGTAGTGATAGGGGTTAGGGTAGTGATAGGGGTTGGGGTAGTGATTGGGATTGGGGTAGTGATAGGGGTTGGGGTAGTGATAGGGGTTGGATAGTGATAGGGGTTGGGGTAGTGATAGGGGTTGGGGTAGTGATAGGGGTTGGGGTAGTGATTGGGATTGGGGTAGTGATAGGGGTTGGATAGTGATAGGGGTTGGGGTAGTGATAGGGGTTGGGGTAGTGATAGGGGTAGTAATAGGGGTTGGGGTAGTGATAGGGGTTGGGGTAGTGATAGGGGTTGGTGTAGTGATAGGGGTTGGGTAATGATAGAGGTTGGGGTAGTGATAGGGGTTGGGGTAGTGATAGGGGTTGGGGTAGTGATAGGGGTTGGGGTAGTGATAGGGGTTGGTGTAGTGATAGGGGTTGGTGTAGTGATAGGGGTTGTGATAGGGGTAGTGATCGGGGTTGGGATAGTGATAGGGGTAGTGATCGGGGTTGGGTTAGTGATAGGGGTTGGGGTAGTGATAGGGGTTGGGGTTGTGATAGGGGTAGTAATAGGGGTTGGGGTAGTGATAGGGGTAGTGATCGGGGTTGGGTTAGTGATAGGGGTTGGGGTAGTGATAGGGGTTGGGGTAGCGATAGGGTTTGGGGTAGCGATAGGAGTTGGGGTAGTGATAGGGGTAGTGATAGGGGTTGGGGTTGTGATAGGGGTTGGGGTAGTGATAGGGGTTGGGGTAGTGATAGGGATTGGGGTAGCGATCGGGGTGGGGGTAGGGTACGCGATGGGAGTAGTCAGAGATGAGAGAGGCAATTCGGATCGGGCCCCTTTAACACCAACTCTCTCTCTCTCCTGAAGCCAGCTCGCTGTGGCCAGCAGAGACTTCGCCACTGGCAATCTGGCTCCTGAACGTATTGCTGCTGCCAGCACACGCAAGGGTAGAACAGTGGTGTCTATAAGTTTGCACAACACCCTACACCCGTCGCGCCAGCTTGCCCTCTGCTCTGTCCCTCCCTCTTTCTCTTCCACCGCAACGTTTCTCGACCAGGGCCACACTGCATCAAGAGCTTTATTCGATCAGACAGTGTAAGGTCGGCGTTATAAACTTACAAACAATCTACGCGTCTCTTGGGAAGCAATGATCTGGTTTGAGAGCCGTACGGGCCAAACACAAATCTGTTTATTCCGCCCGCTCCATTGAGTTTCCCAATTCCACAAGCCCTCAACGATTCAAAACGCACTTGCCGGTGTTTGTTTACGTGTCTCAATTCATCATCATCATTGTCAACCCACCGCTGGATGAAGCCCTTCTCAAGCTACCACCACAGCATCGGAACGATGTGCAACGCCGTAACTCAGCGAGCACCTGCGCGACGAGCGGGTTTCGTCGCTCCATCTCCTCCACGGTGGTGTGGGGACTCTAGGGCGCGTGCCAATCCTTTGACTGTCGCTCCGTCCTCATCATTGGCCTGTCGATCATCGCCCTGCCCAAATCATTTGCCTGCCTGCGTTCTCGAATCCTTGTTTTCCTCGTCCTGTCTCTCTTTCTCTCTCTCGGTCAACTCTTTTAGGGGTTTGTTCATTTTGGGCATTTGCCCACCTGCTCGCCAGCCAGCCAGGCAAACTTGTTTCAATAATATAGCACGATTGGTATGCTGCACAGTGGACACGTCATTCAAGGACTACTCTTACAGCCTCGTCAACGCCGCCGTCTGGCTTGAGGCCTTCCCCTTGATTGCCATCATCTGGGCGCCACTTCAATGCCCGTCCGTCTACGTATGTATGTACGCACGTGTGTATGTTGAACTTCTTTCGCACCGTACATAGCTAACATTGTTAATCGGAGGTGTGGGAAAACCTCCTTTCTTCCTTCCTACTCCCTCCTCCTTCCTCCATCCTTCCTTCTCCTCCCTCCTCCATTCTGCACATGTGCTCCACTCATCAGAATCTCCTCTTTCTGATGATATAGACAGCACTTCATTGCCACGTTATATTCTCGAGCATCCAAGTTGATTAACCTCTCCTGTCCGTTCAAATCCCCCGGGTCAATGTCCTTCCACGCGCAGCAATTCCACGGGCCCAGAAGTGCCACCACGTGGCCCTAACTCTTCATGAATTGTGGAGTGGAATCACCGACGCTACAATCGCGAGCCGCTCGCCCACGGCCCCGGCTCCGCCTGGCCACGCACTGATTGTAACGCAACAAAGGGGCGAATTTCCCCAATGCTTCCGGGCAGGTGGTGCCTGCGTTGTTACCGATCGCCGGTGGGAAATATCGATCAAATGAGTCGCGGTTGCCAGCATTGGCCACAGATTCCCGGACGCAAGTTTGGCTCAATGGGCAATCCATGGCTCGCACGGGCTCGCGGCTATCCTTCACCATGTGTCTGTCTCGAGTAACTCGGCCCAGCTGTGTCCGACTGCCGCTGGATTTGTGTGTTGCTCCCCTGTGGTAGAGCCATATATATGCCACACAAGCAACTCGGACGCATATACAGGTAGTCCTCTGTTTACGATGGAGATGCGTTACGACGACCTCATCGTAAGTCGAAAATATCTTAAGTCGAAGGTGGCCTAGCCTACCCAGGAGTCTTAAAAATGGTGATAATTTAGCAAAACAGAACAATTTACAGTACCGTACTGTATGAAATATACTGTATGTATATATATTAATTACAATACTGTATTGCACAGTAAAATGTGAAGTAAAACATAACAATGAAAATTTTAGACTACCTAAATCAACTGCAATTAATAGAAAGTTTTTTCAGGAAACAATCCTATCTGCTATAAAAACTTTTAACATGCATTGAACGTATCGTATCGTGGTAACCTTAAAATGAAATCGCTGAAGCTATATATCATACATGCACTGAACGTATCGTAACGTATCATATTGTGCTGTACTCACCAAGATTATGTCTGTCGTCTGCATACTTGAACGATGTTAGGTTGTTGATGGCAATTTTGTCGTATCGCCATCGTAAGATCGAAATATCGTAAGTCAGACTATCGTAACTCGGGGACTACCTCTGTTAAAGGGGAGGGTCCTTGCCCAATAACATCTGGCAGTTCGCCAGCATCGATGCAACCAAGCCTGACTCTTGTATGTACGTATGTTGAACTTCTTTCGCACCGTACGTAGCCAAACTGACGAGACCTTGTACGTCAAAGCCGGTGTGAAGTTTCGCTTGAGCTGAATCGAGAGCTGCCGGAATTGTGCTCTCCTAAGAGGTCCGTGGGGACCCGGTGGGTTGTGTAAGAAGAAACCAAAAAATTACTTTTGAATATTTGGTTTGGAGAGTCGGACCTGCGAAGGAGAAGTGGCGCCACGGTAGGGAGACAGCGTCGGAGCCAAGTCCCATTTGTAATTGAAACTAATATTAGCGCAACTCCTTCTGCATTTCCCTATTTAAATAAATACATTCATAGAAATTACTCCATTCATGATGTGTGTGTGTATATATATATACCGTATTGGATTTCTGGACAAGCAGTATTTGTACATGAGCAAGCAAACCTTGGACCGGCTTTGGACGTTCTGGGTCTCATCCGAACGATTGTGTTGTCGAAATAGAAAAGGCACGAAACGGCCACTCGCCGACAGACATAGCAGGGGGTACCGCTCCCACCGTGCCCTGTATGTGTGTTGAACTTCTTTCGCACCGTACGTAGCCATCCCTTGCCCTGTAATTGCGAACTGTTTGCCGCCTGGGGTGGTCTTTCTCCTCGCCGTTCACAGAGAACGCGTTAAACTGCTGTTTGTGTTTAATTTGTCGATTCCTTCCCCCACTTGCCCACCCGGAAACCTCCAATGGCATCGCATCTGGACGTTTGCGTCTGGAATTTCATCACGACCTCTGCCAACCTTTCAGCTCGACTCTCCGTCCCCCCCCCCACTCCCGGCTCCCCCCCCACTCCCGACTCCCCTAGACCCGAGACTCGCTGTCCCCCCCCCGCGCGCTACGTCGCAGCGGCGTTGGCCGTGGCTAATAGCGGGCGAGCGGTCGTGCGTTCGGACTGACGGACGACACGGGCAGGGCACGTTCCGTTCCAACCGTTATCATTAGCCTAATGCGGTGGGGGTGGGGGGCATGGGGCGGTCAGTAGTGGGGGGAGGGGGGGATGGTGAGGGCAGCGGCGCTGACCTCAATTAAATGGACGAGCGATTGCACCGCGATGGCTTTTGCGTGGACAAGGGAGGGGGGCGGGGGTGCTCGGGGTGGGGAGGGGGCAGACAGGGGGCATCGTGGGGAGAGCCACATTTCACCATCGCGGGCTGTCGCCGGCGATTTACCGCGTGCGTGATGGACGCGCCCCACCATCCCCCGCCCCCCTCTCCCCACGTATGTTGTCCGTCCATGCTCGCGCGGTTGGAGCGACTCTCAAGCCAGTGGGACTCTCGGCTCAGTGGGAATCGCTCGGTCTGCTACGAGGAAAGACAACTGCCCAGGGACGTTACCTAATAATATATATATACACTGCCTCGCCCCCCCCCCCCACTCTCATCTCCTTCCATGTCCCCTCTCGTTCTCTTCATTCCCAATCTTCTCTCTCTCTCTGTCTCTGTCCCTCCTTCTCCCTGTGCCTAATTCCCTTTTCGATCTTCTTCCCTCCTTGCATCCCTCCACTGGAAATAAACTTCCTCTGTGCATTGAGCAGCACTGCCCATAGACACTGCACTGCACCATAGACTTCAGCACTGCCCATAGACTCTGCACTGCACCATCGACTCAGCACTGCCCATAGCCTTAACACTGAATCATAGACTCAACCCTGCACGATATACTCAGCACTGCTCATACACTCAACACTGTACCATAAACTCAGCACTGCCCATAGACTCAACACTGCACCATAGACTCAACACTGCCCATAGACACTGCACTGCACCATAGACTCAGCACTGCCCATAGACTCAACACTGCACGATAGACTCAACACTGCCCATAGAATCAACAGTGCACCATAGACTCAGTACTGTCCGTCGACTCAACACTGCACCATAGACTCATCACTGCACCATAGACTTAACACTGCACCATAGACTCAACACTGCACAATAGACTCAACACTGCACCATAGACTCAATGCTGCACCATAGACTCAACGCTGCACCATAGACTCAACAGTGCACCATAGACTCATCACTGCACCATAGACTCAACACTGCACCATAGACTCAACACTGCACCATAGACTCAACACTGCACCATAGACTCAACACTGCACCATAGACTCAACGCTTCACCATAGACTCAACACTGCACCATAGACTTAACAGTGCACCATAGACTCAACACTGCACCATAGACTCAACACTGCACCATAGACTCAATGCTGCACCATAGACTCAACGCTGCACCATAGACTCAACAGTGCACCGTAGACTCATCACTGCACCATAGACTCAACACTGCACCATAGACTCAACACTGCACCATAGACTCAACACTGCACCATAGACTCAACACTGCACCATAGACTGAACAGTGCACCATAGACTCAACGCTGCACCATACACTCAACACTGCACCATAGACTCAACACTGCACCAGAGACTCAACACTGCACCATAGACTCAATACCGCACAATAGACTCAACGTTGCACCATAAACTCAACGTTGCACCATAGACACAACACTGCACCATAGACTCAATGGTGCACCATAGACTTCCGTCCCTCTCTTCAAGCATCACCCTCTTCTCCATCGCCAATTCCATTCCTCTTCCCTCCCCTCTGCCCCTCCACTCCTTCTTGTCCCTCCCCCGCCCTACCGTGATTCGTGAACACCGTTATGTCGCTGTCACGCGTTCCTCAATCCCTTGCAGCACTGCCTCTGCAGACAACAACATCATTCCCATTCTGTCAACGTTTTTTTTAAAGCAATGTCAAGCGCCTTGAGTGAAGGTGTTCTGTAAATATAAATTAGGTTTCATATATATACTGCATGGATATACGTCGCCATGGAGAACGTCCGCTGCCTAGAACGTTGCCTAATGTGCAGTGTATACAAGTTGCCTAATGTGCAGTATATACAAGTTGCCTAATGTGCAGTGTATACACACGTTGCCTGCTGTATCCTGCATAACCCACCAAGCAGCTCAGCGGAGAGAGCGGGCGGCTCACAATCTGGGTTGGGGGTTAACTCAGCTCATCAGCCTTCAGGGTCGATAAAGTGAGTACCACTTTGTGGGGAAGCCAATCCCTCTAGCAGCGCTCCACTCCCCCTACCCCTCGATCTCTCCTCCCTTGCTCCTCCCCCCTCTCTTACCTATATGGCCTTTTGTCACGGCAGCCCTTTTGCCCACTTCAGAAATTGTTTATTGCTGTAGTTGCCTCACCTGATGACGGACGTTTGTGTTGTGCCTGAAACGTCGTGATTTAATTTATTTTATTTTATACCTACGTGACTTTACCAAAAGAACGAAAGAGTAAGCCAACAGTGTTTGTCCCTTGGATATATTTTGCCTTCTGCCATAAGAATGTGGCACTTCCATCACTGTCTCTGGAGGGCTGTGAACTGCAAATGAGGACTGGCTCAATGTTCATTTGAATAAACAGGGACTCCTCCTGCTTACGAACGAGTTAGGTTACAGAGGTCTGTTCATAAGTCCAACTTTACTCCTGTCGATTCCAACCACGTTGTACGGCATGCACACTAAACACGGGAAATGGCTGTACGAGTTATATAATCTCCCGTAGATGTAGATGTCATTGGTGCTTCGTGTTCTGTAGATGTAGATGCCACTGTTTCTTCACGTTCTACAGATTTAGATGCCACTGGTTCTTCATGTTCTGCGGATGTAGATGCCACTGGTGCTTCATGTTCAGTAGATGTAGATGCCACTGGTTTCTTCATGTTCTGCAGATGTAGATGCCACTCGTTCTTTACGTTATACGGATGTAGATACTACAGGTTCTTCGTGTTCTACAGATGTAGATGCCACTGGTTCTTCATGTTCTACAGATGTAGATGCCACCACCGCCATCTATTGCGCCGCGGTTGAACTTACGACTCTAGGTCCGAACAGGCAACTTGACATACGGACAGGTTTGTTCGTATCTCTGAAAGTCTGTAAGTCGAATGTTCATATGTAGCGGAGTCCCTGGTCATTAACATTTCGTGGCAAGTGATTTTGACAAACGTGATGAGTTTTTTTTTAATTGTGAATTGCGTCTGTGCTCCACTGCCAAGGCAGAGTGCAGGATTCTCTCGCTGTACGCCGGTCTTCTTCATTGCAAGGCCCTTGGCCCACCGCGGTCCCTTGTGGGCCTTTAGTGTGGGCTGCTAACGTGCGGCCCCCCGATAATACACACAGAATGACGACGCCCACCTCCCCCCCCCATCATCATCATCGTGCTGCTGTCAAACCCCCAATGGATCCAAACGTGTGGCAACCTTCAACCTCATGATGTCTTATCGGCGAAAGTGGGCCCCCTCTGAAAATGAGTGAAGAACGCTGCTTTCTGCGCTCGTGGTGGCGCTTGCAGTAGACGTGTTCCCCAAAAGAAAACGGCGCGCAAAGTGAAAAGGCACGGAGAGATCGCTTGCCTGCCGAATTGCGCATACAGTACACGCACGCAATGTGTAATATTGGTCGCGAGAGCCTACGAAGTGTTGCGTTCAAGTGTGTAGTCTTCATGAATTCGCTCGTGTTTCATTGTATTTCCCCCGACTGCGAGCGAGTGTATGATCCTGCGCCAACCCAATTTGGCACGGACGTTCGTCCTTTTCCTGCGGTCTCCATCCATTTGGCCCTGTTGTTGGTGAATCTTTTCATCTTCCTATGACATTGTTAATAATAATTACTAAATCCACTCTAAGTCCAATGACCCTTTGTCCAGGATGGTCCTCCTCTATGGGTTTGCAACGTTCACATGTTTTACAGGCGATTTCGTGACATGCAGTTATCACGCATGTGTGAGGAAACCTGAGTGCCCGGAAAAACAAAAACCCCACAAGCACGCGAGGGAGCAACGCTCTATCCCCCGTACAGATGGACGCTGACAAAAACGAGTCCGCTTGCTGTACTGCCTTCTCCCGGCAGTCCCAGGCGATGGTACCACCTCAACGCTCGCGACTGATGCGGCTGGGTTCAATCTGCGAGCCCTCTGCAACAAACAGCGGATTGCACTCCCACTTTGCGAGGTTGGCACAGTCGTGTCTCAGGGTGGCACGGTCTGTGTCTCAGGGTGGCACGGTCTGTGTCTCAGGGTGGCAGAGTCTGTGTCTCAGGCTGGCAGAGTCTGTGTCTCTGTGCTTGCTGTGATGAATCCGTGTCCTCTTGCGTCGTCTCTTCTAGATCCCTGAGCTCTGCTGCATTGCTTTATGCCCAAACCGCTTTTGTGTGTTCTGGTTGGTCCAATAGTAGACTCGGGAGTCTCGCTGCATTCTCGCTCCAGCAAAATAAGGCCAATCAGTCACTGCGTGCACGACAATGTTTCTGAAGCCTTCGGCACCTCGATAATCTTCAGACGCGTGTCGCATGAATGCACGTTGGACTTCTTTCACGCGCCGTACGTAGCCGACCGTGCCAATCGTAGGTGCGGGGTAATGACAACAAACTACACCACAAAAAGCAGTTGTAAAGAATTGAGTTTTCTAGATTTTCAAGTGCATAGCTCCCAGTGGCTTCTTAATACCTCGCGAGCAACAGAAGGCTGCGTGGTTAAGGATCTGCGAGCCGCTGGGCGCTGTCGACGGCGCTGACGATAATCGCGCAAGCTCCGACTGGTGCCGTCTGTCTGTTTGTTTTGGCTTCGTTCTCGAAAGTTTTCATTTATCATTGCCACGTGCCGTAAGTCCCCCCCCCTCCACGCCACCCCCGTCAGCTCCGGGGATGAAAGCTTGCTGGAGAGATAGCGAAGGCGAATTGAAAGGCACGTGGAACGTCAGCATGAGAATCGGAATGTTCATTCGGAGAATGCGGGGTGAAATCCGATGATCTCCGAAGCTCTTCATCGCCGATGTCCAGCATGGGCGCGGTCAGCAAGTCGCAACAACAACGCGCAGCGAACAGAGAGGCGCGTCTCCATCCGAGAGGCGCAGGGAAGCGACGGCTATGGGGCCACGCGCAAGCCAAGTGCGTGATCAATTGCGGGCGTTTGTTTAATCTCTTTAGCCGTGGAGGTCTCTTGAACCCACCGCAATAAGCAGGGCGTTTTACATCCAGCGCTGATTCCTTGCGCGTCACGGGCTAGCGGCATGCACAATGGGGGGGGGGGGGGGGGGGGGGGGTTGGGGGAGGGGTAGGGGGGTGAGGGGCGGGAGGGTGAGGGGTGAGGGGTGGGGGGAGAGCGAGGGGCGGGGGGAGAGCGAGGGGCGGGGGTGAGAGAGGGGTGAGACGCGTGTGGGGGGAGCCGGGGGGGGGGGGGGGGGGGGAGCGAGGGGCGGGGCAGGCTGGCAGAGCGAGCCCAGGGCCTGTGCCTCCCTGGAGCCTCCAGCGACGTGGCCGAGCCTGGCTCACGCCAAATCCCAGCCCACGCCAAATCCCAGCCCACGCCAAATCCCAGCCCACGCCAAATCCCAGCCCACACCAAATCCCAGCCCACGCCAAATCCCAGCCCACGCCAAATCCCAGCCCACGCCAAATCCCAGCCCACGCCAAATCCCAGCCCACGCCAAATCCCAGCCCACACCAAATCCCAGCCCACGCCAAATCCCAGCCCACGCCAAATCCCAGCCCACGCCAAATCCCAGCCCAAGCCAAATCCCAGCCCACACCAAATCCCAGCCCACGCCAAATCCCAGCCCACGCCAAATCCCAGCCCACACCAAATCCCAGCCCACTCCAAATCCCAGCCCACGCCAAATCCCAGCCCACACCAAATCCCAGCCCACGCCAAATCCCAGCCCACACCAAATCCCAGCCCACGCCAAATCCCAGCCCACGCCAAATCTCAGCTCACACCAAATCCCAGCCCACGCCAAATCCCAGCCCACGCCAAATCCCAGCCCACGCCAAATCCCAGCCCACGCCAAATCCCAGCCCATACCAAATCCCAGCCCACGCCAAATCCCAGCCCACACCAAATCCCAGCCCACACCAAATCCCAGCCCATACCAAATCCCAGCCCACGCCAAATCCCAGCCCACGCCAAATCCAAGCCCACACCAAATCCCAGCCCACGCCAAATCCCAGCCCACGCCAAATCCCAGGGATTGCTCGGACGGCTGCGCACGCGGTCGGATTAACGCCGAGGGATTCAGGGGAGCCTGCTGCAGCCTGGGGGCCTTGGACTTATGAGGGATTCCCCAAAAATGCAGGGTGCTTCAAAACAAAGTCACCACTTACATGGGACTTTCGTTTTTAATGGAAAAAGAACGGATAATACATTGTAACGTGATAAGAAATGTGCGTTAATAGCTTCAAAAAGTCAAAGAGTCTCCACTTGTTCGCCATCATTGGCAACGCGTGCCTGGAATCTTTTCCAGGTGGTCTCCAGAGCCCGGAGGCACATTTCTTGTGGTATTGTTGCAAATTCTCAGCTTTCGTGACTGCAGGGATTCATCTTCTTGGTTCTTTCGGTAAAGTCACGTAGAAGGGAAATAATAAAATAGAGACTCGAAATTTAACCGCCACTACGGGGTGGGATTCCACATAACTTTGAGATCCTTCAACAAACTCCGGGAGAAGAAGGCTCAGCTAATCGAGTCTCTATTTTATCATTTCCCTTCTACGTGACTTTACCGAAAGAACCAAGAAGATCAATTAACAGCGTTAACGCCACAATGCGCAAGAGAGAACGCGCATCCACGCCTCCGGTGGCAGCGCCGTCAGTGAGGCCATTGGTTCTGTGTTGTCAGCCGGCGTCGTCTTGCCGCCGCAACGTGGTGCTGGTCCTGAGAGTTTCATTCTCCACGATACCAACCCAGCAGACTGTGCGGGCCTACTTCAGCATTTTCTTGCCGTGGTTGTTCCACCTGATGAAGGTTGCTTGCGTTGCGATCGAAAAGTCATGATTTGTTTTATTTTATTTGTTTTCTACCTACGCGACTTTACCCAAAGAACCAAATAATATGTTTACTATTTCGATTTAAAGCTTTCGTGACTGCAGAGATTCATCTTCTTGGTTCTTTCGGTAAAGTCACGTAGAAGGGAATTAATAAAATAATAAAAATAAAACATAATAAAATAATTCTCACGACGTTTCGGCCACAACGCAAGCAGCCGTCCTCAGGTGGAGAACAGGTCCGTCAAGACTTTGTTCTCCACCTGAGGACGGCTGCTTGCGTTGTGGCCGAAACGTCGTGAGAATTATTTTTACCTACTTGACTTTACCGAAAGAACCAAGAAGATATGTTTACTATTATTTGTTTAATTTTTAGTCCCGTGATTCGCAACCCCCGGTCACAAAATCGTGGGGGTCGGTGGTAGTGGTGGTAGTGGTGGTGGTAGTGGTGGTAGTGGTGGTGGTAGTGGTGGTGGTGGTAGTGGTGGTGGTGGTGATGGTGGTGATGGTGGTAGTGGTGGTAGTGGTGGTGGTGATGGTGGTGATGGTGGTAGTGGTGGTGGTGGTGGTAGTGGTGGTAGTGGTGGCTGTGGTGGTGGTGGTGGTAGTGGTGGTAGTGGTGGTGGTGGTAGTGGTGGTAGTGGTGGTGGTGGTAGTGGTGGTAGTGGTGGTGGTAGTGGTGGTGGTGGTAGTGGTGGTAGTGGTGGTGATAGTGGTGGTGGTGGTGGTAGTGGTGGTAGTGGTGGTAGTGGTGGTGGTGCGTCAAAATCCGTTCTCGTGACGCCGAAGCGGCCGCAAGGCAGACGTCACGAGCGGCTGAACGTGAAGCATCGCAGTCCGTTGCCGCACAGCGGCACTCAGCCTGGTGGCGATCGGCTGCTCCGTAGCTTTGACTCGTGCCCTCGACTTGTTCGGACGGCTATGGTTAGGTTAGGGTTAGAGAAATACGATCACTGACATTCCATGAACAATTCTGCCTGTATTGGAAAAACCTTGTCCTTAAATAGCATTCGGTTCATCACGAGGGATCGATATTTTTACCTCGTGTATTGACGCCATTACAATAACACAAACCTCACCCTAATGATCCCAATGCTCTACTTGCCGTGATTATCCAGCGGCGTTTCAAGACGACCACCTTAGACTCCGAAGGCAACGCGAGAAATCTGCCGCGGCCTCCGCAGCTGTTGCTCCAGGCTCTCGCCCAAATCGATAACACTGGTCAACACACTTTTTCTGGCATAAGGTATTCCAAAGGTTGTAAGGTAATTTTGGGGTGCTGATTCCAAATCTGGCATCAGTTTTTGTCTATCACATCAGGTTTTTGAGATGTCAAATATTGCATTTTCAATAAAAACTGCAGAAGAAAAATATTAAATAAATGTGGATAGCTACATAAAATGATATTATAAACACACTATCCTAAAAATACAGCACCATATTTTAACACTAAAGCAGTCATTGACTCGCAACAACTTGCACTCATAAGTGACAGAGTTAATTTCTGGTAAAATCAATGAAAATGGGGTATGCCGATAGCATAAAATGAGATGCGATGGAGCAAATCTGAGATCAGATTTGGAATCAGCACCCTGAAATTAGTCTAAAACAGCTGCAAAAGTCCAGGCCAGAAAAAAAGTTTTTTTTTTTTGACCAGTGTTATCAATATTGACGTTTTTTAAAAATCAAGTCTCAAACAGACTGAATAAACCCTTCGAATCGCGACGAACTTGCCGACAGGGTCAATTAAAGACTGATAAACAGGTTTTTCCGTTCAAATTTCGATTCCAGACTCCTTTCGCGAACCCGTGTGTGCTGTGTTGCACCGGGGAACCGCCAATGCGTCCAAATGAAGGAATGAAATCGTACAAAGAGGACCCCCCCCCCCCCACCAAAATGAGCCCCCGGGCCCCCCTGGGCTAATCTCATCCTGAGAACGCTCCACACGCTGGGGTTGCGAACCGTGTCCTGGTTTGCCCCATGACGTAATTGTGTCTGAGGCCGCTGCTGTCGGGGGAAATCTGTGGGTCTTTCCCGGGACATGAAACGTACCGGATTTTGTAGGGTGCATAACGACAACAACAACAACAGGCAGCAACAATAAACGACTCAAGATGATGCAATCACATGTAGCTCTCGCCCCACGTGCTGGTATTGTGACACCTTCTGCTCACGATGAGCCCCGGTTTATGTGTATCTCGGGTGACAACGTCTTGTATTACCATGTTGCCTTCCTCCAGGTGTCTTGTTTCGATGCCACCACGAGGACCAAGAGTAATTTTCACCGGGGCCTAATTTTGTGCAGCAACTCCCAAGCATCGCTCAGCTGCTCTCCCTCTGTCCCTCTGTATCTCCCCGCTCGCTGTGTCTCTCTCTCTCCCTCTCCGTCTCTCTCTCTCTCTGCATCTAGCACATTTTTTTTGACGAAAATAAGTTCTCTCTTTTCCCGGTCCCGTGAGATATTCGTCTTCCGTCCACTGTGCGTGATGCGGGTTTTTTTTCCTTTTTCCTCGTATCTCTGCGGCATGCACACGCTTCATGCCACTCGCTCACTCGCTCGCTCGCTTCCTCGGTCTATAAAACTCTCCATTAATTAGAAACGTGCAACGGTCTCTTAGCCACGGACTGCGCCGTGATTTAGTGGCCTGGCTTGATTCTTTTTTTTTTCTCCCGTGAAACTAGCGGTCGCTGGGTCTTGCAGAAGGTTACGGAACACCCAAGCCAACGCGAAAGAGAGACTTTTTTTATTTTATTTCAGCCGCCTGTGATTAAATCTTCACGAGTTGTTTGGCAATGCTGCCGCTGCTGTTACTTCATTGGCAGTGGTGCACAAACACAATTAACAAAATCAGTGCGGGTCGGTGATATATTCGAGGACGCCCAGATAATCGCTCGCCACTGCTGTTAGCCGTGGGCAGGGAGCGGAGTGCAGTATGCTAACTGGGTGCTACAGTGGCGAGGTGTTAACGACCTCGCCTGGTATACAGGGGCTCATTGGTTCGATCCTGACCTTGACGCCTGCTGTATATTTGGAGTTTGCGGTGTCTCTCTCACCGTGGTCGCGTGGATTTTTTTCGGGGTCCTCCCGGTTTTTCCCTCCACATTTAGAATCAATATCACACGTTTGGAATATTTGACTGCTATAAATTTCCACACGATAAGCCACTTCAATGAGCTATTGTTTGTGATAGCCAAGTCGCTTCTGAAAACGAGCTGTATTTAGCTCAGTGCGCCTTACCTGGTAAAATAAAAAATAGTTCAGCAGTTTAGTTTAACTGCTGCGCTGCTGTGAAGCCTCTGACAAGTCCGGTTAATTAGCGCTCTTTATTTAAAGCGAAGCAAAGTCTGCTAATGTTCTTTAATCATCTCTTACCAGGGAGACATCCGGGTGATTATAGGCATTATACAAAAGGTTAGCTCAATATATTTAGGTAATGTAAACTTCCGTTTGTATTTAAATGGGGACATTTAAACCAAATGATGTCTCGATGGTTTTATGTCTTCGTTTTTTATTCTCTATTGCGCGGTCGGCCCTCGTGTCGCGAGATGAGAAAACGTCCGAGCCGGGAGCTTTCGTGGCGAGAACAGCCTCCCTCCCCCCCAGAAGACGACAACGTGGAAGCGACTACTTCCACAGTCGCTTCCACGCAAAGACCCCTTTTATTACACTCCCACATGGGCTCGCCAATTCAGCTCGAGCGTAAAGTGCTCGATGGATTATTAGGTCGCAGGATTGTGATGGCACGCGGTGGATTGTAGAGAGGCCTTCATCCAGCATTGAATCCTCCACCCCCTGCCCCTTCTACTCCACCTCATCGCTCTGACGTTGATGCAGAGCGACAGCTGCGATTGTACATTTCGAGGTGGTTCAGCCGGTTGATCGCGTCAGGAGGCGCAGTGGGTTCAGGCTGTCGCTGTGTGTGGCTCACGCAGTCCGCGAGAACGATGCGTAAGTTCATCGCCTTCAGTGGTGCAGTCTTATCATTAGTACATTATTATTGTTGTTATTATTGTGAAAGACCCAACGGAGAAGGTTTGATCTTCCACGAAGTTCATGGTCCCCCCTGAACCGCATCCAATGCACACATCATGGCAGCAGATGCGGACACCGCGATGATGCACACAAAAGGAACATTTTAAACTCTTAATCAAGAACAGACACCGTACAACGTATGACGACGCAATACCCGATCCACAAATACGAAGGAGACGTCGCTGAGATGCGCTCTTCTGGCTCCTGACGAGTTTATCTGGGCTTGATCACCTGAATGTGTACTCGTAGTTGTTACTCTTTATCTACATCAGCATCCGTACGAAGAAAAGAAGATGAATATTTTCCCACCTGATGACGGACGCTTATGTTGCGCCCGAAAACGTCGTGATTTATTTTATTTTCTACCCACGCGACTTTACCGAAAGAACCAAAGAGTATGGATTCCTGCAGTCACGAAAGCTTCAAATCAAGAAGGAAAATTAATATTCCGTAACTGACCAAAACCTGGACATTCAATGTCCTGGAGAAGACAATTTTTTTTCTTCCCAGGACAAGCAGCAGCAGCTGCCTGAACATGAGGGACGATCCTGGGCAAACACCGGGACAGGCGGCAACCCCGACACGGGATCCACCCGCCCCATCCCAGGGGTGTTCATTGTCCGCTCTGGAGCGCACGCGATCGAATGTGGCCAATTCCCCGCAGAAATCATCGTCGTGCGCGGCTGCAGGAATCGAACCCTCGCCCGCGTGATTGATGGCTCCCCTCTGCATTCAGCCTCCCCTCCCCCCCCCCTTTTTATTCGGGGACCGAGGTGCTCCGTCGTCAACTCCTTGCCTGTCGGAGGGGGGGGGGGGGGCCCGAGCGAGATGTGGCATCCCCAGTAAACATAGCTGTCAACCCACACGGTTTAAACCCGAATTGTTGTACAGGGAAATTGAGTTTTCAGGTCCGTACGGCGCTACAGCCGTTTCAACGCGGGCGATAACTAAAAAAAATGCGTTGTCTATTTGTTTGTGTTTCTCTCTTACGATTGGACTTTGTAGGATGAACGTTGACATGTATAAGGGGCACGGGGTGACCAATTAGGTCTGTAATTAGATGGGGCACTGATAATGGGTTGACATGTTATGAATAAACGTAGGACAAAGACGGTGGTCGCCGCTGCTTTTCGGATGCACTTCTGCAGCCGTCTGGAACGCTCCTCCTTCCGATATTATGAAGCGACTGGGAGCTACGCACTTTTAAATCATCGTCTAGATTGAAAACGAATTTCTTTAAAGCTGCTTTTGCGTTTAGTTTGTTGTTCTTCCAACGCGCCTCTGATTAGCGCGGTTGGCTACGTACGGTGTTGCAAAATAAGTTCAACATATGTGCACACATTAAGTTTTCAAGTTTCATTTATTAGGTATATCCCTGTGAGCCATTCGGCTCTTGAATCGGGTGCAACCGCAACAAAAACAAAAACATGAACAAGAAAACATCTTAAAGTGACTATGTGCAAACATAAAATCTAAGAAAAGACAGCAAAATATACGTACACATACGTACACACTCTACCCTGTTGTTAGCCATGGCCGGGAATCGAACTTTCGAACGTTCACCGCTTTGCTAGTGCACTTTTGTTCTTACCTACCACATTGCTCTCACGTAACATTGATTGCATCGTCGTCGTACGGCGGCAAGCAGATTACAAACGTGCGAGCGAGCATCTGAGTTGTGCTTGCCGTCGGGCGGGCGCGAGGAAAGGTCTCTAAGACGACGCACCCTCTGCCTTCCCCGCCAGAACAACAACAACAACGACAACAACAAAAACAACGACCTGCGTCATGATGGGACCACGCCTCGCGTTGATTCTGTTCGTCCTCGTGTTTCTTTCATTCGCTCGGCCCGCCAAGGTTCCATTTGCACAGCGTCTGCTGCGGGTGAGTGCATCTCAAGAGAGTGCTCCCAGCGAGTCGTTGTGTTTCGGTGCGGAGAGGGGAGGAGGAGGTCTGTCCACACAGCGTGCGATTGTGGCTTATCAACGTTAATATCCGTTGGGAATATTGATGGGGCAAGGTGGCGGTGGACTGGTTGGAACTCTTTTTTTCCCAGAGCCGTGGCGGCTGTGACCGTGGCAGTGGCGGCTCCTGCAAAATCTCTCAGGGGGGGGCAAATGTCTGGATGATTGATAAGGATAAGGTCCACCCATGCAATGGATAAATTAACAGCTTAAGCATGTAAAGGCAACTTCACTTCTTTAATATTAATGAAAAATAAAGTGACTCTTACAATACATCTTATTTGTTTCTATACTCACTATCAAAACAAACCACTCAAGTTTATTTTATTAAAGATTCCACTAGGTGGCCACAAATTATATTGTTGGATGAAACGTGCTTACGTATGATGACGTAAGCACGTATGATGACGTAAGCACGTTAGTGCATGCCCTCCCGGAAGCCATAGAGAATGCATTGGAGCGCCCCCCGGTCGAAAAAAAACATCTTTGAATGTAAGTCTATGGGGCCACTCGGGCCGATTCTCAGCCGGAGTGAAATCGCCCAAAAAGAGGCGGTACTCCACAGAACGTGACATGACGCTGATTGGACTATATCCAGAGGCACAGTGACGGCTAGCGTGACTCTGTGGTTGAATGACATTGGTGGTGCGTCGCCCAATCGTCCTAATGAAGAAACCGCCCCTGGACTGTGGGTGGTGCTCGCTATCCGGCGTGCGGAGAGAGGCCTGCGATCCAGCAGTGCATCTTGACAGAGGGCTGTAAATCAATCGCTCAATCATGGATTGTTCCCTGCGTGGGTGGTAGCGTCTGTTTTTTTTTAAGGGGTCACTCACACGGTTATAAAATGCATGTAGGGGTCAGAGTTCCCTTGGAAGGCTTTGAAATCTAAATTATGTTGTTTCTGTGAGTTGATTCATTCTTATTTTTATTAATACATTGCATGTTATCAGTCGTTTAATTACGCCCCACTTGATATTAACTTTGTGACATTTTTGCAACTCATGTAAAGGTTTTAGAGCGTTTCCGTTCGTATTTTGAAGGCGAAACATTGAGACTTGTGTCGTGGTTGGCGCAGCATTAAGATGATGATGATGATGTGTTTAGAATTTAAATGACGCTGGTGATGATGCTGGTAATTACGTAGCTTGGATTTAACTAACGATGAAGATGTACTTTAATGTAAATGATAACGATCTTTTATCCTTGATTGAAATAACAAAGCAAATTTTATTGAAATTATGATGATGATAATAATGATGACTGGTGGTCGTGGTAGTGAAAAAAGGTGCAGGACATCAGTCGTTGGGAAAATTCATCGAACAAATCCAATTATTCCCTCACTCCCCCACACTCCTTCATCTAACCTCACGGCACCCCCAATCTCAACTAAGCTAACCAATCTAAACTGTTTATTGAACCAGGTAAGGCCCACTGAGCTACAGTATATACCTTTTTTTCAGAAGCGACTTTGCCACAAGTGAAGTGACTTCTCACGTGGACATTCATAGCAGGCAAATACTCTAAAACGCACTTTGATTGGTGGAGGGAAAAAACGGAGAACCCAGAGGCATCGAACCCACGACCTCCTTGCGTACCAGGCGAGGTAGCTAACATCTCTCTCCACTCCACTCACCTGCACTTTTCGTCGCTGCTGGTTTAGGAATTGCTCAGAAATTGTCATCGGGGTCCAAATCTGTGTCCCCCTACCCATCCACAAGGCATGAAGAGCCACAGACCCCCCCCCCCCCCCACACACACACACACTTTTTCCTTTTACTTGTCAACCAACTATATATACAGGGGAATCCTCCCATTACGAACATTTGACTTATGAACTTTAAGAGATACGAACAAACCTGTCCATATGTCTAGTTGCCTGCTTGGCAGATGTTCACGATGCTATTGCCTGTTGCAAGTTGATTCATGAAGAGAAGAAGAGAGCGACTGTGCAGACATCTCCTAGTAAGTTTTTCGAGAGAGGAATCAGAAGCACCAAAGGGAATTAGCATCTACATTTACAGAACAGAAATAACCAGTGGCATCTACATCTGCAGAACGTGAAGAACCAATGGCATCTACATCTGTAGAACATGAAGAACCAGTGGCATCTACATCTGCAGAACATGAAGAACCAATGGCATCTACATCTGTAGAACATGAAGAACCAGTATCATTTACATCTGCGGAACAGAAATAAACAGTGGCAACTACATTTGCAAAACATGAAGAACCTGTGGCATCTACATCTACAGGAGATTATATAACTTTTAAAGCAATTCCCCGTGTTTAGTCTACATGCCGTACAACGTGTTTGGAATCGACAGGAGTAAAGTTGGACTTACGAACAAATCGACTTACGAACAGACCTGTGGAACCTAACTCGTCCGTAAGTAGAAGAGTCCCTGTATGTGTATATAAAATAGCTTTCTTAAGGTGGCTGGGTAGGCCAAAGGCCAGACACATTATGCCAGCAATGCCCGAGTCACTAAAAACGCAAACTGATACAGCATCGCCATCATCTTTTAAAGTTCACACCAATACATCGTCATCTTTAATTTTCGAATGCGCAATTCGCAACACGAGGTGTCAGCGTGCTGCTGCTTCGAAAAGAAACTGAAAACGTACGACGTGAGTTTAAATAAATAGGGAAATGTCACAGAGGTCAAGGCTGGGGGTGTCCGTAATAAAAAAAAAAATCGCATCGAGAGCCGTTGAACTTGACTTTCCTCTTGCCCGTGATTAAACCGAGTGATCAGGTGCCGCGTTTGATGGCCTAAGGCCGGTCACCAATGCAAACAAAGACAAAGATCCCCCGTATTGTCTTAACGGACTTTTGGGGCAAGTGCTGTTGGCGAGGAGCACCTATGTGCGCTGCGCTGTGAACCCGGCAAACCGAGTTCGCGTCCCATTCACGGCCACCAACACCAGTGACGATTATCTGAACAGGTCTTGGGTCTCCTCTAGGTCGACTCAGCCTCAAAATTAGTCCCTGGTGCGGTGTGTAAACTTTTCTACTAGGGAGACAAAGGCGGCCGGGCGTGGTGTTGGCCACCAACCCCCTCGTGTGCCATGTCGGCTTTCATAGGTGCTCACTAACAATTGCATAGAAAAAAGATCCCCCGTATAGCCTTAACAGACTGTTGCGGCAAATGCTGTTAGCGAGCACCTATGAAGGCCGGCACAGCACACGAGGGGGTGGGTGGCCACCACCACGCCGGGCCGTCTTTGTCTCCCTAGTAGCGATGTTTACACACCACACCAGGTACTCATTTGAGGCTGAGTCGACCTAGGGGAAGCCCGGTTCAGATAATCTTCACCGGTGTTGGCCGTGAGCAAGGAACGAACCCGGGTCGCCAGGTTCGTAGCACAACGCGCTAACCGCTACAGTACCGCTCCCCATATAATGAATGCAAACACATTCACGTACACACACACACACGCGCGCGTGTGCACATGTATTAAATTATCGTTCCACTTGATTTGACCAAGTTGCAGCTCTTTCAGCATTCAATAATGTCGGATTGACTTTGGGATGAGCGCGGTTTGCAGGGCATTAAAATCGCGCGGCTCTCGGCGCGGATTGAGAGGCTTGTGGCGACGCCACGTCAGGAGTCGGTCGATTCCGGAGTGCAGGGTGGTGCACTGCCTCGCTGCGGGAGTTTCACGAACGTGAGTGCCTTCGACAATAGCGATTTTAGTTTTTTTTTGTGGGGGGGCGGGGGGCGGAAGGTTAGATCGCGTAAATATATAAATGTGTCGTCAAACCCGCCGCCACCCGACACAGTCAATTAGTAAGTGCCGTGGTCTCGTCGCGCGAAGCTGACAGCGCAATTGGGAAAGCAGTTGGGGAGGAAGGAGAGGGGGCGGTGACAGGAAAATTAAAGCACGAGTATTTTTAAATCCTTTATATTAAGTTCGCTTGCTTGCGTGCATGCTTGCGTGCTTGCTTGCTTGCTTACGACCGTGCAAATCTTTTGGTCGTTTTTTAACCCACTTCCCGTGATCCAATCGAGCTGACATTTTGCACACAGACTCGTTGTGCGAGACAATTAATGTTCGTGAAAAAAAATTCCAAATTTTTTCACTGTTTATGGAAAACTAATTAAATATTTAATTACCAATTGCTTAATACTGGCAGACAATCATTTGACCCATAGGTGGCAGCCATCTCAAGCCAGAGGACGAGATGACTCTAGCCGCCACGCATATAAAGGATTTATAGTGAAAAACTTTGTTTTTACGGGTTAATTTTTACTCTCTCCCTACAGGGGGCCTCAACAATATCGGCCCCAGGCCTGCGCGGGACACGGTGGTGCGACTCGCAGATATCGACCAAGAGCACAATCCTCACTTTGGCAGAATAACCATTTCCGCCTGGCGGAAAACTTGGAGAGTCCTTCCCGAAATAGACTCGAAACTTGAGGTTTTATCAGTGGTGCAGCATGTATCTTGGACTTCTTTCGCACCGTACGGAGCCAACCGCGGTAATCGCAGGCGTGCAGCGGAATGCCAATTGGTCACATCTAGACATGTAGTGGATGTGTCCTAGCCACATCTAGACATGTAGTCGGTGCCTCTTAGCCACATCTAGACATGTAGTCGGTGCCTCTTAGCCACATCTAGACATGTAGTGGATGTGTCCTAGCCACATCTAGACATGTAGTCGGTGCCTCTTAGCCACATCTAGACATGTAGTCGGTGCCTCTTAGCCACATCTAGACATGTAGTCGGTGCCTCTTAGCCACATCTAGACATGTAGTGGATGTGTCCTAGCCACATCTAGACATGTAGTCGGTGCCTCTTAGCCACATCTAGACATGTAGTCGGTGCCTCTTAGCCACATCTAGACATGTAGTCGGTGCCTCTTAGCCACATCTAGACATGTAGTCGGTGCCTCTTAGCCACATCTAGACATGTAGTCGGTGCCTCTTAGCCACATCTAGACATGTAGTCGGTGCCTCTTAGCCACATCTAGACATGTAGTCGGTGCCTCTTAGCCACATATAGACATGTAGTCGGTGCCTCTTAGCCACATCTAGACATGTAGTCGGTGCCTCTTAGCCACATCTAGACATGTAGTCGGTGCCTCTTAGCCACATCTAGACATGTAGTCGGTGCCTCTTAGCCACATCTCAATACGCTGTGGGTGCCTCTTCGCCACATCTAGACATGATGTGCTTGTCTTAACCACATCTAGACATGTTGTGGGTGCCTCTTAGCCACACCTAGACACCTCGTGAGTGTCTCTTAGCCACATCTAGACATGTAGTCGGTGCTTTTTGGCCACATCTCGACATGTTGTGGGTGCCTCTTAGCCACATCTAGACATCTCGTGCCTCTTAGCCACATCTAGACATCTCGTGCCTCTTAGCCACATCTAGACACGCTGTGGGTGTCTGGACACCTGAGCCACTCGGAGCGGACTCTGCCCATGCAGCTGCCGCCCCGTTAGGCTCCAGCCTCTCCGCTCGTCGGCGAAGCGGGAGACCCCCCCGGGGCAGGAGACGCGTGGCGTTGACGCCGTGCAAGTGGACGGCGGTGGTGGTGGTGGGGGGGGGGGGGGGCTTGACAAGTCGGGGCCCAGGCCACGGCTGCCCGACAAGGCGGCCGTGTTTAGCGACCAGATTGCACGCGGCCCGCGATGTTGCCTCTGGGCCATTTTATGAGTCCATCAAATTGTTTTTTTTACTGTTCTCGGACGACCCTTGGGCTGGGCGCACGCGTGCGTGCGTGCGTCCGTGTGCAGCGGCGGTGCAGTATTTCCTGCACCGCGCTCTTGCAATTACAGTGGTCAGCGCTACACTGCGCTACGAACCCAGACAACCGAGTTCGATTCCTGCTCACGGCCAACACCGGTGAAGATTATTTAAACTGGTCCTGGTGCCTCCCCTAGGTCGACTCAGCGTCAAGTGAGCACCTGATGTGGCGTGTAAACATCGTTACTGGGGAGACAAAGGCGGCCGGGCGTGGTGTTGTCCACCCACCCCCCTCGTGTTCCGTGCCGGCCTTCGAAGGTGCTGCTCGCTAATAGCACTTGCCCCAACAGTCTGTTGAGGCTATACGGGGTGCTGTTGTCTTTATCATTTTGTTTGTTCCTGGAGTGTCTGCTGCATCATGGTGATACATAACTCACTCCTTTGCAAATAACCGGTTTAAAAAAAAACCCACTAATTTGTATTAAACGTCAAGCAGAGCACCTTTGAACTTTCTCGCCGCTGGAGAGTGAGCACGTGCGATTCAAGAGACGCACTTTCCTTCACATTCTGGGACGAGTATCCCGCTCCTCGCTCTCGTCGCCACACACAGAGAGAGGAGACGACTCGGAGGCTCCAGTAGGAAGAACCACAGACGAGCGGGAAGGCAGCAGCAGCAGCCGCCAGGCGACGAGCCGGCGCTACCAACAATTGCCCAAGTTCTGCGGGTCCCTATGCATGAATTATCGAGTGGGGGGGGGGTACATAGGGGAGAAAATCGGAGCACCCAGAGGAAACACACGGGGGGGGGGGGGGTGGTAACGCGCTCGCTCTCGTACAGATGGAACAGATGGAGTCGACATTTGCTGCTCCTTGACTGCTATGGGGTGGGGGGGGATCCACCAACTATCGCTGCCTCTGCAGTGTCGCATTGCAGGCGTGGGAATTACCGCTCAGCTAACTGCTCACGAGAAAGTTTCGATCAGACCCGAGAATCTTTGCGAGAATTGCTGAGATCCCCCCCCCACCACCGGCACGCCTTGCCGTCCCCCCCCCCCCCCCCGGTTCGTGACAAACAGTCGTGAACAATGACGAACGGACAAGCAACGGACAAGCAAACGAACGGACAAGCAAAGACGGCAACGTCTCTCTACCCTTGCGCACAATTCGGGTCATCTTTTGCGAGAGTGATGCCGGTCCGTAAACCATTCCCACCTCTGGTCATTGTAAAGTGGGATCGAACCCACGGCGTCCTGCATACCAGGGGAGGTAGTTGACATCTAGCCACCGTGATGATGATGATGATGAGAGAGAGACATGCAAACTCCAAACACAGCAGGCGTCAGAGTCGGGATCGAACCCACAGCCTCCTGCATACCAGGCGAGGTAGTTGACATATTCTAGCCACTGTGGCACCCCCTGAACGTGCCATTGATTAAATGTCATCGTTAATTCCCACTCGTGCAGCTTTCTCGGGTGACTTTTTTTTTTCTTTTCGTCCATCTCCAGAGCTGAGTGGGCGAATTGGAAGTCGGTGCTGTATCATAATGTAGTTGTAATATTTCATGGGGCCCAGGCCCTTATTGTCAGGATGGGGGGGGGGGGGGGGGGCTTGGATGATGGGAAAGAGTGGCTGATTTCCCCCCACCCCATCCATAGACATTGACTCTTTGGCACCAAAATGGCTTAGAAAGAATAGAGAATGCAAATTTTGAGAGAAAATGCAAAACGGAACACATGAAGAATATGACATTAATAATGATGACGTGTCTATCAAACAGACGGTCTGTAACGCGAAGTTTTCCGACCCATTGCGGGCACTGATAGCGAGATGTTAACTACCTCGCCCGGTATACAGCAGGGCGTAGGTTCGATCCCGAACCTGACGCCTGTATATTTGGAGTAGGCATATTCTCCAACGTGGCCGTGTAGCTATTTCTCCGCGTCCTCTGGTTTTCCCCTCCACATTTAGACTCAACGTGTGTTCAGATTATTCGGCCGCTTGTACATTTCGACGCGATAAGCCACTTCGCTGGGCTATCATTTGTGGCCAGGGCACTTCTGAAAAAGAGCTGTATTGCTCAGTGGTAATTTTACAAAAAACTATTATGTTGAATTGAAGCTTTCGTGACTGAAGGAATCCATACTCTTTGGTTCTTTCAGTAAAGTCACGTAGGTAGAACATTAAACACAGCAGGAGAACTGATGTCAGCAGTCAGCAATTCTGCTGCTGTTTGTTTCATCTGATGACGGTTGCGTGTGTTGCGATCGAAACGTCGTGATCTATAAATGTTTGTATATAGTTTATATCTTGCCCAAACCCTACGTGGTGCCAGCCAACCGCGTTGGGGCGTGGGCTACGTCTGTTGAAAGCCCAGGCCCCCTGCAACTCCATTTGTATGTCTCCTGGTAGAATCAATAATGTTGGTACAATATTTACAAAGCGGGTGAGAAAACCCGAGCTGAATGCAGCACAGACAAAATCAGATCGTATCGTTAACTCGTTTCGCGCGCGTGACTTAACGTTGGCTGCCGTGTCGTGCCCCTCCCTCCTACCCGAGTTGTTGTATGTACGTATGTTGAACTTCTTTAGCACCCTACTAAGCCAACCGTGCGAACTGTACACAAAGAGCAGTACTAAAGAAATTTTAGATTTGAAGCTTTCGTGACTGCAAGGATTCATATTCTTAGGTTTTTTCGGTAAAGTCACGTAGGTAAAAAATTAAAATTATCGTGCTGTGACGGTTCCACCTGAAGACGGAGGCTTGTGTTGCCTCCGAAACGTCGTGATTTTTTTTTAAATTTTACTTTTATTCATTGTAATTTTTTTACCTACGTGACTTTACCGAAAAAAACCTAAGAATATAAATACATTTTGTTTTCAATCCAGAATTTAAAGTATGCCCCCCCCCCCCCCGTCGCCCCCACTTTAAAGTAGGTCACTCTGCAGGACTGGGCACACAACTCGACGCGACGTCGTTCTCTTGGCGTGAGCTGCTGGGCACGCGCGCGGGCCACACAATCGCGTGAAGCGGTTGTCACGCACGCGGCTGGGACGAGTTATGGGGATTGATGGGGATGGCGTCGGGGGCCCTGCGATACGCCGCGCGTTTGAACATTGCCGTTGGCAAATTTTGTTTGCCCCCCCCCGCCCCCCCGCAGCAACGACGACGATGACGACGATGATGATGACGACGACGACGATGACGACAACGAGGATGACGACAACGACGATGACGACGTGGACGATGACGACGATGACGATGATGACGATGACAACGATGATGATGATGATGACGACGATGATGATGACGACGACGGTGATGACGATGATGATGATGACGACGATGACGACGATGATGATGACGACGATGATGATGACGACGATGATGATGACGACGATGACGATGACGACGACGATGATCATGACGACGACGATGATGACGACGACGACGATGACGATGATGATGACGACAATGACGACGATGATGATGACGACGACGATGACGACAACGAGGATGACGACAACGACGATGACGACGTGGACGATGACGACGATGACGATGATGACGATGACGACGACGATGATGATGATGACGACGATGATGATGACGACGACGGTGATGACGATGACGGCGATGATGATGACGATGACGACGATGATGATGACGACGACGGTGATGATGACGATGATGATGACGACGATGATGATGACGACGACGGTGATGACGATGACGATGACGACGATGATGACGATGATGATGATGACGACGATGATGATGACGACGACGGTGATGACGACGACGATGATGATGACGATGACGACGATGACGACGATGATGATGACGACGACGATAACGACGACGATGATGACGACGATGATGTCGACGACGATGATGATCATGACGACGACGATGATGACGACGACGACGACGATGATGATGACGACGACGACGATGACGATGACGACGACGATGATGACGACGATGACGATGATGATGACAATGACGACAACGACGATGATGACGAATACGACGACGCGTTCTCGCGCTTTCGTTTTGTGCGAGGCGCGTGGCAAGGCTGAAATCTCACCCCCCACCAGCACCCGCCCCCCAACCAGCACCCCCCCCCCCCTCTCCGTTATTCTAAAGCGGTGGAGCCATCGGCGATGAGCCGCCCGATAAGCGACGGGGAGACGTCGCGAGTTTCGCGTGAGCTTTGTCGCGCTCACAGCGTGGGCGAGCCCGCGATGCGCGCGTGTGTGCGCGCATGATGTCTTGTGCCGCGTGCAGATTTACGGTCAGATTTGTGGGATCCGTTGGCTTTAATTTCAATTCCCGTGGCTTCGGAGAACGCGGCTGGGGGGCGTTGCGGCACAGCCTCGATTATGCCTTCTTCTTCGTTTTTTTATTTAACAACACAGTTGCTGAGAAATGACACCCGAAGGCCCACAACAACGTCAAGGCGACCGGCAACAAACAGCACTTGATGAAGATGTCGTTGACGAGAGGTGACAGGTTGATTGAACTGAGCGATATTATTCTGGGCACTTGGGAAAGGAGACAATGGGTGGATTTTTATTCATTTTTTTATAAGCCAAGTGAGTTTTCCAAATGTTTGCCGGGAAGCTTGTTCTCGCCATCGCCACACTACGACACGCTAAATAGGTATCATCATCATCATCATCAGCTTTGGTCAATCCACTGCTGGATGAAGGCATCCCGAGCTGCTGCTAGGGTTGCCACGTCCTGGACACTCCTGGGGAAGGCGGTTAGCGCGAGCGGCTCGCAATCGGAAAGGTCGCGAGTCCCCATCCTGGTTATGTGTGGGGTGGACTCCACGGTCGATAAAATGAGTATCACTTAGCGGGCAAGGCAATAGTGGTTGTCCTGTTGATGATCCCCCCCTCCCCCCGTCATAGTAATGTGGAGTTTTGTTTCAATTACTGCCTCAGGGCTGCATATGGGAGATGCACAACCCTCATTGGGCCATTGTAGTGAGAAATCACTTCGTGACTTTTTTGTTGTGTCACGGTGAGAATTTCTCACAATACCACAGGGGAGAAGGGGGGGGGGGGGTGCTACGTGTAACTGATAATAACCGGCACTTGCTGTTTAATGTCCCGAGAAGACTCGGAGATTTCCCAGGGCGCACGCCCTGAGCCGTTCTGGAAAAAAAACCAGGACGGGTGGCAACGCTCCCCGCCGCACGTCGTGTCTCACGATCCAGCGACGTGGCGATCCGCCCAAGTAACCCGCAACGCGAGGGCTGAATGCAGCGCTCAATCGCCTGCGTCGTCAAGTGCCAACGAGTGCACACACGCACACACACGCACACACACACACGCACGTGCACACGCACACACACGCGTGCACACGCACGCACACACACGCACACACACGCACCCACATGCTTGCACACACGCACACACACACGCGCGTGCACACGCACACGCACACACACACACGCGTGCACATGCACATGCACACACACGCGTGCACACGCACGCACATGAACACACACGCGTGCACACACGCACGCACACGCGCACACACACGCGTGCACACGCACACACACGCGTGCACACACGCATACACACGCACACGCGTGCACACACGAACACACACGCGCACACACACGCGTGAACACGCACACACACGCACACACACACGCGTGCACACGCACACACACGCACACACACACGCGTGCACACACACGCGCACACACGCACGCACACAACACGTTCCACTTAATTAAAGAGACTTTGTA
Organism: Lethenteron reissneri; assembly: GCF_015708825.2. NCBI lineage: Eukaryota > Metazoa > Chordata > Hyperoartia > Petromyzontiformes > Petromyzontidae > Lethenteron > Lethenteron reissneri. The sequence goes on along the minus strand of NC_083825.1, from coordinate 4,848,510 downwards.
ATAAATGTTTTCTCCTACAACATCAGAGTGCAGCGGCACATTAAATACGCACTACAATGACAATAGTTTAAAGCGATTTGAAGCATTTTTATTTGGGGGGGGGGGGCAGAGCTTTGTGACGTCATATTTGAGGGGGGGGGGTCTGACTTTTTGTGACGCCGTGTGACGAGGGGGGGGGGGGTCAAAAATCGTCCAAAATCGCGTGACGTCATTTATGGACGGCCCCTAAGGAGCCCCCGGCTCCCAGTCACGTGTCCCTCCATCGCCCTGCGCTCGGCAGCACATGTGAAATAGTGGCTGGCGCGAACCATAGGATGAGAACATTTCATGTCACTGCACTAGTAAGGAATTGTCAAGTTCTGTTTACGTGACAAACCTTACTAGTTGGCTGTGTCGGGTGGTGGCGGGTTTAATGACACATTTATATATTTGCGCGTATTATGGACGTGTTTAACAGTTATCGGGCGCGTGCAGCGTGGAACGAGTTAATCTCGATTTGAATGGGGAGATAGTACATTGGTAAACGCCGGTGGTGTTGGTGGGTCGCGAGGATTGGCGTTTTGGGGAAGCCCCTGCCAGCCTCCGCGTTGAGAACCCGGTTCGATCACGGGTGGTGGAGTGCCCCAATCCGTAATTCAAACTCCAACCCGGGGACTTGCTCTGTTGTAACGAATAGGGGACTGCTCTTTTCTGATATCCGCGCCACTAACACCACCGCCGATGCCTCCACCTCCCCATCCTCTTCGTTATGCGGAATTAATTGATTGATAACACTGTGTAACAAAAATGTTTTTTTGTTTGTTCCTGGGTAGTAAGTGTTATTTACTAATTGCTTATGCCTCAAAAGTACATACAATGGCTATTATTACCCACAAACTTTGCCTTTGTGACCAAGGCAGTGATATTTGGAAATGTACCTATGTTCAATGAGAAAACGTGTGCATGTGTGTCATTCCTTCACGTAAAGTCCTGGTCACAAAAGCAAAGTTCGCGGGGCATTATAGCCATTTTCTATACATTTGAGGCATGAGCAATTCAAAAATAACACTTGCTACCCAGGAACAAAAACCGTTGTTACGAATAGTCAGCTCGCCGTCACGCTCGTGATGGCGCGGTGCAGGCAAGAGACGAAGAGACGAAGCTGCTTCCTTTCCATCGCACGCGACTCACTGCGCAAATCCGCGCGGGCTGTCATAGCCCATAATGCCTGGGCGGGTGGCTGGGTGGAGGGGCTGGGGAGAGCACGATATGCAAAACAAAAATAATGAACATTTAATTTTACTTCTTCATGAAGGTTACCCGCGACAGATCCGTCAGACTTCATGGGAAAGAGCGGCGGCTCTGCGGGGGGGGAGGGGGGGTCGTGGAGAGGTGGGGGGAGAGGCGGGGGGGGGAGAGGGGTGGGGGGAGAGACGGGGGTGGGGGGTGTTAGGTAGTGGATTGGGGGGGCGGGGGGAGAGAGTGGAGAGTTGGGGGGAGAGATGGGGGGGAGAGAGTGGGGGTAGTAGATGGGTGGGGGGAGAGACGGGGGGGGGTTAGTGGATTGGGGGGGCGGGGGGAGGGGTCGTGGAGAGGTGGGGGGAGCGGCGGGGGGGGGGGAGAGTGGGGGTAGTGGAGATGTGGGGGGAGAGGCGGGGATATTAGATAGTGGAGGAGTGGGGGGGGTCTTGGAGGGCGGGGGAGACGGTGTGATGGGGGGGGGGAGAGGGTGGTGGGGTTAGGTAATGGAGGGGCGGGGAAGTGGTGGGGGAGTTTCAGTTTATTTTATTTGTTATAGCCCTGTGAGCCATTCGGCTCTTGAATCGGGTGCAACCGCAACAAACCAAAAAACAAAAACAAGAAAACATCTGAAAGTGACGATGTGACTATGTGCAAACAGAAAATCCAAGAAAAGACGGCAAAACATTGCAGAAAAAGCACCGTACACCAACGCTGTGTGCAAAAATCCCAGTGGAGGGGTGGGGGGAGAGGCGGGGTGGTTACGTAGTGGACGGTTGGGGGTAGAGGGTGGGGGCGGTGTAGGAGTGGGGGGTGGGGGTAGAGGGTGGGGGCGGTGTAGGAGTGGGGGGTGGGGGTAGAGGGTGGGGGCGGTGTAGGAGTGGGGGGTGGGGGGAGAGGGTGGGGGCGGTGTAGGAGTGGGGGGTGGGGGGAGAGGGTGGGGGCGGTGTAGGAGTGGGGGGTGGGGGGAGAGGGTGGGGGCAGTGTAGGAGTGGGGGGAGAGGATGGGGGCAGCGTAGGAGTGGGGGGTGGGGGCAGTGTAGGAGTGGGGGGTGGGGGGAGAGGGTGGGGGCGGTGTAGGAGTGGGGGGTGGGGGGAGAGGGTGGGGGCCGTGTAGGAGTGGGGGGTGGGGGGAGAGGGTGGGGGCGGTGTAGGAGTGGGGGGTGGGGGAGAGGGTGGGGGCGGTGTAGGAGTGGGGGTGGGGGGAGAGGGTGGGGGCCGTGTAGGAGTGGGGGGTGGGGGAGAGGGTGGGGGCGGTGTAGGAGTGGGGGTGGGGGAGAGGGTGGGGGCGGTGTAGGAGTGGGGGGTGGGGGGAGAGGTGGGGGCGGTGTAGGAGTGGGGGGTGGGGGAGAGGGTGGGGGCGGTGTAGGAGTGGGGGGTGGGGGGAGAGGGTGGGGGCAGCGTAGGAGTGGGGGGTGGGGGGAGAGGGTGGGGGCGGTGTAGGAGTGGGGGGTGGGGGGAGAGGGTGGGGGCAGCGTAGGAGTGGGGGGTGGGGGGAGAGGGGGGGGCGGTGTAGGAGTGGGGGGTGGGGGGAGAGGGTGGGGGCAGCGTAGGAGTTGGGGGTGGGGGGAGAGGGTGGGGGCGGTGTAGGAGTGGGGGGTGGGGGGAGAGGGTGGGGGCAGCGTAGGAGTGGGGGGTGGGGGGAGAGGGTGGGGGCGGTGTAGGAGTGGGGGGTGGGGGGAGAGGGTGGGGGCAGTGTAGGAGTGGGGGGTGGGGGGAGAGGGTGGGGCGGTGTAGGAGTGGGGGGTGGGGGGAGAGGGTGGGGGCAGCGTAGGAGTGGGGGGTGGGGGGAGAGGGTGGGGGCGGTGTAGGAGTGGGGGGTGGGGGAGAGGGTGGGGGCCGTGTAGGAGTGGGGGGTGGGGGAGAGGGTGGGGGCGGTGTAGGAGTGGGGGGTGGGGGGAGAGGGTGGGGGCAGTGTAGGAGTGGGGGGTGGGGGAGAGGGTGGGGGCGGTGTAGGAGTGGGGGGTGGGGGGAGAGGGTGGGGGAAGGAGTAGTGGGCGGGGAGGAGGCTGTAAGTGGAGGTTTGTTTAGACGGTGGGGGAGCGGAGAATTTCACATGGAGCCTTCCCATCACCTCGTTCCCCATGTCATTAATTTTTTTATGAATGTACAATAGCTTTTATTTTCTCCGAAAGTAGCAGTTACATTTGTGTGTGTGTGTGTGAAGATAATAATAATACTTATTCCTTGCAATTTTGCCACGGGCCGTTTACAATTTGTTCCCATTTCAAGACTCGATTAGGGAAAATTCGTAACCGTGAAGACAACTCATTTGCTGAGGTTGAGTGGAAACGTTGGGCATTGTCAACCTCATCGCGACCCCCTCAACGCAGTAAAACTGCGTTGAGGCACGTACCAAACTTGACTTAAAGCTTTCGTGACTGCCGGAATTAATATTCTTTGGGTCTTTCGGTAAAGCCATGTAGATAGGTTCAAATAAAATAACAAAAAATTATATTCATAATATTATTATTTTATGACGTACTGAACTGTTGATAGCGAGCACCCATTACTACCAATACGGCGCATGGAAGGATGATACGTCCAGAACCACTGCTTAAATGGTATCCGTTTGAGGCCGAGTCTACCTAGGGGATGACCAGGACCAGTTCAGATATCACTCACAACTGATTTTAGTTGTGAGTGGTAGTCGAATACAGGTGCTGGATGACGTAGTGCAGTGAACAAATCAGTTTTAAGTTGAAACTTTATTTTATTTTACCAGGTAAGGCCCACTTAGCTAGACGGCTCTTTTACAAAAGCGACTTGGCCACAAACGATAGCTCAACGAAGTGGCTTATCATCACGCGAACATTCATAGCAGACAAATTACTCAACGCGTGTTTCTAAATGCGGAGGGGGGAAAAAACTAAATCGGAGGACCCGGAGAAAAATGCACCAACTTCTAATTAAGTATATAGGTGTCAGGGCCGGGATCGAATCCACGACCTCGTGTATATCAGGCGATGTGGTTAACATCTCGCCACCGTGGCGCCCCCTCGTGTGTCTTCATGTTGCTCGCCGACTCCTCAAGCGTGGCAACCTCATGGGGGTCGGGCATCAGGTTCCCATTCAGAGAGCGATGACGTTAGAGTGAAGGACAAGGTTGTGATGGGTGGTGGGTGGGTGGTGGTGTCGGTGGTGGCAGGCTCATATTTGTTGATGCAGCCGGGATGCTGCCCTATGGTGGTGTGTCGATCAGGAATTGCAACTGGGCTTACGATCCAGAGGTTGGCCTGTTCGATTTCTCCTCCCGAAGCGGCAGTTAAAATAATTTAATGTAATGAAAAAATATTTATATATACTGTATAATTATTGCGTGTGCCTTTCAAAAACCGTACGGAGAATTAACAGAACCGGAGCATCATTGGATCCTCATTTGCCAGTAAAAATATGATAATTGGTTTTTTACCCTTCTATCTGGCAACAAAACTGACACCTTTTTTTTTACAAGGAGTCATGTTTACATAGACCACAATACCTGCAGTCATAATGCAAACAAAAAACATAACTCTGATAATGTGCACTGTCCTTGAAGTTGATTGGTCCACACCCGAGACAGCTTTCCTTAGAGCCTAGTCTCACATGGGTTGGACCAGATGACGCCAAAAGGCGCACAACTCAAAGACAATGCACCATCAGAGTATGAGAGCTCGGGGTAAGCATTTACACCATTGGAACCTCATTTGCCAGTAAAAATATAATAATTGGTTTTTTACCCTTCTATCTGGCAAAAAAACTGACACCTTTATTTTACAAGGAGTCATGTTTACATAGACCACAATACCTGCAGTCATAATGCAAACAAAAAACATGACTGATAATGTATGCACTGTCCTTGAAGTTGATTGGTCCACACCCGAGACAGCTTTCCTTAGAGCATCGTCTCACATGGGTTGGACCAGATGACGCCAAAAGGCGCACAACTCAAAGACAATGCACCATCAGAGTATGAGAGCTCGGGGTAAGCATTTACACCATTGGAAGCTCATTTGCCAGTAAAAATATGATAATTGGTTTTTACCCTTCTATCTGGCAACAAAACTGACACAATTATCGAGTGATCTACACGCTTCTTAACACCCTCCCCTCCCCCGCTGCCCACCTGGGCTTACTTTCACTTGCAAGGCTGTTGTCAATAGATTTGCTCTTCATTTGTCTGACCGGTTAAATCCCGCAAAAAAATGTATGCGAAGCTTCTCCGATTTGTCTATTTATCGTTTCCAGATTGGATCAAAAGCGATGAATGTAGCTGCTGCCCCAAAGTTTTGGAACCACCTCAGTGCCGTCTCCATTCTGCCATCTCTGCCATTTAGACTCTGTTAAAAATCACTAACATTTAGACTGTGAAAATCACTAACGTTTAAGTATGAATGTAATTTTGCAACATGTTTGCAATCGTTAAGTTTTCTTTTTTTTATCTGTATTGTGGAATGCGTTGATGTTGTTTGCCGGCCAAGTCACCCTTGAAAAATAACTTCTTAACTTCTGATTCTGACGTCCATCCAGCAGTAGAGTATAGATTTAACAAGCATCCCAACAGCCGGCGCGTCATTTCAGCAGCATCGGTTCGACACAAAGCAAAGTCTGTACGGTTGGTCGATCGGTTCGGCAGGTCGCGTGCGGTGCTGGGATAAAGTGTGGGCACACTTGACAACCTCTTCCCAAGGCGCACTTGGCCAGCGTGTAAGAGCAGGCGAGAATTCCCTCCCAGAGGGGACCTTTCCACGAGTCATGGTCGTGAGAATGAATCTGCACGGTTTATGCTCTCGTCAAGGAACATGACACCATCATCGCTCTGGCGATCCTGGCTGTTGGCTGCTGGCCATCGAACAAAGACGGTGATCGCCGCATCGCGCGGCGCTTTCAGATGCACTTCTGCGGCCGTCTGGAACGCTCTTCCGTCCTATCTTAGGAGGAAGCCACTGGAGCGATGCGCTTTTAAAACATCTAAATCGAAAACTCATTTCCACAGGACTGCTTTTTGTGTTGAGTTGTTGGTACCTTTTGCCGCACCTCCGATGAGTACGGTTGGCTACGTTACGGTGCAGAAGAAGCTGAACGTAAATACATGTTCAGCTCATGCGTTGATAGGTGATGAATGCACAGTTGATAGGCTAACCGGTAGCTGGTGAAACTCAGCGAGCAAAACGATGGGAACCACAGACATTGGCACAGCAAGACGGAACAAAAAAAAAAACCCGACGAGATTTCAGACAGAGATGGAGAGAGTGCGGGGTGGGGGGTGAACTAGCTTCTCTCAGCATGACGGCCACGGCAAGAGAGTTTATTTATAGCCGAATGGATGTCACCGAGCCATATGCCAGTACTCAGCTCGTGCGTTTGGGCGGCAAGAGAGGGGATGGCAACGCTTCGCCACGCAAGTCCCCGTCGCGACATCTGAGCCGAAGCGATGAATCGATTAAAATCAATCTTGGTGGATCACGTTTTGAAAATGTTCTACACAATTCATTAATTGGCATTCACCTGAGCTTGTTATTAATTGATACAACTCGGGATCGGTTTAGATATCGCGAGCAGCTCGTTGTCCACTACTGCTGGGTATCGAACTCGGGTGGCGGGGTCCTCCGTGCGGTCCTCTGAGCCTCCGCTACAGTCGCACAAAATCGTTGATTTTGTTTGAAAACCGTTCACGGAATTTGGATTTGAAGCTTTCGTGACTGCAGGAATCCATACTCTTGGCTTATTTCGGTAAAGTCACGTAGGTAGAAAAAATAATAGATCATGACGTTTCGATCGCAACACAAGCGGCCGTCATCAGGTGAGACAATCACAGCAGGGAAACTGCTGAAACAGGCTTCAACAGGCTGTTTACCGAAAGAACCAAAGGGTACGTTCACGGAATTGTTCTATTCAACTGCTTGAAGCGATAATCGATCAACGAATCTGGCCTTTAAACAGTTCACAGTCGCAGTCTTTCCCCTGCAGCCCTGTGACTGCTCGCTCGTGCCACCGCTGGCGGAAGGGGTCTTCCTCTCTAGAGCATTTGACCTCCTCTTCCACACCGGCCTGACGTGTCGGAAGAGGTGAGAGTACCCACACTTGACCCCGCAATACCAGTTGACTACCTGTTGGCATAGCCATTCGACTGCCCAGTAGACAGTGAGGTTGGAGGGTGGTGTGTGGAGAGCGGGCGGGGGGACGGGGACGGTCAGATGTCAACTACCTCGCCTGGTATAGAGGAGGTCGTGGGTTCGATCCCAGCCCCTGACGCCTGCTGTATATTTGGAGTTTGCGTGTCGCTCTCTCTCTCTCTCATCATCATCACGGTGACTAGGATATGTTAACTCCCTCGCCTGGTATACAGGAGGACGTGGGTTCGATCCCGACCCTGACGCCTGCTGTATATTTGGAGTTTGCGTGTCTCTCTCTCCTTGGTCGCTTGGATTTTTTGTCTCCGGGTCATCCGGTTTTTTCCCTCCACATTTAGAATCGACATGCGTTTACATTTCCACACGACGATAAGCCACTTCGTTGAGCTATCATTTGTGGCCAGGTTCGCTTCTGAAAAAAATAGCTACATAGCTCAGTGGGCCTTACCTGATTAATTGAAAGCATTTATTAATAGTTTTATTTATTTAGGTTTTTTTTGCATTACCGGGAAGTGGAATCGAACTGGCGCGCACCCACCGTGTGGATTTCGAGCTCGGGGCGTGCGAACCGCGGCAGCAGCGGCAGCAGCAGCCAGCCGCAGCCGCGGGCGACACGAAAGGCATCGCGGGCGCTGGCCCAAGTCTCGGGTGGCCCCTTGCACCGAGTGGCTTCAGAAACTTACAGCGGCTGCGGCGGCGGGAGCGACGACAACGGCAATGGAAGGAGGGAGGCGGAGAGCCCTCGGGCGCCGGAGATTTCTCCATGGGGGGTAGGGGGGGTGTTTGTCGGCCCAAGTGTGCGCTCTCCCGATTTTTGGCCACGACCGACAGCCAGTCATCCGCGAAAGACGCACGCGCAACAACTGGAGATCGCTCCGGGTCCGTTTTTTCGCGCGTTGGGATACCTTATAGCTTTGTTACGTCTGTTTGTGTGTGTTGATGAGGAGTGATCAATTGTTACGTGTGTGTGGGTGCGTGGGTTCGTGTGTGTGGGGAGCGGTGGTTTAGCTGTTAGCGCTACGCTGCGCTGCGAACCCGGCGACCCGGGTTCGATTCCCGCTCACGGCCATCACCGGCGACAATTATTTGAACCGGTGCTGGGCCTCCCCTAGGTCGACTCAGCCTCAAATGAGTACCTGGTGCGATGTGTAAACATCGCCACTAGGAAGACAAAGGCGGCCGGGCGTGGTGTGCCGTGCCCGCCTTCATAGGTGCTCGCTAACAGCACTTGCCCCAACAGTTTGTTAAGGCTATACGGGGTATCTTTTTTTCGTATTTTGTGTGCTGCAAAACCGGCGACCCGAGTTTGACTCCCGCTCTCGGTCAATCATTACAACAGAGAATAGTTAACCGGTCCTGGGCCGAGTTGACCCCTGGGTCAACTCGGCCTCAAATGAGTGCCTGGTGCGGCGCGCGTAAACACCGGCACTGGGGAAACAAAGGTGGCCGGGTAGACGATATTGCATCGCCAGGGTCGTGAGAGTTGGCTCCGGCTCGAGGAGGCCTGCAGCCAGCAGTGGACGACTGAGGGCAATGAGTCTGCTTGACCACGACATGGAGATCGGTGGGCGAGTGTGGATCTGAATTGCTTTGAAAAAAAAAATCTGATATTGAACTCAAATTACGCTGAGTAACAGCGCGATGAGTGGGCGAGCGTTGGGATGGGCGCGCGTGGGTGTGAGAGAGAGAGAGCGTGGGTGTGAGAGAGTGTGGGTGTGAGAGAGAGAGAGCGTGGGTGTGAGAGAGAGAGAGAGCGTGGGAGTGAGAGAGCATGGGGGGTGTGAGAGGGAGTGGGTGTGAGAGAGAGAGAGAGCGTGGGTGTGAGAGAGAGAGCATGGGTGTGAGAGAGAGAGAGCGTGGGTGTGAGAGAGCATGGGGGGTGTGAGAGGGAGTGGGTGTGAGAGAGAGCGTGGGTGTGAGAGAGCGTGTGGGTATGAGAGAGCGTGGGGGTGGGTGAGAGAGAGCGTGGGGGGTGTGAGAGAGCATGGGGGGTGTGAGAGAGAGTGGGTGTGAGAGAGAGAGAGGGTGGGTGGGTGAGAGGGAGAGAGAGAGCGTGGGAGGTGTGAGAGAGAGAGAGTGTGAGAGAGAGAGAGCATGGGTGAGGGCGATCGTGGGTGGGTGTAAGAGATTGTGGGTGGGTGTGAGAGAGCGTGGATGTGAGAGAGAGAGCGTGGGGGGTGAGGGTGAGCATGAGTGGGTGCACTTGCCCGTGTGTCAGTGCGCACATTTCATTGTTCAGCCAAAAAACCAGGGCTCTCAAACCCCCGAGGCTCTCTTCACAGACTGCCTCGCCAGCTTTCATATATTTCTACGTCCAATAATAATAATGGAAATCTGCGCATAATCAGAAGTTCAGAATCAGATGTTTACTTAAGTTTATATTCCGAGTCAAGCCCACTGAGCGTAGAAGCTCTTTCACCCAGGGCATTCCACACCGCAACGCAGAAAACCGACATTAAATTGACCGCCTTAGACGCGCTGTGCCAGACCAATGCCCACTTGGCAAGCCGCCGTTGTGGCGTATTTCTTGTGCCGCGCCTGGGACAGCTGCCTCCATGGGGGGCGGGGGGGGGGTCTCTTAGCCTCCACTGCAGCGGGGCAATCGCGGCGTGGCCGAGATGAGAATGCGGAGGCGGTGCGCGCTTGAGTCGCCGTGGCAAGTTGTTTTTTTAAGCAAGCGCCACTCGAGCATGCAAATCACGATGCCCGCGACAGGTCGTTACCTGACGCTGGCCTGTGCCAATCTGAGCTTGCCCCAGCCACATGCGAGAGGTGACCGGGGAGAGATTGAGGTGGACAGGAATGTCAGGTGCCGGCTTCAACCAACCACTTGGTGTGCCGTGGTGCAGGTGTTGTACGTACATTGGACTTATTTCGCCGTACGTAGCCAATCGCGCTGTATCGGAGCCGCAATGTAGTGGGCTCAGGAGGTGCACGCTGACTGACCTCGTTTCAGAAACCTCGATGGCCAAAGGGACATTTGACGATTTTGAAGTACAAATTAAAGTGTGTTCACCGCTCAAGCGGTGGACCTGGGCCGGCGGTGGAAATTCCACATTATCATGGGAGCAGCCGGTCTCTCCAGAAGATACCAGCTGTTGACTTTTGTACAAAGTGGTACTTAATTTAATGCCTCTGCACGAACGATGATGATGTGCTGAGTCACTTCCCAACCAGGATTGGAACTCGCAACTTTCTGACAGTTATGACATTTGTAATCGGTATTTAAATTACACTCCCCTAATTAATTGTCCATTTGTATGTAACGTCTGAGTGTAAAGAGCCCAGCAGTGCTCTCCATATTTCTGCACAGATCAGGGAGCTGTACCCGAGCTCAGTAGCCCGAGAATACATTTCTAGCATTGGAGCACAGGCCTCTGAGATAGATGCTCGGAATTTAGTGGCAACACGGGAGCGGCAATGCAGAAGTGGGGAAGCTAAGGTTGCAGATGGTTGTGTGTGGATATGATTGCGCTGGGTAGGACATGTGTGTTGTGCAGGATGGGTGAGGGCCAGCTGGTTACCGGGCCTAATATCGGAGTGGTCGCCACGACTCCACGAAACCACGGGGAAGAGTAGACCAATGAACGGATGGTTGGAGACCGTCGGGGCAGACCGCGTTGTGCCGCTGAGCATCTTCTCTACCGCGCAGCAGCTGCGAGTTCTGGTGGAGGAGGGTGGAACGCGCTAGGAACGACGTCTGGTGGCGTCAACGGTATTGCCATGATGACATCACGTATCCGCATTGCATGACTGCAGTTATTTTTTATGTATTTACATTGTTGCCGCCTGCTCCTCTCTCGCCCCCCTCCCCGCTACCCCCCTCCTCTTCCTCCTCTTCAAACCCTTCCGGCGCCGTCGACCCAGGGGCGATCTTCGAGGAGTCGGCGCTCAAGGATCAGGAGGCGTTCAGCCTGGCCGTGGCCGACATCAACGCCAACGAGGAGATCCTGCAGAGCGAGCAGATCACCTACTCGATCCGCACCGTGGAGGGAGACAACCCCTTCCAGGCCCTGCAGGAAGGTACGCACGCGGCCTTCCAGTCGGGGCTGTGTGGGGGGCCTATGGGATGTGGGGGGCTGAGTGACGCCGTGGTGGGGGGTGGCGGGGAAATGAAGGGGGGAGGGGGACAGGGGGTGGGCTGATGCAATGGTTAGAGATGTTGAGTAGGAAGATAATGATCAGCTTCTGTGTCGACGGGATGGGACATGAGATGGCTTAGTTCTTTGGCTGTTTGTACATTTCCACGCGATAAGCCACTATGTTGAGCTTCTGAAAACGAGCTGTATAGCTCATTGGTCCTTGGCTGGTACAATAAAAAGAAGAGTTTAAATAGTTTGTGTGGAGGAGGTGCCATACCGTGACTGGCCAGGAGAAAGCGGTACGGGAAGTGGACTAATCGGCCACCTGTTTCCATCTGTAAGGGGATTGATCGTTGCCTCCTCTGGGTGCTCCGGTTTCCACCTCCCACGTGCATAATGAGCAGAACTCGTTATGGATTGGCTGAAATCATCTGCATACCTGTCAAACTCTTATCTTATTACAGACCAATTCAGACCTTATTGGTCATCCCGTTCTCCTTTTAAATCTCAACGTTCATCCTACACAGTCCCATCAAGAGGAAGACACACACAAACAAATAGACAAAAAAATATGTTTTGCCCGTATTGACACGGCTGTACGCCGAATAGATCTGAAAACTCAATTTCCCTGTACAAGAATACGGGGTAAACCGTATGGGCTGACACGGTATGCATCATACAAATATAACGCCCCAATACAGCAGCAGCAGCAGAACCCTCCTGACTCGGTGTGTCTTTCCTGCACGAATGAGCAAAAACATGTTGTCAAACGCTTTCCGGTTGTAAATGAATTACCCTCCGGCGTCGTAACAACCGTCGAGGTATCCGTAAAGAACACGGACACTTAAATCGCTCCGCTCGTGTGTGCGCACATCACGCTGAGACCACCGTGTGATGCATTCTCGAAAGGGACAATGGTGATGTGAACGATGGTGAACAGAAATCTCTTGCGGGCGGTTGCCATTGTTTGTGGCGATTTCATGCGAATTGTATGCATGTTGAAATTCTTTGGCGCCGTACGTAGCCAGCCATGCTCATCGCAGGTGCGAGAGGCTTGAGTTGATTTGGATAAACATGATTTATAGTAGAATGCTGTCATGCTGCATGTTCCAACCTGTATTTCTTTTGAAATTATTTGCTGTTTTCGGTTTGCGGTGATGTGCTTCACTTCAATTTCTGATCGCGTTACGCTTTTCTGTTGTTCATATTATATCCCCCACCCTTAATACCCCCCCTTCACTCCCCACCCCCCTTGGACCCGCTTCACCTCACCCTTGTTGAAAATGAGCATCTATGCTCGATGGGCCCTATCCCCGGGTAGGGGATTCATCGTTTCTGCCTTGGCAAAAAACCCAAGCCAGCAACGAAAATCGGAGCTTTAGCGAGCCAGCCGATGGACATGTTGGCAGCAGAAGTTGGACTCCGGATCGTGGAATTGTTCCAATCCGACCCAGCCCAGTCGTAACGCTCGTGCCAGTGGATGTAGACCACTGGCAGCATTGAGACACTTGTACAAATTGTGATACTATTGATGATAATTCACAGCCCCTTAGTTAACCCGCTGCCGCATGGACGTCTCCGCCATGCTGTGCGTTGTTTGCAAGTGCTTTGTTTGACCACGCTGGCCGGGGCGGGTCTGTGAAAGTGGCAACCAACCACGGGCCGGGTCGATATCACTTGCTGCTGATGTTAGCCGTGACCAGGTTTCGTCGTCGGCATGATCAATCCACTGCTGGACGAAGTTTGGTGTTGCCTGTTCGCGTGGTCCTGTGATGTAGAATTCCGTCCGGCTGCTGAACGTTAGCATGTGCAATGATCTCAGCCTTGTCAAGACCACCACGAGCTCAAGAACTGAACATGCGGCCATATCGTTATTTAGACCGCCAAACTGAAATAGTTGAAAAATGTGGCCCCAGCCCCAACAAACACTATGTATGCATGTTGAACTTATTTCACACCGTACGTAGCCAAACCGTGGTAATCGGAGGTGCCGGATATGAACGGGAGTTACGCTTTCCTACGCGCGTTGTGAACTCTACCTTGTCTAATCATGGGCGACTTAAGCCCGGATTCCAACCCATGGATGCGAGCTTCGCTGGCTCAGCGCCTGTGACCCCCCCCCCCCCCCCCGTTCGCCCCCCTCGGAGCCACTCAGCCACCGACGCAGCCAAGCGGTTGGCTGTCTACGACCGCGACAGATCCACAAACTGCACTGCAGCTGCTGCTGCTGCTGCTGCTTGGACATCGGGCGCTGAAGTCTGAAACGAGCGTGGGGGCGCTCGCTCTCGATTAGTCGTCGCATCGATCCTCCTCGTCGGCGGCCGCCGCCGCCAACTCTCTCTCTCTCGTTTGGCGAAAGCGTAAATAATTGCCGCTTTTATATTGTTGATATTATTCACATTTTTCTTTGACCATTTCTGCCCAAGAGCTGTTTGTTCATGCACGGGGATGTGACGGCATGGGATTTGCAACAACAGCACCCAAAGTCTTGGTTCTTTCGGTAAAGTCACGTAGAAGGGAAATAATAAAATAATATAAATATAAAACAATAAAAAATATATAATATAAATATTATTTTACTATTTCCCTTCTACGTGACTTTACCGAAAGAACCAAGAATATGAATCCCTGCAGTCGCGAAAGCTTTAAATCAAAATTTAACAGCACCCAACTTTGTTTCGCCGGCCCGCTGTTCGCGTTTGTGCTTGAACGCGCGTCACTCCAGCCGCCCCTCCGAAGGAGAAGCAGGGGATAGAGCTGACATGACTGATTTGCTTTTGCAGGGCCGTGTTCTAGTTCTACACAAATATATCGCCGAACAGAAGTCATCCTTTTATCCGCCACCCAGCTTACCGGCGCAGCGCTTAAACATCAGCACCGGGGAGACAAAGGCATCTGGGCCTGGTGCTGCCAAAGCCATCACTCCGTCGTGTGTTGTTCCAGAACTCGCTTGCGGCCGTGGCATTCGTGATTTCTAGCGAATCGCATTTCAGACTCGGAATCGGAATGTTTATTGGTACAGGAGGAATCCGATGAGCTATGAAGCTCTTTTTCACAGATGCCCAGTTTGAGCGGGTCAGCAAGCTACATAAACAAGCGATGCACGTAGAGGCACGTCACCGCCGAGAGACAGCAGAGAAGCGATGGCTCTGGGGCCAATAGGAGATGCAAAGTATAGGGAACGGTACGCAAATCGTAAGAAAAGAATTGCCTTCCTGTGCAAGGCCAGGCCGGGTGGGTCCTTTGTCTCTTTGTCTATTTTTGTCAATCGGAGGAGCGGTATTTTCCATCCCCTTGCATAAAGAGGAGGAAAACATAATACGAGCTATTTAAAAAATTCCTGCACAAAGCCTTGAAGCTTTTCACCAATATGTACCTCTGCTGGGTGGCTAGATAATAGCTACTGCTGAGGGCACCATGGTGGCGCGATGTTACCTCCCTCGCCTGGTGTGTAGGAGGTCGTGGGTTCTATCCCGATCCTGACGCCTCCTGTTATATTTGGAGTTTGCGTGTCTCTCTCGCCGTGGTTGTTTTTTCCCTCTGGGCCCTTCGTTTTTTCCCTCCGCGTGTAGAAGCAACGCGCGTTTGGAGTACTCCGTTACCGCCTGTGAATTTCAACGCGACGATGAGCCGCTTTCGTTGAGCCGTCATCTCTGGTCGCGAGGTCGCTTCTGAAAAAGCGTGACGGAGCTCAGTGGGCCTTACGTGGTCGTAAACAAACAAAAAAACTTCAGTTTGTAGAAGCGTCTAGCGTCGAGGTTGTCGGCTGCTTCCTCCGTCGCCACCTTTACATAAGCGGCAGTCACGCTGGGAGCTAGACAAGTTTAATTAATGCGGATAGTTGCTATGCACGGTCGTAATAATTGTTAATGTTGTTATTGCCCTTGCGACGGGACAGATTGGCTTGAAATTCTGTCGTTTAAATCACCCCCCTCCCCTCCTTGCCAACTTACAAATGTTCCATTTGCCAAATCCGCCCCACCCCACAGATGTATTCACTTGGCACGCACGCGCGTGTGGAGAGCGATAGTGTAGCGGTTAGCGCGCTGCGCTATGAACCTAGCGACCCGGGTTCGATTCCCGCTCACGGCCAACACCAGTGACGATTATCTGAACCGGTCCTGGGCCTCCCCTAGGTCGACTCAGCCTGAAATGAGTACCTGGTGTGGTGTGTAAACATCGCCACTGGGGAGACAAAGGCGGTCGGGCGTGGTGCTGGCCACCCACCCCCTCGTGTACCGTTGCGGCCTTCATAGGTGCTCGCTAACAGCACTTGCCCCTACAGTCTGTTAATGCTATATGGGGGATCTTTGTCTTTGTGTGCGCGCGTGTCTGCGCACGGTGCTAATTTCTTCAGCGCTACCTCTTTCTGTTCAGTTTGTTGTCCTTCCCCCGCACCTCTGATGAGCACGGTTGGCTACGTGCGAAAGACGTTCAACTACTGGGCATCTGGTGAAAAAGAGCTTCACAGTTCATCGGATTCCTTGAGTGTAAGCAAATATATATTCTGATCCTGATTCTGACGCACAGAGGCAAAGACGAAGATTTCCCCGCCCCCCGCCCCCATCCTTTTGTCGACTGTTGGGGCAAGCGATGTCCGTGAGCACCTATCAAGGCCAATGCGGCACACGACGGGGTGGGTGGCCAGCATCACGCCCGGTTCACTTCTGTTTTCCAAAATGCTGACGACGTCAGCTGAGTCGACCTCGGGGAGGCCCTGGACTCGTTCCGATCGTTCTTGAGCGGGTTGGCCACAGGGCGGTGATTGTACTCGGGTCGCCGGGGTTTGTAAGCGCAGATCGCTAACAAACTCATACAACAACAACTGACACTCGCCAATAACAGGCGGTGATGGCACCACGGCGCTTGTGCCAGGCTAGGTGCACTTTGAGGCCACGTGAAGTGTCTTAGGCTCGATGGCAGGTCATCACGTGACAGACCCAGGTGCCATGGATTTGACTGAGATGACTGGCAGCTGCACCACCTGTGCCACCTACTGTGGAAACTTGCTGTGCTAACCACCGCAAAACAAAGACAAAGATCATCTGTATAGCCTTAATCAGACTGTTGGGGCAAGTGCTTTTAGTGAGCACCTATGAAGGCCGGAACAGTACAAGAGGGGGTAGGTAGCCAGCACCACACCCGGCCGTCATTGTTTCCCAAGTGGCTATGTTTTTACACACCGCACCAGATACTCATTTGAGGCTGAGTCGACCTAGGGGAGGCCAAGGACCGGTTCAAATAATCGTCACTGGTGTTAGACGTGAGCGGGAATCGAACCCGCGTCGCCAGGTTCGTAGCGCAGCGCGCTAACAGCTACACTACCGCTCCCCTTGTACACACACACACATATGCATATGCATCTTCTCACATGCTCCAACACACATACTCATTTACTACATATCCAAATATCCACAGATACAAACATTCACATATATAAGGATATAGAGATAAGAATTAGCATTTAGATAGCGGTTAAATACATAGCATGCTGAGAAGCTACACAGAGAGGAGTTGGGAAAGGGGCTAAAACAACATCAGATATTTTTGGTGGCGTCGTGGCACCGTGGTTAGCGCACCACACGATGAAGCCCACAGTCTGAACGCGAGTTCTCACCTGCGACCTGGCCACGAATGATAGCTAAACGAAGTGGCTCATCACGTGGAAATGGATCGCGGCCAAATACTCTAAACGCGTGTTTCTAAACGTGTCGGGGCTAAAAACCGGAGGACCCGGAGAAAAATTCCACGCGGCGATGGGGAGAGAGAGAGACACGCAAACTCCAAGTATACAGCAGGCGTCAGGGTTGGTGTCGAACCCACGACCTCCTGTACACCAGGCGAGGGAGTTAACATCTCGTGCAGTGTGGCACCTCAATCGCAGAGAGGCATTGGGAAAGGGGCAAGAACAACAACAGATATTACTAGCAACAAATCGGCACGTGTTGCTTACGTGACAAACCGTACGTATTGGCTGTGTCGGTTGGCAGCGGGTTTAACGACACATTTATATTTACGCGATCTAACTCCCAAAAAAGACGTTCTATTTTCGAGATATTATTGGTGGAGTTGGTGGCGACACCGTTGGCTACCGCACTGCACTACCAATCTGACCGCGGGTTAACATCAGTGGCGTCTGACCTCTGCACCCGTCCTGGCTCCTCCGAATGTGTTTTGCCAACCTGCGCTGACCAGCTTGAACCAAGTACGGCCAAGCAGCTCCGGTTGGCTACGTGTGCCGTGCGAAGGAAATTTGACGTACGTACACACAAGTGGCTCCCCGTGGCCGGACAGCCAGACACGGCAGTCGATTGACAAGTGGCTGTCGATTGTGTTATATATTCCGATATTAGGAAGCACTTTGAAATCTCGATTGAAAAGGCATTTCTGGAGGAATGTTTTTTGGTTTTTGGTTTGTTGTCCTTCCCCCGACCCCCCCACACCTCCTATTAGCACGGCTGGCTACGCGGCGTGAATGATAACTTTTCTTTCAACATTCGTGAGCACGGTTTGCCGTGATATAGTTTTATTTATGTGTGTTAGATCGCGTAAATATAAACGTGTCGTTAAACCCGCCACCACCCGACACAACCAATTAGTAAGATTCGTGACCTGAACAGAACGTGGCCAATTTGTTACAAGTGTAATATGAGGCTATATCCGGCTCACTGACGTATCACAACTCGTCATGGTGATTGGCTCTGCCGGTCCTGCTTTACAGCCAATGGGGGAAGCCTGGGGGCATGGCCCTGACGTGATGGAGAGGTGACAGCTAGGGAGATTGGTTCTGCTGGCTTTGGCCTCAGCCAATGGGGAGATGAGTCAGGGGCGTGGTCCCGGGAGCTAACAAGGGAGCCTGGAAGATTCGATGCAGGCTAACGAGGATAGGCTGAAGCATACCACGTGACCCGGGTATTAAATAGGGGTAGAGAGGAACGACACGTGGTCAGAACGGGAACGAACGGAGGAAGGGGCCACGCGGGAGCGGGGCTCCGAGTTGCAACGTGACAGTGCGTCTCTCTCGGTCTATCTGTACACTTCACGTTGCCTATCAGCAGCGTGAGGTAACTGTAACCTAAGTGAATAAAAGACGGATTCCAGAAGTCGTCTCCAAGAGCTTTATTACACTAGTACAGCACACCGGTGTGTTGTAGAGCAGATCCGCAACACGTACAATCTGAGCACGACGTTTCGCCGGTAATTGTAACGAGCCGGTGGGCAGGTGGCGTGCGGCGGGGGTAAAGCGTGGGCAACTCGTCATCGTCCAGAGTGGAAGAGGAGGCCAACGTACCCTCTGAGAAGACGTCTCCGGAGCCTCTGTCCGCTGGAGGCCCTCTCTTGCAAGCGGTGTCGCGATCAATTTGCTGACATTTTTTTTTTAAACATTTTTCAGCATCGAGTATCATTACTATTGTTATTATTTTATTGTTACCGACTATGGGGGTGGAGGGGGGGGGTTATCTGGCCAGACAATGAGCTGGTGGGCTTAATCATCGGCCAGATGTCTTGCCCCGGCGGTCTGTGCGCGTGCCAGGTGAAGGCGGTCGGGCACTTCTTGTTGAGCCCCCCCCCCACGTCTCCAATGAATTGTTCGTCGAGCTCAGCCAGCTGGAGTTTATATTTTTTTTAAAGCGGAAATTTTTTCATTACACACACACGCACTTACGCAATAAAGCATCTTAATCTTCTCCGTTGCCTCCTGCTCGACCCGGACTTCCCTCCCCTCCCTCTCCCACGACCGCCCCACCCCCCCCCCCCTCCCCATTTTACATTCTAAATTTCAAATGGAGACAGACGGACAGCACTTTTGTTAATCGAGTCGTGGCCACCCGCATCATCATCTTTTAGCGTTGCCACTCGTCCTTATTTTCCCAGGACCGTGCCCTTTGTTCGTTGGTGGCAGCAGCTGTCCTCGGACATATGCCGACTCCCCCCTGAGGACGTTCAGAGGGGTCCCCCCCACCTCCCCCCTTTTATTATTTCGTTGTTGTCACTCGCGTATTAATAATACGACGCTTTCAAGTTGAGTTCATTTCAACCAGGTGGGAACCCGAGAGACCGCAAGTGCGTCGCATTTGCAAGAGTGAGTGGCCCCTGGTCAACAGACGACGTCTTTGCATTCGTGTTCCTCTCTCGTACGGTATTGGCGGGGGGGGGGGGGAGAGACTTTCAAACCCCGTGAAATATCCCGGTGTTTTGTATCTCCGCTGGTGTGCGACTCTATTCACATGCGAATCAGCAGAACTGCTTAAAGTCAAGCTGTGCAAGCCAGCCGGTTAAGTGAGACCGTATGGTTATATCACGTGAAGACATGCCAATTACGTCTACGGTCTTGGCTCGAATTCGGCAATGATGATATTTTGGGTTTGGATGTGGCTTTCAGCTGCCTGTGATTAAACTGGGTTCTCAAATCCGTTGAGTTGACGTCTCAGCCTGGCCACAAATGACTGCATACACACACACACACCCACCCCATCACATTACATTTGTTTCTGCAATGTTTGAGAGATAAATGCCAATGTCGAGGTCTGCTAGCCGCAGCGAGAGGACTTCAGGAGGCAGAGTTTATGCAGTTTTTTCCCTCCTCTGCTGAAGGAGCGCAGACTAAAGTGGCTTACGATATTCGCTCCGTAATTTTGGCTGCGTGACCACGTTTCTCGCGACCAGAGACAGCTTTCTTTTGAGCCTAGTCTCAATTGGTGCTAGACCAATCAGTTTCAAGGACAATGCATATATTATCAGTGTGTGTTTTTGGTTTGCATTTTGACCACAAGTATTGTGGTTAATGCAGACATGATTCCTCGTAAAAAGGTTTCAGTTTTGTTGCCAGAAAAAAGGGGAAAAACCCTATTCTTATATTTTGGTACTGGAAAAGGAGGTCTAATTATGATTTGAGTCTCCAATGAAGGTGTTTGTTCTGGACGTCCGAATTATTCCGCATCTGGGTGCGATTCTAGGGCAGTGACTGCACGATTCCAATAGGGTAATGTAGCCAATTAATGTGGCCCAAAATGAATGTGGCTAATTTAACGTGGTAAAATTCAAGATTTTCAGAATTGAGAAATATTATCTTGCGGAAAGCGTGACCGTCGATAGGAGAGCGGGTGGAGGCCACTTTGAAGGGTTCTCAGAGGTAGCTTTGCGATGTCTGCATCTGTGGACCATTCTTTCGGGCCAAAGCTTTCGCTGGTCTGCAAGAGAAACAAGAGAATAATATTTATCGTGGCATTATGCTCAAAACACAGTCGGGATAATTTTGCGGTGAAAACACAAAAAATATTTCTCCCTAAAAATGTGCATAAATATTTGAAACAGCGGCTGCGTGTAAATCTGTATATATATTATTTTTAAAAACCTGCGAACGTCAGGAGTTTTTTATATTTTTTATGTCGGATGGAATATAAAGGTCCCTAAGTTTGAGTCATCTGCCTATCAGTCATCTTTACCCTGAAATATGTTTTCTGGAGATGCGCTTTTTGTCTTTATTTCCATAACCATCGGATCGCTTACCTAGTGCTTTTTTGTTGCTAACGACCGCGACCGCACTTCGCCCGAGACCATCCAACGCTGACGGGGGTGTGGGGGGGGGGGTAACGTTTTACCGACTAAACGGCGGAAAAATGTTAGTGTCACCAATTTCGGCGTCAAACGTTTATGGCTCAGGAAAAAATCGACAATGTATGTACGCTTTTTGAACTTCTTTCACACCGCACGTAGCCAACCGTGCTCAGCGGAGGTGCGGTTGATTCTGTCAGGTAGCGACATCGGTGAGGATAGCGAGAGGTAACAGTGAAGATTAATGGCGGATGGGTTTAAAGAACGAAAAAATATCGAAGGCTCGGTACCTGGCACAGCCCGAAATCCTAAACCCTCAAGGTTGTCTGGGTGTCACGTGGACAGCCGTGTGTCTCGAGAAGTCCTAAAGAGGCGCCAGGCTCCACGGGAATAGCGCAGGAGCGATGGTTCAGTTGCGTCAGTAATAAGGGGCCCCGTTTCTCGGTTAGGCCACAACACCCCATTTGTTTCAGTATCTCACAAATTGTTAGAGACGGCTAGGTGATATCTGTAAAGGAGTGTCTCGCAGAGTATCATGCTGAGATTTTTCTCCAGATTTTTGTTATCATATTTCTCTCACAGCACATTTGATTCGTTCTCCATCTTTTGTCCCAGCCTTTTTTGGAGATTCCCGTTCCAGAATGTAGGTGGTGACTTTTGACTCTCACGCACGAAGCCAGATGTGTTGGCGAAAATGTCCAGTTCGGGAATATTGCCTGATAAAATAATATTGTCAAAAATAAAACCCAATAAACATTCACGAGCCATCGCTGCTAACGAGGCTAAGACTCTCAACTCATTGGACTTGTCGAGGCTGGATTAAACCTGGAGTCCAACCCAGGTTGCTGCCATGGCGAGGCAGTCAACGCGTCTGGACTTGCAACCCGGAATTCGCCGGTTCAATCCCATCTCCCCGGCACGCCAGTTGAAACGCTGGGGTCGAGATTCTCAAATCACTTCTCATTCTGTTCCCCCCCTTAACACCCTTCAATCTGAAGGTATTATTCAGGTAAGTATATACATTTTTTCGAACGCGTAGCTTTCATATCGATGTGTTCATAAACAATTTCTGCACAAATACAATCGTCCAACAAGCAGTATCAATGGGTGCACCACAGTTGGTCGATTGAGAGGTGGCACGTGGTGGGGTGAAGTGCGCGGGCACTCCGACATCTTCCAAGACGTCTATGTGCCAACGTGAAACAACGAGCCATCGTGGGTACACTCTCAAGGGAGGCTCTCTCTGGGTCTTCCTCCGGCGGATGCTCTCCCGGCAGCAGTGGCGAGAGCGAGCGAGCGGAAGCGCGTGCACCTTTCACAGGCCCCCTCTTACAACTCCCTCCCCCACGCTCGCGGTTGGCGCTGGATCGGTGTCTCTGACCCGTGAGCAACCCGGCCGCCTCCACATTTCACACATATTAATAGCATCGACGCCGGCACTCTGACATAACCGCACGTCCCCTGGGCAACTCCGCTTCGCCCGCCGGCGAGACGTGCACGGCGATCTCAGTCGTCCGCCACTCCCGCCGGCGCCGCGTTTGACCGCGTTACGAATTCGACCAAACATTTCACATTTTCCAATCACCGACGATTATGCGATACCCCGCCGTTAATGAAAGCGCGTTCATGAAGGCGCATCTCGTATGACCTGGGTTATCTCCCCTGCCGGACGACGGCGGGGCAGATGCACGTGGGGCAGAAAAAGAAGGAGCGTTACTCCACGGCGTAAAGAGAGGTCGCGTGAGAAAAAAAATCACGCGCGGCTACATTCTCCTAGCATCGGTTCTGCGGCGTGACAACGTTTGAAGTGTTTGTGGGGGGTCATACACAATTGTAGTATCCATAACAGGTATTTGGGGGGGGGGGGTTAGATCGCATTAATATAATTAAACGTGACGCTGAACCCGCCACGACTCGACACAGCCGATTTGCAAAGGTTTGTCACGTAAGCAAAACGTGCCGATTCGTTACAGCTTCAGCACACCGATGTGTTGGAGAGTAAACGCACGTGTTAAGCTGACAAATGTTGGAGGCGAGGGGTAGTGTGTGTGGGGGGGGGTCAAGGGGGTGTCAGCCCCCTCGTCTCCCACTGAGTGTCGTCTGTCTTGTGTGAACTGTTGGAACGTGATGGAGATATTTTGAAGAGGTTTAAAGACTGCAACAGAAAGGGTTGCTTGCCCTGAAGCTTCGACACGTTCCCGCCCATCTTTAGCTGAAGCAAGTCCGGCCCTACTGATGAGAAGCTGGATGCAGAAACTCCTTCAGAAGGTTTCGTCTCGTTGAACCGACGCTTGCGAAAAACTGCGCTCCAAAGCAAAGCCGATGTATGGCCAAATGGGATGTGGAAACAATGAAATTGGCGTGGAACCGTCAGGTCAACTCAATTATTTTGCAACCCTACATTCTTTGCCAACTTACGCGAGGCAACGATTATCGCGCAATGCGTTGTGAGACTTGCACGGCGTCGCTCGAAGCCCCAGTGGCAAATCCACAATCCTGGCAAGAGGGTGGTTGGGGGGCTAAGATAAAGATGAGGGTTAAGCGGCGAGGCTGCTGACACAGTACACACGCGCACGCCAGACACTGTGTCAACGCAGCGGGCTTTGGTTTAGGCGAGCGTGCACTTATCGCCGCCAAATGTATTCGGCGGATAAGGTCTGCCGGTTGGCATTTCAAACGCTGAAAATGAATATTGGACTGGGCACTTGCTTGCTTGTCTTGAAATGCGTGCAGAATTATTCAATTTACCGATCCCCCCCCCCCCCCGACCTGAATTGTTTTTTTTATTTTTTGCTGCCTACTTTTTCGAAAGAGTGTCCCCTCTGGGTTTTTGCAAACGACTGTTATCATGTATTATTGTTATTATTACGAATCCCGTTCCCCGGCTGTGTTAACAGCGCGGGCATGGGCACACGCGGGACCGCTCGGCGGTTTAAATCAAAACGGCTTCCGCGCGGTGCGGGGAGCGCTTTTTTAAACGAGCACTTTTCCGCACAGCTGATCTCTTGTTGTGAGCTGCACAAAGTTAATAATAATAATATGTATTTAAAAAATCTGTTTGATTGCTCAGGCGAGCGCAAAATCTATTTAATTTCTTCACTGCTGGCGAAGGCGCAAATGGCATGTCACCTTGGATAAAGGATTTGGCGTCACGTTAAGGGGCCAAAAATAAATCCTTGCATTTTCATTTCCCTTGCGTTTACGAGCCGGGTGCTGCCACAGGGCGTTGTGACGGTTGGTCAGTGACCCCACCGGACCTGCGACCCGGAGGTCGCCGGTTTGAGGTCACCTGTTCAAGGTCACCGGTTCGAGGTCACCTGTTCAAGGTCGCCGGTTTGTTCTCCCGGCGGCGCGGCAGTTGAAACAATCGGCAAGTTGCTTGAATCCCACCGTCGCCCCTGTCCTACCACACGCACTAAAGATGGGTAATGTCCTCCCACCCCGTTAGTGTCACCATCCTTCACGGTTTCGCGATGCCACAGTCCATCTCGCTTCTCGACGTGAACCCCCATCTCGTCGCTCCGTATCCACGGTTGTTATCCTCTCAGGCAAGATCGGATTTATTTTCTCTCTCTTTTTGGCTGCCACGACATTGTCAGACTTGTCCATCGTTGGCCATCGTTGCCCTCCAGCGTTGCGTCTTGTGTCTCGCTCCAAGCCCACCGTAATTTTCTGTCTTGTGATCCATATGGCTCCTCTTGCTGTCTCTCCAAGCGTGTCTCCGAGCATTGAAAACTAATTACTTGAGAAACCGTTTTTGTGTTTCTTTTTTGTTTCGTCCTTTCCCCGCACCTCCGATAATTAGCGCGGTTGGCTACGTACGGTGCGAGAGAAATTCGACATAAGCACGTACAAGGATGCATCATTGTGTGTGCCAGTGGCAGCCAGTGCTTGAGTTATACCGGTTGAGCACATCATTCTGTAGGGGCGAGGTGCTTATTGATTTGTACCCGAGCCCAATATTTATACTGTTTATACAAAACACATTTCCGTTGGAATTTAATGACTTGGCAAAATGTAAACAGGATGCAAGACGGACCTCCAAATAATAACACGTCACACAGTCGATGTTTTTTTATTGACACGTCTAAGCTGCGGCAGTGCGACCTCTAACCTCTGCATGTGTCCCAGCGTGTGCGTGACCACAGACAAAGACACACGCGCGATACGGTATAACGACCTATGTGCGTTTCTACATTAACCCCGGTAGCGTCTTCGTTTATATATCTCGGTGAACGATCGTCCCCCCCCCATTGACACGGCGTGGAGTATTGTGTAGTGTAGCGAAATATAGATTTGAAGCTTTCGTGACTGCAAGGATTCATATTCTTAGGGTTTTGTCGGTAAAGTCACATAGGTAAAAATTAAAATTAATAAAAGTAAAAGAAAAATAATTATCTTACTTGATACATCTATCGTGCTGCGACGGTTCCACCTGAAGACGGAGGCTTGTGTTGCCTCCGAAACGTCGTGATTTTTATTTTATTTTAATTTTACTTTTATTAATTTTAATTATAATTTTTTACCTACGTGACTTTACCGATCAAACCTAAGAGTAGTGTAGCGAACTCAACGTTTAAGCTTCCCACGTTGTTTCCAGCCCCCTTTTCAGATGTGGCGCAGCGGGAAATGATGGCTGCATCTCCGTTTCTTTTCGATTTGCATTCTGCCTTTTGACCAAAGCCTCCGCGCAGCCGACCCGTCTCGCCAAACCACGGGGAGCCTCGCGGTCGCCAGACACGGCAGTCGCGTTCGCAAATGCGATTTGCGATTTTGATCGTCAAGCCGTGCATGCCGATAGTTCAGTGTTAATGTGCCACTTCATTGAGGGACTACGACTACTACCGTGGGGGGTATATCTTGGTGTGGTTTGGTAATGTTGTTGTTTTATGCCTTGCCCAATCTTGGTAGATCGACTTATATAATGAATGAGTTAATCAATATATTTCTTATTTATAGTTAGTGACTTGCTTACCGTTGCCTCTATTTTGCACCCCGATCGTTTTTCGCTGTTGCTTGCCGCTGTAACTTGCTGAGCCGCGCACACTTGGACATCTGTGAAATAAGAGCTTCGGTAGCTAATAGAACTCAGAATCCAGGCGTCCGAGTGCCTAGTGCGGGTTTTTGAAGCTCGCCGTTGCCCGACAGATCTTTCCTCCTTTCAGCCACCGACGAAGGGATCGCCGTTACCCTTTGGGTCGCGCTGTGGTCGGATGGATTTCTTGGCCGATCAAAGAGGGAGCCGAGCAACTTGGGGATCGTGGGTTCCAGGTTGAGGAGACTCCAGACTCCGCCCCGGGTTTTCCAGGGCTCGGGTGGAGACACGTGTTGGTGGATTTGAGGATTTGCAATGCTTTGGCAGTGGGTTTCATCGTCGGCACTTTCTCCACCAGACAGTTGCATGCAAGCACGTGCACACACAGATACCCAACTACAAAGAACCCCCTACTCCCCCCCCCCTCCCCCCTGTAAAGCCTTAACAGACTGTAGGGGCAAGTGTTGTTAGTGAGCACCTATGAAGGCCGGCACTGTGGCACGCGTGGGGTTGGGGTGGAACAGCACCATGCCCAGCCGTCATTGTCTCCCGAGCGGCGACGTGTTACACACCGCACGTCCTGAGATTAAGACAGGAAACTTTGCCTTCACTCGGCAGTGGATAGAGCACGTCTGCTGCTAATTACATAGCGTCGCACTGGGTAAGACACTGAACCCGTTACCACGTCGATGGTCCCATGAGCAACACTGTGGTGGATAACGAGGGGGACTGAGAAGTGCTGCCTCCCCCCTCCAGCCCTCGTGTGCTTTGCCAGCCTTCATAGTGGCTACTCACTAACGGCTCTTGCCGTACCTCCAGTTAGCCACGGTTGGCTACGTACGGTGCGACAGAAATTCAACGTACGTACAGACAGGTGAAGTGGGGGAGTTGGGGTCGGGTGGGATTGAGGGGAGTTTGTGCAAGAGGACTTAGACAGAAGAATATGCAGAAGACGTCGAGGTGCACAAACCGATGCACAATTAGTCCTTAAGTTCAAGTTCAAGTTCATTTATTAGGTACAGCCCTGTGAGCCATTCGGCTCTTGAATCGGGTGCAACCGCAACAAACAAAAAACAAAAACATGAACAAGAAAACATCTTAAAGTGAATATGTGACTAAGTGCAAGCAGAACATCCAAGAAAAGACAGCAAAATATTGCAGAAAAAAGCACCGTACACCAACGCTGTGTGCAAAAATCCCAGTGGGATGCAAGTCAAACAACAACAACAACCACAAGACAACTTAGATGAAGGCCATCAGTCTTACTCCGTACTACAACAAACAAACATGGCCAAACCAGTAAACTTTTCGAAATCACCAAAATAAAGCAATGAAACAGTGATCATAGGAACTGTGACGGAATTTTCACAATAAACGACAAACAACATGTACTACCAAAACCCTGCAGCCATAGCTGGCTGCATGAGTCACTCCACAACAGCAGGAGCATCAATCTGGACCAGATATTTCATCCATCAATACCACGTGAGGTCGTGTGGCATCACGTGGGTCCGACTTCTTGTGCGGTAACCGCTTGATATGCGTGGGTCATCAGTTTGTTGTCCTTCCCCTGCGCCCCCTGGTTACGTACGATGCGAAAGAAGTTCAACACACATCAAATAATTCACTATCATTGGCCTTATGAAAACACGCGTGTGTCGCCAAAGTTTTAGCTTCCTTGAGTGGTACCGATTTCTGCTCTGGTCCACGGACGAAACAGATTGATAAAGGGAACCGTTACACTTTTACACACAGTACAAACCCTACGTGCTTACATCCATAGACATCCCATTATAATCTGCCGTGAGTTAGACACTAAATTTATTATTCAGCGGTAACGACATCTAATGTTGGAATAATCTCGTCTGCTCCACTGGGGACGTAATGTCCCTTACACTCAGGCGTGCTATCAATTCACCGTGACGCGTGCGCAGTTTCTAAAGCGCTCTCTTCCCTCCACGCTCGAAGCCGCTTGATTTTTACTCCGATCCGCACGTGGCTGCTTCATCGCCCAAATTGCTCTCAAACCCCTTCTCCGTCAAACCCCCTCCGACCCGCCAACGCTCTGGATTCCTCCCAAGCATTGTGCTGCGATGGCGAGATGTCATCTCCCTCGCCTGGTATGCAGGAAGTCTTGGGTTCGATCCCGACACTGACGCCTGCTGCATATTTGCAGTTTGTCTCGCGCTCTCCTCCGTGGTCACGTGCATTTTTCTCCGGGTCCTCCGGTTTTTCCCTCCACATTCAGAGTTGACGTGCGTTCATAGCGTTTGGCTACTGCTATACATTTCCACGTATTAAGCCACTTCGTTGGGCTATCATCTGTGGCCAGGTCACTTATGAAAAAGAGATAATAGCTCAGTCGGTTTTACCTAAATAGTTTAGTTTTTTTTATCGGCTGAGGCCCAAGTAGTAGTGGTAATGAAAGGGTTGGATGGGTTTTAAATGAAATGAACGAAAGCGATCAGCGGCGAGAAGCTCCCCGGGGGCTATCGAAGGGAGGCCGCTGGCACGCCCTACCGCGCCCGCGTGGGTTCAGGCAAAGAAAACAATTCTAGAAACGATCGCTTAATTGGCGCCCGCAACGGCGTCAGAGCAGAAAGGCCCCCCAGCAGACTGAACACAAATTGTGTCCCCCCCCCCACGCCTCCCGCCCCCCCCCCCCGTTCAAGTATTCCCATAATTGTTTTTTTCCCAGATGCCCTTTGCACATTTGCACAATTGGTGAGGACTTACAAATATAATAATAATAATACGGTGAACATTTCTCGGTGGCCCTAAGATGAAAGGCAAAGGTACAGCCCTGCAGCTGCTTGACTCACAGCACTGCTGGCGGTAGGGCCTCCATTTCGAGGGAGATTTACAGAGCCGGCCGCCACCGCCCCCTCTCCCCCCCCCCCCCCCTCAAATCGTATTTGGCCTGCTGCTCCACACTGGCCAGATGTCTACGAAAATGTGGCAGTACTCACACTTTACCCCACCACACGGGACCTGCCGGTCGACGGACCGTGGTAAACCCGTTGACACCGCTGTGGTGGACAGAGGTGGAGGGGGGGATTCTATAAACTTGTACCATTGTTTCAAAACTGCCTTTACGGGGAGGAGGGGGAACTGGTGACACACTGGTTCGCAAGTCGAACGTGCTGACCGTAACACCACGGCAGCATCCCTTGCCCCGATATACGCCACTCCTATTATATCCGTGGGCCCAACTTGCAAAAACAGCTGCTCGAGATTTGGTTTTGTTCTCTCCCATCTCGTACTTGTTCTTTCGATGAACTCTTCTACAAGTGGCAGGTTTATCTTTACCCTACGAGGGCGTGCTACCCTCCCCCCCCCACCACCACCCGTTCGCTCTGCTGCAAGATTGATGCTTTTGGCGCGGGGGCCGTCAGAGCTGAAATAAATATAGTTTTTTTTTATTCTAACGGCTTGAAATTTAACCAAATTACTTTAAAACCCACATTTAATGTGACGATGGCTTCTATTACACGCGGTTATTGATGAGTGGAAGGTGCCAATCAGCTCAATATGGGCGCCATGGTGGCATTTAGGGATGTTGCGGGTTTGATCCCGACCCTGCCGCCTGCTGTATACTTGGAGTGTGTGGTGTCTCTCTCCCCGTGGTAGCGTGAATTTTTCTCCGGGTCCTCCGGTTTTCCCTCCACGTCTAAGAAACATGCTTTGAGATTATTTGGTTGCTATAAATTTCCACATGGTGATGAGCCATTTCGTTGAGCCTATCATTTGTGGTCACCCAGGTCGCTTCTGAAAAATGGCCACATAGTTCCGTGGGCCTTACCTGGTTAAATAAAAACAATATTTTAGTTTTCGATTTAAAGCTTTCGTGACTGCAGGGATTCATCTTCTTGGTTCTTTCGGTAAAGTCACGTAGAAGGGAAATAATGAAATAATAAAAATTAACATAATAAAATACAATTCTCACGTCGTGAGAAGACAGCGTCTGTCTTTCCGACAGACCTGTTCTTCACCTGAGGACGGCTGCTTGCGTTGTGGCCGAAACGTCGTGAGAATTGTATTTTATAATGTTTTATTTTTATTATTTTATTATTTCCCTTCTACGTGACTTTACCGAAAGAACCAAGAAGAATATTTTAGTTTATAGCTTTAATGCAATTTCAGAATGCAGGTTTAACCACGGGCGGCTCAAGCCTGGATTTAACCCAGGCCCCCTCAGCTTCGTTGGCTCCACATGGTGACCTCTGCCAGTCACCTGGCCACCTCTCTCTCACCGTTGTTTCTCGCGACAGTTTTCAGAGAAAGCGTCGTCTCCTTTTTCAGTGCCGGCATGCGAATGACTAAATTATAAAATTAATATTCAGGCTTGACACGGCGACAGCTGGTCCCGCCAATTAAAATCGAGTCAATAATATTTAATTAATAGTTTTATTATTGCTACACGTGTCGTACTCGCGAGTTTATCACGCGCGGCGTGGCCACGCTTTATTTTTTCCCTGATTTAACCCCGTCCGCCTGTGGCGGTTATAATTTAGACGCAGCGTATCGAGGATAATGTGTTTTTCGGAAACTTTGCTGTCAGCTTTATATATTTATTTCCTTCCCAGGCACTCCGTGTACCTTTTTTTTCTTACCAAATAACAAAGCCACACAATGCACTACAGCCACAGGAGTTAATATAATGAGAGCCTTTGTGACCACGTCTTGAGTACGTTTTTTTTTACCCCACTGTTGTTCTGTGTACCCAGTTAAACGTGCAACGTTGGGCCGACGTTGGGCCGACGTTGGGGGTGGGGGGGTGGGTCGCAAGTGGTTATAACCTTTGGATCAACGTCGTTGTAGGGTTAGCTCTCCGATGTGTGCCACGTGCTCGGATTTGAACTTGGGCTTCGCCGCGGTTCCGGCTCGACGCTCTTGACGAATCCCGATTCTGCCCTCGACATGTTCTTCAGAGTCGACGGCGTCGAAGTGCTCGCGCACGGTCCGACAGCCTTGTGATTTGATATTCTGCGGAACGTCAGGCCCCGGGGAATTACGCGGCACGAGACCCCCCCCCCCCCCCCCCCAGACCGTGTCGGGCGGCTCGTACGGCACGGCCGTCGAAACCCGCGCGGTGTGGCGAGCGTTGCGTTCATAATCCAGTCGGTCAGTCGGTTTAGTTCGGGTGAGGCCCAGTGCGCAAAGAAGCTCTTTTTCACTGGCGATCCGGCCAAGGGGGGCAAGCAGGTCACGCGGCAAGGGAGGGTTTACAGAGACTGCGAAGAGCGGCTGGTATGAGAGTAGCCAGCACGTTATATGGGAAGGGAAGGTTTACAGGGGCTGCATTGAACAAAAAGCAGGGACATTCTATAAACATAACTAATAACCAAGCAGAGATGTACAATGTGAAGCGAGTGAGCGATCCAAAATAACATAAAAGCTTGACACTAGTCAGAGGGACTCGCCCCTTGGCATTTAATGTGGAATTTATCACAGCGTGAGTTACAACAATTAAAAATAGTTTGTTTGGAATTGTCTTTTTTTGGCATTCGTTTTACTCCCGTAGCTGCAGTGCCCATTGTTGGCTGCCACCATCGTGGTCATGGTCAGCCATGCTCAATCCGCTGCTGGATGAAGACGCGATAATTACATTGAGTGACGCGCGCGCAGTCGTTTCCGCAAAGCGTTGGAAACAAAAACTGCCTGGGATTATTTTTCATTTTTAAATAGCATTGAGAGCCGTGGTGTTTTTGGGAAGATATTTGTGCTGTTGCCCCGATCTGACACGCGTCGTAGGCAAAATTAAAACGGCCACGGACAGATTGGGAGGCCATCGCCGTGATATGAAACCGGACCCCATCTTCATCCGGGTTAAAAGTTGTTAAAGAAATATATTCATTTCGTTATTTATTTACATGAGACGAGACTGGTTGTTGGCGTGAGATGGGTGGCAGCAAGCACCGGAGGGACTGGCCTTGTATTTTGGAGTTGAGAAAGCAGCACACACAAAAACTAAATCTGGCAACAAAAGAGGGAGAGAGAGAGAGAGAGCGAGGTAGAAAATACTTCTTGTATGGATTCGTCTACGACTCTACATCGACCACCGCACGCATTACAAGGTCGCACTCATTACACACAAAGTGCTTGCCACAAATGAACCACACGATGCCTTGCTGATCTCATCAAGGAGCATAGACAATCGCGTGACCTCTGGTCATTCTCGCAGCAGCGGCTTTTGGCTTGGCTACCCATCGAACAACGATGGTAGTCGTTTACAGATGCGCTTATGCGGCCATCTGGAACGCTCTTCCGTCCAATCTTAGGAAGCCACTGGAGCTTTCAAATCTAGATTGAAAACTCATTATGTGTTTAGCTTGCTGTTCTTCTGCCGCATTCCCGATTAGCACGGCCGGCTACATACGGTGCGAAAGAAGCTCAACGTACACACACACACGCACACGCACGCATTCGTACGTTACATGAGCACGGTGCCAGTGGTGCAGAGTCGCGATTGAAACGTCTCATTATTAGGCATCGATTTTAATTGGCGATCGGCGCACAAACGCGCCTACAGCAGACGCGCGCACAGATGGACACGGCGACTCCCGCGCACGCGCGTGCAAACACGCTACAACGGGCGCGCAGACGCAGAACGCGACGTGTGTAAAATTAAGAAACTTCCGTTGGAAGTCGGTGCTACAGCATTGTTGTCGTGGGCCACGCTGCATTAACTGCCCCCCCCCCCCGCTACTCTCCACGAACCCCTCCCTCCTGACCCCCCCCCTCCCCAATTCGATGACCCTCCGCGTCGTAGCCTCGCGTTTGGGTCCGTCTGGCCCGTGGGTCCTGGTGGTGCAGCTGCACCTCCTGCACACGAGATAGCTACCGCCGCTTTTGGCATTTTCGCATGAGCATGCAAAAATATACGTGACGTCAGCAATTCTGTTATGTAACATCACTGCCTGAGAACACGCAATAATTAATGGCCTGACCTTTCAGGCAATCAGTCTCATTTTAAAGACAGGTGATAGTCGCAACATCTTTCGCATACTGAATATTATAAGGCAGCGTTAATAACGTATAATAACGGTTGAAAGAAGCTTGTGTGGCCTCCGAAACGTCGCGATTTATTATTTGATTTCTATTATAATTTATATTATTATTTATATATTTTTTACCTACGTGACTTTACCGGAAAAAAAACCCTAAGAGTATGAATCCTTGCAGTCACGAAAGCTTCAAATCTATAATTAACGATGGCTGGTTGAAAAGATTTGTATTTGAATCGGCCGGCTTCAGTAGAAAACCCATGCTGTTTGGAATCCGTTCAATCCTGCCATCAATTACTGCATAGATCAAGGTACTTTGGTTGAACATGTAGGAATCCTGATTGCGAGGCTTCTCACAATACCTGCCTACTGTGCAGGTATTTGCGGTAATATTCTGCAAGTTACTCAATCTGGATTACTCTTGCAAATCCGACTCTATTGCTGATCTCTTGACCTTGCAAAACAAAACTTTGAGCCTTTTGAGCCCACCGAGGCTGCAAGATGTCTGGGACGCGATGTGCCCCCCGAATGAAATGTGTTAAGGTCACGGTGTGCGTGAGCGCCCGGGGCAAGAGGCAGGCGTGGGCGCGCGCCCGCATCAGTGGTGGGATGATGATGATTTCATTTTTTTTTAATGGTACGGACAAAAATTTGTGAGCCCTGGCCTCGTCTCTAATCCGTGAAATTATTATTTCCCCGCTCCGCGTCCCTCGCGCAGAGCGCGGACATCGCTCGGGGTGCAGCGCGGGCGGGCATTACCGGCGTGACGGAGCGAATTAAAGGGATTTACGCCGATTCTCGTGCCGGATTGGCAGTGCCGCCGCGAAAAAAACACCTCGTGGCGATGAGCAAACGACCCTGACCTGAAATGCTGCAGAACACTTCAATGACGGCAGTAGGCTTTTGATGGTCATGCGTCGTTGGTTGCGGGCTGACTCTTAGGTGAGGTTTGCGCATGGCCCCGTAGGTTTGCTGATCGTGGCGGCGTGGTAGCGTGGGACACTGTCGTCGGAAGCAACGGGAGAAGATGTTTTCTTGCAATGCCAGATGACGGGACAGCTGCGTGTGGATGCATTGTCCTGAGCGCGGTGAGGATGGAGAAAAAAACGTTGCAATTTCTCGGAAACACACGGATCTCTCAGAAAGGGCTCTCTGAAAATAGGACTTTCCTGGAAAAGCAAGGGAGGTGGCAAGCGCTCCATTTGAGTGCCTCATCAGGATAACAAGCAAAAGCCATTGTCATCTCCCCTCCGGTCCGACTCTGTTTTAAATGTGTGGGGTGTGAGGGGGCGGTGAGGGTGACAGGCCGGCGGGCGGGCGAGAAGAACAGGAGGCAACGGGAAATATTAAAGGGGTTTATTTATCGCGTGTATTCGTCGGCGAGCGAGCGAGGTCGAAGGTCATAGAGTCTGGCGAGTGGACGCCCGCTGAGTTTGCGCGTGGAGCAAAGGTCGGCCCACTCGGCTGGGCAGCAGGAGGCCATTATGCCGCAGTGCCACACTCGCCGAAAACGAAACTATTTTTATTTAACCAGGTTAGGTCCCACTGAGCTCCAGAGCTCTTTTTCAGGAGCGACCCGGCTATTACAAATGAGAGCTCAACGAAGCGGCCTGTGATGTGGACATTTCTAGCAGACAAATAACCAAGAAGCATGTTTCTAAAAGTGGAGGGAAAAACCGGTAGGACCCAGATAAAAATTTACGCAACCAAGGGGAGAGACATGCAAACTACAAATATACAGCAGCAAGTGTCAGGGTCGGGATCGAACCCATGTCCTCCTGTATACCAGGCGAGGTAGTTAAACTTCCCGCCACCATGATGATGAGAGAGAGGCACCATGAACTTAAAATATACAGGTGTCAGGGTCGGGATCGAACCCACGTCCTCCTGTATACCAGGCGAGGTAGTTAACTTCTCGCCACCATGGTGATGATGAGAGAGACGCCGTAAACTCAAAATATACAGCAGGCATCAATATCGGACTCGAACCCACGACCTCCTGTGTACCAGGCGAGGTAGTTAACATATCCGAGCCACACAGGTTCGGCTGGCGTTGTTTTAGGGGCACGTTTGCACTCGTGCAGAAGACATGACGCCGCAGGGACACGTCATCCTAATGGCGGTACCCTGGGGTACAAAATTATACAAAATGGCCGAGGCAATTAAATATTTGATTTCTAGGACACTGTTTTTT
This sequence comes from Lethenteron reissneri, assembly GCF_015708825.2. Lineage (NCBI taxonomy): Eukaryota > Metazoa > Chordata > Hyperoartia > Petromyzontiformes > Petromyzontidae > Lethenteron > Lethenteron reissneri. The sequence continues at coordinate 4,813,306 of NC_083825.1, read as the reverse complement.
CCAGGGGTGTACTTCACTCCACGGCTGGGGTACCAATCAATCCGAAATCGGTGCCACTCCACGATGTCGAAACGCAGTGAGGACTATTGCGCCGAAACCCTGAACGCTCGCGTACGCACCGTAGCGGTGCATCGTGCACAGCTCGTCGGGATGAGTCAATTACCGCATCGCTGACCATCAACAGACTAAAAACGACTGCATCACGGACATTATGCAAGAGCCGGTGTACCATGATACCCCGGGGTACCGCCATAAGGTTCAAGTGTTAAGCGACGGTCGTTTTAAAAACATTAAAAAATCGTCACGAGTAGTAAACGAATGATGATCGCGGATGTTTCCCTCACGGCCGGGGGGGGGGGCAACTGTCAGAATGGCAACGTCCAATCGGATTACGGACAGGTGTCACGTGACCACCCCGAAGTTGTGTGTGCTCTGCAGATCAATCGTTCTCAGTCTTTTTAAATCCTTTATATTAAGTTCGCTTGCTTGCTTGCGTGCTTGCTTGCTTGCTTACGACCGTGTAAATCTTTCGGTCGTTTTTCAACCCACTTCCCGTGATCCAATCGAGTTGACATTTTCCACACAGACTCGTTGTGCGTGACAATTAATGTTCGTGAAAATTTTTTTCCAAAATTTTACACTTTATAGGACAAAAATATTATATTTAATTACCAATTGTTTAATACTGCAGACAATCATCTGACCCATAGGTGGCAGCCATCTCAAGCCAGAGGACGAGAGGACTCTAGCCGCCACGCATATAAAGGATTTAGAGTGAAAAACTTTGTTTTTACTGGTTATACTTATTCTTCTTCTTGTCGTACGGCTGCTGATGTTGACGAAGAGCAACGAATGCGATTTCACATTCAGGTGGTTAATCCTGGACAACCGCGTTGGGAGCACTGGGGAGTTTATCGCTGTCAGTGGAAAACCCTTTGAAGATTAACGTCGGTTTCATTGCTTGGCCAGAACGCTATCATGCCACGCTTTCGCCATACCAAGTTGCTCGTTGCAAACGCGTTGCTGGTGATGTTTTCCTGCAATAATTTTCGAGAAATCAACCAAGGGAATCCTTCACGGCGTTCACCCCAGCGCCTTGGCGGCAGGTTTAATTTGATCGTAGAAATCGTCGTGATGTCCGATCTCAACGGATCTCGGAAGTTAGGGGCCGTCCATAAATGACGTCACGCACCTGGGGGGGGGGGGGTCAGACATTTGTGACGATGTGTGATTGGGGGGGGGGGTGAGAAATGTGACGTCACATCAAAATGCGCAACTTTAAAAAAATATGGACAACACGTTCTACTTAATTAAATATACTTTTTAATAAATGTTTTCTCCTACAACATCAGAGTGCAGGGCCACATTAAATACGCACTACAATGACAATAGTTTCAAGCGATTTGAAGCATGTTTTTTTTTTTCGGGGGGGGGGGGGGAGACAGAGCTTTGTGACGTCATATTTGAGGGGGGGGGTTTGACTTTTTGTGATGCCGTGTGACGAGGGGGGGGGGGGGTCAAAAATCGTCCAAAATCGCGTGACGTCATTTATGGACGGCCCCTTAAGCAAAATTTAGCCTGGTTTAGGACATGGATGGAACTTTCTGCAAATACCAGGTATTCTAGACCTGGGCTGTTTGGTGGCAAAACGTAGTGCAATTGATTCTTTAGAATATCTGTGTGGAGCTTTAAGCCTTCCCTTCCCGGATGCGTGGTGGATTGTCTCTGGCTCATCCAGTTTCCTCGCACGTTTTCAATCGCTCGACTCAATCTGTTTGCACGTTCTAATATCGCCCTTAATAAGGGGCCGTCCATAAATGACGTCACGCTATTTTGGACGATTTTTGACCCCCCCCCCCTCGTCACACGGCGTCACAAAAAGTCAGACCCCCCCTCAAATATGACGTCACAAAGCTCTGCCCCCCCCCTCCAAAAAAAGTAAGCATGCTTCAAATCGCTTTCAACTATTGTCATTTTAGTGCGTATTTAATGTGGCGCTGCACTCTGATGTTGTACGAGAAACCATTTATTAAAAAGTCTATTTAATTAAGTAGAACGTGTTGTCTATATGTATTTAAAGTTGCGCATTTTGATGTGACGTCACATTTCTCAAACCCCCCCCCCTCGTCACAAATGTCTGACCCTTCCCCCCCCAGGTGCGTGACGTCACGTATGGACAGCCCCTAAAGTAGGCATCAGTTTGTGTTATAGCGCGGAACGCGTGCCGTCGTAACGCGGGAGGCGCGCTGTTATAACTCGGTTTTTGAGCGGTTAACAATCTCTTCTTTTGAGCGTGTGGTCGGCAAAATCTAACAAGAGCGAGCAGTCATCGCGCATGGGCAAGCCGTAGGGTTGCCACCTGTCCACGATTTCCCAGGATCTCGTCCTCTTTGCCAAGGAAAGCTGTCCCAACAAATCTGTCAGTTTCGATTAAAGCTTTCGTGACTGCAGGGATTCATCTTCTTGGTTCTTTCGGTAAAGTCACGTAGAAGGGAAGAAATAAAATAATACAAATAAAACATAATAAAATAATTCTCACGACGTTTCGGCCACAACACAAACAGCCGTCCTCAGGTGGAGAACAGGTCTGTCGAGAAAACATAATAAAATAATTCTCACGGCAACGCAAGCAGCCGTCCTCAAGGTGGATAACAGGTCTGTCGAGAAGACAGGTCTGTGATGTGGAGAAGACAGGTCTGTCTTCTCGACAGACCTGTGTTCTCCACCTGAGGACGGCTGCTTGCGTTGTCGTCGTGAGAATAATTTTATTATGTTTTATTTTTATTATCTTATTATTTCCATTCTACGTGACTTTACTGAAAGAACCAAGAAGAGAAATCTGTCAGTCGTCGCGAGACTATTAACATTCCCCATTGATGTCAGTTGCGTAGTAGTAGTCGTAATAATAATATGACACTTCTCCAACTACATCACTAGAGACAATGCACGCGGCTCACTCAAAGTTCTCTCTCCCTTCGCGATATTGTGAGATATTCTTCTTCCCGTGACATTGGTTACCTCCTTGTCGGCACGTCAACAGTGGTGGTGGGGGGGGGGGGGGAACTAAACTCACTTGGACTTGTTCCCCGTGGGTTCTCTGTTTTCTTTTATTTTCGCACCTCTGCGAATGATGCACCGCTCGCGATGATGCGATGCTGCGGTGTTGGATCGTTGGCTCTCCCCCCCCCACCCACCTCTTCCCGGTTATTTGCGAGACGAGATTCCTTTTTTTGCCGTGAAGTCCACCCACACAGGGACCGTCCTCACCATCCCCGTTTGGAGATCGCCGGTTGACGGCCCTCTGCAGGGGAGGTCGAAGCCGAACCGATCAGTCCGCACGGCACAACCTTGCCTCCTGCAGGACCCCCCCCCCCCGCCCCCCCGATGACAGATTACGACATCGTGCAGACCTTTGAACGGCGGTGTTGTAGCTCGTGGAGAGAGACAAAAAGCAAAAAAACACAGCAGAGCGGTGCGTTTCTGCAGCTGCATGACGGTGCGTTGCGCGCGCGTGTGTTTGTGGTGCAGCTAAGCGTGGTTAGCGCTCGCTGCGATGCACGCGCTCCGAACCGAGTTCGATTCCTGCTCACGGCCAACATTGGTGACAAATGTCCGGGCCGTTCCTGCAGCCGCGGTGGCGAGATGTTAACTGCCTCGCCTGGTATACAGGAGGTCGTGGGTTCGATCGCAGACCCTGACGGCTGTATATTTGGAGTTTGCATGTTCTCCTCGTGGTCACGTGGACTTTTCTCCGGGTCCTCCGGCTTTTCCCACCACATTGATAAAACACGCGTTTAGAGAATTTGGTTGCTATAAATTTCCCCATCATAAGCCACTTCGGTGAGCTGTTCATTTGTGGCCGGGTTGCTTCTAAAAAAAGAAGAGTTGTATAGCTCAGCGAGTCTGACCTGAAAAAAAAATGTTCAGTTTCAATAGTTTAGGTCGACTCAGCCTCAAATGAATATCTGGCGCCGGTGTGTAAACATCGGCGGCACCTGGGAGACAGCGAAAGCCAGGCCGTGGTGATGGCCACCCACTACCTGGTGTACCGTGCTCGCATGACACCACTTGCCCGAACGGTTTGTTCAAGGCTAAACGGGGATCTTTGTCATCTTGTAAGAATACCAAAGAAAACCTTTGGCCGCGTCGAAAACAAAGACAAAGATCCCCCGTGTAGCCTTAACAGACTGTTGGGGCAAGTGCTGTTCGCGAGCACCTATGAAGGGCGGCATGGCACACGAGGGGGTGGGTGGCCAGCACCACGCCCGGCCGCCTTTGTCTCCCCGTTTGAGACTGATTCGAGCTAGGGGAGGCCCAGGACCGGTTCGGATAATCGTCACTGGTGTTGGTGGCCGTGAGCGGGAATCGAAACCGCGTCGCCAGGTTCGTAGCGCAGCGTAGCGCTAACCGCTACACCGCCGCTCCCCACGTCCCCGCGTGCACACACACGCACACACACGCATTGCACCACAACCGCTCTGAGGATGTTGACGGTGACTCAAGTTGAATTTAGGTCAGTACGGTGAGTTTCATTGCATTTTTAATCACGGTTCATGTTCCTGACACGATACCTGTGGTCAGCAAACCCTGGGGGCAATTTTCGTTCGGCGTGACTACATCGGACTACGTGGCTGCATTTATGAGTTAACCACCGACGTTAGCGTTTTGATTGCCAGAAGGCGATTACAAGTGACGTGCCGATTTACCTACAGAGGGAAGCCTCACTTTTGAGTCTCGCCACTCGTCGCTTCTATTATAAAAGGCCGACCTTCTTTTTATCCGTCAACTAAATAATAATGATACAAGAGCCTTTCAGAGGGGCTGAATAAAACAAAATATAGAAAGTGGATACCCTCCCGCCCGCCCCCCTCAGGTGCGGGGGTAAAACGTTGATCTAACAGGTTTACAACAATTGCTGAACCCCCCCCCCCTACACACCCTAGAGTCAGTAGTATCTACTGGCTCTATAGTAGTATCTACTGACTCTACAGTAGTATCTACTGACTCTATAGCAGTATCTACTGACTCTACAGTAGTATCTACTGACTCTACAGTAGTATCTACTGACTCTACAGTAGTATCTACTGACACTATAGTAGTATCTACTGACTCCATAGTAGTATCTACTGGCTCTATAGTAGTAGCTACTGACTCTATAGTAGTATCTACTGACTCTATAGCAGTACCTACTGACTCTATAGTAGTATCTACTGACAGTAGTATCTACTGACTCCATAATAGTATCTACTGACTCTACAGTAGTATCTACTGACACTACAGTAGTATCTACTGACTCTATAGTAGTATGTACTGATGCTATAGTAGTATCTACTTACTCTATAGTAGTATCTACTGACGCTATAGTAGTATCTACTTACTCTATAGTAGTATCTACTGACTCTACAGTAGTATCTACTGACACTACAATAGTATCTACTGACTCTGCCGTAGTATTTACTGACTCTACAGTAGTATCTACTGACACTACAGTAGTATCTACTGACTCTATAGTAGTATCTACTTACTCTACAGTTGTATCTACTGACTCTACAGTAGTATCTACTGACTCTATAGTAGTATCTACTGCCTCTATAGTAGTATCTACTGACTCTACAGTAGTATCTACTGACTCTACAGTAGTATCTACTGACACTATAGTAGTATCTACTGACTCCATAGTAGTATCTACTGGCTCTATAGTAGTAGCTACTGACTCTATAGTAGTATCTACTGACTCTATAGCAGTACCTACTGACTCTATAGTAGTATCTACTGACAGTAGTATCTACTGACTCCATAATAGTATCTACTGACTCTACAGTAGTATCTACTGACACTACAGTAGTATCTACTGACTCTATAGTAGTATGTACTGATGCTATAGTAGTATCTACTTACTCTATAGTAGTATCTACTGACGCTATAGTAGTATCTACTTACTCTATAGTAGTATCTACTGACTCTACAGTAGTATCTACTGACACTACAATAGTATCTACTGACTCTATAGTAGTATCTACTTACTCTACAGTTGTATCTACTGACTCTACAGTAGTATCTACTGACTCTATAGTAGTATCTACTGCCTCTATAGTAGTATCTACTGACTCTACAGTAGTATCTACTGACTCTATAGTAGTATCTACTGCCTCTATAGTAGTATCTACTGACTCTACAGTAGTATCTACTGACTCTACAGTAGTATCTACTGACACTATAGTAGTATCTACTGACTCTACAGTAGTATCTACTGCCTCTATAGTAGTATCTTCTATCTCCTGTATATATGCCTACACACCCTAGAGTCAGTAGTATCTGCACACATTGGGAGTGATGGAGGGGTTGAAGAGGACATCATTGGGGGTGACGGGCGAGGAACGCAGTGCACAGAAGCGCCACCACAGGAGTTCAGTAGAAGGGGGCTCCGCTGTTTTGGGGATGTCGGACTAATTCCGTTCAAAGTGGGATGTTTGACTTAGGGGTACGTGGAGAATACCCGCCATGCGTGCTCATGGGGGATCACACTCGCAGCTCCCGGCACGGACCGATTCCCTCCACGGACTGAATCCGGTGAGCTGGGTCAAATGTATCTGGAGGCTGGATCCATTCGCTGTGCAGTTATCTCCGGACGCCTTGCAAGAAGCCTCCCATCCGTAAGCCTGTAACACCCAGTGTGATGTGTTTTTACTTGTATCACGCCAGATCAAGTGGCCCTATCGTGGCATCTGCTTACTATGATCCCATCACGTGCAACACGTTTGTGCAGCTATTCTGTCAATCTACTGCCGCACGACAGCCTGCCCACACTGCGCAGGCTGTGAGAATTATATAAACACACTTAACCCTCCACCCCCCCCCCCCAGCCCCTTCGCGGTGTATGTGCGGAGGTTGATGAAAGCAATGGGCATAGACGCGGGCGCATAGGACATTATCACAACAAACCGATTTTTTTTTAAATCCTTTATATTAAGTTCACTTGCTTGCTTGCTTACGACCGTGCAAATCTTTCGGTCGTTTTTTAACCCACTTCCCGTGATCCAATCGAGCTGACATTTTGCTCGTTGTGCGTGACAATTAATGTTCGTGAAAAAAAATTGGAAAATTTTACATTGTTTAGGACAAAAATATTTTATGTAATTACCAATTGCTTAATGGTGCAATGCAATCATCTGACCCATAGGTGGCAGCCATCTCAAGCCAGAGGACGAGAGGACTCTAGCCGCCACGCATATAAAGGATTTATAGTGAAAAACTTTGTTATTACGGGTTATACTTGTTTACGTATCAAGCTGTTTTGTGAGTGGTGGCCACCCACACCGCACACTATCCAAACCTCAGTCTTGTGTAATTCCCAAGTATCTGATTGCAGGCGCGTGCGGAGGGATGGGAGGCAGAGAGGGAGAGCAAGAGGAAAGGAGAGACAGGGGAGGTGGAAGGAAGAGGTGAGGTAGGGAGGGTGGAAGGGGAAAGGCATTTGCGTGGGCTGTGTTGTGGTGAGAGAGGAACTGTTCTGATTGTAGAGGGACACTGATTCATGTTCTTCACATGGAGGAGGCGAGGCTGTGGGGTGATGATGAGGAGGAAGAAGAGAGCGAGAGAGAGAGTGAGCGAGAGAGTGAGCGAGAGGTGGGGGTTTACATAAAGCAAAGTTATAAAAAAAAATACGAAATGATGAACGAAGCAAAGTTGCCGAATACACCGAGCATCTTCTTGTTTCCACTGATCGTAAAAAAAGGAAGAAGAGGAGTCCCGTGGACGCGGTGCAGGCTGGACAACGTCACAAACATTCCATCAAATTCGTATAAAGGGGCAATGAATTCGGTGCGAGCCCAGAAAACGAATCTCTTTAAGAGCAACGCAAAGCCTTTGCGCTGCGCGTACCAAACGCCTTGTTTAGTTCTTTCGAGCTGGTGGTCAGCGCAAGGCCCGAGAGCTTTTGTTGTAGATGCAATGCGCATCTGAGCGCATTGCTCACTCTAATCAAAGGAGTGCACACACCGTGGTCAGCCCCCTCGATGCTTTCACAATCACCGATAAACATTCCGTACACGTCGGGGTCTGCGACGGGTCCGCAGGGCAAGCCGCGGCGAAAGGATGGATCGGAGAAATTAATTTGCGCTCTAAAATTTTAATGCGTGCTCACACACACACACACAAGCATGCACGTAACAGTTGATGTATACATGTACGAGACCGCGTGAGTGTGTGCGTGATGGGGCGTGGGGAGCGGTAGTGTAGCGGTTAGCGCGCTGCGCTACGAACCCGGCGACCCGAGTACGATTCCCGCTCACAGCTAACACCAGTGACCATTATTTCAACCGGTCCTGGGCCTCCCCTAGGTCGACTCAGCTATAAGATGAGTACATGGTGCGATGTGTAAAAACATCGCCACTTGGGAGACAAAGGCGGCCGGGCGTGGTGTTGGCCATCGACCCCCTCGTGTGCTGTAGCGGCCTTCATAGGTGCTCGCTAACAGCACTTGCCCCAACAGTCTGTTTAGGCTATACGGAGGATGTTTGTCTTTGTGGGGAGCGGTAGTCCAGCGGTTAGCGCGCTGCGCTACGAATCCGACGACCCGTTCATGGCCACCGCCAGTGAACACTATCTGAACTGGCCTTGGGTCGTCTCAGCCTCAAATGAGTACCTGGTGTTGTGTGTAAATATGGCCGCTGACGAGACAAAGGCGGTCGGACGTTGTGCTGGCCACCCACCCTCTCGCGTGCCATGCCGGCGTTCTTAAGTGCTTGCTAACAGCACTTGCTCTAACAGTCTGCTGATGTGATATGGGTAAAATGTCGAGCTGAGTGGACTTGCCAATGACTACGAGATCAGCCTCCGTGGAGGAGGAGGCGGCTCATGAAGGACGCATAACGATGCAGTCGCCGTCCAGCAACAACGGTGGGTGGAGGAGCGATGGTTGCATCTCTATCTGTCAGTCATCTCAGGCAGTTAACACAAAACACCTGGGTCTGTCCCGTAACCTCCTGCCAGCGGATCATCGGAGACTTCACGTGACGGTCTCAAAGTGCACCTTGCCTGGCACAAACGCCGCGGTGACGTCACCGCCACTTAACGTCGAACTGCGGCTGCTGTTGTTGTTGTACGTACGTGTTCGCGCGTAGTAAATATGCTTTATGTATTGGAAGAAATGCGTAAACTGTGCGCAGAATTGGGAACGAAGGGGCTGATACGCGCGCCGTGTGTAGACGAGCCCACTGAAGCCCACAAGTAGGCCTGTCAGCAGCCCCTCCGGGCTCAATGATGGAAGCTTCATCTGCCCGTGATGCGTAGAATCTCACTTAATAACACTCGTATTTGTATCGCTCTCCGCTGCCCGTGTGAAAACAAAAGGAATGACGTCTGTATCTCCTGATGCTCCCCGCAGCGTTGGTTGTCCAAATAATCTGGAATAATTGGCAGAGTTCATTTCTAATATCAAGGCATTCTATTTTTTTGTTATCCTTTGTTCGTGGCTGGTTAGGTTTGCTGCTGCGGTGAACCTGCACGGTTTATTGTGACGCTTGTTTAACCAGAAAAGACCCACCGAATCTCAAGACTCTTCATAGGAAGGGTCTTGCCATATTTTTTCAGTCGATGTTAATGCTGGGTGGCCAGATTGTAATTACCTCGCCTGATATACAAGAGGTTGTGGGTTTGATCCAGACCCTAACGCCTGTATATTTGGAGTTTGCATGTTCTCCCTGTGGTTGCGTGGATTTTTCTCCGGGTCCTCCGATTGTGCCCTCTATTTAGGAATAAGCGTTGAGAGTATTTGGCTGTTGTAAATTTGCACGTGGTAAGCCACTTCGTTGAGCTATCATTTGTGGCCAGGTCGCTTCTGAAAAAGAGCTATATTGCTCAGTGGACCTTTTCTGGTAAAATATTTTTTTTATAGTTTAGTTTAATCCCCCAACTCATTCCCTCCATCTCTCTCCACCCCCTGTCGCTGAACCCTACACAATCACGTCACACAAATAGTAAAGGCGGAGGGAGGGAGGGGGGTAAAGAGAGAGAATGAGGAAAGAAAAGTCGACAAGCACGGGATTTAAAAAGCACCGCGGCAGGCTCTGTAAAAAGCTCAGTCGACTTTACCAGGTAAGAAAACAAAAAAAAAACTAACTTAGTTTTAATAAGTGTAATCCCACTTAAGTCATTTGCAGGTAATTTTTCAATATTAGGATTTTTGTCCAATATCAGTGATATTCTTCTTAGTTCTTTCGGTAAAGTCACGTAGAAGGGAAGTAATAAAATAATACAAATAAAACATAATAATTATTTTATTATGTTTTATAATAATAAAAATAAAACATAATAATTATTTTATTATGTTTTGTTTTTATTATTTTATTACTTCCCTTCTACGTGACTTTACCAAAAGAACCAAGAAGATGAATCCCTGCCGTCACGAAAGCTTTCAATCGAAATTTAAATCAGTGATATTGTATTGGGTGTTTATCTTTGGGAGGAAAATGAGGAAACTGGAGTAAACCCATGCGGTATAGGTGGAGACCATGCAGAAAGGTGACTGAGTAGGGAGTCGAACCCAGGCCTCTTCTTGCTATCTTCCGCCTTTTGCATTTCACTTGAGCCGTCGGTATCACGTCATGAAATGAATACATTTAAATTTGGAATGACCTCCAAAAGTTGACATCACAGACGTACTTCTGGGGTCTCTTCGATTGCTCCTCGTCCGCACCAGGCGGTGTCACTTTCCCACGTGACCTCCCGTAGAGGTCAACAATTGAGTGTCAAATAAAGCTGAAGATGTTGTGGTCTCCGAGCTTTGGTTTATGTCGAATGAAGAAAGAAGCCGCATTTAATTGTGGTGGTTTTTATGCGTGATAATAATATGTGACGAGGGTGATAAAATCAACCTATTCATACAATACCCCCCCCCCCCCGCCTCAAATCGTTGCACCTGATGAGTTGATGAGTTAATGATGACGTCACCCTGCTGCTGCTCTATATAAGACCGGGGACAGAGCAGAGCCTCACCATTCTGGCGAATTGCCCGATGATGCTGGATGCAATTACCAGCGAAACGTCGTACTACTCAAGCAGTGAACTATTTGTCTTTTGTCAACGTGACACTTTTTTTACTGATTGGCCGTGTCGGGTGGTGGAGGGTTACGACACATTTATAAATAACGCGATCTAAAACCAAAAACGTTGATTATGACTATTCATAGATGTTCTCTTTCATTTGTCCCAGGAAAGTCTCAGCACAGTATCAAGACTCCTCGTCTGCAACGGTATATTTGGCCAGTTACACCCATGAGAGTTTCGTACGTGGTATGAAACCTGAGAAAAAAAATCCCCATTCATAAAAGGGGACAACCACGAAGTGTCCCACAGAGATGGGTTTTAAAATCTATCGCTGCACTGCCATCTCCTGTCCACTTCCAGCCTAAGCCCACCGCGGCATTGAGGATCTCGTGTCACCGTGGACGGACCGAAGCTTGGATTTGAATCCTGGATTGTCGGAGGCGCTGATTCGGCTCTCTTGCCACAGTCAATTTGGCTTTTTCCATCCTGTCCTTCCATCTGAAAGCCCCCCCCCCCTCGTCCCGTCCCGTCCCCCCTCGTGGGACAGCATTTTTCCATTCCGAGGCCCTCCCGTGAGATTACGCCTCTGCTTCTGCCTTCTCCTGGGGGAGGGAGGGCGTAGGAGGGAGGGTCTCAGATTAAACTTCTCCAAGTGGCTTTACTTCCATGGCCTGCACTTGTGCGTGTGCCATCAAAATCCCCGCGTGACTTCGCAATACAACCCCAATGAAAACTGTTCGAAACAATAAAGCGGAATAGAGAGCGACGTCAAGCCCCCCCCCCCTCCCCCCATCGCTTGGGTATGTGGGATTGTTGCGCTAAAAGAAAATATAACACAAATAACTTTGAAGTCTCTTCCTGTTTTTCACGCCTGGGCATGTGAGAAACTGCGCTTGATTCACATATCCGTGATGCATCCGTGTACAGAAGGTGCAAACCTGCAGTGTCACCATTTATTTCCGGCACGAGAAAATCATTACCGGTTGTTGTTCTGGCAATAAGTGCATTCAAGTAAGGGGAAAACAAAGAGAAAGCACTTCCTGCATTGCTTCCTGATGAATGCATTGCTTTATATTACATTGTGGCTGTACCCATTCACGTCTCAATATCCATCTGACACTTTGTCTGCCTGCGCGTGCGCGCGTGTGTGTGTGTCCGCGCGTGTGTGTGTGTGTGTGCGCGCGCGAGTGTCTCTATACTTGTTTGTCTTTTATGCGTCTTTAGTTGTATGTTTGAATGTGTCCATGTGTGTGTGTGATTTGGTATCTGTATGTGTGTATGTGTGCGCATGTCTGGCTCTGTGTGGGGAGCGGTAGTGTAGCGGTTAGCGCGCTGCGCTATGAACCTGGCGACCCGGGTTCGATTCCCGCTCACGGCCAACACCTGTGACGATTATCTGAATTGGTCTTGGGCTTCCCCTAGATCGACTCAGCCTCAAATGAGTACCTGGGACGATTTGTTGCTGGACACACCACTCTTTTGACCGTCGTAGGTGCTCGCTGACACCACTTGCCCAAATAGTTTGTGTAGGCTATGTGGAGGATCTTTGTCTGCGTGTGTCTATGACGTGTACAACGACGCACCTGCCATACATTCTCATTGCAGTCGCATTCAAGGCAATCAATGACAATGAAAGCTAATTGTATAGCCCAGCACAAATATTCTCATGGGGTGAACAAAACCGTACGCATCTTGATGGGAGACGCATTTTTGTTGTCAGAAGAAAATTAAACCAACAACGCAAATGAGACGGCAAAGACGAGACGAACCAATTTGTTTGTTGACCCGAGTCCTGACCCCCACCTCCCAAAAAATAAAAATCGTGACAACTTTACAATTCGAACCCGGTGCTGAATCGTTACATTGCGAGCGTCTCGCATGTGCCGTGCGTCTGTGTCCTATCGCTAGCGGCGTACGTTTTCTGTCCGTGACCGCGCGCATGATTTCCTGTATACAGACCCTGCCGTGGTGCTTTTTAAATCCTGTGCTCTTCGACTTTTCTTTCCTCAATCTCTCTCTTTACCCCCCCCCCCCCCAGCTCTCCCCGCCCTTACTATTTGTGTGACGTGATTGTGGAGGGATAATCGACAGGGGGTGAAGAGAGATGGAGGGAAGGAGTTGGGGGATTAAACTAAACTATTAAACTATTTATTTTATTATATCAGGAAAGGCACGCTGAGCTATATAGCTCTTTTTCAGAAGCGACCTGACCATGAATGATAGCTCAACGAAAGTCGCTTTTCACGTGCAAATTCATACCAGTAGCCAAATGCTCTAAACGCGTGTTTCTAAATGTGGACGGAAAACCAGAGTAAAATCCTAGCTACTCCCAGCTATTATCGATGAAGTTGGATTCTTAAGTCTTTTTGAGTTCCTCGATCTCATCGAGAGCGCTGAGATAGACAGATAATGGCCTGGATTCCCAATCACTAAGATCCCATCCGATCAACTGGTGCGTGCGTGCGAGCGTTCAGGGTTTGAGCGCAATCGTCCTCGCTGCGTTTCGACATGGCGGATTAGCACTGATTTCGGATTGATTGGTACCCCAGTCGCGGAGGTAAGTACACCCCTGGAAAAAATTTGTGTCCCAGAAATAAAATATTTAATTGCCTCGGCCATTGTGTATTATTTGGTACCCCGGGGTACCGCCATAAGGATCACGTGTCCCCTTCATTCCCATGTGCCCCTCGTCTCGGAGGAGGAAATCCGAGGGACTCATCTTGGTTCCATGGTGGGAAATTATCGGGGTGTTTTTTTTTTCTCTCTCTCTCTATTCCTCTGTGTGTGTCCTTCTAAGAATGGAACAAGAAATGCACTTCTGAATCCGAATCCATTTCTCCAGCCGAAGATGCAAGCAATTCAGCAGCCAGAAGAATAGGAAGAAAGAAGAAATAAATATATACGCGGTGGGGGAAATGAGTGATAATGTGTACGCAGAAAATAGCAGCACTTCACAGAAATCTCCGCTCACTGTGCATGCCGAGATGACAACGCCGTTCTTGCTTGCGTTACTTGCTCGGGCTCGTCATGACCAACGGCCCAACAGAGCTCGGCAAGAGGCCAGGGTCACGGTGCTGTTCATTAAGCAACGGTGGCGCAGCGGCACTGCCCGTGCCTTGCACAAGAAAAAAGAAAGAGGCCTGCGTTCGATTCTCAACCCCGGACGTCTGTTCGCTCTTCTCTTCCCCGTTCTTGCGCGGGTTTTCCTTCGGGTTCTTTGATTTCCTCCCGTAGCTAAAACAAAAAGAAACACTGCAGCCGAACAGGGCAGATCACGAAGGTCGTTGGTGGGGAGGTGGCGGTGGTGGCGGCTTCCAACAGCTTTGGCCACAACGTCACAATCTTGTCAGGGATGTCTCTGCGTATTGGACATCTGTGAAAAGAGCGTTCTGCCCTCCTCAGACTCTCCACCGGTATAAATACATATTCTGCTTCTGTATGCATTGCCAAATGAATGTCCGCGTCCAGATGCACGTGTGATCTAAACTCGCCCATATCCCCGCGTCTCTCAGAGACGCCGCTCTTTGTGTTACCGTGTGTTGCGTTTTGGTGAGCGTTCTGTTTATGCGATCATTTGTGAATGCATTTTAGTTAATATTGAAATGTAATCCAATTCAAATGTAAAATGTAATATTCTAACGCTTTGAAGGACAGCGACAAAAGAGCTGCTTATAAATAATAATGCTGCGTTTTATAGAAAAAAAAACCTTTATAAAAATCAAGGATGGGCGACTATATGTATGTTACAAAATATTAATTACAGTGTACGCATGAATAGGCGTGGAGTGGTGGTCCCAGTGGTTTGCGCACTGCGCTGTTAATACTCGGCGGGCAGAGTTCTATTTGCGGCTGTGCCGCGGAGAGCGGTGGTGGAGTGATGTTGGAGATGCCCCCCCCCCCCATCCCACCCCACCACGTTTCACCAACACACACTGACCACCGTGGTGAAGTATGGTCTAGCAAACCTCGCCATGACCGACCTTGCATGGGCGGGCTATCATCAGGCAGTGGCCACTAGAGTTGAACACGTTGCAGGCTTTCGCGACCAATTTCCTTAATATAGGGTGTTTTGGGTTTGATATTTATATTTACGTGATCTAAACAAAAAAAACCTATATTATGGAGTGGCCACTACGTTCATAACAATGTTTAACAACAGTTTTTTTTATTATTGTATTAAATTGTAACTGCGACTCTGCACAATTAATTTACTCCTTACTGGGGAGTGAATTGTGGCACCCATAGTGTATTGAATGTCAAGTACATGAGCCATTAATTAAACATTTAATTTTCAAAACCAGACTACTGAGTTTGGTATTAAAGTACATTACTAGCGAACAGGAGAATGGCCGTACTGCCTTCAACAAAGCCAGATCATGTAGTCCTGGACATCTGCTTCCATCGAATTAGAGTAAACAAAAATATTTTTCTAGTCCTTTTCTCAAAATCTTAGCCAAGTTGAGTGGCAAAACAACTTTGGCGCTGCAGTTTTTTTAGTGCTGCCAACGGTGGCCCAGCTGAGACCAGCAACTCACGGCACTTGGGAACCCCGGTTTAATCACGGGCGGCAGAAACACAGATAAATTGCAACGCCTGGAATATCGGTGCTCTTACTCCCAAGCCAGCCAGCCAGCCACCGTGAACAGGGTTGCTATTTTATTTTTTATTTTTTACGGAATCATTTTTCAGAAAAAAAAAAAAATTGCAGCGCTGGGCGACTGGCGGCGTTATGTGGCTGTGATGACCTTTGCTGGAAACCAGCCTTAATGTAGGCAGCAGATTCTATTTTAGTCAGAGGCTTGGTCCAGTCGAGGACGACCTGTGGAAATCAAGCCTCACCCAGGTCACTCTTGAAAATGAGACTCTACGCTGGTGTCGTGAGTACTCACCTTGGTGAAACAAAATCAACTTGGACTTGTCCGTGGACTTCACGTAAAGTCTTTCTCTTTGACTGGTCGACAAAATCAGTAAAACATTTAGTCCACTCTTCGTTGTTAATCCTTTCCCATTCCGATGACGTACGTGTTCGTACGCGTACGTCATCAGAACGGAATCTGAAGTAAAAGGCCACGCGGGAGGCCGTGTGGCACCGTTTGGTGCCGGCTATCGTAGAGTGGCAGTCGTGTCACTGCGGTTCTCTGCGGTGAGTGCAGCGTCTTTAAAAACAGCGGCGCTACGCCTCTCTAATTATCGCTCACCGCTTGTGCCGTTCCGAGATTCGACGGTGAACGGGACACCCACCCTGCAACTTGCAGACGTCTCGGAAAGGGTTAAATGTGATGGACGCACACATTCGCCCCCACCCAGTATTATCAGGTCAGCCACGCGGTGAACTGAGTAAATATTTAATGTATACGCCGCCAATTACCAACGCGTGGACTTCCGTGGGTGCACTGCTGTCTCTATAACAATGTTACCAAAATTATATAAGGTCCGCGTCTACGTTCAGCCGGGTGAACTTCATCTCGTCACGGCCGATCAGGCTTTAGTGTCTGGCGGTGGGTGGGAGGGGGGGAGAGTTAGGGGCCGTAGTCACCATCGCGCTTGATGATTATCATCGTCGTCCCCCGTCCCCCCACGTAAATAATACATTAAAAAGCAACAACAATTTCACCGTGTCACGCGCGGCCCAGTATCCGCTCGCTCGCGACGAGAAGGGACCGACTCAGAGGCGCGGGGAGGAATCAGATGAGCGGGTGCGCCGGTGCCCACAATTGCCCAAGCTCTGTGTTCCTCGACATATCAAGGCGTTGTTGGCCAGTTAATGAGCGTTTCTATGCGGCAGGAAACTGGAGTGCCGGGTGAAGACCCACGGTTGCGAGGGGGGCAACACTCCATCCCCGTACAGGTAGAACAGGTGGAGTCGCACAATGTTTGCACTGCTTTCACCTGGCAAGCCAGGGTATGGGCACCTACTCATCGACGCACACAGGAAGGGAGTTTCGCAAGCATTTCCGCGATGCACCAACCCCATGCCTCCACAGGCTTGTGTAGCTACCATCACTCGGCAAGGACTGGGTGCTTTCACAGCCTGTAATCTCTGATCAAGGGTGCCATGGTGGCGAGATGTTGACTACCTCGCCTGGCATATAGGACGTTGTGGGTTTGATCCCGACCCGGCCGCCTGCTGTATATTTGGAGTTTGTGGTGTCTCTCTGCCCGTGGTCGTTTGGATTTTTCTCCGGGTCCCCCGGTTTTTCCCTCCACATTTAGAATCAACATCAACGCGTACAGAGTATTTGGCTGCTATATATTTGCGTCCGATAAGCCGCTTCGTTGAGCTATCATTTACGTGACCTGGTCGCTTCTGCAAAAAGGGCTGTACAGCTCAGTGGACCTAACCTGGTAAAATAAAAAAAAATTGTTGAATCGTTTTTCTGAGCTCCCTTCAACAACATAGCAGCACTGCCGTGGATGCACGAGGGATGCTGGCAGCGTGCTACTGCCAGCGATGAGTTATGGGGTTGACTTCTTCCTGGGTTCAGATTTCTCCCCTCCGCATCCACTGGGATGGTGCAGCCACAGTGGTGCAATGGTTAGCAGCCCACTGGACTTGCAACCCAGAGGTCACCGGGTTCGATCCAATCTCCCGGCGTGACGTTAACAACAACGAACGAGGGGGCCAATATTCTTAATTTCCCCCGCCTCTTTCCATCCGGCGGTATAAATGAGCGCACGGTCTCGTTATAAGTTCACCTCGAACCCCAAACCTCGCGTGTTTACACTTTTTTCGTCGTTTCCCAGTTTCAAAATTGCGAATTAATATTTGAACCTCTGGCACATTGTCCGTGATGCAGTCATTTTTAGTGTGTTGATGGTCGGCGATGCGGCAAATCGACTCATCTCGACGAGCTGTACACGTTGCACCACCACGGTGCTTGCGAGCGTTCAGGGTTTCAGCTCAATCGTTCTCGCCGCGTTTCGACATCGCGGAGTGGCACTGATTTCGGATTGATTGGTACCCCAGTCGTGGAGTTAAATACACCCCTGGGGAAAAAAAGTGTCCCAGAAATAAAAAAATGTATTGCCTCGGCCATTTTGTATTATTTTGTACCCTGGGGTACCGCCATGAGGATCATTTATCGAGAGGTGTTGGTGCGCGTGTGTGTGTGTGTACGGGGATTCTTAGACCCAGGAATAAGAGAACGTTGACAAAGGTGGGAGGTGGACAAATACAAAGGTAATTGCCTTGATTTGGCCAAGAAATTAGATAGCTCAAGAAATTGATTTGTCCTTCAGATGAGACGCGATGAATTTGAGGCGCCGCCAGCCCCGGCAACGTAAATTACCTCGAGTCCTACCTCAGTGAGAGCGAGCGATGTTTAGCCGCGACATTTGTCACGAGCGGAATCTCTCCACGGTGTAATAATCTTTTCACCGAGGTCGAAATCTCTCTTCGGAGGCTGAAACTAAAAATAAAAATCAAGGCCAGAACTTTGCAAAGTTCTTGCCACGCTCTTCCATATGACGTAACCGCCATCTTTGCGCATGGCAGGTGAATAAAAGCAGCTGAAGAAGAATCAGGGCGCCGCGATGGCGAGATGTTAACTCACTTGCATGGTATGTACGAGGTCGTGGGTTTGATCCCGACCCTGACGCCTGCTGCTGTATATTTGGAGTTTGCAATGTCTCTCTCTCTCTCTCCCTCCCCGTGGTGGCGTGGATCTTCTCCGGGTCCTCCGTTTTTTCTCTCCACATTTAGAAACACGGGTTTGGAGTATTTGGCTGCTGCTATACATTTACACATCATAACCCACATAGTTGAGCTATAATTTGTGGCCAGGTAGCTTCTGAAAAAGAGCCGTATGGCTCAGTGGGCCTTACCTGGTTAAAGAGTGCAGTGGGCGCAAAGAGGTTAGCACGCTGCACTGTGAACCCATCCACCTACGTTCTATTTCCGGTCATGGCTAATATCAGTGGCGAGTGGTGTCAGAACCGGATTTGGGTCAACCCCCTTTGTCAATAATGTGCACTGACTCGCGTGATAAAGTTGGAATCATGATCAGAATCTTTATTTAGACTGGGGGAGGAATCCCATGAGCAATTGAAGCTCTTTTCTCCCCCCACAGATCTCCAGTATGGGACGGGTCAGCAAGTTACAGCAGTAAACGGCACACAAAACAAAATGGTTAGGAGTGCAAAGTAGAGAAAAAGGTAAGCGAGTCAATGAAAAAAGATATTTAAAAAATAATTCATTATATAATGTATGGGCAAACGGCCCACTTGATGGACACAGCAGGGGCGGGGGGTTCCTTCATCCAGCAATAGACTAATGGATGAAGGCCTGGCTAGAATAAATGAGCACCAGCCGCGCACTGATGCTACCATTCACTTTACGCGCGCGATGCCCAGTCGAGCTTTCGTTGCTTGCTCGACGACACGTCCGCGATCGTCCCTTGCTGCAGCCTTTGCATTTGGCGAGAGATGAGAGAGACGGTGACGCCACCTCTGAAATGGTCTCTCTCTCTCGAGAAGAAGAGCCTGCTGCTTTGGCAAGCTGAAGGCTAAACCACAGCGCCGAGTAGATTTTCTCCAACGAGTGCTGACGTATTCTTAGGTTTTTTCGGTAAAGTCACGTAGGTAAAACATTAAAATTAATAAAATAAAATAAAAATCACGACGTTTCGGAGGCAACACAAGCTTCCGTCTTCAGGTGGAACCGTCACAGTCACGACAGCTGTATCAAGTATCAAGTAAATGGAAGCTTGTGTTGCCTCCGAAACGTCGTGATTTTTATTTTATTTTACTTTTATGAATTTTAATGTATTACCTATGTGACTTTACCGAAAAAACCTAAGAATATGAATCATTGCTGTCACGAAAGCTTCAAATCTAGAATTAAGTGCTGACGTCATTGGAACCTCATTTGCCAGTAAAAAATATGATAATAGTTTTTTTACCCTTCTATCTGGCAACAAAAAAAGTGCATACATTATCAGAGTTATGTTTGTTGTTTGCATTATGACTGCAGGTATTGTGGTCTATGCAAACATGACTCCTTGTAAAAAAGGTGTCAGTTTTGTTGCCAGATAGAAGGGTAAAAAACCTATTATCAGTGCTGACGTCCTTGTTCAAGGTTGCCGCGCGCCCATTTAGAATCGTGCGGTTCGGGGCCACGAGGTATCGCTGGTCTCTGTTTGGCTGGTGTGAATTAAGATCATGGCTCGGGTTGCGCGTTCAGAAACGGGTTTTGTGTTCGGTTTGCCAGTGTGCTTATGGTAAGGGCTCGGACTTACAACTCGGCATATTGTTTCTGTAACACGGCTTCATAAAAGGCTAGATATAGATATAAAATCAGCGACGTCTCGTTGCACAATGTTTTTAAAAAAATCCTTTATATTAAGTTCACTTGCTTGCTTGCTTGCGCGCTTACGACCATGCAAATCTTTCGGTCGTTTTTTAACCCACTTCCCGTGACCCAATCGAGCTGACTATTTTGCACACAGACTCGTTGTGCGTGACAATTTATTTTCGTGAAAATGTTTTCCATAACGTTACACTTTTTAGGAAAAAAAATAATTATATTTAATTACCAATTGCTTAATAGTGGCAGGCAATCATCTGACCCATAGGTGGCAGCCATCTCAAACCAGAGGACGAGAGGACTCTAGCCGCCACATATATAAAGGATTTATAGTGAAAAACTTTGTTTTTACGGGTTAATTTTTTATTGTTGTGCTCGTGCACCACTGCCAACGCACTATCAACCAAATAATTTGTTTAAGGGTAGGACTCGGGTCTTATTGACATCGTGTTGCCAGGGCTATGGCCAGTGGTAGTTTCCGATTGGCTCGTGGGGTTAGGGTAAGGGCTCGTGTCTGATTGGCTCGTGGGGTTAGGTTTGGGGCTCGTGTGTGATTGGGTCGTGGGGTGAGGGCTCGTGTGTAATTGGCTTGTGTGCTCCAGCACGGAGCAGTTTGTTCCTCCCTCCCTCCTGCCAACGTCGTTCATGTCCTCTTTTCTTTAGATTTTATTTTGAATATTCGGGCCACATTTGCATCACGACTGAATTGCAGAAACGCATCGCTTGGCTTTCATTGGCAAGATCCCCCCACCCGCCACCCCCCGATGATTGTGGCATTGCCGCTCAAGACGTCGGCGCAACCTTTGCCGATAGATTGGGGAGGAAAATATTGAAGGATGGCCAGTGGCGGTGAAGAAACTGGGGTCCCGTGGTGTTCACGGAACGCGCGTTTCAAACCGAGGGTTGGTAAAGGACATTGCCGGGGAGGGAAATAACCCTCCAGCTCTTACCGCTGTCAAGTCATGCATTATTTAATCCTACACTCCTCGTTGGGGTTACTTCTGAAGAACAGAGGGATATTTTTAAATGTGTTCTTTTTCGCTTCAAAGGCGATTAATGGTTCCACTGTCAGATATCTGTAACTTTAGCCCCTCAGCCAGTTCGTGTGTTCACCCTCAGCGCTCGCGATATTATATGCACACGTAATACGTGTGTGTGGGCTGTCATAGTTTGTGTGTGCATATAGCATGTGTGGAGCAATGGTGTAGTCGTTAGCGGTAGTGTAGCGGTTAGCACGCTGCGATATGAACCCGGCGACCCGAGTTCAATTCCCACGCACGGTCAACACCAGTGACAATTATCTGAACGGGTCCTGGGCTTCCCATTGGTCGACTCTGCCTTAAATGGGTACCTGGTGCGGTGTGCAAACATTGCCACTGGGGAGACAAAGGTGGCTAAGGCGTGGTGATGGCCACCTAACTACTCGTGTGTACCGTATCGGCTTCATAGGTGCTCACTAACAGCACTTGCCCTGAACAGTCTGTGAAGGCTATACGCAGCATCTTTGTATTTGTAGTGGTTAGCCACAATGGTGCTACAAACCTGGTCACCTCGAGTTCAATTCCTGGCCAGGACTAATATCAGTGCCTAGGCCGACTCAGCCTTGAATTAGTATCTGGTGTGATGTGTACATGCCGCTACTGGGGAGACAAAGGCGACCAGGTGAAGTGCTGGCCACACCACTGATTTCCTCATGCTCGTTGACAGTGCTTGCCTCAACAGTCTGCGTGGCGATACGGGGTGTATTTTTTTTTTACATAAGTGGACAATTCTATATCGTGTTGGTATTTTTTCCAAAATTATCTTCAGAATCACTACCCTAAGCACTATCACTACCACAAGCCCTATCACTACCCCAACCCTCATCTCTGCCCCTACCCCTATTACAAAAAACCAGAATGAATCATGGTAAGCAAATCAGAATCGGAATCTTGATTTATCCTGGAAAAATCCGAAGAGCAATAAAGCTCTTTTTCACAGATGTCCAATACGGGTGGGTCAGAACGTGACAACAACAACAAGGAATAAACACACACAATAGGAGTACAAAGTATAGAATAGGTAAACAAATCACTTAAAAATATATCAACCAAATGAATCGAAAGTTTTTTTTTTTTATCTTACCAGGTAAACCCAACTGAGTTCTCCCACTGCTTTGTCAGAAACGAACACAGCCACCAATGGCGGCTTAAGGCGCAGTGGCTTATCACGTGGAAATTTACAGCAGCAAAATTAAATGAAATGATAACACTGGTCAACAAAAAAAAAACTTTTTTTTTCTGGCCTGGACTTTTGCAGCTGTTCTAGACTAATTTCAGATTTGCTCTATCACATCTCATTTTTAAGCTATCGGCATACCCCATTTTCATTGATTTTACCCGAAATTAACTCTGTCACTTATGATTGCAAGTTGTTGCGAGTCAGTGACTGCTTTAGTGTTAAAAAATGGTGCTGTATATTTAGGATAGTGTGTTTATAATATTATTTTATGGAGATATCCACATTTATTTAATATTTTTCTTCTGCAGTTTTTTTTATTGAAAATGCAATATTTGATATCTCAAAAACCTGAAGTGATAGATTTGGAATTAGCACCCCCAAAATTACCGTTGGAATACCTTATGCCGAAAAAAGTGTGTTGACCAGTGTTATAGACGTGCGGTGTGACACTCGCAGGGCGTCGTGCCTCCGCGCGTCCGTGATCGGCTCCGTTGTTCCCTTTGTATCTTGACGCAGTCGTGGATATTTTACCCGATGCACGACACTATTTTAAATTCCCATTTGTTCTGGAATTAAGCTAAAACGGAGTCGTTTTCTTTTGTATGCCTGATGCAGATAAGAGAGCAACAGTTACTATTTCACATTCAGGTGGTCAAGCCAGATAAGCGCGTCCGGAGCAGCGGAGTAGTTGTATCGCTGCGATGTCGCCTTCGATTTTGCGGACAGGGCGTCGCGTCGTTATAGCTTGCACGGTTTGTTCCAGACGACCGAAGTCGCACTAATGCTGGAGAGTTTTTAATTTTCCATTTGTGCAGCAGGTGTCCGTATCTGTCATGGTTTGTGCTAGTGGATTCGATTTGGGGTGGACCATCCATGAACCAAACTGGGTGAAAACCCATGTTGAAATGTGAGGAACGGGTGGGGGGGTGGGGGATGGTTTTATTTTTAGGGTAGTAATTTAGTGACTGGGGTTGCAACCATCAACTCCGCCACACTCCAGATCTGGCTTCGGTCATGATCAGCCAAAACCCGGATGAATCCGAACCCAGGATCTTGGCATCGCCGGCTCGGCGCTCCGATCTATGAGCCGCCCGGCCGCCTCCGATGTGGACAATTCTAATGGATTTTTTTTCTTGTTTTTGTTCTTTTTCGCTGAAATAAGACGCCCTTGTGCCGAGCTTGTAAGGATCCCCCCCCACCTCCACTTGACACATTCCCCGCTCGAGGCAATGAGCGAAGCCCACACGACGATGAATGGGCGAGCAAATGAATAATAGAGAAAAGTGTAAAGGTGCCTGTGAAGTTGCGCTGGGGGATGGGTTCAACTGATACATCTCGGGTCTGCGTGATGGATTCCAGTCGCGCATGCGGCTAGATTGAATTTACTTTAGCAGTGGGCATGTGTGGGCATGTGTGGGCATGTGTGGGCATGTGTGGGCATGTGTGGGCATGTGTGGGCATGTGTGGGCATGTGTGCGTGGAGGAGCGGTGGCGCTGTGGGTAGCGCAACGTGCAGGCCTTAATAGGTAGGTGCTTGCTAGCAGCACTTGCCCCATCACGCTATGCAGGTTATAGGAAGATGTTTGTCTTTGTGTTTAGGTGTGTGTGTTTGTTTACGATCAGCAAGGCTTCAGATCTCATCCGTATCTCGCAAGCTAAGATGGATTTGAGCCTGGTTCGTAATTCGTATGGGTGACCACACCAGGGCTTGCCAGGCGTTGTAAGCGTGTTGCTGTCGGGAGATGGCAAAGTTGAGCGTCACCCCCGTTACTGTGCGCGGTGGGTTTTTTCTGGGTTCCCTGGATTTTTCCCAAAAAGAAGCGAAACATTTTACGAATGGTGTCCATCCAACAGCGCAGTGGAGCAGGACTCTCCTTTTTAAAGTCCGGCGACTCCTGCGTATATGAAGGTTGTTGAAGGTGCAGCCCTGAAATTGCTCGCTCACGCCACTGCTGACAGATGGGGCCTTCACTTGCCAGAGGGAGCTCTAGATAGCCCCCTGTAGATGCGAATTTGGCCTACTCTTCCCTAATGGTAATACGTCTTCGTAGAATGCTCACACTTTACCCCCACCACAAGTGGACCTGCTTAGTGACCTATTTGTGGTGGGTGGTGGGAGGATACATATGTAAGGAATATGCGAGCCACCCTCACGCACACGCACCACACAGACACGGCATCTCCGCTCTCACTATAACACGCACCAATCACACGCGCGGGAATGCGCTGGACGGGGGTCAGGGGTTAAAGGGCAGTGATGTCACCCGGACCAGGCGTGCCCGACGCCGATGTGTATTGGGAGCGAGGGCAGAGATGGAGGGGTTAAAAGGGGCTGTGGGACGTGTGTTCGGGGTTGGTCTTGGACGAGTGTTGCTGTGCGTTGGAGAAATAAAGAAGTGCTTGAACCATTCTCCGACTCCTCTTCACATATAACAACAACAACATTTGCCTAATATTTCAACTGCCGCGCCTGGAGATAGAATCGAACCGGCGAACTCTGCATTGCCAGTGCTAAACCGTTACACCACGTCAAATATCCCCGCGCGTATAATCGGCATTTATTTATATCATCAATTGGCTTAATGTTCCACTGGTAAAATACATTTAAAGCCTTTGTGACCGTACATGAAAGTGGAAATCGAGTCATTTAAAAACAAATCCTCGCGGGACTGAATTGTAAATCGCGCGTGCTGTTTACAAACGCAAGTATTTGTGTGGCCTTGTTCGAGCGATACGTTGCGCTTTCTTGTGTTGCTCTGCCAAGAGAAAATAACGTAACAGTAACATTTGTATTTAAAATAATAATAATAATATACAGTATTCAGGAGGAGCTCTGTCTGGGAGGGATGCCGCGTGACTGCGTCTGACTGCGTCTAATCGCGATTATTTTAATCCGGTGGTTTTTCGCGCCACAGAACCGTGAAAAGCAAATGTCGCGAGAAAAATTGCCACGCGATGATTTCATCGCTCGTCTTGGCCACGTTCTTGCGCGAACCGATGCGACGTTGGCGACACTGTCCAACTTTTACACTCGTAGAGGAGGAGGCTGCCGCTTAATTATCTCTCGGCTTGAAGGAAGCAGATTCTTCATTTGAACGTTTCCCCCCCATTTGGACGGGCCCCACGCTCAACTCCCGGGGGTTGAGCGTCGAAGGTGAGCGGGAACGTCGTCGAAGACGCGCCACGTGCCCCCCAAACAGGCCAAGACGACGTCGTAAGGTTGGGAAAAGCCCTCGACGTTGGAGGAGACCAGTGCGCGGATGGCACGGATGACATTTCGTGATGCAGTGGGGCCACCAGAGAGCACATGGACGTGCACCGTCGACAGTGGATATGAAAAGCCTGCGGACGCTTGATGTAAAAACGTGATCAGTGTCCAGTGTCTCTCACCAACAACAGAGCGCACGACTTGTAGGGTGCAAATGGCAATGTACACATAGGCCACGATGCATTTGCGCGTTTCTTCAAGGGTGTTGTAGTTCAAATTGTCGTTTAACCCAGCGGTCCCCAACCTTTTTGGCACCAGGGACCAGTTTCGTGGAAGACAATTTTTTCACGGACCGGGGGGGGGGGGGGGGGGGTCATCATTGGATCTTTCACCCTTTTCAAAGAAGCTCTCCAGCGACGTTTGTTTTTTACTCATTTTGGCTACTAGGGGTTAGCAGCTTGTGGGCTTACCAACACTGTGACTGAGACAAGTGCGCAGTGCGGGAAAGAGGCGCAGACGGAAGTGGTAAATAATAAAACAATGGGGGTGGGCCATGCGCGGACTCACCGCTCACCACTATGCGGTGTGTAGAGTGTGTACACACACGGACTCACCGCTCTCACCTCCTGCTGCTGTGCAGCCCGGTTCCTAACAGGCCACGGACTGATACCGGTCCGCGGCCTAGGGGTTGGGGACCCCTGGTTTAACCGATTCGAGCGGGCACCCTGATAGAGCGACCCTATGTACGTACAATATGTATGTTGAACTTGTTTCGCAGCGTACATAGCCTACCGTGCCAATCGGAGGTGCGGAAGAAAGGTCAACAAACTAAACAGGTCCACAAGTGGTCCCTTTCACCGAGGTGATACCCGTTTAAATACGGCGGTGGTGGTGGCGCAGGGAGTGGTTAGCACCGTGCGCTTTGAATTCGGCGACCTGAGTTCGATTCCCGGTCACGGCGAACATCGGTTGCGAGCGATGTCGGAATCCGTCCCCTGGTTGCTGGGCCCCTTCCGCACGCTCGCTCCACCTAACGCCCATTGGGCCAGTGTGGTGAAACTAAACTTAACAAATATTTATCTTAACAGGTAAGGGCCACTGAGCTGTATCGCTCTTTTACAAAAGGCCACAAATTCACTGAACACACCAGCATCTAAATGTGGAGGGAAAAAAACGGAGGATTCGGAGAAAAATCCATGCGACCACGGAGAGAACACGTGAACTCCAAAATATACAGCAGGCGTCAGGGTCGGGATCGAACCCACGAACTCCTGTATACCAGGCCAGGGAGATAACATCTCGCCACCGTGGCAAAGAAGGTCTGACGGCCAGCTCCGGCCAGTAATTGATTGACAAATGTACGCGAATTATTATTACTATTGCAGTAATTGAATTATTATCAGCACAGGCTGGAAGCATGCAACTTAAAAACTACTTTACATAATCGAGGAATGTGTCAGGCAGATGCCCTTTCCCAGAGCGCGGAAACTTTAGCGGCTCGCTCTGCGAAGCGGCAGAGACGGCGTCCGCCTGCTTGATGACGGCAAATGGAAACGGATCGCTTGAACCTGTGCGTGGGCGCGTGAGTTGGCGCGTACGGCATCCTGAGGTTCCTGGCCACGGCCAACACCGGTAGCGAGTGAGATTTGAACCAGTCCTCCCCTGCCCCCCACCAACCCCACGTCCCCACCACCAGCCACCAACACCGTTTCACCAACCCACGCTGCCTGTGTGAGTGAGTGCACGCACACACGTCCTAACTGTTTGGTATACTCACCTGGAATGCAACCCGGTCTCATCAGATCTTGGAAGCTCACAAGCTAAGCTGGTTCCAGCCTGAATAATTTTTCGGGTGGGGGCGGCCGTCGTGAGTTAAACAGGTGGTTGTGTCGGCTGCGGTGTGTCTATATCATAATAAAAATATTTATTTTTCGATTTAAAGCTTTCGTGACTGCAGGGATTCATCTTCTTGGTTCTTTCGGTAAAGTCACGTAGAATGGAAATAATAAAATAATAAAAATAAAACATAATAAAATAATTCTCACGACGTTTCGGCCACAACGCAAGCAGCCGTCCTCAGGTGAAGAATGAAACACCACCAAGCTTGGAGCGTATATTTAAGCTGGGTTGGAGGGGGGAAGCAGAGCGCCTTGTCAAAAGAATTTGCATATCTGCTGCTTGCGTTGTGGCCGAAACGTCGTGAAAATTATTTTATTATGTTTTATTTTTATTATTTTATTACTTCCCTTCTATGTGACTTTACTGAAAGAACCAAGAAGACAAAATATTTATATCGGAGGAATCCGATGAGCTAAAAAGCTAATTTCTCGCGGATGTCCAGCACGTGGTCAACAAAGGGGGGACTGCAGCAAAATCAAAGTGTTGTCCTGTACTATGATTCAACTTCCATGCCTCCCCTACCTTCACCGATTATAATAACTGGCAGATTTCGGGCCGTAATCTTCTAGGTCCTGCAAAGAGCTTGGGGGACTTTCGGCTTTCTATTATAACCTATGAAGCCGAACATGGGGTGACGCTTCGTAGGTTAGAATTAGAAAAATCTAAACTACTCCCAGTAACAAATGAAAATACAATAACATTAAGGATTTTTTCATCAAAAAAACTACGTATCAACCATTCTTAATACGATAACACGTTAGAAAAGTCCCCTCGTGCTATAAATTAATCGGCAGTGTTAAGTGTACGCGACACTTTTTTACTGACATTGACACGGAGCAATTTTGTTTACAAATCTTTCAAATAACTTTTCCTTTACCTCGACTTCGTCCTTGACCTGTTTAAGTACCTTGACCCTTTGATATGTCGCCTCCCCACCCTCCAAAAGAACTCGCCGACTTGCCACGACGACGTTTTCATCATTTAGAATCGCCGCTATTCAAACGTTTCTCAGAGTCGTGTCTACAGAAGACGGGTCGTTAATCACGGTCCCGTTTGTCGTAAATCGATCCACCGTTGCCTTATACAGACGTCGTAAACGCGTCCAGCAAATCTGACCGTCGTAAACCGGATGCAATGTTACCCCCCTTCATAAATCAACGGTTTTTTTTTTTACCTGACGTTAAAGAAACACGTGAAGTCAATATTTAATTGAATAGAAACGTTTAGCGAATATAACGTGCTCAATAAAAAAGGGGCTTTAAAAAAAAATTCCCGTTCAGACACAGAGTAACAGTTTGATTACGGTTTTTGGGTGAGATCGCTTCAGTATAAATGTGTCGTAACCCTCCACCACCCGACACTGCCGGTAAGTTTCGATTTAAAGCTTTCGTGACTGCAGGGATTCATCTTCTTGGTTCTTTGGGTAAAGTCACGTAGAAGGGAAGTAATAAAATAATAAAAATAAAACATTATAAAATAATTCTCACGACGTTTCGGCCACAACGCAAGCAGCCGTCCTCGGGTGAAGAACAGGTTTGTCGAGAAGACCTGAGGACGGCTGCTTGCGTTGTGGCCGAAACGTCGTGAGAATGATTTTCTAATGTTTTATTTTTATTATTTTATTATTTCCCTTCTACGTGACTTTACCGACACAGCCGGTAAGGTTTGCTACACTTCAACAAAACGCGCCAATTAGTTTACTACTTCAGCCCACCGGAAGCAGGTGGACTGCTTCACTATTCTAGCAAATCGCCGGGTAATGCTGGATGTACTCAAATTGTAACTGTTGTGGAATTACTCTCCAGCACACCGGTGGGCTGAAGCAGTAACTGGTTCTTTCGGTAAAGTCACGTGGAATGGAAATAGTAAAATAATAAAAATAAAACATAATAAAAATAATTCTCATGACGATTCGGCCACAACGCAAGCAGCCGTCCTCAGGTGGAGAACAGGTCTGTCGAGAAGACAGAATCTCGACAGACCTGTTCTCCACCTGAGGACAGAATCTCGACAGTCCTGTTCTCCACCTGAGGACAGAATCTCGACAGACCTGTTCTCCACCTGAGGACAGAATCTCGACAGTCCTGTTCTCCACCTGAGGACAGAATCTCGACAGACCTGTTCTCCACCTGAGGACAGAATCTCGACAGACCTGTTCTCCACCTGAGGACAGAATCTCGACAGACCTGTTCTCCACCTGAGGACAGAATCTCGACAGACCTGTTCTCCACCTGAGGACAGAATCTCGACAGACCTGTTCTCCACCTGAGGACAGAATCTCGACAGACCTGTTCTCCACCTGAGGACAGAATCTCGACAGTCCTGTTCTCCACCTGAGGACAGAATCTCGACAGACCTGTTCTCCACCTGAGGACAGAATCTCGACAGACCTGTTCTCCACCTGAGGACAGAATCTCGACAGACCTGTTCTCCACCTGAGGACAGAATCTCGACAGTCCTGTTCTCCACCTGAGGATAGAATCTCGACAGACCTGTTCTCCACCTGAGGACAGAATCTCGACAGACCTGTTCTCCACCTGAGGACAGAATCTCGACAGACCTGTTCTCCACCTGAGGATAGAATCTCCACCTGAGGACAGAATCTCGACAGACCTGTTCTCCACCTGAGGACAGAATCTCGACAGACCTGTTCTCCACCTGAGGACAGAATCTCGACAGACCTGTTCTCCACTTGAGGACGGCTGCTTGCGTTGTGGCCGAAACGTCGTGAGAATTATTTTTATTATGTTTTATTTTTATTATTTTATTATTTCCATTCTACGTGACTTTACCGAAAGAACAAAGAATATGAATCCCTGCAGTCACGAAAGCTTTGAATCGAAATTTAATTGGCACTTTTTGTTTACGTGGCAAATCTTACTGGCTCCGTCGGGTGGTGGAGGGTTACGACACTTTAATATTTCCGCGATCTAACCCACGACATTTTTATTATGAAGAGCAACAGACAACACCACGCTTTGCTCCGTAAGAGCAATGAGACAATGGCAATTGGCAAATTCGAGCGCCGGCACTGATTGCCGCGAAACAGGCATTGAGTGTTCAGACACGCTTCGAAGGCTCCCCCGTCTGCGGGAGGGTTCCCTCCTGCACAATCCTTGCATGGTTGATGGTGGCCTCGGGGTAGGGGAGGGCCTTCAGCCAGCCGTGGATTGATGAAAGGGCAAACGCGCAAACTTAAAATGCTTCGGGTGGTCGGTTCAAGCAGCGGGCAATTGCCCTTCATCACGACAACGGAAAATTGCGACGTGCGGTTGCGTGCAGTGTTCGTATTTGCGTAACTTTGTGAACCCACAATTGGAGGCGTCTTCTCGGGGAATTTAAATAAGGGGGGGCACTATTGCCAGGGAAGATTGCCTGCAGGAATAAGTACTTTGCTTTCAGGATGGGGGGCCCACCGTGCCGTGTGCCGTGTGCCACGCCGCGTATGATGTGCAGTTAAATGTCAGCCATGAAATGGCTCGAGCCCTCTGCTAAAATGCCACGTGCGGATTAAATTCATTTTTTTTGGCAGCTTCAATCAGAATATTTTTTTAGTTTTTGTAACGCAAAGCCACCCAGCAGTGACACGAGCCTGTGGCGTGTGGACGTGTGTGTAAATATGTGTGCGCGTGTGTTTCCGTGCGAGCTGTTTGTCTCAGCGTATTTTTGTGTTGTAGGTATGGGGCAGGCGATAGTGTAGCGAGTAGCGCTGCGGTTCGAACCTGGAAAGTCGAGTTCGAATCCCGCTCCCGGCCAACACCAGTGACGATTATCTGAACCGGTTCTGGACCTCCCCTAGGCCGACTCGGCCTTAAATTAGTATCTGGTGTAAACATCGCCACTAGGAAGACAAAAGCGGACGGGCATCTGACCACCCACCCCCTCTTGTTCCGTGCCGGCCTTCAAAGGTTCTTACTTACAGGATTTGCCCCAAAAGTCTGATAAGGCTATGAAGGTGATCTTTGTCTTGGTACATGCCACTGTTTCTGTGCGTGTGTCTGTGCATGTACGCATGCACATCGGCGTTGTGCTGTCCTTAATAGGTGCTCGCTGACAGCACTTGCCCCAACAGTTAATAAGGCTATACACGGGAGGACTTTTGTGTGTGCGCGTGAGATTGCATGCATTCATGCGAGAGAGTGTTTATGCAAATTCGTCTTTGTTTGTTCACGCTTTTGTATGTTTGTGATTTAAGCTCACTGCTGAAATCTGATATTCTGTCACGCGTGCGGGAGAATAATTAATACAAAAAATAAATAACCAAAAATCCTGCAGTGAACGGGGCTCCGAACGGCATGCAAGCCGTCTGCTTAGCCCCGGCTGATTAGCATTTGGAACACTTGGCCATCAAAACCGGCCCATTAATTAATTCGATCTCAATTCTTTATTCTCAAAATGTGTTAAAAGAGCTTTGCATAAAGGTTAAGCGTTATAATATTCAAGCAGACTTCAGAGTTTAATTCCAAATGATGGCCGCGTTGATTGGCTAACACCCGCACTCTCGTGCCCCACCCCCAGCACCCCTCTGACGTGGGTGCTGCTACTACTGCTGCTGCGCTCCCATGGTTTCTTCAAACTAGGCCAGCCCGGTGCCCAAACCGAGCAACTGGGGTTCGACTGGAATTCCCATGGGCACTCTGACCCAGCCAATCTGACTCAAGCCAATCGAGCTGTAAACCGGCCCGTGTGGGGCCCTGTTTTCACCAGGCCGAATAGCCTGCTTCTGCGCAGGGGATAAAACAAGTGGGGGCCCGCCCTACTTACACCTCCATTAAGCAAGCGTGGTTGGCTATGTACGGCGCGTAAGAAGTTCAACATAACGTACGTACGTACACAGTAGGTCACGAGGTCACGGCGTCAATGTAGAAGTGAGGAGAATCATTAATTGCGGCGCTCATGTAGGCGGTGGTTAAAGTGTGGCAGTTCGCTTGGGTATGTAGATTGATATTTATTTGAGCGGGTCCCAATAGGCTGTTAGAGCAGTGTTCTTCACAAATTTCCAGGGGAACGGGAATGGCACTTTCGCCAGATAAGACATCATCGGCGTGAGGGCCGCCACGCTTTTGAAACCATTGGGGTTTGACCGAAGCACGCTGGGGCATTTTCACAATTGTGTATTGTCAAGGGACCTGCACATGAAGGCTACCAGAGGTCGCCAGTGGAATCTGGGATAGGCTATTCAATGGGCATCCTGCGACGGTCCATGGGTTAGAATCAACTTGCGTGGTACAACATACGAGCGCAATAAAAACATTGGGAGTGAAAAAGAATGCAAATACATCACGACTACAAAAAGTCACGGTTGAGTTTTTGCTCAAATGTGCATTGAGGTGGTGCTCTTATACCCGGTTTACAGCCCCGAGTCAGTGGTGGGAACTCCACATTCCTATGATGGCGACAGAGTCGAACCATACGACAGACACTGCTGACTTCCCCCTCACAGTGGCACTCAAATTAATGACGCCCACAAGTATGATGGGCTGGAGTTCCTCACCGCGGTCCATGATTGCTGGCATCAATGGTGTCCAGATTCAGATTCGATTCTGGTGCACCTTTTGTATGACTTTGCCGAATCCGAACGAAGGTCGATGGTCAATGCTGGTGATGGAGTGGCAGCCAAAGTAGGGTAAGGGAGGGGGGGGCTGTCACGGGGTCACTGAACACTCTCTCAATGCAGGCCTACGGCTTGTCTACTTGTTTGACCAAGGCTAGTAGAATTGATCGGCAACAGGCCTGCCACTAATGCAATTCACAGCCATCGCTTGTCAGAGTTGTCGAGCTGGGATGATTCAACACTCGCCCAGGATGGATGCCCACCAAGGGCATGTGATCAGCTCGTGTGCAAGAGGAACTGGCTGGAACGCTGCAACGGTAAACGGCTTGAGTCGGCCTAAATCCAGCAGTGGATATGGAATGTTTGGGGTGCTGCTGTGGCGAGATGCTATCTCCCTTGCTTGGTATACAGGAGGACGTGGGTTCGATCCTGACCCTGATGCCTGCTGTATATTTGAAGTTTGCGTGTCTCCCTCCCCGTGGTGAGATGTTAACTACCTCGCCTGGTCTACAGGAGGTCGTGGGTTCGATCTTGACCCTGACGCCTGCTGTATATTTGGAGTTTGCGTGTCTCTCTCCCCGTGGTCACGTGGATATTTATACGGGTCCTCCGGTTCTGTCCCTCCACATTTAGAATCAACATCAGGCGTTCAGAGTATTTGGCTGCTATGCATTTCCATGTGGTAAACCACTTAGTTGAGCTATCATTGTGGCCAGGTCTCTGAATAAAAAAAATGCTACATAGCTCAGTGGGCCTTATCTGGTAAAATAAGAAAGTGAAATAGTTACAGTATTGCTGCTGCTGATTATGATGATCAAATGTACATAACCATCACTGCTGTGTATTGCATTTGAGGCTGTGCACCGCTCCTCCAGCGGGGCTGCTGATGTCCCAGGCTCACCCATTACGTTTCTGAGCTTATCACAATCATCATCGCCGCCACCACCACCACCAACCAGTGGGATGCCTCTCCTATTTGGGAACACAACTGCAGCCACGTCGCTAATCCTTCTACGCGCGACAAATAAGCGGAGAAGACCCCCCCACCGCTACCCTCTGCCAGCTATCCCCATTCTGGATCGGTGTCGCATGAAATGTTCATGAACATAGCTCTTTGCTGCGCTATTTTAAAATCCACGCCGTCCGATGATCGTTATGAAGGTGAACGATCGCCAGGCAATTGCTCGCTCGCGCCACCGGTCGCGGGATGGCCTCCGCTCGATGCACCTCTGGCTGAGGCCCTCGAGAGAGAGTCTTTGGCCTACTGTTCCACACTTGTACGGCACTTTTGGAGGAGGTGGCAATTTTCCTCGCTGTTCGCCAGTTGCGAATGCTGGATTGTGCCGAGCAACCGCGAACACTGTAGGTACCAAAAGGGCCGCATGTCCCCATTTGGCGGTTGCTTGTATGTATTTACGTATGTTGACCTTCTTTCACGCGATAATAATCGCAGGTGCCGGGGAAGGACAACAAACTAAACGCAACACAAAACGGTTCCGGAGAAACTAGTTTTCAATCTGTATGATTTAAAAACGCATACAGCTCCAGTGGATTCCTTACATAGGAAGGGAGAGCGTTCCAGACGGTCGTCTCGACCCCCGGTGAGTCGGCCGTCGGAATCGGGGGGGCCAAGCTGTCTGGCCAGGCCGCTTGCCCATTGGCCATGGCCGGGGGGCGTGGGGGGGGTGACCCCGTACCCCGGACCCCCCCCCCCCCCCGGCATTCCTTTTTTAGGGCACTTTTTCCTCGGCTCGAGTGGCCACTCGACCGCCATCGCCGCCCCACACCGGAGACGAGTGGCTGCCCCATTGTTCAATTGAGCGTGGAGGCAGTGCGGCTGAGCTCTATTAGGGACGCTCCGCGCGGGCCCTGGAGGACAGACGAGCCGGAGGGCGAGAAGGCGACGGACGGCCCGAAGCCTAATCCGGACAGAGCCCCCACCCACACCCTCTCCCACGGCCGCCTGCCCGCGAGCGACCGACCACAATCCCCAGTTATTTTTTTGTTCCGCAATCTCTCCTTGTTTGCAGCACACCCGCAAGCGGCCCTAATCCCCTTCTCTGCTGTCCTCCTTTTGTGGCGAGACATGCCGACTATTTTCCCAAGCTACGGAAATCAAAT
The DNA here is from genome assembly GCF_015708825.2 of Lethenteron reissneri. Classification (NCBI taxonomy): domain Eukaryota; kingdom Metazoa; phylum Chordata; class Hyperoartia; order Petromyzontiformes; family Petromyzontidae; genus Lethenteron; species Lethenteron reissneri. Next base: position 4,777,954 of record NC_083825.1, on the reverse strand, counting down.
TTGGCATTTCTCTTTTCATACGTTAATTGCAAATCCGCTTGTCCCCCGCCGCATCCAATTCATTCTTCTCGCCGTAATGATTACATTTTCCAGATATGTTTTCATCCTGATGATGCCACTGGCTTGCAATTATGAGGGCCTTGTTTGTTCGCAGCCATAGCAGAATATCAACCTCAAGAGACGACATTCACCGTCGTCATCGTCCGGCAGCTCTGCGTGTGTCCGCGCGCGCCGTCGACACGAGGTCCCTTCACGTCATCAAGTTGCAGCTGCGTACAAAATCCCTTGGCACGTGGTCGTGACGGGTACCGCAAGATTCCGACCGTGTCCTTCCAGCGCTCGGCGAGCTGCGTAGGATAACAGTGCTCGAACGGAAACGTTATGAGGTCGAGCTCCGTTATACACAAAGTGCTTGCCACAGATGAACCATACTCACACCAGAGGTCGCAACCGGGTACCCGATACCCGTACCCTACCCGATACCCGGCTATGGGTAGGGTACGGGTACGGCCGGGTACGGGTACCCGTTTGCGACCCTGGTGCGGCCGGGTACGGGTACGGGTAAGGAATCAAAACCCGTTTGCGACCTCTGACTCACACTATCTTGCTGATCTCATCAAGGAGCATAAACCATCTATGCAGTAGCGGCTTTTGGCTGGCCATCGAACAAAGGTGGTAACTGCATCGCGCGCTTTCAGATGCGCTTCCGTGGCCGTCTGGAACGCTCTTCGTTCAGATATTAGGAAGCCACTGGATCTGTGCACTTTTAAATCTCGATTGAAAAGTCATTTCTTTAGAACTGCCTTTTGTGTTTAGTTTGTTGTCCTTCCCCCGCACCTCCGATTAGCAAAAGAAGTTCAACATACGTACCTCCCCCGACATCTCACCGCCTTCTCCGACTCTGCTTATCGTCAGGCGGTGACGTGGCCAAGCAATGGCGCGGTTCACTGCTGGCTGCAGAGGCTTGCGGTTGGAATCCATCGGCCGCCCTGGTTATTACTGTGGGTGTATTAACCCCTCAAATACGTTGGCGTCTGCTGCACGGTGGACATCGGAGAGCCCTCGTGATGTTCTTTGCAAGAGCAGGCCATTATGTGCCCGCGTCGTGGGCCAAGTTTGTAAAAGATTACACCGAAGAGTTACCCATTGGGGTTTTGTGTAGCAGTCATCGCCCCCACACTGCCACAACTTGGCGGTTTCGTTGAAGCATCGATTGTGATGGTGAACGTAGTGGCCTCTTGTCTCCCCGGTTAAGATTTTATTTTTTGCACACCAGGCACCCTTATAAGGCTGACCCGACCTAGGGGGGAGGCCCAGGACCGGTTCACAGTTATATCGACAGTGTTGTCAGCCGTGGACGGGACTTTAACCCCAGGTCGCCAGATTCGAAACTATCCACTATACAGGCATTCTAAGATGAAGATCCCCTGTATAGCCTTGAACAGACTGTCGGAGCAAGTGCTGTGAGCGAGCAGCACCTATGAAGGCCAGCAAAGGCACACGAGGGGCTGGGTGGCCAGCACCACACCACCCGGCAACCTTTGTCTCCCGTAGTGGCGATGTTTACAACAGCTCACAAGGTACTCATTCGAGTCCGAGTCGACCTAGGGTAGGGCCCAGGACCGGTTTCGACAATCGCCGCTGCTTTTGACCGTGAGCGGGAATCGAACCCGGCTCGCCGGAGTTTGTGGCGCATCGTGCTGAGCCGCTGCACTCGTGCTCCCCACATTCTGTCCACACGTACGCGCACGGTCTAAGGCGGCAGCGGTCGGCCACCAGAATAACAAGAAGAGCCATTTTCTGTGGAATTCGGTTAAAAACAGAACAAAAAACCTTGACGCTCCGAGCCGCAATGCACTGTGGTGGAATGCAAAACGGCGCGTCCTTTGTGAAGAACGCCAGCAAACGAACTTCCATGAGCCGCATGCAGCTCCGGAGCTGCACGTTGCCGAACCCTGGTTGTCGAGCACAATGTTTGGGGTGGGGGCGCTACAGAGAGCCCCCCCCCCCCCACAATTGTACCCCCTGCTGCATTTCCCCTAAGTGTGACCGTCCCGCAGCGGCGAGAGTGGAGAGGCTGCTGCTGCGTGCGAAGAGAGAGACCGGCGATGCTACGATGAGCACCGTCGGCCTGGCCTTGGTGACATTCCAACGCACGGCAGCGGCGCTCAACCCCCGGAGTATAATTGAATGGAATTGAAGGTCCTAATCCTTTTAAATGTCCCGGATTCTGACGAACGGTGGCTGGTGTCACCCTTTTTTTTAAACGGGAAGCGCCACCGCCGCCGAATGCTCAATTGACAGGCATGCCCAGCCTCTCTTTCTTTTCAAAGGGTTATTTTCATTTCATTTAACTCGCCATCGAGCCAAGCAGTTGAAACATCGCGACTGAAGTCTGCAGGCGGGGTCTGGTTCGTCGATCAATCGCCGCCGTGGAGCACCGTTGTTGACGGGGCTGGCGCGTCGCCACTGCCGCCTCCTTCGAAGGGGGTCGGGTCGGTGATCACCGCCGCTGCCGTGACGGACGGACCGACTGCTCGGCTAACCAGCGGCCAAATCACTGCCCTGCTTTCGCCTGCGCGCCGCGCGCAGGCGTCCTGGTGACGCGGGCACGCGCACGGAGGCGCACGAGGAGAAACGGACGACAGAAAGGTGCAAAGATCCCCCCCCGCCATATAGCCCGAACAGCCCCCTGGGACAATTGCTGTTGGCGAGCACCACCTATGCAGGCTGACACGGTACACGAGGGGGTGGGTGGCCAGCACCGTGCCCTAACGCGTTTGTCTCCACAGCGGCGATACATTTACGCACCGCACCAGGTACTCATTTGAGGCTGAGTCGACCTATGGGAGGCCCGGGACCGGTTTCGATAATCATCACTGATGTTGGCCGTGAGCCACTACAGTGTCAAGTGGGGGGGGGGGCGGGAAGCGGTGGTTGGCTACCGGCACACACGCACACGCCATCGGCTGCAGCGTGCACTTGAGCCAGGGTGGTGAGAATGCGCGGCTGGCGGATTTCTTTTTTTAGAACGCCCGGCCATCGATTAGGGGGCCCGGGGGGGGGGGGGGGTTGGGGTGCGGGCACCGCCAAGTCCTGCAGAGCCGTTGAGTGGATGGGTGGTGGGGGGGGGGGGGGGGGGGGGACTTTGAAATTGCAGGGGCAGAGCTGGGGACGACGACGACGTCGCTGCTGCTGCTGCTGCTGCTGCTGCTGCTGCTGCTGCTGCTGCTGCTGCTGCTGCTGCTGCTGCTGCTGCTGCTGCTGCTGCTGCTGCTGCTGCTGCTGCTGCTGCTGCTGCTGCTGCTGCTGCTGCTGCTGCTGCTGCTGCTGCTGCTGCTGCTGCTGCTGCTGCTGCTGCTGCTGCTGCTGCTGCTGCTGCTGCTGCTGCTGCTGCTGCTGCTGCTGCTGCTGCTGCTGCTGCTGCTGCTGCTGCTGCTGCTGCTGCTGCTGCTGCTGCTGCTGCTGCTGCTGCTGCTGCTGCTGCTGCTGCTGCTGCTGCTGCTGCTGCTGCTGCTGCTGCTGCTGCTGCTGCTGCTGCTGCTGCTGCGCACGAAGAGTCGCCAGCAAGGGGGGGGGGGGTGCGGTGGCAGAATCGATCCCCGCCGTCACGATCGCTCGCAAGCGTTCTCCTTCAAGAGAAGAAGTGCGCCTTGCGCGGACGAGCCGCTCCGGACAAAGCTGCTGCAGATATTCCATGAATACAAAACATTGTCCTTGCTTATTACTGTGTAGGTGTCGCTCGAAAGATTTTAATAAAGGGCCTGCTGGTGTAATGCGTTCCGCTTTGTTTTTTTTATATCTGTGTTTGAATTTTTTTTTGTCCGTCGCCAATAAGATCGCAATTATACCCGATATCAGATTTGTGTGGCGAGATGACATTTGGAACTGGCTTATATTGGACTGCTGTTGCCTGTGTTAATGCCACATACGTGCGAGTGCCTGTGTTGTGCAGTGGTTAGCGTAATGCGCTACGAACCTGGGCGAGCCACGTTCGATTCCCACGCAACGGCCAGTAACAGTGGCAAATATCCGAACAGGTCTTGGGCTTCGTCTAGGTCGACTTAGCCTTAAATGGGTGCCTAGTGTGGTGTGTAAAAGCAGCACCGGGGAGACAAATGCGGCCAGGCAGAGTGGCGGGCCACCAACCCCCTCGTGTGCCGTATCATCCTTCATCGGTGCTCGCTAACAGCACTTGCCCCATCAGTCTGATATGTAATTATTTTAACGAATAGTGTATGTGGGGCATTGTGCATTCAGCCTTCGTTGAACTCCTGGCGCGGTTTGCAGGAAATAATCAGCGCTGGGAAGACAAAGGTGGCTGGGGTGTGGTCGTGCTCGGCGCGAGCCCCTCTCGAGATCGGCGTGTCAGCCGAGAGCGGTGCTCGCTCCACAGCCCTTGCGTTGGGTCTGCGTTTGGCTACACGGTGGAGGTGTTTTGATTTAAAGCTTTCGTGACTACAGGGATTAATCTTCTTGGTTCTTTCGGTAAAGTCACGTGGAAGGGAAATAATAATATAATAAAAATAAAACATTATAAAATAATAAAAATAAAACGTAATTAAATTTCGATTTAAAGCTTTCGTGACTGCAGGGATTCATCTTCTTGGTTCTTTCGGTAAAGTCATCACGTAGAAGGGAAGTAATAAAATAATAAAAATAAAACATAATAAAATAATAAAAATGAAACGTAATTAACGTCGTGAGAATTATTTTATTATGTTTTATTTTTATTATTTCCCTTCTACGTGACTTTACCGAAAGAGCCAAGAAGGTGTATGTGTTTTTTTACGCGCACTCTGCTTGCGCGGCGCATTGCTGTGCGTCGCGTGCGACGCACAGCGCCAAGACTTGAATGTGTGCGTGGGAGATAAGTTTGTGTTGCACACACGGCACCTTGTGTATCGTCAGACTGGTGGGCGCTGGGTACGAGGTACACGATTAAGCATATTGGCAGGCTCACGCTGAGCACCCTGAGTGTCACCGTCACTGAAACATCGGCTTAGTGCCGTGCCTTCTTCGGTGCCCTTAGCACCGGTGCATTATTGCATTACGGTACTTTGAGAATTCGTTGCTGCCGCTGTTGCTCATCACTGGATGTGTGGCCCCCCGTGTCAGAGGATCTGACTCGCGATTGACAGGATCGCGTTTGGCTAATTGCTTTTTTCAAATCGGGAGTTGGTTTTGCTTCTTGTGGGGTGGAACCGGAGAGCCTGGAGAAAATCCAACACGCATACGAGGGGTGGACAACACACAACAACGGGTTCACGCAAAACCAACTTGCTGTACTGCCAGGGCTTGGTCACCTCGAAGCCCTATTGTTTGCTCATGCCACTGGCTGGCAGAGGTCCCTCCACGAGAGGGAACGCCAGGGAAGCCCCATTCTCTGGGGTGTTTTGGCCTACTCTTCCACACTGTCCAGACATCTTGGAAGAGGTGAGAGAACCGCCACGCATTACCCCACCACGATTCTTTGCCCTGCCAGTCAAAAAAACCCGCGGCCGACCCGGTTTATGCCGTTGGTTGGACAAGGCGCGGGCCCCGGGGAGTTCAAGAAACCTGCCACAGCCGTTTCAACTGCCGCGCCCGGAGAACAAAACGGAGCGGGCGACCTCCCCTGGATTACGAATCCAGCGCGCTGCCAACCGTCGCGCTGCATCATTAATAAGGGACCGCTGATCGTTTTCACTCATGCTTTATGCTCGCGTGCGGAACGTTATTTTTTTAATCGCCACACATCGGCGGCACCTCCATAAATATTAATTCGCCATTTCGAAAATTGCGAGATAATTCCACCGTCAATAAAGCATTGATGTGGGATCGAGGTCAATTCCTTACAATGTGCATTAATTAATGCTTCCTCCATCCCCCCCTCGCCACTCCAGCCCCCATCGTTTGGGCCACGCGGTCACGCAAAATCCGAGCGTGTCATCAATTTGCTCGGCATTATGCTAATGAAAAAAACCCGAGGCTCAGACGGCAAAAGCCCCGTGATGGAATCCCCGAGGTCAGCTCAGCCTGAAATAAGTGGCCCGGTGCTTTCGGCCCACGTGGGCCGTGCGCGGTAAGGGATGGCGCTGCGCTGACACTCGACAACGCTCCGCCAAGTTTCCAGTCCTGGTAAGCGGCGCGGCTCGCCAGCGACAGAAATTGGCACAGCCATCGGAGGTGGTTAGTGCCGGAGAGGGCGGGGGGAGGGGGCGCTGACACTTTTTCATTTTTCATTTCATTCATTTGGTATAGCCCTGTGAGCCATTTGGCTCTTGAATCGGGTGCAACCGCAACAAACAAAAAACAAAAACATTAACGAGAAAACATCTTACACGGCCATGCTGGCAGCGCGTTTTGCCGATCGCTGCAGACATTTGCGATTCGGGGCCTCGTCACCTGAGCGGGTAGCCGGCTCGTTTTATTCCCGAGGGTTTGGAATTGAGGCGATACTCGATTCACATGTAAATTTTCTCAAATAAATGTATTAATTTTGCACCCCCTTGAGCTCTCTCGGGCAGGAACCGTAAACTTTTACTCGGCTTTCTTGGCACGTTAGTGCCACTGCCGCTGCGTCTACCGGTATGAGGACTCGTCGACAATGACTTCTGTGAGCCACAACTAGCCATGGTGGTGAGATGTTAACTACCTTGTCTGGTATACAGGTTAGATCCCAACCCTGATGCCTGTGTATTTGGAGTTTGCGTGTTCTCCCCGTGGTCACGTGGATTTTTCTCCGGGTCCTCTGGTTTTTTCCTCCACATTTTAAAAACACGCATTTACAGTATTTGGATGCTATCATTTTCCACATGATGAGCCACTTCGTTGAGATATCATTTGTGGCAAGGTCCCTTTTGCAAATAGAGCTATATAGCTCAGTGGTAAAATAGAAAGTTTCGTTTTATACTTTAGTTTAATGCCCGTTTCTGGATTTTCCTCCAAGGTGGCGTTTTATCCCCCACACTGCAGAAGTGGAAATGAGAATCTAAATCTTTATTTATCTGAGAGAAAGATCCGAGAACGGTCTGGGGAGACTGGTGACACCGATGATGCTCGTCTCCTCGGGGCGCTCCTGCCAATTTTTTGTTGTTACTTTTTATTATAATCTGTCTGTTGTCTCCCAGTCATAAAGTTCAAGGTGGGAGGGGTCGCCAGCCATTCATCAGCGAATGTAGCTCAGCGAGCCTTACCTGGCAAAATTATAAAAAAAAAATCTAGCACGCCCACCACTGTAGGTCATCACCTCGGGGAATTAATGCGTTGTGAGGGTCGCACTCATTGTACACAGCAAAGTGCTCGCCACAAATGAACCGCACAATACCTCGCTGATCTCGTCAAGTGAGCATAAACCATCACGCGAACCCCGGTCATTCTCGCAGCAGCAGCAGCGGCGGCGGCTTTTGGCCTTGGCCATCGAACAAAGACGGTCACCGCGCGCTTTCACGTGCCCTTCTGCGACCGTCTGGAACGCTCTTCCTACCGATGTTAGGGAGCCACTGGAGCTATTCACTTTTACATCTAGATTACAAAACGCATTTTTAGAACTGCTTTTTATTTTGGTTAGCTACATCCAGTGCGAAATAAGTTCAGCACACATTCATACACGCAGAGGCCGGACATCAGGGCCAGCTAGGCCTTCTCTGCTGGCCTAGAAATGATCAGAATCAGAAAAATTCATTTTTATAATTTCATATATATTTTCATTAATGCTATATGTAATTTGCAAAGTTCGTTCCCATCAGTCTATTAACGTCATTTCATTGCTACTCTCTCCCTCAGTTACGCTGCTTCCAGTGCAGCTCATAAATTCGAGCTTTTATCCAATCTGATTTTCCACCTGTGCTGTCTCCGCCTCTCCAGGTGAAAAATCTACCATGAGGCCTTCAGAATGTCGAGTGAATCCCCTCTGCTGTTGAAGCAAATGGGGACGATGTTGTTGATTGTCATATTCTTTAACCAATCAGATGTCGAGTTTGCCGTGTTGGGTGGATTCTTTGGCCCAGCCGCCTACGTTAGTATTTTTCGTGTGGCGTGATTGAAGGGCCAGTTAGCTAACTGAAGTAAAACTCGCTAGCACGTAACGTAGCATCATCTAAGATGTAGTTAAACTTTTTTTCGTGACGTTTAGATTTTTAGATGTAGTGCCTTAGATTTTTTTTTCTGTGGGGAAGGCTGTTGAATCCTGATTGTGTTATTTGTGTTTTACGGCATTTTTGCTTGCTTGGTGGTCGTATGAGTAAATGTGACTGGTTGTTGTGAGTTTGTTCTTGTTTCTTTGGTAATCGCATTGATTTGGATTATGCGATGTCTATTTGTGATGCAGCATCCTGTCGTATTGCGTAACAGCGGTACATCCTTGATGGTTTCAGTCACCATGTATTCATGTCTCTGCACAATGAGTGTATTGTAACTCTCATCGGTGTTGAGCCTCGTGTTAAATCACTGTATTCCACTCAATAAAGGTGACTGTCGCTGTGAATATGGGGTGGTTTCGTCGATTGACAACAGCCTGTAGTCCTCGTGTCATGCTGAGGTTATTCGAAGGCCGTTAAATTGCGGGAGGATAGCACTGAAGGCCGAGGTGTAAGATACACGGACCGCCACTGCATACACGTCCCCTTATTGACGAACTGCAGGGTACCAATTTACATTACTAGGTGGACAGAGGTGTTGGGGTGGGGTTGGGGGGGTTTGCATCTGGAATCGAACTTCTAGCCTGCAAGTCCAGTGCGCTAACCACTAAAACCGCGCCATCATCCCCCCATTTCACACAACTGTCGTATAATTATTATGGTTACGTTGGCTTGTCCCGCATATATTGTCTGCAGTCACGCGATGCTCCCAGAAATAATCTCTGCTTCAGGGCCTTGCCCCAAGGGCTGGCAGGAGTAACGGCAGCAGTGCTGCGTGCACGATGCGTAAAAACCTCACTCGCTCGCCATCCTCTGCTGCTTTGCAGCAGCAGCAGCGGCAGCAGCTGAGATTCTATTCCGGTCACTCTGGGATGCTGTGCTATTATATAATTGGAATTCGTACGCACAAGGACGAAGATCCCCCGTGTAGCCACAACACACTGTTCGGGGCAAGTGTTGTTAGCGAGCACATATGAAGGCCGACACGGCACACGAGGTGGGGGGGTCGTCAGATGCCTGTCCGTTTTGTCTCCCCAGTGGCGATGCTTACACATCGCACCAGGTACTCATTTGAGGTCGAGTCGACCTAGGGGGAGGCCCAGGACCGGTTCAGATAATCGTCACCGGTGCTGGCCGTGAGCAGGAATCGAACTCGGGGCGCCGGCTTCGCAGCGCAGAGCGCAAACCGCTGCGCCACCGCTCCCCACACGGAAACACCCGCACGCGTCCACACGCACGTACATGCAGGCAGGTACATCAAGGCCGGATTTGTGAATCTTTGTAGCCCTGAGACGCAGCAGAATACAGAAGAAGATCGCCCCACCACCCCCAACCCCCTCCTCCCCTTCCCACGGGAGGGTTAATCTGTTAGATGGGGGGGGGGGGGGGGGAAGAGGGGGGATAAAATGAAAACCAGCGAATAAAACGGCAATTAATAAAAGTAGCATTGTTTATATTGTTCACATTAAATCTATAGTCTGAATAAGCAATCCTACCTTGCTAAACAAATAAATAATGTGCTAATTTCGTTTTAATGGAGTCCCTCTTGGGGATGTTGGGAATCCTGCATAATTGTTGACATACACACGTGCTCACGATTGTACACACACACACGGTCTCGTGCACACTCAGAAGCAGATATAGACACGTGATCACGATTGTACACACACACACGGTCTCGTGCACACACAGAGGCAGATATAGACACGTGATCACGATTGTACACACACACACGGTCTCGTGCACACACAGAAGCAGATATAGACACGTGATCACGATTGTACACACACACACGGTCTCGTGCACACTCAGAGGCAGATATAGACACGTGATCACGATTGTACACACACACACGGTCTCGTGCACACTCAGAAGCAGATATAGACACGTGATCACGATTGTACACACACACACGGTCTCGTGCACACTCAGAAGCAGATATAGACACGTGCTCACGATTGTACACACACACACGGTCTCGTGCACACTCAGAAGCAGATATAGACACGTGCTCACGATTGTACACACACACACGGTCTCGTGCACACTCAGAAGCAGATATAGACACGTGATCACGATTGTACACACACACACGGTCTCGTGCACACACAGAGGCAGATATAGACACGTGATCACGATTGTACACACACACACGGTCTCGTGCACACTCAGAAGCAGATATAGACACGTGATCACGATTGTACACACACACACGGTCTCGTGCACACACAGAGGCAGATATAGACACGTGATCACGATTGTACACACACACACGGTCTCGTGCACACACAGAGGCAGATATAGACACGTGATCACGATTGTACACACACACACGGTCTCGTGCACACACAGAGGCAGATATAGACACGTGATCACGATTGTACACACACACACGGTCTCGTGCACACACAGAGGCAGATATAGACACGTGATCACGATTGTACACACACACACGGTCTCGTGCACACTCAGAGGCAGATATAGACACGTGATCACGATTGTACACACACACACGGTCTCGTGCACACACAGAGGCAGATATAGACACGTGATCACGATTGTACACACACACAGTCTCTTACACACAGAAGCAGATATAGACACGTGATCACGATTGTACACACACACACGGTCTCGTGCACACACAGAGGCAGATATAGACACGTGATCACGATTGTACACACACACACGGTCTCGTGCACACACAGAGGCAGATATAGACACGTGATCACGATTGTACACACACACAGTCTCTTACACACAGAAGCAGATATAGACACGTGATCACGATTGTACACACACACACGGTCTCGTGCACACACAGAGGCAGATATAGACACGTGATCACGATTGTACACACACACAGTCTCTTACACACACAAGCAGATGCAGATATAGACACGTGCTCACATATCCTCCCTCCCCTGTCCTCCGCCGCCGCTGTGTTGCATATCAGCAAATATACCGCAGCAGCAGCAACATGCCTGCCTGCCTACCATTGGTTTTCCCAAGTGCCGGTGTTTACAAGTTGCACTGGGTAGTCATTTGAGGCTGAGTGGACTCAGGGGAGGCCACACACACATACATACACAAAGACAACGAACGGCCCCTTTAGCCTTTAACAGACTGTGTGGGCAAGCGCTGTTCGTGAGCGCATAATGAAGGGCGACGCGGCGCACGAGACGGTGGGTAGCCAACACCACCACGCCCAGCCGCCTTTGTCTCACCGGTGCTGAAAATAACACACCGCGGCATATTCTAATTAAAGGCTGAGTCGGCCTGGTACACGCACATACTCATGCGCGCACACAAACAGCCTCCTCTTGCGAGCACTGCTTGATCAAAGGGCATTGATATAACAAAATGAATGCAGCCTCTGAACTTAAACAAGTAATGCTTAATTATTAATCTCGCATGGCCGGCTGAGCAGCGAATGGAGTAAGTAGTCTTGAGGCTTGGATGAGCCGTGTGGCAAAGAGGTTGCGTGATCTATTTATATTTGAGCGTGATCTCACAAGGTAGAGTCAAGGGCGCTGCCTTGTGATCGTTCTCCCAATGCGGGCTAAAGGACCGCCACTACCTCTTAGTTAAGCCCTCTCTGAGAGGGCTTGTTAGCCTCTACTTCCAGGCCGGCAACACATCGCGGAATAGGTGAAAGAAAGCCACACTTTACCCCACCACTAAGTGTCCTTCTCATCAGCTGGGACTCACTCGCTGTGAGTTCATACGGAAATGAACTGCATTGAATAGGTTTACTTTACACCATCGGTGCGTGCCTGTGTAAGCCCTTTCGTCGGCTCCACCTGCCGGGTTGTCGACCTTCCTACGCCTTGTGGGTAACTGGTTAAATTACCAGAATTCACCAAGCGCGATGTTTATACCGAAAAGAAGAGGATATGTCCACAAATCTGGCTGTCGCCTGATGAATTACTGGCGAAACGTCGTACTCGAATTGTAGATGTTGTGGGTTTACTCTCTAACACACCGGTGTGCTGTACGAGTAACGGATTGGCATGTTCTGTTTACGTGACAAACCATTACTTATTGTCTGTGTCGGGTGGTGGCGGGTTTAACGACAGACTTATATTTAAGCGATCAAACCCAAAAAAAAAACTCTTATGGATAATGTTGGTCGCGAAAGCCTACGCGTTAAACCGCGATGTTGAAGTTGGGGTGCGTAGATGTGAAAGCTTAGACATACAGAACGGTGACTCCTCGCTTAACGCGTTTTTACGCAACGCATTTCCGCTACAGCGTGGTTCTTCCGTAAAGGGAACACTTTTCGCACGACGGATAACGCTGCACCGCTAAAACGCGGCAATGCGCATCGTACGAGCGCGGCTGAGCGGTGTGCAAATGCTGGGCTTTACACGGGGAGTGATACGGTGACCAGCGTGCCCTCATCTCGGTTCTCTGTCGCGCAATCTCACTCTGTGTACGCGTGCACACGCCGCGTGTTGCCAAACTTTATTGTTACCGCTTCACGCGATGTAAGTCAGCGCTAATGGTAAATGTGTTAAGTTTTATGAACTCGTGTTTACACACTGCTGCCATTTCAGCCCCGGAAGTATTAATTTTTTTATTGCAAACGTGCGTACGTACGTTCAGATGCGCTTATGGATAAGTTCCTGATCGACAGATGAAAAAAAACTAAAATCAGACCCAGATGCAACATTTTGGGTAACTGAAATCAGAGATTTATCCGTAAACATGACATCGCAGAAAGCGACAACGCCAAAAAGAAATTCACATCTGTGCTTGTTCCCATCGAAACTGACATGAGGTGATGTCCCTTTTGCTAGCAAGTAGCCATGCATATATATACGTATTTAAATTATCAGGAGAAAAAAAATCGCAAATCGTTCTTAAGAATCAGAAAATCTTAAATCCAACTCTTTTTTTATCTTAGCCTAATCCCTAATTACAAGCGCATATAATTACGTATACAAATATTGGCTTAATCCAGAATAAATAAGCACCTGCTTATGCAAGGATCAGTCGATGGCTTTTGTCTGATTGCCACATTAGATTAGGGCTCTGTTCACCGTTGTTGGAAAGAGCATTACAAATATCCTACCGTGGCGAGTGATGTCACAATTTAAATGCCGTCCATATATATTATATATAATGAATCAAAGTAATCTTTGAATAATGTTATGAGTTTATTTTTTTATTCATTTATGGAAATTTTCACCAACATTTGTCAATTTGTCTTTGAAATGTTTATTTTTATTTAAACTTTTTTTTTAAATTTACCAGCGCGGTGTCTGCACCGTTAACTCCGGCACCTTGCACCAACGTGGAGCCACCATCTCCCCCCCACCCCCCACCCCGGGCGTTCCATCGCGGTGAAAGGATTCGTCAGCGTTACACAACCATACGTGAACAAAACGGATAAGGGGACCACAGATGCGTCTCCTCCGCGTGCCCGTCTCTCGGCGCGAACAAAATAAGTGTGGGCTTATTCTTTGGTTCTTTCGGTTAAGTCACGTCTAAAGATAACATAATAATCTTCTTGGTTCTTTCGGTAAAGTCACGTAGAAGGGAAGTAATAAAATAATAAAAATAAAACATAATAAAATAATTTTCACGACGTTTCGGCCACAACGCAAGCAGCCATCCTCAGGTGAAGAACATGTCTGTCGATAAGACAGACATGTTATTATTACTTCCCTTCTACGTGACTTTACCGAAAGAACCAAGAAGATGAATCCCTGCAGTCACAAAAGCTTTAAAACGAAATATAACATAATAAATTAAATAATGGCATATTACGACGTTTCGATTGCAACACAAGCAATCATCATCAGGCATAAAAGAAATAGCAACAAAAATCGAACTAGAAAACTATGGACAGACATACAAGCAGACAGACATCACAAGGACACACAGAGAGAGGACACGTATCGGCACAAAGAGAGAGGTCGTTTCTGTAACGGTGCCTTAAATATAGAGAGGGGGGGCACCGTCACAGAAACGACCCCTCTCTTTGTGCCGATATGTGTCCTCTCTCTGTGTGTCCTTGTGATGTCTGTCTGCTTGTATGTCTGTCTATAATTTCTAGTTAGATTTTTGTTGCTATTTCTTTTATGCCTGATGATGATTGCTTGTGTTGCAATCGAAACGTCGTAATATGCTATTATTTAATTTATTATTTTATCTTTAGACGTGACTTAACCGAAAGAACCAAAGAATAATTCCTGCAGTCACGAAAGCTCCAAAATTAAGTGTGGGCTTATTTTACTTTCTTTCACCCCGCGACCCATCGGCCAACCCGCGGCCTTCTGTAAGTGAATAGCATCTGCGGCCATTGATCATCATGCGCTGAAATTATTCACTCGCAAAAAAAAAAGCCGTGGGGGCTGTTGGGTTGCAGTGGGGGGAAAAAATGACGTTACTTTGCGCAGAGACGGATCAATGAAGAGATGCATTGCCCGCTTGTCTATGTTGTCGCGCGTGCGCTCTCGACGAGAGACCGAGTGCAACGCTTGGATTGGGAACATTGTGGATGCTCGAAGCCGGGGGGGGGGGGGGGGGGAGATGGCGAATTAAGTTACGCAAGCAATTTGAACCGTATGGATGCGACTGGAGAGGAGCATCGAAACTTCTCGATTTAAATATTGTGGACAGAGCTGAGTGGAAGGAAGGCGATGATCGCCAATAATATTTCGAGAAAGGTCGTGCCACGTCCGACGTGAATGTGTCTTTGTTTATTTAGTTTTATTTTATTTGTATATTCTTGAAATCACTTTCACTTTCAAGAACATAAAATAAAACTAAACTATTGTTATCTTACCAGATAAAGGTCACCGAGCTGTTCATTTTTTTTTCAGAAGCGACCTGGCCACAAATAACAGCCCAACAAAGTGGACTGTCATATGTAAATGAATAGCAGAAAAACAATCTAAATAACCACGTCGTATATAATAGGAAGCCCAAGTTAACGCGTGTTAAAATGTATATCGTTAAAATGTATTCACCGCACTGTGATTCCAAAGAACACAGGATGAGATTCCAAAGAACACAGGATGAGATGTTACTATCCTTTGTGCAAGCACTTCCAAGAGTTCATGAACAGTGAGCCTGGTGAAATTATATAGTTATAAATAATGTATTCAAATTCACGAATACAGCATTTTTGAGACCCAAGCATCACATAACGCCTGGCTTTGGCATTCTTCCTCGAACCGGTGATGGAACTGTCGACCATGTCAGACCATCATCAACAGGCCGGTGTGCACATCGCCTTCATGAATGGTCAACTAAGGACACCAGCTCCAGTCATGCAATTGTGGCCATGCACCCAAACCATGGACCGCATTAAACTCATAGAGACCCACAGAGATTCATTAAAGACACACCACAGTGCAATTGTGGCCATGCACCCAACCCACAGACCACAGAGTGAACCTCCTGTAGTCTGCACTCCTTCACCGGAGGAGGAGAGGGGAATAGCAAAACAACACAAACTCTCCTGCAGCCCTCTGCTCGTGGCTGGCAGACCTCGACATTGGCTTCTCGCCCCCGAACATTTTGCTGCCCATCGTGCGCAAGAATACAATGCTGTATCGCGAGAAGGACTGTTCTTCCTGGCCACGGCTAACGTCAGTGGCGAGTGATCTCTGGGCCATTCCGCGCCACCAGGCAGCATTGACCGGCATGGTGAAGTATGGGCAAAACAACACTCGTGACCAACGTGGCGTGGGAGAGGCCTACGTCCAGCTGTAGAAAAAGGGGAGCCAAACATCATCATTGTACTGGTAGGAACCTCCTGGTTACACCAGCCCACAGGAGATTATTGTGTCCGTCGTGCAGGGAGGGGCTGGGTGGGGAGGGGCTGGGTGGGAAGGGGCTGGGTGGGGAGGGTGGGGCTGGGTAGGGGGTGGGAGGGGTGGGGAGGGGCTGGTCACCCCGTGGTGCCCTTATAAAACTCAACGTTTAACCTACTCACTCCGACATGTGTCCGCCCTCACAGTCGGGCATATTTGCGGAATACACCACGCCGCCGTTGACCCTGGCCATTGACCGAGCAACCCAACGTTCCTACCAGCTCCCTCCGCAGAAATGTGTTATCTTAAATACTGTATTTCCGTCCATTCTCATCGAGTAATGAAGTTAATAAACACACTGCACTTCTTTTGCACTGTAAGCCTGACATATTAACTGCTGATGTACTTTCATGGAACAAGATTTAACGATTTAAATTTCGATTTAAAGCTTTCGTGACTGCAGGGATTCGTCTACTTGGTTCTTTCGGAAAAATCACGTAGAAGGCAAATAATAAAATAATAAAAATTAAACATAATAAAATACAATTCTCACGACGTTTCGGCCACAACGCAAGCAGCCGTCCTCAGGTGAAGAACAGGGCTGTCGGAAAGACAGCGTCCGGACGATTATACAGCCCTGTTCTTCACCTGAGGACGGCTGCTTGCGTTGTGGCCGAAACGTCGTGAGAATTGTATTTTATTATGTTATATTTTTATTATTGTATTATTTCCCTTCTACGTGACTTTTCCGAAAGAACCAAGAGGAAGATTTTACGAGGTTTTTTTCATACAAAAAGAAAAAAAAAACACCTTTTTGACCTGCCGTGTTGCTTCGAGGGCATTTCTAAAACACAGGCCTCATAATTATGTGGATTCATATAATACTGGGAGTGTGGTATTAGTCTGCCCCAAGTGAGTACCTGGTGCGGTGTGTAAACATCGCCACGAGGGAGACAAAGGCGGACGGACGTGGTGCTGGCCACCAACCCCCTCGTGCCTTGCGGGCCTTCATAGGTGCTCGCTCACAGGACTTGCCATCGCAGCCTGTGTAGGCTTTCAGGGGATCTCTATCTTTATTTATTTGACTGTGCTTGTGTATGTGATTGCATGTGAATGGAGGTGTGTGCGTGTGTGTGCCACTATTAACTAATTTCTATATAATGGGTCAATTATTACAGCCACCATTAGCTTGTCAGCTGCATAACAAGATAACTATTTTAAATGGTCACTTATTACGTAACTAACGCTACAAAAATAAATACACTTGAATTAGCCTGGATTTATGCTTCATACCTGATTTACAAAACATTTCAGTGCCCCTACGATATTCGTAAAAATAATGTTATTTTCCATGAATATGCTAAATTCCTCTTCATATGCACATTATTTTTGTTAAGGCGCTCTTCCACCTCCAACGCAGCTTATATATAAGCTCCTACCTTGGTAGTGTCTCATTCTTCACCTGAAGACGGCTGCTTGCGTTGTAGCCGAAACGTCGTGAGAATTATTTTATTTTATTATGTTTAATTTTTATTATTTTATTACTTCCCTTCTACGTGACTTTACCGAAAGAACCAAGAAGAAGAAAATGTTATTGTTTATATTAATTTGCTGATTCTTAGCTCGTGTGCCTTGAACAGACTGTTTGCTGGGACAAGTGCTGTTATAGGGAGCTCTTCTGAAGGCCGAAACATCACACAAGGTGGCCAGCACCACGTCCGGCTGCCTTTGTATCCCCAGTGGTTATGTTTACACACTGCATCAGCTACTCATTTAAGGCTGAGTCGACCCAGGAGATGCCCAGAACTGGTTCAAACATTCACCACTGTTTATCGGCCGTGAGCGAGAATCGAACTCTGGTCGCCGGGTTTGCAGCGCAGCGCGTTAACATCACTCAATCTCTTCTCCAGTCCATGCCGCGCCCGTTTAGCCCCCTCTAGCTGTTTAGGCATACGGTGGCTGGGCATGCGGGCTACATCACCCATCCAACGCAGCCTTGCCTGCCGGAGGAGCTCACCGATGGGACTTGGTCCAGATCTACACATACACGCACACACACGCACACACACGTACACACACACAAAGGCAAATATCCCCCCGTATAGCCTTGACAGACTGTAGGGGCAAGTGCTGTTAGCGAGCACCTATGAAGGCCGGAACGGTACACGAGGGGGTGGGTGGCCAGCACCACGCCCGACCGCCTTTGTCTCCCCAGTAGCGACGTACACACACACGTGTGCGTGCCCTGTGCGCACGACACCTGTACGACGCCTCCAGGACCCTGCTCACGGGGACTCGAGCCCGCGCCGGCGAAGGTTAATGCTCCGATCCGCGAAGCACGAAGCCAAACATCTGTGACTCGTCCTGCGCGAGCCGTTTGTCACGATGTTTATTCGCGCGCGTGGGCGCAGCTCCATTCAATTTGCCGTTCCTAAGGTGACGTGGCACCAGCCCCGAGTGGAATCGGGGGGAGGAGGAGGAGTTGGGGGGGGGGGGACGTTTCGAGTCGCCACTTAAGAGGTGGCCAATCCAGCGCTGTTGCTGGTGGGGGTATATGGGGGGCGGCGGGAGGGGGGGGGGGCACACCGGGGGGGGGGGGGGGGTGGATGATCGGGGAGCGAGGATTTGGATGGATGCCCGGGGGGGGGGGGTGGGTGGGGGCGGATGCGAGGAGGCCATGCTTGTTAAAACCCCAGTCGCGTAGCCGAGCAAAACATTCAATTACCTCTGGCCACGGAGAGGTGGGAAATCATCGTCGTGAAGAAGCGGCGTTTAATTTGTGGCCGCGTGGTCTCGTCGCGGCCGTGCGTGATTGGCCATTTATTTATTTTGTTTGTTTGTTTCCTCGCCGTCCCCCCCCCACTCCCACCGCTTTCCTTGCGTAGTGGGGGGCCTCGCCAAGGAAGTGGAGACGGCCCCCCGGGGTGGCACGGGGTCGATAGCAGAGGCCCCCCCGCAGGGCACGTGGGCCGAGTTTGCGGCCGCTGCAGCATTCCATTTGGGCGTTTGTCGTTCAGCGTTTGACACCGGCTGTCGTGACCTCTCGCGGAAGACATCGCTCTCCGCGCTGACCCGCTCACGTAACCCCCCTACCCCTTCTCTCTCCCCCCGTTAGTCTCCACGGTCCCCATCTATTCCGTCCGTCTGTCAACACATTCCTGCGGAGGGAGCTGGTAGGAACGTTGGGTTGCTCGGTCAATGGTCAGGGTCAATGGCGGCGTGGTGTATTCCGCAAATATGCCCGACTGTGAGGGCGGGCACAAGCCGGTGTGAGTAGGTTAAACGTTGAGTTTTATAAGGGCACCACGGGGTGATCAGCCCCTCACCACCCAGCCCCACCCCTCCCACCCCCCACCCAGCCCCTCCCCTCCCCACCCAGCCCCTCCCTCACCACCCAGCCCCACCCTGCACGACGGACGGACACAATAATCCCCTGTGGGCTGGTGGAACCAGTGGGTTCCTACCAGTATTAACAGAACTAAACAACAACAACAACAACCCGGAGACGGAATGTTGAACGTGCTGAGCAGGGGGCGTAGCGACTGTGGGTTGCGTGGCTGTCCGGAGAGACGCAGTCGGTGTCGATGCGGCTAAGCGACAACGGTGTCGGACAAAAATCCTGGGGGTGGAGCGTTTGGGGGGGGGGGGGGGGGGGGGCGGTTTCCTCCCTTGAACGAGCTGATGCAAGTGCCCGACTTACGCCGATGACAGAACCTTGAAATGCAGAGTGGAGCACAAACAGCGGGCCTCAGTCGGAGGCTGCTGAGTCGAGAGCCGCTCGCCGTGTAGGTTTAGTCCAAGTGCGGCGCTGCAGGACGCCTCTTGTGCCTGACAGAGAGGAGGAGGACGCCTCCGGCTTGCACAACGTGGCCACTCCGCTGCCTATTGGAAGCACTCAGATCCCAGATTGGAATAGGGGTATCGAGCCAACTGTGATTATCCGTGCATGCCCTCGGGTAGACTTAGACAGAGACCCATAGACTTAGACAGAGACCCATAGACTTAGACAGATACCCATAGACTTACACAGAGACCCATAGACTTACACAGAGACCCATAGACTTACACAGAGACCCATATACTTACACAGAGACCCATAGACTTACACAGAGGCCCATAGACTTATACAGAGACCCATAGACTTGCACAGACACCCATAGACTTACACAGAGACCCATAGACTTAGACAGATACCCATAGACTTACTCAGATACCCATAGACTTACTCAGATACCCATAGACTCACACAGAGACCCATAGACTTACACAGATACCCATAGACTTACACAGAGACCCATAGATTTCCAGAGACCCATAGACTTACACAGCGAGCCATTGCCTTACACAGAGACCAACAGACTTCGACGATAGGGATGTGACGGTGCATTGATTCATCAATAAAACAATTTGTATTCATACGCTTCCAATAGAAGCATTGAGTCATATGCTTAAGAAATAATTACTTTTATGGTTTATGCAAATCGTGTGCAAACGACATGATAATAATGTAGTCTTTTGAGCACAAGACTTATATTGCTTATGTCTGTAGCGTCAGCATCCTATCAATGAGGCCGTGTTGTAAAAACGAAATAAAATCCTCTTCAAATTATCCACGTGAGACGCTTTCCGCTATTTTTGCAGCATATTTTCATCCAAATTGTATTGTCAGCAGAGGGGAGTGTGGAACAACCCATTGCTGTATAACGCTCCTATGGCTCTCGCCGTTCTCTGGTGAAGTATGGTCAAAACCCCCTTTAACCAGCATGGCGTAGGGGAGGCCCTCGTCCAGCAGTGGATTGACAGAGGCCGCACACGTACGTGGCATGTGGATGAGAAACAGGGATATGTGTGTTGCAGCTAATCTTGATTTTAAGCTTTCGTGACTGCAGGAATCCATACTCTTTGGTTCTTTCGGTAAAGTCACGTAGGTAGAAAAATAAAATCAAATAAAATCTAATATATCACGCCTGAGGACGACCGCTTGTGTTGCGATCGAAACGTCGTAATATTTTTGGTTTGTTTTATTTTATTTTTCTACCGACGTGACTGTTTACCGAAAGAATCAAAGAGTATTTGTTGAAGCTGTCACATCGTAAGTTGCCAACCGTGCTAATCGGGGGTGCAGGGGAAGGACAACAAACTAACAACAACAACAAACAAATGCACAAAGACAACTGAACAACGGATGAGAAAATCGCGCAAAAAGTGCTGCGGACGGAGACTCGGGATGACGCTGAGAGACGCGGGAGAAGGGGATGGGGCAGGAGACAGGGAGAGGGGCAAGTTGGCTCAGGTAGTCGCTGGATCGCTTTGGTGGTGATGCCGTGAGGTTGCTCCTCAGCTGCCGCTGGGGGTGGGGGGGGGGGGGTCCCTTGGCTGGGCTGGAGGGTACTCTGAGTTTTTTCGGTAAAGTCGCGTAGGTTAAAAAAAAATGAAAGGAAAATTAATAAAAAATAAAATAATAATTTAAAAAATCACGACGTTTCGGAGGCAACACAAGTCTCCGTCATCAGGTGGGACCGTCACAGCCAGATTTGCTGTACGTGACTTTACCGAAAAAAAACTAAGAGTATGAATCCTTGCAGCCACGAAAGCTTCAAATCTAGAATGGGCTGGAGCGCTTCACTGAGACGCTTGAGATGAGACGCGATGATGATGATGCAGTGTCGCTTGGAGTTACTTACAGTCGATCCTCTCCCCTCCTCCTCTCGTACCTCCCCCTCTCACCCCCCACGTGCCCCCCCCCCTCACCCCCACTTGCCCCCCCCTCTCACCCCCCACGTGCCCCCCCTCTTTCTCACCCCCACGTGGCCTCCCGCACACCCCCCACGTGCCCCCCCTCTCACCCCCGACATGGCCTCCCTCTCACCCCCCACGTGCCCCCCCTCTCACACTCCCCCACGTGCCCCTCCTCTCTCATCCCCCACTTGCCCCCCTCACTTCCCACGTGCCTCCTCCACCCCCACGTGCCCCCTCCACTCCCCACGTGCCCCCCCTCTCACCCCCCCCCACATGCCCCTCCTTTCTCACCCCCCACGTGCCCCCTCCACCCCCCACGTGCCCCCTCCACCCCCACGTGCCCCCTCCACCCCCCACGTGCCCCCCTCTCACCCCCCACGTGCCTCCTCCCTCACCCCCCCCGCCCCCCCCCGCCCCCAGCGTGCGAGCTCATGGAGCAAGGAATCCTGGCGCTCGTGAGCTCCACGGGCTGCGCCACGGCCTCCTCGCTGCAGTCACTGAGCGACGCCATGCACATCCCGCACCTCTTCGTGGAGCGGGGGGGCCCCGCGGCCTCCCCCTCGTCGGCAGGGGGGGCGGCCGGCACGGGGGGCTCTCCCCGCAGCGGCTGCGAGCTGCCCCCGCACCCCCCGCCGCTGCCGCCGCAGACGACGACCGACCCCGGGGCGCCGGGCGTGGAGGAGCCGCAGGGCTACACGCTGACGGCGCGGCCGCCCGCCGTGCTGGGCCACGTGCTGACGCGCGTGCTCGCCGACTTCGCCTGGCGCAAGTTCATTCTCTTCTACCAGGCTGGATACGGTACGTGGCCGCGGGGCAGGTGGCAGCGACCCTGCTGGGTGGGCACGGGTGACCTTGGCCGGCTTGGCAGGGTGGACGCGAAGTTGAACTAAGCTGAAACTAAGCTATGGAATATTTCACGACGTTTCGATCGCAACGCAAGCGATCGTCATTGCTTGCGTTGCGATCGAAACGTCGTGATATATTATTTTGTTTTTACCTACGTGACTTTACCAAAAGAACCAATGAGTATGGATTCCTGCAGTCACGAAAGCTTCAAATCAAGATATTAACTTTTTCTTTATTTTAACAGGTAAGGCCCACCGAGCTATCTGGCTCTTTTTTCAGAAGCGACCTGGCCACAATTGATAGCTCAACGAAGTGGCTTATCACGTGGAAATGCATAGCAGCCAAAGTACTCTGAAACGCACGTTGATTCTAAATGTAGAGGGGTGAAAACTGGAAGACCCAGAGAAAAATCCATGGTAAGAGAGACACTGCAAACTCCAAATAGACAGCAGGCGTCAAGGTCGGGATTGAACCGACGACCTCCTGCGTACCAGGCAAAGGAGATGACATTTTACAACCGTGTCCATGCAGAACCTGGTCAGGTCTTTCGCGGGGAAGTCAGAATATGTATTCATATTTTAGAAATCCGATTGGCTGTAAAGCTCGTTTTCACAGATATCTTGACAGAGTTCCTGTCTCTTTCGCCATATACAATAAATGTATTTTTTTCTCCTTTTAAGGCCACGCGGTGCTACTGACAAATGTGTTGAATGTTGTATTTGCTATGTGTGTTTGTGTGCCGCTGCCAACGCTGCAGTAGCAGTAGCAGCATCGCCTGATAATCTGGCTGACGCTGGGTTGAAGACGCGTTGCTCAGCCTCATCTAAAAAACACAGCGCGATTCAAAATAAGCCCGATCGCAAAAGAGCCCAAGTAAAACGTTAAACCGGTGAAGGGTGCAATTAGAGTCACACATGGCCATGATTTGTAGCTGCTTATGTTCTAAAGTCAATTGTGTATCATTATGTACAGTGGGTAGTCCATTCAGCTGCGAACATTGCCTTGGAAATAAAGAAATTAAACATTAAATGAGGGACCCCCACTCAGCTGGCTTCCTAGTGGGCTGTGCGCCGCTGCGAGGCCACAGTTCAACTCGCGGTGGAATGCACGCGGCTCGCACCCCAATCCCAGATACTCAGCTCCCCAAGGGCCTCGCTGCTGCCTCGTCTCTCCCCTTTCATCTCCCTTTACTCCCTTCCACGCACTCTCTCTCTCTCTCTGTCTCTGCTCCAGCAACCGTGGCTTTCATATTGGTCAACCTTGGCTCAGTTTGAGGTCGACCGACTGTACCTAACTATACGATTTACTATTTTTACTTTACCAGGTAAGGCCCACTGAGCTATGCAGCTCTTTTTCAGAAGCGACCTGGCCACAAATGATAGCGCAATGAAGTGGCTTACCACGTGGAAATTGACAGCGACCAAATGCTCTAAACGCGTGTTTCTCAATGTGAAGGGGAAAACCGGAGAACCTGGAGAAAAATCCACGCGACCACGGGGAGAGAGAGACAAACTCCACAAATATACAGCAGGCGTTAGCCTCGGGATCGAATCCACGACCTCCTGCATACCAGGCGAGGGAGTTAACATCTCGCCACCGTGGCACCTATAACTGCCCACCTCCCCACCACCAACCAGCAATTAATTTAATCAATTACCGAATGAGATTTTCCATCTCATTTGGTAGCCCGAATGTAATTATTACCGTGCACGTGAACAATGTACACACCTTTGTCAATCCACTGCTGGATGAGCGCATTACAACACTACGCGGGTCGTTTGTTAGCGTCGTTTGGCCAGTGTGGGTCGATGAAGGTGTGGAGCGTAGACATGGCAACATAGATAGTACAGCGCAACAGCGGATGTTTCTGCACTACCCTCGTACGCGCTCACAACGTATCCCCGCAGCAGCCTATGACACCTGTTTTTTGCATGACGATTGGCCACCTAAGCATTATCCAGGCTCAAGCATGCTTAGCTTCCGAAGTCCGATGATATCGGCCACATTTCTGGGCGATTTGGGTCATAGAACAATGGTGGAAAAATTTATTTCCATGTTTTTTTTTTATTCTCTATGCGCACTCGCGCAATTTGACACGTGTACCGGTGAGGCATTTAAAAAAAATTCCGAATTGATCGATGAATCGATGCATCGCTGTTATGCCTGGTACAGGCATCGGTGGCCGTTTCCCCGCCTTCCTTCCACGGGATTGCTCGTGCCGTTTGCTCTCACCTGCGTAAATCAAGAAAATTGAATCGCGTTAAACCACGAAGCCACCGGGGAGCACTTAAAGACTCCCTCCGGCGCATTAACCAATTAACCAACGGAGCAGACACATTGATCAATTTAGACGCTACCCAACGCGTAATTACAAATTCGCCACTTGCTCCGGATTGTTGTGAATTAGCGCCAGATTCCCTCCTCATAGAGCAGACCGTGTTAGCAAAATCATGTGAGGAGGGACTTTGTGTTAAAAGATGTTTCGAGGAATTGTGGCTGCAGTCACGTCGCCAGCCCAGTGCTGACTTGACTCTGTTTGTAGTTAGCGTACAAAATGACGTTTATTTGTTTGCGTCGTTTGAACAGGGCCCACCGCGATTTCCCGCACCTCCGATTTTAGCACGGCTGGCTCCGTATGGTGCAAAAAGAAGTTGGACGTGTGTACATATACGCGGTGGTTTTGCCAAGAATATTTGCCAACATCTGCAGCATTTGTTTAACGAGCCTGATGAAACCTACAAGGTCAAAGCCGGTCCATGATGTTCTGGATTACATCGGTCTGGAGAACCAGTTAAACTCCTATGGGATAATTGTGTATACATAGGTGTGGAGAGACAGAAGAGAGAGTTATGCTTATATGTGTATTAATCATTTGAACAAGGGAGACAAAACATACACATGCATGGATTCTGGAACTCGGGGTTTCGTCAGGCAAGCTACGTGGGCAGAGCTGGGCACGGAAGGGAGGCTGCTCAGTCCCCCCCTATGAGTCGCCACGCACGCGGGCGCTGGGGACCATTACATGATGGCATGCGAATGCGTAGTTGTTTGTTCCAACTTGTTTCTTCATCTGCCCAGCTTTCTGTCCCATGCATCAGCTCCAGGTCTCGCAGCAAATCCCATATCTACAGCACCGCAAGTCCTCTGGCAACCTGTTTTTTTTGTGAATGGTGGCAGCCCATCAATAAAAGCATGAACCAGGATCGCGAGTAGCTCCGTCATCGACCACCACGAATCAACTGGGCCTCCAATCCGCCTTGCCGAGGATTCTCTCCGCTAATCGGAGCCCTCCAAATAAATAAATCACTGATAATTATCCCCCGAGCGAGAGGAGAAAAAAAACGACACCGACAAAAAAAACACGCGTGAAACTTGAAGTTTAAAAAAAGCAATATATATGTGTGTGGTCATTTCCAGCCTGAGGGCCGGCCGGTGTGCTTAATCTGGCGTTAAATATGCAGAACAAATTAACGCACACACGAGCGGGATTGACTTTAACTTAACCCGGAGGCTGGCCCCAAGGCGGTCGTGATGTCGAGCGTGTCAGCCGGGCTGACCTCCCCGGAGATGCGTGCAAAGACAAAGATATCCCCTCCCAATCCCGTACAGCCTTGACAAACTGTCCGGTCAAGTTTCTGTTTGCGAGCACCTGATGAAGGACGGCACTTGGGCGCACACACAGGTGGGGTAGGGGTGACCAGCACTAACGCCCGACCGCCTTTCTCTCCCCTAGTGGCGATGTATGCGAACCGCACCAGGTACACTCGTTTGAGGCCGAGTCGACCTAGGGAAGGCCCGGGACCGGTTCGGATATTTCGTCACCGGTGTTGTCGGCCGCGAGGAGGTCACACGAGACAGACCTCCCCGTCAGCCGTAAACAATTGCGCGATGAGTTTGTTTTATACATGTAGATATACAGAAGGCTGCACAAGCATTAGAGGTGAAACATTTAATATTACAAGCAGGAAACAGGAAAAAAAACAATGGAACGTTAAGGTCATCGTGAACACGAATGAATCATGATGCACTTGCATATCTCTGTGTGTGCGTGAGTGTGCTCGTGGCAGGTGAGCGGTCCGCGTGACGCGCTGCAAACCCGGCCACCCGAGTGCGATTCCCGCTCCGGGCCGCAAACACCCAGTGACGATTATCTCAACCGGTCTTGGGCCTCCCCTAGGTCGAGTGTTACCTGGAGCGGCGTGTGAACATCGGCACCGGCGAAAAGATTTCTGACCACGCCACCCACTCGTGGTGTGCAGTGCCGGCCTTTATAGGTTCTCTCGCCAGCAGCACTTGCCCCAGCAGCCCGCATGCCTAGCCACGTGGGATCGTTATCGCTGTACGATGAAGGAATACCTAAGCAATTAGCAGATTACAAGCTGGCACCTCCGCGGATGCTCGTTTCTGTTGCCGTGCTGGATACATTCCCTCTGGCAAATGAGACAGCGGAAAGGGAATATGAAAGCGTGGCTATTTACAATGATGAAATGCACGCAAGCCCACCCACCTGCACTTCCGATTAGCACAGTAGGCAACAGAGGTACACGAAGGGGTGGGTGGCCAGGACCACGCCCGGCCGCCTTTGTATCCCCAGTGGTGACGTTCACACACCGCACCAGGTACTTATTTGAGGCTGAGTCGACCTAGGGGAGGTGCAGGACCGGTTCAGACAATCGTCACAGATGTTGACCGTGAACGGGAACCGAACTCGGGTCGCCGGGTTTGTAGCTCAGCGCGCTAGCCTCTACACTACCGCTCCCCACCCACACGCACACACACACACGCACGTAGGCACACGCACACACACACGCACACACACACACACGCACGCACGTAGGCACACGCACACACACACGCACACACACACACACGCACGCACGTAGGCACACGCACACACACACACGCACGTAGGCACACGCATGCACACACACGCACGCACGTAGGCACACGCACACACACGCACACGCACACACACGCACGCACGTAGGCACACACACACACACACACGCACGTACGCACACACACACGCACACACACACACACGCACGCACGTAGGCACACGCATGCACACTTACGCACGTGAGCGCACATACCAATTTTGGGTTCGTGTCGTATTTAAATCCAGCCGCGTCTCAAGACGCCGGACAAAATAGTCGAGACGTCTATCAAAGAAACCGCTGAAGAGGGGGGGGGGAGGTGGGCGGGGGGGGGATCTTAGTTGCTTCAAGGTAAGGTGCGATTGAAGAGACTCCAAAGAGAAAGAGCAGTCACAGGCGGAGGAGAAAGTCTCGGGTCTGGTCTCAAAAAGCGAAATGCAAAATCCCAAAGCCAAGCGGTTGCTTCCGGTCCTGCTGCGTTTGAGGGTGAGTCTGCCTCCGCTGAGTTTGTGGATCGGGCAGACTTCTAGGATGCGGTTGCATGGTTTTGTTCCACCCCACAGGCACATAGCGAAACTTACTCTCATGCCCCATGGTGGAGGTTGGCGAGGCATGTGCCATGACTGGTCCTGAACCTGCTGAGGGCGGACCCAATCCTTTCCCAGGGAGGTTGAAACCAGGGGGCTGCTGTTGCGTCTGGGTAGTCATGGCACCATTGAGGGCCCCAGGAGGTTGGAATTCCAGATAGGGTGTGGGAAGCGGGGGGGGGGGGGGTATCTCTGAGTGCTTGTGTCATACGCACAGCGTAGCATAAACATCTCCCAGTTAGCCTTGACACTGTGTTGACAAGTGCTCTTGGCAAGCACCCGTAACGCTGATGTTGCGCACTCGAAATGAAGGGCGTGGGTAGGTGCTCCAAATCGAGGGCAAACACATTTGTAAGATGCAACAGCAGCACGTGGTGTCACACATAGGCCTCGGCAAGGTAAGATAAAAGTTAAACGGTAAAAAAAAACAAGAGAAACTTTACCCTACCTTTTACCTTACCACAATACAATCGCGCTAAAAGGTAAAAGGTAAAAAAAAACGAGCCTACCTTTACCTTACCTTTTACCCTTATCCCATACAAATTTCGCGATTACAGGGTAATTACTGGGGTAAAAAACATGGACATTTTTTTCACGATAAATGCTAGTTAGAGCGTTTTATTCATTTTTCGATTTAAAGCTTTCATGACTGCAGGGATTCATCTTCTTGGTTCTTTCGGTAAAGTCAAGTAGAATGGAAATAATAAAATAATAAAAATAAAACATAATAAAATAATTCTCACGACGTTTCGGCCACAACGCAAGCAGCCGTCCTCAGGTGAAGACCAAGTCTGTCGGGGAGACAGCGTCTGAATGAAACAGCACCATGCTTGGAGCGTATATTTAATCTGGGTTGGAAGGGGGGGAAAGGGCGCCTTCACAAAATAATGTGCATATCAAGAGGAATCTAGCATATTAATGGGAACTCCACTCTACATCCTGGCACCAGACAAACTCCACTCTACATCCTGTCACCAGACAAACTCCACTCTACATCCTGGCACCAGACAAACTCCACTCTACATCCTGGCACCAGACAAACTCCACTCTACATCCTGTCACCAGACAAACTCCACTCTACATCCTGGCACCAGACAAACTCCACTCTACATCCTGGCACCAGACAAACTCCACTCTACATCCTGTCACCAGACAAACTCCACTCTACATCCTGGCACCAGACAAACTCCACTCTACATCCAGGCACCAGACAAACTCCACTCTACATCCTGGCACCAGACAAACTCCACTCTACATCCTGTCACCAGACAAACTCCACTCAACATCCTGGCACCAGACAAACTCCACTCTACATCCTGTCACCAGACAAACTCCACTCTACATCCTGTCACCAGACAAACTCCACTCTACATCCTGGCACCAGACAAACTCCACTCTACATCCTGTCACCAGACAAACTCCACTCTACATCCTGGCACCAGACAAACTCCACTCTACATCCAGGCACCAGACAAACTCCACTCTACATCCTGGCACCAGACAAACTCCACTCTACATCCTGGCACCAGACAAACTCCACTCTACATCCTGTCACCAGACAAACTCCACTCAACATCCTGGCACCAGACAAACTCCACTCTACATCCTGGTACCAGACAAACTCCACACTACATCCTGGCACCAGACAAACTCCAGTCTACATCCTGGCACCAGACAAACTCCACTCTACATCCTGGCACCAGACAAACTCCACTCTACATCCTGGCACCAGACAAACTCCACTCTACATCCTGGCACCAGACAAACTCCACTCAACATCCTGGCACCAGACAAACTCCACTCAACATTCTGGCACCAGACAAACTCCACTCTACATCCTGGCACCAGACAAACTCCACTCTACATCCTGGCACCAGACAAACTCCACTCTACATCCTGGCACCA
This sequence comes from Lethenteron reissneri, assembly GCF_015708825.2. Taxonomy (NCBI): domain Eukaryota; kingdom Metazoa; phylum Chordata; class Hyperoartia; order Petromyzontiformes; family Petromyzontidae; genus Lethenteron; species Lethenteron reissneri. Next base: position 4,748,111 of record NC_083825.1, on the reverse strand, counting down.
GACAAACTCCACTCTACATCCTGGCACCAGACAAACTTCACTCTACATCCTGGCACCAGACAAACTCCACTCAACATCCTGGCACCAGACAAACTCCACTCTACATCCTGGCACCAGACAAACTCCACACTACATCCTGGCACCAGACAAACTCCACTCTACATCCTGGCACCAGACAAACTCCACTCTACATCCTGGCACCAGACAACCTCCACTCTACATCCTTCACTATACAATTACGATACTATATATTACTTTGTACATTGTATTAAGCATATACATTTTATACTATTTGTTATTATACACTGTACCATATACAACAGTTGGATATACATTAGGGTATGTAGAATAATACATAATGTAATATTACAATGTTTAAGGTATAGGGTGGTTTATAGCAATACAGTATATAATTTAATGTTGGGTTTGTCTATGGCAGTATATAGTACGGTGTAGACTCGTGTGATGTAAGAGAATACAGTTTAGACGGAAGCATATTATATATATTTGTTTACGACGTAGAATTGTAATGTATTACTTACTGTTAGTAACTCAGCATATTGTAGAGTATATTTAGTATACTGATGATACTATGTAGTTTATACTTTAGTTGTTTACGTGGTAGTTTTAGTTACTTCAGCTACATACTATTAACACTCCTTCCCTTTATTAATGCTACCCCTATTCCCTCCTTTTGATCCTGCTAATCCTGCATAATGCACGGGCATAAGTAGTACTAATCACATACCTGCATTTCCCATATCCCCTCCCTTTGATGCTGCTAATCCTGCATAATGCACGGGCATAAGTAGTACTAATCACATACCTGTATTTCCCATATCCCCTCCTTTTGATGCTGCTAATCCTGAATAATGCACGGGCATAAGTAGTACTAATCACATACCTGCATTTCCCATATCCCCTCCCTTTGATGCTGCTAATCCAGCATAATGCACGGGCATTAGAAGTACTAATCACATACCTGCATTTCCCATATCCCCTCCCTTTGATGCTGCTAATCCTGCATAATGCACGGGTATAAGTAGTACTAATCACATACCTGTATTTCCCATATCCCCTTCCTTTGATGCTGCTAATCCTGCATAATGCACGGGCATAAGTAGTACTAATCACATACCTGTATTTCCCATATCCCCTTCTTTTGATGCTGCTAATCCTGAATAATGCACGGGCAAAAGTAGTACTAATCACATACCTGCATTTCCCATATCCCCTCCCTTTGATGCTGCTAATCCCGCATAATGCACTGGCATAAGTAGTACTAATCACATACCTGTATTTCCCATATCCCCTTCTTTTGATGCTGATAATTCTGCATAATGCACGGGCATAAGTAGTACTAATCACATACATGCATTTCCCATATCCCCTCCGTTTGAAGCTGCTAATCCTGCATAATGCACGGGCATAAGTAGAACTAATCACATACCTGCATTTCCCATATCCCTTTCCTTTGATGCTGCTAATCCAGCATAATGCACGGGCATTAGTAGTTCTAATCACATACCTGCATTTCCCATATCCCCTTCCTTTGATGCTGCTAATCCTGCATAATGCACGGGCATAAGTAGTACTAATCACATACCTGTATTTCACATATCCCCTTCTTTTGATGCTGCTAATCCTGAATAATGCACGGGCATAAGTAGTACTAATCACATACCTGCATTTCCCATATCCCCTCCCTTTGATGCTGCTAATCCAGCATAATGCACGGGCATTAGTAGTGCTAATCACATACCTGCATTTCCCATATCCCCTTCCTTTGATGCTGCTAATCCTGCATAATGCACGGGCATAAGTAGTACTAATCACATAGCTGTATTTCCCATATCCCCTTCTTTAGATGCTGCTAATCCTGAATAATGAACGGGCATAAGTAGTACTAATCACATACCTGCATTTCCCATATCCCCTCCCTTTGATGCTGCTAATCCCGCATAATGCACTGGCATAAGTAGTACTAATCACATACCTGTATTTCCCATATCCCCTTCTTTTGATGCTGCTAATTCTGCATAATGCACGGGCATAAGTAGTACTAATCACATACATGCATTTCCCATATCCCCTCCGTTTGATGCTGCTAATCCTGCATAATGCACGGGCATAAGTAGTACTAATCACATACCTGCATTTCCCATATCCCCTCCCTTTGATGCTGCTAATCCAGCATAATGCACGGGCATTAGTAGTACTAATCACATACCTGCATTTCCCATATCCCCTTCCTTTGATGCTGCTAATCCTGCATAATGCACGGGCATAAGTAGTACTAATCACATACCTGTATTTCCCATATCCCCTTCTTTTGATGCTGCTAATCCTGCATAATGCACGGGCATAAGTAGTACTAATCACATACCTGCATTTCCCATATCCCCTCCCTTTGATGCTGCTAATCCTGCATAATGCACGGGCATAAGTAGTACTAATCACATACGTGCATTTCCCATATGCCCTCCCTTTTATGCTGCTAATCCTGCATAATGCACGGGCATAAGTAGTACTAATCACATACCTGCATTTCCCATATCTCCTCCCTTTGATGCTGTTAATCCTGCATAATGCGCGGGCATAAGTAGTACTAATCACATACCTGAATTTCCCATAAATATGCTAAATTCCTCTTGATATGCAATTTGTTTTGTAAAGGTGCCCTTTCCCCCTCTTCCAACCCAGATTAAATATACGCTCCAAGCATGGTGCTGTTTCATTCAGACACTGTCTCCCCGACAGACCTGGTCTTCACTTGAGGACGGCTGCTTGCGTTGTGGCCGAAGCATCGTGATAATTATTTTACAATGTTTAATTTTTATTATTTTATTATTTCCATTCTACGTGACTTTACTGAAAGAACCAAGAAGATGCTTTATTCATATAGAATACTCTCAAATCGGGCATTTAGGCTGTCGACGACACCGTCCTCCATAACCTCCTCGTCCCAGTCGTCTTGGTCGATGGCGATCTCATCAACAACCTGATCAAGTTCGTCATTGCCATCATCCTTGGACGGACGACAGGCAATAAGATCCTGCGCCGCTCCAAGCCCAGTTAGACGGAACCTTCAGGCAACCGGCCGTGATCCATGAGCGCAAGCACATGGACTTTATGAAGAGCGTCGTTGACAGCGACTGGCGAACGCATGTGAACTCCCGCCCGGCTCCGCTATTCGCATGTTCACAGGGAGTTGACGTTGCCGGCGCTCCCAAGTAGTCGCAGGCCATCTTGTAGTGGGAGGGGAGCAGCTCTTTGCGGGGAGACCACCCCACTGCATTACGTCAATGAAGGCGCTGGCGGTCGTGACGCCCATGCTCAGAAAACGATCGACTTCATCGCCGTCGTCTATGGAGTTGCCGACGTTGCTGAACAGGGTGCTGAACAGCGACCGCTCCTCCATATGGGCAGCAATTGCCGTCGGCGAGATCGTGAGCATGTCCGAGTAGCGATGCTGCAGGACAGAGCGGATCGTGGCCGTCAGTGTAGCCAGCTCGTCTTGGTCTGTCGTTTTCGGCAGCTGTGGATTCAAGTAGGATGCCACAATGGCGGGTTCCTGAACCAGTAGGTGGTGGTACCGCACCAGTTCGGCCTTCATCCCCGTCGCAGTCAAGGGCTCATCGATCGCTCTAAGGACGGCTTCACCGTGATCGCAATGACGGAGGAGGTGCTCCATCGTCACCGGCACGAGATCCAATGTCGAATTGTGGTCCGCCGACAACGAGGCCATGACCCAGCGCGGCATTCGCAGGAATGCTGTCACGCCCTCGATGTTTGCCCACTGCAGTTCAGATAAAGCACCGACACCGATCACATCCTGGAAGCGCACCATGATAATGTCCAATGGGACACGCTTCTTGATGGCGTCGTCGCCCATGTCAAACGTCGAATGCCACCTGGTCGGCGAGTCCTGGTGCGTCGGCTCCTTGCTAGCGAGCTTGGCGATCTCAGCCTCGCGGCGGTACGACTGTCGGACGACCTTGCTGCACCTGATATTGATGAGCGCCTCGCGCAGTTCGGCATTTGTTGACAGTTTTAGAACTTGGACGACACCGATCTGGACGGAATGATCCGCACATCAAATATGGTGGCAAGCCCGTAACTGCTCATATCCGGCGTCCACGTTGACCAGGGCGAACAACGTCTTGACAGCACTGTTCGCATCGGAGCCATTGTCGCTGGTGACAGCGAGCAGCTTAGTCGAGATATTGTGCCCGAGGCTTTGGGGGTGCTCAAACAGAGCAGCCCCAATGCGTATGCCGACACCCCTCCCGGACTGCACATTGAGGATTGTCAGCAGCATGGATTTTCACGCACCAGATTTGCTGTCGATCCAGTGCACCGTGACCATCCAAAATCCCTTCAGGTTGCGTTTTGACCACCCGTCGATGGTGAGCGAGATGGTGACGTCCAGGTTGGAGAAGAACGCCCCGACGATGGGCAGCATGATGGCGTGATGCTCGACAATCCTGCGAATGATGGTGCGGGTCGATGGGCCCTCGTATCCCTGCGTCAATGTGTTGACCAAGGTCTTGAACTTGTCGCTGCTGGCGGCTCGCAAAGAGATTGCACCTTGGATAACAAAATCTACCACCGCGTTCTGAAACTTTACCAGGAGGCGATCCGGGATTGCTGGCCGGCTCAGCGTTTGCTGTATTAGGCGGCTCGCCAACGCCGACGTCCCGACCTCGCTGCCTGGGGCGAGCACGGTGTGTTTCTTGAGGTGGGCTTTCCACCCTGACGTGTTCGTGTGGGTGGAAAACCACTTGCGGCAGTGCATGCACTGCCACTTCTCTTGCTGTGCATGCGGATCACCCTCCATCCAATCGTGTGTGTGCTCCCACGGGAACGCATACCGCTGCCTCTTTCGATTGCTGTTCGCAGCAACCCCAAAAAAGCCGTTGCTGGCATCCTCGTCCTCTAGTACCTCGACCTCAAGAACGTGGACCGTCTCCATGTGCTCCGCCATCACTTTAAAATGGAGGCCACGGACTGCGTCACTGTGCCACGGAACTTTTAGCGGTAAACAAGGTACTTTATTTACCGGGTAATTATTCGCCCTACCCTTACCCTACCGGGTAATTCTTCTGAGCTACCTTTACCCTACTCTTTACCTTACCCCTTGGCATGTCGAAACATTTACCCTTTACCTTTACCCTTTTACCCGGTAATAAAGGTAATTTACCTTACCTTGCCGAGGCCTAGTCACACACACAGAAATCCTCAGCCGAGTCGCCATTAACCACGTGACTGGTGTACCAGTCCGGTGAATCAATAACCCCGCCAGCCACCCACAGGCCCAACTCAGTAATCGCATGCTGGTGTACACGCGTGCATTGATGTACTGCGCAGCGCATAAGGACTTTCACAAAAACCACACTTTACTCCCTTGCTGCACGAGGAAATAATTAAAAGAGTGCTCCATTCCTTATGGTGCCTGAGACTCATGCTGACATCCTCTTATCGCAGTGGTTCCTCAGCGTTTTGCTTGTCGCGCACGTCCAACCGGACCTATCAGCTGTTCGCGCGTTGCTCCAAGCATTTCTCGGCTCTGTGTATCAACGAGCCAGAACCTGCAGGCCACCGATGTTGTACCACCGGCGTTGTACCACCGGCGTTGTACCACCGGCGTTGTACCATCGGTGTTGTACCATCAGCGTTGTACCATCGGCGTTGTACCATCAGCGTTGTACCCTGACGAGGGTTTGCTGTGAGTGTAGTGCAGCGGGTTGCCAACTGTTACTCCGAAGCTCGCCAAGTCTTCCCTCCCCTCCAACTGGCGCCTCTGTATACAAAAACAAAGGCAAATATCCCCCATATAGCCTTCACAGGTTGTTGGGGGAATTGCTGTTATCGGGCACCAACAGAGGGGCAGTATGATGTCTCCCCAGTGCTGATGTGTAACACACACACTGCACCAGGTACTCATTCAAGGCTGAGTCAACCTACTGGAAGCCCAGAACGGGTTCAGATATTTGCCACCGAGCTTGGTAGCGAGCGGGAATCGAACTCGGTCCACCAGGTTCGTTGCGCACCGCGCTAACCGCTACTCCACCGCTCCTCCCACACACATTCAAAGACAAAGATCCCCAGCATATCCTGTACCAGACTGTTGGGGCAAGTGCTGTTAGCGAGCAGTACCTATGAAGGCCGGAACGGCACACTAGGGGTATAGGCGGCCAACACCACGCTTGGCCGCCTTTGTCTCCCCAGTGGCGATGTTTACTACACACCGCACCAGGTACTCATTTGACCGGTTCAGATAATAGTCACTGGTGTCGGCCGTGAGCGGGAATCAAACTCGGGCCGCCTGCCAGGTTCGTAGCGCACCGCGCTAACCACCTCGCAACCGCTCACCCCATATTTATACGCACCGGACACACACTCCACTGCTGGACAAATGCATCCCTTAGCCCGGTTCTGTGACGCGAATCTCCACCGAGTGTCGGTACTCGAGCCGACCTCGACGTCATCGCTCGTGCACACCCTCATTGCAGGTATGGTAATACACGCACTTGCTTTGCGGTTTACCTTAAACGCGCGGGAGATGCCCTTCCGCACAGGGGCACTGAGACCCGGGACGCACACTAAACTCAAAGTGAACTTTTTATCTTTCCAGCTAAGGCCCCACTGAGCTATATAGCTTATCTTCAGAAGCGACGTGGTTATCAAAAATGATAGCTCAACGAAGTGGCTTATCACGTGGAAATGTATCGGCCCACTGAGCCTCTATAGCCATTTTTCAGAAGCGACCTGGCCACAAATGATAGCTCAACGAAGTGGCTTCTCATGTGGAAAATTATAGCAGCCATATATTCGAAACGCATGTTTTTAAATGCAGAGGAAAAAACCCGAGGACCCGGAGATGTTTCCACGCGACCACGGGAAGAGACACCGCAAACTCCAAATATATATGGCAGGCGTCAGGGTCGGGACAGAACCCACGACCTCCTGTATACCGAGGTAGTTGACATCTCACCGCCATGGCACCCACGGTGTCAGTTGGCGTGCCAGTACCATGCACCATGCCAGCGCTGGATGCCTGCCGACGAGCGGCACATGCGAAGACGGTGTGAATTTCACCACGGATGACGACCAACGGACCTCGCGGCTCGCGATGCTTCGGCGGGGCGCAATTGTGGTGAAAGTCTGACGTAATGGAGCGAGGAACAATTTTCCCAACAATTCACATTCGAGCTCTCGTCATGGCGCCTCTGGCATTACAGCTCTAATGATGAACATTAAGTGGTTCTGGAAGGAGAAAAAAAAACGCTTTATTTGCGATGTGGCCCAATAATTTGACAATTCATGCCAGCGAATCATCTTTCGGCTGAATAGACACCGTTTTCGCAAGCATTACAATGTCTCTCCCGCAATACGTCACCTGTCCAGTTGAGAGCATGGCAGGTTTGGCCAATAGAATGCCTTCCAGTCTCTTGGCACGTCCAATGTCAAGAGGTCACTATGGCCAGTGTTGGTGATGCCAGCTCACTTTGGCCCATCGCATCCTCACCTATGCTAGAATCCTTCGGGTGTTTCATTGAAAAAATACCTGGGCTTAAGGGTCTGCTAAAACGACCATGCCTCCGTCTTCCGCTTCTTACACGGTCCACTTGTGCTTCAAGGATCACATTTATATTCTCATCATCATTAAGACCATCAGGCGTTGTCTTCCCCATTGCTGCACAGATGACACGTACTTTCATGACCCTTTTTACAGCCTCGACTCTTGACCTCGCCACGTGCACGGGTTTTCCTCCCACACCTATCAATGAACACTCATTAATTGGCTGAAAACATCTTAACACATAGAGGGCCACAGAGCTTGGCCCAATTGTTGGTAGTGCTGGCTCATTGCCTGGCTGCTGCTGCATTAGGGTCTCGTCTGTGGTTTCTCGTCGCACATCTTGAGGCGTTCTACCTATTGGCGAGCGAGTGAAGAAAACAATATAAACTATCTTGACTTAAAGCTTTCGTGGCTGCAGGAATTCATATTCTTTGGGTCTTTCGGTAAAGCCACGTATATAGGTTCAAAGAAAATAACAAAATAACAAAAACTACGATGTTTCGATCGCAACACAAGCAGTCGTCATCAGGAAAAGGGGGCTTAGCTTCTAAAGACAACTGCTTATAAAGGTTTGACATGGGCCTAGGTTTGAAATTGCCCATTTTAAACCTTTATAAACAGTTTGTCTTGAGAAGCTAAGCCCTTTTTCCTGATGACGACCGCTTGTGTTGCGATCGAAACGTCGTAGTTTTTTTTATTTTCTTTGAACCTATCTACGTGACTTTACCAAAAGACTCAAAGAATACATAAACTGTGTTTTATTTTTATTTTACTAGGTAAGGGCCACTGAGATATATAGCTCTTTTTTTCCAGAAGCGACCTGGCCACAAATGATCAGCTGAACGAAGTGGCTTGTCTCGTGAAAATGTGTAAGCAGCCAAATATCCAAAACGCGTGTTCCTAAACACAGAGGGGGAAAAAAACAGAAGACGCAGAGAAAAATCCACACGACCACGGGAACAGAGAGAGAGAGAGCGCGAGAGACACGCAAACTCCAACTATACAGCAGGGTCGGCATGGAACTCACGACCCTCCGGTAGTTAACCAGGCGAGGTAGTTAACATCTCGCCCTTACCGTGCTGCGCTACAAGTTAACGTTTGTGTTAACGCGCCGAACACGGTAACCTATTTAGTCACAGACGGGCGGCTGAAACCCAAATTCAAATCCAGGATCTCATCAGCACCGGGCTCAGCTTTTCCCTGACCCCTGAGCCAACCAACCACCTCCCTTGAATCCTGTAAGTCCCCTCTTGCCGTGTGTTGCACGTTAAAGAGACGGCCACGTAAAAAAAAAAATGTCGCGCTTGAATTTTAGTCAGAAAAAAATTCTATCGCGACGGCAGACACTCAACAATCGAGAAAACCATTCGAGTATTCTTACAGAACCCACGCAGGCTTGGCAAAGTGTTATGAAACAGCTTTTTTTGCGTCTGTTAATTTCCCTTTGTGACACGTCTAGCGGTGTAGGGCCAGCACTCATATTTTTTTTATTGATATTATTATTCTAGGCAGAGCTCCAGTTTACAACTGATGAGACACTGCGGCTGCATTATTTCCCTCATTTGGTCTTCGCTGCGGTGATGCCAGAGCTTAGCTCAGTGACGGATTTGACCTCTGCTTTCGCCAAAGAATTGGAATCGGATTTTGACGTTCGGATGGCCGAAGGCGCGGATCAGAATGAGACTCGATCAACATCGTTCTGATTTGGCTCGATCAGAAAAAAATGACAGCATGAATAACTGAACCTTACAAAATTGGCAGTGATGTTGAGGTCTTCTATCACATCTACAGCGGTGTGAATTCATTTGATTTGTAGCTTTGCCAATCTATATTTCTGGTGGCGGCGTGAAATCTATAGCATCGACCTTTGCGGTGAAGTTGCATAATCTTAATTTCATTCGGGTCGCAAAAAAAAAGCGAATATTTGCAAAAGACCGTGCGTCGGATCGAATTGGATCCACACGACCCTCTCCCCAGCCACCGAATTGCACATTCCTCGTCAAGGAGGCTCGCGCCATCACCGGCTCGTCACCTTGGAGGCCACCACAATGGCATTGCCATTGTCGTTAGCGGACAGCGATCGCGCGACGAAAGACCCCCCCCCCCCCCCTGCTGCCTCTGCCTGACACGTCAAGCATCTGCGCTGCTTCATTAGCAAGGGAGGTGGGTGGGGGGGGGGCAGGGTGAGGGTGCAGCTGCAGTCGATAATGATGGGGGGGGGGGCGGGTGGGGTGGCGTGGGGGGCTGGGGGCGGGCAACCCCCCCCCACACCAGGGGTCGCGTGTCGCTGGGAATTTTTGAATTTGTGATTTGCGCGACAGGAGCGGGCGGATGTGGCGCTCGGCGCAGATTCGTTGCATCGGGCGCTTGTCCGTGATCTCTCGCAGGGGATGGGGCAGTGGTAAAAAAAAAAATCTATATATATATTTTTAAGAGGCTGTGGCGGGTGGAAACGTTTAGAATGCATCTGAAGGTTTGCTAAAGTGCCGTACGTACGCGTACAGGTGGTCGGCTGAATGTGTTTCTTGCCGAATGTGGTGTTTCTTGCCGAATGTGGTATTTCTTGCCGGTGCCAAAATTCCTGTGCACAGGCTGTGTGAATTGGCCCCGTGTGTAGGTGTGTGTGTGTGTGCCATTGCCCCATCCGTGTGTGTTTGTGTCTATATGGGGAGCGGTGGTGCAGCGGTTAGCACGAGCTCGGTTCCCATTTACGGCCAACACCAGTGACGATTATCTGAACTGGCTCAGCCTCAAATGAGTACGTGGTGCGGTTTTCAAACACCTCCACTGGGGACACAGTATGATTCTGGCCATCCACTCCTCATGTGCCGTGACGATCTTCATAGGTGCTCGCTAAGAGCACTTGCCCCAACATGCTGTGAAGACTATAAGGGACAGCTTTGTCTTTCTTTCGTGTGGCACCTGGGTCGGTCCCGTGATTTCCTGCCAGTGGGCGTTTGACACTTCCCGTGACCTTAAAGTGCACTAAGCCTGGCACATGCACCGTGGGTGATCTCACCGACACTTAGTGGCGAATGGCGATTGTTGTTGTTGTTGTGTGCGCGTGCATCTCTACTCTGAGTGTATCAATATCCACGTGTCACCTGTGTGTGCATTTCCCGTGTTTGTACGCCGCTGCTCTGCGTGTACCTGCGCCCGTGCATCTCTGCCTCGTGCATCATGACCCGGCGTGTTTGTGCGTACGTAGTGCTCACACACGTGCCCGTGCGTGCGCGTGCCCGTGCGTGTGCGTGCGCGTGCAGACATCCGTGGGGTGCGCGGGTTCCTGGCGCGCGCCGCCCGCCAGGGAGCCGAGGTGTCGCTGCAGCAGGTGGACGGGAACGTGGGCCGCATGATCGCCTCGCTCTTCCGCTCGCTCAAGTACGAGGAGCTGAACCGCTACCGCGACTCGCTCCGCAGGGCCGTGCTGCTGCTCAACCCGCGCCTGGCACGCACCTTCATCGCCGAGGTATGCGGCGTTCGCTCGCCCAGCCCGCTCGCTCGCCTGCATTGTCATCGTTTCGTTGTGTGTCTCGTACTCCTGGGGTATGGATACTAACGGTGCTGCTCCGTGTTGTCGCGTATGCACGAGCAATTCTTAAGATGTATGTTTATCGGTTGCGTGGAATTTGGGGGACCCCGTGCACTTGGGCGCCTCAATCTGAGGGTTTCCTTGATGTGAAATGTGCTTTTTAATAGATTTCTAGATATTTTTTAAAGTTTTGCTGGCTAGCTGGGTGCCTGGCGTGCACCTTCATCGCCGAGGTACGCGGCGCTCGCTTGCCTAACCCGCTCGCTCGCCCGCGTTGTCATCATTCGTTGTGTCGTACTCCTGAGGTATGGATACTAAGTGGTGTTGCTGCGTCCTGTCGCGTAAGCACAAGCAATTCTAAAGATGTATGGGCGCTATGGTGGCGAGATGTTAACTACCTCGCCTGGTGTGCATGAGGTCGTGGGTTCGATCCCGACCTTAACGCCTGTATATTTGGAGTTTGAATGTTCTCCCCATGGTCGTGTTGGATTTTTCTCAAGGTCCTCCGGTGTTTCATTTGTGGCCAGATTGCTTCTGAAATAGTGGGCCTTACCTGGTAAAATAAACATATTTTTAGTAGTTTTATGCAATTCGTGGAATTTGGCGAACCTGTGCTCTTGAAAGCCTCAGTCTGAGGGTTCCCTGGATGTGAAATGTGTTTATTTTATAGGGTTCTATATATTTTTTTAGTTTTGCTGGCTGGCCGGGTGCCTGGCACGTGGTAGGGCAGCGTTGAGCCGGGGTCATGCATCCCGCTGACGGAACGCCTCCCCCCCCCCGCCCCCCACGGCCAGTGTATGAAATTGTGGTAAAACAAAAGATAATATGTGCTCACAAGAGCACATTCTTTCCAGCAACTCCATCCAGTGAAGCCTTGGTATTTACCCTCCGCTCACTTCCTCCCGGTGATGGCGAGTGAAGCGGTTAAAAAAATTACCGCGAGGGAGGCACAGTCTAAATAATAAATGACGAGGACTGCGTCTCAATCTTGTTCGTACCCACGGCCCTCACTCGCGCGTCCCAGCTCGCTCGATCTCGGCGGCACGCTGGCAATGGCAGAGCCAGGATTTATCAGGTAGAGGGGGGCAACCCCTCCAGCAATGAAAAATGATAGAGGAGTTGTTAGTAAGTAAGGACTTGTCCCCTGCTTTTTATTCGACGCGTGTGCCTTCAGGGAAGTCGTGGACTGTATCCGCAACTGCGCACAATTCTGAGTCACTTATAACTGCTTTGCCGTCACTTATTGCCAATTATGGACTCAGACTATTGTCCTATCATCTCATAGAGTCCCTGGCACGTAATACTATGCTACACAGTGGCAGTGGGGGTCGTAAAATGCCGATATATTACTAATAAACCACAATGATCCGATCGAAATTGGGGATTTCGATCGGATCATCGGGGGGGCACGTGCCACCACCCCCCCCCCCCCCAGTGTCGAGGAGGGCCGATGGTGGGGGCTGACGGCCGCTCTGCTCTACCGCGGCACGACCCAATGGGAGAAGGAGGGGGCGGCTGGTTTGGGGGTGGCGGGGGCTGGTTGGACCGGCCACTTTTCTGCTGCATTGGCCTCCAGTTGCCAAATTAACACACGCAACAAAGTGCTTGCCGCAAATGAACCGCGCAGTACCTTGCTGATCTCTACCCTTTAATCTGGCAACAAAACTGACACCTTTTTTACGAGGAGTCATGTTTGCATAGACTACAATACCTGCAGTCATAATGCAAACAAAAAACATAACTCTGATATTGTATGCACTGTCCTTGAAGTTGATTGGTCCACACGCCAAAAGGCGTCATCTGGTTCAGCACCATGTGAGACTAGGCTCTAAGGAAAGCTGTCTCGGGTGTGGACCAATCAAATTCAAGGACAGTGCATACATTATCAGAGTTGTGTTTTTTGTTTGCATTATGACTACAGGTGGTCTATGCAAACATGACTCCTCGTAAAAAAGGCATCAGTTTTGTTGCCAGATAAAAGGGTAAAAAACCAATTATCATATTTTTCTACTGACAAATGAGGTTCCAATGGTGTCTTGCTGATCTCGTTAAGGAGCATTCAATCATCATCACGCAAACTCCGGTCTTCCTCGCAGCGGCGGCTTTTGGTTGGGCACCGAACAAAGGCAGTCACCGCATCGCGCGCTTTCAGATGCGCTTCCCCGGCCGTCTGGAACGCTCTTCCTTTCCGCTAGTAGGAAGCCACTGAAGCTATACACTTTTAAATCATCTCGATTGAAAACTAATTCATTTAGAACTGCTTTTTGTGTTTACTTTTTTGTCCTTCCCCCTACAACTCTGACTAGCATGCTTGTCTACGTACGGTGCAAAAAAAGTTCAACATACGTACACTAAAATGGCACGGAGAGTTCGTCTGCATGCCCCAGCTCGCGAACCGTGACGCTCAGCCACATAGTTCCGTGAAGAACGCAGCACACCTGCTACTTTCAAAATCAACGTTTTTGGGTTTAGATCGCGTTATTTATAAATGTGTCGTAACCATCCACCACCCGACACGGCCAATCAGTAAAAAAAGTGTCACGTTGATAAAAGACAAAGAGTTCACTGCTTTAGCCCACCGGTGTGTTTAAGCGTGAAACCACAACATTTACAATTTGAGTACGACGTTTCGCTGGTAATTGCATCCAGCATCATCGGGCAATTCGCCAGATGATGACATATTTATAAATAACGCGATCTAAACCCAAAAACGTTGATTATGAATAATATTGTTCGCGAAAGCCTACGTGTTAAACCTGCTACTTTGTCGCAGCGCTGTGGTTTGCGAAGCACTGCTCTCTGCGTCACTGACAATAGCGGTGCCTAATCATGGACACAACCCCGATCGTTCATTTGGTGGAAAGGACGCCACGCTGTGGGCTAAAACGTGGGTGGCCCGCATCTGTCTACAATCGTACGTGTAATGTATAAAGTTTGCGACCAATATATATTGGGATTTTTTTTTATCAGGACAGGATCTCTGTCTGTGGTGAGTAGACCGTCCTTTTTGTATTTTTACTAAATCATCATTTGCGTCATTGCTCAAAATGGAAGAACGTTCGCTTGTACCTCTAAGGCCGTGTGTGTGTGTGCGCTCCCGCGCGCGCGTGCGTGTGTGTGTGCGCGCACTGTAGATTTAGCTTCATTAAATCGATATTTGATATTTTCTCTGCAAATAAGACGGCGCGGTGGTCGGCACACACCCATTGACTTGTCTACGAATCCCTGCGCGCTGCACACGTGCACAAGCCTCACATCGCAACTTAGGGAACAAGTGGATATTCTTAGCGGACTATATTTTTGGTTCATTGATGATTTCCACGGAATTCGAGATGGCGTGGATACCCAGTAATTGTTTTTGCACGCACGGACTCGCCACCGCCCGCGGCTTTGATGGAATGTTAAAAAGACAACGGCACGCATAAATTAACAAAAGACAAACGCAAATACACCCCCGCGTGGCCTGAACAGACCATTGGGGCAAGTGCTTTGAGCAAGCACACCCGTGAGTTAACCTTATGTGGGGGAGTGGTAGTGTAGTGGTTAGCATTGTTGCACTGCGCTATTAATAAATCATATATAGAGAACCGCAGAGCTTGGGCACTTGCTGGCACCAGCTCACTGCATGGCTGCCTTTGCAGTCATCTGTGGTACCTCCTTGCTCCTCCGGATTCGTCCTCTCTCTACAAAACGGAGCGAGGAAATGTTCACGTTACGAACTGAAGCAGAAATTATTACTTCGTACCTTTCTTTCGAAATCCTGCCTTCCTTTCAGTGCCTTCAACGCTGCCCCCCATCTCCATCACAACTCCCTCGGTTACCCCCCCTCTTCCACCCCTTCTTCCATTTACAGATTTTTTTAAACACCTCACTTGCAACTCCCTCCTCCTGTCAGGCTTGGGCCAGGCCAATAGCGGGCCACTACACGTGAATAATAATCCAGAGTGCTGGTCACTGCCTCTCTTCCTCACAGTGGAGGTCACAGCATTGGGACTATGTGTGACGTGCTTGGGGTTGGGACAGGGGTCAGAACGTTGATCCCCTGGGTGCCACGGTGGCGAAACGTTGACTGCCTCGCCTGGTATATACAGGAGGTCATGGGTTCGATCCCGACCCTGACGCCTGTATATTGGGAGTTTGCGGTGTCTCTCCCCGTGGTCACGTGGATTATTCTCCAGGTCCTCCTGTTTCTTTCCCTCCACATTTAGAATCCACATCACGCGTTTTAGATTATTTGGCAACTGCTATAAAAAGTCCTCGTTTTAAGCCACTTCGTTGAGCTATCATTTGTGGCCAGGTCACTTATTAAAAAGAGCTATACAGCTCAGTGGGCCTTACCTGGTAAAATAAAAATAAAAATAGTTTAGCTTTTTTCTTCTTGGTTCTTTCGGTAAAGTCACGTAGAAGGGAGCAGCCGTCCTCAGGTGAAGAATTCTTCACATGAGGACGGCTGCTTGCGTTGTGGCCGAAACGTCGTGAGAATTATTTTATTATGTTTTATTTTTATTATTTTATGACTTCCCTTCTACGTGACTTTACCGAAAGAACCAAAAAGATGAATCCCTGCAGTCACGAAAGCTTTAAATCGAAATTTAGTTTAGCTTTATCATTTAGTTCGGAGATGCAGAGTTGGAATCGGGGTTGCAGCCACCCACGACTAATCTGCGTTATCAAGTTGCAGCGACTTGGCAGTTCTTTCCCCGTACACAAACGACGGCACGAAAACAAGCCCCCGCATACAATTTAGTTTTCACTTTAATTCAGGCGTAATCCGGTTGCGAGGATTAAAAGTTTCCGTTTGATCGCCCGTGTGCCCTACGCTGTCTGTGAGGCAAATTAAAATATCTATGGCGGTGCGGGATGGTGCGTGTGTTTTAATAATTATCAATGTTTTACGTGTCCTGTATAAATGATCTTTGGGGATGGAGCTGTGGCACATTGGTAAACGTGCTGCACTGAGATCCCGTCGACCCGAGTTCAAATACCGGCCGTGATGTACCTCAACGGCGAGTGATAGCCAGGCTTATTCGAGGTTATTTCAGCCTTTAAATGAGTACCTAATGCAGCATGTAAAATGTCGTGTATTATTGTGGTGTAGCTGTTAGTGTGCTGCTCTACGAACCTGGCCACCCGATTTCGATTCCCGCTCACGGCCATCACCAGTGACGTATATCTGAACCGGTCCTATGCCTCCCCTAGGTCGACTCAGCCTCAAATGAGTACCTTGTGTGGTGTGTAAACATCGCCACTGGGGACACAAAGGCACGCCGGGCGTGGTGCTGGCCACCCACCCCCTCACATGCCCTCCCCAGGTCGTAATAGGTGCTCACTAACAGCACTTGTCCCTTCAATGGGGGATATTTGTCTTTGTAGTGCTGACTGTAAGAGGTCCTCGCTAACAGGACTTGGACCAAGAGTCTGTTGACAGCTATATGGAAGGGGAGGCGGGCGGAAGGATCCTTTGTCTTTTGTCCACGCGCTCTTCATTTATCTCCAATTGCTGCCTCCGCATGATGCCGGCTCTGACGTCCGCGCCAAATGACCGTCCTGATCCGCCCTTGCGGCTCGAGCACAAATTAGGACCCTGCCGGTCACTCGTCCTTAGCGTCAGGCAGAGTCGCCGGCGGCGGCGGAGGCGACCGAGAGAAAGAAAAAAAAACGAAATGTTACCGGCGTCTCCTTCTGCATGCTGACGACGGACGGACGGACGGAATGCATGGGAAAATAGATAATCGCATGGATACGTGGGTACACGTATGGATGGAACGGACAAACAAAATCACAATAATGTTTTTTGGGGGGCTGTATCGCGTAAATATGTGTTATTTAACCCGCCACCACCCGACAATTAGTGAGGTTTGTCATGTTAACAAACCGTACCAATGAGTTACTACTTCAGCACACCGATGTGTTGGAGTGTAAACTCACAACATTTACGATTCGAGTGCGACGTTTCGCGACAGCCCATGTGTTTAATTGGGCAAAGCATAGATGCATGGATCGATAGATGGATTGACACGTGGCTGGATGTACAGACAAATACACCGGTAGATAGACACATGCATACACGTAAAAGCACAGATGCGCAGACATGTGGATGAATATATGGATGAATGGATGTCCAAGGATGTGAATGTATAGAAAGGAGAAAGATGAATACCACTGTAGCTTGTCATAGGTGGAGAGTCTGGTTGGTGAGTGTGGTGAGTAGGCCGTGATGATAGTCTGGTTGGTGAGTGTGGTGAGTAGGCAGTGATGATAGTCTGGTTGGTGAGTGTGGTGAGTAGGCAGTGATGATAGTCTGGTTGGTGAGTGTGGTGAGTAGGCAGTGATGATAGTCTGGTTGGTGAGTGTGGTGAGTAGGCGGTGATGATAGTCTATTTGGTGAGTGTGGTGAGTAGGCCGTGATTACAGTCTGGTTGGTGAGTGTGGTGAGTAGGCGGTGATGCTAGTCTGGTTGGTGAGTGTGGTGAGTAAGCAGTGATGATAGTCTGGTTGGTGAGTGTGGTGAGTAGGCAGTGATGATAGTCTAGTTGGTGAGTGTGGTGAGTAGGCAGTGATGATAGTCTGGTTGGTGAGTGTGGTGAGTAGGCAGTGATGATAGTCTGGTTGGTGAGTGTGGTGAGTAGGCGGTGATGATAGTCTGGTTGGTGAGTGTGGTGAGTAGGCAGTGATGATAGTCTGGTTGGTGAGTGTGGTGAGTAGGCCGTGATGATAGTCTATTTGTTGAGTGTGGTGAGTAGGCAGTGATGATAGTCTGGTTGGTGAGTGTGGTGAGTAGACAGTGATGATAGTCTGGTTGGTGAGTGTGGTGAGTAGGCAGTGATGATAGTCTGGTTGGTGAGTGTGGTGAGTAGGCAGTGATGATAGTCTGGTTGGTGAGTGTGGTGAGTAGGCAGTGATGATAGTCTGGTTGGTGATTTTGGTGAGTAGGCGGTGATGATAGTCTGGTTGGTGAGTGTGGTGAGTAGGCAGTGATGATAGTCTGGTTGGTGAGTGTGGTGAGTAGGCAGTGATGATAGTCTGGTTGGTGAGTGTGGTGAGTAGGCAGTGATGATAGTCTGGTTGGTGATTTTGGTGAGTAGGCGGTGATGATAGTCTGGTTGGTGAGTGTGGTGAGTAGGCAGTGATGATAGTCTGGTTCGTGAGTGTGGTGAGTAGGCAGTGATGATAGTCTGGTTGGTGAGTGTGGTGAGTAGGTAGTAATGATAGTCTATTTGGTGAGTGTGGTGAGTAGGCAGTGATGATAGTCTATTTGGTGAGTGTGGTGAGTAGGCCGTGATTACAGTCTGGTTGGTGAGTGTGGTGAGTAGGCCGTGATGATAGTCTATTTGGTGAGTGTGGTGAGTAGGCAGTGATGATAGTCTGGTTGGTGAGTGTGGTGAGTAGGCAGTGATGATAGTCTGGTTGGTGAGTGTGGTGAGTAGGCAGTGATGATAGTCTATTTGGTGAGTGTGGTGAGTAGGCGGTGATGATAGTCTGGTTGGTGAGTGTGGTGAGTAGGCAGTGATGATAGTCTGGTTGGTGAGTGTGGTGAGTAGGCAGGGATGATAGTCTGGTTGGTGAGTGTGGCGAGTAGGCGGTGATGATAGTCTATTTGGTGAGTGTGGTGAGTCGGCAGTGATGATAGTCTGGTTGGTGAGTGTGGTGAGTAGGCAGTGATGATAGTCTGGTTGGTGAGTGTGGTGAGTAGGCGGTGATGATAGTCTGGTTGGTGAGTGTGGTGAGTAGGCAGTGATGATAGTCTGGTTGGTGAGTGTGGTGAGTAGGCGGTGATGATAGTCTGGTTGGTGAGTGTGGTGAGTAGGCAGTGATGATAGTCTGGTTGGTGAGTGTGGTGAGCAGGCCGTGATGATAGTCTGGTTGGTGAGTGTGGTGAGTAGACAGTGATGATAGTCTAGTTGGTGAGTGTGGTGAGTAGGCCGTGATGATAGTCTATTTGGTGAGTGTGGTGAGTAGACAGTGATGATAGTCTGGTTGGTGAGTGTGGTGAGTAGGCGGTGATGATAGTCTATTTGGTGAGTGTGGTGAGTAGGCAGTGATGATAGTCTGGTTGGTGAGTGTGGTGAGTAGGCGGTGATGATAGTCTATTTGGTGAGTGTGGTGAGTAGACAGTGATGATAGTCTGGTTGGTGAGTGTGGTGAGTAGGCGGTGATGATAGTCTATTTGGTGAGTGTGGTGAGTAGGCAGTGATGATAGTCTGGTTGGTGAGTGTGGTGAGTAGGCAGTGATGATAGTCTGGTTGGTGAGTGTGGTGAGTAGGCGGTGATGATAGTCTGGTTGGTGAGTGTGGTGAGTAGGCAGTGATGATAGTCTGGTTGGTGAGTGTGGTGAGTAGGCAGTGATGATAGTCTGGTTGGTGAGTGTTGTGAGTAGGCGGGGATGATAGTCTGGTTGGTGAGTGTGGTGAGTAGGCCGTGATGATAGTCTGGTTGGTGAGTGTGGTGAGTAGACAGTGATGATAGTCTGATTGGTGAGTGTGGTGAGTAGGCGGTGATGATAGTCTGGTTGGTGAGTGTGGTGAGTAGGCAGTGATGATAGTCTAGTTGGTGAGTGTGGTGAGTAGGCCGTGATGATAGTCTATTTGGTGAGTGTGGTGAGTAGACAGTGATGATAGTCTGGTTGGTGAGTGTGGTGAGTAGGCAGTGATGATAGTCTGGTTGGTGAGTGTGGTGAGTAGGCAGTGATGATAGTCTGGTTGGTGAGTGTGGTGAGTAGGCAGTAATGATAGTCTGGTTGGTGAGTGTGGTGAGTAGGCAGTGATGATAGTCTGGTTGGTGAGTGTGGTGAGTAGGCGGTGATGATAGTCTGGTTGGTGAGTGTGGCGAGTAGACAGTGATGATAGTCTAGTTGGTGAGTGTGGTGAGTAGGCAGTGATGATAGTCTATTTGGTGAGTGTGGTGAGTAGACAGTGATGATAGTCTGGTTGGTGAGTGTGGTGAGTAGGCAGTGATGATAGTCTGGTTGGTGAGTGTGGTGAGTAGGCAGGGATGATAGTCTATTTGGTGAGTGTGGTGAGTAGGCAGTGATGATAGTCTGGTTGGTGAGCGTGGTGAGTAGGCGGTGATGATAGTCTGGTTGGTGAGTGTGGTGAGTAGGCCGTGATTACAGTCTGGTTGGTGAGTGTGGTGAGTAGGCGGTGATGATAGTCTGGTTGGTGAGTGTGGTGAGTAGGTCGTGATGATAGTCTATTTGGTGAGTGTGGTTAGTAGGCAGTGATGATAGTCTGGTTGGTGAGTGTGGTGAGTAGGCAGGGATTATAGTCTGGTTGGTGAGTGTGGTGAGTAAGCAGTGATGATAGTCTGGTTGGTGAGTGTGGTGAGTAAGCAGTGATGATAGTCTGGTTGGTGAGTGTGGTGAGTAGGCTGTGAAGATAGTCTGGTGTGACTGTCGGAGCTGTGCTGGCATAAAGCCTCTTTAAGGTGTCAACCCCGCACCCCACGTCAATTGCGAGTGAATATACGGGCCCGGCAGCATGGATCATGCATTTTCACGCGACGCTGCCCTGCGCTACGATGATGATGATGGCAATAGACTTTGGCGAGCGACTATAATCACGATACATATTTTCGATAGTCGGTGCCGGCCAAAGCGGAGTGAGTAAGCAGGCTCGATACATATTTTGTGCAGAAAGTTGCCGATAAATTTTGCGCGCAAGTGCCAGACTGTGCCGGTGATGGCAGATGTTGAGGACATGTGGGTCAAATGTCAAGGACATGTGGGTCATATGTTGGTATGGCTGCCACCTCCACATTTTCTCTCGCACCACCATGTCTCCCACATTCCCAATTGCTCATCTTATCTTGTTGCACGTTCTTACCTTCCGGTCTCCTACCTCACCTCTTCATCTCCTATCTGTTCACATTTCTCCCTTCTACCTTCTCATCTTTCCATTTCTGTCTCCTCAACTTTACATTACCCGTCAAACGCCCCCCCCCCCCCCACCATCTGTCTCACCCGAGTCGTTGATTTTCAATTTTCTCACCTCTTTGACTCCACGTATCGTTACCTCTCCACTCTCCCACCTCATTGCCTCGATCTCCCAGCTCCTCATCTTTCTTATCTCCCAATCCTCTTCATTTAACTTCACATCCCTACTTCTCACCTCGAAACTTCCTAATTTCCCCCGGTGCAAAAGAAGTTCAACATACGTTCGTCTATTAGTTTTCCAATGTCCCAGCTCTCCATCTCTGTAGGACCCACCTCCTCACCTTTCCCCCTTGTTTCCTCCCTTGCTGTCGGCTCTTGGCAATGAGCTTCCCATCAACGCATCGAACAATTATTTTTACTTGCCCAATTAGCTTTAAAAAAAGTTTTAACATATATAGTCAATACTAATGGGGATGCTCGCACGCCATCAAGGTAAACCCCGTTACAGCGGAGCACATTCACCAGGAGCAGCATCTGTTAGTGACTCATGATTGAGCAGATCTTCTCACCAGTCCTATTGATTCATTTGTTTATATTTACGTTGCCGGCGAGCCTCAACAGCTGACTCCCACTCGCCTGCCTGCTGTTTTCCCTCCCGCTCTCCCTCCTGCTCTCCTGTCCGTCCGCTTGCCCGCCCACTCTGCCTCCTGCTCTTCCGCCCACCCAGTCGCCCGGCCACTCGCCCATTCTCCCTCCCGCGCGCCCGCCTGCCAGCTCTGCCGCTCGCCCACCCACTTGCTCGCCCGTTCTACCTCTTGCTCGTCCGCTCGCCCGCCCACTGTCCCGCTCGCTCTCCTGCCCAGCCACTCACTCATCCGCCTGCTCTCCGACCCGCTGTCCCACCCACCCACCTACTCTCCCGCCTGCTCTTCCACCAACCCGCCCGCTCTCCTGCCCGCTCTCCAGCTCGCCCTGCCACCCGCGCGGCCCACAACCAACCCGCGGGGGCTCAACAGGGTGGCTCAACACGACCCGAGTAAAGTGGCGGATCCACGCAGGTCGCGCGGTGCTGCACGCTGCGTGCATAGCCGGTGGCGGTAAAGGTGCAGCACCGCAACCGCTCTCTCGTTCGCGCCGTGGCTGCCGGCGGAAGTGGCCTCCACTGGAGAGAGTTCTGGAGAGAGCCCCCCCCCCCTTCCAGAGGGCATCGTTGGCATGTTCTTCCACGCTGGCAGGACGTCTTGCAAGAAGTGGGAGAACTCACGATTTACCCCCCCCCCCCCCCCCGTGAGCGATCTTAGCCATGGTGTGCTCCGCTGATGGGTGGACGGATGCAGGAAGATTGAATAGATGCGGCCCATTGTTTCAACAGCAGCTGTGCGGGAGATGGAACCGGCAAACTCCGTATTGCAATCCCCTGTGTCAACCATTACACCCACAGCGTAGCCATAGTAGATATCACATTCGCGCGGCATGTTACAAGTTGAAATTATTCTTGTTGTTGTTACTACAATCGAATTGCATCTGATCGTTAATCTCTCTCGTTGCCGTGTTTGTCTTTATCCTGAAGGCCGTGGAGGCAAACCTCATCGCGGCCGACAGCCACTGGCTCTTCCTGAACGAGGTCAGCGTCGTCACCCACACGACCCCCTGTGACACTGCTGGGGCTCAGTGCCACGATGAGAATTATTCACGATACGATACGCACTCTCGCGGTGTGACCCTCTTTGCGATAAATGAGTCTGCACAGTTTTTCTCGCATTGCCCTTTTTGCTGCACTTCCTGTGCCGGCAAAAGGTCGCTTGAAGGTTCTGAAACTGCCGTTCAATCAACACAAGCCTCATGAGTCTTCCAATCATCGGCGCGTTACAACCTCTAATATGTACAATGCACAGGCTATCCGTTTCGAGATATTTATTTGAATAATCAAATGAACTACGGAAATTAGAGCATCGTATCATCTAATCTAATCTTACCGCAATGCCAGCAATTACTGCGATTTTTTTCTCTCCTGAGAAATAAATGTAATGGATTATTGATATTATTCACAACTGTGATTATTGAGTGTCTGGCAAAGCAATATCTCACCTCCTCGTGGTGCCAGATGGTAGTCACACTGTGGTGTGCGTTGTGCGGCGAGCAGTCCCTTTTCAGAGGAAAGACCCCCGTGGCATGGCTAACGTCCACTCACAACCGCTAACGAAGGGGCTGGCAACCCCTCCACCTATTACTGGGAGACAACAGATAGGTAATCAAAAGTAAAAAAAAAATTGCCAGAGGTGCCCCGAGGAGACGAGCGTCAATACCAGACCATTCCCAGCTTTTCTCTCGGATGAATCAAGATTTTGATTTTGATTCTGATTCCTACTTCTGCGGTGAGGGAGCTAACACGCCACCTTGGGGGAGCCTCCAGAAACAACGGCCATTAAGCTAAAGTATTAAACGAAACCTTTTACTTTACCAGGTAAGGCCCACCGAGCTTTAGAGCTCTTTTATTCAGAAGCGACCTGGCCACAAATGATTGCTCAACGGAGTGACTTATCACCACGTGGAAATTTATAGCAGCCAAATACTCCAAACGCGTGTTTCTAAATGTGGTGGGAAAAAGCCTGTAGGACCCGGAGAAAAATCCACATGACCACAGGGAGAACATGCAAACTCTAAATATACAGCCGTCAGGGTTGAGATCGAACCCACGTCCTCCTCTACACCAGGCGAGATAGTTAACATCTCACCACCGTGGCGCTCCATTCTCTGCGGCTGCCCCCCTCGCCCCGTGGAATGTCTGAATGCTCGCTGGGGGAGGAATTCCAGTTATTGGAAGCTTGATCAGTACAGCCCTGGGACATCTGTGAAATACAGGAGGGTCCGGTGGACTGGTTCCATCACTACGAGGGGTGAACGTTACTCCACTCGGGGCATGATCCAATATTATTAAAGGGCAGGGAGTGGCTCTTCTTCTGCATGTGGTACATCCCCTAGGCTTTTGTGGGCTCGCCTCTCCATCAACAGGAGGCGAGTGGTTGCCCATTTCCCCTGCCGAAGATGAGGGACAAGGGAAAGGCTGACGAGACGTGCCTCATGTGACCTCCTTTGACAGGTGTTGGCTAAAGTGTCCCCCTTTCGATAGGAATCTGACTCGGCTATCTTGAATACCCGATTGGGTTATGAAACTAGCACTTTAGGTGGAGAGTGATTGGAAGGCATCGGTCCAGATCAGCTCAACAACAATGGTGAGCAGCCCATACTTTTCTGTGCAGGCTTGTAATTACCATCACGCTATTCTGTTGGAGGTGCATCAACTGATTGCAACGATTGCACTGATTGCAGCAAATGCCGGGGCAACTGACTGCCAGAAATAATTTAGTTCAATCTTTCCAGGCATGCTGAGAAGAGGCTCATGGAGTGTCAATTTGGTTTCAGGCCGGGTCAGTCCTGCATGGATGCCATGTTTTCTCTCTACATCAGAGGTGTGGGTTATTTCAACAGGACCTACAATGACCTGGCCAAGACCTATGGGTTGTCCCTGGCCCTTTTGCTCACAACCATTTAAGGACCTTCCAGATGGTGGGCAGGCAAGGGGGGGAGGGGACAGCTGCGTGGCCAACCGTCACAATTGTTCCATGACAGCGGATAGCCTTCTGGCCTCCGACACAATTTTAACGCCTCCTTTTGACCCCGTACTTTGAGAAGCCTTCTGAGGCCGTCCCAAAGGTCGACTGGCCGTTAAGTGGGTACCTGGCACGGTGTTTTATTAATTCGCGCCAGGGAGCCAGGCGCAGCCATCTCGGTGCAAGCTACACAACTCCTTCCTGCTTCCACTTTGGCTTGAGTCGCTGCTCACCAACAGCGCTTGCTCCAACAGTCTGTTGACAATAATCATTTGTACTCATTAGGCGCCTTTCAAGTCGAATCAGCCTCAAGTGCGTACCTGGTGCGATGAGTAAACATCGCCACTGAGAGAGACAAAGGCGGTCGGGAGTGGTATCTGGCCACCCACCCCCTCGTGTGCCGTGCCGGCCTTCATAGGTGCTGCTCACTAACAGCACTTGCCCCTACAGTCTGTTAGGCTATACCGGGGCGGGGGAAATGCGGATCTTTGTCTTCGTACTTGTGTGTGTATCTATGTGCTAACCTCCGATTAGCACGGTTGACTACGTGAGGTATGAAAGATCGTCAACATACAAAGGAGGTCCCATGATGTAGCCGCTCATCCCGAGCTCTCATTACTCTGATGGTGGCATTGTCTTTGTGCTGTTCGCCTTTTGGCGTCCTCTGGTCTAACACCGTTTTGAGACTCGGCTCGAAAGAAAGCCGTCTCTGATGTGGACTAATCAGTTTCTAAGACAATGCATATATTATCAGAGTATGTTTTTTTTTGCATTCTGACCACAAGTATTGTGGTTAATGCAGACATCATTCTATGTACAAAGTTTGAGTTTGGTGTTTTAACATCATAACACCTGTTTTGTTGCCAGAAAAGAAGTGGAAAACCCTATTCTCATACATATGTATATGTATGTACGTGTCTGTGTGTGTCCTTGTGTAAGTGTGTGTTATTGTGTATGTGTGTCTTTGTCCATGTGTGTGTGTGTCTATGTGTGTGTGTCTTTGTCTATGTGTGTGTGTCCTTGTGTAAGTGTGTGTGTGTGTCTATGTGTGTGTGTCTTTGTCTATGTGTGTGTGTCCTTGTGTAAGTGTGTGTGTGTGTGTGTGTCTATGTGTGTGTGTCTTTGTCTATGTGTGTGTGTCCTTGTGTAAGTGTGTGTGTGTCTATGTGTGTGTCTTTGTCTATGTGTGTGTTTCCTTGTGTAAGTGTGTGTGTGTGTCCATGTGTGTGTCTTTGTCTATGTGTGTGTCCTTGTTTAAGTGTGTGTGTGTGTCTATGTGTGTGTGTCTTTGTCTATGTGTGTGTGTCTTTGTCTATGTGTGTGTGTCTATGTGTGTGTGTCTTTGTCTATGTGTGTGTGTCTATGTGTGTGTGTCCTTGCCTCTGCGCAGGAGGTGAGCCTGGTGGAGGTGCAGGAGCTGGCGCGTGTCTCCGTCGGCCGCCTCACCGTGCTGCGCCAGGTGTTCCCCGCACCGCGCGACCCGGCGCACAGGTGCGAGCGCGACGGGCACCACGTCTCGCCGGCGCTCTGCGACCCCCAGGACCCCGCCTACATGACCCCTGAGGTAAGCAACGTGTTACCCCCCCCCCCCCCCCCAGGAGAACCCCCAGGTGACCAACGTGTCCCACAATTCGTGGGGCATGGGTGGGTGGCCAGCACCACGCCCGGCCATCTTTGGCGATGTTAACACACCACACCAGGTACTCATTTGAGGCCGAGTCGACCTAGGTGAGGCCGGTTTAGGTAATCGTCACTGGTGATGAACGTAATCATCACCAGTGACAATTATCTGAACTAGTCCAGACATCGACGCCTGCACAGACATGCAAGGGCAACACACATACCAAGATCTGCTGTTGAGCTGTGAGGTCACCCCTCTGCCATAAGAATGTGGAATTTCCGCCGCCGGCTCAAGGCTCTACATAGCAGCACACAGTGCCTCCTCCGCCTGTTTGAGCAACTCAATGTAACCCCTATTGTTGCCGTTCAGACTGCGAGACAGCAACCTTGCGATTCAATATAACCACACGCTGTCGCGCGCGCAATCGAACTCCAAAACTACGACCTCCGGCACTTCGCCTTGGACGATGAAACGCGACGGGGGCGGTGACGGCGTCTGCGGCTGACATCGCCTTTCACGCCGTGGCAGAAAACCTGCCTTTATCCTCGCTTGGCTAAGGACGAGCGGCACAATGCCCTGTTTTATTTTGCTTAAATATGAACAACGTGATTTCTAAGTGGCCGTTCTCACCGCGCTCGCCTCGCTGTCGATCCGAGTCCAGGAGTCCTCGTTCCCCGCAGGACGGTCTCTTCAACGAGAGGGGCGGCGTTCTAGAACAACAACAGCAACCGAGGAAAGGGGATGGATGCTCCACGTGGCAATTTGCAAATTGCTTTTTTATTCCCGCGGAGAACCCAGTCGCACTGTCTCAGCAGCTCCGCTGTAATTAGAGACAATGTTCGCAGGACTTTGTCCGGTTTTAAGGCAGCGCAAAACATCGCGAGCGTCACTGCTCCCCCTGGGCGAAAGGCATTTCCCGGGGTGCCGGTGGGATTTGGGTGGTCTGTGGAAAGAAGGGGGGAAAGGCAAGCGTTGATTCCGGTCACGGTGCCTGGCAGCCTCTGGGTATTTGACATTGAGGACATCCTCCTCTACCTCCTCCTATTCAGGTTCAGAATTTATATTTTTTTCTCTTTTGAGCTCTGGCTGATTCTGACCATGTCTACCCCATCCCGGTGTCTCTCTACACCAATTGTGTTCTCATTCTTAAGATGTTCGTAACCCCGCTCGTAGCTGACACACCAAACCATTCATTGCAACATCGCTCACGATTTCATTTGCTGTGCGGTTAACACAATTTTGGACTTGCAATCCAGAGGTCACCGGTTCTATCTCCCGGCATGGCAGTTAAAACATTGACCGGTTCCTTCCAATCCCCCACCCCACTTCGGACCACCCCGCAGGACGTTCGGATTTTCGCGACGGTCGCTCTCACCACAGTCGTTCAGTCGGCCCAGGTGCTGGTCAGACGTTCATCTTCTTGACGAGCGTGGACGATGGGCCCAAGTGCCCGCTGAGAGGGGGCTCTTGAGACTTGCTCGTTGTGTCCTTCCTCTCCCCGGCGCTGTCAAAATATGCACGACTCCCTTCGCGCGAAAGCGCTTGAGATGCGGTCTTTACAAATTCCAAATTACATCACGGCGCGTAAAAGGAACACGGGTGATTAGATTTTTTCATTTTCTTTTTTTTACAATTTCCTCGCACTCGCTCCTTAATTGCTCGGATGGCTTTTGTTTTCGGTCGTGCTTTCATTAACTCAACAACAATAACGAAAATGCCTCTGGCGACATCTGTCATCTGCATAATCGCAGCTCTCTCGCGCCGCCCGTGTATTTCAAGGGCGTCAGGTTAGATGAAAAAAATAAATAACCCCCAGAGACGATACCGACGCAGCAGATATTGTGTTCATACCCACAAAAAAAAATGCCTCCGAAATTAATGTATGACATTTTTTTTCCTTCCTTTTTTATGCTTTTAATCAACATTATTCTAATGGGATCAACTTAGAGACTAATGTTGCTTGGGTAATTTTGCCGCGCGGTGAAATCTGTCGCTTGCGTTGAATTTGACCGTCGGGCTGCCCTCCACCCCCCCCCACCGCTCCTCTTTCCGCCTCACTCTCCGCTCCTTGGGCTCGGGGCTGCCAAAATATTGTTGCGGTCGCTTTGCTTTGGTAAAAAAAAAAAAATACATTTCTAGATAAAAACTTCTAAATGTTAACGGAAGCAGCACAACGCTCACAGGCGTCAGGTAAAGTAAAACCAATCTATATAACAATAATAAAACAAATTATAGTTACATAATAAAAACAAAAGGCACAGCCTTGCAATTGCTGGCTCACGCCACTGCTAGGCAGCATTTTGGGCCCACTCCTCCACCCTGGCTAGAGGCGTCTTGCAAAAGATGGGAGTTACCCACACTTGACCCCACCCGAACGCGCGACCTGTCGATCGCCGAACTGTGATGCACCCCTGCACGTCCGATTAGCGCGGTCGGTTACGTACGGCGCGAAAGAAGTTCAACGCACGTGGACACGCACGTGCGGCAATGCGATTGGGCACGTGCCAGTTAGTCGACCGGTCGGCCGGTCGACTGGGGGTGGGGTAAAATGTGGGGAGGCCCACCTCTTCCGAGACGTCTTGGCCAGTGTGGAAGCGTAGGCCAAAACACCCTCTAAGAGGGGCTTCCTCGAGCTCCGTCTAGACCAGGGGTGGCCAACCTTGTAAGGTCGGCTGGAGAATTCCACTCCACGTGCGACCTGCTGATCAAGCAGCTGTGGTGCTAACCACTGGGTGGACCCCACGGGAAAACGGATTAAGCTGGGGTTTGGAATCGAACCGGTGCCTCCTGGATTGGCAAGCCGGGCGGTGGTGGCTATACACGTGGCCCAGCACTGTGGATGCGATGGTTGGTGGTGGGGGGGGGCAGAGATCAAATAGATCTGCATCGTCATTTCACTTGCCGCTCCGAGAGATGGAACGGGCGACCTCTGGATTGCAAGTTCAGTTTGCTAGCAATTACGATGGCGTGATATTTGTTGCAATGTTTCGTCATTTTTTTTATACGTTGGTTTAAAAATTCGACAACGTGTTGAATGAAAGTATTTAATATTTCCTCAATTAGCGGACATCACGTGAAATCGATCTCGAGCTCACCCATTATATTTAATTTTCCGGCGGCGGCATTTGTGCGCAAAACCTAAGTTCCTTAAAGCCCCATCGACCCTGTCCACCCGGTGGAGCAGACGGGCGCGATACAGTTTAGTCCTATTTTATGGTTCTGTCGGTAAATTCTAGATTTGAAGTTTTCGTGACTTGCAAGGATTCATACTCTTTGTTGTTTTTCGGTAAAGTCACGTAGGTAAAAATTGTAATTTTTTTATATTAAATGAAATTTCTTTCTTTTTTCATTAATTTTTTTCTCTCGGTAAAGTCACGTAGATAGAAAAAAGAATAACAATGAAATAAATATTCACTTTATTGTTATCTACGCGACTTTACCAAAAGAACCATAGAATATGACTTCATGCAGTCACGAAAGTTTTAAGTCAAAATTTACAATTCAGTCCATCGCTGGGTCACGCGTGGGTGGTGTAAATTGTGAGTGCTTCCACATCTTCCGCGATGTGCGGGCAAAAATTCCCTTCCAGAGTACACAGAGAGAACTCGTCACAGCTCTCTCTAGTGGGCAGGGAGTGGCCCATCCGCCAGCGGTTGGCATGAGCAAGCAATTGCAGTGCTGCACCTTTACCTGTATCCCTATACGCACGGCGAGCAGCGGGGCACGGCTGTGAGAGTCAGAAGCAGAATATTTATTTATGCCGGATGAATCCGATGAGATATAGAGCCTCTTTGTCACAGATGTCCAGGAGGGGGTGGATAAGAACGTCACAGCAACAAATCATATAAAAAACACGATAGGAGTGCAAATTACAGGCAAGGTAAACACATCACTTTCAAAATATCTATACAAATAAAAGTAAAAACCATTTTTTTTATTTTACTAGGTAAGGCCCACTGAACGTTTATCTTCTTTTTCGGGTGCGACCTGGCCACAAATGATAGCTCAACCAAGTGGCTTATCGTGTAGAAATCCACAGCAGCAGAATAATCTCCATAATCTCAGACGCATCTTTCTGAATGCGGAGGGAAAAAAAACCCGGAGGTCCCGGAGGAAAAACATCGTCGCAAAAACGATGGCGAACGCCTACTAAAGCCGCCCGTTACGTTCCAGCCGCCGCACGAGGCCGCTGCCGGCAATGACCTTGGACGCCGGCCAGTAATCCGGAATCGATACGGGCCGGGGGGGACGCTAAATCAGGATGGCATTGGTGTCTGGTCAATGTAGTTCATGTCGGTGCGGAGCCGTGATGGGGCGGGAGAGGCAGTGGGGGCTGGTGACGGTGGGGGGGGGGGCTGGAGGAGTATGGGAGGCTTGGCTGCAAACCCGGCTGTAAATACTGACATCACAGACAGTGGGTGTTTACCCAGGGAATCCCAATTGGATAGCCGGGGCAATTGCGAGCAGCCAGAGCGATTTCCACCCCCACCACCTCTCCCTCTCCGGGCTTTGCAGCGGAAATAAAACGGAGGTGTATACGTTATATAAATGTGCCAACATGCGTGCACACACACACACGGACAAAGATCTCCCACGTAGTGTACACAGGCTGTTGGGACAAGTTCTCTTAGCGAGCGACCTTTGAAAGACAGCGCTGGGCTTGAAGGATGGTGTGGCCTGCGCTGCGCCCGGTCGCCTTTTACCTCCCCCAGTTCTGATGGTTACGCACCACACCAGGTGCTTCCTTAAGGCGATGTCGACCTAGGGGAGGCCCAGTACGGGTTCAAGTGATCGTCACTGGTGATGTCTGTGAGCGGGAGACGATGTCCGTGGATGATGTTGGCTGTGGCATGGCGTGGTGGCAAGGAAATGTCGCCTCTCTCGCCTAGTACACGGCATGTCGATTGACTATGCCTGTTGTATATTTGGAGTTCGCGCAATCTCTCTCTCTCTCCCCGTGGTGGTCGCGTGGATTGTTCTCCGGGTTCCTCCGGTTCTGCCCTCCGCATTCAGAAAGAACGCGCGCTAAGATTATTTGGCTGCTACTACATATCAAATCCCACACGTGATGATCAAATCACTTCGGTGAGCTGCCATGTGTGGCCAGGTTGCCTCTGAAAAAGAGCTAATAGCTCGGCGTGCTTTACATGGAAAAATGAAATAGATTCATTTAGTTTTTAGTGCTGGGGTCGAACTCGTATCATCTGGCTCGGAGCGCAGTGCGCGAATTTGATGTGGTGGGTGGGAGTGGTGGGAGAGGGGGGCATGGGGGAGGGGGGTTGAGAGGATGTGGGGGATATAGGGGAACGTCAAAGCGAGAACGAACAAATAAATTACGTAAGAGAACCCACTTGTTGTACCACCATCTCCTGGGTCATCAGAAATATCTGTGCGATCCACAAACCCTTGCCTCTACCGACTCCGGTTCACATCGCAGATCCGTGTACGCTCATGCCGCGATGGGGGGGGGGGGGCACCTCGCGGCCTGACCTACTGACCCCGGCGCCCGAGTCGCATTTCAAAAGATGGCCGGTCACCGTTCCGGAGTCCGGATAACATCCCGCAACCTGCAGTGGGATCGAGCTGGCGGGAGCTTCCGTGGTGACCTCTCGTGCGACCCTGCAGGCTCGCCGGAGAGCAACGTGGGCCAAAGGCCCTCTAATGCGCGCTTGCTAAGTACGTTTAAAAAAAAAATTATTAGGTAATGTGAGCTACGTAGTTTTTTTTTCAGAAGCGACCTGGCCTCAAAATGTCAGTCCAACGAAGAGGCTTATCGCGTGGAAATTTACAGCAGCCACATGCTCTGAACGCGTGTTGGGAAAGACTGGAGGACCCGGAGAAAAATTCACGCGACCACGGGGAGTGAGACACGCAAACTCAAAATATGCAGGGTTGAGATTGAACCCACAACCTCCTGCAAATCGGGCGAGCTAGGTAACATCTCGAGCCCACAGAAGAACCTGCCAGTGTGAACTTGCCCCATCGACATCAACGATAATAATATAATAACAACACCCGGCCCTCTCCCCAAACCAGTGGACATTTGAAGAAGAAAAAAACATAGAATGCGGTCACCCAATCTCAAACCTCCAATTAGCTCAAGCTGGCTACGCTACGGTGCAAAAGACGTTTAACACACACGTTTGACGCCATACGTAGCCAGCAGCTCTAATCAGAGGTGCGGGAAGGAGAGGATGACAAACTCAACGCGGACAACAAGAAAAATATTCCGACGGCGGACCGCGCAACAACGCCCCCCTGTTCCTTTGAGATATTCATCACGTGGCCACTGCGGCTGTCCGCTGGCCCCCTCTCCAACCTCGGCATCAAGAGAGGAACGTCGCGAACCGGCTGCCCCCCCCCCGCACGCCACACGAATGAAGGCGACGATCGCCTGGCTGTTCAACCGAGGTTCGTAGACTCGGCGGCAGCGGCGATGGTGGCGGCAAGAGCCGTAGCGGACGCACAGGGAGGAGGGTAATTGCCGAAGCTGCGTGAGGCGGAGAGGGGGGAGGAGGAGGAGGCGCGCACACCCCCCCCCCACACACCACGCTTGGGAACGCGCGTGTCAAGGTTTGGCTGATTAAGTAAGTGATTGCAAAGTCACTCCTGAACAATTTAATATTTCACAACGATTAATTGTGCCCTCGGCGATAAATTAAACTCCGCTGTTTACATAATTCAGGCAGATCAGTGATAAAACAACGAGAGAGAATAGAGAGAGAAGGAGAAAAAAAATCCATTACCCTTTCTTTTTTCCACCCCCGTGGGTCGCACTGCAAGGGTCTGTAAAAGGCGATGTCCTATCGTGGCACATCACGGTGTCAGCACATCACGCCGTTATTGTTCCAGGGCGCGCGCGACTTGACACTTTTCTTTTTGTTACAGTGATGATCTAATAATTTTAACGTCGCTGCACAATTCCGGAGGCTTTTATTTCAATTATTTATTCGACTGTCTTGTGGTTGGTAAGATATGTTATATAAATATACATATGTGTACACGTCAGTTTAACACGTAGGCTTTCGCGACCAATGTTATTCATAATCAACGTTTTTGGGTTTAGATCGCGTTATTTATAAATGTGTCGTAACCCTCCACCACCCGACACGGCCAATCAGTAAAAAATGTGTTGTCTTTGTCAACGTGACACATTTTTTACTGATTGGCCGTGTCGGGTGGTGGAGGGTTACGACACATTTATAAATAACGCGATCTAAACCCAAAAACGTTGATTATGAATGTGTACACGTGTGCGTGCGTGTGTGTATGTACGACATTGCCGGGGAGACTGCAATTCATATTTGATTGCAGCTTGCACGCACCTGTTAGTGAGCACGTGTTAGTGCGCACGTGTTAGTGCGCACGTGTTAGTGAGCACGTGTCAGTGAGCACGTGTCAGTGAGCACGTGTTAGTGAGCACGTGTTAGTGCGCACGTGTTAGTGAGCACGTGTTAGTGCGCACGTGTTAGTGCGCACGTCTTAGTGAGCGCGTGTTAGTGAGCACGTGTTAGTGCGCACGTGTTAGTGCGCACGTCTTAGTGAGCGCGTGTTAATGAGCACGTGTTAGTGCGCACGTCTTAGTGAGCACGTGTTAGTGAGCACGTGTTAGTGCGCACGTGTTAGTGCGCACGTCTTAGTGAGCGCGTGTTAGTGAGCACGTGTTAGTGAGCACGTGTTAGTGAGCACGTGTTAGTGAGCACGTGTTAGTGCGCACGTGTTAGTGCGCACGTGTTAGTGAGCAGGCACGCACGGCGAATTTACCCTCAACAACAACCGCCATTCGCCAATAAGTGGCGGTGACGTCACCACGACGCTTGTGCCAGGCTATGTGCACCTCGAGGCCACGTGCAGAGTCGAACGCCCGCTGGCAGGAGGTCATGGGGCAGACCCAAGTGCCACGAGTCGACTGACTGAGATGACTGGCTGATGCACCACCTGTGCCCCCTACTGTGCCAACTTGCTGTGCTTTAGCCACCCGGCGCTCCGCTCGTTGTTGTGAGCGTGGCTCCTCGGCCCTCCGTTGTTGGAGGGCGACAGCCTCCAATTGCCCAGTAGCGTTCTTAACGAGCCTCCTCCACAGAGGCCGATCTTGACACCGCTGGTACCAGTCATCAGCAAGTCCACTCAGCTCCACATCCTCCTGTACCACATCACTCCATCTCTTCTCTAGCCCGTGTCACGCCTGTTTAGCCCCTCTCGATCCGGCCGAACAAAAGATGTTTAGGCATGTGGTGGCTGGGCATGCGGGCTACATGACCCAGCCAACGCAGCCTTGCCTGCTGGAGGAGCTCACCGATGGAACTTTGTCCACATCTTTCAAGGATGTGTGAGCTCCTCACACAATCCAGCCTGGTTAAACCTAGGATGGATCGTAGGCAGGCCAGCCTAAATGTTTCTAACCGGCAAAGATGTTACGTCAGGCGTGTCTGCGTTTCGCAAGAGTAGGAAAGGGATGGAATGACCGTGGCCGAGAAGACTTGAAGCTTCGTGTGATAGACCAGTTAGCTTCCCCACAGCGTTACGCAACCGAAGAAAAGATAATGCCGCTCGACTGATTTGGAGTGAGACCTCTGCTGTCAAACCGGAGCCAACCATGAGCACACAGCCCAGGTATGGGAAACTCTCCACTCTCTCCACAACTGCCCCATCACCGATTGGGAGTTGTGGGGGTGGAGTGCCTGATGCTACAAAATACCCAAGCAGGTGCTTCGTTTTGGTGGGGTTGATGGTAAGGCCCCACCTCTTAGTGGCTAAGTTTCAGCAGCAGCGCCTCCAACTCCTCCTCTGAGTGAGCCACAATTACCAGGTCATCGGCATACATAACATGGTTCACCAATAGGCAGCCATCCCTTGACCGCACCCGGGCATCGATCAGACTGTTGTAATGATGTCATGTAGGGCAGTCTGTGCACAAACGCCACCCTCCCTCAGTGTTTCGCTTGGGAGATCATCTCTGCCCGGTGCCTTTCCTGGTCTCAGACTCTGGATCGCCTTCAGTGCTTCCTCAACAGATGGCACCTCAGACAGCCACTCACAGGGGGTGAATTCCTCTTCCAATATTTGTGGCACCGCAGCCTCAGCAGGATCATCCCCACTTTGTCCCGCGATGTTTTCCATGTGGAGGGATTTCCCCTCCCCCAGGACTTCACAGAAATGCTCAACAAATCTGCAAACCTGTTCCTGGGGATCAGATATTGGATCACCGTTTTTTCCCTAATGATGGTAATAAGTGTGGCGCTGCAGGTAACGTTTTTGATGTAATTAAATAGGAATTTGTGATCGCGGGCAATTGAGGCAGACTCCATATCCTCAGCAACCCGCGACCACCACCCATCCTTGCAGCGCCTCATGGCTCTCTGAACCTTCGAGTGAAGGCTGCGGTAAACCTCCTCATTCTCCAACGTGGGATGCTGTAGCCGATGAGAGTGGGCTTGTCGCTTTTTCTCAGCCAGCTTGAACACCTCCTCTGTCAGCCAGGGTCTCTGGGGAGGTCTGGACCGCGTACCCAAAGCAGCCATTGCAGTTGCCTGAGTCACAGTCCTAAACCTCACCCATTTACCCATGACATCTGGAGGAGTGAAGGACGATGCCAACCCAGCCGCAAGCGATGATTAAATTTTCGCTTGCAACTTTCATCAGCTCGCTGAGACCAGGCCACCTTAGGTTTGAATGGGAGTGGAAGAATGATAGGCGCATCTTACAGATGACTAGTCGATGGTCAGAGGGTATATCAGCTCCACGGTAGGTTCTGGTGTCAAGGACATGGGCTCGCATCCGCTGGTCTGTCACTAAGTAGTCCAGCAGATGTTCTTGCTTGGACTCGGCATGCATCCATGATGTTGTGTGGATGAGCTGATGTTGGACCAGCGTGTTGGTAATTACAAGCCTATGGGCTGATCAAAAATCTAGCAGCCTCCTACCGTTGTTATTGAGCTGATCTGGCCCATGCCTTCCAATTACTCCAGACCAGGTGCCAGCATCATGACCAACTCGGGCATTGAAGTCACCCAACAAGATGACTCTATCCCAAGTGGCCACTTTAGCCAGCACCTGTAACAGGAGGTCATAGAAGGCATCTGACTCATCGTCATTGCCTGCATCCCTCCACGGATGTTCGTCTTTGGTGGGAGCATAAGTAACCACGACCACCACTTCTCGCCTCTGGTTGATGGGAAGGCGAGCCCAAAGTAGCCTGGGGCTTACAGCTTCCCACACCTCACCACCACGCTCCCACGACCCCTTAATTCTTTTGTTCAGAAGAAGAGCCACACCTTGTTGTTTGGCAGTCTCCTGCCCCGAGTAGAGGACTGTCCACCCCTCATGGTGGCAGGAGCCAGAGCCGGTCCACTGGACCTCCTGAATGCCACAGAGATCCAGGCGGCACCGGTCCAGCTCCCGACAGAGGAGTGGGAGCCTCTCCTCCGCAGTGAGCGTTCGAACATTCCACGTGGCCATCCGTAGTGGCTTTTTGTTGTTTCTGGAGGAGCCCCGAGGGTAAAGATTTAGTCTCCTGGCTCCGCCAATTAGGGTTTGGCCAGGAGACGTCATAGACACCTGTCCCCCCGGGGCCTCCGGTACAAGCTTGTTAATTAAAATTTTCGGTCTTAGTTTAATGGTAGTTAATTGAAGGTGGAGGGGTTACCTGCCCATTGCACCCATCCAAAGCCCCCATTTATCCGCTGTGGTGGTCACAGACGCCATGAGGGGAAAGGCCAATTGGAATTGGCCCTCCCCCCCACAGCACTGTCCACGACAGCATTGCCCGTCTGGCACCACGAGGAGATAGGGGGTTGTTTTACCGGACTATAACCGAATTTTCTCTCGTACACTTGCACACCAACAAAGACAAAGCTCCCCGGTATAGCCTTTGAACATAATGTTGGGGCAAGTGCTGTTAGCAAGCACCTATGAAGACCGTCGTGACACACATGCTTGTAGTGTGGCCTGCACCATGCCCGGCCATATTTGTCTCCCCAGTGCTCCTCTGTATACATTGCAGGAGGTACTCATTTAAGGCTGAATCAGTCTACGGGAGGCCAAAAACCGGTTCTCGTGCCCATCGCTGATTTCAAATCCAACTCGGGTTCTCAGAATCGTAGCACAGTGCGGTGCGATAACTACAACAAAGTTAATTTACAAAAACTAAATCTATTGACAAGATTTGGGAACCAGTTTTGCGTCCATTCTTCGGCACAGTGTGGTGCGCTGCTTTCTGCACAGTTACAAAAAGAAATGTGTGCGTCTTTTGACGTCACAACAATTGTAATTGGAAGATTATTTTAAAAAAATTATTTAAGAAACGTGGTTATTTTTTTGTAAAGTCATTGGTGACCGGGCAGCAACAAGCAACTGCCTTCACTGTAGAAACACGGCTGAACGAAGAGAAATGGAAACTTGGATTCGAATCCAGGGGTTCCAAGCATGCCGGCTCAGTGCTCTGAGCACCGAGCTACCTGGTCACCTCGAATTTAATGTTTTCTTTTTTACAAATTAAGGCAACATCCACGTTCACTGCGATGGGGTACGTGGGGACTCAGGGCACGAGCACAGTCGGCTCACTTCCCTTAACGAACTGAGGGCGAAACCACGGGCGGCTGAAACCCCGAATTCGAATCCGGCTTTTCAAAAGCGCAGCAGGAGCTCTGTGCTCTCGGCCCTCCGCCACCACCCAGCCACCTTCCAAAGCCGCCTCCGTTTTGAGCGTCGGTCGGTCGGCGGGACGTGCAAGAGCAGGAACGAGAGGAAGGCTTCGAACCGCCACCGTCCGTGTGCCCGTAAAACCGGACCTGGCACCGACACCGAAGAATTTACAATTGCGCGCGGCCCGTACGTCTCGTAAACTGCCTCTTCATCCGCAGGATATCAATCCCCGAGCCCCCCCCAGCCCCCGCCCACCGCACCTCGGGGCTCTGTGCGAGCGAGCGCCGCGCGCGTCGGTGTCACCGCCATCCGTCGTGCCGCATTTTTACGTGCGTCGTTTGTGTCTCGTGCGCTTGCCTGGTCCGCGAGTGATTTACACGCGCGGCCGCTTCCAGGTGATGCCCGCGCGCCGCGCTCACCGGTGGCTGCTGCCGATTGCACATTTGCTCAGTGGAGCCGTGCGTGTGTGTGTCTGTGTGTGTGTGAGGTGGGGAGCGGTAGGGTAGCCGTTAGCAC
Source organism: Lethenteron reissneri (assembly GCF_015708825.2). NCBI lineage: Eukaryota > Metazoa > Chordata > Hyperoartia > Petromyzontiformes > Petromyzontidae > Lethenteron > Lethenteron reissneri. The sequence goes on along the minus strand of NC_083825.1, from coordinate 4,709,732 downwards.
GCTGCGCTATGATCCTGGCGGGTTCGATTCCCGCTCACGGCCAACACCCGGTAACGATTATCTTAACCGGTCCTGGGCCTCCTCTAGGTCGACTCGGCCTCAAATGAGTACTTGGAGCGGTGTGTAAATATCAGCACTGGGGAGACAAAGGCGGCCGGGCGTGGTGTTGGCCACCCACCCCCTCGTGTGCCGTGCCGGCCTTCATAGGTGCTCGCTAACAGCACTTGCCCCAGCAGTCTGTTGAGATTATACGGGAGAATCTTCGCCTTTGTTGTGCAGGTGAGCAGCCTGTACATCTATGACAGCGTGGTGCTGCTGACCACCGCCTTCCACCATAAGCTGGAGGACCGCAAGTGGCACAGCATGGCCAGCCTGAGCTGCCTCAAGCGCTGGACCAAACCCTGGAACGGCGGACACTCCATGCTGGACGTCATCCGCAAGGTAGGGCCCTCGCGGTGGCGCGCTGACTTCAGTGGCGCTGCCGATGCGTGCAAGGTGATGGCAAGACAATGACAAAGATCCCCCAGGTAGCACCCACGAAGGCTGGCACGGCATACGAGGGGATGGGTGACCAGCACCACGCCTAGCCACGTTCGTATTGACACACACACACACACACGTTAATACAGGTATCAGTAAACAAGGTGATGACACACATATAATCCCCCCACCTCTGTCCACGCAGCTCTATAAGAGGGTTCACCACGGTTAGTCGATCGGCACCGTCGCATGAGGCGGGGTGAAGTGTGGCTACTCCCACCTCTTCCAAGACATTTGGCCAGCGTGGAAGAGTAGGCCAAAATGTCCCATTGAGGAGGCTCTCTCGAGGTCTGTCTATGTGAACGAGAGGCACCTTCTACCAGCAGTGCCGTGATCAAGCAATTGCAGGGCTACCCCTTTTTTTCTCCAAAGGACATCGTGCATCTGGGAAATGGCCCTTTGTTCGTCGCTGGAGGCTGCTTGTGGCTTCTGCTGCTGCTGCTGTTGTTTGTGTGTGTGTACGTAGGTCCTGTGCCTGTGTCTACATCAGGGTGCATCTTCGTGCGTCTGCACGTGTCTTCATTAACCTGCATGTGTATTTGCCGCACGTGCATCTACCAGTGTCTGCGTGTGTGTGTGTGTAGCGGTTAGCGCGCTGCGTTATGAACCTGGCGGCCCGGGTTCGATTCCCGCTCACGGCCAACACCAGTGACGATTATCTGAACCGGTCCCTGGCCTCCCCTAGGTCGACTCAGCCTCAAATGAGTACCTGGTGCGATGTGTAAACATCATCACTAGGGAGACAAAGGCGGCCGGGCGTGGTGTTGGCCACCAACACCCTCGTGTGCCGTGCCGGCCTTCATAGGTGCTCGCTAACAGCACTTGCCCCTACACTCTGTTGAGGCTAAATGGGGGACCTTTGTCTTTGTGTACATGCATGTGTGCTCGCTAACAACACTTGCCCCTACAGTCTGTTAAGGCTACACTGGCGACCCTTTGTCTTTGTGTCTCCGGGGGTTTGGCAGGGGCGAGTGTGGGGGCTGACGGGAGAGCTCCAGTTTAATGAGCTCGGCGTGAACCCCCACCTGCAGTTCGAGGTCCTGGGCACCAGCTACGCCGACGGCGGCCAGGAGAAAACCGTGCGGAAGGTGGGAGAGCGTGAGCGTCCACCAACAAAGACAAAGGTCCCCCGTGTAGCCTTGACATAACGTTCGGGGCAAGTGCTGTTCGCGAGCGGACTATTCAGGCGGGCGACACGGCGCGCGAGGGGGTGTGTGGCCAACACCATGCCCGGCCGCCTTTGTCTACCCAATGGCGTTAGTTACACACGGCACCAGGTCCTCATTTGAGGCTGAGTCGACCCAGGGGAGGCCCAGGACCGGTTCGGGTAATGGTCACCGGCGTTGGCCGTGAGCGGCAATCGAACTCGGGTCATCGGGGTCGTAGTGCAGCACGCTAATCACTGCACAACCGCTCACCACAAAACACACGGAAACGCAAACGCACACGCGCACATGCACGCACACGCGCACACACACGTGCCCATGATCTCAATCCCGAGCCCCCCGCTGCTGTCCGCGCCTGGTGGTGCTGAATTTGCTCGACATCCAGATGGGACCCACTGAGTGAATGAGCCTAAGGCTCAGTGGGTTTATCTACACGGGAATGTGGACGGACAGACACAGCGGTTCTGACCGCATGGGGTAGCTGTGCACAGAAAAAGACGAAGAAAAAGTTCCGCGCTGGTTTCGCCTCTCGCGTAAACTGTCGACGCGGGTTTCGGTGTCGGCGAGCGCCCATTAAGTTCGCCGTGGCGGCGCGCGAGAGGTTGGTGTGGCCACCACCATAATCTCTCCACTCACCAGTGCTGATGTTGAAACACAACATCATGCTCGGCCGCCTTCGTCTCCCGAGTAATGATGTTGAAACGCCACACCTTACCCCAACCACGTTTGTCTTGACCAAGTACCGTTGTTTACACAATTCCACACTCTCTGAGTTGACCTATGGGTGGCTCTCATGGTTCGAACATCACTGACCACTGATGTGAGTTATCGACGCGTTTTCTCTCTCTCTCGAGAGAGAGAGAGACAGAGCGCCGTGCAATACTCCCCTATAGCCATTGAAGTGGACAGAGCGCTAGGAGGGATGATGGGCAATGGGCGAGACTGGTGACAGAAGGGCAGCCAGAAGGAGAGGGGGGCCACCTGAGATTCATGACCAGCGAGGAAGAGCTGGAGGGGGGGGGGGGTGTGGTGGGCGGGGGAGGGGGTGGTACAGGGTGGGGGGGGGGCAGGGGGGTGGGGGGCGGGCAGCGAGGATGGACGGGAATGGGGGGGCCTTCATCCAGCAATGGCCGGAGAAGTAAAAAGAGGTGTTCAGTCGTTTGGGGATAGATGATGATGATGATAATGATGAGATTGATCATGGTGTTTCTGGTGTAGGTATGCATGCGTGCACGCGGTCACGCTCGCAATACGTGCCCACGTGCGCACGCTTGTACGCACGTGCGTACGTTGAAGTTGTCTCGCACCGCACGTAGCCCAACCGTGCGAGGCGCGTAACCCGCTCCATTTTTCCGTCGCCCCCAGCTCGGCGTCTGGGACCCCGTGAATGGACTCAACGGCTCGCTGAGTGACAGCATGCCAGGACGCAACATCCGCGGGGTCACGCTCAAGGTGGCTGTTGTGCTGGTGAGGAGAGGGGGGGGGGGCGGGACAGATGAGTGCTCGGACAGTCGGGTGGGTGGCCGTGATTGGGCAGCGGGCGTGTGGTTGTTGTCGCCGTCAAGGAGGACTGCCAGGGCGCTCGTTCGCTGGGTCAAGGGCATTCGCATATATCGAAAGCAAGATTCATAAAAGTCTAAAATATTCATGGGTTCGGCGGTTTTGCAAGTGGTGTTATTTTTTCATTGACACAAGTCCTTCGATTTCAAGTCTAGGCGTTCACGACCGTTATTATAATTTGTAATAGGTTTGCTTTTTTTTGTTAGGTTGTCGTGCAGGTATGATGTCAATGTTTCACGATAACCCCCCACCATCTGACAGGGACAATCAAATCGAATTGTCACGTGGGCAACAATTGACAAGTTAAATGGCATGAGTGGAACAATTGTCACCTCAATGGCAATGTGATTATCCTGATTCGGGGTGTATGTTTTTCCATGCATTGTTTCTAGTGAATGCAGTCAGACGTCATCAAAACTAAAAAAAAACAGCATGCCGAGTTCCTCTTCAATCACGTGACTGCCTCGGGGGAATGGGGAGACCCCCCCCCCCAATCCCAGGGGGGGAGCCCCCCACGGGAGAAGCAGCCAGAGGCCACCAGCAGTGGCCCCCCACCCCAACCCCCCACCGACCTTACCCCCTACCCTCACCCCCTGCCCTCACCCCCTCCCACCCCTCACCCCCTCCCACCCCTCACCCCCTCACTTCGAGTGGTCCTCGCAGCGATTGAGCGTTGCGATCCGTATTCAACGATCGATTCATTATGACCACGACGTCATTGCTGCGGTTGAAGAGTCACGTTCCTACCGGCGGCCCGGTAAAAATCACGTGACCTCGGGGGGCCAACGTTGGCAACGCGTGGGCCGCCCCCCCCCCCCCCCCCCGATCCTGACATCCCACGTTTCGGGAAAAGAAGAAGAAAAGAAATGAAACGTTGATAATTGGTTTTTTACCCTTCTATCTGGCAAAAAAAAACTGACACCATTTCTACAAGGAGTCATGTTTGCATAGACCGCAATACCTGCAGTCATAATGCAAACAAAAAATATGGGTTGGACCCATGTGAGACTAGGCTCTAAGGAAAGCTGTCTCGGGTGTGGACCAATCAACTTCAAGGACAGTGCACATTATCAGAGTTATGTTTTTTGTTTGCATTATGGCTGCAGGTATTGTGGTATATGCAAACATGACTCCTTGTAAAAAAGGTATCCGTTTTGTTGCCAGATAGAAGGGTAAAAAACCAATTATCATATTTTTTACTGGCAAATGAGGTTCCAATGGTGTAAATGAAACGTTGCTGGAGCTGACGAAGGGCCGTCTTCATCGGGCGGCGAGTGGGCCAGACACGGCGCGAGGAGCCGGACGTTTGAACGTCGCGAGGTCCCCCCCCCCCCCCCCCCGTGCGAAGTGCTCGGGCGAGAGTCGATGGCGATGCTGTCCCGTCGATTGTGGCCCGCCGTGGCCACGTTTCCGGGACGAGTCCCATTGAAGGTTTTCTTTTTCAGCTCGGGCTGATGACGGTGACGACGGCAGTGCTGATGAGAAACAACATCATGGTGGTGGTAGTGGTTTATCTGGAGGGGGGCTGTGGTGCGGCGGTTAGCGCGCTGCGCCACAGACTCGGCGGCCCGAGTTCGATTCCCACTCAAGGCCAACATCCAGTGACGATTATTTTGAACCAGTCCTGAGCCTCCTCTGCGTCGACTCAGTGTCAAATGAGTACCTGGTGCGGTGTGTAAACATCGCCATTAGGGAGACAAAGACGGCCGGGCGTGGTGCTGGCCACCCACCACCTCGTGTGCCGTTTCAGCCTTTATAGGTGCTCGCTAACAACACTTTCCCTAACAGTCTATTAAAGTTATTGGTGTATTGGATGTCGCCAACCTGATTTTTATACCCTAATAAATATTAGAATTAATCAATCCCTTTGGAAAACAATACAATATGTGCACTTAAAATTACGTTTATTTACTGTGTAAACCATTGGCATTCACACTGGATAAATAATAATAATAATAAGCGGGATAGATTATTGCAATGTGCATTAGATGTTCTAGACATACATAGCCTCTCTGGTGTACAACCCAACCATCTGAGAATGTTATAAAACTGAGCTACTAATATATCTATGTCCATATTATGCTGAGATGTTACCGGTGGCTTGTGGAGACCTTCATACAGCAGTGGATTGACCATGGTTGACAGTTATTCAAAAACATCATTAATACCTTAGATGACGGAGTGGTTAGTAACTCTATTTTTAAATGTCCATTTGTAACAGCGAACTATTTAATAGCAATCATAACTCTAACCCAACGAGCGAATATGCGGACGAACACGAATCCATTGGCGAGAGTCAATGAATCGACCGAGACGCCGGCCACGGCAAACGGATGAGGCGGTGACCTCACCGTCCGCGTGTGCACTCCAAGCAGCGTGCTAACCGCTGCACCACAGCTCCTTTTACAGATAAAACACCGCCACCACCAGCCAGCCAGCACCGTCATGATGTCGTTTCCTTCTAGATTTGAAGCGTTCGTGACTGCAAGGATTCATACTCTCAGTTCTTTCGGTAAAGTCATGTAGGTAAAAAAATAAAATGAAATTAAAATTAATAAAAATAAAATAATAAAATCACGACGTTTCGGAGGCAACACAAGTCTCCGTCATCAGGTGGGACCGTCACAGCCATTTATTTTTTACCTATGTGACTTTACCGAAAGAACTGAGAGTATGTCGTTCCCTGTCAGCACTGCCATCGTCATGTGACGCACAGGGGTTCAGTCGGCCACAAGGGGGGTGGGGGGGGGCCAGAATTGACAGATATAAACAAGATAATTGATTTTTTGCCCTTCTATCTGGCAAAAAAACTGACACCATTTTACAAGGAGTCATGTTTGCAAAGACCACAATACCTGCAGCCATAATGCAAACAAAAAACATAACTCTGATAATATATGCACTGTCCTTGAAGTTGATTGGTCCACACCCGAGACAGCTTTCCTTAGAGCCTAGTCTCACGTGGTTTGGACCAGATGACGCCAAAAGGCGCACAACTCAAAGACAATACACCATCAGAATATGAGAGGTCGGGGTAAGCATTTACACACACAAGATATAAACAAGTAAACGAAAAAAATATTAAAAATGTTTTTATTAATTGAAATGTTTTTGGGTTAGATCGTGTACATATACATGTGTCGTTAAACCCGCCACCACCCGGCACAGCCAAATAGTATGGTTCGTCACGTAACTGGTTCAGCGCACCGGTGTGTTGGAGAGCAAACCCACAACATTTGCTCAAAAACCTCTGTTATGGACAATGTTGGTCGCGAAAGCCTACGCGTTGAACTCATTAAAATATTTTCTGCGGTCTACCATGGGTGAAGCCCGATTAAAGCGGCATAAAGTAGCACGATCCCACACCCTTTGAGGAAATCCGAGACCAATGGGTCCCAGCATGAAAGCAAGACGCACGATAACTTAATTGTGACTATTGTAACCTTTAAATGTCTTTATTAATCCAGTCACCTTCATCTAAACTTGTGGTCGTTAACCTTTACTGCAGCCTTGCACCCCTTTGGTTCTCAATCATAGAAAATATAATGTTAGCAGATACATAGGTGTGATGAAACAAAGTAGTTGCAACTTACCTGCCCGTGCTTTATTTGCGTTCCGATGAGTTACTTTCTTGCAAAAAAAGTCTGGCCGTGTCTCGCACACCCACTGCTCTAAAACCCAATACACGGTGTAACTAAAATAATATGTACAAGGTGTTTAAAAAATAAATGTTAACACTTCTATGGGACTTTCGTTTTTAATGGAAAAATAACGGATATTACACTCTAACGTGATGACAAATGCAATGTTAATAGCTTCAAGAAGTCAAGAGTCTCCACTGGTTCGCCATCATCGTCAACGCGTGCCTGGAATCTTCTCCAGGTGGTCTCCAGAGCCCGGAGGCACATCTATTGTGCTGCTATTGTTGCAAATTCTCAGAAGTGTTAATATTATTTTTTTAAGCACCCTGTATATAGTTATAAAAACATCCGTAGCTATTTCAGTGAAAGTGAGTCGGGAAGAAAGGAGGGGGGGCCCACAGTCATATCTTGCATACCCCCCCTCCCCCCCCCATGACATAGGCTATTGCGCTCCTGGTTCCAAGCGAAGGACCAGGCAACGCTCTCTCAGGCAGACCTGACCTTTCGCTCAATAACTTAGGCCTCGGGGCAGCTTCAGTCCGCATGCCTTGGTTGCAACTCGGCGTTATTTTTCCCAAGTGGTTGAACCTTCGATGAACTCCCAAGCTCAGGGAACGGCCACTTTGTGAGAGTTACAATCTGTAGCTCGGCAGCCTTTCCTTTTACTCCGAATAACAATAATAATTCATAATATAGGTTTTTTTTGGGTTAGGTTGCGTAAATATGTGTCGTTAAACCCGCCACCACTCGAAACGGCCAATTAGTAAGGTTTGTGACGTTAACAGTTGGAAATGTACGCGATATATGATATTGGTCGCGAAAGCGTACGTGTTAAACAATAATAATCATCATAATAGCAAAGAAAATACCTCCAAATGTTATTCCAGTTATGCCACTGACGTCATTGTCATTTCACCACCTCGTCCGGAGCCCTTGCAGCGCGGTGCCATGAGCCTTTGTGTTCGAGAACGGTCCGCTGAAGGTGATGTCGCAGAACTGCTTCCGAGACCCCCTGCTGATAATAATGATTGTGAGTTCGTACGTTCGGTGTTCGCAGGGCTATCGCGACGGAATCCGCCGCTGTGTTTCACCGACACGGTCTGCGGTAGCGTCACATTACGGGGGACGGGCGATGCTGCTGCTGTGTAAATCCAACCGAATAATTTGCGGGTCCATTGAACAAAAAATGACAAATTTGGATGACTTTTGCGAGCAAATTAATGAACGAACGAACGATCGAGAGAAGGAGCAAGCATGACTGCCCGCGGCTCGCAGGACCCGCCGTTCGTGATGAAGGCGAGCAACGTCCTGGGGCAGCCCAAGCGCTTCGTGGGCTTCGCCGTCGACGTGCTGGAGGAGCTGTCGCGTCACCTGGGCTTCACCTACGACCTCTACCAGGCGCCCGACAACAGCTACGGCCGCCCGGGGCCTGGCGGCTCCTGGAACGGCTTGCTCGGGGAGATCCTGCACAAGGCACGGACGCGCACGCACGCACGCACATGCACGCACGCACACGCACGCACATGCACGCACGCACACGTGCAGACAAAGATCCCACCGTGTAGCCTTCAACAGGTTCATCTTCTTGGTTCTTTCAGTAAAGTCACGTAGAAGGGAAATAATAAAATAAAATAAAAATAAAATTTAATAAAATACAATTCTCACGACGTGTCGGCCACAACGCAAGCAGCCGTCCTCAGGTGAAGAACAGGGTTGTCGGAAAGACAGCGTCAACAGGTTGTTGGGGAAAATGCTGTTAGCGAGCACATATAAAGTCACGTGTGCGCAGTCGCGGCAAGGGGGAGGGGAAGGTTTGGGGGTGGGTGGGTGACTTAGAAATGGGGGGGGGGGGGGGGGGGGGTAATATTCCTGCTTAGGGACCCCTGATGGTGGCAGAACCACCCCTGGCCTTGTGGAAACTGGCGGAGGAAAATGTTGGTCTCGGGGGGGGGGGGGGGGATAGGGAGGCGTGAGTTTGGGGGGGGGGGGCGGGGGTGTTGAATGAAAAATTGGCCAAGCAAATGAAGTGACCGTAATTTGAGTCGAAAATTTGGAAGCAAATGGGGAAAGATTTGAATTAATTAGCCGAAACACTGATAAATTGATTTTAATTAAGCTCAAAATGAAAGCACAAATATAATTCATGCATCGGGAGGGTGGGGATGCCGGGGGCGGGGGTGGGAGTAGGCGGAGTGGGTGGAGAAGAGGGGGGGGACGAGGTGGGGGGGTGGCGCTGAAATTGAAGGAGGGAAACGAATTGGTTTAATTTCAGACCAAAATGCTCATTTTCGGCCAGTGAGTCTACGTGTATGTGAGCATGGAGGGAGTGGCGGTGCAGCGGTTAACGCGAGCTGCGCTACGAACCCAGCGACCCGAGTTAGATCCCCACCAATGACGATAATGTGAACCGGTCCTGCGTCTCCCCTTGGTCGACTCAGCCTCAAATGAGTACCTGGTGCGGTGTGTAGACATCGCCACCGGGAAGACAAAGGTGGCCGGCCACCCACCCGGTCATGTGTCGTGCCGGCCTTCATAGGCGCTGCTAGCTCGCAGCTCTTGCCACAACAGTCTGTTGAGGCTTTAACGGGGCGGATCTTTGTCTCGTCTATGTGCGTGTGTTCGTGCACGCGCGCGCACTCAGCCATTACTCCGCGAGAAAGGAGGCCCATCTCTCTGAACGCGTTCAAAGAATCCTCAAGGCATTAGCGACCGCGCACGAGCAATTTGCCTCTTTCACTGAGCAGCTTGAAGGAATGTTCGAGCAGCTCGTGACTGTAACGTCCGCCACTGATGTCGCCGTCTCACGCAACTCCGAAGACGCGTCTCGTTCGCGTTGCAGATTTCCAGGAGGTGTTCGGTTTCGACGTCTTCCAAGGCATCCGCGAGGGTCCTCTGTGCGGTGTTGCCTCGACGTTTATGTTACGAAGAACCGTGTTAGCATTTGTTCCTGAAGATTACACCATTCAGTGTCAATGTTTTACAACCCGACATGCATTTTTTTTTATCAGCTCTACATCTTATTCTTTTTATTCCACAGCAGCTCATAATCCAATCGTGGTTTTTGCGAGCTTTCACGATCTCTCAAACCTTCGGCACGCGCCGCCGGACGGAGCGTCGCCAGCATATTCAACCTGCGCGGTTCAGAATGGTGACTTCACGTAACTGTTGAGAGATACGCACACGGGAGGGGGTGGAGCTTAATTTATCTCCCGTTATTATCTGGCAAGCACAGCCAGAGCGAGAGGAACACCGGATGTGGCATGCCGATTCCTGCAAATATATATTTTCCGTCGGTCGCTGGTAGAGCAAAGTTAGCGGTAAGTGGCCAGCAGTAGCTGCAGCCAGAGCGAGGAGTATACTGGATGTGTTGTGCCGGGCGAGGACAAATCTTCTGCGTCACCGACCCGGACAGACCCGGTGAAAATTAAACCCTTAGTATATGAATCTCTTTTTATGGAGTTGCCTTGCAAATCTTAATATAACGGACGATACCTTCACGTGCACCCTGTACACCCTGATAAGACCAACCAAATGGGCTCGATCAGTCGTTTATCGCCGCCGATAAGGACGGCCGCGGTGCCTCGGAGGTTGTTAATTTTTTTCTGGATGGGGGACGGAGGAATCGGCCTGCGGGAGCGATTCCTGGACGCTAAGATGAAAATTGAGGCCTTCCCACTCCGGCATCCACCTCGCCACCCACCTCGCCCGGCAGATAAAGCGTCGTCACAAATAAATGGGTAACTAAGCAGGAGAGCGTATATTTATATATATAAATAAATAATAACCTTCGTCATTTTGTTACGGAATTTTCATTAAGTCCACGGGCCAGTGGGAATGAATAAATGTTTTGTTGTTTAATTCATCCGCGTTTTTAAATTATGTTGAGAAGCTGTTTTGCCAGCGAGCATTACTAATGGGGCTGATAATGATCCGGTAATGAAAGACTGCCTCTGTTCCGCACCACTAACGAGACGCTAATTTGTTAACCCCTTCCGAAATCTGACGGTGGATAGAATTGTGGGATTGTGTGGAGGGGGAGGAGGCGGGGGGGGGGGAGGGGATGTGGGTGGAGGGGGGGTGGGTGGAGGGGTGGGTGGAGGGGGGGTGGGTGGAGGGGTGGGTTGGTGATTGGGTGGAGGGGTGGCGGGCTGCACACAGTTTGGAGCCACGCGCGCGCGCGGTTTGGTCACTCAGAAACGTGCAACCGCTAAGAGCCCTAACTGCACGCGTTTTCAACTTGCAGCCGTGACGTGACGTCGCGGGGCGGGGCGGGGAGGGAGTCTCGGGGTCGTTACATGTGGCTGCCTTTCATGAGCGGTGGGCCCCATCCACCTGCTACCAAATGCGCACTTTGATTCTATTAGGGCAATTAGCACTCCAATGTGGGTCAAAATCAAGATTCAAATGGAGCTTTGAGTTGGGGGCAGACTGCCATTGTGTGGGCTAGTTTAATGAGACGGGAGTAAAGTTTAAAATCCCCGATGTAATTGTTCCTTTTTAGTTTAGTTATTTTTCCGCGGCGTTTTTAATCGAGTTGCAATTTTTTTTGTTTGTTAACTGAAAAAAGGTTCATTCTCCTCTCTTGGAAAAAAAAAGAGTGGGATAATTACATCTCGCACCTCCAGGAATTATCGTTTACTGTTCGCGCAACCGGCGCTTTTGCGCCACGACAATGCGTCTCCAGTCCGTTGCTCGCGTTGTTCGCCAGTTCGCACAGTCGCGGCTCGTTCCGGTCGCGCCTTTGAAGGGTCGCCCCTTAGTGCGGTCGCTGACTTCGCGCGGTTCCCACCCCTGCCCCCCCCCCCCTCCTGATCCGCAGCAAGCGGACGCTGGCCTGGGCGCGATGGTCATCACGCCGGAACGCGAGTCGGCCGTCGACTTCACGGTGCGCTTCCTGGACCGCGGCGTCGCCGTGATGCTGCGCCGGCCCGACCCCTCATGGCACCTGCTGTCGTGCCTCTCGCCCCTGGAGCCCGCCGTCTGGACCTGCCTCTCGGTCACCGTGTGCCTCGTGGGCGTCCTCGTGCACCGCCTCAACGAGCTGCACGGCAAGGACGACGGCGGTGGCAGTGCCAGCGGAGGCACGGCCGACGACGATGACTATGAGGTAGGGCGGGGACTAGCGGCTGAGCGAGCGTGACTATTGGACAGTGGGCAGGGGGCTAGCAGCTGAGTGAGCGTCGCTATTGGACAGTAGGCAGGGGGCTAGCGGCTGAGTGAGTGGGGCTATTGGACAGTAGGCAGGGGGCTAGCGGCTGAGTGAGTGTGGCTATTGGACAGTAGGCAGGGGGCTAGCGGCTGAGTGGGCGTGGCTATTGGACAGTAGGCAGGGGACTAGCGGCTGAGTGAGTGTGGCTATTAGACAGTGGGCAGGGGGCTAGCGGCTGAGTGAGCGTGACTATTGGACAGTAGGCAGGGGGCTAGCGGCTGAGTGGGCGTGGATATTGGACAGTAGGCAGGGGGCTAGCGGCTGAGTGAACGTGGATATTGGACAGTAGGCAGGGGACTAGCGGCTGAGTGAGTGTGGATATTGGACAGTGGGCAGGGGGCTAGCGGCTGAGTGGGCGTCGCTATTGGACAGTAGGCAGGGGGCTAGCGGCTGGGTGGGCGTGGCTATTGGACAGTAGGCAGGGGGCTAGCGGCTGAGTGAGTGTGGCTATTGGACAGTAGGCAGGGGGCTAGCGGCTGAGTGAGTGTGGCTATTGGACAGTAGGCAGGGGCTAGCGGCTGAGTGGGTGTCGCTATTGGACAGTAGGCAGGGGACTAGCGGCTGAGTGAGTGTAGCTATTGGACAGTAGGCAGGGGGCTAGCGGCTGAGTGAGTGTGGCTATTGGACAGTGGGCAGGGGGCTAGCGACTGGGTGGGCGTGGCTATTGGACAGTAGGCAGGGGGCTAGCGGCTGAGTGAGTGTGGCTATTGGACAGTAGGCAGGGGGCTAGCGGCTGAGTGAGTGTGGCTATTGGACAGTAGGCAGGGGGCTAGCGGCTGAGTGAGTGTGGCTATTGGACAGTGGGCAGGGGGCTAGCGGCTGGGTGGGCGTGGCTATTGGACAGTAGGCAGGGGGCTAGCGGCTGAGTGGGTGTGGCTATTGGACAGTAGGCAGGGGACTAGCGGCTGAGTGAGTGTGGCTATTGGACAGTAGGCAGGGGACTAGCGGCTGAGTGAGTGTGGCTATTGGACAGTAGGCAGGGGGCTAGCGGCTGAGTGGGCGTGGATATTGGACAGTAGGCAGGGGGCTAGCGGCTGAGTGAACGTGGATATTGGACAGTAGGCAGGGGACTAGCGGCTGAGTGAGTGTGGATATTGGACAGTGGGCAGGGGGCTAGCGGCTGAGTGGGCGTCGCTATTGGACAGTAGGCAGGGGACTAGCGGCTGAGTGAGCGTGGCTATTGGACAGTGGGCAGGGGGCTAGCGGCTGGGTGGGCGTGGCTATTGGACAGTAGGCAGGGGGCTAGCGGCTGAGTGAGTGTGGCTATTGGACAGTAGGCAGGGGGCTAGCGGCTGAGTGAGTGTGGCTATTGGACAGTAGGCAGGGGACTAGCGGCTGAGTGAGTGTGGCTATTGGACAGTAGGCAGGGGACTAGCGGCTGAGTGAGTGTGGCTATTGGACAGTAGGCAGGGGGCTAGCGGCTGAGTGAACATGGCTATTGGACAGTAGGCAGGGGGCTAGCAGCTGAGTGAGTGTGGCTATTGGACAGTAGGCAGGGGACTAGCGGCTGAGTGAGTGTGGCTATTGGACAGTAGGCTGGGGCTAGTGGCTGATTAAGCATCGCTATTGGACAGTAGGCAGGGGACTAGCGGCTGAGTGGGCATCGCTATTGGACAGTTGACAGGGGACTAGCGGCCGCGTGGGCGTTGCTGTCGAAACTCCAGTCAGGGTTGACGGATCTCACCGTGAGTCCTGGGGTTGAGCCTACACCGAAATGTCAATGCAGTCAGGGCAGCTGCTGCACGCGAGCTTGGCAACGGCGTTTGAAGGGTAAGAAAACAACAACATTGCAACGCAATCGGGAGGCACCTGCGCGAAACAACGGAACTCGCCTCCAATGTTGAGTTTCTTTCGCCCCCGGCGGGCGGGCGAATTGGAATCTCAACGCCTGCGTCCGTATCTCCCTGTCGTTCCAAAATCGGCGGCGCCACCTCCCGTCCGCCCGGGGAGGACATGGACGACGACGCGGATGAGGACGAGGAGGAGGAGGAGGACGACGCTGGAGAGGAGGAGGACGACGAGGACGGCGTCAACGCGGAGGCGCGGGCGAGCGAGAGTGGCAGCGGCAGTGGCCGAGACGGATCCGGATCCGCCGTGCGGCGGCGGCGGCGCGCCAGCTCGGCCTCCTGCCGGCGCAGGGCCCGAGGTCCGCGCGGCGGTGGCGGCGGTGCCGGTCGTGGTGGCGCCGGTGGCGTCGGTGGTGGGAGACTAAACAAACCCCTCAGCATCCCGACCACAATCTGGGCCCTCTACTCTGCGCTGATGCAGCAAGGTCGGTTGTGGATGGGTTTTGGTGTCTGTGCATGAAAAAAAGAATAGGGTTTACCCTTTCTGGCAATAAAACAGGAGGTGTTAGAATGTTCAAATACCAAATAGAAACCTTTTGCAGGAAATCAAGTGTGTATTAACCACTCACGGTACTTGTGGTGAACATGCAAATATGCATTGTCTTTCAAAAGTGATTGGCCTCCACCAGAGACACTGGTGAGACTAGGCCTTCTTCGTGGCCTAGTCTCACCAATATCAGAGTATCTGTAGCTCGGTAGTGAGCAGCTTTATCATGGGACCTTTTTGTGAGCTTTGCCCGTCCGTCTGCAATGTGGAGGGGGGAAGCACACTGGATGGTTGTCGGCGAGTCCGAAAGGAGGCACACTTCACCATTAGGCTGTGTTGTCGATAGCCACCTTTCCCTCTTGACAAATGAACGATAGGGTTCGCCCAAAACCGTCAAAGACACAATCCACCGAGCGCTAGGATGGATACCTTCTGTTGAATCTCAATGGGCAACGGGATCCAGCGGAAAACTATGCGACCACCAAATTTACCCGCGTTCACCCCGGTCATATACTATGGACACAAAGCACTTGTGCCATCGCGTTCGTAATGTGTGAATTGTCCTTTGTCGGGGATTTTCATTTTTTGTCATAGGCCGTCTCGTGGAGGTGTTTTTTCTGAATTGTCTAGAGGTGAATTTACCGAAAGAACCAAAGAGTATGGATTCCTGCAGTCACGAAAGCTTCAAATCAAGATTGTCTAGAGGTCTACAACGCGACGTTTTTTTGCGATCCGCCATCCGCGCAATCACGGTCCGCTGTACCGCAATTGGCCACCGCTGTGTTGGCGTAACCAGAATTGGAAAACGTTGCTTTTTCGTTTGCTATTTTTTTTCGCCTTCCCGTTTTTAAGCATCGACTTGGACTCGAAAATGCCAGCGTTAAATCCCCGGCACTTCGAGAACCCCGTTAGGATACGCGTCAGTCATTGGCACGGTCGGTCGGTCAATCACAGAAGTTATCCACGCGGTGTGTGCTCGGTTAACACAGATCAGATTAACGACGTTCCCTCTCCTCGACGGGGGGAGACAGGGTGGGGCTGCGGGAAGCAAGATCACAGTTGACAGAGGGCGAGAGGACGGAGCGCCGTCAGACATTAACGCTCGCGTTATCGCTCGTGATAATGTCCCAGCGTGCACAGATTTCACCCCTCCCCCCCCACCCCCCGATCATTTTTTTTACGATCTCCTTTATATAACTGAAAGTTATTTATATTTTTATCACGTCGATTTTAAAAATGTTAGGACTCCCCGTCGTAAATTTTATCTTACACCTCCGCAGTGAGCGTCCGAATTAGTTATGTTTTATATATTTATATACGTGTATATTTTACAACGGGGGTGATAATTTATATGAAATTGACGCGCGGGCACACATGGACATACTCGTGCAACGCACGCACACACAAAGCCAAAGATCCCCCGTATAGCCTTTAACAGGTCCGTTGGCGCAAGTGCCATTAGCGAGGACCTATGAAGGCCTGCACACAAGGGGGAGTGCCAGCATTCTGCCCGGCCGCCTTTGTCTCCCCAATGCTGATGTTTACATACCACACCAAGTACTCATTTAAAGCAACATAGGAGAGGCACAGGACCGGTTCACATATCCATTACCGCTATTAGCCATTAGTGGGAATCGAACTCGGGCGGCCGTGTTTGTGGCAGAGTGCGCTAACCACTGTGCCAACGTTCCTCACCCACGTGAGCCACTCATTTCTATTTTAATTTTACCAGGTAAGGCCCACGGAACCACGTAGCTCTTTCTCAGATGCGACCTGGCCACAAATGATAGCTCGACGCGGTGGCTTATCATCACGTGGAAATGTATAGCAGCCAAATACTCTAAACGCGTGATGTTGAGTCTCAATGTGGTGGGAAAAACCGGAGGACCCGGAGAACAATTCACGCGACCACGGTGAGAGAGACACGCAAAACTACAAATATACATTTTTGATTTAAAGCTTTCGTGACTGCAGGGATTCATATTCTTGGTTCTTTCGGTAAAGTCACGTAGAAGGGAGATAATAAAATAATATAAATATTAAACAATAAAAAAAACAATTATATTTATATTATTTTATTATCTCCCTTCTACGTGACTTTACCAAAAGAACCAAGAATACAAATATACAGTCGTCACGGTCGAGATGGATCGTCATTGTTAAGGCTGAGTAAATCTAGAGGACGCTCGCCGTTGTTAGCCGTGGTCGGGAATAAAAGTCGGGTCGCTCGCGGGGTGCAGAACGCGATGTGCTAACCATTCCACCTCCGCTCGCCACACACACACATGCATACGCACCAATACACGCGCATTGATCAAACGTAAACACTCACGATCCACTGCTGCGTATTCCACGTTCCCATGGCGGGGGCCAGTCCGTCCAATATCCGTCGACTGCTGAATCTCCCACGATGTGTTTGCATGCTTTTAATGAAAACCAGGTGGAAGGAAATTTTGAGAGCTTAACGAAGTGGCTTATCGCGTGTAAATTTATAGCAGCCAAATTAATCTAAACGCGTGTCGATTATAAATGTGGAGGGAGGGAAAAAAAACCCGGAGTACCCGGAGAAAACTCCCAATATACAGCAAGCATCGTCAAGGTCGGGATCGAACCCACGACCTCCTGTATACCAGGCGAGGTAGTTAACATCTCATAGCCACCGTGACGCACGTATACATCCCCGACCTGCGCAAGGAAAGGTTACGCTGATATTTCTGCCGGCATTTGGCTGCATTCTCATTAGTGGGAAACCGAGTAACCTTTCCAAAAATTGTGCATTACTCGAATCACTTTTCATTTTCACCCAATATCTATCGATGACCCTCGAAGAGTCAGTGGCGGGTCTACCGAGCTTCCGTGGATGCCGCGTTGAGGCTGCGTCGGTGGTTGGCGTGGCGCTGCAAGTCGGCACGCGGGGAGCGGGAAGTCCCAGCGGGTTCGGGACTTAGCCGGGATTTATTGAAATTAATTGCAAAGCACTGGGTTGAATCAATGCGTGCGCTGCGCGTGCAACGTTAACATTGCACGCGTGAACGGGTTAAAGGCGCAGCCCTGCAATTGCCGGCTCTCGACACTGATTTTCGATCCTTTACGAACCAGCAAACCACTTCCAACCTTAAAAAACGACAAATCTATGGACCACAGTGCACCAATAACGTAGCTTTAGAAAATAAAAAAAAACCTCGCTATATTTCCAGTGTATGCAGCAGTTCCGTGGCTCAGTTCCTACTTGCCTTGCGGATCGCGAGTGGTTGTGGACCACAGATTGGGGGAACCACCGCCTTTGAGGATATTTTCTCCGCTCTTCCACGCTGGGCAGACGATGTTTTGGGAGAGGTGGAAATACCCACGCTTTAACGCCAAAGACAAAGATCCCTCTCTCGTATAACCCGAACAGACTGTTGGGGCAAGCTCTGTTAGCGAGTAGCACCTATGAAGGCCGGCACGGTGCACGAGAGGGTGGGTGGCCAGCACCACGCCCGGCCGCCTTTGTCTCCCTTTTGGCGATGTTTACACACCGCACCAGGTACACATTTTAGTCCGAGTCGACCTAGGAGAGCACCCAGGACAAGTTGAGATAATCGTTACTGGAGTTGGTCGTGAGCGGGAATCAAACTCGGGTCGCCGCGTTCGTAGCGCAGCCATAAGCACTTGCCCCAAAAGTATTTTAAGGCTATAAGGGGAGATCTTTGTCTTGTATCCATCTGTAGTCTGTTTTAGGGGGAGACTCAGAGCGGCTTTTGCCAATGTCACCGATGTCGTTATCTCCGCCTGCCTAACCCCCTCCCTCCCCTCCCCCCCTCCCCTCCCCCCTTCCCCTCCCCCCCTCCGCGCTGCGCCCAGGAGGGGAGCTGGTGCTGATGTCGGTGTCGGCGCGGGTCATGGTGGCCGTGTGGTGGTTCTTCACGCTCATCGTCGTCTCGTCCTACACGGCCAGCCTGGCCGCCTACCTCACCCTGTCGCGCCTCACCAGCCCCATCAGGTGCGTATCCCCAGCCGGGCGCTCCAACCAAACGTTTCAACCAGCGCGAGCGCTCTGGCCAGTGCTCTCTAGCCAGCGTTGTCCACCGGCGCGCTGCCCGCCGCTCCGACCAGCACTCCAGACAGCGCTCTCCAGCCAGTGCTCCAAACAACGCTCTGGCCAGTGCTCCGGCCAGCGCTCCGGCCAGCCCTCCGGCGAGGCTGCGTCATCTACCCATTCGCGGTGTTCCCCTGCGAAGCCGGCAGCCACCGCGTGCGCACTCGCGCTTCCCGCCGCTCACCCGGCGCGTGTCGTGCTGCCCAGCATTCAGTGCCGTTCCCAATTCCCCGTGCGTCTGCTCCTGGTTTCCCGGTGTTCACACACCGCGCGAGATGCGGAGATGGTCAAAATTTCTATTCAAATTACGAATTTGTATTCCGATGACAAATTACCGCAGGAAGCGTAACTATATACAAATCACCAATTACTTCGAGGAGTGTCATTTGGAGAGCAATTGCAAATGACAGATGTATTGAAATTCGGATTAAATGCAATTTAGATCCTGATGGAGTGGAAGAGGCACCGGCATGGGGAATGATGCGGAATCATCGGCAACGCGATGTTGACGATGGCGAACGGTGGAGGGCTTGTGGCTACAGCTGCTGGGAGCTGGAGGACCCCACGGCCCCTGTAAAGGGGTCGAGATCGCAAGAGATGGAGATTGTTTGGATAGCACCCATCTCTGCCGACAACCCCGAGTACGTTTCCAGTGTTTAGCTGCTTCCCCTCGCGTTTCCCGTTCTTCTGCGCACCCCCAGTTCTCTGCAGGAGCTCACGAGGCAGACGGAGACCCCCTCGTGTGTCTGAGTGTTCACCTGCAGGAGCTCACGTGACAGACGGAGACCCCCTCGTGTGTCCGAGTGTTCACCTGCAGGAGCTCACGTGACAGACGGAGACCCCCTCGTGTGTCCGAGTGTTCACCTGCAGGAGCTCACGTGACAGACGGATACCCCCTCGTGTGTCTGAGTGTTCACCTGCAGGAGCTCACGTGACAGACGGAGACTCCCTCGTGTTTCCGAGTGTTCACCTGCAGGAGCTCACGTGACAGACAGAGACCCCCTCGTGTTTCCGAGTGTTCACCTACAGGAGCTCACGTGACAGACAGAGACCCCCTCGTGTGTCCGAGTGTTCACCTGCAGGAGCTCACGTGACAGACAGAGACCCCCTCGTGTGTCCGAGTGTTCATCTGCAGGAGCTCACGTGACAGACGGAGACTCCCTCGTGTGTCCGAGTGTTCACCTGCAGGAGCTCACGTCACAGACGGAGACCCCCTCGTGTGTCTGAGTGTTCACCTGCAGGAGCTCACGTGACAGACGGAGACCCCCTCGTGTGTCCAAGTGTTCACCTACAGGAGCTCACGTGACAGACAGAGACCCCCTCATGTTTCCGAGTGTTCACCTGCAGGAGCTCACGTGACAGACAGAGACCCCTTGTGTGTCCGAGTGTTCACCTGCAGGAGCTCACGTGACAGACAGAGACCTCCTCGTGTTTCCGAGTGTTCACCTGCAGGAGCTCACGTGACAGACGGAGACCCCCTCGTGTGTCCGAGTGTTCATCTGCAGGAGCTCACGTGACAGACGGAGACCCCCTCGTGTGTCTGAGTGTTCACCTGCAGGAGCTCACGTGACAGACGGAGACCCCCTCGTGTGTCCGAGTGTTCATCTGCAGGAGCTCACGTGACAGACGGAGACCCCCTCGTGTGTCTGAGTGTTCACCTGCAGGAGCTCACGTGACAGACGGAGACCCCCTCGTGTGTCTGATTGTTCACCTGCAGGAGCTCACGTGACAGACAGAGACCCCCTCGTGTGTCCGAGTGTTCACCTGCAGGAGCTCACGTGACAGATGGAGACCTCCTCGTGTTTCCGAGTGTTCACCTGCAGGAGCTCACGTGACAGACGGAGACCCCCTCGTGTTTCCGAGTGTTCACCTGCAGGAGCTCACGAGACAGACAGAGACCCCCTCGTGTTTCCGAGTATTCACCTGCACCCCCCCCCCCCGTGCGTCCCCGCGCCCCCCCCCCCCCCAGTTCTCTGCAGGAGCTCGCGAGGCAGACGGAGATGTCGTACGGCACGGTGCTGCACTCGAGCCTCTACGAGCAGCTGCGAGCGCGCGCCGCCAACCCCGTGGGGCCCGAGCACGGCACCTACGCCAAGCTGTGGGAGGCCGTGAGCCGCAACAACGGCTCCGACAACTGCGTGCACAACCTGGACGAGGCCGTCCACCGGGTAGCGACCGCACTTGCGGCGCAGGGGTCACGCCGAGGTCACGCCGGGGTCACGTGGGTGCCACGCGGGGTCAAGCTGGGTCACGCGGGGTTACGCGCGGGGTTACGCTGGGTCACGCGGGGTCATGCGGGGTCACGCTGGGGTCACACATGGGGTTACGCAGGGTCACGTGGGTGCCACGCGGGAGTCACGCGGGGTCACGCGGGGTCACACAGGTTAACCACGGTAAACGCGTGGGTAACCGCGTGGGTAACCGTGTGGTAACCGCGTGCGTGCAGGTGAAGCGTGGGAACTACGCATTCGTGTGGGACACGGCGGTGCTGGAGTTCGCCGCGCTGTCGGACGGCGACTGCTCGCTGAGCGTGCGGAACGTCCACTACGACAAGGGCTACGGCATCGCCCTGCAGCACGGCAGCCCCTACCGGGACGCCTTCTCACAGCGGTGAGAGCCTGCGACCACCACCACGACGCACCACACACACGCACGCACACACGCGTACACACGTTCACACGCACGTTCACATAGACACACGCACACGTTCACATGGCAGGATCTGCCGGGACGCCTTCCCTCAGCGGTGAGAGCCGCAACCATACCGCACGCACACACGCGTGCACACGCGCACACACACGTTCACACGCGCGTTCACGTAGACACACGCACACGTTCACATGGCAGGATCTGCCAGGACGCCTTCTCCCACACACGCACACTTTGACACGCACACGTTGACAAGCGCACACACACACGCCGCACACACGCACGTTCACATCCACGCACATACACACACACACGCAATTACACACGTTCACGCACGCACACGCTTTCACACGCAGGCGTTCACGCACGCGTTCACATACGCACGTTCACATACGCGTTCACGTTCACACACCCCACACAGCTGCTACACACACAACACTGCCACTACACACACACGCAACTACCGACTCTCATACCCACTCTCGCTTTACTGTGCCACACAACTCGCGTTTGTTTCAAAAGCGGCCCCGCTAAAACGCATTTGAATGGAACTGTGAAAAACGACGGGTCATTCATTAAAACATAATCCACCCCCGCCTCCACCCAGACCAATCCTTCACCTCAAAGGCCTCCCACTTACAAACTCCATTAGCCGTGAGTCATCTGGCTTTGATCCAAGCCTCGTATACTTCACACGTTGCTTCGGTCCTCTCGCCGCCTTTGCGTGTCCCTCGCGGAGCCCAGGGCAAGGGGGCTCTCTCGTGTCGCCACCGGCCGAGGTAGCGTCAACTTCGGCTGTCCCGGTGTTTTCATTGTTGCGCGCGGTGGCAGAAAGTGCGCGCAGGAGCCGAAATGTCAATGCCGAGGTCTCCTGCCGGCTACCACGAGGGGGGCTTCAGCAGATCAGATCGATTCAAAATTAATACAAAAAGTAATTCGGAACATCTGACATTTCGCCTTTGGGGTTTTTTTTTCGGATTCATCTGAGAATCTCAAACGGAGCCCTCGCGGGAGAAGGGGGAGTTGGCGGTGCAGGGCTCAAGCTCGGCTCGTCCTCACTCGGTGCTCTCACAGTCACCTCGGTCTGCTCCCGAACCAGTCGCTCTGATTATGCCCCTTCTTGTTTGGCCTTACGTGGTGGCCAGATGTTAACTACCTCGCCTGGTATACAGGAGGTCGTGGGTTCGATCCCGACACTGATGACACCTGCTGTATATTTGAAGTTTGCATGTCTCTCTCTCATCATTATCATCACGGTAGCGAGGAGATGTTAACTACCTCGCCTGGTATGCAGGAGGTCGTGGGTTCGATCCCGACCCTGATGACACCTGCTGTATATTTGGAGTTTGCATGTCTCTCTCATCATTATCATCACGGTAGCGAGGAGATGTTAACTACCTCGCCTGGTATACAGAAGGTCGTGGGTTCGACCCCGACCCTGACACCTGCTGTATATTTGAAGTTTGCATGTCTCTCTCTCATCATTATCATCACGGTGGCTAGGAGATGTTAACTACCTCGCCTGGTATGCAGGAGGTCGTGGGTTCGATCCCGACCCTGATGACACCTGCTGTATATTTGAAGTTTGCATGTCTCTCTCTCATCATTATCATCACGGTAGCGAGGAGATGTTAACTACCTCGCCTGGTATACAGGAGGTCGTGGGTTCGATCCCGACCCTGATGACACCTGCTGTATATTTGAAGTTTGCATGTCTCTCTCTCATCATTATCATCACGGTGGCTAGGAGATGTTAACTACCTCGCTTGGTATGCAGGAGGTCGTGGGTTCGATCCCGACCCTGATGACACCTGCTGTATATTTGAAGTTTGCATGTCTCTCTCTCATCATTATCATCACGGTAGCAAGCAGATGTTAACTACCTCGCCTGGTATACAGAAGGTCGTGGGTTCGACCCCGACCCTGACACCTGCTGTATATTTGAAGTTTGCATGTCTCTCTCTCATCATTATCATCACGGTGGCTAGGAGATGTTAACTACCTCGCCTGGTATGCAGGAGGTCGTGGGTTCGATCCCGACCCTGATGACACCTGCTGTATATTTGGAGTTTGCGTGTCTCTCTCTCATCATTATCATCACGGTAGCGAGGAGATGTTAACTACCTCGCCTGGTATGCAGGAGGTCGTGGGTTCGATCCCGACCCTGATGACACCTGCTGTATATTTGAAGTTTGCATGTCTCTCTCTCATCATTATCATCACGGTAGCAAGGAGATGTTAACTACCTCGCCTGGTATGCAGGAGGTCGTGGGTTCGATCCCGACCCTGATGACACCTGCTGTATATTTGGAGTTTGCATGTCTCTCTCTCATCACTATCATCACGGTAGCGAGGAGATGTTAACTACCTCGCCTGGTATGCAGGAGGTCGTGGGTTCGATCCCGACCCTGATGACACCTGCTGTATATTTGGAGTTTGCATGTCTCTCTCTCATCACTATCATCACGGTAGCGAGGAGATGTTAACTACCTCGCCTGGTATACAGGAGGCCGTGGGTTCGATCCCGACCCTGACACCTGCTGTATATTTGAAGTTTGCGTGTCTCTCTCTCATCATTATCATCACGGTAGCAAGGAGATGTTAACTACCTCGCCTGGTATGCAGGAGGTCGTGGGTTCGATCCCGACCCTGATGACACCTGCTGTATATTTGGAGTTTGCATGTCTCTCTCTCATCACTATCATCACGGTAGCGAGGAGATGTTAACTACCTCGCCTGGTATGCAGGAGGTCGTGGGTTCGATCCCGACCCTGATGACACCTGCTGTATATTTGGAGTTTGCATGTCTCTCTCTCATCACTATCATCACGGTAGCGAGGAGATGTTAACTACCTCGCCTGGTATGCAGGAGGTCGTGGGTTCGATCCCGACCCTGATGACACCTGCTGTATATTTGGAGTTTGCGTGTCTCTCTCTCATCATTATCATCACGGTGGCTAGGATATGTTAACTACCTCGCCTGGTATGCAGGAGGTCGTGGGTTCGATCCCGACCCTGATGACACCTGCTGTATATTTGAAGTTTGCATGTCTCTCTCTCATCATTATCATCACGGTAGCAAGGAGATGTTAACTACCTCGCCTGGTATGCAGGAGGTCGTGGGTTCGATCCCGACCCTGATGACACCTGCTGTATATTTGGAGTTTGCATGTCTCTCTCTCATCATTATCATCACGGTAGCGAGGAGATGTTAACTACCTCGCCTGGTATACAGGAGGTCGTGGGTTCGATCCCGACCTTGACACCTGCTGTAGATTTGGAGTTTGCGTGTTTCTCTCTCATCATTATCATCACGGTAGCAAGGAGATGTTAACTACCTCGCCTGGTATACAGGAAGTCGTGGGTTCGATGCCTGCTGTATGTTTGGAGTTTGCGGTGCCTTTCTCCCCGTGGTCGTGTGGATTTTTCTCCGGGTCCCTCCGGTGGAAATTGGTGGAAAAATCCCACAGCTGCAACAGCAGCAGCAGCAGCAGCAGCTGCCTGAAAGAATATTGCGACCCTGGGTAAAGTAAAGGACATTATTCATAGTATTACCATAATTATTACCATAATGATTTACCATAATTATTACCATAATTATTACCATAATTATTACCATAATGATTTACCATAATTCCACGCTCAGTAATTTCACGCCAGTCTCTCTGTTGACAGCTCGTCCCCTCCAACCATTGCGCCGCCTTCGAGCGGCAGGCTCACGGCGTAGCGATTCAATGAAAAATGAATATCGTAAAAATCTACAAATATCCGACAGCATATATATCTGAGAAGAGGTTCATATTTTTCCGGTTTCATAAATAACATCCAGCATGCATACTGCATCTATCTCGCCTTTCCCTGTAAAGTGTTCCGCCCCTGGATTTCCATCATCACTTCAATTCGTCGCGTCTCTCGCCCGGTTCTGCCTTTCAACAGAGGTGGAGCTTCTTGATAGCAGGCCCACCGATTGGCTTAAAAATCACCCACTGGGTTATTTTCCCAAAAAAACGAAACGAAACGGGGTCACAAGTCACACGCGCGGTTCCGCCTCCGTTGCCTTGAGAAACGTTCAAAACCCGCTTCGTCACCTCTCCGCCGCGCTTTCCCGTCGTGCCACGGTGTCGCTCGGCTCGTGGGGTGGGGTGTCCGTCGTTTCGAATCCACGTGCTGCGAGAGATTTGTTTTTTCTTCAGGAAATTAATATTCGATCCGTGAAATATTAAAACGCGCCGGAGCGTTTCGCGCCACGACCGCCAAACCCACCGCGGTATTTTTTCGGTGACGGTTGAACCCCAGGGTTCTCGCATTCATAATTTTTTTCTTCCCAATCACCGACGAGAAAGCTCTCTTCGCACACCCGTCTGCAACGCGGCCTTCAAAGAAAGACCACGTATACATATTTAACGTTGGCGACGTTTCAGGCAATGGCCCTTCTTGACAATGTCAAAATGTCATCCTGATTATTCTCCCAAGATTACGAAATACCTTACGCGGGCAGGCGATGTCGCGGTGGGTCGGGGTCAGATGAGAGTGTTAGATGCGGCATTCACCTCTCCGCCGGGAGCTGAATCATCTCGAAAGAAAGAAAAAAAAGTCAAAAGTTATTTTTCCGCTCAGGTGAGCGTTGCGTGGCATCGCGGCTCACCGCCCCGTTTACCGCGCGGCAGAGCCGGCAGGTGGCATTTCCACATTGCCGCGGCGCTACCGAGTCGGCGAAACGGAGTGGCTGTCGAGCTTGGCGGAGCCCCTCGACGAACGCGTCCGCGTTACTCGGGGAGTCGCGATCGGCCCGAACGATTCCGAGGCAGCCGGAGCCCCCTGTGGTTTCCTGAACAAGCAAGCGGCAAACACCGCCTGCCGGCACGAGCCCAAAACAACGCGCGGAGCCGTGGAACGGACAGCCAGAGGCTCGGCGTGTTTAAACGCGTGATAATTTGGCGAATATTGATTTGTCAGCGTGCTAATGCGTCGATGCTAATGCGGAGCGGTAAATGCACACGGACTGCAGTGTCCCGCGAGGACGGTCAGCTGGAGGCGCTCTGTTAATCTGCGTTAACGTGGGGGACATTGACACGGTGGGTCTACGCGCGCGTGTGTGTGTGTGTATGTAGCTTGGGGGCCATCCATAAATGACGTCACGTTCCTGTGGGTGGGGGTGTCAAACATTTGTGACGATGTGTGACGAGGGGGGTTTCAGAAATGTGACGTCACGAAAAAATGCGCAACTTTAAATAAATATAGACAACACGTTCTACTTAATTAAATGGACTTTTTAATAAATGTTTTATCCGACAACATCAGAGTGCAGCGCCACATTAAATACGCACTACAATGACAATAGTTTATAAAGCGATTTGAAGCATGTTTTATATTTTTTTGGGGGGGGGGGAGGGCAGAGCTTTGTGACGTCATATTTGAGGTGGGGTCTGACTTTTTGTGACACCGTGTGACGACGGGGGGGGGGGGGGTCAAAAATCGTCCAAAATCACGTGACGTCATTTATGGACGGCCCCTTGGCGGGCTTGGGGGGCAGCGGTAATTCTACGGCGACCCGAGTTCCATTCCTGCTCACGGCCAACAACCAGTGAAAATTATCTGAGCCGGTCCTGGGCCTCCCTTAGGTCGACTCAGCGTCAAATGAATACCCGGTGCGGTGTGTCGACAAAGACACTCGGATGTGGTGTTGGCCACCCACCCCCTCGTGTGCCGTGCCGGCCTTCAAAGTTGCTCACGATCAGCACTTATCCCAACAGTCTGTTATAGCTATACGGAGGGCGGGGGGGGGCGTTGTGTTTGTGCGCGGGCGTATGGGCCCGTGTTAATTTAGGTTATAGTCCGTGAGTAATAATCTGGGTCAAAGCTAAATGTAAGGATGGCCGTGATCACCAACGTTGTTGAGAACTGACACGATACACAGAGATTCAAGCCTCGTCGACGACAACCTCTAAGGTCTTGGTCTACTCTTCCTCTAGACGCTCGAGCAGAGGTGGGGAAACATTTTTCTGTCAAGGGCCATTTGGATATTTATAGCATCATTCGCGGGCCATACAAAATTATCAACTTAAAAATTAGCCCGTTATATTTGGTCAAACATTTCATTAACTCACCCCTAATGCGATGGCTGGAACTGCTTCTTTTTGGCGAGGCGTGTGATGTTAGCTGGTATTGATGATGTTGCTACTCGCAACTGCTTTTCCAGGTTTGCTCCTAGAATTATTGAATTTCGAGTCCCGCCTGCGGTTGCCGTGGCAGGGCCACACCAAATGATTTCGCGGGGCCTGACATGGCTCGCGGGCCGGACGTTCCACACCCCTTGAAGTATGTTGGGGTAGAGAGGCCTATGTGGAGTAAGGGGCCTTTTTTTGTGCCGGTGCTGGTTTGTTTGTTGGGCCGCAGACGCCCGGTTGGCAGAGACGCCTCCTCTACGGTAGAAGGGTCACCGGTCTGCCACCTCCGCGTGATCGTGGCCGATGATGACATCGTCGCTCCCGTCAGCACCGTTGACCGGCGGTGGTCTTGCCGTGTGGACCGCAGCCTCGACAACACGTTACTCATACTCTTTGTTTTTTTCGGTTAAGTCACGTAGGTAAAACAATTAATAAAATAAAATGAATGAAAACAACTAAATTAAATAACGACGTTTCGGAGGCAACACACGCCTCCCTCATCAGGTGTTTTATCCACGTGACTTTATCGACAAAACCAAAGAGTATTAATCCTTGCAGTCACGAAAGCTTCAAATCTAGAATCATGTTACTCAGCCAGCCAGGGTCAGCACGCTTTGGTGATTTTTTTTTACCCGTCCTCTCGGTCGTGATTGGGACTGAGGTTAGAACCGCGCGCCCCCGACAGACGCTTTCCATCACCGACTCCGTGGGCGCAACTTGACGCTTTGTGCTTAAGGGGAGCGGTGGCGCTGCGGTTGGCGCTCCGCCGTGCTCCGGACCCGACGACGCGAGCTCCATCCCCGGCCACGGCCGACATCAGTGGCGAGCGATGTATGAACCCGGTCCTGGGACTGGACCCACGTCCCCTGATTCAACTCGAGCTCAAACGTGAACATCGGCGCTGATGGCTTGGCACGGTGCTGGCCATGCCACCGATCCCACCGCGTGCCCTGCTGAAATGCGCATTACAAATGTAAACAATGATTATTATTATTCACATCAGTGCTTGTGCCACGTGACTGTTCTGACGTGAGCAACGGTACTCCCCCCTCTCCCTCTGCCCCCCCTCTGCCCCCTCCCCCCTCTGCCCCCCCTGCCCCCCTTCTGCCCCCCCTTTACCCCCCCCCTGCCCCTCCAGGCTGCTGGAGCTGCAGGAGAGCGGCGAGCTGGAGGCGCTGCGCCAGAAGTGGTGGCCTCGGCGCGGGAAGTGCGACCCGTACGGGCCGGGCCTCCCCCAGCAGCGGCCCCCGGGCCTGGAGCTGAGCAGCCTGGCCGGGGCCTTCGCCGTGCTGGCCGCGGGCCTGCTGCTGGCCTGCCTGCTGGGCGCCTGCGAGGCGTGCTGGCACCGGCGCTCCGGGAACCTGTGCCCGCCAAACGTGAGTCGTATGTGAACACGTGTGTACACACAACAACAACAACCGCCATTGGCCAATAAGTGGCGGTGGACGTCACCACGATGCTTGTGCCAGGCCATGTGCACCTTGAGGCTGCCACGTGAAGTGTCGAACGCCCGCTGGCAGGAGGTCACGGGGCAGACCCAGCAGGTGCCACGGGTCGACTGACTGAGATGACTGATGTGTACACACACGCACGTGTACACATAAGCCTTGACAGACTGTTGGGGCGAGTGCTGTTGGCGAGCGCCTATGAAGGCCGGCACGGTACACGAGGGGGGTGGGTGGCCAGCACCACGCCCGACCACCTTTGTCTCCCCAGCGGCGATGTTTACGCATCGCACCAGGTACTCACTCAACCTCAGGGTGGCCCAGGAATGGTTCAGATAATCGTCACTGGCGTTGGCCGTGAGCGGGAATCGAATTCGGGTCGCCGGTTACCTAACGCGGTACACTAACCACTGTGCCCCCCCCTCCCACCACCTATGCTGACACACATGTTACAAACACACTCTGATATCATATAGCACAGTGGTCTTCACTCATTTTCAGAGGGGGGGGGGGGGGGGTCACTTTAGCCAATAAGACATCATCAGTGTGAGTGCCGCCGCAACGTTTGAAGCCACCGGGGGTTTGACAGCAGCACGTTGACGATGATGGGGCGGCGTTCTCGGCATTCGTGTATTGTCGCGGGCTGCACTAAAGGGCCCGCCCCTAGCAACGAGAAGCACCGCCGTGCAAAACGCGCGCTTCACTGCCGGTGCGTTCCTCCGCCAGGACGACAAAGAGCTGGAGATGGAGCAGGCGCACGAGCAGATGAAGGGCCTCGGTGCGGCGAGCCGGCACGGCGAGGGGGGGCGACCGGGGGACGGCGGCAGCGACGGCGGGAGCGGCGACGGCCGCGGCGACGAGATGCACAAGCGGATCTTCCTCACGCCCGTGGAGCTGCCGGCTCTGGACGCCGCCCGGAGCGAGGGCTTGCGCGAGGCCTTCGAGCTGCCCACGCCGCTGCCCCTCGGCGCGGAGCCGCCGGGGACCGACGCTGCCGCTCCCGAGGCAGCAAAAGTGCAGCAGCAGCAGCAGCGGCGGCGGCAGCAGCAGCAGCAGCAAGAGCTTCACGAGAGAGAACATCAGCAGATGCATCATCAGCTTCAGAATCCTCATCAACAACACCAACTGCAGCTCCAGCAGCAGCAGCATCAACAGCAGCTGCTGCAGCAGCAGCAGTTGCAGCAACAGCAGTTGCAGCAACAGCAGCAACATCAACAGCCACAGCAGCAGCATCAACAGCCACAGCAGCAGCATCAACAGCAGCTGCTGCAGCATCAGCAGCAATTGCAGCAGCAGCATCAACAACAGCAACAGCACCATCAACAGCAGCAGCAGCATCAACAACAGCAACAGCACCATCAACAGCAGCAGCATCAACAACAGCAACAGCACCATCAACATCAACAGCAGCAGCAGCATCAACAGCAGCAACAGCAGCAGCAAGACGATCGGCAGGCTTGCCATCTCTCCGGGTCTCAGGTGGGCCCTCTGCCAGAGCTGTTGCAAGGTCGGCTGTTTCTACAGCCGGCATCGGACAGCACGGGCATGAGACCAGTCGGGCAGTCGTCACCTCAGAAGCAGCAGCAGCAGCTACTACAGCATAAGCAGCAGCAGCAGCTACCACAGCGACATTCTCCGCAGCAGCAGTTGCCACAGCAGCAGCAGTTGCCACAGCAACAGTTGCCACAGCAGCAGCAGCAGCTACCACAGCGACATTCTCCACAGCAGCAGTTGCGACAGCAGCAGCAGCAGTTGC
Source organism: Lethenteron reissneri (assembly GCF_015708825.2). Lineage (NCBI taxonomy): Eukaryota > Metazoa > Chordata > Hyperoartia > Petromyzontiformes > Petromyzontidae > Lethenteron > Lethenteron reissneri. The sequence continues at coordinate 4,679,187 of NC_083825.1, read as the reverse complement.
CACAGCAGCAGTTGCCACAGCAGCAGTTGCCACAGCAACAGTTGCCACAGCAACAGTTGCCACAGCAGCAGCAGCAGTTGCCACAGCAGCAGTTGCCACAGCAGCAGCAGCAGCTGCTACAGCAGCAGTTGTCACAGCAACAGTTGCCACAGCAGCAACAGTTGTCACAGCAACAGTTGCCACAGCAGCAGTTGTCACAGCAGCAGTTGTCACAGCAACAGTTGCCACAGCAGCAACAGTTGCCACAGCAACAGCAGTTGCCACAGCAGCAGCAGTTGCCACAGCAGCAGCAGTTGCCACAGCAGCAGCAGCTGCCACAGCAGCAGCAGCTGCCACAGCAACAGCAGTTGCCACAGCAACAGTTGCCACAGCAGCAGCAGTTTCAAGGCGATTACAAAACGGTTCCCAGCAAGTCGGCGCCGTTTCAGTCGCTGTCGGTGACGACGCAGACGGCGCTCTCTGAGCTGGTGCCAGAGCCCACGGTGAGCACCTCGATCTGAGCGTGCGGTGGCGGCGTTGGCGCGGAACCCGCGAAGCGCATCGGCTCGCAGGAACGGAGGGACGGGAAGAAAAGAAACGCACGAAAAACGCTCGCACACTTTCACCGCTTGACCAAATTTCATTTTTTCGTTTTGTTTGCGGGGTACGGGAGTTGGTACCGCGTGCCCGCCCGTCGCACCGTCTCGCCCCGTCGCACCGTGTTGCCCGTCACACCGTCTCACCGGCCACACCGCTATCTCGCTTATCGTTACACCGTCTCACCCGCCGTTTCACCGTCTCTGCAGTCCTCGGAGTCGAAAACGGATGTTCTCCGCTTTGTCGTTGCCACTCGAGGTGGGGGAAAAAACCCCGTGCCACATTTCCACATTCCCAATCTGAAAAGCAAAAGCCGGGCACCCTCTTGGGCTGTTTGAATAACAGCCCTGCGTCTCTCGCTCCCTCCTCCCACCACTCGGTGGCCACGCAGCCTCCGTGGCCTCTGACCCCTCCTGCCCTGTTGCCCAATTATCCCCTAAATGGGCCCGGTAGGCATGCAACGTTGGGCCAATGTTGGTTGACGTCGAGCTAACGTTGGTTCCGGGTCAACCAACCTTGGCCCAGCTGTTGCATGTGTATAATGGCGATATTTAAATATATATTTTTTACAATGTTTGATGTGAATTTTGTTCACGTTGCATTGGCACAAGCGTGCATACGAAATATCTTTAGAGCCCTGTGGTTGATTTGCTTATAGCCTGGCCGCTTTCCCAAATCTCATCAAGGTTTATGCAGTGAAGACTTCTCTACAAGGCCACCCATCCTCCTCCTGAGCGGATAAAAGGAAAACACGCACACACATGGCTCTCTCCATCTCATTCTCTTCTTCTCTGCACTTGCCCTTACAGAGGCCGCTGGTTGTCACCGGTTCTGTTGGCTTCTATCGTAGTCCTTCCTAGATTTGAAGCTTTCGTGACTGCAAATATTCATATTCTTAGGTTTTTTTCGGTAAAGTCACGTAGGTAAAAAATTAAAATGAATAAAGTAGTCGTTCAGTCCGTTTTTGTTTTCAACACGGAGCGGTTTTTGCCATTGGGACAGGCCGCAGGATGCCTCATCATCATCATCAGAAATCAATTATTTGTCATACCGCGCCTCCCATGCAGTGCATCGGTACATGCAGTGAATGAACAGGTGGTGTTTTTTGCCCAAAGTGGCGTGGCACGGATCACCGTAGTGGTCTTGTCCCCCCGCCCCCCCCCCCCCCCCCGTACTGGGCCTTGCCTTAAGCTTTCTTGGCAGACTCGTAGCAAGAGGCGAGGGCGGCTTGGCTAATCATCAGCCGCAGGTGCTTGCCCAATGGGCATTGTTTTGACCACACTTCACCACACTTATTGAATATATATATATATTTTTAAAGGTACGTTGCGATTTGTACCAATGATATAATCTACGATGCAAAATGTTCAACCGACTTTTTTAAAGGACAACGAATCATCGCGAGACGATGTAAGGCTCGCGATTATTGTAGACCGATCGAGGCGGTGCGTGGTTACATGTTTTATTTGTGCACGAACAGAGAAGGACATTTATTCTGGACAGCGAGCAAAATGCATCCTGGGATGCAATTACCAGGAAATCTTGCAAAGATGAATGGAAACGCACGCACATGCAGTGTCGGTGAAAGGGAAAATAAAATATTCGAGTGAAGGCTATAAAAGTTGGGTAATTAGATTTTCTTTTAATCGGACCATATCCAAGCAATTCAAAAACAAAATGGTCAATTTGTTCGTAAACAAGTAACACCTTTTCAAAATAAAGACAGGCTCAATTAACATAAGCATCAGGGGGGGAGGCGTGGAACCCCAAAACCAATTTCCTAACTAGTCAAATAAATGCTCCGATTTTTTTTCTTTAGGAAAACTCCGTAAAGTTTTAATGACTGGCATCTCATCGCTTTAAATAAATTAATTTTAAGGGTTAATTTGCACAAATTCAGTCACGTTCAACCGTTGATTTGGGGGTTGGGGGGGTTGAAATGGCTCCACCCCAGCGTTACTGTCAAGCAAAACCTGGGTTCCGATTGCAAACAACTCGCTCGAAATCGCGACCGGATTAAACATTTATTTCATTTGCATCCTGAGTCAAAGCCCTTTTAGGTAATCCACTGCTTAGATAAAAGTCTCCCAAAGCCATGTCGGTCATGGGGATTGTTTGACCGTACTTCCTCACAACCATTCGCTGCCGATTGGAGACCCACAGAGGACCTGTTCAGATAGATATTACTTGCCCCCTATAGCTAACCATGGCCTGGTATCAAACTCAGCTGGCTGTGTCCTTTGTGCTGTGGCCAAACGCTGTTTCACCGCTTCACCGCACGACTATAACGCTTTTAATTTCATGATTTACTTTCCAAAAGCCTCTCTGAGCCTTGAGATGCTTTCGAAGGAGGGTCCTGCTTAGGAATTGTTGGCCAATTCCGTTTGGAATAGGATTGTCTTGCTTCGTGTGGAAAGATACCCGACAAACCCAAAGAAATCCCTACCACGCGGACGATGTGATTGGCTCTCGGTCCGCTACGCAGACAGGTTCACGTACCGACCTTTGCTGTACTGCCGTCTGCTGCCCACCCGCAAGCCCTGCAGCCTTGTGATTATCACATCACTACGTGGTCCACCAACCCCCACCTCGAAAGCACTGTATTACATCCAAGGCCACGAGCACTTTTGATTTTTAGTCACATCTAGCTTTTCGGAGACATTTTTTTTTGGGGGTGGGGGCATTTTCCCTACAATTTGTCATGCGTTATTGACGTCACATCATTCGCAAGAGCCCTGTTCAGAAATGTTGCATCGCAGTGTTCACTTTGCTTGTCTGAGAATTGCTGAACAACAGAGATGTTCAGAAAACTCCCTTCAAGTGACCTTGTCATCTTCACCAATGTTTTGATTCCCAGAAGTTGGAATTTAATGAAATTCAGTAAAAAATATAATTGTTTCATAATTACTATTTTTCGTGCGGGGAGTCCACGCCGCGTGGTGACTGGGTTGAGACCAGAAACTCACTCACACTTGAGAACCCGATTTGATGTTGTAACTTGCTGACCCGCCCAGACTGAACATCTGTTGAAAAGAGCTTTATAGCTCATCGGATTCATTCTCCAGTCTAAATGAAGATTCTGATTTCCGATTAATCATGCTCGGCAAAAACCCGGAGTCGAACCGAGGACCTCAGCGGTGCCGGCTCGGTATTGTCATCCCTAAGCCACCCGATTATCTGGGAGCAAACAGACAATCAATTTCTGGGTTGGTACAAACCTTGAGCCCATCAGGTGCATGCGGCGGTGGGGTGGGGGGGGGGTGTGGAGAGAGGGCAAGTTGGAACAGCGCAGACGTATTGTTAGCCCTGTTACATTGTCCTGGGGTTTTGGTCTCGGAGTGCACGATGTTCCGGGGATTCATAATTCCGAGGAGGTCTAAGCTGCACGTCCACCTCCCTTGACAAACGTAGCACCCGTCGCCACCACCCAGGAATTGTCCCCGATTCTCACACGCAGCCACCGAAGCTCCCTCTGTCCGCCCTCCCGTACCCACAAGCTCTCCGCGTAACTTTTTTTTTGAACTGGACCCGAGGGGAGACGGAAGAGAGATGACCCAAAAAAACAAATTTGTAAGAGTGAAGAAGCGAGAGGTGGCGTGTGAAGTCCGTGCCGTTACTCGCGAACTGCACAGATGGGTTACGACTGAACGAACAACAAGACAAGATGTCAAAACGAGAAGGACTCACTTTGTGAGGTCAGCTAACGGCATGTGAACGTGGGACTCTTAAGCCACTACCGCTGCCACCACCACCGCCGCCACCACGGCCACCTTGAAGTGCTGCTCATTCGTGTGTCACGGTGCAATTGTGCGCATTGCGAGCGGTGGCGATGTTGGAGATAATGACGATGGGTGGTGGTGATTAACGACGATTGTTTTCCGTTGGCGTTTTTTTTTCAAAACAGGGCATTCGTTGAATCCGCCCTGTGTCACGAAACGCGCACCTTTTGCATTGCGACGCCTACTGCGTGAGGCCGTGTCAAACGCGAGGGTACATTTTTTTACGGAAATTGTCACCCGTTAGCAAATCGTTGCTAGCCACGGTTTCCACACGGCCGTTATTTTGTCGCGGGGGAAAAAAAAAGAATCAACCAGTTTCCCAAAACGTGGCCGAAAATCTTGACTCGGGGTGGGCAACGTCCGATCGGATCGCGGACAGAAGTCCCAACGTGACTGTTCGAGATGATGCGATGGAGACGATATTGGCCGACCGTCAAACCACACCGGGCGGTGTTCTCCACGTCCAGACGGAATCCCCACCCATCTCTTTTGTCCACCGCTGTATCAAGTTGGTATTTTTTTTATGTGGGGGGAGGGGTTTGCCGCAGTTGCTCACGGCAAATGTCTCGCGTCGGTGATGATGTTTGGCAACGATTGTCCAAAAATTGCCCTCGTGTATCATCATGTCCTTTGCTATATATATATAGTATATATAAACTAAAAATTACGGAGGAAAAGGCGCATTGTATAGTATTTTATTCTATTAACGCCCACGTAAATGCCGGGCAAAATTTTTAACAGATAACATTTTCACACCTCTTATGAGCTTTGTAAAAAAAAAAAGATGATGTATATTAGACAGAGAGAGAGTGGAGAATAAGAATAAAAAACAGATCAGTGTGTGTGCCCCCCCCCCCCCCCCATAACCACCCACACCCCCGCCACCCACTCCTTGTTTGGCAGCCGATTTTCGACCCTTTTCTGCATCTCTCTTCGTGACCTACCCCCCACTCCCTCCTGCTAGAGAAGTGTCGCCGTGCATGCACAGAAGCGCAGGGAGACACGTGCTACCCTCCTAGCGGCGGGCAAACCACCACAGTGGGGGGATGGGGGGAGCATTGGGGTCCACTGCTTTGCTTGCTACGGAGTGCCATGCCGCACGCGTGCGTTCATGACCGCTACCCACCCACCCGGGCACACTCTGATCGTGGACGTCCACTCTGTCACTCATTCGCCGAAACCGCTCACACACAGACACACGCGCGCGCGCGCGCACACACAAACAACGGTTGTTAAGAACTCACACGGATAACGATGAAGCACTATCCTGCCAAAATAGGCTCGTATCATTATTCTTATTATTGTTCTATATTAAAAGATATGTATTAGTTGATAATTGGTTTTTTTACCCTTCTATCTGGCAATAAAACTGACACCTTTTTTACAAGGAGTCAAAAGGCGTCATCTGGTCCAACCCATGTGAGACTAGGCTCTAAGGAAAGCTGTCTCGGGTGTGGACCAATCAACTTCAAGGACAGTGCATACATTATCAGAGTTATGTTTTTTGTTTGCATTATGACTGCAGGTATTGTGGTCTATGCAAACATGACTCCTTGTAAAAAAGGTGTCAGTTTTGTTGCCAGATAGAAGGGTAAAAAAACTATTATATTTTTTACTGGCAAATGAGGTTCCAATGGTGATATATATTAGTTGTTTTGATTTATTTTGTCCTCTCCCCCCCAACCCCCTCTGTGGAATTGTAATAATTTATCGTTGGGTTGTTTTCGTTTGCTTGTTTGTTTGTCTGTCTGGTGGTAATCTGAAATATTCGACAGGTTCGCTGTTGATGCTCAGGACTCTGCTTCTGTTGCCTGGTTGGTTGGCTGATGTTGCCACGTGATCGGCGCGAGACGTGCAATAGACATGCAGGCGACTCTCAATGTGTCTGGCATATGCAGTGGGAGTGGGGGGGGGGGGGCTAGATGGGGACGAGTGGCCCGGATGAAACGAAGAGCAAAACTCACGGATAGCGCAAAACGGGCGTGAGTCGTGCTGCTGCTAAAACGCAATCAATGTTTACCGACGCAATGTATGTGTGTGGGGGGGGGGGGGTGGTGAAGACGTAAACACACACACACACATCGATGTTTATTGTTTAGCAAAGTATTCGGGTTTTCTTCCCAACGTGTTTGCGTTCACATCATCGTCGAGTCACTTAGCCCTCGATACTGAAGCGAGCGAGCGTGAAGAAACGTCGGGTTTTGTCACGAGCGTGGTTAATACACAAGCCCGATAATCTGCCCTCGGATAATCGACAGGCTAGTGTATGGACCTTAAAATGGCATAATGATGATTCTGATGATGATTACGAATGATACAAATAGCAAGTGCGGTGAAATTATCAACGTTTAAGCTCGACTCAATCTCTCTCGCTCGCTTCGCTTCAACCAATCGACTGGCTTGGTTAGCGCTCACTAATCGGTTAGCGCTCACTAATCGGTTAGCGCTCACTAATCGGTTAGCGCTCACTAATCGGTTAGCGCTCACTAATCGGTCAGGGCTCACTAATCGGTTAGCGCTCACTAATCGGTTAGCGCTCACTAATCGGTTAGCGCTCACTAATCGGTTAGGGCTCACTAATCGGTTAGCGCTCACTAATCGGTTAGCGCTCACTAATCGGTTAGCGCACACTAATCGGTTAGAGCACATTAATCGGTTGGCGCACACTAATCGGTTAGCGCTCACTAATCGGTTAGCGCACACTAATCGGTTAGCACTCGTTACTCACGTTAAACGGTGATGGGAGAAGATCGGTAAAACCTGCAAGGCAAATACGAACGGACACCATGCTCGCTCCAGGTCGGTTGGAATTTTGCTCAATCGTCAGTGATGTCGATTTAACGCGTGCAGCAGGTGACCTGTTCTCAGTGCACCCCCGATAATTCCACAGGCCTCCAACTTCAAGCCGAAACTCGTAATGTATGAATTCTAGATTTGAAGCTTTCGTGACTGCAAGGATTCATATTCTTAGGTTTTTTTCGGTAACGTCGCGTAGGTAAAAAATTTCAATTAATAAAAATAAAATAAAAATCACGACGTTTCGGAGGCAACACAAGCTTCCGTCTTCAGGTGGAACCGTCACAGCACGATAGCTGTATCAAGTGAGAGAAATTCCAAGAAAACAGTCCTTGTATATATTGATACAGCTATCGTGCTGTGACGGTTCCACCTGAAGACGGAAGCTTGTGTTGCCTCCGAAACGTCGTGAAAATTTTATTTTATTTGTATTTTACTTTTATTGATTTAATTTTTTTACCTATGTGACTTTATTGGAACAACCTAAAAATCTTAATGTATGCTCCGACAGCAATCCAGTCCGGGAGCAAACACCGCGGCAAACCTGGTGACGTTCGTGCGTTCTGTTGACAACTCGAGAAGTCTCTGATTGCAGCGGTGGCGACGGTGAAAAATTCCACTTCGGGGCAGAATTAATGAGGGCGGCCAGTGGACATTGAAAGGGGCGCGAAACTTCAGGCTTCGGCATCGACAGAAGTCGTTTTTTTGTGTGTGAATTTTTCTGCCGCTGATAAACTTTGAACGTAAGAGATGCTGTATTTTATACGTGATTTTTTTTCTGGAAGACGAAAAAAAAACCACCTACATATGCGGGTGTGGGATTTTTTCGCAGTGGCAATGCAAACCCATTGATGTGCAATGTCTGTCGGAGTAACCTGGGGCTTGGAGTGGCTGGACTCTACGGGATACTGCAAATTTTTGCCTTGCATTTTTTTTATTTTGTTGGTTTTGTTTCGGAAGATATGTTTCGTTATCACTCAATAAAAAAAATTACATCCCCACCCCTGCCCCCCTCCCTTGTTTACACAGATTCCACATGTGCACGTTTTGTCCGCGTAAACCCAAAGTCACGACGCGTGTAGTCAGGCGAGGCTGCTACAGAATTCTGACAATAACATTGCGCTGCGGATTTACGCTGTTATTTATGTTTTCGTTGTTGTGTTTGCGTGCAATTAATCATCCCAGGCAGACCACCCCCCCCCCCTACTGTTGGTCTAATTCGCTCTAACAGAGAATATCTTTGAAAAAAAAATCTAACGATAAAGGTGCAGCCCTGCAATTGACTCGCTGGCACCAGTGCTGGCGACGGAAGGGGAATCTGCTAGAGGAGGGCGCATCGCGAAGATTTCTGCCGTCGGTCAAATTTCTTCAGTCGCAACCGAAGCTGCGCTGAATCTTGGCTAAGTTGGTGGCAGAGGTCGCAACCGGGTACCCGATACCCGTACCCTACCCGATACCCGGCTACCCGTACCCGTCCGGGTACGGGCACCCGTTTGCGACCCTGGTGCGGCCGTGTACGGGTACGGGTAGGCCGTGAGTCACTGGTGAGTAACCGTTTGTCACTCATTTCCCAACGTCTTGTCTCTTCTCACAATTCAAGTTCCTAGAATCAACCCACCCGCGCCTGCAACATGGCTTCATCCCAGAGGTCGCAATCAGGTACCCGATACCCTACCTGTACCCGGCCGGGTACAGGTAGGGTACGGCCGGGTACGGGCACCCGTTTGCGACCCTGGCGCGGCCGGGTACGGGTAAGGAATCAAAACCCGTTTGCGACCTCTGATATCAGCCGAGGTGCGGCCGTGCGAGACAAAACAAAATATCGCTCCCCCCCCGCCTGACCGATTGCATCACCCCCTGAGCCGATGATGTAGCCACGACGCCACCGATGTTGTTTACTACGCCATTGAACGTTTTTCACGGTGGCCCGGGCGTCTTGGAAAAGTTTTGAGTGCCCCCCAAAAAAGATTCTCACAACCACCACACGCGATCTGCCGCCGATCAGGCCAGCTGTGGTTATCGCCAGCAAGGTGGTGGAGGCGTGCGGGGCGGATGTTCTACGACTCTTGCCCCCATTGATTCAACTACTGTGTTTCGAGAAAGGGGCATTGAACCGGCGACCGCTGAGTTACATAAAGTCCATTGTGCTACTGAAGGGGGTCAATATCGTCGTCAACTACAACCCCTTTACAAAACCGCACTTCACCTGACTCTCACACAGTGTCACGTGAGCACAGTGATGCCTTTTATTGTGCATTTATTGTTTACCCTAAGTCAAAGGCCTTCGGTCGTGCATATGTTATTATTACAGGTGCCTGGTTGGTTCCTTCGGGATAGGATCAATCTTTTTCCTCGACTCTGTACAAGAATTGTTACTCAAGCGCCGTGAGCGACCGAGTCACAGATTGACGCAGGATGCCTATTACCACAATGAGCCAATGGTATCCAATGTGAGGTTATAATTCCATATTGTGATGTATGTACGTTGAACTTCCTTCACACCATACGTAGCCAAACGTTCTAAGCCGAGGTGCGGGGGAAGGACAACAAACCAAACAAACATAATCAGTTCTAAAGAATTGAGTTTCCAATCTGAACGATGTGAAATTGCGTGAACTCCAGTGGCTTCCTAACATCGGAAGGAAGAGCGTTCCAGACGGCCGCGCAAGCGCATCTGAACGCGCGCGATGCGGTGACCGTCTTTGCTCGATGACAATAGCCACAAGCCGCTGCTGCGAGAATGACCGGAGTTAGCGTGGTGGTTCACGCTCCTTGACGAGATCAGCAAGGAATTGTGGTTCATTTGTGGCAAGCACTTTGTGTGCAATGAATGCAACCTCGTGATGTATTCGACTCTCCAGTTGCAGCGCATTTCACCTTTGCAATCACTTTGATTCCATCACCCGCAGCTTCCTCTTCACCCTTGTTCCACAACGAGGCTGTTTGCGTCTCAATAAAAACACAACGTGTCCTCATTCTGCAACGGTGTAGTTTCGGTGCGGTTTCGGTCGGATTATCCGAGTTGATGGGGGGTGACCCGCGGCTGTTCCGCGACCTGCTAAAGGGCCGAAGAGTCGTGGGGCTCAAGACAATCTCGCCCTTGCACCACCGGCACACTGGGAATATCAGCAAGCCGCTCGTGATGCTGTTGGAGGATGTAAATACACCCATTTGTTTACCCAGTAATGACTCGCCGAGTCTTCAATACTCGTCTTTTTCTTCTTATTCTTCTTCTTCTTCTGCAGGGTGGTCCTGGAAATGTGAGGTTTGGTCAATCGCTGTCTTCTGTATCACGTCGTATGACACGGGGGGTTATCCAAACAAAACTCATCGCACGCGCACGCGCGCGTACAAGAAAATAACACCGACAATCAGCACGAGTGCTGCCCAGTAACCACATGCCAACTTTGCGCCAACGTTGGTTCAAACCGTTGGCTCAACGTTGGACCAACGTTGGCATGTGGTTGAAACTGTTGGGCCCAATGTGTACTTGGCGTACGTCAGCGGCCTACTGGCTCAGTGTAGTCGTGGCGCACGCCTGTAACCCGGCGCTGCGGAGGCGATGGTGGATTGGATCGCAAATGCGTTGGGACAAGATTGATCCGGCGGTCACTGAGTGTCTCTGCGATGTGCGTGTGTATGTTGGACTTCTTTTGCACCGTACGTAGCCAAGCGTGTGCTAGTCGGAGGCGTGGTTGTGCAGATAGCAATGACTCCGTCCACGGCGGTGCATCTCAGAGGCGGCTTTGGCACATTGGAGAGGGGGAGGAGGGGGGGAGGGGGGGAGGGGGGGAGGGAGGGGAGGGGGGGGCAAGGGTTGGTGGAGCACGCAGAGACTTGTGAAGCTCCCTCCACGTTGTTGTCATGTTTGTCACGTATAAACGACAAGTCACGCGGGCGAGAGGGCGATGAGTTGGAGAAATACTCTATGGTTTTTTCGGTAAAGTCACGTAGGTAAAAAATAAAATAAATAAAAATGAAAACAAATCAATGAATTCACGACGTTTCGGAAGCAACACAAGCAACCGTCGTTGCTTCCGACACGTCGTGATTTAATTTATTGTTTTCATTTTAATTTATTTTATTTTTTACCTACGTGACTTTACCGAAACAACCAAAGAGTATGGATCCTTGCAGTCACGACAACTTCAAATCTAGAGTTGGAGAAAGGCCTTCATCCAGCGGTGGATTGATTGTGGCCGACGATGACATACACGGGGAGACACGGAAGCGATGTTTAGATGCAAGGTTCATTCGCACGGAGTTACATTGTGACGTCACAAAGATAGAACAATGTCTACATTAAAAAAACGACATTCAGATTTTAAAAATACTTTCGCTTATATTTAACAATATTACGTATTGCGTGTTGTTGCTGTCGTGTATATTACGGCGGTGTAGTGGGTGTCACTTTTTGCGATGCTTTCTTGATCTCCCGAAGTGGCGGGCAAGATTAATTAAATCCGCCTGCCTCTGTCCACGCGGCCGCATTTGACGGGGCCCACTTCCACCACCACCACAGTGGAAGAGTAGGCCAAAGGAACCGCCAGCTGGTGGGGGGGGGGAGGGGTGGGACCTGCCCTTAAAGCTCCCATCTTGGTGGAGGCTTTGGCAGTGGCGCTTCAAGCCGGACAATTGCATTGGCCTTTGATTTAAATTGCCACGGTTTCGTGGGCCGCGATTTCGGCTCCAGATAATCGATTCTCGTTGACGCTACGGATGAATGTCGCGGCCTCGATTTGGCTGATCTTTTTACAAATCAGACAAATAGAAATAGAACAAAAAACGTCGCGCTTTTGCCCCTTTCTTCGGCCCAAGAACCGATGTTGAACGAATAATCCACGTTGCGCACATATCTGAAAAAAGGGCAATGGAGGAATTTTTAAACAGATCTGTTTGGCATAAATATAATCTGCAACAAAAAAAACCCCCATCACACCTCGACTCACACCTCTCAATCTGCCAGTCTCATTGCATTTCATACGTTCGCCTGGTATGATGTGATGTATTGACGCCAATTCAAATTAAGGCAGCTCTTTGTGCGTGTGCGTGCGTGTGCGTGCGTGTGTGTGTGTCATGTGACAGATGGGGAGCGGTGGTGTAGCGGTTAGCGCGCTGCGCTACAAACCTGGTGACCCGGGTTCGATTCCTGCTCACGGCCAACATCAGTGACGATTATCTAAAATGGTCCTGGGCCTCCCCTAGGTCGACTCAGGCTCAAATGAGTACCTGGTGCGCAGTGTAAACATCGCCACTGGGGAGACAAAGGCGGCCGAGCGTGGTGTTGGCCACCCACCCCCTCGTGTGCCGTGCCGGCCTTCATAGGTGCTCGCTAACAGCACTTGCCCCTACAGTCTGTTAAGGCTATACGGGGGATCTTTGTTTTATCTTTGTTGTCATGTGACAGATTCAAGCTAATCTGAATAATGACTCTGCATAAGGGAGGACGCGGACACATATACCCCCGTATGTCCTTAAACATAACTGTTGGGGTAAGAGGCCATCCATTGAGTAGGTACGCAAAAATATGTCAAAATTTGACCCCTGCCCCCGTCCCTGTACGCACGCGTACTTTTTACACCCCCCTCCCTCACCTGCGTACGTACGCCTGACGCACCCCCCCCCCCCCGAATCCTCTAGAACGGCCGATATTTAATCCACGCAGAAACGATCAAGGATGAATAATATTAACGTGTTTAAGCAAACAGATAGTCCACACCGCCGGATTATCTGACTCATTTGAAGGCCAATGTAGACAAATTGTTATCGAGGCTTCACCACCCCCCTCCCCGTTTCCTATGCGTACATTATCAGTAGACCCCCCATACACAAGCGTACGCAATTGGGTTAACCCCCCCTCCCCCCTTATATGCGTACCTACTAAATGGATGGCCCCTAAAGTGCTGTTAGCGAGCACCTTTGAAGCCCGGCACGGCATACGAGGGGGCGAGTGGCCAACACCACGCCCGACCACCTTTGTCTCCCCAGTGAGCAAGGGGACGTCCAGGACCGGTTTAGATATTCGCAACTGTTACTGGTCGTGTGTGGGATTCCAACTTGGGTGGTGAGCTAACCATTGCTAACCATTGCACTACCGCTACCCTAACATTGGACACACACACAAAATATCTCCCTTATTTTTTTTCGAAATCACGCACGAAACTTTGAACAATCATCAGGCTCGTGCAGCGCATACCACTGCTTGAACGGAGAGAGATCGGTAATGGCATTGAAAAGACATGCCCGAGTCTGTGGGTCAAGAACACGTGATCGTGAAGACATCCTGGCTGGCAGATATTGTGACCTTGGTTGACCACAGCTCTACCACCAGGGATTAATTGAAGCCGGAACTGTCCAGGGCTGAGCTCCAGAAAATGTCCCCCCACCTCGTCCTAGCCCCGACAGCGGAAAATACGACGTGAGAAATTAAACCCCGACTATCACCACCGGACATGATGCAGGCCCACTGGGAACCCCAAAGCATAAATAATAACAGGAGCCCTCCCTTTCAATGCATATAATCTCCAGTGCAATGGATCGCACGGTATATAGATGTGAGTGAGATGACATAACACGTATAGAGATGAGAGAGAGATGAACTGGGGTTTTTCATGAAAACTTAATTAGCTTCTTACTTTTATTGCGTTTTGAATTGAGATGATATTTAATGCACCAATAATTCCATACACGAAACCGGAGCCCCCTTGAGCTTCCTGGGGCCCCGCACTTTTGCTTTCCTTGATCCTTAGCACCTCCCCTGAAAACCAAAGTCAGAAGATGCACGTTCTACGCATGACGACATGTGGCACTCGCAACAGCTGCTCCGTTGTGCCCCCATCAACCAAGCCACCAGCCACCAACAACCCCCACCACCACCAACCACATCAATCTCTCCAGTCCTTCCTGCCAAGCGGGGCCAACACTTAAGCGATCAGTTGCGCGCGCAACTCGATTGCGCGCGATCGCTCGCGGGAGGGACCCCGTTTTTTTTTTTTTTAAAGCGTGGCCAGTTCTTTCATCGTGAAATCCAGCGGCTCCTTGACGGCGGACGCGTTGGGGGTGCGGGTCACTCCATGGGCAGCGGCCGCGCCGTGGGCGGTGGTGGTTCCATGGGCGGCAGCGGTGGCCCCGTGAGCGGTGGCGCCGTGGTTGGCGGCGGTGCGCACACGAACCCGGCGGAAGCTGCCGGCCACGGACGCTCGCAGGGAGCCGAGGCGCTTCCACACGGTGAGCTGCGGCTCGCTGGCGTCGCCGGGCTCGCAGGGCATGGGCGCGCAGCCCGGCCCCGCGGTGCCCGAGCAGCCGCGGGGGGCACGGCATCGCCCCGACGAGCCCACGTGGCTCGACTCGGCCAGCACGGACGGCTGGCACAGCGCCTGGCGAAGGCAACGGGCGTAGGGTGAGTTGCCAACGCGCAACTCGCTCCGGCGGGTGTGCGACTGTGGTCGCCCAGAAGAGACCGGAGGCAACGTACGACGAAGCAATGCCCGATCGGCGAACACGCAGGCGACATCGCAGCGATGGTACAACTACTTCCGCTGCCTCCTGACGGCGGTTTGTCTGGGCTTGACCACGTGAGTGTCGAATTGTAGTTTGTTGCTCGGCATCTAACATCAGCAGCCGTACGGAAGAAAGCAAATAAGGTGCTTGTGAGCAGCACTTGCCCCAACAGTCTGCTGAGGCTGTTCGGAGGATCTTAGCCTTTGTGTTATATCACACGTGACGGTAAGCATCAGGCACGTATAGCGTGTAACTACTGACTTCAATCGAATTATTTCCCACCTAGGCTTTTGCCACCAATAGGATTCACAATTGATGTTTGGGTCGTCAGGTCGCATCAATAAAACGTGTGTTGTAAACCCTCCTCCATCAGACACAGCCAGTTGATGGGGTTAATTGGCTGATACTATATTGTTAAATGTCTGTGTGGAACACCACCCTACATAACGGTGGCACTGCTGCTGCTACTGCTGCAGCAGTAACACATCGGCCACGTTTGTCCATCGCGTGACAACTTTATTCATCGGCCGTGTCGGGCGGAGGAGGAGGGTGCACGACACTAAACGTTCTACCCGCGCGGCGATCCTGACCCAAAAATCAACGGTGAGCGGACGACCTTGCCAACCGTGGGGAGGTGGATCGTGGGTCTGCCTCGTGAGGTCGGGAGCTTTGAGCACCCTGGCGAATCGTAGGCGGGGAGGCCACTTGGTGGCGGAGGATTCACAAGGGTGAGGGTCGACTGGTTCCGTGAGTCTGCCACCACGGGCTGAGAACGATGTTGATGAAAGCAACTTTTTGTATTTATTTGGGAAGGTTGTCGTGTGGGGTGGCGGTGGGTGATGACCCATCTTTTCCCTGGTTGACCCCCCCCCCGCCCCGGTAAGGAGGAGAGGCGGTGGACATTATCTGGGGGTAATGGAAAATAGGGGGGCGGCTCGGGTTTGAAGAAAACAAAAACAAGAGCCTCGACGTCAAACACAAAACATACGCGGACTGCGCCGGAGAAACCCGCATCCATCCTCCACACGCGTGGAATGGGGTGGGGGGAGAGACGCAGCACGTGCCGTCTAGGTCCCATTTATTAATTATATATATGTCTATATACAGTATGTGTATATGACAGCCCCTGCTTTTAGAGGGGCTCATAAGCCCAAATGCCAAACACTCGCCAGATGGATCGTGAACGCCGCCCCGCTGACGGAGAAACACGAAAGCGAATTGCTGCCCGGAGCAATGTCCCTCACTGTGCCCAGAACTTCAATCCGTTAGAAATGTTTCTGTTAGTACGCCGGTCGAAAGCACCGTGGCGATGCACTGCTGGGTGAAGGCCTCCCCCACGCCGTGTCGGTCATAGGGGCGGTGTTGTACCATTCGTCACCACGCTGGTCCAGTTCGGGTTGGTGAAGAAGGTCCCGTGATGGGTGGGGAGGGGGGTGTGGGGCTGAGCGACCTGGACCAGTTCGGATTCTCACTCGCCGCCGATGTTAGCCGTGGACCAATGTGAAAAATTCAGATCACGGCACCCGAATAGCAGAACGCGCTCACCCCTGGTGCCTCCGCTCCAACCCGCTCTGGGCAATAAGCCATCGGCTAAATGTGGGGCGACGAGACTTGTGCCCCAATGTTAGTTGTACTTTTCTTGGTGGAGTGGAAATTTGTTTGGGAAAAATTAGGGAAAGAATGAAGTCACTGGGCCTGATTCCAGTTTCAATGAAAGGATCCACACACGGGTTTTTTTTTGTTGGCAAGAGAGTGTGAGCAAAAAAAAACATTCCATTATTGCAGAAAAAAAAATATGTTTGACAACGTACAGTCGTAGCGAGCTGTTCCACGATGTAAACTGCCCTGCCCTTGTGTTTATACCATGCTGTACTCATTTAAACTCAGGCCTCCCTTGAACATTAGGACTTCTGGACTGTGCAAGTTCGATGAGTCTTCACGAGTCTAAGTAAGTTGATGGGTCGCTCAGGAAGAAAAGTCGATTGGTCTTTGTGTAAGCCTATAGGTGTCTAAATAACTTCATGGGTTTCTATGTTGGTCTACGGGCCTCTATGTAAGCCTGTTTGTTTCTGTGTAAGTTTATATAAGCCTAGAGGTATCTACGCAAGTATATGAGTATGTAGACGTACGTAATATGTAAGGCTATATAGGCATCTGCGTTTATGTAAGTCTACGGGTCATAGTGAATTCTACGGTTTTCTACTTAAGTCTATTAATATGTCTGTCTATAAGTCTCTAGCAAGCCCGTTTTTTCCTACTTAAGTTCATGTCAGGCCACGGATGTCTGTGAACGTCTGTGGGTCTGTGGATGATTTTCTAACACAGGGGTTGTGCACTGCACGACGCGATGCCGGTAGCGCCACTGAAATAACAAAACAAAATTAAGGAAGAAAAATCATGCCACATGCACGGCTTTCGAAAACATTTCCAGTAGCTGTTACGCCTGGCGAGTGCGCCGTTAGCGATCGTAACGGAAGCGAGTGCGCCCAGCGCACAGGTGCGAGTACGTCCATAGGCCATGACGAGATAACGGAGCTCTGTTGGGGAGGGTGCAGTGTCCTTGTGAGTGGTGTTTTATGACATCATCACCTTGGGCGACAAGGCAAATCCTACAACACTTTGTTTTCATGGCCGCGTTTTGGGAAAACTGCCGGTTGATGTGGCAGGCTTTCTAAGGGGGTAAGTCTCTAAGAGCAACACAACTTTATTGTAAAGTTCCGTTCATATTGGATCGTCCTGTAGGTGTGTATGTTGAACTTCTTTCGCGCCGTGCGTAGCCAACCGTGCTAATTGGAGTTCGTTACAGACAGAAAGACATCATCCGTGACGGACGGACAGAAAAAAACGGACAGAGAGAGAGACAGGTGGACGGAACGAATGCACAAACAATTTTAAGCTGAGTCTGGAAAGCATTAATACCGAAACATTGTGAAATTGATAAATAGTTACCATGAAGATGACAAAGGTGGCGATAAGAAGGAATATGCAGACGATGGCGATGATGATGGGCATTGGGTTCGCCTGGATTGGCTGATCCCCCGCACTCGTGGGCGTCGCCAAACTGACCGTGGAATCCGATTGGACGAGACCTGTCAGGCTTGTGGCGTTCATGATTGCACTGAAATTATGTCACAGATGGCAGTGAAGGTGAATGTGTCAGCAGCATCATCAGCAGCAGCAGCAACATCATTATGAACAGCGACGTGGCAATCATCATCTTCAACGTTATCATCATCAGCATCATCGTTAGTATTGTCAGCGTCATCATCAACAAGATGATCAACATCATTAACACCGTCATACAAATCATCACCATCAACAAAATCATCATCACTCATTTTCCAAAATAAACATTATCAACAACACAATCATCACCAAAATCAATGTCATCATGAGCATCACCTTCAACAATCAAGAACACGTATTAACATGATCATTATCCAACAATATCACCGTCGTCGTCAACATCATTATCATTCCACGCCTTCCTTTTTATAACCATCGCCAAACTGGGTAAGCATTGATTCATCATCAGCGGATTGCCCTCGGAGCACGAAGGTGCAACGTCGCTGCGCAGAAATTATTGTGGGACTTGTAAGAAGGGGGCCAAGAGACTAATTACTTTAGCGGTGGCGGCCTTTGCTGCACTACGCAAACCACTTTAGAAGATCGGAGAGGTCAGCTTTAATTAAAATATACAAGTGTGAACTGTGAAGGCAGCGGTAATGCACGCAGTTGCTTTATGGGTCAGAGAGCAGGCCACTGTCAAAGCAATTGCAAAGATCGGCGCTTGTGGCCTGCGAATTCAGATGCGCTGCGGATGACGCTGGCAATTTCATGGCAGCAATGGGGGTTAAGCAACCTTGAAGTTTTTTCGAAGAAGGATGCAGGAGACGATAAAATGTCATGGAGAGATGGATGGCGCATTTTGCCGTGCAACTGGCCGTCTGAGTTCGAGTCCAGGCCACGGCTAACATCAGTGGCGAGTGTTAACTGATCCCGGCCCTAAGTCCACATCCCCCCTTCGCCAAAAACGCAAGTGACGCCAGCATGGTGAAGTATGGTCAAACGCCACCCATGACCAAACCAATGTTCTGCGGAGTGCGACTCTCATTAATAATAACACACTTTTTCTGGCATAAGGTATTCCAACGGTTTTAAGGTAATTTTGGGTTGCTGATTCCAAATCTGGCATCAGTTTTTGTCTATCACATCAGGTTTTTGAGATATCAAAAATTGCATTTTCAATAAAAACTGCAGAAGAAAAATATTAAATCAATGTGGATATCTACATAAAATGATATTATAAAAAACTATCTAAAAATACAGCACCATATTTTAACACTAAAGCAGTCACTGACTCGCAACAACTTGCAATCATAAGTGACAGAGTTAATTTCGGGTAAAATCAATGAAAATGGGGTATGCCGATAGCATAACATGAGATGTGATAAAGCAAATCTGAGATCAGATTTGGAATCAGCACCCTGAAATTAGTCTAAAACAGCTGCAAAAGTCCAGGCCAGAAAAAAAAGGTTTTTTGTTGACCAGTGTAATCAACTGATGGACGCACACTTTCACGCGTGTGCCGTGAACGTAAGAATAAAATGTAATTTACAAATTCATTACTTGTTAAATGTTACATTTTCGGTTTGGCCACGATACGTCGTGCGATATAAGATTCACGACAGACGCTTCCTCCGTTTTGCTAAGTATCACGATTAATGTTGCCCGTTCGACTTGTTCGTTTGTTCGTCAGCGTGACAAATTTCATTACGAAATAAAAAAAAATTGCAAGAACAAAATCAAGAAAATACACGCCGAGATAAATCTCTGATAACCATCCGAACAAAAGTATGCTTTTGTAAAAACTTATTTGTTAAATAAATGATGGCATGGCAATTATACGGCGCAGTCATTTTCGTAACTTGATGTGCCATTTTCTTATTAGCGTCCCTGAAAGCAAGGCACGTCAGAAACGCGCGCTGTCGATCGCAATGCGGAGAGGAGGAGGAGGGAGGGACGTCCGATGCATTCCCCGTGCTCCGTGCCTCGGAACGATTCCCTCTAATCAGCCGGGGCCCTGCCCGGCACCACCTGGAGCTCACCGCGGTGGTGGAACAGGGGGGGGGGGGGGGGGGGGGAAACTAAGGCAGACTTCTATAGAACGTGGCACCCACCCACCCCCATTCCTGAGTGAGACAATTAAACCCGCGGCTCACGTCTGAGACCCACGGAGCCCAGTGTCACCAAGACGCGCGCCTTGTTGACTGCGTGAAATTTCCCCCACCCACAACTACCACCACCAACCAGAGGTCGCAAACGGGTTTTGATTCCTTACCCGTACCCGTACCCGGCCACACCAGGGTCGCAAACGGGTACCCGTACCCGGCCGTACCCGTACCCTACCCGTACCTGGCCGGGTACGGGTATCGGGTACCTGATTGCGACCTCTGGGATGAAGCCATGTTGCAGGCGCGGGTGGGTTGATTCTAGGAACTTGAATTGTGAGAAGAGACAAGACGTTGGGAAATGAGTGACAAACGGTTACTCACCAGTGACTCACGGTCTACCCGTACCCGGCCGCACCAGGGTCGCAAACGGGTACCCGTACCCGGCCGGGTACGGGTAGCCGGGTATCGGGTAGGGTACGGGTATCGGGTACCCGGTTGCGACCTCTGCCACCAACTTAGCCAAGATTCAGCGCAGCTTCGGTTGGCTACGTGCGGTGCGAAAGAAGTT
The DNA here is from genome assembly GCF_015708825.2 of Lethenteron reissneri. Classification (NCBI taxonomy): domain Eukaryota; kingdom Metazoa; phylum Chordata; class Hyperoartia; order Petromyzontiformes; family Petromyzontidae; genus Lethenteron; species Lethenteron reissneri. The sequence continues at coordinate 4,658,794 of NC_083825.1, read as the reverse complement.
TAACATGCATAGCCCTCCCATACGTTAGTCCCCCCCACACACACACATCCTGCCCGCGCACATTCCTACTCTCCTCCCCCTCCTCTTGTCTCTCACACCCCCCCCCCCCCGTGTCATGTTCACGTTGAGGAAGGCTTCAGCCAACCCTGGTCAAACTCCTACGACGATCTGGGTGAATGGGGGACGCGCGCGCCAGTTTGCTCGCTCGTTGCAAAGCACCACGTGTCGGAGATGTGAATTGAAGGAAATCCAATTAGAAAAGATATGACCTAAAGCTTTCGTGACTGCAGGAATTCATATTTTCTTTGGGTCTGTCGGTAAAGTCACGTAGATAGGTTCAAGGAAAATAACTAAAAATGACAAAAAAACGACGACGTTTCGATCGTAACGCAAGCGGTCGAAACGTCGTGGTTTTTTGTTATTTTTGTTTCTATGTTCATGGAAAATGACCGCTTGAATAATGATCTATGACACATTTATCTTGTACCGTTCAAGAAATCATTGCTCACAACCCCTAGCAGGAGGAACCAATGTTGGTAAATTGGTTATTCAAGAAGAGATAAAGGTGCAGCCCTGCATTTCCCTGCTGGCGGGAGGGCCTTCACCAGAGTGAGCTCTCGATGGGTACGACGACCTTGGTCTACTCTTCCACGCTGGACAGAATGCCATGAAAGAGTTGGGTGCATCCACACGTGCTGATTGGAAGGTTCAGGGGTAAGGACAACAAACTGAACTCAAACATTAGTTTTAAAGAAACTAGTCTAGATTATTTAAAAGCGCATAGCTCCAGTGGCTTCCGATGAGACACTGACCTCGCCTCCTCCCCCTGCCTCCCTCCCACCTCTCAGTCATCCCTCTCCCGTGGGGCTCCCACACACGAAGTGGTGGGGGGGGAGAGGCAATGGGGGGGGGGGTATCAGGGGAGCTGCCGAATGACTCACTGCCGCGTCACCCATTCAGAGGCGATGGATGTTTCAGAAACGTCCTCATTGTTCTTCAAACTGCCGCGCCTGGAGATCGAATCGAGCCCGTCACTCCCCCCTCCACTCTGGATCGCAGGTCCAGCGTGCTAAGCGTCGCCACTCTCCACCCTCCCCCCACCAATAGCGTCTCGTCATTAACTCGGCAGAATCCCCTGGTGTGTCGATGTTGTACCATTTAGTTTTTCCTTGCCGTGAGAGTGCTTTTGTTGCTGTTGTTGTTGCTGTTGGAACGCTGCCAAATGAAATCCACGCACGACGGCGCGAACCCTGCCGCAGTGTCACAACACCAACGGGCAGTGCAGCTTTAAACGTCCTAAATATCATCATGGTTCTCCCTCCCGTTGGATATTCCCATCGCGCTATCGACGTTCGCGTCACTTGGGCTCGAAGTGGCTCGTCGGCATCTCTCGCGCGGCAGCTTCGTCGCAACAATGGTGGAGAACGGCCCGTGCAAGGGGATATCGTAGAACTACTTCCTAGAGCCATTCCAGTCACCTCTGATGCACTCTCCGAATGCATCCCTGCTGCAGAGAAATACCTGCTGCTGCATGGCAATCAAGGCGACACTTTTTAACTCATTTATTTGTTCATTTCCCGAGCTGGAATTTTTGCAGTGTTATGCCAACAGCAAATTTTACGTGAGCCCAACACCGCGACCCAGCTAATTAACCATCCAGATACTAGCACTCGCCTACCATTGACCATAATGCTTATCAACCAATCAGATACGAGCACGAGCCTACCACTGACCGTTATAACTTACTAACCGGCCAACCAGACACAAACACCAATCTCCCACTGTCTATAATTCTAACCAATCAGCCAACCAGACAATAGTATAATCTTCCCCACATGATACCTGGCCAACCAAACGCGTGCATTTGGCATCTAACTTATCAACCAACTAGCTACGATCATACACCTAACTGTGGCCTTAACAAGCTAACCAACGAAATCAAGTCGTGCTAGCCATTCCACTAACCTTATGACCATGATCTTCTTTGGGTCTTTCGGTAAAGTCACGTAGATAGGTTCAAATTAATAAAAAATAAAATAAGCAAAAAACTACCAACTTAACCATGAACATCTACCGAACCAACCCTCGCTGAGGCGGGTTCTTTTAAATTAAATTATAAATTCCCTGTTCTTTTTGTTCAGTGGGTGGATTTTTCTCTCTCTCCACTGTGCCGGCTTGTGATGGTTTCCCCGGAGACGGAGCTCTGGGAAGGCTGCCCCCAACATCAGAGAGGCTGACGCGTTATTTTTTTTTCTCTTTTTCCCCCCCCCCCCCTTCGTCCCAATTTTTTTTTCCAATCGTGCCGGGCCACGTCATGCCATCGGATGACGCGGGACACTTGGAACTCAGCACAGCGGCCCACCATCATCACCCCGCGTGGCCGAGAACAGCGGCCCGCTGAAGGAGATATCACAGATAGTTGAGTCTGATCTAGAGGCAGCACTTACACACACACACACACCCTGCGACTGAGACGTGTTTTATCGCGTGTCGGTCAATTTATGTTTTTCATTCAATTCGGAGCTGCAATGTTGCTATGTTGAGTGCAAAGCCCAAACTGATTATGACTGGGGTTTATTTACGCAGTTATTTGTCAACAGGCAGCGGCCATCTAATCACTACACTTGAGGAGCCATCATCATCGTCGTCAACTTCATTTCACCGGATAATAACCGAAAGGAGAAGTCAAGAATCAACTTGGACCAAAGGCGGCTGAAATCCAGATTCGAACCCAGGATCCTCAGCGGCGTTGCCTCAGGTTTCTCCAACCTGGCCCTGATGAGCCACCGTGCCACCTGGGCCACCTCACGATTCATTCTACTTTTAAAGCCATCCTTGATGGAAAAAAAAGTTGATTCGATGCCATGGGAGAGCAAACCGTGACACTGTGAGCAAATAGCAACTCAAACGTGTCCATTATATTCTTAATAATGGAAATGCGTCATTTCATTCGCAGTCAGCACGCTACTGCGTGCCTTGGCTGCAGTAAACAAACTCCCACGCGATAATCCACCTCGTTGAGCTATATGCGTGGCGGCTAGAGTCCTCTCGTCCTCTGGCTTGAGATGGCTGCCACCTATGGGTCAGATGATTGCCTGCCACCATTAAGCAATTGGTATTTAAATATAATTTTTTTGTCCTAAAAAGTGTACAATTTTTGAAAAAAAATTTCACGAAAATTAATTGTCACGCACAACGAGTCTGTGTGCAAAATGTCAGCCCGATTGGATCACAGGAAGTGGGTTAAAAAACGACCGAAAGATTTGCACGGTCGTAAGCGCGCAAGCAAGTGAACTTAATATAAAGGATTTATAAATAGCTCAGAGGGCCTTACCTGGTAAAATAAAAAATAAAGTTTCTAAGTTTAGTTGAGTAACGGCTCGCGTCTTGGACCGCCATTCCAGAGTCTGCCAGTTCGACTCCACTTCCCGGGCCAGAAAATAAATTCTACCTCCCCCCCCCTCCTCCACTGCCTCTGTCCACACAGGAGTGCAGTATGTGGATCCACGATTCACCACAGCTAATCTAACGTTAGATTGAGCGCGGTGAGATAAAGTGTGGGTACTTTCAGCTGTTCCAAGACGCCTAGAAGAGTAGGCTAAATTCCCCCCATGGGGTCTCCCCACAGGTACTCAGAAGTGTTAACAGATACAGTGCAGCTTGTCGATTGGTCAGCAGATCGCGGGCGGTGGGGTAAAGTGTGGGTATTTGCATCTCTGTCAGTTTAGAGTATTTGGCTGCTAAAATTTCCTACATTTTAAGACGCTTCGTTGAGCTGTCATTTGTGGGCATGTCGCTTCTGAAAAAGAACTATGTGGCTCAGCGGGTCTTGCCTGGTAAAATAAATGACGGACGCTTGTGTTGCGCCCGAAACGTCGTGATTTATTTTATACCGACGTGACTTTACCGAAAGAACCAAAGAGTATGGATTCCTGCAGTCACGAAAACTTCAAATCAATATTGGTAAAATAAAAGTTTAGTTTACGGTTTAGTTTTCGGTGTGAAATGTGTAGAATTAAATGACGCCCTGACAGCGGTTCTCTACCCAGAGTTTACTCTGGAGTGGAGGCTCACTTCCGCCGGCGGTGGCGTGAGCGAGCCATTGCAGGCCTGCGCCTTTATCCTATCAGCAGTTAATTTGCGTCGCATGCAGCCACCCTCTCCGGACATTCGCCGCGGAGTGTTTCAGCTCGGAATGTCAAACGCCGTTCTTTTGGGCGACACTGCGCGTGATTTATGAGCGGCCGCATTAAACATTTTTTTTACAAAAACTTTAGTCATTTGTCGAAAGCTGCTCTTCATCACTTCTTAAAATGTATCACAATGCATCTCGTTTGTCTAAATTCAAAACAGCTACTTTGTCAGTTAATCATGGGTGGATTAATTATCCTACATTTTTAATTGCTATTTTGTTTTCAATGTGTAATGGCAGCACGGAAAATTACAGCAGCAACTGCAGCAGCAACTGCAGCAGCAGCAGAAACTGCAGCAGCAGCAACTGCTGCAGCAGCAGTAACTGCAGCTCCCTTTGATGCTGTTAATCCTGCATAATGCACATGCATATGCAGTACTAATTACATTCCTGCATTTCCCATAAATATGCTAAATTCCTGTTGATATGCAAATTCCTTTGTCAATGCGCCCAGCTTATATATATGCTCTAAGCCCGTGTGCTGTTTCATTCAGACTCTGTCGCCTCGACGGACCTGGTTTTCACCTGAGGACGGCTGCTTGCGTTGTGGCCGAAACGTCGTGAGAATTGTTTTATTATGTTTTATTTTTATTATTTTATTACTTCCCTTCTACGTGACTTTACCGAAAGAACCAAGAAGATTGGGAAAGTGGTTTGACTTTTGCAGTGTCCCAGCAGTGGTTCGCGCTACCGCCTTTCCATCCGTCCGTGCCGGCCTTCATAGGTGCTCACTAACAGCCCTTGCCCCAACAACTTCCTAGCGTTGTTCCCGCTGTGGCGCAGGGTCCGCTTTTCGGCATTGTCTTCTCCATTTGGCTCGGTCCAGGGCATCTTCAGGGGATGCGTTGACCGTCTTCATGTCTTCCTTTATTCGGTCCATCCATCGCTTCTTCGGACGTCCGCGTGGACGGCGGCCCTCTGACTCAGCCCTTGCCCCAACAGTCTGTAAAGGCTATTTATTGTGTGTGTCCGTGGGGCGAGCCGAATTCGATTCCCGCTCACGGCCAACGCCAGTGACCATTATCTGAACCATTCCTGGACCACCCCTAGGTTGACTCAGCCTGAAATGAGTACCTGATGCGATGCGTAAATATCGCTACTGGTGATACAAAGGCGGCCAGGCGCGGTGCACGTCACCCCCCCCCCCCCCCTCGTGTGCTGTTCTGGCCTCTGAAAGTGTACGCTAGCAGCACTTGCCCCCAAAGTTGGTTAAAGTTATACGTGGGAACTTTATCTTTCGGTGTGTGTCCGCGTGTGATGGGAATTTAATTTGCTGGCCCGCCGGCCGCCAAGAATCGGTGTTGTGTGAACAGAAGGGGTCAGGGTTCAGCGTGGAGCTGTGTGTACGCGCGTGTGTGTGAGAGCATTTGCGTGAATGTGTGTTCATGCATGCACTCAATCTTTATCATTATTGACGCTTGTTAACCCAGGAAAGTTTTACTGAATCTCACGACTCTTTTTTTAGGAAGGTCTTGCCAATTTCTTTTCAGTGGGGGCGCGATGATTACTATGTTTACTGAATAATTTGTGAAAGTAATTTTTGTCAAAAAAAAATGTTGGACCACGATGCCGGCACACGATCTTTTGGCGTTCACTTGCGAAGCGCATATCTGTGCGTCCGTGCCGACGTGTCTGCGTGAGTGCGCAGCGACGAATATTTGAACTGTTCCCTGGCCTCTCCTACGTCTACTCAGCCTTAAATGAGTACAGCGTCTGGCGCGGTGTGTATAAACATCAGCACTGGGGAGACAAAAGGCGACCGGGGCGTGGTGCTGGCCACCCACGCCCTCGTGTACCATGCCAGCCCTAATAAGTGCCTGTTGACAGCACTCGCCCCAGCAGTCTGTTAAAGGCTATACGGGGGATATTTGTCTTGTTTGCGTTGTGTTCTTGTTGTGTGTGTGTATGCATGTGTAGTGACATAGAATGGGTCACTATGGCGCCTAACGCCATAGAGAGGGAAACTGGAAGTGTAGTAGCCCTCTCTGCCAGTAGGGCATGCAATGTCATGGAACGGGTCCCTAGGGGGCGTAGGGCTGGTGGCTGGCAGAGAGGGGGCATCTGAGGATGCAGCAGCCCGGTTGGCTGGCAAAGGCACGTGATAGGCCAGGGTAAGGATGTGGGCAAAAAGGTGACAGAAGGGACACGTGGGGTATGGCCCAGAACCTTCTGGTAGGTTCCAGATGGAGGCGTGGCTGAGGGCGGAGCCAGGCCACGCTGGGGGGCGTAAAAGGAAGGTCCCGAGGCTGGGTCGGGGCTGTCTACTGGAATGGAGTCCTGCGTGCCACGTCTTCCCCTGGGTCTTTGGTCTTCGTGCTCGGCATCGTGGGTCAGGCAGTGTGGCGACTGTCCTGACGCGGTTTATGTCGTTATCCCGTTGTGGTCCATGTAATAAACGTGTTGCCTCCTGAGTTCGCGTGTTTCTCTCAGTGAACCCACTACACATGCACTAATGCAGCCTCATGCATGAAATGCAAATGTCTAAAGCCACAGAGACCATCTTTGTCTCCCCAATGCTGAGTTTTGATCCTTGCACACTGCACCAGGTAATTATTTAAGGCTGAGATCACCCCATGGGAGACTCGTGACAAGTTATGACACCGCTTCACCGTTGACGTTATCCGTGGCCTGAAATCCAACCCAGGAGAGCTGGGTTCACGGCACATTGCGTTAACCACTGCACCACCACTCCCCATCACACACACACCCCCTTTAAACCACTCACCGCTCATACACACAGTAAGCGCGGTGGAATTAAACTCCGGTTAGGGTGCAATTATTATTTGCCAGTGTTTATTATGTTTCCGTGATCCAGTTGTGAAGCCGTATAAGTGCTTAATTAACGGTGGCTCTAGGCAGATAACCGTGGCATTCCTGCATGAACAACTGTGTGTGCGTGTTTGTATAGGGGAGCGGTGGTGAAACGGTTAGCACACTGCTCTACGAATTCGGCCACCCGAGTTCGATTCCCGCTCAAGGCCAACACCAGTGACGATTATTTGAACCGGTCCTGGGCCTCATCTAGGTCGACTCAGCCTCAAATGAGTCCCTGATGCGGTGCGTAAACATCGCCACTAGGGAGGAGACAAAGGCGGCCGGGTCTAGTGCTGGCCACCCACTCCCCTCGTTTACCGTTCCGGCCTTCATAGGTGCTCGCTAACAGCACTTGTCCCAACAGTCTCTTAAAGGCTATAACGGGGGATCTATGACTTTCTTGTGTGTATATACAAATGGGCCTCTGTGTGTTACAGGAATAGGTGGTGAAGTGATTCACGCACTTTGAACCCGGTTCGATTCTTGCTCACGATGAACATCAGTGGCAAGTGATTATCCGAACCTGTCCTGTCTCACCCCTAGGTAAGACACAGCCTTAATTGAAGTACTGCACCAGGCGTCATGTGTAAACATGAGCACTTGGAAGACGAACGCTCGCCAACGGCACTTGCCCCAAAAGTCTAGGGCTATACGGGGGACCTTCGTCTTTGTATGTACGTGTGTGCATGTGCGCGTGTGTGTGAGAATCTCAATGCATTAATAGGCTACCTTGAGTCATTTAACATTTGAAAGGTAATCTTTACAAAATCATTTAGCAGTCGCTGTACCCCCCGTGGCTCCGTGTGTTGTTCTCGTTGCTGCCGGTGGCGACGGTAAGAGTGGAAATGTGGAGGCGGAAGGGTTGAGTGGAATGGATCGTTGTTGGTGGCAGCAATCGAAGGTCGGGGGGTGGTTGGTGGGTGGTGGGTGGGGGGGGCGAAAGATACGTCGCGAAAAGGTTAATTTAAATTAACCGCTGCATCACAACCCTAATGAGGAAAGTTTATTTCGGCCCCGTAAATGAAACGCGACTCTGCTCAATTAGCGGTGGTGGCGGGGATTCCTGCGCAGCTTGGAGCAGCAGCAGCAGGAGCAGCAGCCGCTGCAGCCTCGGCTACATCTGTGGCGAGGCTTCGGTGTCCGCGGGTGGACAATAGTGAACAAGGGTGGACAAGAGCCGATTATCCTCACTGTGCAGGACAACGCCGCCAGCCTCAGCCACACTAAACTATTTAATTTAATAATATAGGTTTTTGGTTCAGATCGCGTTATTTATAAATGTGTCGTAACCTTCCACCACCCGACACGGCCAAACAGTAAAAAATGTGTCACATTTTTCAAAGGACAAAATGATTCATTTCTTTAGCCCACCGGTGTGCTGAAGAGAGAATCAACAGCATTTTAAAATTTGAGTCGTACGACGTTTCGCTGATAATAACAATCAGCTTCATCGGGCAAGAATGGTGAAGCTGTTTGGCCGTGTTGGGTGGTGGAGGGTTACGACACATTTATAAAAATAACGCGATCTGACCCAAAACACCTATATTATGAATAATATTGGCCGCGAAAGCCTCACACGTGTTATTTTATTTGACCAGGTAATGGGCCCGCTGAGCTATGTAGCTCTTTTTCAGAAGCGATCTGGCCACAAACCGATCGCTCAACAAAGTGGCTCATCATCATGCTGGACATTCTAGCAGCAGCCAAACACTCGAAACGCGTGTTTCTCAACGTGGATGGGAGAAGACAAAAAAACCCGGAGGACCCGGAGAAAAATCCACGGGAAGAGGGGAAGAGCAACACGCAAACTCCAAATATGCAGCAGGAGCGTCAGGGTTGGGATTGAACCCACATTATTATTCATCACCACCGGGGTGCCTTGGTAGAAACTGACTAATCCACCCCTTAACTCTCCCTCCCTCCTCCCAGTCCTCCCTCTCCCGTGCCGCTGCCGTACACGGAGGTCGACTGCTTGCAGTGACCACGCCCCGGTCAAACCGCCTGTGGTGGAACCCTGTTTCAAACCGCTGGATGAACGGAGAAAGTTGCGGAGGCGGTGGGGGGTTGTAGGTGTTGCTTTAGAAAATCCATCGCATTCAAGTTTGAACCGCCGTGCAGGATCGAGTCTTCCAATGGCAGGTGTGAACTTTTTGAAGTGTATGTACAGATGAAGGTGCAGCCCTGCAATTGTTCTCTCGTGTCGCTGCTGGTGGAAGGGGGGGGGGGGGCTCAGCTAGAGGGAGCTCTATAGTCCCCTCTCGACGGTAGTTTGACCTTCCCTTCCGCACTGGCCAAACATCTTTGTATTATAGGTGGGAGTTCCCAATGTAAATTTAACACTGCGCAGGCTTTGCACAGACAGTATTAACACATTCCTGCAGAGGGAGCTGGTAGGAACGTTGGGTTGCTCGGTCAATGGCCAGGGTCAACGGCGGCGTGGTGTATTCCGCAAATATGGCCGACTGTGAGGGCGGGCACAAGCCGGCGTGAGTAGGTTAAACGTTGAGTTTCATAAGGGCACCACGGAGTGACCAGCCCTTCCCCACCCAGCCCCACCCCTCTCACCCCCCACCCAGCCCCACCCAGCCCCACCCCACCCAGCCCCTCCCCTCCCCCTCCCCTCTCCACCCAGCCCCACCCCTCCTATTTTTGGATGCATGACCGGACGGACGGACACAATAATCCCCTGCTGGGCTGGTGGAACCGGGTGGTTTCTACCAGTATTATTATTCGTAATAGATTTTTGGGTTGCAATGTGTGAGTACAAAAGTTGTTCCATGAACCGTCCTCCACCCGACACGGGCAAAATTAAATGTGCACACTTCCTCGACGCGTGACAAACTTACTAATTGTCTTGTTTCTGGTGGAGGAGGTTTTTACGACACACAGTTTACTTGCGTGGCGATCTGACCCATGCAATCAATGTAGGAGACTCATGACACGTATGCACAGTGGTAGGTTAAGTGTAAATTTTAAGGTTTGTTGTTTGTGTCGTTTAGTATATTAAGCTTACCTACTCTTGTTTTATTTTTATCGTGTTAGATACAGTGTTACCTCGTTATTCGCGAGGGATGCGTTCCAGAGATGCTTATGAAAATCACATTTCGCGGGTAACGATGTTGGCCTCCGAAAAGCTATCTTTTTATGAGTTACCTTAAATAAATAAATACGTAAATAACCACTTAATCAATTACTTTATCGCAATACTTTATCTCCCATCACTTGATCTCGTCACTTAATCTTGGAACTTTATCTCCCATCACTTTATCTGATCATATTATGTCGCATCGTTTCATCTCATCGCTTTCTTTCTCTCTCTCGATGCAATCGTGTAGAGTTCCAGATGCCATTCGCGGATAGCCAAACATCGTGGAAAGCAGAATGAGGGAACGCCGTAATGCTATTATGCCAAAGGTTGTTCATGATTCAAGAACTCTCGACTGGATTTTAAACAAAGACTGCATTTGATGACAATTCATTTCAGCTTGAAATACAACTAACCTCGTCCGTTACAATAACAAAGGCACGCAGATTTTCCCCTTGAACCATCCCTTTAAATGTTAACAATGCTTCAAGGCGCCGCGGTATCGTCAGAAAACACAGAGTGCCAAGGACATAACGTGTGGGATAAATAAATACTTACACGACGAACGGCAACGGCGTAAGGTCACGAAATCGTCGCTGATTCCCTTCACCCAAGATAGACTCGCCGAGTCTCTAACCTCATTGCTCAGCAGCGTCCTGCCTGAAGACGTTTGGCCAAATCGCGTCTTGCAGAGTGAGCCATGTTTGTACGTTGAACTTCTTTCGCACCGTGCGTATCCAAACGTGCTCATAGGAGGTGCGGGGGAAGGACAACAGAGCGAGTATAGAACGCTTTCCATTGTTTTGTATGTGGAGAGACAAGCGGATATACTGTATTACGGGGATGTATTGTGTGCTTATCTAATCAGGGGATAGTAGTGATGGGTGGGACACGTGGTGTGCAGGGTGGGGGAGTAGGAGGTCAGGCCACCGAGACGGGCATTGGTCGACGACTAATAGGAAGAGAAGACCTAAAGCCAGATTCTGGTGGTCATGGTGATGATTTATTATTATTATTATTTTATTATTTTTAAAATAAATTTTAATTTCATTTTTTGCCTACGTGACTTTACCGAAAGAACTAAGAGTATGGTGATGGTGGTCGTGGTGGTGGTCGCGATATAATCTGGCAGAGGGATGGAAGCGATGGCGAGATTATCTTACATCAACGTGATTGGGCATGATGACCTCATGGCCCTGACCTTGTTATCCTGTATTTGTAGTTTGCCATCGTTACAAGTTCAGTGAATGTAATCACTTAAGTGGTTTAAACATGCAGCTGACTCTAATTATTTAAACAGGCGGGACCACGTGGGACATTTATGCAAATCGCAGCTGTGTACAAGGATGGTTGTGAATTTGTTCCAAGGGAACAGGCAAAGTTGGAGCCATGCAGTTGCTTGCTCGCTCCACTGCTGGCTGAAGGGGCGTCTGCTGGAGGGAGGCTCTGGAGACCTCCTCTCGAGTCCCTACCCCGTGCGGGGTGATGTCATGCAAAACATGATTTGTTCTAACATCGTTGGGAATCTAGTGGCCTCTAATAGTATTATTATTAAAATTAATAAAATAAAAATAAAATAAAAATCACGACGTTTCGGAGGCAACTCAAGCTTCCGTGTCAAGTGATACAGCTATCGTGCTGTATCACTTGACAAAGGTAAAGTCACCTACGTGACTTTACCGAAACAACCTAAGAATATGAATCCTTGCAGTCACGAAAGCTTCAAATCTAGAAGTATTATTATTATCATCTTGTTTGCACGATAAGGTTTCACGTAGTCTCTTGACACTTTTCTCGCGAATCAGAATATTTATTAATACCGTAAGAATCTGATGAGCTATTTTTTTCCACACATGTCCAGTCGGGTCACTGGGTCCTGCCACATTCTAGCAGTTGGAGGGGGTGAACAAGGGGAGACAATCATTATCAAGAATTATCCCAAATTAGTAATTTGCGGGTAATTCTCCAATTTTGCTCCATGACGCTGGCACACAATGGCCTACCCCTTGCGAATGACGTCACGCGATCTTTAACGTCCACTGTGAAGCCGACGGAGCGTCATGTTGTTCCGGCCATTGCACGCCACCGCACTGTTAACCAGGGCGGCCCGCTGGAACCGATCCGAACCACGTGCTCCTGCTGGGCCGCGTCGCCGCCCGTGTCCGATGGCTGGACCCCATCGATTAAAGTAAATAAATAACGCGGTTGATCACGTGGCTTCTATGTGGCCACCGCCCACTTCTGTACCCCTCCCCCTCTACCCCACCCCGCCCGCTGTGAAAACAGACGCTGCTGCTGCTGCTCCTTCCCCGCAACTCGCTCCTTCTGCCTCTCTTCTCCCTCTCCTCTTTCCTCCTCCCCCCTCCTCCCTCATCGTCGCCGTCTCATCGCTCGCTCACATCTCGGCGCAGCCATTGTTTCTCCAACTGCTGCTACCCTTCCTGATCTAAGTCAAGGAGCCTAAACCATCGTCACGTGATCTCCGGTCGTCATCCTCGCAACTGGCTTTAGGCTCGCCGTCAAGCAAAGACGGTCGCCGCATCGCATGCCCTCAGATGCGCTTCTGCGGCCGTCTGCAACACTCTTCATTCCGATATTAGGAAGACACCGGAGCTCATGCGCTTTTAAATCTGCATTGAAAACTCGTTTCTTTAGAACTGGTTTTTGTGTTGAGTGTGTTGCCGTTCCCCCGATTTAGCACGGTGGTGTATCACGGGTAAGCAGTGTCATTTGCTCTTTAGTCTTCATTCACCAAAGCGGAGTGATAAAAATATTCTCACACGTGTGATTCTATGAACGTACCGTGAGGCTACGAATGGGCACGAACCCTAATTGGTTATTCTGGAGAGTCTCGCCGAGTCTGCTACATCAGGATGTTTGGCCAGGGGCGTGGATGGGCGGATCGCTTTCACGTCGGGAGGAAATCTGAGAATCTCGACAGAAATCCCACGACACACACGGGACTTACACTCAGGGCACCACACAAATGGGTTTATCTAAATATATAAAAGGGAAATTTGTGAACATGTGTGTCTGTTCAAAATGTTTAGCATACTTCCCAACGTGCAGCAAACTTGAAATTTGGCATGTGGGTAGCTTTCAGATGGTACACAATGCAAAAAGTATAACAATTTACTTTTGTATTTTTTTTGCAAGGCAAGTGAGCGATGACGTCACATCTGTGATGTCACCCGCATGCGGCAGCGTCACGAAGTGTGCCTACTAACGTCACGCATCACCCCCCCCTCCCACCCTCCGCGTAGGGCGTGTGTTAATCCAAGACAAGAATCCAAGTCTCGGACGAAGCCGGGTGGTAAAGCTAGTAAGTTTATAATCCCATTTGCCTGAGCTGCAGTCGTCTGGCCAAACTCGCAGCCGTGCAGGTTTTGGGGAGTTTCACAAACCTACGTGATCCACCAATTACTTGCGTCCAAAGAACTCGACACATTCGTCAAGAAACACTGTGGCCCCCCCTCGGATGAAACATTTCCAACAGGCGACGTTGCAGGCAACGGCCTCCAACGTGATGCATTACAGAGTCTCTCCAACACGCTCGGCATTCAACGCAATGGGGAAGGTGGGGGGGGTTGACACTCGACATCTTAGCACAGACAGATTCAAAAGTCCGTCGTCACCCTTCCGCCTTTCTCCCCGGCCACCTCGGAGCTCGAGGGGACGACGAATTGCCAACCGCACGGAGTTTGCCATCCCGAGCAGTAAACCAGGCTCAAAACGACCGCTTAGCTTCGAACACGTGACGATATTCGGGTGCATTTGGGGTGATTTTGATGAGGGGCACGGACCTCTAAATCGGTGGCGAGCGAGCGAGGGCGAGAGAGAGAGAGACAGGGCGAGGTTCGGGGATTTAGAATGCAGGTGGCCGATTGTGCCCGGGTCGGCAATATACACCGCGCGGCCTTTTGACCGGGCAGTTAGCCCCATCAGATTGAGCCTTCTCTTTTGGGAGATTTGCTCTGCACTCACGAAGGGTCAAAGGCCTTCTCTCGCAAAGGCCTCCCGCCCCCCCCCCCCAAATCGTTCACCTTTGTCGGTAACGTCCTCTCCGCCGCCGCAGACATTTTCAACAAAATTTGCCCCCCTCCCCCCACCGAAAGAAAATCGTTGTGGGTTATTTCGCTCTTCTCGTGTGTGCGCGTATATGTGTGTGGGTCTGTGTGTGGCTGTGTGTGTGTGGGGGAGCGGTAGTGTAGCGGTTAGCGCGCTGAGCTACTGAACCTGGCGACCCCAGTTCGATTCCCGTTCACGGCTAGCACCAGTGATGAATATCTGAAGCGGTCCCTGGGCCTCATTTAGGTCGACTCAGCCTCAAAGGAGTACATGGTGCAGTGCGCAAACATCGCCACACGGGAGACAAAGGCGGCCCGGGCGTGGTGCTGGCCACCGACCACCTCGTGTGCCGCTCCGGCTTTCACAGATTCTCGCTCACAGCACTTGCCCCAACTGTCTGTTAAGGCTGTACCGGGGGATCTTTCTCCTTGTGTATAACATGTACATCGCTTTTATATGAATGCAATGATGGATAAAGGCCTCCCGATGCCATGTTCGTCTTTGCGCTCATGTGACAATAATTCACTGCGCTAGTCACTACGTAGATTTGAAGTTTTCGTGACTGCAGGGATCCATACTCTCACGATGTGTTTTGAATGCAGAGGACATCGATGCTGCAGCACGGTAAGATGGGGATACAGCGATGCATTTCCATGCATTATTGCCTGCTAATGACATCACTCCGCAGCAGCAGCAGCCTACAGCACCTGTTTATCACACGGTCGTCTATCCAAGGAATAATCAGGCTTGAAGCTTTCGCGACTGCAAGGATTCATATTCTTTGTTTTTTTTCGGTAAAGTCACGTAGATAAAAAAATAAAATTAATAAAAGTAAAATACAAATAAAATAAAAAAATCACGACGTTTCGGAGGCAACACAAGCTTCCGTCTTCAGGTGGAACCGTCACAGCACGATAGCTGTATCAATATATACAAGGACTGTTTTCTTGGAATTTCCCTCACTTGATACAGCTATCGTGCTGTGACGGTTCCACCTGAAGACGGAAGCTTGTGTTGCCTCCGAAACGTCGTGATTTTTATTTTATTTTTATTTTACTTTTATTAATTTTTATTTTTTATCTACTTGACTTTACCGAAAAAACCAAAGAATATGAATAATCAGGCTCCACCCTGCTTAGCTTCTGAGATCTGACACGATCGATCTTGCCACCTCCGTGGGGTTTGTCCCCAGCTGACCGGGCAGTGGCGCCTGTTTTCGGACACGGCAGGAATTGATCTGTGCCATCATGATCCGTTGTCGCTTATTTGCTTTGGACTCTTTTTGCAGGACACTGCACGGCGCTGGTCGACCTGCTACTTGACTGAGAAATGCGTCCCAGGTTTGGTCTACAGTGGAAAGAAGTGGCGACCCTAACGGGGCATTCCACGTGAGTTTAGTGAAATCTACGAGGATCCGGCTGCAAAGAGATGTTTGGACAATTCGTCTTTTTGAAAAGGATTTATAGATTTGATTTACTTGAGCGGAAATCGGAGCACACAGAGGAAACCCAGCAAATATATGAGGGGGGGGGAGAGCAGGGAGGGGGCGTGGAGGTTTTTCAAAACTCCGCACAGATATATTCAAGAATCTATTGCTGTACAGCAATCTCTTTTCTTCCTCGAAACCCAAACCTTCAACAACCGGCAAGTCCTGATGGTTAGGCCTACCCATCCAACTACTAACCAGGCTCAAAACAGCTTAGCTTCTGGTATCAGGGTGATTTGGTCATACGCATTTGATCAGGGCAAGACTTTAGCTTTGACATCTTAATGATCGTTACATTATATATCTCTTTTGCCATTTGGTGTTCGGCGGTCCGAAGAAAGCTTTTGCCTTTTGAATTATCCGCCGGTATCCGATCGTGGAAAAAGAAACAACCCAGCAAAGCGGTCTACGTATCCTGCAAATCCGCTCCGTGGATCGTAGGTTCCCTTCCACGTGCTCTCGCTAAGCCCGCTGCTGCTGCTGCTGCGGCTGCATCACAATGCGACGACAAGCCGCATGCCTCTGGATCAGAATATTTATTTATGAATCGTATGAAGCTCTTTTGCACAGATGTCGAGTAAAGGGCGGGTAAGAACGTGACAATAACCAACGATGCAACAACAACAGCAACAACAACAACACACGACGGGAATGCAAAGTATAGGATATAAGTATACAAATGAAACTGAATTAATTTGTTTCATCCTTCCAGGCAAAGACCACCGAGGTTTTGACGCGGCAGCGCAGAGACGTGAGCGCGTCTGAGAACGCCGCGCAGGAGGAGAAGACGAGAGGGAGGGAGGGAGGTCACGGACGTTACAGACGCAACGGGGAATTTATTTTTATGAAGAGGAGAGAGGAAAGGGTGGTAAGGGAGACAGGAGGATACGGAGAAAATCTCACTTCGATATTCCCGGAAAATAAACGTCGAAATGATGTTCTGCTCAAATGAGCACAAAGTCGGCGTTTGTATCCAGTTTGTCGCCCTGAAAGAGTGGTGGAAAGTCCTCATTCCTGTGGCGAGGACGAGTCTCTCCGCATGGCGGCTGCTGACCTCCACGCAAAGTGGTACTCATTTTGACGACCCCCGGAGGGAGCGATGATTGGTCTGAGTCAAAACCCAACGAGACGGCGTTTGAACCCGAATTCCTTCCGAATGCGAGCCGTCCGCTCCGCCTCTGAGAGCGAAAATCAGAGACTAAGTATAAAATGAGGAGTTCGTGTGGTCAGTCAGAGCTGGGAGAGACGAGAGGGGGGGAGGGGACTTAACCATGGACTGGAACAGTGGGATACATTCAACAGTGCCGAAGACGAGAAGGAGGCAACGGCGACTGAAGAGGCCAAACAACTGTTTGCCCAACATAAAACGCAATGTGGATTCATTAATATGGCATCTAAATTACAACTCTCATCTCGAGCCGCTTTAGAAACACAGTGGCATGTGCATTATGTAGACAATGATATATATATATGTTGTTTGTTTGTTTGTTTCTTCTCGGGAAAAAAGTGACAGTAATAGGCAGAAGAGAAGTTGAAGGTTTTGATTCTCGACTTGAACAGGGGCAGGAGAATCGTAAACACGAACGGCGGGGGGAGAAGGGGGGGGGGAGTCCAGGCAGTGGGTGCAGTAGCAGAGAAGAAGCGACCTTCTCCATGCTGCCTCGGTTGGATTTGACAGAAGCGCCTGGGTGCCGGAGTAGATGCTACAGGAAGGGGGATTAGAGCGAGATGAGAGGAGAGAGAGAGCGAGAGATAGGAACACATTGAAGTAAGATCTTACCTTCTTCGCACGCTTCTTACAAGCCAGCGGTCTCGGGATTTGGCGTGATAGCTGCACGGGCAGGGGCGATGGTTTTAGAGACGATGGCGGTGATGAGATGCTGGTGATGATGATGTGGTCGAGGCGGTGGTTGATGATGATGATGACGGCGGCGATGATGGTGATGCCGTGCTGTTTGCGTTAATGGTGGTAGTGGTGATGATGATGGTGATAGCGGCGGTAGTTGCGGCTGCGGCCAGCGGGTGGAGTGGGAAGTGTTGGGAGAGTTTGCGGTGGCGAGGAAGACGAATGCTAAATAAATAATTAACCGCGCGACAACAGAATCGACATAAACCTCCTCCTCCTCCTTCGTTGAAGACGCCTCTCCGCGGCGAAACGAAGTCCGCACGCGGCACAAACGTTCCGCCCGAGTACGCCAGAGTCAAGTTACGATTCCTCGGGGGGTGCCATTTGGTGGGGGAGCGAGTCTGGGGAGAGCGGAACGTGCGTTGTGGGGAAGACGTGCGCGTGGGATGGGTGGGTTGGGTGCCCCCCGGTCAGAACGCGTCCCGCATGGAACCTTCGGCACAAAAAAAAAGGATTTGGGTCTGGGTCAGCTGGGCACGGCCACTTTGCCTCCATCTCACGGGGGTGGAGGTGGAGAGGAGAGAGAGGGGGGAGGGGAGAGATCGTAGCTTGAATCGCGTGAAGGCAGAAGGCACGGGGTTAATGAAGTCGGTTCGTTTTGTTTTAAATGCACAGCCGTCGTTGTTGTTGTTTAGCGCCGTTGCTCAGCACGGGCCCAAAGGCCCGAAATGCCTAACGGCCAGTAACAAGCAGCACCATTGAAGGTTTAACATATAAAGAATTCATGTTTTTTTTTTATGGGGGTATTGAGCAAAGGTCATAAGAACTCGGGGAAGGAAAGGAAGTTGAGAATGTTATTTTAATTTCGATTCTCCGCAAGGACACCTTCAACATTCTGATAAATGTGAAGGAAAGAAGATTAACGGGAAAAAATTATACATCGAATTTAATGACGAGCAATTCATGCTGGATATTGTTACCTATTGCACTGCATTATCGCTGTGTATCGTTATTTCATAGTGAGTGAACAATGTAATCACAACTTGTCACCGTAACACTTGTTGTTTACAATTCGCACTATTCAAGTTTATGCAAAATATGTTTGGAACATTAGTCTTCATTGTGCATTCCCTGTCTGTCTTGATCAAGATACTTTCAGTCTCAGTAGACGCCTCCATCCCGTCTTAAATCAATATTTGATTACTATGATGACGACAAATAAAATGTCCATTGTTTCGCTGCCTTGTTTACCAGGGGGTGTTGCTATTAGCGTAGCAATTTTTTCTCTCTCTCTCTCTCCAAAGTGTGCCAGATGAAATGAGTAATGTTCCACAGCTTCACACACAAACACCACTCCCCCCGCTGTCAACCGCCACTTGGTAGAGTCTTACTCGCATCTGGAGCATGTTAATGATGGGATTTGTTCAGGAATAAGTCTCACTGCGGGGGGAGGGGGGGGAGATGAGGTGGGTTGAGTGGGTGGGGTGGAAAGACACGGGGTGGGTGGGGGGTGGGGGGAGACACGGGGTGGGTGGGTGGGGGGAACGGGGTGGGGAGACACGGGGTGGGTGGGTGGGGGAACGGGGGGAGGGAGACGGGGTGATTGGGGTGAACGGGGGGGAGACGGGTTGGGGGACGGGGGGGGAGACACGGGGAGGTGGGGGGAGACGGGGTGGGTGGGGGGAACAGGGGGGGGGGAGACGGGGTGGGTGGGTGACGGGGAGACACGGGGAGGGTGGGGAGGGGAGACAAGGGGTGGGTGGGTGGGTGGGGGGAGACAAGGTGGGTGGGTGTTGGAGGAAATGTTTTAGTCTACAGACACAGATCCTCACCTCGAACACCACCAACCCTCCCCCGCGTCCACCCCGTTAGCTGCAAGCGAAGAGGCAGTCCGCACGCAGAAATACAAATGACCCTCCTCTCTTTATTAACATTCGTAGCCTTTCATTGTCATTGCGTCTGCAGTGTTGCTTGCTTGTGAATGCATCGCCAGATAGCACGTGCGAGATAGGGGGCAGCACTACGATACCGGCGATCCGAGTTCGATACCAGCTCACGACCAAACCACCAGTGATGATTATCTGAACCTGTTCTGGGCCTCCCCTAGGTCGACTCAGCCCCAAATGAGTGTCTGGTGTGCTGCTGGCCACCCACCCCCTTCGTGTGCCGTGCCGGCCTTCGTGGGTGCTCGCGAACAGCACTTGCCTCACAAGTCTAAGGCTATACGGTGGATCTTTATCTTTATGCAAGTCTCTGTCCGTAGTATTGCTCTCATTGTCATCATGCTTAACCATATCGTCATCACTCTGTCCGGTGTGTGTGTATGTTGAACTTCTTTCG
This sequence comes from Lethenteron reissneri, assembly GCF_015708825.2. Taxonomy (NCBI): domain Eukaryota; kingdom Metazoa; phylum Chordata; class Hyperoartia; order Petromyzontiformes; family Petromyzontidae; genus Lethenteron; species Lethenteron reissneri. Next base: position 4,638,963 of record NC_083825.1, on the reverse strand, counting down.
CGCCGTACGTAGCTAACCGCGCTCAGCATTATTCCTATTATTATGAGCAGACATCATCAGGCACTCTTTCTCGCAATCGGCATCATCATCACCACCACCACCATCACCGAATCGTCGTTTTACAATGAGCAGCGGATCAACAGCCCTGCGCCACGACCATCGTCATAATCATCAACTCCACGTCGTCATCCCACGTCACTGCCCCCCCCCCCCCCCCGCTGCTTGTCATAATGAGGTGAAATTGAAGTCAGATGTCTGCTGGCTGGCCGCCGTTATTGGGCGGGTTGGTGGGGGGTAACCATCTAATGCCTAACAGACGTCAGAGCCGCGTGTCCCTTGGTCATCCAGGAGAAGATCCCAGCCACCCGAATTGTTTTAATGGCCCTCAACGATGAGAAAATTCCGGACGATACGTTGGGGTTTTGTTTTGCACGAATCAATTAAAAATTCGAACCGCTTTCCCTCTATGCGGGTTCGGTTTTGTGCGATTATGCGCTGTGTACGCGCCGATTACTCTGTTTCTACCCACAATTGCCTGTGTGCAGCTGTCTCACGCAAAGATATACATGCATACATACAGATATACATACACACAGATACATACACATGCAGAGATACATACGTAGATATGCAAGCACGTATAAATACATACTTCCGCGGCCGTCTGGGACGCTCTTCCTTCCACCCTCCCCACCCAGCCCCTCCCCACCCTCTCCTCCCACCCAGCCCCACCCTCCCCACCCAGCCCCTCCCCTCCCCACCCAGCCCCTCCCTCCCCACCCAGCCCCTCCCTGCACGACGGACGGACACAATAATCCCCTGTGGGCTGGTGTAACCAGGAGGTTCCCACCAGTATTAACCATCGCATGGCTCGGAGTGAATGAGTCTCACTTTACTTTCAACTCATTCGGCCCGCATCGCGTAGACGCATTGGAGCCGTCGAATAACAATCGTCGAACCGGTAACCGTTTCCCAGAATCAATAACCGGTTTACGAAAATCAGGTGGCCCACCGGGACAGGGACAGTTTTCCAGACCGCACGGCGAAATTAGTCGCAGACGTGGTTCGTTTGCCTCCCCTTTTGTTTAATTTGTTTAAATATTAAAGGTGGCAGCCCTGCAATTATTGTACGGTGCTTCCTTATCGCCCCTGTTGGCCCAAAGGCCTCCAGGAAATAGGGGGCGCCCTGGCGTGTATTTGGTCTACTCTTCCACGTCGAACGGACGCATTGGAAGCTGCACGTGTTTGTATGTTGAACTTCTTTCGCACCGTACGCAGACAACCGCTCTCATCGGAGGTGGCCGGGGGGGGTTCGGGAGGACAAAAAAAACTAAACACAAAAAGCAATTTAAAAACAACGAGTTTTAAAAGTTGCAAAGCTCCAGTTTCTCCCGAATATCGGAAGGAAAAGCCTTCCAGACGTATCCGTCTGTGGGGCAAACCCCGGTTACCGCTATTTTACCGGTATCTGATTTGAATGCGGTGAACGTTAATACAAAGAGCTCTCTTTTATCACCGAATTTTCACACCCTCTACTCCTACCCCTAAAAGTGTTTTTGGAAAGTGTGTCAACGTTAATCAACACACCCCCCCCCTCCCCTCTATAACCCACATTTCGCGATGTGAGAAATAATGTAGATTGTTATCGAATAAGGGAGGTGTTTTTTACATACAAACAAATAAACACCATTAAAAGAAAAGTTTGCTCTTACCCCTCGACTCAAAAGAAAGCCCTAAAACTTAAGAAAGAGGAATGCGTGTTGCCACGGAGACCGCTGTCACGGCAACCCAGGGGTAGCTATTACAAGGCACACGATGGGACTGGTGATGATTGTGAGACTGTGATGATTGTGGGGCCGTGATGATTGTGGGGCCGTGATGATTGTGGGACTGTGATGATTGTGGGACTGTGATGATTGTGGGACTGTGATGATTGTGAGACTGTGATGATTGTGAGACTGTGATGATTGTGGGGCCGTGATGATTGTGGGGCCGTGATGATTGTGGGACTGTGATGATTGTGAGACTGTGATGATTGTGGGGCTGTGATGATTGTGAGACTGTGATGATTGTGAGACTGTGATGATTGTGGGACTGTGATGATTGTGAGACTGTGATGATTGTGGGGCTGTGATGATTGTGAGACTGTGATGATTGTGGGACTGTGATGATTGTGGGGCTGTGATGATTGTGGGACTGTGATGATTGTGGGACTGTGATGATTGTGGGACTGTGATGATTGTGAGACTGTGACGATTGTGGGACTGTGACGATTGTGGGGCCGTGATGATTGTGGGGCTGTGATGATTGTGGGACTGTGATGATTGTGGGACTGTGATGATTGTGGGACTGTGATGATTGTGAGACTGTGATGATTGTGGGACTGTGATGATTGTGGGGCTGTGATGATTGTGGGACTGTGATGATTGTGGGACTGTGATGATTGTGAGACTGTGATGATTGTGGGACTGTGATGATTGTGGGGCTGTGATGATTGTGGGACTGTGATGATTGTGGGACTGTGATGATTGTGGGACTGTGATGATTGTGAGACTGTGATGATTGTGGGGCTGTGATGATTGTGGGACTGTGATGATTGTGGGGCTGTGATGATTGTGGGGCTGTGATGATTGTGGGGCCGTGATGATTGTGGGACTGTGATGATTGTGGGATTGTGATGATTGTGGGATTGTGATGATTGTGGGGCTGTGATGATTGTGGGATTGTGATGATTGTGGGGCCGTGATGATTGTGGGACTGATGATGATTGTGGGACTGTGATGATTGTGGGATTGTGATGATTGTGGGACTGATGATGATTGTGGGGCTGTGATGATTGTGGGATTGTGATGATTGTGGGACTGATGATGATTGTGGGACTGGGATGATTGTGGGGCTGTGATGATTGTGGGACTGATGATGATTGTGGGGCTGTGATGATTGTGGGACTGTGATGATTGTGGGACTGATGATGATTGTGGGACTGGGATGATTGTGGGGCTGTGATGATTGTGGGACTGTGATGATTGTGGGACTGATGATGATTGTGGGACTGGGATGATTGTGGGGCTGTGATGATTGTGGGACTGATGATGATTGTGGGACTGTGATGATTGTGGGACTGTGATGATTGTGGGACTGGGATGATTGTGGGGCTGTGATGATTGTGGGACTGTGATGATTGTGGGACTGGGATGATTGTGGGACTGTGATGATTGTGGGGCCGTGATGATTGTGGGACTGTGATGATTGTGGGACTGGGATGATTGTGGGACTGATGATGATTGTGGGACTGTGATGATTGTGGGATTGTGATGATTGTGGGACTGATGATGATTGTGGGGCTGTGATGATTGTGGGATTGTGATGATTGTGGGACTGGGATGATTGTGGGACTGGGATGATTGTGGGACTGATGATGATTGTGGGACTGTGATGATTGTGGGATTGTGATGATTGTGGGACTGTGATGATTGTGGGACTGGGATGATTGTGGGACTGATGATGATTGTGGGACTGTGATGATTGTGGGATTGTGATGATTGTGGGACTGATGATGATTGTGGGACTGGGATGATTGTGGGGCTGTGATGATTGTGGGACTGATGATGATTGTGGGGCTGTGATGATTGTGGGACTGTGATGATTGTGGGACTGGGATGATTGTGGGACTGGGATGATTGTGGGACTGGGATGATTGTGGGACTGTGATGATTGTGGGGCTGTGATGATTGTGGGACTGTGATGATTGTGGGACTGTGATGATTGTGGGACTGGGATGATTGTGGGGCCGTGATGATTGTGAGACTGTGATGATTGTGGGGCTGTGATGATTGTGGGACTGTGATGATTGTGGGGCTGTGATGATTGTGGGACTGTGATGATTGTGGGGCTGTGATGATTGTGGGACTGTGATGATTGTGGGACTGGGATGATTGTGGGGCCGTGATGATTGTGGGACTGGGATGATTGTGGGGCTGTGATGATTGTGGGACTGTGATGATTGTGGGGCTGTGATGATTGTGGGACTGTGATGATTGTGGGACTGGGATGATTGTGGGACTGTGATGATTGTGAGACTGTGATGATTGTGGGACTGTGATGATTGTGAGACTGTGATGATTGTGGGACTGTGATGATTGTGGGGCCGTGATGATTGTGAGACTGTGATGATTGTGGGACTGTGATGATTGTGAGACTGTGATGATTGTGGGACTGTGATGATTGTGGGGCCGTGATGATTGTGGGACTGTGATGATTGTGGGACTGTGATGATTGTGAGACTGTGATGATTGTGAGACTGTGATGATTGTGGGACTGTGATGATTGTGGGGCCGTGATGATTGTGGGACTGTGATGATTGTGGGACTGTGATGATTGTGAGACTGTGATGATTGTGAGACTGTGATGATTGTGGGACTGTGATGATTGTGGGACTGTGATGATTGTGGGGCCGTGATGATTGTGGGACTGTGATGATTGTGGGACTGTGATGATTGTGAGACTGTGATGATTGTGAGACTGTGATGATTGTGGGACTGTGATGATTGTGGGACTGTGATGATTGTGGGACTGTGATGATTGTGGGACTGTGATGATTGTGGGACTGTGATGATTGTGGGGCCGTGATGATTGTGGGACTGTGATGATTGTGGGACTGTGATGATTGTGGGACTGTGATGATTGTGGGACTGTGATGATTGTGGGACTGTGATGATTGTGGGGCCGTGATGATTGTGGGACTGGGATGATTGTGGGACTGATGATGATTGTGGGACTGTGATGATTGTGGGACTGTAATGATTGTGGGAATGTGATGATTGTGGGACTGGGATGATTGTGGGAATGTGATGATTGTGGGACTGTAATGATTGTGGGACTGTGATGATTGTGGGACTGTAATGATTGTGGGGCTGTGATGATTGTGGGACTGATGATGATTGTGAGACTGTGATGATTGTGGGGCTGTGATGATTGTGGGACTGTGATGATTGTGGGACTGTGATGATTGTGGGACTGTGATGATTGTGGGACTGTAATGATTGTGGGACTGTGATGATTGTGGGACTGTGATGATTGTGGGACTGTGATGATTGTGGGACTGTGATGATTGTGGGACTGTGATGATTGTGGGACTGTAATGATTGTGGGAATGTGATGATTGTGAGACTGTGATGATTGTGGGACTGGGATGATTGTGGGACTGGGATGATTGTGAGACTGTGATGATTGTGGGACTGTAATGATTGTGGGGCTGTGATGATTGTGGGACTGATGATGATTGTGAGACTGTGATGATTGTGGGGCTGTGATGATTGTGGGACTGATAATGATTGTGGGACTGTGATGATTGTGGGGCTGTGATGATTGTGGGACTGTGATGATTGTGGGACTGTGATGATTGTGGGACTGTGATGATTGTGGGGCCGTGATGATTGTGGGACTGTGATGATTGTGGGACTGTGATGATTGTGGGACTGTGATGATTGTGGGACTGTGATGATTGTGGGACTGTGATGATTGTGGGACCGTGATGATTGTGGGGCTGTGATGATTGTGGGACTGTGATGATTGTGAGACTGTGATGATTGTTGGACTGTGATGATTGTGGGACTGTGATGATTGTGGGACTGTGATGATTGTGAGACTGTGATGATTGTGGGACCGTGATGATTGTGGGACTGTGATGATTGTGGGCTTGCAGAACGGCAGCGATTGTTGATGTCAGCACGGGCAAACAGCGGTCGTCACACACGGCAGCAGTATCAGAATATTTATTCCGGAGGAATCCTATGAGCTATCAAGCTCTCCCCCCCACAGATGTCCGGCAAGGGCAGAGTCAGTAGCAATTCAACAGCGGCACTTAAAATAGCGGCGGCAACAGCCTCATCATTAAACACCCACAGCGGTTGTAGTAACAGTAGCAGCAACAGTAATAGCGAAAGTTACAGCAGCAGCAGCAGCAGCATCCCGCGTAATACTCTCACTCGTGAGAATCGGTTTTCCCCTTTTTATCTGGCAACAAAACAGCTGTGTTAAGATGTTAAAACACCAAACTGACACCTTTTACAAGGAATCATGTCTGCATTAACCACAATACTTGTGGTCAGAATGCAAATAAATACATACTCTGATAATACATGGCATTGTCTTTGAAACTGATTGGTCCACACCAGAGACAGCTTTCTTTGGACCAATCAGTTTCAAATACAATGCATCAATGATCAGAGTACGTTTTTACTTGCATTCTGACCACAAGTATCGTGGTTAACGCAGGCGTGATTCCTTGTAAAAGGTTTCAGTTTGGTGTTTTAACATCTTAACACCTGTTTTGTTGCCAGAAAATGGGGAAAATCTATTCTTATATTTTGGTACTGGCAAAGGAAGTCCCACTCTCATTCGTGTTCATCACGAGAGCCTAACCCTAATAGCAACAACAGCAGCAACAGTACCCCTATCAATAGCAATATCAGCACAACACCAGCAGTAGCAACAGCAGCGGCAGACACAGCAGTAGCAACACCAGCGGTCAACAGTAGCAGCATTCTAAGAACTCCCACCATTGACTTATGAACAGCAGCAGCTGTTGCCTGCTGCCAGTCGACTCTTCATTCTCTATAAGTGGTGGCAATGTCACATTACAACGACAGGGACTAGTCGAATCTAAGAACTCCCACCATTTACTCATGAATCTGTATCTACCGTAGAGGAATGATCGGCCGGCTAAATTTATTATTTTTTAACAATTTAAAATTAGCTTTCGTAATAATTGACAGCGCTAAGCGGGGGATGAGTTTGGTAAGCACTTGTATGAGAGACGGCCGGGGAAGGCCAGTTGCTGGGGGCTTGGGCTGTGAGTTGTCCAAGAGATGGCAGAACGGATTCTTGAAGACGTCATATAATTATAACTAGAACTTTGAGCGTTATCCTCTCGGATGCGTGTTGGGTTTTCGCTGGTTACTCGAGTTGTCAAACGCACTGACCCTTGCACCACAGCGGTAGCATCCGATACGAGGTTATGGCCAGGTGGAGAGAGGTAGGATTAGGGCCAGGTGTGGAGGGGCAGGGTTAGGATCAAGCGCAGAAGGGTATGTGGCAGGAAATCAGCGCGGTCAAAGCGCTTGGATTTAATCCTTGCGATTAGCGGCTAATTCCAATATAATGCAGCTCTTGCTAGCGAGTCGAGTGCGCTAAACCGTAACGCCACGGCACCATCTCGTACCCCGATTAAGTAAGCGCTGTAAAAAAACAGATAAAAGCGTGCACTTTTGCGTTAAACGTGACGCGTTTGGCCGTGCGAGCGAAACATAAAACGAACAGAGAAATGGGTGTTTGGGATTCTGCTACGGTGGCTTTGGCTGCGAGACAATTTCATATCGAGCTGCACGTGAGCGCGGTGTGCACGCGTTTAACGCGTTCCACGTGTCGCGGCGCTCTCCCTCGTGAGTCGTCGCGAGGTTGACTCGGTGCCTCCTCCTCTATCGTGGGGAAAAATTCTTTTTTCTAAAACAGGTGCCGATTAAATTTCGATTTAAAGCTTTCGTGACTGCAGGGATTCATCTTCTTGGTTCTTTCGGTAAAGTCACGTAGAAGAGAAATAATAAAATAATAGAAAAAAAAACATAATAAAATAATTCTCACGACGTTTCGGCCAGAACGCAAGCAGCCGAAGACGGCTGCATGGATTCGGCTGCTTGCGTTGTGGCCGAAACGTCGTGAGAATTATTTTATTATGTTTAAATTTTTATAATTTTATTATTTTCCTTCTACGTGACTTTACCGCAAGAACCAAGAAAACAGGTGCCGATTGTTCCTGCGCTGTTCTTTTTTTTGTTACATATAACGGTTAAAACGGTAGTCACCCACGCGGGAATTTGTTCCCAATTTGTAAGCGGTGCCACGTGGCGCGCCGTGGTGGTGGTGGTGGTAGTGCCGATCCAGCGCTTTTTGGGAGGGAATCAAAAATGAAACGCTGAGCGCGTTGGGGTTCTCACGCCGTTGTCCCAGCACGCAGAGAGCCTCTGCCCGCTGGGCTCACGGTGCCGTGAGTCCAGCATCGCAAATGTAATGCGATGTCATCTAATGAACTCGTTTCTTTGTTTTGATAGATTTTTTTTGGTTTTTCGTGCCTTTTTGTTATTGATGCCATTTCCTCATTTGTTTATTCGCGTTTTACTTTGCTTGGTATTCGGGGGTTTCAATCGCTCGGCGTGTTGGGCTTCTTTCGCGCCGTACGTTGCCAACCGCGTATATGGGATTGGTCCTCATATATAATGAATTTTGTGGGATGCTGTTGGCATGAATGAGGCCGCTATAGAATGAAAGTATTATGATAGCGGCGTCATTATACGTCCCATTGAGGTCCCTAAGAGCTGGGGATGCAGATCTTCTCTGCCATCCGAGATCAGAGAGGCATCGGTCGATGGGCGGTCAAGCTGTGTCCCACGTGGCACAGCAGACTCTGGAACTCTCTTCCACGCGATCTTAGGGTCTCTTCGAGTCCGTGGACATTTTTTTCAAGCGCGTCTTAAAGAAAAGTATTCATACACTTGCGTTCATCAAACGTTTAGTTTCATGCAGAAAGGGCCTTTGAACATTTATTATTTTATTTCTTTAAGTTTTAAGGGGCTGTTGTTTGCTCATTTGATCTTGTGCAGCGCTTTGAGTTCCTCCTTGAAAGGCGCTTTTGTAAATGTTATCATTATTGTAATTTTTATTTTCATGCAAATTTGTAACGTCGCACTCAACTTTGTACGGAGCTGCGGGTAAAACCGTAAACAAGCGGTGGAAGGAAACCAGAACCAGCGCTGCCAACGATTGTCCGAGATCTGTGGTCTGCAAGTTGCGGCCGATGTTTGCGATGTATCATCCCAATAGCTTGATTTGAGGGTAACGATCGAATTTGGCAAATTTGGAGCGTGACTCTGGCACACAAATGGCCTTACCCTTGCAAAAAGACCTTTCAGCAGGGGCGGCAAGCTGCGAATTAAGCACCGTACAGGAAAAATTTTAATTTGCTTGGCTTAATGTCAGCGCCACGGAAGGGTTAGGGGTTCGTGGTATACCCAGCTCTCTGACAAGCTGAGAGGACACGTTGGCTAGGGTGAGCGGTGTTTAGATTGTCGTCCTTTCCCGGCATGAAGTGGTGAGACTCGGACATGAAGTGGTTTAGACCCGTGCATGAAGGACGGTGGAGTGAGGACTTGGGAGGCACAGCCCTGCCGAGTGGGAAAAATTCCAGGAAATTCAAAAAAAAATGCAAATGACTGTAAACCACAAAATAACGTCCTCACTTGGAGGTGTTGGTGGGGCCCATGTTGCTGTCTGGCATTCATTACCATATCCAATTTTGATTCTGAATTTTGAGTCCAACATTTGATTTCAGCCACAGGGCCCAAGATAAACATCCGGAAAAGTTGCCTCTGAAATTATAATGAAATTTGGTGCTACGCGGCCGAGTCTCCGTTCAAAATAACAATACAAATGTGTTGTTATTATTCTTGTCCACAATTAGTCTCACAAGTCTCCATAATGTATGAAGGCTCCTGCATTGCAAAATTTGTCCAAATTCATTTCATGATTGTGCACCAGCATATAAAATGAAATCGGAGTTCATAAATAAACCCCACCACATGTGCAAGGTGTTCGCACTTACGGTTGTCAAATTCAATCTAAAAACATTTGCATTACCAATAACCGCATGAAAAAAAATTCCATTGAAAACCGGTTACCAGTTTTCTGCACATAAAACTTTTTTTTAAACAATGACTATGCCACGTTTACCTTTTGTTTTACTAAGACTCGAATTGTACTGCTCTTGCAATCCAGAGGTGACAGGTTAAATTCCATCTCCCGGCGTGGTAGTTGAAGCAACGGGGGGGGGGGGGGGGCAAATACTAATTGGGTTCCAACCCCACGACCGATTCGCAAATCGCAGGTGGTGGAGGAAAGGGTGCGTATGTTGCCCACCTCTTCCAAGGCGTCTTATTCGGCACGGATGAGTAAGCAAAATACTCTGCCAGCCAAAGCTCCCTCTAGCATAGGGCTCTTCCGCCAGTAGTGGCATGAGCAAGCAAATTGCATGGTTGCACCTTTATATATTGGTTTTATTTACTGAGGAATCGGTGGCAAATGTTACCACGCGGTGACTTGGGCCTGCCGCCATGCGGTTTGTACTCTTCGCGAGTGCTGATCGGTGCCTTCGTTACCGACGTTCCACTGGATACGGGCGGGAACCGGTTCCTGACTTTCGCAAACGGTAACCGGATTCCGAGAAGGTTTTGCTGGTTTAGTTGTTAATTTGTTTTTTACCCTTCCATCTGGCAACAAAACTGACACCTTTTTTACAAGGAGTCATGTTTTTGCATAGACCACAATACCTGCAGTCATAATGCAAACAAAAAACATAACTGATAATGTGCACTGTCCTTGAAGTTGATTGGTCCACACCCGAGACAGCTTTCCTTAGAGCCTAGTCTCACATGGGTTGAACCAGATGACGCCGAAAGGCGCACAACTCAAAGACAATGCATCATCAGAGTATGAGAGCTCGGGGTAAGCATTTACACCATTGGAATGACTCCTTGTAAAAAAAGGTGTCAGTTTTGTTGCCAGATGGAAGGGTAAAAAAAAACAATTATCATATTTTTTTACTGGCAAATGAGGTTCCAATGGTGTAAAGGTTTAGTTGTTGTCGATTAAAACACCGCAAAATAGGACGTCAAGGTGGGGTTCACGAGCCACTCGCTCTTCTGCCATCCTCTGCCCTGCCACCTCGCTGCCCGGCAGGTGTGGGACATTCATAGTTCACTGTGATCCACCAACCAACCCTTGCCGTGCAAAGTGCCGAGTGGCAGGCTCGCGTAGCCAACCTCCACGCTCTCATTCCCTCCATCCCCTTCTCTCTGCCGAACAGCGGGATCAGTGGCGGCGCTGGCCCATTGGCGCCCCTATAAGCAAACATTATTTTTGGTGGCCACCCGTTAAATCTGCAATATCCCACTGAGATGACAGAAGAGATACAGATAATAGGCGCAGGTGTAGCGAGATAAACGTGATGTAGTGAGCAGTGAAATGCAGACAAGATAGATTCTGTAATGAGCTCGTTCTTTTTTTGGGGGGGATTAGTTTTTCCAATCTCATATTTAATGCACCCCTACACAGTATATATATTATAATTTATGGGTGCCCTCCCCAGCCCTCTCGTCATCCCCTTGAGCTACTTGGGTCAACGAAGCTTTTGCTTTGCGTCTTCGCGGCCACCACTGCGTGGAAAAATAATACGTCGGTCGGACGTTTCGTGGTTCCCAGCGAGAATGAGCGGGAGAGGGCAGGAAGTGTGTGATCTGGATGCATTTAAAACCATTTAAACGGGCACAGGAAACGAATGGGGCTGTCACAACCAAACACAATCTACCCCCAGCGCAGGAATGGATGAAGTCAGTGGCCTAATGCTGCCCATACTCTTGGACGCTTGCCAGTTGCTGGTCTCTAGGCATTGGAGGTCGCTGACCCATCCATTGTTTGACCACCCCCCTCCCCCATCCTTTTTCGATGTTGTAACCTTACGAGTGAGATGATGGGGGGATATGTGGCATCAAGGGATAATGAAGTATGTAGCAAGATGTGAAACGGCGATGTAGTGAAAGTGAGAGACGCGGGGTACCATAGTATAAGAGATGATATTTATATGCAGATAAGGTAGAGATGAGATTCCAAAAAAAAATTTATTTCAATGTGAGTTATATATTTTTAATTGGGGATTAAATTCCAAACTGACGTTTGGCCACCCATTTCTGTTAATGAATTTCGAGTCCCTTGCGCCTCTCGCTGTTGACGTCGCATGCAGTCTGCGTGCAGATATTCGTCTTCTTCAGGCTCGTACACAGCGAGCGAGGCAGGATGAGACGGGCACGTCAAGGAGAGAGAGAGAGTCCAAAATAAGTCAGCGCACTTGAGATAATGCACACGGTACAAACGAGACGGACGACACAGAGGGAACAGAGAGTACACGCGATTCAGAGGACATCAGACAGTAAACGCACGAGATCGACTGCGTGGGCGAGACAGATAAGGAGAGACGGCCCAGACACTGCAGAGAAAACAACAATATCGAGTCGAAACGGAGATGAGGGGGACGGAGGGACACAAGGTACAGACAAGATGGCTCAGATGACACAACCAGCACTGGCACAAGACCTGTCAGACGACACAAACAATACGAATGATCGATCCTTGAATCGAATCGGCAGAATCGGAACACCCCCCCACCCACCCAGCCGCCCCCCCCCCCCCCCACCGTGGGATTGAACCCCTGCCATGCCTCTTACAGTAATTACAATGCTTTCTGGGCAGCCCTCTCCATCATTGCCTCCCCAACCCCTCTGAAGACCTCACACTTCCACCCCAAACAACCCCACCACCACCGCCGCACGCCTTACTCCAACATCCCCCGGCCAATTTAGTTGTTTTTCCTTCCCCCCCACACCCCCGCCACCTTCCTTTTGACAAACATAAACCCTCCTCCTCCTCCTCCCCGCACAGATAACCGTGGCAACCTGGCCCACGGTATTTTAACAACAGCAGCAGCGGCGCTGTTGTGTGTTGGCCGGGTTCCAGGGCGAGATTTAACGCAGAGGTTGGTAACTATGATTGAACTATATCAAAATATTTATTTTTCACCACGTAAGGTCCGCTGAGCTGCATGGCTATTTTTTGTCGAAAATGATAACGCAACGGAAGTGGCTTATCGTGTGGAAATGTACGAGCAGCCAAATGCTCTGAACGCGTGACGTTGATTCTAAATGTGGAGGGGGGGGGGGGGAAGCCGGAGGACCCGGAGAAAAATCCACACGAGCACGGGGAAAGAGACACCGCAAACTCCAAATATGCAAGGTTGGGAATCGAACCCACAACCTCCTGTATACCAGGCGAGGTAGTTAACATCTCACCACTTTTTAAACGCCTACATCCCAGGGCCTCGGATTGTTGAGCGCAGCAAATTGCTGTTTTTTTTTTCAGGCTTTTCCGATATTTAAATTTTCTCACATCTATTTTTGTAGAGAAGCGAGTGGAGCCGATTCAATAATAACCGTCCATCTGCATGTCTGTCCGTCTATCTGCCCGTCCGCCCGTGCGTCCACGGGATTGCGAACGGCAGGGACTTCACAGATGGTGGCCAGCGGTAGCATGTCCACGTGCACAGGAGTACATTTTCAGGACAACGGACAGCACGTTCATTAATTCGATGACCTCATCGTTCGCGATGCATTCGCTTCTCAATTCTGCCCGCCCCCCCCCCCCGATGATGAATTACTGGGTGCTCGGCAGTTGCTATGCAAAAGTTGGTGGCGTCACGAAATTATGTGTCACGCCAGCGAGACCCATAAGTTACATTGAGTGGGTGGCTGCATCTTCCTCAAAGCGTGCTTTTTTTACACGCTTTTATTTAACTCACTCTGTCTGTTGTTGTCGTATTCTCAAACCTTGTAACTCAATTTTAACCCACTTCTCACTGTGGTATCGACTGAAAACTTCGTATACTTATGTCTTACTGATGACAATAGTATATTCTATCATTAAAAAATTTAAAATCTATTATTAAACATTTTTAACATGCTTTCTATTAACTCACTCTGTTGTTGTTGTCGTATCCTCAAATCTTGTAACTCAATTTTAATCCACTTCCCAATGTGGTATCGACTGCAAACTTGTTATACTTATGTCATACTGATGACAATACTATATAATATCATTTAAAAAATTTCAACCATCTTTTTTATATGTTATGTTTCGCATTGGGTCTAATTGTCCACGCTCAACTAACGTTGGCTGTAAATCACCACGGCCCCTTACGTTATGGCAAGCCTCGGGGCCACTTCCTGGAGTCGTGGAATTCTGCCATTACGAGTACGGTACATTTCATTAAATCGTGTTTTTAAAAAAAGTATTCTTAAATATTACTTATTATTTTATACTGAGTACGTTGCATTACAAATAGAAGTTGTTCTCTCCCCCCACCACTCCGTTGAGCAAGGGCGGTCACAATCTCCCCTTTTACAGCACCGAGCCAGCAATTCTGCGAATTCCCATATTCGCGTGGCGAGGTTGAGAGGGTAATGATGAAAACGGGGGTTGTGATGGATGGGACACGTGCTGCAGGCAGGACGCAAGAGCGCAGTGCGACAAGTTGGGGCCAGGAGATTGCAGAACGGCATTGGATTCATGGATCCATCTGTGCGGGAGCCTTGAGCGTGACCCACTAGCGTATTAATATGGCGGGTGTAATTACCTTTCAACACACCTTGAAATGTATGACATCTGCTTCACAGTTGAAATATATCTTGCAATGCCCGTACATGGGGAAACAAAGCTAAATGTCGCCCCCTTCTGCGAAAATCGAGCAGGGGATCCGTCCTGACGAAAAATGAGGTCCGGAGGCATTCACAGGGAAGCGAGCAGACGCAATGCGCATCAATAGACAGACACTGATTGGAATCACAATCGTTATTTATACAGGAGGAATAGGTTATACGCCCAATGCAGCACCCTCGTGGAAATGCCCGAAACTCGTCGAGGCTTTCTTGGAGATGTTAGGGGCTTTGGATAAAGGTTCCAGAATAAAGGTTCCAGGATAAACTGTAAACTAAACTTTTAATTTAATTCCACCAGGTAAGGCCCACTGAGCTATTAGCCTTTTTTCAGAAGCGATAGATCAACAAAGTGGCTCGTCACGTGGAAATCTATAGCAGCCAAATACTCTGAACGCGTCATGTTTATTCTAAACTAGCTTTTTTTGCCCGTCCAAGGACGGGTGTAGATTGCAGTGAATCTGAAATATTTAAACAAAAATTGTTCAGCTCATGACCCACGACCTTCTTGTGCGTTAGTGTAAATTTCCACGCATACATGAATATTAATGAGGGGGGGGGGCTCTTTTGCAGTGACGTCACGCACGGATGTAGCACTGTGCTGCTTAAATTAATTATTTACCGTCACTTTCTGTAAAGAAACGTCATATTTGAAGCGACTTTGCGTCATAAATTATTTCATTCAGCTCGACCTTCTACGTTAGTGTAAACATCCACTCACTAATTAATATTAATGAGGGGGGTGGGCCTCATGGGGAGTGACGTCACGCTCGGGACAGACACATTCTTCACTCATTATATTAGTAATGTTGAGAGAAAAACCAGATCAGCCGGGAGAAAAATCCACGCAACCACGGGCAGACCATGCAAACTCCAAATATACAGGCGTCAAGATTGAACCCACGCCCTCCTGCAAACCAGGCGAGGTAGTAAACGTCTCGGCATTGGAGTGGCACCCAAGTTCAAGTGCATTTATTAGGTATAGCCCTGTGAGCCATTCGGCTCTTGAATCGGGTGCAACCGCAACAAACAAAAAACAAAAACATCAACAAAAACATCTTAAAGTGAATATGTGACTAAGTGCAAACAGAAAATCCAAGAAAAGACAGCAAAATATTGCAGAAAAAAATCACCGTACACCAACGCTGTGTGCAAAAATCCTAATGGGATGCAAGTCAAACAACCAACAACAACCACAATACAACTTAGATTAAGGCCATCAGTCTAACTCTGTACTACAACAAACAAACATGGCTTAACCAATACACTTTTCGAAATCACCAAAATAAAGCCATGAAAGCTATGAAACAGTGAAAGCAATGAAGAAGTGGGCGTCCTGAGGAAGCCCTAAATCCAGATGGTGGCTGTGATGACTGTAAGAGCGGCCCTGACTGCGTAACCAGGGTTAGACAGATGGTGGCGACGATGAGGACGCTCATGATGGGAACGTGACGGCGAAAACCTCGGGCCAACAACCTTAGGGGGCGCCGATATCAACTGCGCGATGCCGCGCGAGCTCTGGCAGGAGGAAGGAAGCGACGGCGAGGTGTGGGTGGCATCGACGGATGTTGGGCCGTGATGATCTCCTGACGATGGCTGCAGAGATGTGAAATCTGTCCGTTCATTCATCTTCCTCCTCAACGGAGAAACGTCCACGTGCATTCGTTGAGACATTTAAGTCGGTGATTTCAAGTGCAGACACAAGTAATTGACTTTCTTGCCTGAACGGCACTCCTGAATTATGTAATAAATAATTATATAAACACACCTCTGTTTCCATCTCTTGTTATTATTACATCAGTCGCTTAGCCTCAGACCAACGCTTGGTCAATAAAGGCGCAAGCCCTGAAATTGCTTCCTCCAACCACAGCTGGCAGAAGATGCCTCAAGTAGCGGGGGCTCTAGACAGCCCCTATAGCGGTGCTTTTGGCCTACTCTTCCACGCCGGCCATGCGTCTTGGAAGAGGTACCCACGCCTCAACCGATAAACCTTCTTGGTGGGCAGAGACGGGAGGGAAAAGTGGATTACAACAAAAACAGCTTTCCCCGTCGTTTCTTGTACCGTGCCTGGAGGTGGAACTGAACCGAGCTGACCTCTGGAACGGCAATTCCCAGCATGCATAGCAGCAGCATCTTCTACGGAAGTGCTTCTCAGCCTTTTTTGGCTACCATTACCCCCTCCCCTCCTCGTTGAATTTAGTTTCAACCTAGTAGTAGCCCCACCTTGCCTGACCACAACATTGTTAGTGAGAAATAAATGCATGAATAAATAAACAGCAATATCTGTAAGCAATTGTCCATTTTGTGAGATACCCTAACTAGCGAAGAACTAGAAGCGAATAATAATAAAATAAATGTAAACGTACGCGCTGCGTGCGCGGCGTGATGTGTTCGCGCCCGCTGGTTACTCTTGGAAAACCCGCATTGTTTACGATCACTGAGTATTTTAAATCGCTATCGGTTACCATATGAATAAAAAAAATGTAATCGTGATTATTTCATATTGGCAGACTCATACGTGATTATTTTCACCGCTGACTTTCGTGTATGATGTAATATCACACGTTTATAAATCACCTCGCGTATCCCCTTGGGGCATTGCGAGGTTGAGAACAACTGCCCTACGGTGTGGGACGTCAGGTGTAAAGGTGTACGGTTAGGGTGGGATATGGCAGTCAAGAAGGGGAGCCAAACCACTCTGTGATGGCCACCCGGCGTTTGGATCATGACGATTATAAAATGCGGCCATCGCAAGTGCAGCCCATCGTAAAAATGTTTGAGTGCAAGCATTAGCTTTGTGTGTGTGTGTGTGGGCGCGTTCCGAAACGTTAACATACACTTTGGAGATGGCATTATATATAGTTGTTGTTGTTAATGAAACGGTATAAAATGCTTGAAAGGTTTGATTTTATTTAAATTCCACAAAGCGACAACTTTGAATGCCTCTGCGCCGTTTCCAAAGACGACGCTCACAAACTCCGCGCGCGTTGCGAGCGCCGTGCGGCGATGGCGCTCACGAGCTCGTGAACGATGTGGAGACACCAACACAACAAAACAACAACAAAACAACAACAAAATAACAACCACTGCACGCGGGATACGCGGGGGAGTTGGTCGGGGGGCAGGGGATTTTATTGTGCATTTGAACAAGCACTATCAGAGTAATGAGATCTCGGGGTGAGCAGCTCCATCATGGGACCTCCTTTGCCAGTACCAAAATATGATAACAGGTTTTTCCCCTTTTATCTGGCACCAAAACAGGTGCTAAGATTTTGATTTAAACCTTTCGTGACTGCAGGGATTCATATTCGTGGTTCTTTCGGTAAAGTCACGTAGAAGGGAAACGATAAAATAATAAAAATATAAAACAATAAATTTCTCACGACGTTTCGACTGCAACACAATCAATCATCATCAGGTGTGAAAAAAACATGGCTAATTTTCTTGCTGTGTCTTTTTCACACCTGACGATGATTGCTTGTGTTGCAGTCGAAACGTCGTGCGAATTTTATTGTTTTATATTTTTATTATTTTATTGTTTCCCTTCTACGTGACTTTACCGAGAAAGCCAAGAATATAGGTGTTAAGATGTTAAAACACCAAACTGAAACCTTTTACAAGGAATCATGTCTACATTAACCACAATGATTGTGGACAGAATGCAAACAAAAAAACGTACTCTGATAATATCAGCATTGTCCTTGAAAGTGATTGGTCCACACCAGAGACAGCTTTCTTCGTCTCAAACGGTGTTAGACCAGAGGACGCCAAAAGCTGTCTCAATGACGATGCATATATTATCAGAGTATGTTTTTTTGTTTGCATTCTGATCACAAGCATCGTGGTTAATGTAGACATGATTCCTTGTAAAAGGTTTCAGTTTGATGTTTAAACATCTTAACACCTGCTTTGTTGCCAGATAAAAGGGGAAAACCCTGTTATCAAGCGTTATATATATATTTTTTAATGCTCAAGGTTATGACACGAAAGATAATTTCATAGCGGTTGACGTGCTATTTCATCGGAGAACACAAAAGCATCGTTACGGCAGATATTATATTTGTTGTTGTTGTTCGCGTTTTGCTTTGACCGTTGATAATTACATATTTTTGGTCACTGGGTTTCCAAGAAGAAGGAGGAAGAAAATTATGCAAAGTGGTATAAATAAATAAAACCATTCCCATATTCTCATTCACATTGTTCTACGTTAATGCATGTAAAATAATCAAAATTGAAGAATTTAATATATTTCTTGATCTCTTCGAGAGGGGATATTTTTTGGTCAATTTAAAATTTTCTCCTTCTCCAAATTTCTTTTTTTTTAATCATTTATATTAAGTTCGCTTGCTTGCTTGCGCGCTTACGACCGTGCAAATTTTTCGGTCGTTTTTTAACCAACTTCCCGTGATCCAATCGAGCTGACATTTTGCACACAGACTCGTTGTGCGAGACAATTAATGTTCGTGAAATATTTTTTCCAAAATTTTGCACTGTTTAGGGAAAACAAATTAAATATGTAATTACCAATTGTTTAATACTGCAGACAATCATCTGACCCATAGGTGGCAGCCATCTCAAGCCAGAGGACGAGAGGACTCTTGCCGCCACGCATATAAAGGATTTAGAGTGAAAAACGTTGTTTTTACGGGTTATACTTGTTAAATCCTTTATATTAGGTTTGCTTGCTTGCTTAGGACCGTGCAAATCTTTCGGTCGTTTTTAACCAACTTACCGTGATCCAATCGAGCTGACATTTTCCACACAGACTCGTTGTGCGTGACAATTAATGTTCGTGAAAATTTTTTCCAAAATTTTACACCTTTTAGGACAAAAATATTATATTTAATTACCAATTGCTTAATGGTGCAATGCAATCATCTGACCCATAGGTGGCAGCCATCTCAAGCCAGAGGACGAGAGGACTCTAGCCGCCACGCATATAAAGGATTTATAGTGAAAAACTTTGTTTTTACTGGTTATACTTATTCTTCTCGATGCCTTGTCGTGAGAGGAGGTTTCCGCATGGCACTCTCGCGGCTGGCAGTGCACCAATCAGTGTCGGAGAATGGGTCCTTGGGATGCGACGTCACTGAAGTGCCTATGACGAGTCACTCGAAGAGCCCTCTGCCGTAGGGTTCATGTTCGCCTTTTGGCGTCATCTGGTCCAACACCAATGGAGACTAGGCTCTAAGAAAAGCTGTCTCGGGTGTGGACCAATCAACTTCAAGGACAGTGCATATTATTATCATCATCATCAGAGTTGTTTCTTTTTGTTTGTATTTTGACTGCTTGTGTTGTGGTTATTGCAAACATGATGCCTTGTATAAAGGTGTCAGTTTTTGTACCAGTTGAAAGGGTTAAAACCTATTACTATATTTTGCTACTGGTAAAGGAGATGTCTCATAGTGTTCATGTTCTCGTCAAACAATGGTCTCGATCTTCAAGAAACTACCATTTCAACGCCGAAACGATCGATGTCTTTTTTTTCTTACCCCGCACTATGTTATAGTCGAATAAACGGCAATTCGAGTTTAACTGGGGGCCGGGAGCGGTGGTTGAGTGGTTGGCACAGCGGTTAACGCGCCCGCAGCAATGAACCCGGCGACCCGAGTTCAAATGCCGGCCACGGCTCATTATCAGTTATCGGTAAGCTTTATCTGCATCGGTTCTGGTCACGACCCACTCAACCCAACCATTGTATTTTATCAGGTAAGGCCCACTGCGCTGTACAGCTATTTTTCAGAAGCGACCTGGCCACAAATGATATCACGTGAAGATGTATAGCAGCCAAATCATCTAAATGCATGATGTTGACTCTAAATGTGGAGAGAAAATCCACGCGATCAGGGGGAGAACACGCAGACACCAAACACACATGGGTGTCAGGGTCGGGATATAGAAGCCACGGCCTCCTGTGTACCAGGCAAGGTAGTTAACATCTCGCCACCGTGGCGCCCAGACCTGCATGCTCCCCACTCTTTCCATTGCTTTCATCCAGCAGTGGATTGATCCAGGAGTGAAAGTCGTCATTAAACAGCTTCTACTCTGTGAAACAAACTAATTGGACAACCAGTGATCAGTACAAGTCCATGATTGATAAGTGAATATTTGTTACAATTTCGATATTTTCATGATGGTGATAAGTTTCACTTCTTCAACAATACTTCCACTAAATACAATCCGTCACACAGGTCTCCCTTGATTAAGGGGCCGTCCATAAATGACGTCACGCGATTTTGGACGATTTTCGACCCCCCCCCCTTCGTCACACGGCGTTACAATAAGTCACACCCCCCCTCAAATATGACGTCACAAAGCTCTGCCCCCCCCCCCTCCCAAAAAATGAAACATGCTTCAAATCGCTTTAAACTATTGTGATTGTAGTGCGTATTTAATGTGGCGCTGCACTCTGATGTTGTAGGAGAAAACATTTATTAAAAGTCTATTTAATTAAGTAGAACGTGTTGCCTATATTTATTTTAAGTTCCGCATTTTTTATGTGACGTCACAATTCTCAAACCCCCCCTCCCTCGTCACACATCGTCACAAATGTCTGACCCTCCCTAGTTGCGTGACGTCATTTATGAACGGCCCCTAAGGTGCGTGTGCGTGCGCGTGCGTGTGTGTCTGTGTGTGCGTGTGTGTGTGTGCGCGTGTGCGTGTGTGTGCGTGTGTCCGTGTGTGTGTGCGTGTGTGCGTGTGTGTGCGCGTGTGTGTGCGTGTGTGTCTGTGTGTGCGTGTGTGTGCGTGTGTGTGTGCGTGTGTGTGCGTGTGTGTGTGCGTGTGTGCGTGTGTGTGCGTGTGTGTGTGCGTGTGTGTCTGTGTGTGCGTGTGTGCGTGCGTGTGTGTGCGTGTGTGTCTGTGTGTGCGTGTGTGTGTGCGTGTGTGTGCGTGTGTGTGCGTGTGTGTGTGCGTGTGTGTGCCTGTGTGTCTGTGTGTGCGTGTGTGTGTGCGTGTGCGTGCGTGTGTGTGCGTGTGTGTCTGTGTGTGTGTCTGTGTGTGCGTGCGTGTGTGCGTGTGTGTGTGTGCGCGTGTGCGTGTGTGTCTGTGTGTGCGTGTGTGTGCGTGTGTGTCTGTGTGTGTGTCTGTGTGTGCGTGCGTGTGTGCGTGTGTGTGCGTGTGTGTGTGCGTGTGTGTGCGCGTGTGCGTGTGTGTCTGTGTGTGCGTGTGTGTGCGTGTGTGTGCGCTCCGATAGTGGGGAGCGGTAGTGTATCGGTTAGTGCGCTGCGCTACAAACCCGGCGACCCGAGTTTGATTCCCCCGCTCACGGCCAACACCGGTGACGATTATCTCATTCCGGTCCTGGGCCTCCCCTAGGTCGACTCAGCCTCAATTGAGTACCTGGTGTGGCGTCTAAAAACATTGCCACGAGGGAGACAAAGGCGGCCGGGCGTGGTGTTGCCCAACCACCCCCTCGTGTGCCGTGCCGGCCTTCATAGACGCTCGCTAACAGCACTTGCCCCAACAGTCTGTGGCAGGCTATACGGGGGATCTGTGTCTTTGTATTGTGCGCGCTCCTGTTTGTTCTCAATACGCGCTTGAGAGAAAGGGGCGTCTTACAAAATGAACTTCAAAGGGTATCCCGCACGAGGTTCACCGGCGTGGGGAGCCGCTCCTTGTCAATAAAACAACAACAACCAACCATAACTTTGGAGCTTTCGTGACTGCAGGAATTATTCTTTGGTTCTTTCGGTAAAGTCACGTATAAAGAAAAAATAATAAATTTAATAATAGCATACGACGTTTCGATTGCAACACAAGCAATCATCATCAGGTATAATGAAATAGCGACATAAAATCTAACCAGAAAAAAATTATAGACAGACATATAAGCAGACAGATATCACCAAGATACACACAGCGGGCAACACAGGTACAGAGAGGGGTGATCGTCTCTGTGGGGTGGCCTTAAATAGACAAGAGGGGGGCGGAGGCAGCGAGAGGGAGGAGTTAGAGAAAAAATGTACATGTCAATGAGTACAAAAAGAAGGCTTAGGGGGAGAATTTTTTTCTGGTTAGATTTTACGTCGCTATTTCATTATACCTGATGATGATTACTTGGTGTTGCAATCTAAACGTCGTATGCTATTATTTAATTTATTATTTTTTCTTTATACGTGACTTTACCGAAAGAACCAAAGAATAACAACAAACCACACGGCGCTCTCGGGCAAAATTGATGTAAACCCTCGCGGGCCCACGGCCTGTGCTACGAGAGCCGTCAGCCGTGGCAACGCGGTTATAGAATGGCAGTGGCGTTGTAGTGGCAGAGTTTGTTGTCTTTATCATCGGGGGTGGGGGGGGCAGTTCACCGTGTTCGGTGAACAGTGATTGATTGGCACAACTTCGGACAGTCACGTGACCGCTGTGTTTTTTTTATTCTGATGGGAAGTTGCCATCTCGGTTGGCCACTTGGGGAGGGGGAGAGAGGTCAGATTTGTTACCCAAATCTAAATCGAAATATAATTTCTTCAGAGCACACTTTGTCGTGTTTAGCTTGTTTGTCCTTCGCCCGCATGCACCTCCGATTGGCACGGTTGGGTACGGTGCGAAAGAAGTTCAGCATATACACATCGTCATCATCGTTGTTGTTATTTTCATCATCGCCGGTTATCGTTCGTGGTAATCGTTGTCATATCATCATCATCATCAGTCACTTGAGCAGTCAGTCGTTGTTATCATCATTCCTGTCATCGTCGTCACGGTGATCACAATCATCAAGCATCACAATCACCATTATAATCATTGTGCTCATCATTGCATACCCCCGCATGCACCTCCGATTGGCACGGTTGGCGACGTACGGAAAACGTTCAACACGCGAAAGTTGCCGTTGACGGTTGCCCGAAAGCTGCCACAAGCGTATATCAATGCCATTTACAAATCTGTCGGCTAAAGGAAGAAATAACCTGAACACAAACAGCTGACCGTGTTGACACAAGTGTAGACACAAGGCTGTGTGTGCTGTCCAACGCACTTAGTTTTCTTTTATTGAGAAAAAAACATTCAAATGATGGTTTGTATAAATCGTTAAAAAAATCAACACGTGTGGCAATTACAGTAAATTAAAATAAAAAGTCAAGAAGATTACAGGCTATAGACTACCTTAACAGACTAAGGGAGACCAGGTCTCAAGGGTCTTGATACTCGGGGTTTTGAGACACAAAGAGATTGTGGCTCAGGATCTTAATACACACATACACTCACAAAAAGACACAGACACACACAAAGACAAAGGTCCCCCCCTATATCCTTAACAGACTTTTAGGGCAAGTGCACACACACACAAACAAAGACAAAGATCCCCCGTAAAGCCTTAACAAACTGTTGGGGCAAGTGCTGTTAGCAAGCACCTATGAAGGCCAGAATGCCACTCGAGGGGGTGGGTCGCCAGCATTACGCCCGGCTGCCTTTGTCTCCCGAGTGGCACTGAGTTGCCTGAAGTTGCGTCGAGTTGCCCGGAGTTGCGGTGAGTTGCTCGGAGTTGTTCGGAGTTGCGTTGAGTCGCCTGAAGTTGCGTTGAGCTGCGTGGAGAAGTGACGCGTTGCCCGAGGTGGCATTGTGTCGTCCAGATCTTGGGTTGATTTTCCTGAATCCACGTGGGATTCATGTAAATCTAATTCTGTCGATTTGCTTAGAATTACACTATGCCACTCAGAGTTGCCCTGAGTTGCATTGGATTCCTTCAATTACTTGCAACTGCATTGTGACGTCTAACGTTTCACGAAATCGCGTGCGTCTGAGTTCGTTGTAAAGCTTTACATCAAGTTGTGTGTGGTTGCATTGAGTCTCTTACAGTTAAGCTGGATCAGGTAACACAGAATGGCAACGCGCCATGTAAAGTTTTATTGAGTTGCCTGGATTTATCAAACAATGCAATGAGTGACCTGCAATTTCACCGATCATTCACTTGTAGCTGCCTGGAGTTGCGTCAACTTGCCCAGCGTTGAGTCAAGTTGCATTGAATATCCTAGAGGCACCTTGAGTTGTGCTGAGTTACGTTGAGTTCCCCAAAGTTGTGTGAAGTTGCCTGGAGTTGCGTCAAGTTCCCCGTAGTTGCTTGGAGTTGAACCGAGTTTCCCAGGATTTCTTTGAGTCGTGTCGAGTTGCGTCAGATTACTAGGAGCGACGCCGAGTTGCCTGAAGTCGCATCGAGTTATCCGGCGTTTGCGTCGAATTGCATGTATGTCAAACTTCTTTCGTACCGTACGTAGCCAACCGTGCTGATGGGGAAGTGCGGGAAAAGTTGAATCGAGTCGCCTCCGCAGTTGCCTAGACGCTGTAGAGTTGCAGCGTGGAGGCGCCGTTGTCCGGGCCGTGCTCGTCCGTGAACACCTCCTCATCAAGGCTCGACTCTGTTGCCACGTGCGCACACCACGCTCGCACTCAACCACTCGGCCTCCTGACCACAACCCCATTTCGCTTCCCGCTGATCTGCCTGGCTCGCTCCTCGTTTAATCTCAGCCGCTTTGCCTTGGCCCTGAGAGGCCCGTTAACCTTCAGTGAGAATCTCCCTTCATTGGCACTGATTCAGGGTAGGGGGGCTCTGGGAATCGCTGCCGAGCCTGCTATCATTTGTGGGTGGCTGGGTCGCTTCTAAAAAAATGAGCTAATAGCTGAGCGCGCTTTACCTGGTAAGATAAAAAATAAGTTTCGTTTTTTTTTTGTATATATTTTTGTTGAAGTGATTCGTTTACCTTTCCTATACTTTGCACTACGATCGTTGCTTTTGTATTTGTTTGTTGTTTCGATTTAAAGCTTTCGTGACTGCAGGGATTCATCTTCCGAGACGCCGTGCTAATCCCTGCACCCCCCCTTGGTGCTGTTGATCCTGCATAATGCATGGGCATAATATGACTTTGAAACCCCCCCGCCCACCTCCTACGCATTTTCCATGTATATGCTAAATTCCTCTTCATATGCACATTCTTTTGTTAAGGCGCTCTTTCTTCCACCTCCAACGCAGCTTATATATAAGCTCCTAGCTTGGCATTGTCTCATTCTTCACCTGAGGACGGCTGCTTGCGTTGTGGCCGAAACGTCGTGAGAATTGTTTTATTATGTTTTATTTGTATTATTTTATTACTTCCCTTCTACGTGACTTTACCGAAAGAACCAAGAAGTTGTTTGTTGTTGTGACGCCCTGACCCGCCCCCCACTGGACATCTGTAAACAAGAGCTGTAAAGCTCGTATAATTATTCCAGTATAAATATACATAAACTGATGCTGAAACCCAGATCTGAAGTTTTCGTGACTGCAATGATCCATACTCTTTGGTTATTTCGGTAAAGTCACGTAGGTATAAAATAAAATAAAAATAAATCACGACGGACGCTTGTGTTGCTTCCGAGACGCCGTGAGATATTTGTATTTTATTTTATACCTACGTGACTTTACCAAAAAAAACAGAGTACGATGCTGAAACATCAGTCGAGAACATCTAGACCAGTCTTGGCTGTCCCCTAGATTGACTCTGCCTGAAACGTGGACCGTGTGCATATAAGGGGAGATAAAACAGTGGGGAACTTGCCCCAAATAGTCTGTGTAGGCTATACGGGGGATCATTGCCTCCGTGTGTTCGTTCGTGTGACTCACGCAAAGGACTTGGCCGTGGGAAGACACCTCCCTGAAGCCCGGGCTGGTACTCGAAGTCGAACACAGGCATGTCTGAGTCTGGGGACATCACTTGTGCAGACGTGGGGCTGTGAGAAGGAGGAGAGGGGGGACAGGAGGGGTTTGGAATGAGATGGGACACGTGGGGGAGACACTGACTCGTCACAGTACGCGCTGGTCGTGCGAGTATAGAGTGGTGTGTATCTTCCTTTTGTGAATTAAAAGCCAGTGGTTGAAATTACATATTCCCGTGCCAGAGGTCAGTTAATCATCGGTAGTCACTGCATCGCGCGCTTTCAGATGCGCTTCTGCGGCCGCCTGGAACGCTCTTCCTTCCGATATTAAGAGGCCACTGGAGCGATGCGCTTTTAATTCATCTCGATTGAAAACTAATTTCTTCAGAACTACTTTTGTGTTTAGTTTGTTGTCCTTCCCCCGCAACTTCGATTAGCACGTTTGACTACCTACGGTGCGAAAGAAGTTCAACATACAGACATATCCATAAGATGACCATCTTAATGTGATTATTTTTTCATTAATATTTGTAATTTGTCTAATTTTTACTCGTGTCGGTGCCACGTCAGCTTGTCCATTCTGAGCCATTTCTGGGCAGTGCATCGCTCGGTGTTAGAGAGAGGCCCGCGGAAAGGGTCATTGCAGAACTACTGCCACAATTCGCGTGGCTGACGGCAGAAAATCCTCACGAAACTCAGCGGAGATCTCGGTCCCAATGTTGCCGCCTAGTGGAATAATTAAACAACAGAGATACATCTATCTTTCACCTGAGGACGATCGCTTGTTGTTGCGATCGAAACGTCGTGATCTATTATTGATTTATTTTCCTATCTACGTGACTTCACCGAAATAACCTAAGAGTATGAAATCCTGCAGTCACGAAAGCTTCTAATCAAGATTGAACCGCCTCTACGGGGAGGTTTTCCACACGACTCGGACATAACTTCAACCGAGAAGATGGATGCAAAATTTAGCAATCTTTGGAAGGACGTTGATCAACCAGGTAAAGTGTTAACTGTTGTGTTAGCCGACTCTCTGAGTTGCATTACATTTCAAAATTGTGTTAAGTTTGATATCTCAGCTTCATTGTCACAATTATTTTCTCTCTCTCACCCAAGCCCTCTTTGAATTTGATCCCCATCCTCTCGCCCATTTGCGGCCTCCCCTCCCCCATCACAGAGGCATGTTTCTCTCTTTCACCTGAGGACGACCGCCTGCTGTTGCGATCGAAACGTCGTGATCTATTATTGATTCATTCTCCTACCTACGTGACTTTACCGAAAGAACCTCAGAGTAGAACCATCTACAGCGGTGCGTGAGCGCAAACCCAAAATAACTGAAGAACACATCATCATCATCGACTCTTGAATGGAATCACGAAACCCACCCCCCCCCACCGAATCGTGACCGTTGGTTGCATCGCCTCGCTCGACAGATCGGGGTGGAGTGTCACGACATTCTGGGGATGGAAACCCGGAGCGGAGTTCGTCTTCCAAATGGAACCGGAGACCATTTTTTTTATTTTTTTCGTCTTTGTTTTTACCACGTTTCACCCTAGTGAATGTCACAAGATGAAGGGTCAATTTGGAACTCTTGCTTGCCCAGCAGTGCGTCCCCCCCCCCACCCCGAAGTTCGATAATAATCCGTAGAAGTGGATATCCACATAACTCTTTCTGCATTTCCCTAAAGTGGCCTCCTGTTCACACAGTACATGAGGTAGCAGCACATTCTCAGCCGCTCTGTATATGAGTAATGTGTTATTCGCGTGACGGTCAAACCGAAATTGACATCTCGACAGCTGGAATTTAGCCAAACTTAGTGCAGAAACAAATGTCATGCAGCGGGGGTGTTTTGTGCAGTCATTGGTGACCGGGCTGAGACGATCAACTCACTCCACTGAGAACCAGGATTAACCACAGACAGCCACACATCGCATCTCCCCGTCATCCCCCACATCTCTCCCCCTCCCATCTCCCCATTACCCTCCATCTCTCCCCCTACATCCCATCAACCCCTCCCCATCTCTCTCCCGCATCCCATCACTCCCTCCCCATCTCTCCCCCACATCCCATCACCCCCTCCCCATCTCTCTCCCACATCCCATCACTTCCTCCCCATCTCTCCCCCACTTCCCATCACCCCCTCCCCATCTCTCTCCCGCATCCCATCACCCCCTCCCCATCTCTCTCCCGCATCCCATCACCCCCTCCCCATCTCTCTCCCGCATCCCATCACCCCCTCCCCATCTCTCCCCCACATCCCATCCCCCCCTCCCCATCTCTCCCCCACATCCCATCACCCCCTCCCCATCTCTCTCCCGCATCCCATCACCCCCTCCCCATCTCTCTCCCGCATCCCATCACCCCCTCCCCATCTCTCCCCCACATCCCATCACCCCCTCCACATCTCTCTCCCACATCCCATCAGCCCCCTTCCCCCGTACTCTTTCAGCGCAGGAGGAAGTTGCAAGTCGCTGGCGAAGGGGAAGCCGCGGTCCGGCCCAACCTCCGCAGACACGGCAGGCTTGTTTTCAATATTTATTGACGTGAGCGCTTTCGCTTCAACAACTCTCGAGGGCCGTCTGCGCTCACCGCCTCTCGCGAACTGAATCGCCAAGGGTCGTTGGGCACTTTTCACCCATACGAAGGGATAGCCCCTAATTTCATTGTATCTCCTTTTACTTATTTTGTTCTGTGTATTTTCGCCGGGGAAAGTCTCGCCCATTCTCAAGATTTCTCTTTCAGGGGGGTCCTGCCATGCTGTCGCGGAAGTGGGGAGTGATGCTGCCCATGTGTAATGGCAGGTAATGTTTCAACTATTTGGATGTTATGGCCAATACCAGTTACATTGTATGTCGGGGAGCAGTGCGGGTGGGAGAGGTGATTTAGCTTAAGAAGGAGAGCAGAGAACCCAGTGGAAATCCACCTCATTCACGAGGAGCTGATGCTCAAAGCCCCACACAGATGGATTTGTGAAGTTAGTCTGAGCTGGGAATCAAACCACGTAAGTGGTGGTGCAGTGGTTAGCAGTGCGCTAACCACCGCATCACCACTTCCCTTTTTATTTGCATAAGCGAATACATTCTTCCTACTTATAACGAATCTAAACTTCTCATTACATACTCTTTGGTTCTCTCGGTAAAATCACGTAGATATAGAATAAAATAAATCACGACGTTTCGGGCGCTTGTGTTGCGCCCGAAACGTCGTGATTTATTTTATTTCATACCTACGTGACTTTACCAAAAAGAACCAACGAGTATGGATTCCTGCCGTCGCGAAAGTTTAGAATCAAGATTTCTCATTACATCTCTGTTCAAAAGTAAATTTTGCCCAAAGCAATGCTTTTGGAAGCGAATTTATATTGAATGAATCTCACCTCTGAATGTTGCTCATCTCCCGTTCTGCAAAACACAGAGACGCAAACGCGAGATCAATACACAGCAAATTGCATGCGACGGTGTTGCTCAGGGTGAACGTAATCTCCCCTCTAACGCAGGCACTGCACCGATGGGTCACAGAGGTTTCACGGTTCGAATCCAGCGGTCGCCCCGGTTAGTGAATGATATATAATCGTACGAAAACATGTAGAACGCATGCTTACCTGCTTCATCGTAATTCGTAAGGAGTAGCCCATTGTTGGTGTGCCAGTGATGAAATCACACCGCAGATTGCATTATTGGGACAGTACATAGCAATCATTGCCCCCTATTAGCAGACTGATGTCGGTCTAACACGTAGCAAGCTTTCGCAACCAATATCCATAATCGAGGTGGGGAGGAGGGGGGGGGTTAGATCGCGTAAATATAAATGTGTGGTTAAACTCGCCACCACCCGACACAGCCAATCAGTGACGGTTTGTCACGTAAACAGAACACGTGCCAATTCTTTACTCATTCAGCAGCACACCGGTGTGTTGGAAAGTAAACCCACGACATTTACAACTCTGCATCACATCCCATGTGAATGTGGACTTCTGGCGCTGTTTAAAAAAAATGTTTAATCACTGTCTCGTGACCATGGTTTCCCGTCGCATTTTGCACATTTTCATTTCAACACGAAAAAATATTCGCGCAATTAAAAGCAGCGAGAGTTCACGGCAGCAATTCGAGTTGAAAGACGCACAAGTCTATGACATTAGCGCCGAGTGCAACGTGTCCTTGCAGCAATTGTCGGCATGTCGGGTGCTCCGTGCCATCTGCATTGCGGGCACCATCGATTTTTGGGTAACATCGCATTGCGGGCACCATCGCAATGCGGGCAACATTGCATTAGGCGCTATGAGCGTTACAGATTCACCGTTACGACGCTTGGGAAAACTCACAGCAGCTTCGTGTCGAGTGAGCTACAGGTGAAGGAAATACACCGCGATCTCTATTCCCACTGGAGGTACAGCAAAGTACAAACACAAGTATGCTTTGGGTCTTTCGGTAAAGTCACGTAGATAGGTTCAGAGAAATAACAAAAATAACAAAAAAAACTACGACGTTTCGATCGCAACACAAGCGGTCGTCATCATGCATTGACGGCCGCTTGTGTTGCGATCGAAACGTCGTCGTTTTTATGTTATTTTTGTTATTTCGTTGAACCTATCTACGTGACATTACCGAAACACCCAAAGAATACGAATTCCTGCGGTCACGAAAGCTTTAAGTGAAGATTTACAACAAAAAAGCCGGCAAAAAAAAATCTGAAATACAATTGCAAACGTTTAGGGAAACTTCTCAGGATGATTTGTCACGTCGTCAAAGTTAATGTCACGTGCGCGCCTTCAACGGAGGATTAGCGGAGCAGCAAAGCTGCACGAACTCTGTCTTTCTGAGAATAGGTTTGTCCCCTTTTATCTAGCAACAAAACAGGTGTTAAGATGTTAAAACACCAAACTGAAACCTTTTACAAGGAATCATGTCTACATTAACCAAAATGCTTGTGGTCAGAATGCAAACAAAAAAACACAGTCTGATAATATATGCATTGTCTTTGAAACTGATTGGTCCACACCAGAGATGACTTTCTTTGGAGCCTCGTCTCAAAACGGTGTTAGACAAGAGGAAAAATTAACCCGTAAAAACAAAGTTTTTCACTATAAATCCTTCATATGCGTGTTCAATGGGCCACAATGCAGCCCACATTGGTCTTTTAAACGGGCGGCTAGAGTCCTCTCGTCCTCTGGCTTGAGGTGGCTGCCACCTATGGGTCAGATGATTGCCTGCCACCATTAAGCAATTGGTAATAAAATTTAAAAAAATATTTGGAAAAAAATTTTCACGAAAATAAATTGTCACGCACAACGAGTCTGTGTGCAAAATGTCAGCTTGATTGGATCACGGGAAGTGGGTTAAAAAACGACAGAAAGATGTGCACTGTCGTAAGCGCACAAGCAAGCAAGTGAACTTAATATAAAGGATTTAAAAATACTCATAGGCCCGCGTGAATAATCGCTGTTGCGATGCCAGAGCAGCTTGGAGTTGCTTCACTTTTTCAGCGCAGTCACTCCCTGTTAGCTTGTCGTATGTTGTAGCATGTTTAGTCTCGTAGTGTCTCTTTACGTTGAAATCCTTAAACAAGGCAACCGTCTCTTTACAAATTAGACAAACACAATTGCCTCGATTTTCAGTGAAGAAGTATTGTAATTCCCACCGCTCCTGAAAGCGGCGGCCCTCACTGTCCAGTTTTCTATTTTTATTTGCAGTCGCCATAGCAGAAATGATTCTAGAAGGGTTAGCGACACGGATGCAGAGCCAAAGAGCATTAGAATGGTGCTGCCACCGTGTGGTGAAAGGAGGAATTACATCTTTAAAGTTTGATGATTTTTTTTATTCTGACAGACATAGCGAGCCATAAATAACACATTATAAGACCGAAGCTGCGGGCCATATGAAATCTGACCTGGCCCGCGGGCCGGACTTTGGACATGCCTGTCAGTTAACAGGACCCTGCGGGGTGGGCTGGTAGGAATAATACTTAGTACCGGTACAGAGATATCGACCGGGTATAGAGGAGTGAAAGAAAAAATTACTGTATTCTAGTGTAACGTTAATTAAAAGTGTTTGTTTTGACAAGAAACGCTGTGAGATTTAAAGACTCGTAGTCTTTCATTTCCAACACCACCCTCAACACCACCCCTCCCACGGACGGACGGACGGACGGACGGACACATTAATCTATTGGTGGTCTGGTCCACTTCGTTCCGACCAGTAATAGGACTTTTCTCATATAGCAGCCTTCGCGATTCGCGAATCGCGTCGTCTACAATCGACGAATCGATTCGGAATCGATTCGTCGTTTCCGCTTCCTGCCCTGACCGCTGCTGCTGGCACGTGGCGCGAATTTTGGCGCTTCCAACGTCGGCGATGAGCTCGCAGATGGACGTCGTGGCGACGTCTCTGCCTCCTCCTCCTCCCCCCGAGTCGACGGGAAGGAGCTACCTGGCCGAGCAGGAGATGGAGGTAAGCCAGTCGTGACCAACAAACTCGTGTATCGCACTTAACGCGTCGAAGTGTTATAAATAATGAAATAATTTTTTACAAAATTATTACAAATTTCATCATCAGGTGATGGCGATTGCTTGTGTTGCAGTCGAAACGTCGTGAGAATTATTTTTGTTAATATTTTTGTTTATTTTATTATTTCCCTTCTACGTGACTTTACCGAAAGAACCAAGAAGATCCGATTCGAAGCTTTCGTGACTGCAGGGATTTACTCTTTGGTTCTGTTAGTAAAGTTACGTAGAAATACATTAAATAATAATAGAATACGACGTTTCGATTGCAACACAAGCAATCGTCATCAGGTACGAATGAATGAGAAAACAAACCTAGTACAACTAATAGGGGTTTTCTCCTTTTTTCTGGCAACAAAACTGACACCTTTTGCAAGGAATCATGCTTACATTATCCACAATACTTGCCGTCAAATGCAAACAAAAAACAATACTCTGATAATTTATGTATTGTCCTTGAAACCAGAGACAGCTTTCTTTGGAGCCTAGTCTCATATGGTGTTCGACCAGATGACGCCAAAAGGCGCACAGTTCAAAGACAACGCATTATCAGAGTAATGAGAGCTCGGGGTGAGCAGCTACATCATGGGACCTCCTTTGCCAGTACCAAAATATACTAATAGGGTTTTTCCCCTTTTTTCTGGCAACAAAACTGACACCTTTTGCAAGGAACCATGCTTACATTAACCACAATACTTGCAGTAAAATGCAAACAAAAAACAATAATCTAATAATGTATGCATTGTCCTTGAAACTGATTGGTCCACACCAGAGACAGCTTTCTTTAGAGCCTAGTCTCATATGGTGTTCGAGCAGATGACGCCAAAAGGCGCACAGTTCAAATACAACGCATTATCAGAGTAACGAGAGCTCTGGGTGAGCAGCTACATCATGGGACCTCCTTATTATTTTCTTTATTTCCTTATTATTTTCTCTTTACACGTGACTTTGCACGCGAAGCCGGTCCACGCGACGTCTGATCGCCGTTAGATGGTCACAGCCCTCAGCGTCTACCGATGCCGTCTGTGGGCGGTGGAGCAGGAGGAGGTGCAGGGGGGAGCGGACGAGCCCGTGGCAGCGGCCGCCGGGGTGGATGTCCCCGGCGTGCGGGGCCAGGGTGGCCAGGCTGAGCTGGGGTCCACGCGACACTGCGCCGGAGGTAACCCGTGACAATTTCGACGCTGAACTTCTTTCGTACCGTACGTAGCCGGCCGTGCTAATCAGAGGTGCCGGGGAAGGGATGACAAACTTAAAACGCGTGTTCCTGGACGTCTGTGGAGTGGTTTTTTTCGGCTTGGGAAAATACAAAATCGAATTGCGTTCTACGCTGCGCTGTGCAGATATTTGCAAGCGCTGTGTGGGTGTCTTGCGTTGATTGTTTTGTCAAGCTGAGTTCGTACATTTACAAAATAAAGTCGACTATTGTGGTGCCATTAGCAGGCCTAAAATCGCGTTTCAATCGGACTGCCACATTGAGTCTGGCTGGAATGACTGAATTTGACTGATCTTTCCCACGATTGAGTTGAAGGATAAACTTAAGCTGTTTCCGTGATTCACCGAGTCATCTCCACATGGCCCAGCGGCAGTAGCGCATTCACTGCTCATTGCAGAGATTCACGGTTCAAATCCGGCGGGCCGCCCTGATTATTACTGCACATGTGATGACCGTAATAATGATAACGCTAAATGCCCTGTCTGTATCACAGTGGATGTTAAAGATCCCATGACGACTTTCTCAAGAGGAGGCCTATTGTGTGCTGATATCACTGTCCAATTTTGCCAGAAAATAATTTACAGTTATACCTCGGTTCACGAACGCTTCGGTTCACGAACAACTCGGTTCACGAACAGAAAATTTCATAAAAAATATGCTCCGGTTC
Organism: Lethenteron reissneri; assembly: GCF_015708825.2. Taxonomy (NCBI): domain Eukaryota; kingdom Metazoa; phylum Chordata; class Hyperoartia; order Petromyzontiformes; family Petromyzontidae; genus Lethenteron; species Lethenteron reissneri. The sequence goes on along the minus strand of NC_083825.1, from coordinate 4,604,583 downwards.
ACGAACTCCGCTTCGGTTCACGAACAGGAGCCGCGGCCATTTTTATGCTAATTCCAGGCTGTCACATGGTCGTGACTTCCTGTAGGAAGATCGTGGAGAGAAGCAGAGACACAGAAAGAAGTACTGTGAGTACTGTGAAGACACTTTCAGTGACTTTTTGATTTTTGGTGTGCTTTTTAGCACATACAGTACTGTACTGTACTGCTGTACTGTACAATACTGTACTTACTGTATTGTACAGTTCACCGGTTTGAGTGCTTACTGTCTCCCACCCGCCTCCCACCTGCCTTCCTCCATGCCAGAAGTCATCTCAAGCAAGGTTAGTGTTCTCTCTTTATACATTACTATACTGTACAGTACTACAGTAAATGTATTGTCATTTGTTTCATATTTTTGTGCTTCAAAAACCAAAAAAGAAGGTCAGAACGGATTAACCGGATTTACATTGAACCTTATGGGAAAATGTGCCTCGGTTCACGACCAATTCGGTTAACGACCAGAGTCAGTTCACGAATTAAGTTCGTGAACCGAGGTATTACTGTACTTGGGATTACACACGCCCCCTACTGGCAGACAAATGCACCGGTCCACTCTTGCACGTGAGACGTTCCTGATCTCTTAAGTTCTCAGCCGGTTGAACAAACTCACCTTAAACTCCCCCAGAAAGACATCTGAGTTAAGATTTCCCCCCCCAGAAATGCCCACGGGTTAAACGGTCAAAACTGCCACCAAACTAAATTCTTCATTTAGATGCAAACTCAGATGCGAGTCTTTGCAAGGGGCGTCTTTGTTGTGTCCGTTCCAGCGACGAAGCCGGGGGACTCTCCTCTCGTGCAGCAGCAGTTTGACACGCAGAGGCACGGCGTCCGACAGATCCTGGAGGGCATCCGCATCGGTACACAGCAGCGCACGCGCTCGCTCACGTGTGCACTCGCGTACAGCGGCGGCGCTCGCACGCACACAGCAGCGCACGCACAGGAGCACACGCGCACGCAAAACAGCGCGCGCACAGTGAGCTGGTTGGACACAGTGTGGCGAGTGAGTGTGTTGTGATCTGCGGAGCGACGGCTGCCGACACGGGTGGAGGAATCAACTAGTGGCGTTCACAAAGAGCAGTGACCATGGTAGTAGCTATAGACGAGTGATAGGAAGGCGAGTGGCCGGAGTGACTCATTGAGGTCTGCGTCATCACTCAAGCTGACTGCTTTGTGTTGAACTCCGCGGTGGCTATTTCCATTGCGGCTGCTGGCGTGTCAGCAGAGAGGACGTTTCCATTCTAAACACTCGCAGGGAACCGTGCGTCGCCCTGGCTCTCGTCCGCTGTACAATCATCTGTGCTGCCCATTGCCAGCTGCGTTGCTTGACAGTCGCGTCGCGGCGTTGAGGCAAAGAAAATGCCGTCGGGAACTCTCGCGGGAACTGCGCATCGGCCTGCGTCGGAGAATAGCCCGCCGCGGAAGTTGGTATCGCAGAACTTCTTCTGAGATCCCTTCACGCGATCGATTATCCACATTCGGGGGGAGGGGGGGGGGCTGCAGTCGTTGCTGACTGTGCAGAGGCCTTCGGCGTGCAACGCTGAAGAGGCAGGTTTAATTGTGGGCAGCCGAAGCCTGGAACAACAACACAAACCCGGGGTCTTGTCGGTGCCGGCTTCAAGCTCTGACCCCTGATCCACCCGACCACCTCCAGATATTTTCACCTTCCCCTAAAGCTGTCGGGTTGAATTCTAGGAGTCATTGGAATTAGAGTTGGCTCACGCGGCTTGTGGAAGTTCCTGCCACTGTTCAGGATACGCGTCTACTCCGATTAACGTTACTCCGAAGGCAGTGGTTGGTCTCAGAGACGGTGTGACTGCTTGACTGGTGGGGGGCGGGGGGGTGGGGGAGACCTTCATCCAGCAGTGGAGAGATTGTGGTTCATCACGATGCCGTGCCACTCCCTGTAGGGACTCCGCGTCTCAAGCGGCTGCTGCTGTGCGAGGTGGACATCGTCTACGAGTGCCAGCTGTGCCGCAGCCTCTTCCGGTGCCTTCCCAACCTCGTCGTGCACCGGCAGTTCTACTGCCACCCCTACGCGTGCACAGGTAGCGACGAGGGCAGCCCCCCCCCCCCCCCCCCCTCGACGCTTGCCAGCATCGTTTGATTGAACGAGGCGTGCCGATGAGTAGCCGTCCCTCCCTAAGGGGCGAAACGTTCCCCCAGGTTTTCGTGGTGAGGTGGGCTAAAGTGACTCCCATTTGAAGGCGGTAACAGCGGTGTTTGGACAAGTAACAAAACATCGGTTTTGGGCGAGGGGCTGTAAACACCAACCAAGGCGATGAGATTCAGGGAGAATCTCAAACTGTTAGCGGAGTCTGCGGCTTTAACCCAACGCTGCTGGCAAATGTTGACTCCGAGGACGATAAGTCCGATGGGTAAAAGTGTGATCTTATTTGACGTGTTAATGGCTGCGTTTATTTATTCATGATATTTTTTTAATGGTATTCTGTCTCAAGTATTCCTTGACATTTTTGCAAACGAAAAACAGCACGTTCACAATTTGTTCCACGCTATTATTCCTGCGTTCAATCCCCTCTTAGAAGACGACACCAACAACAGCCACCGCCACCACCGGGACACCCTTCCCGAACCGGCACGGCCGCAGGAGCAGCCCGTCGACTTCGTCGTCCGGCCGGACCCCATCGCCAGCAACCGCAGCGCCGCCGTCTACCAGGAGGCCCACGCCGTGGCGGCTGAGCCCGGCTGCCAGGGCCCGTCGGGCGCCGCCCCCGTCGACTCGACGAAGGCCAAGGAGGCCGGGCCCCGGCCGAAGACGTCGCCGCCACTCTCGCCGGGCTACTTGTGCGCCGCGTGCGGCAAGAGCTTCCGGCAGCTGCGCGACTGGTGGCGCCACGTCCGCGTGGCGCACGAGAGGCTCGATGGGGAGGCGACCGGCTACTCCGACACGGACGACGACCGCGTGCCCTGCCCCATGTGCCGCAAGAGCTTCGCCACCAAGGGCAACGTGCGGCGGCACTTCCGCGCCGCGCACCGCGGGGTCGAGTGGGAGGACGCGTGGAAGGCGTTGGGGTCTCGCCGCCCGGCGGCACACCGAGATCCTCGAGTGGATCTGCCCGATATGCAAACATAAGCGCGGGTCGCTGGTCGCGATTGAGAGCCACCTGCGGCTCTGCCAAAAGCAGAACGACTTCACGATCGAGGAAACCGCCGGCACGACGGCGTCGGTGGCCACCACGCCGACGACAACGATGGCTCCGACGTACTAGCACGACGAACGCGGGAAGGCTTACGCCAAGAAGACCTTCCTGGATAACCACAAGCTGGTGCACGTGTGGAGGGGCAGAAAGGCTGGGCGGAATACAGTGGCGGCGACGGTGAACCTTGGCGGCCGGCGACGGAGCGGCTGGCGCTAAGTTTACGTCGATAAGCTGAACGAGCAAAAAAAAAAAAATTCCTCCACGTCCCATCGGTCGCACCAGCCTTTCTGGGAGTGCATGATTTTAGCAGCGTTGTTTCAACACAAGCAATCTCCGGTTTTAGCATTCAAAGTATCATCAGCAGTCGGGCTTGTTTGAACCGATTGTTACGGAAGGGCATTAAAACAATAGTAATGTGCATGTGTCCGTGCACTTGCTCCACGAGATCTAATTTCTCTCGAGCGGGCCACGTCACCCCCCACGCGTGGTGGCAAAGTGGGGCAATTTAAGCGCCCGTGAAAAAAAACTTGAGCGTGGGGGTCGGAGGCGTCTGATTTTAGCGTCGAGGAAGGAAGGCTCGTGTTGCGGGACACGGCGCCGGGAGGGAGAAAGGGTCCCGTGGCCGTGGCTAACGACAGAGTGGCGGCCACAGGAGGAAAAACACGCCCCGTGTGTGCAGGAGCAAGGTGGGCGGTTTAATCACAAGGTCGCGCGGGGGATGACGACGGCTTGGGGAGACCCTCACTCGGCAGTGGATAGCTCGTGGCCGAAGAAGTCAATGATGGAAATTAGCGAAGCTTCAGTCTCGCATTGGACAGCAAGGGACGGTCACGGCGCATGCCAGGGGTTTGGTGATACACTTCGCCAGGCGATTCCACCATTGGTCATCATCCACAGTTGTGGTTTAATTCAAGAAGGTAATGACTCAATTGGGATTACACAGAGCTCATCATCGCCATCCCCCACCCCACCCACCTCACTACTCGGCTGTCTCGTTTGCGAGGCAGGTGCCGAGTCACTTTGTGCCGCACGGGGACAGCTGCCCCCGGGGGTGCTCTTTCACGTGTGTTGAGACGAGACGTGAGATGCCACGCGACCCCTCCTAGACGCCCCAGCGTCTAGGAGGGCGCTGCATCAAAAACATCCCACGACCATCATCCTCGTCTCTCCGATGTTCCGTCTCATTCGTATCGTACGCTTTGGGTGTGCCATTAGACTGATGGTGATCACCTGATGATGATTGCTTGTGTTGCTGTCGAAACGTCGTGCGAATTTTATTGTTTTATATTTTTCATATTTGTATTATTTCACTTCTACGTGACTTTACCGAAAGAACAAAGAAATTGAATCCCTGCAGTCACCAAAGCTTTAAATCACTTGGTTTTAGTTTTCCTTCGACTGCGATGCACACGTACAGCCCCTTTGTCATTCCGCTGCTGGCTGAGGGCCTCCTGGTGACGCAGCCCTCGACAAAACCACGGATCGGAGAAAGATTTTCGATAAAGATGGGAGATATCAACTGCACTGACTAGTCGGTGGTGCAGAGAGAAAAAGCCGGTACCACCTAAGGTGGCAGCAACACTTCAGTCCTGCTGATTTACTCACGTGGCCAGGGAGAGTGAATTACCCGATAACCCACCAATTTCCAACGGGTTATCACACAAATCGCTATGATTGGCCACATCAAATTATTGGAATCATATTCTTGGTTCTTTCGCTAAAGTCACGTAGAAGGGAAATAATAAAAATGAAGCATAATAAAATAAAATTCTCACGGCGTTTCGGCCACAACGCAAGCAGCCGTCCTCAGGTGAAGAACAGAGCTGTCGGAAAAAGAGCGTCCTCATTCGGACGAAACGTCCTACCCAAAGAACCAAACCGCTAAAGTTACGCCGCCTGTGGTGCTACCGGCGACGAGTGAAACATCTCTGCTCTGGGATTTGGAACATGGTCGTCGTCGTTGTTATTCCGTTCAAAAGTGGTTACTGTTGTGTTTTTGTTGAATCCTATTGCCGCAACGGAAGAGCGTGTGGGGGGCCCCACACTTTAACTTTTCATATTTACAGCGTAATTATCACAACGCAGTACGAACATGAGAAAATATATCATCGTAACAAATCGTAATGGTAGAGATCACAGCGCATTACTGACTCGTTATTTTTGCTGCAATTTTCGGTGTGAAATTGTCCAAGGTGGTGGCAAGGGTCGTGTTGAACGTTTCCTCAATACCAATGACGGTACAATTGGTGGCGTAGCGTGGTTGGCGTGGGGCCCCAGAGCAGGGAATTGAGTGCGGGCTCCCCATCCTGTCCGATCATCCCTCACCCACCTTCGAAGCCTGACGCTTGGGGCCCCATAAGCTCCATTGCCTGCACGCCCGGCAGCGACGAAACCGAACACGGTGATAAAATGTGCGTTTCACAACTAATATTGTGGTCATCCCCCCCCCTCCAAACATAGATAAAAAAAAAGTGACGTGGGCCAAAAACGTCGGACGTCGCGCCGAGAAGCGGCAAGCGCCGTGCAGCTTCCCCGTGAAGAAAAACAAAAAAAAGTTTTTTTATCGTAGGTTTTGTAAACGTTCAAAAGTTGGATGATCCGCCAAACGACCTAACACGCCTTGGATGTATACAGATGACGAGACGTGGACGTTCGATTAATGTTGGGAAAAAAACATTTAGACAAAACTTTAAAAAAAAGCAAGTTTGAGTCGAATTTGTGTAGCCTTCAATCAGGCGTGAGCCTCGTCTGAGCCATGCCACAGGGCTGTTGTTTGCTGTTGTTTGTTTGTTTTCCTGCCTTGGCCCCCCCCCCCCCTCCTCTCATTGGGCAGTTTTGCTCCTGAAAATGACCAAAGAATGGCAATGAAGAAATATGAAGAGGGAGATATTTGATATCGTGCGAGGTCGCGTCAAGTACCGGACGCGTTTGCGTGTGGACAGACGAGAGACGGGGGGAGGAGGAGGTGGCAAAAATGAAGCTCTTAAGTTTTGTTACCGCTCACAAAGTTGTTCCTGGTGACCATGGAGTGTGAAAATAAAAGTTTGTTGGGCAACTGCTGCTGCTCTCTTGGCTCCTATGCAAGTTGCACATTTGTGTTTTAACATCTACGTGTCTTTTTATTTTATTATTTAGGGGCCCCTTTATAACATCAATATGCTACAGGCCCCGCACGACCTTCATCCGGTCCTGGAATCCGCCACCAATATTTTTCCTCTAGCATTTTGCGGTGCCTCGATGTGTGAAGGAGGCGTTATCGGCCAGTTAGCGACGTGTTCACACGCGGGAGGAGGGGAACCTGGAGTGTCCGAAGAGAACCCAACCCAAGGTTGCACTAAAAACTCCACTCTTGATCTGAAGCTCTCCTCACTGCAGGAATCCATAACTCTTTGGTTCTTACGGTGAAGTCACGTGGGTAGGACAGCGGGAGCTAGCGAAGGTCCATCCCCTGCCCGTGACCCCCCAGCAGAACGAGACTCGTCACGGCGTGAAAGCCAAAGGTCGCAAACGTTGCCCGAGAGGGCCAACCGCAGCCCCGCAGTTGATGGGAGCGCGGTGAGGTCAGCTTCGTGAGTGCAGGAGCGAGGTGGACGGTGACATCGCGAACACTGTGGAGGATGGCTGTGTGATGCCGCCGCTGCGAAGCCGCTCTGCGGGCGCCCCATCTACGACCTCGCCACCGCCAAGCGATGTGGCCGACAGCTTCCTCCTCACCACCCCCCACATAAACACACCCTCACACATTCCCCCCCCCCCCCCATAGAGCTCCGAGGGCAGGTCACCTGGCTGATAGGTTTTCACCCAGAAGCCCTCTCAGGGATAGTCTTCACGGTTTCCTGCGGCCAGGGAATTAGGCGATCTCCCCCGATGCTAACTCGCACCGCGGCGCTGTGACTTGGGTTGAGATTACATGGTCACGGCCACGTGTGTCGAGGTCTGAGTGTGTTGTTGTTTTTTTACTACGTGTGTTCTGCAAGCAATTATAATCGAGACACACTAAGGAGACATGTGGCCCTGTGTTTTGTATCCATATATATTGCTGGGTTTTTTTGTCTTCCTCCCCCCAAAAAAAAGGCACATCGCGGATATTTTTCCCAGCACCGCATGATCGACGTCACCCCGGGCGCATTCAACTTTGATAATTTCCGCGATTGCGTTACCGAGGCGCCAGCTGCCTTGCACGCGAGCGAGAGTTAGCGCTGCCCTCCTTCGTTTATTTCACACACGCACACACACGCACACGAGTGTGCCGCTATAAATCCGACGGCCTGAGTTCAATTCCCGGTCACGGCTAGCATCAACGACCAGTGGAGTTTCAGCCCCTCCAGTAACGAAGGGACTGCAAAACTAAGCTCTCTTTATGGCCTGAAGCCGTCTCGTCAGTCTCTAGATCAGGGGTGGGGAACGTCCGGCCCGCGGGACCTGCCAAGGCAACCGCAGGCGGGACTCGAATATCAATAAATCTAGGAGCAAACCTGGAAAAGCAGTTGCGAGTAGCAACATCATCAATACCAGCTAACATCACACACGCCTCGCCAAAGAGAAGCAGTTCCAGCCATCATATTAGGGGTGAGTTAATGAAATGTTTGACAAAATATAACAGGCAAATTTATAAGTTGATAATTTTGTATGGCCCGCGAATGATGTTAGAAACATCCAAATGGCCCTTGGCAGAAAAAAAGGTTTCCCACCCCTGCTCTCGACCAATCATTATCCAGCCTGCACACCTTTCATCAAAGCTTGTTTTGACTGGCTGTCACTCTGTCACTCCATTCCGCTGTCCAGCCAAGTTGCTATAGTGGCTCATGGCCAATGGCATCGCCGGTGATAATCGCTGGCAACGAGTTGCCGTGGGATTGCCTGAGTGGATCCACTCCGGGGGGATATGTAGTGTAGCAGGTTAGCGCTACGCTGCGCTACGAACCCAGCGCCCTGGGCTCGATTCCTGTTCACGGTCAACGCCGGTGACGATTATCCGAACCGGTTCTGTGCCTCCCCGAGGTTGACTCAGCCTCAAAAGAGTACCTGGTGTTGTGTGTAAACATCGCCACTGGGGAGACAAAGGCGGCCTGGCGTGGTGCTGGCCACCCAACCCCTCGTGTACCGTTCCGGCCTTCATAGGTGTTTGCTAACAGCACTTGCTCCTACAGTTTGTTAAGGCTATACGGGGGATATTTGTGTTCGTGTGTCACGTACCAATCACCCTCCCCCTGCGCTTCTGGGCTCGAAAGCAGGTGATGACGATCACGATGACGCTGATGATGACGAGGGAGATGAGGATGACGATGACAACATCGCGGGTATCAGCTGCAAGGCACACGAGAGGAGGGGAAATCATCAGCTATCATCATCAGTAGTTTGATGATCGTCAACGGTCATCACTATGATGGTCTCTATCATCATCGTCATTATCACTGTGATCTTAATCATCACCACTGTGACCACACACCGTCATCACTACCGTCATCATCAGCACTTTGATTGTCGTCATCATCACTAAGATTACTGTCAGTGTGAAATAATTTATCATTGCGGTCATCATCACTCCGACAAGTGTCATCACCACCACCACCACTGTGATTACGGTCAGAAAAGTTCATCATCATCATTGTTATTCATCATCATTGTAATTATCATCAGTGATGATGCCGTACTCGGCATTTATATCGCATAGTGCAAGAGAGAAACTAAAAAAAATTCAAAAATGTTGTGGCTGTCTCTTGTCCACATCTAGACATTTAGTGGGTGATTCCTTGGCCACATCTAGACATGTAGTGGGTGTCTCTTGTCCACATCGAGACATGTAGTCGCTGTCTTGTGTTCATATCTAGACATGTAGTGGGTGTTTCTTGTCCACATCTAGACATGTAGTGGCTGTCTCGTGTTCACATCTAGACATGTAGTGAGTGTCTCTTGGCCACATCTAGACATGCAGCAACATTGTGTTGTGATTGTGAAGGTTTCTCGCTGTAGTGATGACGTAGTGAAATTATTTTTTCTGCTAAACTATGATGAAATGAATAAACAATAGTGCCACTTTATGGGGAAGCCAACAGTGGTTGTCCAATGGATATGCTTGCCCCGACCATACTAACGTGGAATTCCCACCACTGGCTCAAGGCTGTTAGAGGGAGATGCGTGGGTAGAGTGAGTGCGAGTTAGAGGTAGTGGCATGCGCACTGCGCTGTGAATGTAGCGTTCTCGAGTTCGACTCCCAGCCACGGTGTACATCAGTGGCGAGTGATTGTAAATCTTGTCCTGCATATCCCCTAGGTCAACTCAGGCTTAAATGAGTACCTGGTGTGGCGTGCGTTGATTAAACCAGGAGTTCTGCTTACCTTTGCCATCGTGGCAAGCAGGCGATGTTTTCACTCCACCACCTTGCGCTAGGGTGAGAAGTGACACATCTTTAATACCACAAACATGCATATGGAATGGCGATGACTGAGTCTCAAGACGCTTTAGCAGGAGGGTGCTGCTACCTGGGCTTGAAACTCAGGAGCTCAGTGAGGGCTGATCTCAGCGTCTCCGACATGGCCATTATGAGCCTTGCTTATGTTCAAGTTGATGTTTGCTTTAGGCAGGTGTGAGAACTCATGAGGTCAGAGTCGAGTCTCATTCGCAAGAGTCACCTGCGTGTCACCTGTGTGTCACCTGGATGACGAAGGCAAAGCACGCTACTTTAAAGTACAGCGATGAAGCGAATTGAAATCAGAACAAAAGGAATTATGTCACGTGCGTAATCCAAGTTTTTGCACGATTAAAATTTTATATTAAATAATACATTTCTCTGTAATAACAATATTGGATTTTTTTAGAGATATATAGCGTCCTTCGTGCAAACTGCATCTCACAATCGCTGAGAAACCACAGACAATGGATGCATGTGTGTGAATGTTGAACTTCTATCGCACCGCACGTAGCCAACCACACTAATCGGAGGTGCGCGGGGGGGGGGACAACAAACAAAACACAAAAAATCAGTTCTAAAGAAATGAGTTTGTCAATCTAGACGATGATTTAAAAGTGCATAGCTCCAGCGGCTTCCTAATATCGGAAGGAAGAGCGTTCCAGACGGCCGCAGGAAGTGCATCTGAAAGCACCATGAGATGCGGCGACCGCCATCTTTGTTCGACGGCTGAGCATCCAAAAGCTGCCGCTGCTGCGGCGAGGATGACGGAAAAAAGCCGGAAGGCAAGCCAGGCGGTGGTGAGCCGGCGCCACCAAGTTACCCGAGCTCTGCAATTCTCTACGTATAAGGACACCTCAATTTCATCTCGGCAGACGAGCGTTAACGGCAGCGTCGCACGTCGGCCTGGGCGGGCGACAGATTGAGTCGCCTAACCACCTCGTCGCGGCCACCTCTCGCGGACCTGCTGGGCCCCACCTTGGGTGACGAGCAGCTCCGTGACGCTCAGGACGTTGTAGGGGTGAGCGCCGTCTTGTCTCGGCGATGAGCCCGCGTTAGCGTCGCGCTCGCGGGGCTTTTGGGTGCCGTTGTGAGTCTCCTTTGTCCCCGCGTGGGGCACCTCCGGGTGGCCGTGGCGGTGGACGCGTTTCGCGCAGCAGTAGTGGCCAGAGTCGGACACCCGCAGGTTTCGCACGGAGAGCGTGAGGCTCGAACCGTCGTCGCTGCGTCCCAAGCTCGTCCGATGGTTGTCCGGGATGAAGTGGTGGTGTTTAATGTCGAAAAGGGCCTGGCGAGGTGAACATCATCGTCGTCATCGATGAGCACGGTTGGCTACGTAGCTTGCGAAAGAAGTTCAACGTACATCGTCGCCGTCATCATCTCGAGTAGCCATGATAAGTGAGAAAGCCGCCCCCCCAGCTTCTCCTATGACGCGTGAGTTGAACGTGCCAATGGCAATCGTCTTTACCCTCATCATTCATAACCACGCCCACCGCCCCACCTGTCATCCACGTGCTCCCGCCACCTTTCCCCTCTCATCGTACTTTGCTCCAACAGCCAAGAGGTCTTCTGTCAAATCCGACCCGCAACTCACCACGATGCTTCGTGCCATCCAGACCATGCGCAGTAACACGTGCAATGTTGGCATGTGGTTTGACACTATACTCAAATGAAAATTATTTTTTATTTGACCAGGTAAGGCCCAATGAGGTATACATAGCTCTTCTGAAAAAGCGACCTGGCTATCACAAACGATAGCTCAACGAAAATCAGGTGGAAATTTGTTGCAGCCAATATAAACGCGTGATGTTGATTCAAAATGTGTATGGAAAAAACCGGAGGGCCCGGAGAAAAATACATGCGACCAATGGCGAGAGAGACACGCAAACTCCAAATACACAGCAGGCGTCAGGGTTGTGATCGAACCCACGGCCTCCTGTGTACCAGGCGAGGGAGCTAACATCTCGCAACCGTGACGCCCAGACCACAATGCCAAAGTATGTTCCCCACAATTGTCATTGCCTTCATCCAGCAGTGGAATGACCAAGGAGTGTAATTCTCCATAAAACAGTTGTTTTGGGGGGTTAGATCGTGTAAATATAAATGTGTCGTTAAACCCGCCACCACCCGACACAGCCAATTAGAAAGATGTTTGTCCAGTAAACAGAACGTGGCCAATTCGTTAATAGTACAGCACACCGGTGTGTTGGAGAGCAAATCCACAACATTTACAATATAAGTCTCGCCACCGTGGCGCACAAAAACACCTTGCATTGGCCTGGCAAAGCCAAGGTGTTTTGCCCAGCGTTGGCTCAACGCTCAACACCCCAAGCTTCAATGGGTTCAGCCCCTTGTGCGGTGACACTGAGAGCTGCTACCCAACAAGGTGGTGGCGTTGCCGGCCAGCTTCGCGTCTCCGACACGGCCTTTGTGGACCGCCCCCCGCACCACCCCTCACCTGGCGATGATGGCCCCCTTTCATGAAGCTCTCCACGTAGTCGGGGTGCGCGCACGACCCGTTGAGTCCGCTGCCAATGAACCAGAGGACGGGCTGAGCGTGAGTCGCCGCGGGCTCCGACCCAGGCGGGAGGGGACACTGCAGGGTGACCTCCTGCTGCTCGGAGCACGTGACCTTGGTGGCCTCGTGTCTCGCTGCGGGATTTCGGGATTGATAATCGTCGGAGATAAATGTCGTCATCGTCAAAATTTAAAAATGAATTTCCTTAAGACTTTGGTTTTTGTGTGTATTTAGTTTGTTGTCCTTCCGCCGCACCTCCGATGATCACGGTTTGGTACGGTGCGAAAGAAGTTCAATAAATACACATCGTCATCATCGTTGTTGTTGTTGTCATTTTCATCATCGCCGGTTATCGTTCGTGGTAATCGCTGTCATTATAACATCATCATCATCAGTCACTTGATCAGTCAGTCGTTATCATCATTCCTGTCATCATCGTCACGGCGATCACAATCATCAAGCATCACAATCACCATTATCATCATTGCGGGCATCATCGCATACATTATCATGATCTTCAATGGTCAGTGTTGTTATCGTGATCATCGTTCTGAGTATTGCTGTTGCAGTCATCATTATCATCACCAAACAACGTTGTTGTTGTTATCGTCGTCATCATTATTGTCATAACGATCATCATTGCGGTCTTCATCAGTCATCATCATCATTGACATCGTCAATGTCGCTATTACCATCGTGGCGATCATGCCATCATTATTCCTGTCATCATTATTATCACCATCAACAACGTTGCCCTTGTTAACATAGTTATTATCATCATCATCGTGGTGGTGGTGGTGATGGCACGTGGCCTGCCATGCAGCAGTGTGGCGGCAGCGATGGTTGTTGGATCGTGCCAGGAGAAGACAGCGCATCAAAGTGCGGACGCATGCACAGGAGTGAAATGTTTTTTGGCATCGCAGGCCCGTGACGGATGGTGGCGGCGTGGCGAGGCCTTCACACCCGGGGGGGGTAGTCCGCGGCTCATGATGGTCATGATAGGGAGACCTTGATGTAGCGGTGGATAAACCACGGCTCACGATCATTGAGATTATAGTGATTGAGAGACCGTCATCCGTCGGCTCATGATCATATTGTAATTTAAATGATCACGATGAGGATGTCTTCATCCAGCAGTGCATAGACCATGGCTTGTGATGATGATGATGACAACTGAAAATATCGTGATGGGGATGCGTTCATGCAGCAGTCAATAGGCCGTGGCTCTACGATGAACCCTAACCGTGTTTTGTAACTTTGTTCAATCGTAATTACAGGGCCTCAGTGTGAATGCCGCGCGCTAATCACGCTGATTACGTGACTGATTGCCGCTTCGGGTTAGGCCAATGGTTTGAATGTTCCTAAGCACACCCCAGCAAGATCCTGTCGGGGTCGAGTAAAATCTGCGACCTGCAGACCTGTTTCGTTTCCTGCGAGGTTACTCCCGTGGTGAAGAGTGCCTCTCTCACTCCCTCTATTCGCCCTCGCCTTACACGTTTGTTTTAATTCATATTGTAGCAATCCGATGAGCTATAAAGCTTTTTTCACAGACGTCCCGATGTATGCTGAACTCCTCTTTCGCACCGTACGTAGCCAACCGCGCTCATCGGAAATGCAGGGGAAGGACAATCTAAACACCAAAGACAATAATAGGTCGGCTCGCTAACAGACATTGCCCCAACAGCCTGTGAAGGCAAAAAAGATTTTTATTTGTGCGAGTACATGCATGTGTGTATGTATGCCTTCGTGGGTGCTCGCTAACAGCACTTGCCCCTACAGTCTGTTAAGGCTATACGGGGGATCTTTGTCTTTGTGGAGAGCATTTTATGTGTATTCTTTGGGTTCATATTCTTGGGGTGTGTCATTCAGACTCTGTCTTCTCGACAGACCTGTTCTCTACCTGAGGACGGCTGCTTGCGTTGTGGCCGAAACGTGAGAATTATTTTATTATGTTTAATTTTTATTATTTTAATATTTACATTCTACGTGACTTTACCGAAAGAACCAAGAAGATGAATCCCTGCAGTCACGAAAGCCTTAAATCGAAATTTATTCTTTGGGTCTTTCGGTAAAGTCACGTAGATAGGTTCAAAGAAAATAACAAAAAAACAAAAACTACGACGTTTCGATCGCAACACAATCGACCGTCTTCAGGTGCAGTTTTAGTTTTCTGTTATTTTATCTGAACCTATCTACGTGACTTTACCGATAGACCCAAAGAATATGAATTCATGCAGTCACGAAAGCTTTAAGTCAAGATTGAATATGCGCGTTGTGTTTTTTGTGTGTGCAAGAAATGAACCGATAGAATCTACTCGCCAGTACGCGTGCCTGCTCTCTTGCGGTGTCGGAAAAATATTTTTTTTTACGCCCGCAACTTTATACCTACAGGTCAAATAATTACACCCAGACCTCTCTAGTTTGGTGTATGTGTGTGTTTGTGTATACATGTGTGTTGCCATAGCGGTGGTGTAGCGGTCAGCGTGCTGCGCTATGAACCCGGCCGCCCGAGTTCCGTTTCTGCTAATGGCCAACACCGGTGACGATTATCTGAACCGGTTCTGGGCCTCCCCTAGGCCGACTCAGTCTCAAATGAGTACCTGGTTCCGGTGTGTAAACATCGCGACTAGGGAGACGAAGGCGGTCGGGCGTGGTGCTGGCCACCCACCCCCTCGTGTGCCGTTGCGGCCTTTATAGGTGCTCGCTAACAGCACTTGCCCCAACAATCTGTTAAGGCTACACGGGGGATCTTTGTCTTTTGTCGCCATAGCGATAGCGTAGCGGATAGCGCGCTGCGTTACGAACCCAGCGACCAGAGTTCGATTCCTGCTCAGGGGCCAACACCGATGACGATTATATGAACCGGTGCTGGGCCTCCCCTGGGTCGACTCAGCCTCAAATGAGGTCGGGCGTGGTGTCGAGGACGCGCTGTGGCTTCGCGTCGGCGTGCAGGATGCGCGTTTACCGCGGGGTTTCACCACCGTCATTGAGCAAGTGCAGCTTGCGTGTGACCACACGCCTCACGCGTAACAACACTCGCTTCCTCCTACGCTCTGACGTCAGGCGATGAGGTGAGGAGTTGATGATGATGATTGTGGTGCAGGTGGTGATGATGATTGTGGTGCAGGTGGTGATGATGATGATGATTGTGGTGCAGGTGGTGATGATGATGATGATGAATGTGGTGCAGGTGTTGATGATAAGCTTAGCGTGATGGTGACAGACGCCGGTGATCCGGTGCCTTTAGGGGAAATGGTTTTGCTGGATGGGGCAGAGATTTGTGAAACTCACAAATCAGCTGGGCTGTGTGTGCGGCCGAGTCTGTGGGTATCACCCCGGTTTCCTCTTGCGAGGAGCCAAGCACTCACTCATTTGTGGAATTGGCCAAATATGCCAATGTAGCAGTGCCTTCCGTACAAAGGTTCCTGAGACTTCAAAGGCTGTTTTAGGTAAAGGGAATAAAGACAATTGATGATTATCGTAATAGTAATTGCAATGATTGACGATAATGAGATTAATTAATATGATGATTCGATTAAGGACTATAATTACGATGACGGTACACTTAAACTAAACTATATTCTTGGTTCTTTCAGTAAAGTCACGTAGAAAGGAAATATATTATATTAATATTATTTTATCATTTCCCTTCTACGTGACTTTACCGAAAGAACCAATAATTTGAATTCCTACAGTCACGAAAGCGTTAAATCTAAATTAAAAACTAAACTCTTTTTAATTTTAACCAGGTAAGGCCCACTTGAGCTACGTAGCTCTCTTTCAGAAGCGACCCGGTCACAAACGATATCTCAACGAAAGTGGCTCATCACGTGGCAATGCATCGCAGCCAAATATTCGAAGCGCGTTGCCGTTGATTCTACACGAGGAGGGCAAAGCCGGAGGACCCGGAGACAATTCCACGCGACCACGGGGAAAGAGAGAGACACGCAAACTCCAAATTATGGTGATGATGGTGATGATGATGGGTAATAATTACGACGACGAGGACGACAACGGCGACGCTTGCTATTATCGTGTCTCGAGCGCACGCTGCCATCGCAATGCGGACCACATGTGTACGGCTGTTTCCTGTGATGACAGCTGTCGAGGATTGACAGTGACCGCACGCCTCTGAGTTTCCTCCTCGCGAGTTGTGTAACGGGCCTACGGCGGCTCGAACGCAACGGGAGGGGGGGGGTGGCACCGGATTATCGATGCGCGGTGCGTGTCAATTGGGCGATTGATTGATGATGATGATGATGCGATTTGTAACACACGCAAACATTTGCGGATACGGCCGCAGCTCAGAGTCACTCGAAAGTCAGGCTGTAGAGGTGATTCTAGATTTGAAGCTTTCGTGACTGCAAGGATTCATACTCTTGGGTTTTTTTCGGTAAAATTACCTACGTGACTTTACCGAAAAAACCTAAGACTATAGAGGTGAGTTGTTAAGTGTCCCTTGAAGGAGACGGCGGAGGTCACGCTGCAAATGTGACAAGTCCTGCATCTTGGTGTCGAGAGAAGGTCGTGAGGAGTCACACTGCGAAGGCATCTGCCGTTTAAATAATGTGGCACTACGATGTGCCAATTGTTTTTTTTTTTATATCGGTTAGTACTCCATGCGTTTCATACAAATCTACGGACCACTCACATTGTCATTATCTCTGCTATCGTTAACACATTCTTGCGGAGGGAGCTGGTAGGAACGTTGGGTTGCTCGGTCAATGGCCAGGGTCAACGGTGGCGTGGTGTATTACGCAAATATGCCCGACTGTGATGGCGGGCACAAGCCGGCGTGAGTAGGTTAAACGTTGAGTTTTATAAGGGCACCCGGGGTGACCAGCCCCTCCCCACCCAGCCCCACCCTCCCCTCCCCGCCCAGCCCCTCCCTCCCCACCCAGCCCCTCCCTGCACGACGGAAACAATAATCCCCTGTGGGCTGGTGTAACCAGGAGGTTCCTACCAGTATTATTCTTATTTCAGTTTGAACATGGCTGATGATGATGATGATAGAAAAACAAGACAAAGATCCCCGTATAGCCTAAACATACTTTTTGGAGCAAGTGCTGTTCACGAGCACCTATAGAGGTCGGCACAGCACGCGATGAGGTGGTTGGCCATCAGCACGACCGGCCGCCTTTGTCTCCCCACTGGCGATGCTTCCACATCTCACCAGATACAGGACTGGCTTCAATAATAGTCGTTGGTGTTGGCCGTGAGCGGGAATCGAACTCACTCACGGCCAACACTAGGGACAATTATCTGAACCCGTCCGGGGCCTCCCCTAGGTCGACTCAGTTTTAAACTGGTACAGTACCTGGTGAGGTGTGTAAATATATAGCCACTCGGGAGACAAAGGCGGTCGGGCGTGGTGCTGGTCACCCACCCTCTCGCGTGTTGTTTCCGACCTCCATAGATGCTTGCTAACGGCACTTGCCTCGAAAAGTTTGTTAAGGCTATACGAGGATCTTTGCCTTTGAAAGTGGCCTTCAAACCCAGTAACCTGGGTTCAACTTCCAGTCATGGCTAATATTAGTAATATATTGGAACCTGTCCTGAATACTGCCAAGTGTAGAAGTGTATAAAGATCAACACTGGGGAGACAAAGGCGGTCAGAAGTGGTTCTGGATACCCCACGTAATTCTATGCCAATGTGTCCTTAATGGGAGCTAACTAACAGCACTTGCCTCTGAGGTATGTAGAACCACATAGGGGATCATTATCTCTGTATCGTGCATGCGACTGTGCAATACAAAGATAATGTATCATCATATGTACGATACGAAGTTAGTGAATGAGTATGGTTAGGGGTGAGTGGATGGGGGAATGGAGTGATAAGTGAGTGTAAGGGTGAGTGAATGAGTGAGTGGGTGAATGCGTGAGTGAATGAGACGTGAATTAATGGTTGAGTCAGTGAATTAACGAGTTTGGCAGGATAGGGTGAGTAAGTGAATTAATGGATAAGTGAATGGGTGAATGAATCACTGGATGGGTGACCTCGTGTGTTACCAAGTGAATAACAAACTGTTTTGTTCACAGTGACAGCAGCTCACAAATGTCAGAATTTCATAATTGGGGAATTCTCTGAAGTGCCCTCTGATTCCAATGAAAATATTTATCCGAAAGGAATCCGATGAGCTATTAAGCTTTTTTATACAGAAGTCTAGTAGGGGCGGGTAAGAACTTGACAACAACAAATAGTACAACATCACAATAAGCGTACAAAGTATAGGAAAAATAAACAAATCACTTAAAAATATACAAATTAAGTTATTGTATATCTTAGCAGTTAAGGCCCACTGAGCTATGCAGCTGCTTTTCAGAAGCGACCTGGCCACAAATGATAGCTCAACAAAGTTGCTTGTCACGTGAACATTTACAGCAGCGAAATCATCTAAATAATCTCAAGTACTGGAACGCAACTTTTAAAATTCGATGTCATCAACTGTGGGGTAAAATACAGCGTAAGAAACGTCTACATCTGCATTTCAGCATTTTTTATTTGCTGATGGTTAAAATACACAATTGTGCACTTGTAGTACTCTATATAGAGTTTGATTGTTTCAATTCTGCAGTATGTACGTGCTTCCTAGCGGTTTAGGCTCCGCACGCTACACGAGGCAATTACTAGGATGGCTGACGATATTTGGATCGTATATTTGTAAGTGATTAGCGTAGAGACTCCAGGCGATTTAGAACGTTGGGATGACTCTGCCCCATGACTGAAACTAATCAAACTCCCGGGCCTTCTTGTTTGACGATGCTGCTAAATATGAGCGTGGACTCAAATAATATAAGTACCAAATTGTCAGCTGTCCGGTTCTCGCATAACATCGTTCGGTTGTACACCCGCCTCTCTGTGCATTTTGACGTGTGAATTGTTTTTTTTTGTGGCCCAAATTCCACGAGACTTGCAGTCGTTCAAACCTGTCACGCAGGGGGCCTTTCTTTGTGTGCCTTTGGGATAGGCCCAGGAGTCAGCAACCTGTGGTGGCTCTTTCACTTAGTCTCTCCCCTCCCTCGCCTTGCGGCTCTCCGAGTGCCCTCATTTTGCGGGCAGCCGTTTAAAAAAAAAAACAGCTAAATGTTAAACGTCATTTATCGTAACGATAATTTATTAAATATGGCACGGGGAATGGGGCTCACGCTATGGAATGTCTTGATGACACCAGAATGTACAGCGGTCAAACTCCGTCGGTAAGGAATAACTAAAGGGGTGAAACAAATAGACGCAGTTTATTCCATCACCTATTTTGTTTTTTTATCAAAGTCAGAATGCGTGTTGTCATCTGCTGTATACCCAGTGCCGCGTTTGTGAGCTCTGTGGCAGTTGAAATAAGGGGGGTAAGTTTCTTAAATTCACCCCCCCGAACCCCCACTCTGTCCTCTATCCACCCAGCAAAATAAATGATGTACTCACTCCACAGCTAGCCGGCCGCGATCGGCTAGCTGCGATCGGCTAGCCGGTCGCGTATGTCGGTGTAAAGTGTGTGGGTCCTCCTCCCTCTTGCAAAAAACTTTGGTCAGCGTTGGAGGTGTAGGCCAAAGTAGCCCCCCCCCCCCCCCCCACAGAGCTCCCTCTCACGGGGAGGCCGTTTCCCCCAGCAGCTGCCCCAGAATGTACATTTGTCAGGTGCCCGCACCTCTACAATTGTAGAGGATGGTCGGGACGTCCTCACACACAAACGCCACGCAACCTCGGGTTAAGGGTCAGGCGGTCGCGGGAGCACTGCCGTGCACGACACACACAATGCGACGATTTAGTGGAGGACACTCCTGATCGTAGTGGTGCGAGAAGGATTAACAAAGGGTGGGAAAAACCGAGAAGGGGATTGGCGTAATAGAGAACGGAGTTGGAGGGTTTCGGGGTTGGTTTTTGTTGACGAGTGGAAGCGTGGTGTGAGTTTGCCTCGACAATAAAGATCCTTCTTAACCCAGCTCAAGTCTCCTCTTCACAATCATTTGAGTGGCGCATCTGTCAATGGATCACCGTGTATAATAATAACAATTCTAATATTATACGTGTGTGTGAGTGGTGAGCGGTATAGTGTGGCGGTGAGGTCGCTGCCCTACGAACCCGGCCACCAAAGTTCGATTTCCCCCCTCAAGGCCAACGCCAGTGAACATTATCTGAACCGGTCCTGGGCCTCCCCTAGGTCGACTCAGCCTTAAACGAGTACCCGGTGCGGTGTGTAAAAAAAAACATCGGCGCTGAGGGGGGGGGGGGGTTCGGGGGAAACAAAGGCGACCGGGCGTGGTGCTGGCCACCCACCCACGCTCGTGTGCCCTGCTCGCTAACGGCACTTGCCCGAAAACAGTTCTGTTCAGACGATACGGCCGATCTTTGTCTTTGCGGGCGAAGGTGACGAAAGCCGCTGTGTGCCGCGCTTTTACCTTGCGAGAGACGAGCACAGGTGAGCAGCAGCAGCAGTGGTGGCAGGTACAGATGCATGGCGTCACTTGCTCCCTGACTCCTCAACACACACACACACACGAGACCAGATGCAAAACGAAGAGCGAGCTGACTGCGACAGCAAACTCTGTCGACTAATTCTGTTTGTGGTCGCCGACTCTTAGGCAACGACCCCCCCCCCTCTCGCTCCACAGTCCTTATCAGCAGGAACCAGAAATTGTTTAAGTTAAGCCATTTTTCGATGTGAAAAAGCACGGCGTATGGGGGCCTATGAATGGCATGCGTTAACCGAGTACGATGTACACGAGTCATACAGGGTGATTCAAGAATTGTTTTAACACTTCTGAGACCACATGGAGAAGATTCCAGGCACGCGTTGGCAATGATGGCGAACAAGTGGAGACTCTTTGACTTTTTGAAGCTATTACCGTTACATTTGTTATCATGTTACAGTGTATTGTCAGTTATTTTTCCATAAAAAAAACAATAGTTCCATTTAAGTGTAAGCATTTTTTGAAGCACCCTGTATGTCGACCAAACATTACGACTGCTGCTGTGGTGTATAGCTATGAGTACACTAGACTAGAGTTCGCTGGTTCAATGCCCCGGCAGAAACAATTGACTAGGTTCTAAATTCGCACCCTCCCCTCTCCTCCGCGTTTCTATCTAACCAGCAGTATAATCATAACAACATATGAATGTTTAGTTTTTTTATATATATATGTGGAGATATGGAGAAGTAGAGTCATCGTTCATGCAAATTGCATCTCACAATCGCAGAGTAACCGCAGAAAAAAACGGGAAACCGGCAGCTGCCCAGCCAGTGAGCCAGCCAGCTACCAACAATTGCCCAAGATCTGCGGTTCTCTAGGTCAATGTTTATACATTTGGAAGAGAACCAGAGCGCCCCAGATAACGCCCACGAGCGAGAGTGGTAGAGCACTCTACCCTATACAGAGTGAGAGATCAACTCTATCCCATACAGAGTGAGAGATCAACTCAACCCCATACAGAGTGGGAGATCAACTCTATCCCATACAGAGTGGGAGATCAACTCTATCCCATACAGAGTGGGAGAGCAACTCTATCCCATACAGAGTGAGAGATCAACTCTATCCCATACAGAGTGAGAGATCAACTATATCCCATACAGAGTGGGTGAGCAACTTTATCCCATACAGAGTGAGAGATCAACTCTATCCCATACAGAGTGAGAGATCAACTCTATCCCATACAGAGTGAGAGATCAACTCTATCCCATACAGATTGGGAGATCAACTCAACCCCATACAGAGTGAGAGATCAACTCTATCCCATACAGAGTGGGAGATCAACTCAACCCCATACAGAGTGAGAGATCAACTCTATCCCATACAGAGTGGGAACGCACGTGAGGTGACGGATAAACCTGTGAACTTGTATCATACGTGAGAGTCACTGTTGAAAATCTTGCCGTGTGAATCTGTCCGTATAAATGAACTACAATAACATTTTAATCTACATTGGAACCGAGAGCGAAATTAACGACCTTTGTAAAGTCAGTGCTCGTAACCAATGCGGGTTTCCAAGTTTCAGTTTAATTTATTAGGTATAGCCCTGTGAGCCATTCGGCTCTTGAATCGGGTGCAACCGCAACAAACAAAAGACAAAAACATGAACAAGAAAACATCTTAAAATGACTATGTGACTATGTGCAAACAGAAAATCCAGGAAAAAACGGCAAAATATTCCACAAAAAGCGTCGTACACCAACGCTAGAGTAGCCAGCGACGGCGACCGCATCGCCCCGCGCACGCAGAGCGCCCGTTTACATGTAATTTGCATTTTCTTGCAGTTCCTAGCTACTAAATGATGGCTCACAAAGTAGTGAGAAATATTGATGCTCATCATTCATACATTTAGTCATCAGAAGCCATGTTGGGTCAAGCGGGGGTAACGCCTCGTTTGTAAGTTCAACAAGGGGGGGGGGGAGAGGGGGGGCTACAGGTTTGCCGAGAAAGGTTGAGAACCAACTGGGGCATCTAAACCGGTCCCCATGCAATCGGTCCACGTGCAATTGGTCCCCGTTAAATCGGTCCCCGTGCAACCGGTCCCCGTGCAACTGATCCCCGTGCAATCAGTCCCCATGCAACCGGTCCCCGTGCAACTGGTCCCCGTGCAATCGGTCCCCATGCAACCGGTCCCCGTGCAACTGGTTCTCATGCAACCGGTCCCCATGCAACCGGTCCCCGTGCAACCGGTCCACGTGCAACTGGTCCCCATGCAATCGGTCCCCGTGCAACCGGTCCCCGTGCAACCGGTCCACGTGCAACTGGTCCACATGCAACCGGTCCCCATGCAATCGGTCTCCGTGCAACCGGTCCATGTGCAATCGGTCCCCATGCAACCGGTCCCCGTGCAATTGGTCCCCGTGCAACCGGTCCCCGTGCAATCGGTCTCCGTGCAACCACCCTGCAGGCCACCATCGCCAACCCGCACGGACCCCCGCGGTGAAGTATGGCTAAACAGCCCCAGCGACGTCACAGCCGATGGGAGAGGCCTTCATCCAGCAGTGGATGTGAGAAACAAGGGGGCTGTAACATAAGAATGGTGGTGGTAGTGGTGTAAGAGTCGTGCCTCGCGGCAAGATGGCCGCCAAGGTAGATGCCCGACTCGGGCGCCTTTCTGTGTGATGTTTGTGTGTCCTCCCCCTGCAGTGCGTGAGTGTGTGTGTGATGGTGAGTGGGTAGATGAGTGAGTGGGTGGGTGAGTGTGGGAGTGGGTAGATGAGTGGGTGGGTGAGTGAGGGAGTGGGTGAGTGGATAGATGAATTGAGTAGGTGGGCGGGCGAGTCGGCGAGTGGGTAGATGAGTGTGTGTGTGATGGTGAGTGGGTAGATGAGTGAGTGGGTGGGTGAGTGAGGGAGTGGGTAGATGAGTGGGTGGGTGAGTGAGGGAGTGGGTGAGTGGATAGATGAATTGAGTAGGTGGGCGGGCGAGTCGGCGAGTGGGTAGATGAGTGTGTGTGTGATGGTGAGTGGGTAGATGAGTGAGTGGGTGGGTGAGTGAGGGAGTGGGTAGATGAGTGGGTGGGTGAGTGAGGGAGTGGGTGAGTGGATAGATGAATTGAGTAGGTGGGCGGGCGAGTCGGCGAGTGGGTAGATGAGTGCGTGGGTGGGCGGGTGAGTGGGTAGATGAGTGAGTGGGTAGGTGAGTGGGTGGGCGGGTGAGTGAGTGAGTAGATGATGTTAGTGGGTAGATTAATGAGTGGATAGATGAATGAGTGGGTGGGTGAGTGAGGGAGTGGGTAGATGAGTGGGTGGGTGGGTGAGTGAGTGGGTGAGTGGGTAGATGAGTGCGTGGGTGGGCGGGTGAGTGGGTAGATGAGTGAGTGGGTAGGTGAGTGGGTGGGCGGGTGAGTGAGTAGATGATGTTTGTGGGTAGATTAATGAGTGGGTAGATGAATGAGTGGGTGGGTGAGTGAGGGAGTGGGTAGATGAGTGGGTGAGTGGGTAGATGAACGAGTGGGTGGGTGAGTGGGTGGGTGAGTGGGTGGGCGGGTGAGTGAGTGGGTGAGTGGGTGGGTGAGTGGGTAGATGAACGAGTGGGTGGGTGAGTGGGTGGGTGAGTGGGTGGGCGGGTGAGTGAGTGAGTAGATGATGTTAGTGGGTAGATTAATGAGTGGGTAGATGAATGAGTGGGTGGGTGAGTGAGGGAGTGGGTGAGTGGGTAGATGAGTTGAGTGGGTGGGTGAGTGGTTAGATGAGTGGGTGGGCGGGTGAGTGAGTGGGTGAGTGGGTAGATGAACGAGTGTGTGGGTGAGTGGGTGGGTGAGTGGGTGGGCGGGTGAGTGAGTGAGTAGATGATGTTAGTGGGTAGATGAATGAGTGGGTAGATGAATGAGTGGGTGGGTGAGTGAGGAAGTGGGTGAGTGGGTAGATGAGTTGAGTGGGTGGGTGAGTGGGTAGATGAGTGGGTGGGCGGGTGAGTGAGTGGGTGAGTGGGTAGATCAGGGGTCCTCAAACTTTTTAAACAGGGGGCCAGTTCACTGTCCCTCAGACCGTTGGAGGGCCGGACTATAGTTTAAAAAAACTATGAACAAATTCCTATGCACACTGCATATATCTTATTTTGAAGTGAAGAAACAAAACGGGAACATATACAATATTTAAAATGAAGAACAAGTAAAGTTAAATCAACAAACTTGCCAGTATTTCAATGGGAACTATGGGCCTGCTTTTGGCTAATGAAATGGTCAATGTCCGGTTCCATATTTGTCACTGCTAGTCGTAACAAGTGATGCAAGTGTGCATCCGTTAGTCTAGATCTGGTTGGAGATTTCAAATGTTTCATTCTGGAAAAAGTCTGTTCACAGACATAAGTGCTGTCAAAGATGGTTGCCATTTTGAGTGCATGGTTCCTGAGATGATGATATGTCTCAGAGGGGAGAGATGCATAGAAATTATGAAGGCTGCTTGACTTGAATGCGTCTTTCAGAGAGTCACAATTCTGCAGTTCAGCCAGTTCCATTTGGTAAATTGTATTCACATTTTCAATGTCAATAGAAAATGGGTTACGGAAAAGCTGTATGTCCTGTTCATGGAGATGAAGCTCTTTAAATCTAAATTGGAACTCCTTTTGCAATTTTTCCAGTGAATCCACACATGTTTTGTTTGGGAATGCAACCAATGGTTTTTCCGCTAACAGATTTTGAGTTGTGGGGAGATGGCAGAAGTTTTCCTCCTTCACTTGTTTGATGAGGAGGCCTAATTTTACTTCAAATGCTTTGACATGTGATTGCATATCACAGATGAGCTTCCCCTTTCCTTGAAGTTGCACATTGAAACTGTTGAGTAGCTCTGTTACATCTGTCAGAAAGGCAAGGTGCCATTTCCATTCTGCATCATTGAGCTCTGGTACGTTTTTGTTTTTTTTAAAGCAGAAAAGCTGTAATCTGTGGAAGTAAGTCATAGAAACGTTTCAAAACTCTCCCTCGACTCAGCCAACGGACTTCTGTGTGATACAGAACATCTTCATAGTCAACATTTAGCTCAGACAGAAATTCCTGAAATTGTCTGTGGTTTAGTGCATGAGCTCTAATGAAGTTAACACAAGATACCACAAATTTCATAACAGAGTCCCACTTCAGTGATTTACTACACAGCGCTTGTTGGTGGATGAGGCAGTGTATGGCTATTGGATGAGAATGGTTATGTTTGTCCATCTCTTGGTTAATGCGAGCAATTACTCCTTTCTTAGACCCCACCATGCTAGGAGCACCATCAGTTGTCACACTGGCTAGTTTAGCCCAGTTCAGCTTCAAACCATTCACAGTTTGGCAAACCTTTTCATAGATATCCTCTCCTGTAGTTGTTCCTTTGATGCTTTGCAGTGCAGCAAGCTCTTCTGTGACTTCGAAATAGTCATTCGTCCCACGAATAAAAATTAGAAGTTGTGCAGAATCACGAACATCATTGCTTTTGTCGAGTGCCAAGGAAAAATAGGAAAGTTTTTTTGTGGAGTTTTGCAAATGCTGATGCAAATTGTCTCCCATTTCTTCAATCCTCCGTGTAATTGTAGGTCCTGAAAGACTCACTGTACTAACTAAATCGGCCTTCTCTGGACACATCTCTTTGGCAACAGAAAGAAGGCATTCTTTAACAAATTCTCCCTCCACGAATGGTCTGCCAGTGCACGCTATTAGCTTGGCAACTTGAAAACTTGCTCGCAGTGATGAAATATTTAGCTGCTTCTGCTTCACAAAAGTATTTTCCTGAGTTGTTAATGTATTTTTCAGTTTTAATATTTTATCTTTTCTCACTTCTCCGACCAAACAATCATATTTATTTTTATGTTGAGTTTCATAGTGTCGACGTAAATTGTATTCTTTGAGCACAGACACTATATTCTGGCATATCAGACACACAGCTCTTTCCTTGTACTGCATGAAAAAGTAATCATAAGTCCACTGTTCTTTGAATATCCTACACTCCGAGTCAATTTTTCTCTTTCTTGACATCATTGTTTCCTAGGTAGTCAAAATTGCTATTAGTAAAATACCAATATATATACAGCGCTACAAAAACAATATACCAGCAATAACTTTGCCCACACAGAGACATACAGACTGCACTGCCCATCAATGCAGTCTGATTGGGGGGAACTCCGCCCCCTCTCCCTCTTCCACCAATGACCGTCCTTCTCATGTAAAAAAAAGTAACAGACAGGCAGCGGCGGCAAAAACACCCGGCGGGCCGGATAAATGTCCTCGGCGGGCCGCATGTGGCCCGCGGGCCATAGTTTGAGGACCCCTGGGGTAGATGAACGAGTGGGTGGGTGAGTGGGTGGGTGAGTGGGTGGGCGGGTGAGTTAGTGGGTAGATGAAGTTCGTGGGAAGGCGAGTGAGTGGGTAGGTGAGTGAGTTGGTGATTGGGTAGAGTGAGTGGGTGGGCGGGTGAGTGTGTAGACGAGTGAGTGGCTAGGTGAGTGAGTGGCTGAGTGTGTTGTCGTGGACCTGTAGTTGTGTTGGTTGAACACATTGTGGGTGCCATGCAACTGTCAGTCTGGAAGATCAAGTCTTCAACATGAGTTAAGTTCATGGGAACGGTGATCATGGCAACAGTCGTAGCTATAGACGAGTGGTAAGGAACGATAATGTAGATGCAGCCAGTGGATATGTGGTGCGCGTAAATTAATTTTCCATAAAATTTGGGGCCCTTTGGCCTGCTTGGGGCCTCGGGCTTTGTTTAGTATCCGCTAGCGCTTAGCGCCAGCACTGCTTGCGTTCGTCCGGGTGCTGCGAGCCGACCCTGACCTCAAGTCGAACTCAAACTCTGCCTCGCTCGGCGGCTAATGTGCTCGCACAGCGATGTGTACACCGGTGCTGTCAAACGTGACCCCCCCCCCCCGCCGCCGCCGCCGAACAAATAGCAGATACTTTCATTTCGGATTAAACAAAGTATTTGTACGAGCCGTGAGCTCTTGGCGTGCGGTTTACGTGTCAGTCCAGGTAGAGAATGGCAAATATCGGAAAGTTAAATATTTAGTGTGTTGTTTGCCTTGAAGGGACGGTGGCGGTGTTTTTGGGAGGCTTTCATCCAGCAGTGGTGGGATGATTTGGGAGCGGTGGTGCAGTGGTTGCCGCACTGCACTGTGGCGTGCACAGCCACCACCCAAGTTCGATTCCCGGCCACGCCGTGCGTTGCCTTGCTTTCAGCAACCCACATTGACCTGCGTGGTGAAGTCGTCAGGCGAGACAAACCCCATGGGGAGGCTTTCATCGAGCAGTGGAATTACATATAAGCTAAATATAGAATTGTGAAACTACGATATATTAACCACTGTGGCTAAGTCGTGACCTATTTCAAGACGATGAAATGCAAAAATTAAAATATATTTGGAGTCCATCGGCCTGTTGGCCTTGGAGACTTATGTTAAATGAATATATTATCTTGTATTCAATTAGCGCTTTTATCCAAGCCGCTTCACAACAGTTCTGAGTGGTACAATAAGGGTAACTAAAATGATACGGTGAATAGGGATGGAGTATATGGTGGACGGATCGTGGGTACCGGAATTATGGGGGGTGCCTAAGGATGGGGGGAAGGATGGGCCAGGGAGAAGAGGTGGGGGAAAACTTAATTTGGAGCTTTCGTGACTGCAGGAATGATTCTTTGGTTCTTTCGGTAAAGTCACGTATCAAGATAAAATAATAAATTAAATTAAATACTAGCATACGACGTTTCTATTGCAACACAAGCAATCATCATCAGGTATAAATGAAATAGAAACACAAATCTAGTATACTTAGAAATGTAATGTAATACAACAGAGAGTCGGAGAACATAACAATCAACACCCTACCTGGTTGATTACGTTCTTCCTGAGAATGCTACATTTGAAGAACGTAATCAACCAGGTAGGGTGTTGACTGTTATGTTATCCGACTCTTTGTTGTATTACATTACATTTCTAAGTATACTAGATTTGTGTTTCTATTTCATTTATACCTGATGATGATTGTTTGTATTGCAATCGAAACGTCGTATGCTAGTATTTAATTTATTATTTTATCTTTATACGTTACTTTACCGAAAGAACCCAAGAATAAGAGGTGGACGCCTTGAGGGGGGAGCGGAAACGAGACAGGGAGGGTGTCTTACTCACGTCTTTCCGGCAAAGGGGCCTCCGCTTGGCAGTAACGCAGAGAGTAGCTCTGGAGGGTATTTTGGCCTACTCTTCCACGTTTTGCAAGAGGTGGCAGTAGCGACACCAAACCCAACCAACTGCAGGCGACCTGCAGTTCGATCAACGACGGTGAATCAGAGGTCGCAAACGGGTTTTGATTTTTTACCCGTACCCGTACCTGGCCGCACCAGGGTCGCAAACGGCGACCCGTACCCGTAACCGGCTGGGTACGGGTACCCGTTCCTTACCCGTACCCGTACACTACCCGAAATGAGTGACAAACGGCTACTCACCAGTGACTCACGGCCTATCCGTACCCGTACCCGGCCGCACCAGGGTCACAAACGGCTACCCGTACCCGGCCGGGTACGGGTAGCAGGGTATCGGGTAGGGTACGGGTATCGGGTACCCGGTTACGACCTCTGCGGTGAACCCACTCACGCTGCTGGGTGGACAGAGGCGACTGCCGAGAGATTTAGACAAATCGTCTCCGTCGCTTGAAGCCGTCGACGTTGCAAACTGTCGGATCGCGCCACGTGCTGGGGACGCCATTGGCAGGGCGCGCGAGGCGGAGATGCTCCACGCGAATGTTTACACGCGGCAATACGCGACGAGAAGAGTCGCTTCAGAAGTAGTTCTTTGACATCCCCTTCCGCGTGCCCGTCGCCTGGCACGTTGGTTCACGACCAGCTGGCGGGAGCTCCGCGTGGACTTGGTTCCTTGGCCACGTGACCTCGGAGAGCACAATTGAGATTGCGAGAGGGATAACAGTTCTATATTTGAAGCTTTCGTGACTGCAAGGATTCATATTGTTAGGTTTTCTTCGGTAAAGTCACGTAGCTAAAAAATTAAATGAATAAAAGTAAAATAAAAAATAAAAATCACGACGTTTCGGAGGCTACACAAGCTATAGCTTGCAACACAAGCTTCCGTCTTCAGGTGGAACCGTCACAGCACGATAGCTTGATTCGGCTATAGCTTAATACAGCTATCGTGCTGTGACGGTTCCATCTGAAGACGGAAGCTTGTGTTGCCTCCGAAACGTCGTGATTTTTATTTTATTTTACTTTTATTAATACAATTTTTTTACCTACGTGACTTTATCGACAAAACCTAAGAATAGGGATAACAGTGTCAAATAACAAGCCAACATTCGTGTGACGTCGTTCTTAAAATGAAACGCAGTACCGTGCCTTAATGTAGCTGGGCACGTGGATCCGATGGGTTCGACTCCGTCAGAAATGTCACCGTTGCATCTGAGGGCGAACGAGAGGTCGGTTTGAGTTGGAGACG
Organism: Lethenteron reissneri; assembly: GCF_015708825.2. Taxonomy (NCBI): domain Eukaryota; kingdom Metazoa; phylum Chordata; class Hyperoartia; order Petromyzontiformes; family Petromyzontidae; genus Lethenteron; species Lethenteron reissneri. The sequence goes on along the minus strand of NC_083825.1, from coordinate 4,574,589 downwards.
GCTGCTGTGGCTGTCACTCGGTGGGCCCACGATTGCCCGACCATCTCGATGCGCAAACTCCTGCGGCAAAAATAATGATTACGCTGCACTTTGATGTTTCAAGTTGGGGAGACTGCGACCCCCCCGCCCCCTCCCCTGATCAAAGGAATGAAGCTGCCCCCCTCCTCTCCCCCCCCTCGTGGTCGCCCCCCCCCCCCCACCCCGTGATCCGTGAATCACACAAATCACTAGAGACACGCGCCGGTTGTATGGCAGCCAAGAGCAGTTGATGCAAATGTTATCGGAAGAGGTCGCACACTGTCCTTCGCTCGGCTATGGGGCCGTCCATAAATGACGCCACGCACCTAGGGGGGGGGGGGGTCAGACATTTGTGACGATGTGTGACGAGGGGGAGGGGTGAGAATTGTGACGTCACATCAAAATGCGCAACTTTAAATAAATATAGACAACACGTTCTACTTAATTAAATATACTATTTAATACATGTTTTCTCCTACAGCATCAGAGTGCAGCGCCACATTAAATACGCACTACAATGACAATAGTTTAAAGCGATTTGAAGCATGTTTTATTTTGGGGGGGGGGGGGCAGAGCTTTGTGACGTCATATTTGAGGGGGGGTCTGACTTTTTGTGACGCCGTGTGACGAAGGGGGACGGGGGGTCAAAAATCGGCCAAAATCGCGTGACGTCATTTATGGACGGCCCCTATGATTCGGTGATGAATGAATCAATGAAATAAATCTCTGACATGCTTGCTTATCGCCAGAGGGCGCCATGCGTTGATGGTTACAATGAGCGTTCACTCTTCCACTGCGGCTTGCCAGACGGATCTCCGTGGGTTCTCTGTGTAGTGTTGTAAAGGACGGACTTCTAAACTTCTTTATGGCACACACTGTTTATTATCTTAACACACAGTCCCTATCACACAAAGGGGCTAATATGGTCCCCTCACCCGTTACCCTGAGGAGACACAGCCTCTGGACCTTGCAGGCTGTCTAATCTCCCTGCTCTCCCAGCGTCCTCTGGCTGGACCTAGGGGATCTCTCCCCGATCACTGGTTACTCTGAGCCCGAGCCCTGACAAGGGCTGGAGGGCTTGGTCCAGGGTCCTAGATGTCTTCGGGCGACTTGGGTCTTCGTGTAGCAGAACTGGCCAAGAGCTCTCAGCGCTCTGGCTTTTATACCTGTTCGTGGCCGGGTTGTCCAATCCCCGGCCACCTTGTGGGACCCTCCGATTGGTCCTTCCCAATCTGGCGTTTGGATCCTACCTCACCCCATTTGACCCTGGCCGTTTGATTGAGCGGGACAACCTTCTTCTTCTTGGTTCTTTCGGTAAAGTCACGTAGAAGGGAAGTAATAAAATAATAAAAATAAAACATAATAAATATTATTCTCACGACGTTTCGGCCACAACGCAAGCAGCCGTCCTCAGGTGAAACACCAGGTCCGTCGAGGCGACAGAGTCTGAATGAAACAGCACACGAGCTTGGAGCATATATATAAGCTGGGACAACCTTGTTTGCGATCCGCTCTCTCACAGTTTGCGAAGAGCGAGTAGTTAACACCACTACATCTGTATCGTGTCTCTGTGGGTTCATAGTTGGACTCGCTCGGCCACAATCGCACTACTGTTGTGGCTTGTGAGCTTGGAGACTTTGGTTATTTGGCCCTGAGAACTCTTGTTTAAGGGCGCTTTATAAAATTACAATTATTATTGAATGAGAAAAGTGTTCACTGACGGTAACCCAGTAAGCGTGCCGCGGCTGGACCAACGTTCTCTAAGCGCTCCATCATTGCCGTACTGGGTAGGCGTGTAACGGTGCATCGAGTCGTCCATTGATATCCATTGCACGTGCGGTGAATCGTGCATTACTCGATTGTCCAGGAAAGCCTCACTGAGTCTCGTGGCTCTTATTCAGAAGGGTCCTGCCAAGATGCAAGTTTTCATAGGAGGGTTGTGGGGGGGGGGGGGTGGGGTCAGTGGGTGGGGGGGTCAGTGGGTAGGGGGTCAGTGGGTGGGGGTGTGAGTGGGTGGGGGGTGAGTGGGTGGGGGGGGGGGTGAGTGGGGGGGTGAGTGGGTGGGGGGGTGAGTGGGGTCAGTGAGTGGGGGGGGGGGGGTGAGTGGGTGGGGGGTGAGTGAGTGGGTGGGTGGAGGGAGGTGAGTGGGTGGAGGGTGGTGAGTGGGGGGGGGGGTTTCGTGGGGATGGAGGTGAGTTGATGGGGGGGGGGGGTGGATGGGGGGTGAGTGAGTGAGTGGGTGGGGGGTGAGTGAGGGGGTGAGTGGTTGGAGGGGGGTGAGTGGGTGGGGGTGTTAGTGGGGGTGAGAGTGAGTTAATGGGAGGGTGAGTGGGTGGGGGTGGGGCGATTATTGCCCAGTGTCATCCCAATCGAGTAATTTGCATGTAAATTATAACACGCAATTGTCGCGTATAAAGCGAATTAAATAAACAACGCAAAGTACAGCCTGGTCCAGATGTATTGTGACCCCTTCGCCAATTTCATTGAACCCGAACATTTTCTTTTTTACTTTGCAAATTAATTTCTGTTTTAAATAAACCTTACTTAAAAATATATATGAAGTTTCAGTGAATTAAATGGGGACACAAGACACCTGGACCACCCTATGGTCTGACACTGGTGAGAGAAGGCCATGAAGAAGGCCGTCTCTGGTGAAGGGCAAACAAGGCAGAAATTATCAGAGCATGTTTGTTTGCATGTTCACCACTGTGTGTGGTTAATGGATACTTAATGCCTTGCACACTTACCTGCATTTCCCATGGGTATGCTGTATTCCTCTTGATATGAAATTATTTTGTCAAGGCGCACCCTTTCACCCCCCTCTTCCAACCCAGCTTATATATATGCTCCAAGCACGTGTGCTGTTTCATTCAGACGCTGTCGCCTCGACAGACCTGGTTTCACCTGAGGACGGCTGCTTGCGTTGTGGCCGAAACGTCGTGAAAATTATTTTATTATGTTTAAATTTTATTATTTTATTATTTCCTTTCTACGTGACTTTACCGAAAGAACCAAGAAGATGAATCCCTGCAGACCCGAAAGCTTTAAATCGAAACCTCCCGTTTTATTGCCAGGAAGGGTAAAATCCTATTCATATATTGTTGCATCAGTTTGATACTTGGCAAAAACAAAGGTCCCATAGACACCACCCTGTATCTTGTATGCCGGTGATGCTGCCGATGCTGCGTTGGCAGTGGTGCACAAACCACAAATCAACAAATACTCACTCAGCACGTTCCTCAATTTACACCGTTCGGTGGAGTGGTTGGAAGTCCCTGGACCAAAATTCCACGAGAAATGACCTCCCCCCCCCCCCACACCGCCCCCACCCCTTCCCATCCCTGGTCAACCCATCCGCTCCCCCACTCCCTCGTCCACTAATCCCCCCCTCGCTCTCCGCCTCCTCCGCTCTCCTACCCCCCTGCGTGTCCTCTCTTAGAGGCCGAGGCGACGGCCAAGCGAGCGAGCGAGCCAGCGGAGATTTCGAGAGCGAGAGTCGAGCAGGACTGGGGCGCTTGTGCGAGGTCACGTGGGGAGTGAGTGGAAGGAGGTGGTGGACGAGAGTGGAAGGTGAGGGTCGAGGTTTCTGCCGCTGGACGAAGGCGATCATGTCTCCTGCACGCGGTCTACTGCTCGCCTGCCTCCTCTGTCTACACGCGCAATCGGTGAGTCGTCTTGGTGACACTGCCGTTCTGGAAGACTTTGCAGTTTTTTCCTGGGTTTTTCTGTTTGCGCATAGTCACATAGTCACTTTAAGATGTTTTCTTGTTCATGTTTTGGTTTTTTGTTTGTTGCGGTTGCACCCGATTCAAGAGCCGAATGGCTCACAGGGCTATACCAAATAAATGAAACTGAAAACTGAAACCAACCATTTTCAGCAGGATTATAAGACGCACTTTACCCTGTCTGTATTGGAACAGAAACGGCGTGGGTGAGCTTTAAAATCCAGTAAGTGTTTAGGTGCGTGCGTGTGTCTGACCTACGAAGCGGGCGACCCAATTTCGATTCCCGCTCACGTCCAAAACCAGTGACGATTATCTGAACCGGACCAGTGACGATTATCTGAACCGGTCCTGGGCCTCTCGTAGAACGACTCAGCCTCAAATGAGTACCTGGTGCTATGCGAAAACATCGCCACTGGGGAGACAAAGGCGGTCGGTCGTGATGCTGGCCACTCACCCCCTCCTGTAACGTTCCTGCCTTCGTAGGTGCTCGCTAACAGCACTTGCCCCCACAGTCTGTTAAAACGCTATACGGGGGGTCTTTGTCTGTGTGTGTCTGACCAGATTTGAAATTTTGTTGACATTGGGTACAAGTTCGGGGGTTGTGTAATACTTTCCAGTTCATGTTATAATCTGGAGAATACGGTCGTTGTTGGATTAGATCAGAGCAGGGGTGATAGGAAACCGTTTTCTGTATCGTTATCAGCAGCAGCAATGTAATCATGGTCATTACTCCCATGATCAACGCCACCATCACCACCATCACTGTAATTTCCAAGCCCTTCAGTGTAAAATTCAAGCTTCATTATTCAACTACAACCCAGCGTCTCTACTCCGAAGAAGACTTTTGTCTGACACGTGAAATACATCTTCTTACAGGGTACAGATTCTGTGAGAACAAAGGTGATCGGTTACTTAATTTTAGCAACTACCGTATCCTCCTGATTATAACGCGCATCGCAAAGTAACACGCTACCCGCGCAGTTGGCCACGTACGATAAGATTCACCCCTATCTCTTACCTTTAAACACATGTAGGGGAAGGGAATCATATAATCCGGAGAAGACAAAATCGGGCTCAGCTTAATAATTAGTTTTTGTGGAGAGATCCTTTGTTTATGATTTATATATTTCTAAAGTATTATAACTGGCCATGTAACAATCTATTAAAACGCATTATTACGCCCAAAATATATTATTGATCGAGTCGTCGTGTGATTGTTGATCGTTTATACAAGTGACATGCATCAACTTCATCATCATCATCAAATTTCTATTTAAAGCTTTCGTGACTGCAGGGATTCATCTTCTTGGTTCTTTCGGTAAAGTCACGTAGAATGGAAATAATAAAATAATAAAAATTACAACATAATAAAATAATTATTTTTATTTTTTTATTTTTTTATTACCGAAAGAACCAAGAAGATTCATCATCATCATCATCATTGCCAAACCATGCTCAATCTACTGCTGGATGAAGGCCTCCTCCACAAGCCCCCCCCCCCCCCCCCCCTGTCTCGCCACCTCTCACGGACTGTGGTTGGTTTGGCCCGGGCTGTTGAAGGGGGCTGCAACTCGTCTCGATACCCACAACGGGGGGCACCTTGCCTGGTATGAGTGCCGCTGTGACAGCCCAACAACCCACAGGGCTCCCGGGCACCGTGGCATATCGGTGGTGGGATGTGAACCGCCTCGCCTGGTGTGCGGGAGGTCGTGGGCTCAAACCCGACCCTGACACCTGCTGTATATTTGGAGTTTGTGTGTTTTTAAATCCTTTATATTAAGTTCGCTTGCTTGCTTGCTTGCGTGCTTGCTTGCTTGCTTACGACCGTGCAAACCTTTCGGTCGTTTTTTAACCCACTTCCCGTGATCCAATCGAGCTGACATTTTGCACACAGACTCGTTGTGCGAGACAATTCATGTTCGTGAAAAAAAAATTCCGAAATTTTACACTGTTTAGGGAAAACAAATTAAATATTTAATTACCAATTGTTTAATACTGCAGACAATCATCTGACCCATAGGTGGCAGCCATCTCAAGTCAGAGGACGAGAGGACTCTAGCCGCCACGCATATAAAGGATTTAGAGTGAAAAACTTTGTTTTTACGGGTTATACTTATTTTCTCTCCCTGTTGGCGCGTGGATTTTTCTCCGGGTCCTCCGTTGTTTTTTTTACCCTCCACTTTTAGCATCAACGTGTGTTTCGAGTATTTGGCTGCGATGCATTTCCACGCGATAAGCCACTTCGTTGAGCTTTCATTTGTGGCCAAGTCGCTTCTGACAAAGAGCTGTATATCTCACTGAGCCTTATCTGGTAAAATAAAATAAAAAGTTTAGAGTTTTACCAAAGCATTCTCTTCACCAAATCAAGGCGGTGTATCGTGGAGCAAGCCCCATTAAATCACGACCGCAACTCTAATAATACATTAAGATCACATTTAAAGTGGAAAATTTTTGTTTACACAAAATTGCCAATGCAGGGACCCTGATATACAATGCGGCTCGCTTTGGTAAACACTCATTAGGGAGGTATGTGAGTTCATTAGCTCTGATTAGAAAACACCACTGGCTCCTTACATGGCATCGGCGCTGCCAAGACATTTCGCAGAGGAATTACTTTTTTTTTCCTGATGTGGTGGTGGGACACAGTTCCCAAGCAAATTCATTATTTTACGAGAGCCCAGAGTCTTGTGAGAAGGCCCTCGCAAGCAGTGACCTTTTTGCTGCGTTCCCAAAAACAAACATGTATTATAAAACTCCCTATATACGAAATGCAATCGGGCAGCACAAAAAGTTAAAACACAGTAATGACCACCGAGGGAGGTCTCATCGTGAGGTCTTCTTAAGCCACACGATGGCCCCAAGAGTTGGCAGGAGTGAGCCATATGCATTGTGTGCGTCACGTGATGATGATCATGATGATGATGGGGAGCGGTGGTGTAGCGGTTAGCACGCCGCGCTACGAACCTGGCTACCCGGGTTCGATTCCCGCTCACGGGCCAACACCAGTGACGATTACGTGAACCAATCCTGATCCTCCCCTAGGTCGACTCAGCCTCAAATAAGTAGCTGGTGCGATGTGTCAACATTGCCACGAGGGAGACAAAGGCGGCCGGGCGTGGTGCTGGCCACCCCACCCGCTCGTGTGCCGTGCCGGCCTTCATAGGCGCTTGCCCCAACAGTCTGTTAATGATATACGTGGAATCTTGGTTTTTGATGGTGATGATGATAGTTTTCAAGTAATGTTCTGCAACGTTGGCATGTGGGTAGGCTCTGCCCGTCCGTTTGTTCGTTTCTGTAAAAGAGGGGTGAGGAGGGGTGGTGGTTCACGAAGACTCCATCTAATGACCCAGCACGGTGAACCTACGGTCAGAACGCTCCACACACCCCCGTCCGTGACCTACACGGTAAACATCAATCGGTATTTTTGCCACAGCGGTGACCCAACAGGGGGTGGGGCAACATCTCAGCCACGCGCCAAATTCACGACCGGGGGGCGAAAGAGAAACGATTCCTGGGCAAACGCCGAGCAGTTGGCACCGCCGGGGGCCGCGGTTGTCCCCCAAGTGTTTTTGTATTTTTGTTGTTTGCGGCGCAAAGAGCCAAGCCAACATTGGATCTCGGCGGCGCTAATTTGATTCCCCGCCACACGAGGCTGGCCGGCTCCGTTTGCCGCGGTCACACAGCGGTGGCGGTGACCCATCCCCCCCTCTCCGCTCCATCGCTGTGTTGGTTTTTCACGTGCCGCCGCTGCCGCCGACAGCGTTTAACCTGCGTGCGGATCGCGAGTTGATGCCAATGCGGTGGGGGGGGGGGGGGGTGCGATGCTCGGTTTGTGAACCGCGCGGCGCTTCTGAAATGTTGTGAATTCGCGCAACGCCGCGAGCGACGCGCGTGACCCACGGGCTGCGCGCGCGCGCGCGTGCGTGCGTGCGTTTGGGCACCGTGCCGACGTTCATGTGTGCCCCCGACGGCCTGAAATGCTACGTGGTGATGGTGGTGGGGACCTTTCTATACCCCCGCCCCCGCCTCCCTGTTCTCCACTCACTCTCGCTTCTCTCCCTTTCTCTCTTTGCCCTCCCCCCCATGTGAACGCATCTGCCCCGAAGTGAGCTGCCAACCAAAAAAACAAATCGAGGCTATTCATAGACCGCCGTCGTTGTGGCGAACCTGCCAGAAGCAGCGTGGACGGCTGCTGCCTTTTATGTCGGAGCCGCAGAGGGGGTCGATGTGGGGGGTGGGGGGCTCTCGTACAGGAGTAGCAAGCAGGAGGAAAACACCACACGCACACAGAGCGCAACTTCGCAGACAACATTTTTTAAATGATCCCTGCAATAATAATACAAGGGGCGTGGAAATAGCCAGGGAGCAGAGTGATGTGGGTAGAGCGAAGCCAGGGAGCAGAGTGATGTGGGTGGAGTGAAGCTATAGAGTGATGTGGGTGGAGTGAAGCTACAGAGTGATGTGGGTGGAGTGAAGCCACAGAGTGATGTGGGTGGAGTGAAGCCACAGAGTGATGTGGGTGGAGTGAAGCTACAGAGTGATGTGGGTGGAGTGAAGCTACAGAGTGATGTGGGTGGAGTGAAGCCACAGAGTGATGTGGGTGGAGTGAAGCTACAGAGTGATGTGGGTGTCACGGTGTGCAGAGCTTCATTCATCGTGGAAGGTTCTCCAGGAGAATGACAATCTGTATTCATACTGGAGAGGAATCCGATGAGCTACGAAGCTCATTTTGCACAGATGTTCAGTAGGGGCGGTTAAGAACGTTACGAAAACAACCAATACAACAAACACGATACGATTGGATGGGAACAACAATTCTGCAGCGCTGCCCCGGACAGCTCCAGCTGACATGACACCTCCCTGGAGCTGTGCGGGTTGTAGGTTTCAGGTTTCAGTTTCATGTATTAGGTTTCACCCCGTGAGCCATGCGGCCCTTGACTCGGGTGCAACCGCAACAAGCAAAAACACGCACAAGAAACATCTTAAAGTGACTACACGCAACAGAAAAATCCCGATAAAAAACAGCAAAGTCTTCCAGGAACAACACCGTATATCAACGCTGTGTGCAAAAATCCCAGTGGGATGCAAGGTACGAGCCCAGCGCGCGCTGAGGTCAATGTGGACGCGTGTTGAGGTTCCACCGTCCTCTGCATGGAACGGATCGCGATTCTGCGTGTCCAAGAATATGGTCGACGGTTCGGGCATCGGCGTTAGTCATCTCGAGTGTGCGACTGTGAACAGACCGCACGACACGCAACCACGCAGTGTCCGAGACGCAAATATACGAAGGAGACATCAGCAGCAGCGATGATGATGCCACTAACTCCGCTGCCTCCCGACGCGGTGGTCTGGGCCCTGACCACCTGAATGCGAAATTGTAGTTGTGTTGCTCTGCGTCTGCGATCAGCAGCCGTACGTACGACAAGAAGCATAATAAGATTATCATCCTCTTAGGTTGTTGCCGGTAAAGTCACGTAGGTAAAAAAAATACTAAAAGTAATAATAAAATAATAAATCACAACGTTTAGGAGGCAACACAAGTCTCCGTCATCAGATGGGACCGTCACAGCTAGATTTGCTGTATCAAGTGAGGCAGAGATTCCAAGATACAAGTTCTTAAATACAAGTTAAGGAGGGAGGGAGGGGCTTATCTGAATGTGGTGGTCAATGAAAGGAACGTATTGGGAGGGGGGGGGGGCTAAAAGAGAGTGAATGTGGAACTGTTGGTGCACCTGCTGGTGCACATACTAGAAGAGAACGAAAATGCCCATGTTGTTTAACCCAGTGTTGGTTGACAATCAAATACAAAAAGGAGAGTACTGTTAAACGCTGGGGATGTTAACACTCGGTAAAGTAAAATAGTGCCTGTCAAATAATATGGTCCAAAAATGTGTAGTTAAATCGAAAAGATTATCATCGACAGCCATGATCGATCCACTGCTGAATGAAGGCCTCCCCGAAGCAGTTGGAGCATCTGCTTTAACTCCCTGCTCGTGTGGGCGGGTGTCATGTCGAACGCGAGTTCCTAAAGTTGTAGAAATGGCATCGCTTTGGACGAAACCACCACGGCGTCGCCGTCCCAGCTCGGATGAGAGAGTCCGAACCACAGTGGCTAATTGCTTCTAGATTTGAAGCTTTCGTGACTGCAAGGATTCATACTCTTAGTTTTTTCGGTAAAGTCACGTAGGGAAAAAAATTAATTAAATTTATTTTATTTCTATTATTACTTTTATTAATTTTATTTTATTTTTTACCCACGTGACTTTACCGAAAAAACTAAGAGTATATAGTGGCTAATTGGTTGATGCGTACGGCGCCTTGAATCCGTACGGCGTAGGCAGGACGGTTGTTCGCGTCGTTCTATCTGTCTCTCTCTCTGGTCCGCGAGGCGGCTGCGGGATTCTCTCCGCTGTTTATTTTCTGCGCTCGATCAGATTTCAATTTTCACGTTGCCATTCGCTGGACTACCAACAGCTGTCGAAAGCCCGTGCCTCCACACACCAGGGCTACGTGTGGGCCCCCCATACCAACCAAGCTCGTCATGCCCCCTCCATAACTACAATCACTCCATCGCCCCCACCACTATCTCTCTACACACACACCCCTCTCCATTTCACTCCCACCTCTCACTCCTCTCTCCCCATCCACCCCATCTCTCTCACTACCCCTCACTTTCTCCTAACCTCTCCATCCATCCATCCCCGCCCCCGCAATTATCTTCCTACACGACCCTTCCCCGTTCCTCATCTATCCACACATCGATCCCTTGAGCGCCAACTCCGATCGTGGAGGGGTTTTTGCGTTGCTAAAAAGTGACGGAGTGGCCTGCGTCGGTTTCATCGACTTTTTGCGGTCGCATCTTTTGCGTGGCAAAAAGGTCAGGAGGTCGTTGTGACTCACGCCCTGAATGCTGTGGACGCCACCATAACCTGCCCATCGATTCCGTCCATCACGCTCGAGCCCACAGCTGTTGCAAAGCTGACCTCTGAGGTTCATTCATCCATCAGCACCGTCTCGGTTTAGGTCTTCCCCTTGGTCACTGGACTCTGGATGCTACTCCAATGCCCAATTTGGTGACTTCCTCCTCATCCCTCCTCCCTCATCCTTCCTCCATCCTCCCTGCACCACGTGTCCCACCCAGCGGCACCTCCTCTTCATGAGTGTACCTTTAGTTTTACTGTCACATTCTATACCCAACTTGCAAGCTGTTTACCCAATCCTCCGCTATAGCGCCCCCCCACCACCCACTACAAATAAACCACAGTACGTCGCTCATCTCGTCAAGAACCATAAACCATCACGCGAAATCCGGTCATCCTCACAGCGGCTTTTGACTGTCCATCAAACAAAGGCGGCGGTCACCGCATCGCTTTGATGCGCTTCGGCGGCCGTCTGGAACGTTCTTTCTTCAGATAGTAGGAAGCTACTGGATCTGTGCACTTTTGAATCGAGGTTGAAAACCCATTTTGTTTAGAACTGCTTTGTGTGTTCAGTTTGTTGTCCTTCCCACACGCCTCTGATTAGCACGGTCGGCTACGTACGGTGGGAAAGAAGTTCTACATCGGTACATACGTACTTTCAGAACCTCTTCTTCACAATGACATTTAACAACATTTCCCGGCCACATTCCAGTCACAACCTCCAAAATTCTTAGCACTGATAGGTACTAAAAGGGCGGAATTTTATTTTGTACAAAGTAAATTCAGTGCGAACTTGGTGGATTTTAGATGATGATGATGATAATAATAGCATAAATGTTTTTTTTTTTGAAATACAAGGATTTGTTTAATCACATTAAATAATAAAACAACTAATTTTCAACCACGTGTTAGAAAGTTGATGGTCTCAGCCTGGAGACATCAATGACTGCACCAAAACAAACCAAAATCCATAAGCCCATGCATGACGCCACATTTCGTTTTTTGCACTTAACGTGGCCAAATTTCAGCTCTGAGATGTTACCGCCGTGAGTTCTGACCGCCGCGCAACAAACGAGCCATCCCAGAGCGGAGTGTGCGGGAAGTGTGTGGCTGCATTCTGCTGCGTGGAGAATAACAAGGCCACTTAAAAGATGTTGACTGGGTAAATCGTGTGAAGCGTTAACCGCTGTCTGCCACGCGGGGGGGTGGGGGTGGTAGGGGGGGGGGGACAAGCTGAGGGGGGTTAGCTGGGGGGATGCTGGGGGGTGGTGGGCGAAGCACATCCCTGCGATCATTCCCAATGGATTATGTATTTCATGACATTCAGCCGATAGCATAACAGGAATTAAACGAGCGGAGGGGAGGCGAAGGGGGGAAGCTGGGAGGGTGTGGGAAAGAAAGCTGCCTTGTGATGCCACGTGATATCTCGTTACAGCCACACAAACCCTTAGCTGACGCTGTGCCCAGCTGGCTTTCAAATCTCTCGATCCCTTGTAAGCCCCTTTGCCTTGTGTGGACGGTGTGGGTAAAATTAGCGGGACCGACTTCTTGTGCCCATTGCGGTTTTATTAAAATTGTTTTTGCTACTCCGCGTGACATGCTGTGGGGCTATTGCGTGCGTCCGTGCTGTGATGGTTTGCACGGCGTGGACTTGCAGTCAAGAGGTTGCTGACATTGATTCAAACTCCCGGCGCGGAAGTTGTAACAACGGTCCAGATTTCTTAAATCCCCTCCCACTCCCTCGAACCGACGTGATGTTATGATAATAGGGTTTTCCCCTTTCTGGCAATAAAACAGTGTGTTGAGATGTTAAAACACCAAACTGAAACCTTTGCAAGGAATAATTTCACTGCATTACCCACATATACTTGTGGTGAACATGCAAACAAAAAATCATGCTCTGACAGTATGTGCATTGTCTTTGAAACTGATGGGCCACACCAGACAGCTTTCTTTAGAGCCTAGTCTCAAACATTGTTCACTGTCAAACAGTGTTAACTGTTTGAGACTAGGCTCTAAAGAAAGCTGTCTCTGGTGTGAACCAATCAGTTTCACATACGGTCAAAACTACTAATAGTATTTTTATTTTACCAGGTAACGCCCACGGTGCTACACAGATCTGTTTCAGAAGCGGCCTAGCTATAACAAATGATAGATCAACGAAGTGGCCTATCGCGTGGAAATGTACCGCAGCCACATACTCTGAACGCATGCTTTTTTTTGATATGGAGAGAAAAAACCAGAGGACCCGGAGAAAAATCCACACCACCATGGGGAGAACGTGCAATCTCCAAATATACAGCAGCAGGCGTCAGCGTCGGGATCGAACCCATTTCTGCTGTATACCGGGCAAGGAAGTTAACATCTCCTAGCCACCGTGGCACTTATTAGGGATGATTACCGACGGACGGAACCGGTGATGGAATTGCAGCCGGAGCAGGGAATACACCCACGAGCGCAACCACCGCCGAGATGGAGCGATGAAATCAGTTTTGTGAGCCGGAGTGAGATGGGTTGTGGCATCGGATGACGATAGCATGGGGGAGGTTTTCATCTAGCAGTGGATTGACCATGGCCGAAATGATGATGATGATGACAGTAGTTCAATTTGTAACGCGCGCAAATTTGCAGACGTAGTGGCCGCAACTCAGAGGCGCGGAGCCAAGCTCAGAGTCGCTCTAAAGCATGATTGTAGAGGTGAGTTTTTAAGTCTCTCTTGAAGGAGTCGATTGAGGTGATGCTGCGAATGTGCAGAGGGATTACGTTCCAGACTGTTGGGGCTGCTACCGAGAAGCGGCGCATAGACGTGACCATCCTGGATCTTGGTATCAAGAGGAGGTCGTGAGTCGCGCTGCGCAGGCATCTGCCGTGTGCTGAGCTGCAAGTTGTCAATAATGAAGAAAGGTACGGCGGGCAGGCGGATGTAAAGGCATTCTGGCAGAGGCAGGCGGTCTTGTATGTGACCCTACTGGCGATGGGTAGCCAGTTGAGAGCACGGAGACAGGCTAGTGAGTCGAGACGGGGATGAGTGTGGACAATGACGACGCGTGCTAGGTTATTTTGTAGTGATGATGACAATATTAAGCATTGATTCATGGAAATGACATAAACATTTGGCCGGTCCTCAGAATAGCCTCAATTATTTTCCGTCCGCCCGTTGCCAACGTGGAAACCAGGGCCAGTGATCCGTCACGGCGAACGGATTCATCAGCGTCGCGTGACCGTTAGCCGGCATCGTCCTGCACAGGCGGCGGCGTCGTTTTCACAATGTTGGCCACGTGCGGCCAACCTACAAAGGGGTCAAACAGATGAAAATGTGTAACACGTAGGCGTTCACTAACGATATAATCCATAATACAAGCTTTTTGGGGGTTTAGAAACGTCGTACTCAGATTGTAAATGTTGTGGCTTGGTTCTCCAACACACCGGTATGCTGTACTAGTGACGAATTGGCACGTTCTGTTTACGTGACAACCCTTACTAATTGGCTGTGTTGGGTGGTGGCGGGTTTAACGACACATTTATATATGTACGCGATCTGACCCAAAAAACAACCTGTATTATGGAAGACATAAATGTTGCACGTGCCAGATCTGGGCTGCGAGGCACATTGGGCAGCTGGCTGGGTAACCAGCAGCCGTTGTCCAGCAGTGAATAGACCATGGCTGATGATGACGATGATGTATTAGTGGAAGGCAAGTGTTGCGGTGATGAGACCGCGTCGTGCGCAATCATAAAGAGGCGGGTTCAAATCCCGCGGTCGATAGAATGGGTGTCACTTTCTCGAGAAGGCAGTCGTGGTCTCATGGATAGAGTGGGCCCTGCTGTGGCAATGTGGAATTTACACCACTCGCTCGGGGGGGGGGAGTCTGTTAACAGAAGTTGAGCGTCGGCTCGGGATTAATTTCTCACTGAGTATTTTCTAAGTCGCGACTGGACTGGAGTAGGCGTCACGTGCCATTTTGAAAATGTTTTTTTTTTTCCCCCCGTGCTGTTGCTGAGCCAGAGAGACGCAACTGAGTTTAACCCCTTGTGCCACCCACTATCACGTGAGCATATCCACATGTCCCTCTGTCCACGCAACCCCTTGCCCCCCTGTTCCCATCTCGCCATACCCACATGCCCCCCTGTTCCCATGCTCCCCATGTCCTCATACCCTGCGTCCCCTTTGCCACCCGTGTTCCCACGTCCCCGTGTCCCCTTGTCCCAATGCCTCCACGTGCGTTGAACTTCGTTTTGCCACCGCGCGTAGACAAACCCGCGCTGCCACGACCTCCCCTTCTCCACGTTCCCATGCAACCGCGATGCCCGTTTAGTCCCCGCGTCGCAACGCCTCCTCATCACCGCGTACTGCTCCGTATCCCCATGGCACCCCCCCCCCCCATGCCCCCTTGTGTGCCAGGGCTCCGCAGGGAGGGAGACGAACGGGGAGCGTGCCCTCGCCAATGCAGGCGGCCGTCTCGTGCCGTACTACGGCCGCACCGAGCCAGGTAACCTGGGGCGGCTCCTGGGGAGGGACCGCCAATCTCACCGCGCCGCACGCAGACGCAGACGCCGTGCCCGGCCGCCTTTGTCTCCCCAGTGCTGATGCTTACACGCACACACACCGCAGCGGGTGATGCATTTCAGGCTGAGTCGACTTAGAGGAGGCCCCCAGGACCGCTTCGGATAATCACCACTGTTGTTGTTTTTGGCCGTGAACGGGAATCGAACTCGTGTTGCCGGGTTCGTGCTAACGGCTACACCCCCCCCCAACACACATTTATTCACCTCGGCGTATTGCGCAATACGGTAAAACTGAAAACATGTAAACACCCCCGTGCTTAGAAACGATGTTGACTTGGCAACCGCTCAAACTCGGCACTATTTCTCACGTTAATTTTGGATAACCTCGCAGGAGACCCATCGGCTCACGAATCTAAACGCTCCCAGCCGTGGCCACGGATCTCGTGGGGGATTATTGTGTCCGTCCGTCCGTCGTACATCCAAAAATGGGAGGGGTGGGGCTGGGTGGAGAGGGGAGGGTGTGGAGGGGCTGGGTGGGGAGGGTGGGGAGGGGCTGGGTGGGGAGGGGTGGGGCTGGGTGGGGTGGGGCTGGGTGGGGAGGGGCTGGGTGGGGAGGGGGTGGTCACCCCGTGGTGCCCTTATAAAACTCAACGTTTAACCTACTCACGCCGGCTTGTGCCCGCCCACACAGTCGGGCATATTTGCGGAATACACCACGCCGCCGTTGACCCTGGCCATTGACCTAGCAACCCAACGTTCCTACCAGCTCCCTCCGCAGGAATGTGTTTATACACATCTATGCCTATGGCCATATCGTTTTCAATGCATACTATCTTGCCAGACCACCGAGTATAAGACGGGTTGCTATAGGCTGCTGCGAGGCTACACATTGGCAGCACAGGGCAGTGCAGCGAATTTAATTGTTGGATGGTACCACTGCTCGGTCTATGCTTCCCACCTTCACCGATCGGCACTGACCAGCCTGGTGAAGTATGTTCAAACAATCCCACAGCCTAATTAATCATTGTTCTTAGTATTTCCATTTATGTAGGCTTGCAGGTACACGTGTGTGTGTATTTATAAATAGCGGTAGTGTAGTGGGTAGCACACTGACCTATGAACTCAGCTGCCTGAGTTTGATTCCCGCTCTCGACCAATGACAGCGGCGAATATTTGAACCGGCCATGGGCCTCCTCTAGGTCGACGTAGCCTTAAAAATGTGTACCTGTTGCGGTATGTAAACGTCAGTGCTGGGGAGAGAAAGGCGACCGGGCGTGGTGTTGGCCACCCACCCCCTCGCGTCCTGAGCCAGCCTTCGTCGGTGCTCGCTCACAGCACTTGCCCCAACAGCCTGGTGAAGGCTATACGGGGGATCTTTGTCTTGTCGGTGTGTGCAGAGCAGCTGTGCCGGCTGACGAAGTGCCGGAAACCTGCGGGATCCGTGTGCCACGTGGTCACCACGGAGAACGGCACACGCATCTCCAAGTGCATGTGTCCTAAGACTTGCCCCGGGTAAGTTAGACTCCTGTATGTGGTCACTCGTTGGGGGTGAAATTTCGATTTAAAGCTTTCGTGACTGCAGGGATTCATCTTCTTGGTTCTTTCGGTAAAGTCACGTAGAATGGAAATAATAAAATAATACAATAATACAAATTAAACACCTGAGGACGGCTGCTTGCGTTGTGGCCGAAACGTCGTGAGAATTATTTTATGTCTGGTACACAGCCAACCGATTAGCACGGTTGGCTACGCACGATGCTGAAAGAAGTTCAACACAGGTACGTTGATGTGCTGTGCTGTGGCGTGCGTGGTACAGCGAACAGAAGCCCGTTTGCAGCGCGTACGGGCGGCAGTACGACAACGCGTGCCTGCTGTACAAGGAGGCGTGCAGGAGGCGTAGGCGAATCGGCATCTCCTACTACGGCGAGTGCATAGGTGGGGCATGCGTGTTGTGTGTGTGTGTCTGTGTGTGTGTTTCTGTGTGTCTGTGTGTGTGTCTGTGTGTGTGTGTGCGTGTATCTGTGTGTGTGTCTGTGTGTGTGTGTCTGTGTGTGTGTGTCTGTGTGTGTGTCTGTGTGTCTGTGTGTGTGTCTGTGTGTGTGTGTGTGCGTGTATCTGTGTGTGTGTCTGTGTGTGTCTGTGTGGTCTGTGTGTGTGTGTGTGCGTGTATCTGTGTGTGTGTGTGTGTGTGTCTGTGTGTGTGTGTCTGTGTGTGTGTCTGTGTGTCTGTGTGTGTGTCTGTGTGTGACTGTGTGTGTCTGTGTGTGTGTGTGTCTGTCTGTGTGTGTCTGTGTGTGTGTCTGTGTATCTGTGTGTCTGTGTATCTGTGTGTGTGTGTATCTGTGTGTGTGTCTGTGTGTCTGTGTGTGTGTTTGTGGTGTGTCTGTGTGTGTGTGTGTGTTTGTGTGTCTGTGTGTGTGTTTGTGTGTCTGTGTGTCTGTGTGTCTTTGTGTGTGTCTGTGTGTCTGCGTGTGTGTGTGTGTCTGTGCGTGTATGTGTGTGTGCACGTGGGGAGCGGTAGGGTAGCGGTTAGCCCACTGCGCTACGAACCTGGCTCACCGAGATCGATTCCCGCTCACGGCCAAGACCAGTGACGATTATCTGAACTGGTCCAGGGTCTCCCCTAGGTCTACTCAGCCTAAAATTGGTACATGGTGCGATGTGTAAACATTGCCCCCTAGGGAGACAAAGGCGGTCGGGCATGGTGCTGGTCACCCTCCCCTTCGTGTGCTGTTCCGGCCTTCATAGGTGCTCGCTTAACAGCACTTGCCCCTACAGTCTGTTACAGGCTATACGGGGGTATCTTTGTCCTTGTGCTCTATAATAGATCTCTCCTATAGGGTCAGTCCTATAGCTCTCTTACTCTAGAGTCCGCACTAAAGATCTCCACTGCTGAGGCCGTACTACAGCGGTCCGCACGCGGTGGTCCACCCGTGGCCCCCCCGTGATCCCCCCGTGGTCCCCCCGTGGTCCCCCCCCCGTGGCCCCCCCGTGCCCCCCCCCCCTGCCCCCCCCCCCCCCCTTGCAGCCAGGCAGGGCGCGTGCTCGGACGCCGAGGGCGGCCAGTTCCCCTTCCGCCTGCTCGAGTGGTTCCTGCACCTCAAGGAGATCGACGCGTTCGGCACCGTCGACCCCAGCTCCTCGCAGGCGACGCTCGACAGGCAGCAGCGCACGCTGCTCGCCGCGGTGAGCGTGGGGGCGGGGGGGCGGGGGGGAGGTGGGGAGGGGGGGCTCCCATATCTCGAGACCTGCAAACACAAAAAAACGTGCTGCTGTTTCGTTGAATGGCGTTGAATTCGTTTTTGTTTGACATAAAGGTAAGGGCCCGATTTGAACAAGATTGGGATTTCAGAACCGCCCCTCTACCCACCTCCTCCACCCACCTCCTCCCACCACCTCCTCCCCCCACCTCCTTCCCCCCACCTCCCCCCAACTTCCCCCCACCACCACCCCCCTCCCCCCCGTGCTTGCGGGCCTCGTGATCGCAGTGGAAGTTTGCGGCGCTGGATCGCGAGGGAGACGGGGAGCTGAGTCGCCGGGACATCAAGGACCTCCGCTTCCGCCTCATGCCCCTCGAGCACTGCGCCGAGCAGTTCTTCCGGTACCACGCGTCCCTCCTTCACTCCCTCCTTCACTCGCTTGGGTCCCTCCTTCACTCCCTCGCACCCCTCCTTCACTCCCTCGCACCCCTCCTTCACTCCCTTGCACCCCTCCTTCACTTGCTCGCATCCCTCCTTCACTCCCTCGCACCCCTCCTTCACTCGCTCGCGTCCCTCCTTCACTCCCTCGCGTCCCTCCTTCACTCCCTCGCGTCCCTCCTTCACTCCCTCGCATCCCTCCTTCACACACATCTCTTCCATCTCTCCTGCCTCCCATCCTTTCTCACGACCCTCTTGTATCCCATCCCATTCATCCTTCCCATCCCATCACCAATCCTAACCCCCCTCTACCCCATCCCTCCTATTGCTTCAATCCCTACCGCCTCCAAGCATTCCAACCCCTTACATCCATTCAATTCCTTCCAAATTCTCATCCCTCCCATCTTTTCCATCGATGCTGCATCCCATATCACCTATGCATCACCTGCGTTCCTGTATCACATCCCTTCAATCTCTGCTGCCCCCCCCCCCACCACCGACATTAAATGAGTACCTGGTGCGGGGTGTAATCATCGCCACTAGGGAGACAAAGGCGGCCGGGAGTGGTACAGGCCACCCACCTCCTCGCAGTGCCGTGCCGGCCCTCATAGGCGCTCGCTGACGGCACTTTCCCCGAAAGGTCTTTATCTTTGTTGTGTGCATGGGCAGGTCATGTGACAAGGACGACAATAAGATGATCTCGGAGGAGGAGTGGACGAGCTGCCTGGTGGAGCGATCTGAAAGTTGGTACGAGACCTTCATGTGTAAGTGCTCCGGTTCGACGGCTCATCTCGACTTTATCTTAATTTCACCAGACAAGGCTCACTGAGCTGTATGGGTCCTTTTTCAAAAACGACCTGGACACTTACTTGTCGTGTGGAAATGAATAGCTGCCACGTCCTCTGAAGGCATGGTCTATACACGTGGAGGGAAAAGCCGGAGGACCCGGAGAAAGAAACATCCACGCGACCACGTGGGAGAGAGACACACAAATTACAAATATACATGAGTCAGGGTCGGGATGGAACCCACGACCTCCTGTATACCAGGCGAGAGAGATAACATCTCGCAACTGCCTCTGTCCATCTGTCCCTGCGTCTGTCTGGCCCTCTGTCAATAACGTGGAAGGGGTGGGGGGGGGTTCACGATAACTCTCGTAATGATGATACAATGCGAGCGAAACTCAGATAAAAGAAAGTTGCGTTGCTGTTAGTGAAGTTCCCTCGAGAAAACCAGCCACGTTGATCAAAGCCTCGCACAAAAAAATCTCGCGGACAAAAGCATACTTTTTGTTTTTTTCGGAACCAAAGAGTATGGATCCCTGCAGTCACAAAAACTTCAAATCTGGACAAAAAGCAGTGCGAAAAGTACGTTAAAAAACACTGTGTCTTGAAACGCGAGGTCGTTATTGTTCATTGATTACGTCTGCTCCGTGTGCAGTAACGAGTCGTGCTTAGAGTGTCACTGCGGGCGTTGCGTGTCGCTGTGCCGCAGCAAAGAAGATGGGTCCAGGCGGCGAGTGGATCGAGTCGTGAGCGAGCTGAAGCCGAGCTGAGCGAGGGATCCGCTGCAGCGTGCCGCTCGCCTCCTCGCCCAGCCCCTGTGTGTGACCCCCCCCCCCCCCATTCACCTCCTCCACCGTTTTCCTACACACCGCCCACTCTGGTAGAGAGACGCTAGCCCAGTGGTCTTCATTGCCAGCTTCCGCAGGCCACTGGCAGGCCACTGGCAGGCCCCTGGTGGCCTTTAGTGCGGGCCCCTCACTTGCGGCCCTCGACAATTCACGAATGTTGAGAACACCCCCACCACCACCACCATCATCGCCGTGCTGCTGTCAAACCCCCAATGGTTTCAAACGTGTAGCACCCCTCACACTGGTGATGTCTTATCGGCGAAAGTGGTCCCCCCTCTGAAAATTAGCGAAGAACGCTGCTCCTTTAACCCCTCGGGTTTGAACAACAGGCAAGTTGGGCAAACTTCTTAAATCCCCAGTCCCTACCGCCCCTGTCCACCCAGCATGAGTCGGAGTGGTTTGCGCCGCAGATAGTCGATCGGCAGGTCGCGTACGGTGGGGTAAAGTGTGGGTACTCACACATTTTTCCAAGGCGTCTTTGGACGGCGTGGAAGAGTAGGCCAAAGCAGCCTCGGGAGGAGCTGTCTAGAGCTCCCTCTGGTGGAGGTCCTTCTGCCAGCAGTGGCGTGAGCGAGCATTTGCAGGGGCTGCGCTTTCACCTGCAACTTCGAGCGTTCAGTGAGGCCCATTTTCATCGGCGGCCCTGAGCCACTGGTTGTAAATTCCACGAGCCTATGACTGAGAGCTCATTACATCCACTCACTGTTGACTTCCCCACGCAAACGGTGGTGTTCGTGGCTTTATCGACCCCCCCCCCCCCTCCCCCCGGGATGAACCATGGGCGTGTAGTCTCCCCGAAGAGTCGACCCCTGGTTTTAAAAAAATCTTCATGCACCAGCAGGAACCCCGGCAGAGAGCAGGGCAGCTGTGGAAATGCTTTGGTCAGCCGACTTTTAAACTGGGGCGCCGCGAGATTTGTGGAGGTGTCAAGACGCAAACCGGCCTTCGCCAACTCGACGGAGATCTGCTTGGCCTCTGTGTAATTCATTTAATCGCCATTGCGTTCGAAGCTTAGATGTAGACAAAGACAAAGATCCCCCGTATAGCCTCAACAGACATTTGTTTTGGTTGGGGGAGGGGAGCAAGTGCCGTTGGCGAGCTCGGTGTAGGCACAGCCGCTCACCAACGCACACTCCGGATATCGGCAGCGCAACATCGGCGCACACTCTTCCCCGATGGAGGCAAAGACGCACACTCTGATAGCCCGCTCGAGACGTGGCGAGATGTTAACTACCTCGCCTGGTATATAGGAGGTCCGTGGGTTCGATCTGACGCCTACTGTATTTTTAGAGTTTGCATGTTCTCCCCTTGGCCACGTGGATTTTTCTCCGGGCCCTACCGATTTTACTCTACCACATTTAGAATCAACATCGCGCGTTTAGAGAGATAATCTTGCTGCTATACATTTCCACGTGACGATAAGCCACTCCGTTGAGCTGTCATTGGTGATTGCCAGGTGGCTTCTGAAAAAAAGAGCTGTATAGCCTTGCCTGGTAAAAGTTTTGTTTATGAACGTAGTTTTAGTTGAAGCAGGGTGAGACCCCGAAAGATCCACGCTGGGTTTCATGCGCAAGAGCGACCCCAGGGGTGTCACCAATTTGATGAAAAGCAAAATCAAAGTCCGACGAATTTCAACGTCGTCTCTTTGGCTCTCAGTGAGGAAAGTCACCTCCAGGCATGATTTGAATCCTCACTGATCGTCAGCCCGAGTTCGTTGAGAACACCAATTGTCCATTTTCGCTTAGTTCTTTAGAATTAGATCACTGGCGTGCATTTACTTTTTTACATTTATACAGTACACCTCGTCTAACTCATACATATGTATCTATTTAGAGTAGTAGAATGATTTTCTATGCTGGATAAAGGCCTTCCCACTCCGCATCCGTCATGGGTGTGTTGTTAGAGCATACTTTATCATTTTAACTAACCCAAAAACCTCTATTGTGGATACTTCACCATGCTGGTCAATTCGGGAGAAGGTGAAAGGGAGCAGGGGTGAGCCGCAAACCATTCCGGGTATCGCTCGCCACTGATGTTGCCCACGGCCTAGGAGTTGAACTCGGATCGAGCCGGGTTCATAGTGCGCTCAGATGGCCACCCACGCCACTGCTGCAATCCGCGATATTTAGTTACAGAAATATGTGAGTTCGGGCGCTTTAAAGTTGACAAACGTTTTCCTTGTCTGATGTCATCAAATGTATTTCGTAGACATCAGCAGCATATATTTCAAGATTAATATTTATAAAGATTGAGCATGCTTACATATAGGAATATATATATATATTTGGTCCGAAGACATTTTATTTACATGACCACAATCATTACATTCAGGATCAACAAAATATTAATATGATTATTATTAGTTTAAAATCCACCTCGCGTTCAATTCTCGACAGTTCAATTGCATCGTGTCACTTTGCCGCGAGCAGCCTGGACACAATCGCCTTCACACAATCAATGTATTTCACTCAAAGTTGCTGTTCAAGTCTAAAGAACACATATTTTGCGCAGAATATGTGACTCGAATTGCTCTCGGGAACTTTGTAGGAAGATGCGATGGAACACTTCCAAAATGCAGTTTGTAGGAATGATTCGGGATCTTGCTCATCAGCAAGTCCTCGAATCCCATCGTCCCAATCGTCTCCACGATCACTTAACAGTTTCGCAAGCCTCAATTTATACGCCGTGATGGCCAATCCCGTGCTTACTCCTTGGGCTCCTGGCCCACGATGGCTGGGTTCACCGGAAGGATTCGATCACAAGTTAATTGGAACATCATCATCATCAGAGGCACTAAGCAATGCGAGGACATCCGTACATTTCAGAACGCCGTGTATCTGTTTGTGTGGCGATCACGCAAGTCGTGTTTCACCACGCCTGAATGTCACTTGCGTTGTAATAAAAACAACTATCCAAAAAAAAAAGTCAACATTGTTATTCCGTGGTTAAACATCCTTAGATAATGTGTTTTATTTAAGTCACAAATATACTTTGGTGCAGGGTTGCCACCTGTCCCGGATTTCCCGGAATCGTTATTTTGTATAGGTAGCTGCTGCTGTTCTGAGATATCGGTCAGTCTTTGCTCGGGGTCATTACAAGTCGCGTAAATGTTAAATAATCGACCCCCCTCGCCCACACAACAATGCGCTGCTTGTACCGTGAGCGCGATAAATCGATTTGAACCGATGCATTGGTTACGACAGATAATCGGTAATGATGAATCACTGTAATCGATGGACAATCGATGGCTTATCGATGACGACGATGATGACGACCTTGTCACATGCTTCCAAACATTGCACACCTAAACGACGGCCAAACGAAGCCGTCCTGAACTCATTTACAACAACAGCGACTCGTACAATTCACCCGCGTTACATGGACCCACCACCGTGCCGTGCCACACAAAGGGGGGTTGGGTCAGTCGTTTCAAGTTGTGTCCCATTGACGCGAGACGCTGTTGAGGTTGAACCTTTTGATCTCCTGAAACCACGCTCACCCATCCGTTACCAGCGCACGGTTTTTTTTGTTCCGTAAGTTTGTGGATTTTTCTCCACCCCCCCCCCCCCCAGAAGCACACACTAACACTCTCTATTGAATTGTCCCCGGGGCCACACCGGGACCCAAAGTTCACATGTGGACGACACGGATACAATCACACCACGCCACCGCATTGGAAATCTGTCCCATTCGGTGGTGGTTGGTGGTGGTTGTGGTTGATGGTTGTGGTTGAAGGTGGTTGGTGGTGGTTGATGGTGGTGGTTGGTGGTTGATGGTCGTGGTTGGTGGTGGTTGATGGTGGTGGTTGGTGGTGGTGGTTGATGGTGGTGGTTGGTGGTGGTTGATGGTGGTGGTTGGTGGTGGTTAGTGGATGGTGGTGGTAGTTGATGGTGGTGGTGGTTGTTGATGGTGGTGATGATGATGTTGACATTTAACAAACAACGGTTAAATGCGCAGCCCTGCAATTGCTTGTTCACCCCACTGCTGGCTGAAAGGCCTCGGCTCGAGAAGGAATTTGGCCTACTCTTCCACACGAGGCCACACATCTTGGCAGAGGTCGAAGTACCCCATCAAACGTGACCTGCCCACCGACTGCGTTGTACTCGTGGCAATGTCACGAATCTTCTATTGCGAATGACCTGCGGACGACGACATCACAGAACTAATTCTGAGCTCCATTTCGCTTCTCATCCACACACCCAGGCGGCGCTATACCTCACGCATGCCCTGTCACCGATGTGCTCACTGCGAGGCAATCAAACCAATTCCGCTTCTCAGCGACAACGCAGCGATTCAAGAACACGAATCGCCGTCTTACGTGCAGTCATTGGCAACCCCCCGCGGGCCGAGACCACGACACTCGCTCTCCCAACTGAGAGAACACGATTTGTCCTCTTCGCCGATTCAAACCCAAGCCTCTCGTGGGTGCTGATTCACTGCCACGTGCTTCCCCCCCACACCACACACAGCCAGCTCAATGGGATTCCTGTGTCGGTTGATGAGGAGGGGTAGCGAGCGCCTCGTTTGATTTGATCAGTGCAAGTGCAACTGCAGCCCGTTGATGTTGCTCGACGTCCGACGTTTCGCTGCACGTGCCCGAGAGAAGAAGCGGATGGTTGAAGAAGAACTGGCCGTGAAGAAGCTTCCCAGCACTCGGAGCAAAACGTCGGACATCGTCAAAAAAAAACGCGGCACAACCCGAAGACACATCGCACACCGGTCCAATAAGATATCTTTTTGGTTATCTCCAAATAGATGTCGCTTATTCGGGCAACATAGCAACAACTTGTACAGCCGGGAAATGCGTTACAGCCTGGGACCATAGCTTCTGCTACAGGGGCTGATGACCCCAAACCGTGACGCGTGATGAGTTGGACCCCCTGATGAGTGGACGAGCGCGGGGTGTCGGAGGAGGCTTCATCTTAAGTCGTTCTCGTACAGCGGATTTTCATAGCTTCCGATGTCGAGGACGGAGCCGTCAAACGCCTGGTTTGGCTGGGCGTATACCCTTCGTCTAAACGCACGCGCGCGCACACACAGAGAGACGCGCCAACACACACGTGAACACACAAACATACCCACAAACACACAGACAGACCCGCCAACACACGTGAACACGCAAACATACCCACAAACACACAGACAGATCCACAAACACACACGTGAACACACAAACATACCCACAAATACACGTGCGCACACAAACAGACCCACAACACACAGACAGACGCGCCAACACACACGTGAACACACAAACATACCCACAAATACACAGACAGACCCACAAACACACGCGCGCACACAAACAGACGCGCCAACACACACGTGAACACACAAACAGACCCACAAATACACGTGAACACACAAGCAGACCCACAAACACACAGACAGACCCACAAACATGCACGCGAACAAGCAGACAGACCCACACACAAACCCGCACACACAGACAGACACACACACAAACACCGCACACACAGCCAGACACATACACAAACACCGCACACGCAGACAGACCCACACACAAGCCCACGCATACAGACACAGACCCACACACAAACCCGCGCACACAGACACGCACGGATCGAATCGCATCATTGATACATTTGGTATTCGCATCGTGTTTACAGAAGCAAGGCACTCACGAAAGCGCTAGGGGGCGGGCGCGGTCTGAAGTAGTCGCGAATTTGAGTTCCTGTAGGCAGGTTTGTGTGTCGGTCTGCCTCTTCTTCATGGGCTTTTTTCTGTAAGGTCTCTTGTAGGTTCTCATAGGGTTTTGTGAAGGTTATCTATTGGAATTTTCTACGAAGGTTTTTCAATAATGGGGTTTCCTCGGGAGTGTTCGTATAGGGTCTCCTATCGTGCTTTCTGTAGGGTTTACTCTGATAAATCAAAAAGGGTTTCCTAGAAAGTGTTCCTATGGAGTCTCCTATAATGCATTCTGTAGGAGTTTCCTAGAAAATGTTCCTATGGAGTCTCCTATAGTGCTTTCTGTAGGAGTTTCCTAGAGGGTGTTCCTATGGGGTCTCCTATAGTGCATTCTGGAGGAGTTTCCTAGAGGGTTTTCCTATGGGGTTTCCTATAGTGCTTTCTGTAGGAGTTTCCTAGAGAGTCTTCCTATGGGGTCTCCTATAGTGCTTTCTGTAGGAGTTTCCTAGAGAGTTTCCCTATGGGGTTTCCTATAGTGCTTTCTGTAGGAGTTTTCTAGAGGGTTTTCCTATGGGGTCTCCTATAGTGCATTCTGTAGGAGTTTCCTAGAGGGTGTTCCTATGGGGTTTCCTATAGTCATATCTGTAGGAGTTTCCTAGAGGGTTTTCCTATGGGGTCTCCTATAGTCATATCTGTAGGAGTTTCCTAGAGGGTTTTCCTATGGGGTCTCCTATAGTGCTTTCTGTAGGAGTTTCCTAAAGAGTGTTCCTGTGGGGTCTCCTATAGTGCTTTCTGTAGGAGTTTCCTAGAGAGTCTTCCTATCGGGTCTCCTATAGTGCTTTCTGTAAGAGTTTCCTATGGGGTGTCCTATAGTGCTTTCTGTAGGAGTTTCCTAGAGAGTTTCCCTATGGGGTTTCCTATAGTGCTTTCTGTAGGAGTTTCCTAGAGGGTTTTCCTATGGGGTCTCCTATAGTGCATTCTGTAGGAGTTTCCTAGAGGGTGTTCCTATGGGGTCTCCTATAGTCATATCTGTAGGAGTTTCCTAGAGGGTTTTCCTATGGGGTCTCCTATAGTCATATCTGTAGGAGTTTTCTAGAGGGTTTTCCTTTGGGGTCTCCTATGGTGCTTTCTGTAGGAGTTTCCTAAAGAGTGTTCCTGTGGGGTCTCCTATAGTGCTTTCTGTAGGAGTTTCCTAGAGAGTCTTCCTATGGGGTCTCCTATAGTGCTCTTTGTAGGAGTTTCCTAGAGGGTGTTCCTATGGGGTCTCCTATAGTGCATTCTGTAGGAGTTTCCTATGGGGTCTCCTATAGTGCTTTCTGTAGGAGTTTCCTAGAGAGTTTTCCTGTGGGGTCTCCTATAGTGCTTTCTGTAGGAGTTTCCTAGAGGGTGTTCCTGTGGGGTGTCCTATGGGCTCTCACCGGCAGTGCTCGTGGTACATGAGCCCCAGGGTGACGAGGAGCGCCACCACCAGGAGACACACGGTCACGATGGAGGCCACCTGGCCTGGAGGAGGAGGAAAACACGAGTGCGCGTGCGTCACTAAACACAAAGACGAAGATCCCCTGTGGAGGCTTAACAGCAGAGGTCGCAACCGGGTACCCGATACCCGTACCCTACCCGATACCTGGTGCGGCCGGGTACGGGTAGGCCGTGAGTCACCGGTGAGTAACCGTTTGTCACTCATTTCGGGTAGGGTACGGGTAGCGTACGCGTTCCTGTACCCGGCCGGGTACGGGTACCCGTTTGCGACCCTGGTGCGGCCGGGTACGGGTACGGGTAAGGAATCAAAACCCGTTTGCGACCTCTGCTTAACAGACTTTTGGGGCAACTTGTTTATGTTATTTACTGTGAAAATTCCGCCAGTGCCTATGATCGCTGTTTCATTGCTTTCATGGCTTTACTTTGATGATTTCGAAAAGTTTTTTGGTTTGGCCATGTTTGTTTGTTGTAGCACGGAGTAAGACTGATGGCCTTAATCTAAGTTGTCTTGTGGTTGTTGTTGTTGTTGTTTGACTTGCATCCCACTGGAATTTGGTGTGCGGTTTTTTTCTGCAATATTTTGCTGTCTTTTCTTGGATTTTCTGTTTGCACTCAGTTACATAGTCACTTTAAGATGTATTCTTGTTCATGTTTTTGTTTTTTGTTTGTTGCGGTTGCACCCGATTCAAGAGCCGAATGGCTCACAGGGCTATACCTAATAAATGAACTTGAACTTGAGTGAGCCGCACCCGCGAAGGGCCGGCACGGTAAACGAGGGGCGTGGGTGGCCAACACCACGCCCGACCACCTTTGGGGCCGTCCATAAATGACGTCACGCGATTTTAGACGATTTTTGACCCCCCCCCCATTCGTCACACGGCGTCACAAAAAGTCAGACCCCACCCTTAAATATGACTTCACAAAGCTCTGCACCCCCCCCCCCCCCCCATAAAAAAATAAAACATGCTTCAAATCGCTTTAAACTATTGTCATTGTAGTGCGTATATAACGTGGTGCTGCACTCTGATGTTGTAAGATAAACATTGATTAAAACGTCTATTTAATTAAGTAGAACGTGTTGTCCATATTTATTTAAAGTTGCGCATTTTGATGTGACGTCACATTTCTCAAACCCCCCCCCCCCTCGTCACACATGTCTGACCCCACCGCCCCCCCCCCCCCCCAGGTGCTTGACGTCATTTATGGACGGCCCCTTTCTCTCCTGAGTGGCGATGTTTACTAATGCTGTACACACCGCACCAGGTACTCATTTGAGGTTTTGTTAACCTAGGGGGAGGCCCAGGATCGGTTCGGATAATCGTCACTTGCTGGTGTTGGCCGTGGGCAGGAATCGAACTCGGGTTGCCAGGTTCAGAGCACAACTAACTCACCTCTGCGTTACTGCTCCCCACACACGTATACACGCCCCCTTTAGATAATTATAATCAAATGATGGTCCTCTGCCTAACCAGCCACTAGTCCTAGTCATCTCACTGACCCTACCCTGACCAACTAGCCACCCAGCCATTAGTCCTCTCACTAAACATTCGCTGTACATCAAGCCACTATCCTTAATCTCTAATAAGCTCGACAACCCATCACCGATTCTAAACACCACCCATAACCCCAGTCAACTAGTCAACTGACTCACTAATAAACACTACCCCACACTCGTATTTTTAGGTTTATTTTAGCAGGTAAAGCCCATTGAGCTACGTAGTTCATTTTCAGAAGCGACCTCGCCACAAATGATAGCTCAGGAAAGTGACATTTCGTGTCGAAATTTATAGCAGTCGCCAAATACTCTGAACGGACGTTCATTATAAATGTGGAGGGGGAAAAAATCGGAGGACCCGGAGAAAAATCCACGCGACCACGGGGGGAGATAAAGAGAGAGAGAGAGGCACACTCCAAATATACAACAGTCGTCAGGGTCGGGATCGAACCCACGACCTCCTGTATACCAGGCGACGTAGTTAACATCTCCTAGCCATCGTCATGATGATGAGAGAGAGAGAGTCAGAGAGATACATGCAAACTCCAAATATACAGCAGACGTCAGGGTTGGAATCTAACCCACGAACTTCTGTATACCAGGCGAGGTAGTTCACATCTCCCAGTGGCCATGTCCCAGGGGGTGTGTGCGGTGATGGCACGTGCGTATGAAGGTGATCTATGCACGTGTGTGTGTGTGTATGTGTGATATGACGTAGTGACATGAGAGAGTGAGTAATCACGTTGTGTATGAATCTGCCTCCCCAGCTCTCCGCCACACGCGAGCGGCACGTGTTTGCGAGTCCGCGGTCGAGACGTTACCTCCGTTGAGTGGCACGTGCATGTGGTCCTCCTGGCTGGAGTTCTGCGTCGTCGAGGTCACGGTGCTGCTCGTAGAGGTTGTGCCAGTGGTGGTCTTAGATGGGCCAGTGGTGGTCTTAGATGGGCCAGTGGTGGTTTTGGTTGTGCCCGTAGTGGTGGTGGTGGTAGGGGGAGAGCTAGCGGATGTGGGCTTAACCACTGTGGTGGTCAAAGTGGTGGTGGTGGTGATGCTTGATGTGGGGTTGTTGGTGGAGCTGCCAGGTGAACGTGCTGTGGGTGTGGTGATCTGTGAGCTTGTAACAAAGGTATTGGTTGTGGCTTCCGTGGTTGGTGCAGATGTCGATGTGTTGGTGCTCGTCGTTGCTGATACTGGAAAAGAGAAAGATGCAGACATATTCAGTTGCTAGCTTTACACGAGTTTAACAAAAATTATAATACAGATAACGGTGATAAGTCTTCACATAGAAAAGAATCGTCATCAATCGATAAACATCCCAGTCTCAGGGTGACGCATTTTCTTACGTCGGTTTATCCCTCTTAGCGTCTCCTTCCGCCTTGGTCTTTGCTCATCCTTAATCTTACAAGGCGCCTTGAGACACCAGCCCAAGGCACCGTCCAAGTAGATGTAAATTGTGGAACCTCTCTTGCTAGTATCAAAATATTACAATAGGTTTTACACTTTCTGGGAATAAAACATTTGTGTCAAGGTGTTACGACACCAAATAGAATCCTTTTTCAAGGAATCCTGAGTACATTAAGCACATATACTTGTACTCTTAGTTCTTTCGGTAAATTCACGTAGGTAAAAAATGAAATACAAAATAATAAAAATATGCCAACAAAAACATGCTCTGATAAAATATGCATTGTCTTTGAAACGGATGTGGACCAATCAGTAAGATAATTCCAATCAATGGTGGTTGCGGTCAAGAATTGGACTTCTTCATGAGACCTCCCTTGCCAGTATAGAAATAAAAGAATAAGTTTTACCCATTCTGGCAATAGCACAGTTGTGTTAAGATGTTAAAACACCAAACTGAAATCTTTGGCAACGAATCATGTCTGCGTTAACCACAAATACTCGTGGTGAACATGCAAAAAAAAGATGCGCTCGTAGTACATGATGCGTTGCTTTTTAAACTCATTGGTCCACACCAGATACAGCTTTCTTTAGAGCCAAGTCTCAACCAGTGTTAGACCAGAGGACGCCAAAAGGCGAACAGCAGATAGGATTCCTTGCAAAAGGTTTCAGTTTGGTGTTTAAACATCTTAACACAGCTGTTTTATTTCTGGAAAGGGTAAAGCCTTTTCTGATATTTAAACTTCTGTTGGAGTGGTGGGCGACGTGAATTGTTGTACACAGACAATGGGAAAGTTCCCCCACCGATGTTTTGGCTGTGAGCGGGAGTCAAACTCGGAACGCTGGTTTCCTTAGTGCAGCGCGCTAACCGCTGTGCCACCACTCCCCGCACACGCGCACACATGCGGAGTCAGAAATGGTAAAACCTATAGTTAGAAATGTAAATTATTATGAATTTGTAAGCTAGACTATGCTCACCAACACCACTACTTACTCCTCACCACATGGCTCAACAACACGAATATATCAGACTCACCACACAACTCGCTCACACACACACATAAGCTCGCCGCAGCTCACCAGTACCGGCTCCTGGACCTGTGTAACCGTTGGACATGTTTGGCAAGCGTATGTGTACACCAGCAGTGGCTCGAACAAGAAATTGCAGGGCAGCGCCTTTACCGACGTTCCCTTGGAAAAAATCGGGTCAATGAATATCCTGAACGATGACGATCACACCGCGCATCGAATCGTACGTAACGATCATCAGTGGTTTTTGAACGTGTGGATAATGCCCTGCAAATTCGATGCTCGTGTTCGGCTGTAGGTTTACGGAGCAAGCAGAACAACGCAAATGGTATGGCAACAACAACAGGACATAAACAATCGTGTCTTGAATCAAATAAAAAAAAAGTTGTCCAATCGGTACGAGAGGCCTGCCGCCTTCAAAAGCGCACGCAAACATCGATGGCATCGCTGCACGTGTCTTCGCCGCGCCAAATCGGCGACTGGAGGTGTTTCGTAGTTTAAACTTGGCAGCAACACTGCGTCTCAGATGATTAGCACGCACGGTCACGTCTGTCATTGTGACGGTGCCTCTCGGCGCGAGTGCGTGTGTGTTCATCACGTGTGGCCCCCCCCCACAAAGGTGACAGTAATTATTCCTGCAATCACGAAAGCTTCAAATCAAGATTGAACCGCCTCTACGGGGAGGGTTTCCACACATCTGTTAGAGCTTTGAAGAGACTGCGAGAGAAGAAGGCTCCCCTGATCGAGTCGCAACGACCGCTTGTGTTGCGATCGAAACGTCGTGATTTATTTTATTTTCTACCTACGTGACTTTACCGAAATAACCAAAGAGTATGGATTCCTGCAGTCACGAAAGCTTCAGATCAAGAGTGACAGTAATTCCTCGTTTAACGCGCGTGATGCGTTCCTGAATAGTGCCGCGGTGGTTAAGCGAAGCCGCGTTCAGCGAGGAATTACTGAGTTACTGAATCACAGTCGCACTTTAAAATCAGCCTGCAAGTCAGCCGCTGGCGGGGTGAAGAACTGAGGGCACTCCACCGCGTCACCGTATCATTCCGCGTACTGTATCACTCCGCTCAGCTGCGCGACTCAAGAAAGTAGTCCGTCGTCGACCGCTCAGAAACCGCGTTATAAAAGCGCGCGTCCCGCGTTATAACGGGCGCGCGTGTTTTTTGCGTTGTTCTAAAACTATTCCCGAATGAAAGTACCGCGTTGTGGCGAGAACGCGTTGTAGCGCACGAACACCGCTCGTTACCTGTAATTTCAAAATCTTGTTCGGCCCTCGGTAAGGAATCGGGTTCCGCGCAACTACATGGGTGTCGATGGAACGGCACTCACCCACGGCGCCGCATACACACGCGACCCATAGCAGCAGTCGCCCGTTCGGCGAGTTGAGTCGCATCGTTGCCTTGGGGTTGCAGGCGACTCGCTTTGCCGCCCGTTCGGAGCAAGGGACTCGGGTGTCTGGCGCTTGACAGGGAGCGGTCGTACCTCGGCAGTGACCTTTGGATGCGCTGTGGCTTTTTATTTTATTTTATGTTTGCTCTCGTCGTAAACGCGAATGCTGACGGCAAATCAAAGGTCAGATGCATCCCTTGCCTTCGGCGGAATCAAAACGGGACAACAACTTGCGTTGACTACCTCCGGATTAACTGTTCAGGCAATGTTAGTTTTCTGTCGACGTAAAGTGGATTGCTCGTTGAGTCGCGTCCAGAATCTCGGTCGAGCAATGCACAAATGTTGGACATCGCCGCGGGCAATGGCTCGCAAATGCCGCCTGCTCGAGATAACTGAGTGTGCGGCCGATTTGTTTTCGACTCAAACGGTTGAAAGGTGTGAATTTGGCCGTCCCGATCGGTCAGAATTTGATCAATACATCGGCGCGTATTTATCGCATCCGCACAAAGCATGGCAGATGCGGATACCCGATGCACGAATGGAACGTGGTTAAACTCTCCAGTAGTCGTGTGCGACTGTGGTCATCCAGAGCAGACCGTACAACGTTAGACGACGCAATGCCCGATCCGCAAAACCGAAGGAGACATCGCAGCGATGATACCTTCCGCGAACTCCTGACACGTTTGTCTGGGTATGACCACTTTAATATGAAATTGTGTTCTTAGGTTTTTTTTCGGTAAAGTCACGTAGGTAAAACATTAAAATTAATAAAAGTAAAATAAAAATCACGACGTTTCGGAGGCAACACAAGCTTCCGTCTTCAGGTGGAACCGTCACGTGACTTTACCGAAAAAAACAAGAAGATGAATCCCTGCAGTCACGAAAGCTTTAAATCGAAAAATATGAAATTGTAGTTGCTGCTCTGCATCTACACCAGCTGTACGAGAGAAACAGAAGACGACGGATAAATAATAATAATTATACTATCTGTGTAGACGTGACTTTATTGTCGGGTGGTGGAGGGTTATTGACAATAATGTTATCATACAATTATCACCGCCACGTAGCACAACCCTAAAAAAGTCTACGGACGCGTCGCAGTGGTTACGAAAACGTACGTTCAAAGTCTCCTGAAGGCAGCTGTGCCACCGGTTCCCGAGATCTATCGCTGCCAATATTCAAAAACGGGAAAAAAGACATTCTTGGCCTCGTGACAACACAATTGGAACATTCTTTGGTTCTTTCGGTAAAGTCACGTAGGTATAAAATACAATGAATTCAATCACGACAGTTGCGATTGCAACACAGGCAATCATCATCAGGTGGGAAAATCACAGCAAGAACATTTTTTGTTGAAGAGGTTATAACCTCTTACCACGTTATCTCTCTCCCATTTCAGCAACAAAAAACATTATTGCTGTGGTTTTCCTACCTGATGATGATTGCTTGTGTTGCAATCGAAACTGTCGTAATTTCATTTCTTTTAATTTCTACCTACGTGACTTTACCGAAAGATCCAAAGAGAATGTATCCCTGCGGTCACGAAAGCTTCAAATCTAAATTGGAACATTGTATAAAGTGAATAGAAAATTAATTGATCACGACGTTTCCATCGCAACACAAGCAACCGTCATCAGGTGAAGCAAACACAGCAGGATGATTGCTTGTGTTGCGATCGAAACGTCGTGATCTATTAATCTTCTATCTACGT
This sequence comes from Lethenteron reissneri, assembly GCF_015708825.2. Taxonomy (NCBI): domain Eukaryota; kingdom Metazoa; phylum Chordata; class Hyperoartia; order Petromyzontiformes; family Petromyzontidae; genus Lethenteron; species Lethenteron reissneri. Next base: position 4,539,987 of record NC_083825.1, on the reverse strand, counting down.
GATTTTACCGAAAGAACCAAAGAGTTTGGATCCCTGCAGTCACGAAAACTTCAAATCTAGATTGTATAAATTGACTTTGACAACAAAAACCTAGCTAATGGTCTCACCCAGTCCAAAGGCTATGACAGACATTATCAGTCTATTTGGTGCATGCCTACGCAAGCAGCACGCTTTATCTCCCTTCCTGGACCATTGGCAAGTGCACCTCTAAGCAATGATCCAATCTGAGGTTCATCTTAGTGTCACTATTTACACACCCCCACACCCACATACTTGAACACAGCACTCCAAACAACAGACAACCCACTCGCCACCACGCGGAAGGGACGTCACCGCCGGTCTTGCGCCAGCCGAGGTGCAATGGAAGGCCGTGTGAAGTGTCGATTAATCGCTTGGCATGCGATTACTTGTCGGGCACAGGTGCCATGCGGTTGACGATGATGACTGGCAGATGCTAACAGCACTTGCCCCAACAGTCTGTTAAGGATTCATAATAAAGATGTTAAATGTGTCGTAAACCTCCACCACCCGACACGGCCAGTGAGTCATAATCAACGTTTTTGGGTTTAGATCGCGTTATTTATAAATGTGTCGTAACCCTCCACCACCTGACACGGCCAATCAGTAAAAAAGTGTCACGTTGACAAAAGACAAATAGTTCACTGCTTTAGCCCATCGGCGAATTGCCCGATGATGCTGGATGCAATTACCAGCGAAACGTCGTACTCAAATTGTAAATGTTGTGGCTTCAACACACCGGTGGGCTAAAGCAGTGAACTATTTGTCTTTTGTCAACGTGACACTTTTTTACTGATTGGCCGTGTCGGGTGGTGGAGGGTTACGACACATTTATAAATAACGCGATCTAAACCCAAAAACGTTGATTATGAATAACATTGGTTGCGAAAGCCTACCTGTTAAACTGACGGCCAGTGAGGTTTGTCACGTAAACAACGCGCCAATTAGTTTACTGCTTCAGCCCGCCGGTGTGTTGGAGAGTAAATCCACAACATTTACATCTTGAGTCGTACGACATTCCGCTGGTAATTGCATCCAGCATCGTTTGCCAGAATAGTGAAGCAATCCACGGTGTCTACGTGACAAACCTTACTGGCTGTGCCGGGTAGTGAAGTGTTACGACACATTTATACTTACGCGATCTAACCCAAAAACCTTTATTATGAATAATGTTTGGTCGCGAAAGCCTAAGTGTTAGTCTGCTAAGGAGATATGGCGGGATCTTTGTCTTTGTGCGTGTGTCCGTGTGGCTTTGTGCATGTGTACCTGTCTGTGTTCGTGTATTGTGTGCGTGTATGAGCACACGTGGCTGTTAGCTGTCTGTCCCCCTCTTTAAGAAGGGGGACCCGCACTGTCATCAGGGTATCTCCCTCGTCAGTGAGATGGGAAAGGTCCTGACAAGGATTTTTCAACATTGCCTTTCCAGGCACGCCGAGGAGAGGCTTGCGGAGCCCCATTGTGATTTCAGGCAGGGGCGGTCCTGCATAGATGCTCAATTGTATCGCGTCTGCCTGTGATAGCAGAGGTGTAGTACATTTCAACATAACCTACATACGTGCTTTATTGGCCTGGTCAAAGTCAGCAGTAACATAGATAGGCCAGCGCTTTGGGTTGTAACTTGCCGTGCCGCCCCCACTGTACATTTGTGAAAAGGAGCTTAATATCTCATCGGATTCCTCCTGCAGTCTAAATAAAGATTCTGATTCTGACAAAAAGGTTCCTCGGCCGCCTATTGGTTCTGCTCACGCAGTTGTGCAAACATCAGCACCGGAGAATCGTCAGAATCAGAATGCAGGATGAATCCGATGAGTTCTTTTTCACAGATGTCCACGTCGGGTCCGGAACGGGCGGCCGTGGTGACGTCCACACCCCACGCTCCACGTCTAACCGCGGCTGCCGGCCCTGATGGGTGCTCGCTAACCACACTGACCCCAACGACCCGTGTCGGTTGTTCACGAGGAACCCACCGTTCCGTTCGTGTGCGGAACAGCTGTCAATCAGCAGCTCCACCCCCCCCCCCTCCTCTTTCATCCTAATGACGATCGCTTGTGTTGTGATCGAAACGTCGTAATATTTTTGTTTATTTTATGTTTATTATTTTTATTCATTTAACCTATCTACGTGATAATAGGGATTTTCCCCTTTTTTCTGGCCACAAAAAATGAAACCTTTTGCCAGGAATCATGTTTCCATTAACCACAATACTTGCAGTCAGAATGCAAACAAAAAACAACACTCTGATGATTCCAGTTTTGTCACCAGAAAAAGGGGAAAACCTTATTATTGTTATATTTTGATACTGGCAAAGGAGGCCTCATGATGTAGATGCTCTCTACGTGACTTTACCGAAAGACCCAAAGAACGTGAATTCCTGCGGTCACGAAAGCTTTAAGTGAAGATTTAGCTGTCATACCCATTGCGTACACCGGAGGGTGCTCTTACACCGCCGATCATATCATGGGACCTTCATGCAAAATATCAAAGTACTAAAAATAATATAATAATAGGTGTTTACCCTTTCTGGCAAAGAATCAAGTCTCCATTAACCACGCATACCTGTGGTGAGCATACAAACAAACTCTGATCATTCAATTAGCAAGGTTCGTCACGTAAACAGAACGTGGCCAATTCGTTACTCGTACAGCAACACACCGGTGTGTTGGAGAGTAAATCCACAACATTTACAATCCGAGTACGACGTTTCGCCAGTAATTACAACTAGCTTCATCAGGCGGACAGCCAGATTTGTGGGTAAATCCTCCTGATTCGTTCCCTTAAATAGAACGGGTAGCTGTGATGACGTCACTTGGGAGCCCTTCACGTGCGGAGTGGTTGGGGACTAATGAATGAAACTTAATTTGGAGCTTTCGTGACTGCAGAAATTATGATTTGGTTCATTCGGTAAAGTCACGTATAAAGATAAAATAATAAATTAAATGAAATACTAGCATACGACGTTTCGATTGCAACACAAGCAATCATCATCAGGTATAAATTAAATAGGAACACAAATCTAGTATACTTAGAAATGTAATGTAATACAACAGAGAGTCGGATAACATAACAGTCAACACCCTATCTGGTTGATTACGTTCTTCCTGAGAATGCTAAATTTGAGAGAGAGATTAAACACAGAACCAGAAACATAGACATACATATAAGCAGACAGATATCACAGAGATACAAATGGGATATCTCTTACTCTTTGGTTCTTTCGGTAAAGTCACGTAGGTAGACATTATACCGAGAAGCGCAATCTGAAAACACATCGGAGCTGCATACGCAGAGCGGAAACACTCTGGCCGGAGGCTTTTCAATGCAGAAATGTCTTGGCACGTTGCAAATTCACTTTGTCGATTATACTCTTATAACAGGTCCCTGCGGGGTGGGCTGGTAGGAACGAACAAATGAATGGATATAATAAAATGAATTGGCGGGGGAACGATACGAAGGGAGAGTTTGAGGCCTAGTTCTAGGCTTTAGGCCTAGCTGTAGGCTTTAGGCCGCTGTGAGTTAATTTTTAATTTAAATGTTTTAATTAAAAACTATCTCAGGGAATTATAAGGGAATGTTACACTTGTTTAGCCAGGAAAGCCTCACTGAGTCTAAAGGTTTTGGTAAGGTCCTGCCAAGTGTTTGCAGTAGGGGGCGATGTTGCTACACCTAATCGGACATCGGACGGACGGACGATATAATCTATTGTAGGCTGGTTCACTTCGTTCCTACCAGTATAAGCGTACTACTTTATCTGTGATGAACGCTGCACTTCCCATCTTTGCCCTGCAGGGGGCGCTACAAACCTACGCGCCCCCTGCATGAACGACGGAGGCGCAGGGACAAACGTTCGATCACGTTGGAATCGATCTGCAGACGGCGGTCTTCTCGCACGGCCAGAAGCTCTGTGACGCCTTATCTCGATCCCGCAATCCCAAACAGGTGAAAGTCCGCATCGAACCGAATCCACAGCAAGGCCATATCTACTTAACGAGGAGAGAAAATTCACACGAAATGTCCTTTTCAATGAAGTCTTGCAGATGTAAAATGATATAAGCTTTTCGTGAAGAAATAAAATGATCTAATTAAGAACATAATACAATTCAAAGATGTTTCATTTTTAAACTTCAAAACGGAGCATCGGGTGCTTGCGTGAATGCGTCGTTCGTGTGCAATTTTTTGGTGTACTTACATAATGTACTTAATTATCAAGGATAGACGCACTGAGTCGTATTACTCTTTCTTTAGGAGGCTCGTGCATTTGGATTTTTTTATTCGGAATTGTAAGATGTTTTCAGACCACTAGTGGTGAGTGTTCCTTGCAAAGTTGGGAGGAAATCGGAGGACCCGGCGAAAACCCCATGCGCGCTACGAGGGCGACACTCAAACTCCGTACAGACGGAGAAAGATGGCGATGAGTCCCACTTGCTGTACTGCCTTCTCCTGGCGAGCCAGGGCGGGTGGCCAGCGGCACGCGGGGCCAGCTTTGTGTCCCCAACGCTGACATTGACGTTGACACGCACCGCACCAGGTGCTTGCGTGAGGCTGACTCGACCGAGGGGAGGCCACAAAGACAAAACCCCCCGTGTAGCCTTAACATACTGTTGAGGGCAAGTGCTGTTAGCGAGTAGCACCTATGAAGTCAGACACGGCGCACGAGGGGGGTGGGTCGCCAGCACAACGCCCGGCCGCCTTTGTCTTTACACACCGCACCCAGGTACCCATTTGGAGGCCGGGTCGACCTAGGGGAGGCACAGAACCGGTTCAGATAATCGTCACTGGTGTTGACCGTGAGCGGGAATCGAACTCGGGTCGCAGGCTTCGTAGCGCAGTGCGCCAATCACTACACCACCACTCGCCGACGTAATTACACACACACATGCTTTGATAGCTGTCACACACATGCGGCATAGAGGTGACATTTCCAACAGCAGCAGCAGCGGCGGCGGCAGGCAGCCAGGCAGCCAACAACCACAACAATGCACTGAGAGGGCATTCAATTCAAATCAAAGTCGACTCTGGGCCGTGTCACGCGACCCGCATTGACCAGCGGCGGTGGTGGTGAAGTATGGTCGGTGCGGCGTCTTGCACTCGTGCGATCGGCTGCGCCACGTGGCGCGCGCGTGACACGTGGCCGCGAGCAGACTCGCGCGCGCTGTTGGTTCAGCGGCGTAGCGACTATTCTGTGTGTGCAGGCGGTGCAACTGCGCACAAGGTAACATGGAACAGATGGGGCCCATTTGATATGGGGGGGGGGGGGGGGGTAGCCCGTTTAATACCTTGCACCAGGCAACATGCCGACTACTTCATGCAGCTGATGTGATTATTGAATCCATCAGTGTGGAGCTTCAGGTGTTGTGTGTTTGTCTAGTGTTACCCGCCTCTGTGTGCGTGGTGGGATTATTCCCAAATTATCCGGTTTCCTGCCACGTGGAAACAAATACAGGGGTCGTCAAGGTCCCCATCGTCCCCTCTCATCATCACCCTCGCATCCCCGACGTTTTGGCGCGGTGGTCATCCCTTCTCCGCTTCCTGTACCACCGTCCCTCACCGTCCTCCTTCTATCTTCCGGCTGCTCAATCTTGAGCAGTGCCCTCTGCTCTTTGCCCATCTTGGGGAATTCCGTCCGGACTTCCTTTCCCATTCCCGGCCATATCTTCCACTCTGCTGCCCTTTCTTGTGTGCGAATGACTCTTCCCCCCCCCCCACCCACCACCACCACTACCCCACCTTCTCCCCCCCCCCCCCCACCTTAACCAACCCCCAATCCAAAAATAAACAGTTGTATTTTTGTACAAAATACGATGACGCTTTCATCGCGTTTTGAAATGACTCTTTGTGCTATGACGATATTAACAGCTGCTCTCTCTCTCTCTTTCTCTGTCTCCTCCGTTCTGAACCTTACGACGCAGGGAAAATTCCTCGGCTCCACATTCTGACCACGAGGTTCAATGGCACCGCGTAAACTTAAATTTGGCGCTTCCCACGGAACGCGCGCGCGCACGAGCGTGAGGTTTGCGCATCCACAGCTGGTCCTCGCCGCCGACTGCCAAACACAATCACATCACCGTGCGATATACACATCTGCGAGTTTTTTTTTAATTTCCTTTTTGAGTTCCAACAACAGCATCCGCCCGCCGCTGTGGCTGCTGCTTAGTTTTTTGTTGCCACCGCTGGACGCGCGTACGCTCCATGGGGCAATGTGCAAAGAAGGGCAAAAAAAAATCACTGCGTGGCAATCGAGGAACGGGAACGCGTTGGAGAGGGGACGATTCATTGAGTCGCTGCGCAGGGCTCTGCGTAAAATCGTTGCCTCGCAGAATTCGCGAGAGGCAGCGGCGTTGGGGAGGCCTGCAGCAGTGGATTGATCATGGCTGATAATGCTGCTGCTGATGATGATGATGAATCAGGATCAATTATGTGCGTTTGGTCACGAAACCGGTCACGTGACCTTTACTATATATAAAGCATCGTCAAATAACTCTGAATATTACATTAAACTATACAAGTAAATTACGATTTAAAGCTTTCGTGACTGCAGGGATTCATATTCTTGGTTCTTTCGGTAAAGTCACGTAGAAGGAAAATAATAAAATAATAATATAAAAAATTGCTGTGGTTTTCACACCTAATGATCATTGCTTGTGTTGCAATCGAAATGTCGTGATAATTTTTTTTATTTCCCTTCTACATGACTTTACCGAAAGAACCAAGAATATACAAGTAAACTTTTCTCTCACCAGGTAAGGCCCACTGAGCTAAATAGCTCTTTATCAAAAGCGACCTGGCCACAATTAATAGCCCAACGAAGCGTCTTATCGCGTGTGAATTTACAGCAGCCCAAATACTCTGCTACGCGTGATGTCGATTCTAAATGTGGCGGGGAAAACCCCGAAGGATCCAGAGAAGCATCCCCGCGACCACGGGGAGAGAGACACGCAAACTCAAAATATACAGCAGCAGGCGTCAGGGTCGGGATCGAACCCACGACCTCCTGTGTACCAGGCGAGGTAGTTAACATCTCGACACCGTGGAGACCCACAGAGGCGAGATGTTAACAGCTGACTGACACAGCGTAGGGAGGTTTTCATCCAAAAGGGCTGCAAATTGCCACTCTCTGTCATTCCAATCACCGACTCGATTTTAAGGCATTGCGTGCACAAACAAGTGTCCGTTCCCTGAGTCGGCCCGTCACCCACATCGCTTATCCCTGTTATCGCCCAGTCGAGGCAGGGCGCATTCTGATTGAACGGCGGGGGTGCGGGGGGAAATCTATGCGATTGATGTTGAGCTATAAACAGTTGCAGCTGGGTAATTAAAAAAAGGCCACCGCAGCTGAAAGGATTCACGTTTCTAAACTCACAGGAGCGGGTCGCGATGTACGTGGAACTTCTTTCGCACCGTGCACGGCCAAACGTGGTAATCTGAGGTGCGGGCAGGTGGGCTTGTGCGCATGTCATCATCGTAAACAAGCCACACCGTAACATTGCCCTTCCGCTGTCTCGTTTGCCACGCGGGGACTGTGCCGAGCACAGCAAGCTGATCGCGCATCCACGGAGGGACCAGCTTGTGATCTGGTAATTTGCGAGGTAACCCCTTCAGACATTTCATGAACTCTGTCCATCCCATTCCGCCGCGAAGGAAAATCATCCGTGAAATGAGGAGAGACCAGTCGGAGCCCTTGCGAGACCCGTCCGTAATGGTTGGGTCAATTTTGGACTCGAACCAGAACATAGACGCCGGTTTAAATCAAAGGCACTCTAACAAACGACTGTTAACCATTTTGGAACGCGATGTGTGTACTCTGCATGCAAACCCTTACTCAAGGGTTGTTTGGACGAGCGTGAAAGCTGTTTAGAGTCACTGGGAATGAGCATGAAAACCCACACACTCATCTCGACTGTTGTATTTACACCATAACAAAGACAAAGACCACCCCCGCACCCACCCCCCGTGTGGCCTTTACAGACCGTTGGGGCAAGTGCTGTTAGCGAGCACCTATGAAGGTCGGCACGGCACGGGAGGGAGGGGGGGGGACAACACTACGCCCGGCCGCCTTTTGCCTCCCAAGTGGCGATGTTAACAGATAATCATAATATCACTTATCATCCCTCCCATCCTTTCCATCTTTCCTCTATTCCAAATCTCCTATTCCTCACTTGCATTCCTCTATCCCACCCATTCAATCTCTGGGCCTCCCCTAGGTCGACTCAACCTCAAAATGAGTACCCGTTGCGGTTTGTAAACTTCGCCACTGGGATAGACAAAGATCGGCCAAGCGTGGTGCTGGCCACCCACCCCCTCGTGTGCCGTGTCGGCTTTAGCAGTTGCTTGCCAACAGCACTTTCCCCAAAAGTCTATTAAGGCTATACGGGGGTAGGGGGAATCTTTGTCTTTGGAGGGGGACGAGGGGGGTGATAGAGAGACGGCAGGGATGCGACGGGGACGCGTTTGTGGGGACGGCGACGATGGGGGAGGACTCGTGCCGTGCGAGGGAGACATTACGCATGGAGGCACTTCGCCATCGCACTTCATCAAACCAGATATCGACACGGGGCCACGCGCGTTTCCCACGCGTGCTGCCTGCGTCATCGCCGGTGCCGCGGCTGATGACGACGATGATGCCGATGACCGAAGCTAGCCATCAATCATTGGGTGTAGCGATCGAGTGTGCAGGCGGTGCAACTGCGCCAGGAGGCCCGCAAAGTTCAAAGGGGTCCACGTGCGGTTCGAGTAAAATTCGGGGAGTATATTGGCTAACGGTGCCCCAATTGTCATGCCTTGCACCAGGGCCGTGCCAACCACGCTACTATGCATAACACATCGTTTTCTGTGTTAGATCGCGTAAATACGTAAATGTGTCAAACTAGATTCGAAGCTTTCGTGACTGCAGGGACGACTCTTTGGTTCTTTCGGTAAAGTCACGTATTATTATTTGATTAGATTTTCTACGTGGCTTTTACCGAAAGAACCAAAGAGTATAAATGTGTCGTTAAACCCGCCACCACCCGACACAGCCAATTAGTAAGCTTTACCACGTCAACAAAACACACGACTATGCCACCCCGAAACGTTATTCGCACATGTGTACGTTGAACTTGTTTCGCACCGTACCTGGCCGAACGCGCTAAGAGGAGGTGCGGTGGAAGGATGACAACCTAAACACATCAAGCAGTTTTAAAGAGATTCGTTTTAAATGTCAATTTTAAAGTGCATGAGCTTCAGTGGCTTCCTGATATCGGAAAGAAGAGCGTTCCAGACGGCCGCAGGAGCGCGTCTTCAAGGAGTGCGCGCGTGCGCAAATGTGATAAGCTACCACTGATGATTATGGTGAAGCTGATGATGATGATGATGATACTGTTGCTAATGGAGCTACTTCTACTGCGGATGATGCTTTTGCTGATGCTGCTGATGCTTATGTTAATGGCTGTTGATGATGATGATTATGCTGATGCTACTGTTTGCGGGGATGTAGCTGCTGCAACTGGATGCCGCTGTTTCACGATGACGAATCTACTCCTGATGCTGCTGCTCACGACGGCAATGATGATTTTGATGATGCTGGAGCGGATAACTGATGACTTCACCGTCACGGTTGAGCAGTCAGGAGTAATGAGACCCGGCTCGGACCAATGCGTCGGTAGCTCCTTGATTTATTGGAGATTCTCTCAATGTGGTCGATGGGTCACCGTGGTGCAGCAGCTGCTGCTGGTGGTGTTGGTGTTGGTGGCTGATGACGCGGGGAGGCGAATGAGGAGGGGTTATATTTGTTAGAATTCCAGTTCAGTCACTCGAGTCAAAAAATAGTTCGGACTTCCCAACGTCGGCTAAGGATACGACGAGAAGAAGACGAAGAAGAAGGAGAAACGATTAAAGACGCGCTCGTACGAAAGCATAACAACACACGCACGGTTACAGATGTAGACGCGGACAAATGCACACACGCGCTCACAGACTCAGGCACTCAATCATTCACACGCGCACACAAAGACAAACATACCCCTAATGGGCTTTTGGCGCAAGTGTTGACAGCGAGCACCTATAAATTTGAGGGGGTTGTGTGGCTAGAGCTGTATGGGTGTGCGATTAGCACGGTTGGCTACGTACGGTGCGAAAAAAGTTCAAACATGCAAGACATACATACATATTGTGTGTCTGTATAAGGATTATATGTGCGCTACGAACGCGGCCACCCGAGTTAGATTCTCGCTCACCGACAACACCAGTGATGATCACCTGAACCGGTCCCGGGCCTCCCCTAGGTCGACTCAGCCTCAAATGAGTACCTAGTGCGGTGTGCAAACATCGCCACTAGGGAGACAAAGGCGGCCGGGCGTGGTTCTGGCCAACCCACCCACCTCGTGTCCCCGTGCCGTGCAAACAATGCTTGCCCCAACAGTCTGCTAAAGTCTACGCGGGATCCTTTGTGTGTGTGTGTATGACGGTGCATGTGCGTGTGCAAATGTCAAGCGTGCATGTGTGTGATTGTGTGCGCACACGCACACACACGCAACACGCGCGCGCGTGGGCTCGTGTGCAGCACGAAGATGAACACGCGGAGGGTGCCACGTCGAGGCCAATAGGTTTTCTATTTTTTTTGTTTTGCCTCGACTCACAACAAGCGGCGAGTGCGTCGCGCACTTTCACGAACGCGCTCCGACTCTCGTCGTGGAATTGTCGAGAGCAAGATGTATTGCTTGAGTCACCGCAACGCGTGCTCGGTGCGGAGGGTCGCTCCTCCTCTCCCTCTCTCGCGTGCGCATTTCATCGCCTGCGGGCGCCGTGAGAACCAAACGGGACGCTCTTTGTCCTCCGCGATGGAGTTGCGGGAGGTTCGCCCCAGAGACGGCAACGCGCCACGGGACACCCACCCCGCCACCCACCCGCGTGTCCCAGCAGCAGCAGCAGCAGTGCCTCTCGAATCGGCCTCTACAAACCACGGGACGGGGCACGAACGCCAAAAACGTGACCCCCCCCCCCCCCCGCCATCCACAAGACGAGCAGCGTCATCGTCGTTGTCGATAGACATCCGAGAGGCACGATGACGATTGCGCATTACCGCAATGTGCCGGGGGGTGTGGGGGGGGGGTGTGGCTCGTTTAAGGCTGAGTCTACCTAGGGGAGTGTTCATGCCAGGCTGCGCTGTAAGATAAATCCAATGGTGGTTGCGGTCAGGAATTGAACTTCTTCATGAGACCTCCCTTGCCAGTATGAAATATTAAGAATAGGTTTAACCCTGTCTGGCAATAAAACAGTTGTGTTAAGATGGTAAAACACCAAAAGTAAACCTTTTTGCAAGGAATCATGTCTGCATTAACCACACAAACTCGTGGTGAACATGCAAACAAAAATAGATGCTCTGGTAGTATATGCATTGTTTGAAACTGATTGGTCCACACCAGAAACAGTTTTCTTTAGAGCCTCGTCTCAAACAGTGTTAGACCAGAGAACGCCAAAAGGCGAACAGCTGACAGGATTCCTTGCAAAAATTATCAGTTTAGTGTCTTAACATCTTAACACTGCTGTTTTATAGCTAGAAAGGATAAAGCCTTTTCTGATAATTCAACTTCTGTTAGAGTGGTGGGCAGCATGAATTGTTGCACGCGGACAATGGGAAAGTTTCCCAAATATTCGCCACCGATGTTGGCTGTGAGCGGGAGTCGAACTCGAGAGGCTGGGTTCCTTAGTGCAGCGCGCTAACCGCTGTTCCACCACTCCCCGCACACGCGCGGAGTCACATGTACACTCACTCGTGCACACGCGTGCACAAGGCAAATTCACACGCGTTCACACGGCATATTCACACGCGTGCATGACACGCATTCATCACTCGCTCATGTTTATCTTGCAGCCTTCCAGTAACTCATTCGCAGTCACGGGAAATAATTCACCAATTGATTCATTTATTTATTCTTCGCTATAATTAATAGATCACCAGCAAAAAAAAAAATGCGTTTAGAGAAGCATTTTTTTAAAATCTACTATGTGTAAATGCATCGGTCATCTGAATGAATCCCCAAACCACGACATGAATACCAAAGCCAAAATACTTGTTCGGGAATTTCTGTTTACAATAGAGATGACGGGAGAACTGCCCCAACATCGCGTATAGTAGCTCCCAAAGGACGCGTTCATTGCAAGCGGAGCCAGACGAGGAGGCACGCTGATCGCTAAAAACAAATGACTCACGCTGACGGTGGAAGTTTTTTTTAGTTACCAGAAACAAGACTGCAGAGAGGAGGCAGATGAATACATTTGAAAGAAGCGATAGGATATACGATCTTGAGTTTGCGCACGCAGTGACGCATAAACAAAGACAGACAGACACACACGCACGCTCGCTCGCCTTGCGATGAAAAAAAAACAAAGATCCCCTAAAATAGCCTTTGGCGGGCTATCACCCTGGGGAAGTGTATATGGGAAGTGTGTATGGAATTGTATATGGGAAGTGTATATGGGAAGTGTGTATGGGTAGTGTATATGGGAAGTGTGTATGGGAAGTGTATATGGGAAGTGTGTATGGGAAGTGTATATGGAAAGTGTGTATGGGAAGTGTATATGGGAAGTGTGTATGGGTAGTGTATATGGGTAGTTTGTATGGGAAGTGTATATGGGAAGTGTGTATGGGTAGTGTATATGGGTAGTTTGTATGGGAAGTGTATATGGGAAGTGTGTATGGGTAGTGTATATGGGTAGTTTGTATGGGAAGTGTATATGGGAAGGGTGTATGGGAAGTGAATATGGGAAGTTTATATGAGAAGTGTATGTGGGTAGTGTGTATGGGTAGTGTATATGGGTAGTTTGTATGGGAAGTGAATGTGGGTAGTGTGTATGGGAAGTGTGCATGGGTAGTGTGTATGGGTAGTGTGTATGGGTAGTGTGTATGGGTAGTGTGTATGGGAAGTCTATATGGGAAGTGAATGTGCGTAGTGTGTATGGGAAATGTATATGGGAAGTGTATATAGTACTGTACTAACAAGTGCTGTAGGCGTCGGTTTACGTTCGGACCGAGCATTCATCAGAGGGGCTGTAAAGCAAAGTCCACCGTTGTACTGTACTACACTCCAACGTCAATGCTCCCCTGCGTGGTGAAGTATGGTCAACTCCACCAGCTATGACCCGCGCGGCGACGGGAGGAGTGCATTCAGCAGTGGGTTGACAAAAGGGGCTGGACAAAAAACATAATAGGTGGTACTCACTAATATAACTTCAGCGTGCCACAGCATGGCCACACTTATCCCAACAGAGTGTCGGGATAAATGTGCCATGCTGTGCCATGCTGCCGCGTCCGTTAGCGGACTCACGAGCCCACATCGCACGAAAATATCACATATTCGTAAAAAAAAAAACACGTATAATATGAATTATAATAGCAGACGACGTTTCAAGCAGTATCCCTTCATCGATCACTGGTCAACAAAGCAGCTGTTTTAGACTAATTTCAGGGTGCTGATTCCAAATCTGATCTCAGATTTGCTCTATCACATCTCATGTTATGCTATCGGCATATCTCATTTTCATTGATTTTACCCGAAATTAACTCGGTCACTTATGATTGCAAGTTGTTGCGAGTCAGTGACTGCTTTAGTGTTAAAATATGATGCTGTATTTTTAAGATAGTGTGTTTATAATATAATTTTATGTAGATATCCACATTTATTTAATATTTTTATTCTGCAGTTTTTATTGAAAATGCAATATTTGATATCTCAAAAACTGATGCCAGATTTGGAATCAGCACGCCAAAATTACCTTAAAACCGTTGGAATACCTTATGCCAGAAAAAGTGTGTTGACCAGTGAATTATATACGTTCCATGAGCCTTCGTCTCATATCCACTCTACATGTATGGCCTCTGTATGAGCTGTGAAGGGCCATTGACCGAAACGTCACCCATTATATATATGCTGACCCGTCCCTACTCAACATCTGTGAATAAGGGCTTCATCTCTCATCGGGTTCCTCCAGTGTGAAGAAAGATTCTAATATGTTTTACATTCATGGCAGTGCAGCTAACGCGTGTGCAGAGATCAAGAAATTGAAGATAATGCTTATAATGAATAATTATGATTATCTTTCTAGATTTGAAGCTTTCGTGACTGCAAGGATTCATACTCTTAGGTTTTTTCGGTAAAGTCACGTAGGTAAAAATTTATAATGAAAGTAAATAATAGAAATAATAATAGAAATAAAATAATATTTTATAAAATAATATTTTATTTATATTATTATTTCTACGTGACTTTACCGAAAAAACCTAAGAGTATTATGATTATCATTTTCATGAAGCTGCTACTATTGGTGCATGATGAATGAATGATGCGTAATGGATGTTAAATATTGCGCGCGATGATAGTTAAATATGTTATTTATTTAACGAAATTACAACTCAAGGGACCAGGATGATTATCATTTACAAGACGGAGCTGGGTCATTGGTCTCTTTTATTTTACCAGGCAAGGCCCCACTGAGCTACATAACTCTTGTACTGGTAGGAACCACCTGGTTCTACCAGCCCACAGGGGATTATTGTGTCCGTCCATCCGTCGTGCATCCAAAATGGGAGGGGTGGGGTTGAGTGGAGAAGGGAGGGTGGGGAGGAGCTGGGTGGGGAGGGTGGGGCTGGGTGGGGGTGGGAAGGGTGTGGCTGGGTGAGGAGGGGCTGGTCACCCCGTGGTGCCCTTATAAAACTCAACGTTTAACCTACTCAAGCCGGCTTGTGCCCGCCCTCACAGTCGGCCATATTTGCGAATACACCACGCCGCCGTTGATCCTGGCCATTGACCGAGCAAGCCAACGTTCCTACCAGCTCCCTCCGCAGGAATGTGGTTCAGAAGCGACCCGGCCACAAATGAGAGCTCAACCAAGTGGCTTACCACGTAGAAATTGAGAGCAGTCAAATAAGTCTGAGCGCGTGTTTCAACATGTGGAAGGAAAGACCGGAGGACCCGGAGAAAAATCTACGCGCGACCACGAGAAGAGAGAGAGAGAGAGACACGGGATCGAACCGACGACATCCTACAAACGAGGGCAAGGCTGTTGACATTTCGCCACCGTGGGGCCGATGATTGCTGTGTACATTCCGGGTAAATTTTATAGGATCAACGATGAATCCTAATAACTTTAGCACGAACTCCAGGGCCCTAGTTGGCAAGTTGCCAGATGTCGAAATGTATTTCGGATGTGGGGAAAATCCAAATTGTACGCTCTGACGCCATCACTGTCATTGAATGATCAACCGTGCAAAACACATTTCCCCCCCCCTCCCGCCCCAACGTGCTTAGGAGTTGATAGATCGGGCATAGGTCATGGTGATGTTGCGTCACACAAACTGCCGTGTCCATTGCACTTGCCGGTGAGTTCGCGTTTTCGAATTTGGACGCATCGAAGACAAATATTCCCCGTATAGCCTTAACAAACTGTTGGGGCAAGTGCTGTTAGCGAGCAGCGCCTATGAAGGCCCACACGCGAGGGGGGGAGGGTGGTCAGCACCACTCCCGGCCGCCTTTGTCTCCCAAGTGACGATGTCTACTACACACCGCACCAGGTACGCATTTGAGGCTGAGTCGGCCTAGGGGAGGCCTATGACCGGTTCAGATAAACGCCACTGGAGTTGACCGTGAGTGGGGATGAACTCGGGTCACCAGGTTCATAGAGCAGCGCGCTAACCGCCACACTACCGCTCCCCACACACACAGATTGATCGTCTATTAATCTCGCAAATTAATAGAAGGGTGGTTATTGGGATGCATATGAATAGACGCTAATAAAGCTTCTACGACTTCTGCTAAACAACAAGAACAACGATGCCAATTTCGATTTAAAGCTTTCGTGACTGCAGGCATTCATCTTCTTGGTTCTTTTGGTAAAGTCACGTAGAAGGGAAGTAATAAAATAATAAAAATAAAACATAATAAAATAATTCTCACGACGTTTCGGCCACAACGCAAACAGCCGTCCTCAGGTGAAGACCAGGTCTGTCGGGGAGACAGCGTCTGAATGAAACACCACCACGCTTGACAATGGCACAACCCAGACCACCACGAAGACTTCGTGCCCCCCTTAACGTCAGCTTGCAAGCGCCACCCAGGCTGGGCAGGACGGTGGCGAGGTGGACCCACGCGTTGGTGCAGCGTGGACGAGATTCGAGACAGAGCGCGACATCGAGAGACGGGATGGGCAGATGTTTGGGGCAAAGCGGTGGCTATGAGATGATAATTCCCTAGTCTGGTATGCAGGAGGTCGTGGGTTCGATCCCGACCCTGACGCATGTATGTATGTATGTTTAACTTATTTCGCATCCTACGTAGCCATCCGTGCCAATCGGTGGTGCGCGTGTAGGACAACAAACTAAACGCCAAAATCAGTAAAAAAAAAGTAAATCTAGATGATATAAAGGTGTATAGCTCCCAGTGGCTTCCTAATATCGGAAGGAAGAGCGTTCCAGACGGCCGCAGAAGCGCATCTGAAAGCACGCGATGCATTAACCGATGTCTGTCTATTCGGCGTTTGCCTCTCTGTTTCTCCGTGGTCGCGTGGATTTTTCTCCGGGTCCTCCGGTTTTTCTTTCCACATTTAGAAACGACGCCCGTTTAGAGTACGTGGCTGCTATAAATGTCCACGCGATAAGCCACTTCTTTGAGCTATAATTTCTAAAAAGCCATTTTGCATATGAAAAAAAACAGCCGCACAGCCCCAGTGATTAAACCAAACGATGAGTTTAGTTGAATTTGGGCCACGGGGAGGTGGCGACACAGGAGCAGAGGCATGCAAATTTCATTTTGTAATCCGCGTGAATTTCCCAAAGCGCTTTTTTTTTTCCCCTGACCACATCGCGCATTGACTCGACCACAAAGCCCCCGTGCAAGTTGCGACAAGAGCCACCGCCCCCCTCCCTCCTTCCTGCATTTGCCAGACGGGCAGCAACTTTCACAATGATCTACGGGACCTTTGCTCAGCTTCCCGAAAATTCATTTAAAGGTGGCAAAATAATGAATTTAAAAGGGGGGTGGGTGGGGTTGGGGGGTTGGGCACAGGTGTGAGCCCTGGTAATTACTCGCTCGCGTCACCGCTACTAGAAGGAGCCTCCCACGAGAGACATCTGCAGTTAAGGCAGCGACTCCAGACCTCTGGGGCTTCTGGCCACTTTGTTACCCACTTGTGCAGTCAGGGTCACGTTATGGCAAAGCTCGGGGCAACGTAAGCTACGTCAAGCGAAAGAGGCCCCATCGAGGAATGCCTGTGCATATGTTATCGTGTTATCGGCTGAAAATGACAGTTTCTTTGTAGAATGTTTTACCCCCAATCTCCTTAAATTTTTCAACCGATTACGTTCAACTTGATACGCCGTGTTATTGTTTGTTCGTATTCAGAGGCCCCATGTGATTTGAGATGCTAGGCTGGAGCTTACTTCGCTTCAGCCTAAATCCGACCAAGATTATTGCCCACTTGTGCGCGTTTCATGTGCTTTGCGTGCCCACGAGCATTGTAAACACACGTTCATGAATAACTTCGCTTCGCTGATGATAATGATGCATTTTTTTGTTTGTTCCATGGATGATTCTAGGTGCATCACCATTTACAAGAAGTGTCAGAATGCCTTTGTCACCGTTAGGCAGTGCCAAGTTGTCCTAACACTGATCCGCAATGTCCATCGAGGCACGCGGCACCAGCAACAAACAACCAATGGTGGCGATGTGTTTCCTGATGTATGCATGTTCAACTTTTTTCCCACCGCACGTAGCCAGCCGTGCTCATCGGATGAGCGTGTGAAGGACAACAAACCACACACACAAAAAGCAGTTCTCAAGAAATTAGTTTCAAATCTATATTTAAAAGCGCGTAGCTGCATTGGCCTCCTAATTTTCCGAAGAAAGAGCGTTCCAGACGGCCGCAGAAACGCGTCTGAAAGCGCCGCGCGATGCGCTGACCGCCGTCTTTGTTCGATGGCCAGCAGCCGAAAGCCGCTGCCAGGATGACCGCCGGAGTTCGCGCGATGGTTCATGCTTCTTGACGAGCTCAGCGAGGCGTTGTGGTCCATTTCTGGCAATGAGCGCGACTTGACGGCGATTCATTCGTTCGCCAAACGGAAGCCAACGCAGCCCGGCGAGCACTGGACGGACACGGTCGAATGTTGCGGTACCCGTCGCGACACGTGCCAGAGAATGTTGTAAACGTTGCGGCTTTGTAATGTGTTTTTTTTGTTGTTGCCAGACTTCCCGTAGCGTTGTGACTTGCAATAAATTACTCCTAACAAAGATACGCACGTAGCATGTAATCCAGCAATGTGGAAGCGGCGAGGGTTGGTAGATCACCGGAACGCGTTGAGAAACTCACTTCCCGTTGGGCGTTGAGGTGGTGCCACACCCGGGCTTGCATGGGAGAACGTGATACAGCAAAGCGCAGCCTAATCTCCATCTGTTCCATATGAAGGCGACGAGGCTTTGTTGCTGCATCGCACGCGTGAGGTTTCATCCCACGAGCAAAAGCCACTCACGAGTTGGCTGAACAACATCCGAATTTGACAGAGCTCAATGTAGATTTGAAGCTTTCGTGACATCACTTGATACAGCTATCGTGCTGTGACGGTTCCACCTGAAGACGGAAGCTTGTGTTGCCTTCGAAACGTCGTGATTTTTTATTTAATTTTTTATTTTACTTTTATTTTTTTTACCTACGTGACTTTACCGGAAAAAACCTAAGAATAAGAGCTCAATGTAGCCTGGGAACTCCTGGAGAGAATTGGGTCATGGGGACTCTAAGCGTGGCTTACCTGTTTAAATCAGTGAGCATCGTTCTTCACGTCACATTACGCAAGCGATGGATGCAAATGCTTCACTCGCGTGCTCCCCCCCCCCCCCCCCCCCCAGCGTGCCTCTCTCTCTCCTCGCACTCCTGCGGATTGAAGTTCGCCAAAGGGAGCACGACGGCTTAGCGGGCGAGACTGGACCTGCTGTGGAATGTGGGGTGACCGGGTGCTCAATCTCCTTGTCACCATAGCCATCATCAACAACATCATCATCATCATCACACTCTCGCCAATATTGATGTATCTTCAACACGTGTGTCCGTCTTTGCTTCCCGTTACTCATTGCACGGTCACCGCCACCACTGATTCACCGGGGTTGCGTGCGCGCGGCACCTCGCCGCGTCTCCAGACATCGAGGTGCCTGTCGTAGTGAACATTAGGACCAGCGATTTGCGGGAATGGGGTGTAGAACATCAGCACGGACATTCTCGTTTTTGTTTGTGGCAGGGAGTAATCTATACAACTCTCAACTATTATTATTTTACACCACTGATACCTCATTTGCCAGTAAAACAATATGATTATTGGTTTTTAACCCTTTTTAGTAATTGGCAAATGAGGTACCAATGGTGTAAATGCTTAGCCCGAGCTCTCATACTCTGATGGTGCATTGTCTTTGAGTTGTGCGCCTTTTGGCGTCATCTGGTCTAACACCATGTGAGACTAGGCTCTAAGGAAAGCTGTCTCGGGTGTGGACCAATCAACTTCAAGGACGGTGCATACATTATCAGAGTTATGTTTTTTGTTTGCATTATGACTGCAGGTATTGTGGTCTATACAAACATGACTCCTCGTAAAAAAGGTGTCCGTTTTGTTGCCAGATTAAAGGGTAAATAAACAATTATCATATTATTATTATTTTGTTTACCAGGTAAAGCCCACTGAGCTACATTATCTCTTTTTTTCAGAAGCGACCTGGCCACAAATGATAGCTCAACGAAGTGGCTGATCAGCGTGTGGAATTTCATCGCAGCCAAATAACTCTAAACGCGTGTTTCTAAATGTGGAGGGAAAGACCGGAGGATCCGGAGAAAAATCAACCGCGACCACGGGGAGAGAAAGAGACACCGCAAACTCCAAATATACAGCAGCAGGCGTCAGGGTCGGGATCGAACCCACGACTTCCTGAATACCAAGCGAGGGAGTTGGCATCTCGGCACCATCTAACCTGGAGATCGGGGACATGAACCTTCTCTTTGGAATTCCCTCTCCTGCCGCCATCATCATCATCATCATCGTCTCTTTTTTCATCATCTAAATTCAAGAAACGTGTCACGCTCCTATCGGTTGCCACTTCGATTATGCTGGTCGTTGCTGACCGTCTGGGCACATCCGTGCTTAGCAGCAAGCGCCGCCTCACCGCCATCTGCGAGTCGTAACGCGATTGCTATTGAGCGAGTGTGCGCTTTTGGACGAGGCGACGGTAGAGCGAGTGGGGATTGCACGCCATTCAATTCGTGCATGTGGTAGCGAGGCAGTGTCAAAGGCACCCCCAGGGATAACGATATCAACAAACCAGGAGTGAAGGAATATCCACTGCTGAATGAAGGCCACCCCACGCCTTTGTCACTCATAGACGTTGGTCGGGAATCGAACTCAGGTGACCACGCTCATCGGGTGTGAATTATTCCAAATCAACGCTGAACTCCTTATTACGATCTTCCACCGTGCTCTCAGAACGCAACACGCTCGTAACAAACGCGGCACACTCTCGTCATGCACGTCAGATGCTGCACTTTTAGACACCGCACTCCGATAACACACCGGACGTACGGAGAAGACACCACTGTCATAACACGCGTCGCATTTGAACAACACGCAGACGACACACTCAAAATAATACAAAGAATACCCAGGAGAGCCTTTAACAGGCTGTTGGGTAATTGCTGTAAGCGAGCGTCTACGAAGTGCAGCACGGAGCACGAGGCGGTGGGTAGCCAGCACCAGGTACTAATTTGAGGCGGAATCGATCTAGGGGAGGCCCAGGACAAGTTCAAATATTCGTCACTGTTATTGGCAATGAGTGGAGATCGAACTCTGGATGGGTACTCATTTGAGGCTGAGTCGACCTAGGGGAGGCCCAGGACAAGTTCAAATATTCGTCACTGTTTTATTGGCAATGAGCGGGAATCGAACTCGGGATGGGTACTCATTTGAGGCTGAGTCGACCTAGGGGAGGCCCAGGACAAGTTCAAATATTCGTCACTATTATTGGCAATGAGCGGGAATCGAACTCGGGATGGGTACTCATTTGAGGCCGAGTCGACCTAGGGGAGGCCCTGGACCGGTTCAAATTTCCGCCACTGTTATTGGCAATGAGCGGGAATCGAACTCGGGATGGGTACTCATTTGAGGCTGAGTCGACCTTGTGGAGGCACAGGACAAGTTCAAATATTCGTCACTGTTATTGGCAATGAGCGGGAATCGAACTCGGGATGGGTACTAATTTGAGGCCGAGTCGACCTAGGGGAGGCCCTGGACCGGTTCAATTTTCCGCCACTCATTGTCAGTGAGCGGGAATGGACCTCGAATCGCCACCGTCCCCCCCCCCCCCCCCGCATGACACCCTCACCATACTCACTCGCATCGCATCGAGTACTCTCACATCCCGTACCTACTCCCGTAGGCACACACACGACACCGCACGGACACGATCGCAATACCTTCACAACGTACGCGTCGCGTATTCACAACGCGCGCACGGATCAACACCACGCGACTCGCTCGCTTTCACGATTCTGGACACTCCGTCCTGTGAACTGGCTTCACACGCAGAGGCCGGGTGAGCCACTCAACTCGTCACGTCGGTGGCTCGCCCTTCAGAGACTGCCACTTGTAAACGATAAGGAGACAGCGCCACTCACCATCCCCAAACCCACCCACTCATCCAACCACACAAACAAAGACAACCCCCCCCCCACCACCACCGCACCTTGCGCGCATAGCCTTAACATAGTTTTGGGGCGAGTGCTGTTAGGGACCCACGAAGGCCGGAACGGCAACACGAGTGGGTGTGTTTGCCGGGACGACTCCCGACTGCCTTTGTCTCCCGCGTTTGCGATGTTTGCACACGTCGAGGGGGGAGGAGCAGGAACCGATTAAGCTTGACGACACTTGGCATTGGCGGCCGTGAACCGGGAGTCGAACTCGGGCAGCGCGCTAACCGGCTACCACACTCCCGCTCCCTGCAAACCACACAACGTTCTCCTGCACACGTCCAGTCAGAACAGCAATAACAACAATAACAACAACAACAATAACAACGACCTCCCCCGCCGAAATGCGATTTCATTCATTATTTACCGGTTCACCTTCCCCCCCACCCCTCGTCACTCGCCCAGGTGTGCCCATAAGTGGAGCTTCCGCCAGTAGCACGGAAAGAAGACGCGCGGTGCGTTGCGAAACCGCGCGGGGGCAGCTCAACAGCGTGGACATTGAGTCCGTACACACCCCCCCCACTCGCTCCTCATCCTCCTCCTACTGCGGGAACGCCCAATGCGGTACAGGCGCAGCACTGCAAATGCTTTTGCTGGCGACACTGCCGCGGAAAGCGAACTTCTCTCGAGGGTAGAGACGGAGCGAGAGGGCGACTCAGAAGGGGGCGAGGAGGAGGCAGCAGCAGCAGCAGCAGGAGCCACGCGGTGCTAAATTCCCCTGCCCGCAAGCTCTGCGATCCTGTGTATATTCAGGTGTTATCGGCTGCGGTGTCTCTCTTGCCGTGGTCGCGCGGATTTTTCGCAGTGTCCTCCCTCCACGTTTAGGGGCCGTCCATAAATGACGTCACGCGATTTTGTACGATTTTTGACCTCCCCCCTCGCCCTTCGTCACACGGCGTCACAAAAAGTCAGACCCCCCCCCATCAAAAAAAACATGCTTCAAATCGCTTTAAACTATTGTAATCGTAGTGCGTATTTAATGTGGCGCTGCACTCTGATGTTGTAGCAGAAAACATTTATTAAAAAGTCTATTTAATTAAGTAGAACGTGTTGTCTATATTTATTTAAAGTTGCGCATTTTAATGTGACGTCACATTTCTCAACCCCCCCCCCCCCCACCTCGTCACACATTGTCACAAATGTCTATGACCCACCCCCCCAGGTTCGTGACGTCATTTATGGACGGCCCTATAGCTGCTCACGCCGAGCGAAACATGCTCCGATCCGTGCATTGTCTTTGCACTGGTCGCCGTTCTCTGGTCTGAGACTGGTGAGACGACGCGATAAGGAAGGCTTCTGTCTCTGATGTAGGCCAATCAGTTTCAAAATACCATGCGTATATTATCAGAGTTTGTTGAACACGTCGGCTTTCGCGAACAATATAATCCATAATACTGGGGTTTTTTTTGGGGATAATATCGCGTAAATATATAAATGTGTCGTTAAACCGTCACCACCCGACACAGCCAATTAGTAAGGTTTGTGCACACAACAACCCCTCCCCCCCCACCCTAGGTGCGTGACGTCATTTATGGACGGCCCCCTTAGAATCAACGTGACGTTTCTCGAGCATGTGGCTGTTGTAAATCGTCCACGCGATGAGAAGCCACTTCCGCCGAACTGTCGTCTGTGATAGCCAAGCTCGCTTCTGGAAAGGGAAACTGTATAACTCAGTGGCTCTTAACTGGCACAATAAAAGCACGTTCTTAGTTTCACATGCGGGAGGGAACGGCAGACACCCGGTGAAAACATTTACATACACATCTGTTGAATGCCTTACATGCAAATGAAGCGTTGTACGAACATGTTACATACTCTTTGGTTCTTTCGGTAAAGTCACGCAGATGAAAAAAAAAATAACTAATTTAAATCACGACGTTTCGGAGGCAACACAAGCTTCCGTCATCAGTTGGAACAGCCACAGCAAAATTGCAGCAAAGTTACTGTAGTGGCTGTTCCACCTGATGACGGAAACTTGTGTTGCCTCCGAAACGTCGTGATTTAATTGAGTTATTTTCATTTTATTATTTTTTATTTTTAATCTACGTGACTTTACCGAAATAACCAAAGAGTATGGATCCTTGCAGTCACGAAAACTTCAAATCTAGAACATGTTACAGTTGGGCCGCCTTTGTCTCCCCAGTGGCGATGTTTACACACTGCGCTAGGGATTATCTTCAGGCCGAGTCGACCTAGGGGAGGGCCAGGGCTGATTCCGATAAACGTCGCTGGTGTTGGCCGTGGGTGGGAATCGAACGCAAGTGGACGGGGTCTGCACGCAGCGCTCTTGCCACCACTATCACCGCTCCCACCAAACATGTTGTCATGGACACAATGATCCGCATACACCGGAGTGTAAGACGCACCCCCCCCCCCCCCAATGTTTCAGTAGGCAGGTGAAGCAGTGCGTATAATAATCGCAAGAACAATCGATTGATCACCCTAATACACGTGTATTGAATCGTGCGTGTGAGATTCGATTATTTTAGATTCACAGATACTAGCAACGAATTGCCACGTTTTGTTTACGCGACAAACCTTACTAATTGTCTGTGTCGCGTGGTGGCGGGTTTTAACGACGCATTTATATTTTGCGTCATCTAACCCCCAAAAATCCTCTCTTACGGATAGCATTGGTCGCGTAAGCCAACTTTCAACGCGGTTCTGTCGGGGACTGTCCATGGTTTGTGCACAAATCGCCCGTGGCTGAGTGCCTGCTCCACGTTGCGTGTTCGATGTCCGAAATGTTACACCGCTCGATGTTTAGCTTCGTCATCGCGTCGTATCGCTTCAAAGAGAACCAGCGATTTTGAATCAGTGCCGTTGGCTGAAACGTCGCCTGTTTAAATCTTGTGCCATGCTAGGTGAACCCTGAGACCACGTGAAGTGTCGAAGGCCTGCTGCTGGCAGGAGGTGACGGAGCAGACCCCGGTGCCATGGGTTGACTGAATGAGATGACTGGCTCCCCACTGAGCCACCTCGCTGCGTTTTATCTGCCCGGCGCTCCGCTGATTGTTGTGAGCGTCGCTCCTCTGGCCCTCCGTCGTCACTGGATGACCACCGCCTCTGACTCCCTGTTACCGCTCCCTTTACTGCGGCATCGTTCAAAGAGCCCGGACCGTGAAACGGCTCTGAGCGTGAGACCGAACGCGAGGCTCCAACAATCGAATTCCTGAAGCGTGAATAAGCGACGGCGAGACCGAGTGGAGGCGACGAGTCAGAGGCTTTGAAGTGGGCCCCGGTAAGAGCGGTGCGGCTAAATGACCGCGTGCTCACCTCGACGACGGTCGGGAATCGTCGCCTACGACACAATCGGTGAATGGTGGCAGGCTGCGATGTCGCGTGTCCAGCCGTGACTCACGCCGGATTAAATGGGACACGAGAGGGATTTTCACGTTGACTAAGATCACAATAATAACAATAATGTATATATATAAGCATACGATTACAACAATGCATTGTATGTATCCAGGAAAGCCAAAGTATGACCAACTCATCCGGGATGCGCCCCAACCCGCCAGGTCTGGGAAGCTGAGCAGGTGTTGAGCTGAGATATTGCCTGGATGGACGGATGACCACCACGTTTAAACAGGGTGCCACATTCTTGATTTGAAGCTTTCGTGACTGCAGGAATCCATACTCTTTGGTTCTGTCGGTAAAGTCACGTAGGGTGCCACATGGCTACGTGATTGGGCAGTGCAACAACAATTACATTGTTCTTCTGTGCTTCTCTGCTTCCACATGATGCCCCGATTAGCCTTTAAAAAAAACTGTTGGGTCAAGGGCTGTTAGCGAGTAGCACCTACCGAGGCTGGAACGACACACAAGGTGGTAGGTGGCCAGCATCACGCCCGGACGCCTTTGTCTCCCGAGTGTCGATGTTTACGCATCGCATCAGGTTCTCATTTGCTGCTGAGTCGACCTAGGGGACGCCCATGACCGGTTCAGATAATCGTCAGTGGTGTTGGATAGACAAATACATGGACAACACATACACATAAACACGCACGGTGTCACAGAGATAGACACATAGACAAACACATAGACAGACACATAGACATACAACACACGATATCACACAGATAGACATGCACGCGTACCATCATCGACTTGTTCCTACCTCCCTTATAACCACCAGGGGGCAATCTCCAACGATAATTGTTATTGTTAATAAATTATTAATTATAATTTACGACTCTAATGAGCCGAGAATGTCTGTGTGTCCCGCGCGTGACGTCACTCCACGTCGACCAGCCCCCCCCTCATTAATAATCATGAGCGGGTGACGTCACTCCACATGTAGCACCCGCCGCCCTCATTAATAATCATGAGCGAGTGACGTCACTCCACATGTAGCACCCCCCCCCCTCATTAATAATCATGAGCGGGTGACGTCACCCCACATGTAGCACCCGCCACCTCATTAATAATCATGAGCGAGTGACGTCACTCCACGTGTAGCACCCGCCCCCCTCATTAATAATCATGAGCGAGTGACGTCACTCCACGTGTAGCACCCGCCCCCCTCATTAATAATCATGAGCAGGTGACGTCACTCCACATCGAACAGCCCCCCTCATTAATAATCATGAGCAGGTTACGTCCTCCACATGCACACCCCCTCATTAATAATCATGAGCAGGTGACGTCACTCCACATCGAACAGCCCCCCTCATTAATAATCATGAGCAGGTTACGTCCTCCACATGCACACCCCCTCATTAATAATCATGAGCAGGTGACGTCACTCCACATCGAACAGCCCCCCTCATTAATAATCATGAGCAGGTGACGTCACTCCACATCGAACAGCCCCCCTCATTAATAATCATGAGCAGGTTACGTCCTCCACATGCACACCCCCTCATTAATAATCATGAGCAGGTGACGTCACTTCGCATGGAGCACCCTCCCCTCTCATTAATAATCATTATAAGGTGACGTCCTCCAAATGGACAGACCCCCCCCCCTACATTAATAATAATTAGCGGGTGACGTCACTCCACATGGGGGGGGGCGAGGCGCCTCCTCCCCCCTCCTCGGCGTCAACTCACAACCCTCACTACAAAGGCAGAACCCTCACGTCACGTGATCTCCGTGACGCTGTTGAGACATCAAAGTAAAAAGGACGTCACGATGAACAAGGAATTATAACCTTAAAATGAAATAGGTCTGTGTCACCGCACCCTTACAAATTGCACGCGAATGGATGCAACGAATATATCATGTCGCGGTCTGCTTTTCGCTTGCAAGTTTCAGATTTACTGCATCACACCCGTCCTTGGACGGGCAAAAGGCGAGTTAATTAGACGCTGTCTCCCCGACAGACCTGTTCTTCACCTGAGGACGGCTGCTTGCGTTGTGGCCGAAACGTCGTGAGAATTATTTTATTATGTTTTATTTTGATTATTTTATTATTTCCCTTCTTCGTGACTTTACCGAAAGAACCAAGAAGATGAATTAATTATAATTAATCAACATTCATCGAACTCCGGCCAAACGATCCAAGCAGGACGCTCTTGCACGGAAGCCCTGAGACTCCTAACGAGGCCGTCCTTCTTCGCTCAACGCGTGGATGAATCAACAACGCGTGCTGTTGTTGATCGTAGTGGTTGTATTGTAGCACGGACACCGGCGTCCCGAGTTCAATGCCATGCCGTGGCGAACAGCGGCGTTGCGTATACGAGCTGCTTCAAAAAAGTGTTAACACTTATATGGGCCTATCGTTTTCAATGGGGAAAAAATTAACCCGTAAAAAAACAAAGTTTTTCACTATAAATCCTTTATATGCGTGGCGGCTAGAGTCCTCTCGTCCTCTGGCTTGAGATGGCTGCCACCTATGGGTCAGATGATTGTCTGCCACCATTAAGCAATTGGTATATAAATATAATTTATATTTTCCTAAAAAGTGTAAAATTTTGGAAAAAAATTTTAACGAAAATAAATTGTCACGCACAACGAGTCTGTGTGCAAAATGTCAGCTCGATTGGATCACGGGAAGTGGGTTAAAAAACGACCGAAAGATTTGCACGGTCGTAAGCGCGCAAGCAAGCAAGCAAGTGAACTTAATATAAAGGATTTAAAAACGGAAAATATGATTACAAATGTAGGTTAATAGCTTCAAAAAGCCAAAGCGTCTCCGCGTGTTCGCCATCATTGTCACCACACGCATGGAATCGTCTCCAGGTGGTCTCCAGAGCTCGGAGGCACATTTTTCGTGCTATTGTTGCAAATTCACGGAAGTGTTTAACATTTTTTTGAAGCACCCTGTATTTGATCCAGTTCTGAGCTTCCGGATGATGGAATGAGTCTTACGAACCCGGCCACCTGAGTTCGATTCTCGCTCACGGTCAACACCGGCGACGAGTATCTGAACCGCTCCTGGGCCTCGCCTAGGTCGACTCAGCCTCAAACGAGGACCTGGTGCAGTGTGTAAACATTAGCCTTGGGGAAACATTACCATTTCAGCTATTTGCCATTGACGTTAGGTGTGGCGAAGACTGAAATTTGGGCGGTCGAGATGGTAGTGCTGTGCGCTAACCACTCCATTATCTAAACTAACATCTTGAATCTGCTGTCATTAATCCGTACGAAAGAAGACCACTCCACTACCTCTCCCACACATAAATTCCTCCACACACACACACATTGAATTGTGTTCATAGAATGGCAAGAATGTAATACACACGCAGAGTACATACTGCTCATTCTTACACGACAGTAATGATGGTGCAACTGCGATGGCATTTTCAGACTCGCCACATTCACAAAGACAAAGATCCCCCGCATAGCCCTAATAAACTGTTGGGGCAAGTGCTGTTAGCGAGCACCTAACGAAGACCAGCACGGTACACGAATGTGGTGGATAGCCAGAAACACACGCCCGGCCGCCTTTGTCTCCCCAGTGGTGATGTTTACACACCACACCAGGTACTCATTTGAGGCTGAGTCGACCTAGGCGAGTCCCAGGAGCGGTTCAGATAATCGTCACCGGTGTTGGCCCATCAGCGGGAATCGAACACGGGAAGCCGTGAGTGGGAACACTCATCCACTCACACAGGCACTCTCTCAGCCTGGTTAAACATTGGTCAGACTCTCAAACGCCACCTGCCCTGTGAGTTTTTATTTTTAGATTTCGTTTGGCAGGGCCCACGAATATTTGCCCATGGCAAGGTGGCGCTGGCGTGGTGCACTCTGTGGGTGACACATTGTGAGCCCAACAGGCACGGGTGTGACCCGGCCATTATTGTTAATTTGCAACATTGTATATGCTGCTTTCTCCATCAACATCAGCTTTCGGAAGCACGTGCTCTGATCATGAAGACGCTATTTTTTACTTTCACTCGGGCATAAAACAACTTCCAGCGATAGCACAGGATGTTTTTAGAACCACACCCATTGCTCCTGTAAAGTTTAAATGTGGGGGGGGGCGATGTTTTGCCTCTGACTGCTTAACTTTCCTATCTAAAGAAAAGAAAAAATAACCTAATCAGAGCGTGCCAATGAAATGAATCATTCATCGGCTTAACTTCCATTTCTTTTCTACGTTTTGGTTTCTGCCCCTGTCATCCACTGCGTGGGTGTGTGAAAGCGTGTGATTGGCATCATATGAATGAATACGTGAGTTCAACTAAAACTTTTTTTTTAACCAGGTAAGGTCCACTGAGCAATATCGTTCTTTTTCAGAAGCAACCTGTCCACAAATGAGAGGTCAACAAAGTGACTTGTCGTGTGGAAATCTATAGCGGCCAAATACTCCGAACGCGTGTTTCCGGTGGCGTCACTACATTATCAGCTCAGAGGGTGCGGCAATCGGTCCGCTGGGGCCCCAATAATTGATTTGTCCGGCACGGTCACGCCTAGGCCGTCGTATCTCGTGGCTCCTTCTGCCTAATCACATCGTGAGGCTCGCGGTCTCGAACATTTAACGCTGTAGGGCCGCTCCGTTTCAAATGGTTTTTGATTTTTTTTGTACACTGTTGTTGAAAAAATGTTCATGGTGGTTGTCAAGGGGGCCCCAACTCGTAGATTTGGCCACCAGGGGGGTGGGGGGGGGGGGGCAAGGGACCCCGTACCCCCACGCAAGTTACGCTACTTGTAACCATACTTCACCACGCTAGTTACGCCAGTGCGTTTTTCTAAATGTGGATGGAAAATCCGGTAGGACCCGGAGAACAATCCACGCGACCACGGGGACACCACGCAAACTACAAATATAGAGCAGGCGTCAGGGGCGGGATAGAACCCAGCACCTCTTGCATACCAGGCGAGGCAGTTAACATCTCACCACCAAGTTAATTCACAACCCTTTGCCGATCCGCTGCTGCATGGAAATCAGGCGATCTGTAACGACCACCGTGAAGCGGACGACGCGTAGTAACGTTGCCGTCATTACACCCGCGGGGATATTAATCGGGGCTGCCGCTCGACTCGAGCCGTGAACCTCTGCAAAGCCAGCGGGCGGAACGCGCTACGGCGGCGACGCGTCACCGCCCCGATGGGCACGCTCCACTAAAGCGGGGCCTGACGGCGCAGTCTCCGCATTATAAGACGCTCTTTTTTTTCAACTTGTGTTTTCTTTTTTTGTGAATTGTTTTTTTTTATATTGATCCAACCACGGTGGTGGAGGTTGGGGGGGGTGTACAACTTTCGCCACAGGTGTGAGTGGTGCATAGCGGGATAAGCGGCTCGGACAGCAGAGGTCGCAAACGGGTTTTGATTCCTTACCCGTACCAGTACCCGGCCGCACCAGGGTCGCAAATGGGTACCCGTACCCATACCCGGCCGGGTACGGGTACCCGTTCCCTACCCGTACCCTACCCGAAATTAGTGACAAACGGTTACTCACCAGTGACTCACGGCCTACCCGTACCCGTACCCGGCCGCACCAGGGTCGCAAACGGCTACCCGTACCCGTACCCGGCCGGGTACGGGTAGCCGGGTATCGGGTAGGGTACGGGTATCGGGTACCCGGTTGCGACCTCTGTCGGACAGACAACCAACGCGGGCGTGTAGGACCGTGGCGTTCCGTGATGCGTGGTGGCACGTGGCACGTGGTGCGTCGGATCCCTTTCGGGGAAGGAAGGAGGAAATAGGGGGAGGGAGTCAGTTTCATTTCAAGTTCACTCAGGTCAACTCAGGGTCTCTGGAGTGACATTCGCGAGGGGACCCTCAGATCTGGGTGAACTCCCTTTACCTATTCTTCGTTCTAAAGCTGCTGGGGAGAATAGGGGAGTTATGCCAGCGGGTGAATGAGAGGGCCCCCATGATTCTTCCAGGAACTCAGGATGGCCTTTCAAACTGAAATGTAAAATGCTTGGAGAAGGGCGTGTTGGTGCCTGGTGATACATTGGGGTTCAAGGCCCAGGAGGGAGGATTCAATGCTAGGTAGAATCTCGGTGCCAGACATCACGTTGTAGAGATCGGAAATCAATGTTCCGTTCATCTGTCGGCTGGTAAACATTACATTCATGTGCAAAGCGGGTGAGAAAGTAATACTCATTGTTTTTTTTTCGATAAAGTCACTATGTACAGTGAGGGAAAAAAGTATTTGATCCCCTGCTGATTTTGTACGTTTGCCCACTGACAAAGAAATGATCAGTCTATAATTTTAATGGTAGGTTTATTTGAACAGTGAAAGACAGAATAACAACAACAAAAACCCAGAAAAACGCATGTCAAAAATGTTATTAATTTATTTGCATTTTAATGAGGGAAATAAGTATTTGAATCGGGTGTAACCGCAACAAACCAAAAACATGAACAAGAAAACATCTTAAAGTGACTATGCGACTATGTACAAACAGAAAATCCAAGAAAAGACAGCAAAATATTCCACAAAAAGCACCGTACACCAACGCCGTGTGCAAAAATCCCAGTGGGATGCAAGTCAAACAACAACAACCACAAGACAATTAGATTAAGGCCATCAGTCGAACTCCGTACTACAATAAACAAACACCGTGACTCCGTGATGTCCGCTTCTGGGGGCCCGTCTCGAAAGCGAGGGGCGGCCAACTGCGTCGGCGAAGCTTTCCGAACGGATTCTTCGTCGCCTGACATCTCGGCGCCAACAGCACATATCGGGGATAGCGTCGTTAAAATACTATTTAGTTTTTTTCCCATAATCGAGAATGGGGGTTAGATCGCGTAAATATGTGTTGTTAAACCCGCCACCACCCGACACGTGATTGATTTATTTATATAAATACTGCGTGATGCTGCGTGGATGTTACCCACACTCGGAGCCTATCGGCAGAGGGCGGTCGATGTTGTCAGTTTGACCGGAGACTCTATCGGTCAGGTGTAAGGTGCCCTGGCAGTGTGAATAACTCTAAAGGCATTCCGTCAGTTAATAATATACCAATTGTCTCGCTGAGGGACAAGTCAACAGAGTTTTAAGAATGCACAAACACATGCCTGAAGTTAATAATACTAAACAGAGGTTGTGTCACTGACATGAAATGTGTCTTGAGAGCGTGACAGATTCCACGGGGATTCCCAGAGCTCATGGCATGCAGAGCGTATCACTGCTGCGCAACGGAGTTCTTTATCATGATGTGAAGAATTCTAAAAGCATTCCAGAAGTCAACAAATAATGTGCGCGTATTGAATCAACGAAGGGTAATGTGCCTTGATATTAGGGTAAGTTAATGATATGCCAACTGCCCCAACTCACGCACATTGAGGTCACCACAGCACGTGACCTTACATCGTATAACACCTATGACAAAGCACCCAGAATGCAACTGGCCTCCGCATACCGGACGATAGCCATACGTGGTTGGCGAATTTACTGAGCGCGCACCCAAAATGAATGTTGGATCAAATATTATTATTTAAAAAATTGGTGAGAATTTGCACAGCCAGTCACGCTAGCCAGACACACATCCAGCCAGACAGCCAGCCAGACATCGAGGCAGCCAGCCAGGCCCGTAACTGCAACTAAGCGCGGACTCGTGTGCACGCGCGTCTGAGTTCAACGCCGTGAGTGTCGCGAGCGACGGGGAAGGCAGCCAGCCCCACTCTCTCAGGCCGCCCTCAACGGCTGAAAAACAGGGGGCGGACAGCTCCTCTCTATTCACTACGGGGCTGTGTGGGGGGAGGGGGGGAGACACAAAGCGTGAGGACATCAAATCGCCACGGTCGGTCCGACGGAACCGAGGCGAAGCAAGACAAACATTTGGCGTCTTGGGCAGCTGTCAATTTGCGGGGCGTCCCGTGACCGCGGGACGGGAGGGTCCGCAGTTGTCGCCCCCGCCAATTGCCCCACCTCGGCCAACCCTTGCGCACAGGTCCCCATTCATGGGACGTGTTTGCTTTTCGCAGGAGAGCTCAAAGGAGGGGAGACGGGGAAGACGAGGGCGACCGCGAAACTGCGTCACGGGCGCCGCGCGTGGAAGGGGTCTCTGTGAAGCGAAGGGGGTCCGTGTGGGGGCGTGCTGGGGGATGGGGTGGGGGCGAGAGAGTGTAACCGCGGATCACAAACAGCGCGGAATGCTCCTCCGTCACAGCGCCGAGTGGGCGAGAGGCCTTGATTCGGCAGTGGATTGGACAAAGGGGCCTGAACATTGTATTTTTTTCTTTCAAACATTGTATTGTAAAAAAGGGAAGCCACATTTTTTATGATTTTTTTTAATTGTGAATCTCAAAACGAGAAAGGAAAATTAAAAAAATATAACTTTCAAGTCACTTTCATGTTTTTTTTTCTTTCAAAGATTGTATTGTAAAAAAAGGGAAGCCATATTTTTCATGATTTTTTTTTTCGTTTTAATTGTGAATCTCAAAACGAGAAAGGATTTTTTTTTAAATATAACTTTCAAGTCACTTTCATGTTTTTTTTTCTTTCAAAGATTGTATTGTAAAAAAAGTGAAGCCACATTTTTCATGATTTTTTTTTTCGTTTTAATTGTGAATCTCAAAACGAGAAAGGATTTTTTTTTTAAATATAACTTTCAAGTCACTTTCATGTTTTTTTTCTTTCAAAGATTGTATTGTAAAAAACGGGAAGCCACATTTTTAATGATTCTTTTTTTCGTTTTAATTGTGAATCTCAAAACGAGAAAGGATTTTTTTTTTTATATAACTTTCAAGTCACTTTCATGTGGACCCGCCCTTCCACGTGCGTTTAAAAATCCCGGCAAAGTCGCGAACTCGGTGATGTCACCGCAGCGCTCTGGTCGCCCAACGCCTGAAAAGTCACTTCACAGGAGACACACTGAGTAGCCGCATGAGATGTTAACTACCTCGCCTGGTGTACAGGACGTTGTGGGTATCATCCCGACCCTGCCGCCTGTATATTCGGAGTCTGCGTGTCTCTCATCCAATGGTGGCGTGGATTCTTCTCCGGGTCCTCTGGGTTTTCCCTCCACATTTAGAATCTCAACGTGCTTTGAGATTACTCTTAGTTTTTTCGGTAAAGTCACGTAGGTAAGAAATAAAATTTAAAGTGATAATAGAAATTTTAAAAAATAATAAATCACGACGTTTCGGAGGCAACACAAGTCTCCGTCATCAGGTGGGACCGTCATGGCGATATTTACTGTATCAAGTGAGGCTCTGAGAATAGTTGGCTGCTATACATTTCTACACGGTGATAATCCACGACGTTGAACAATCGTTTGTGGCCAGGTCGCTTCAGAAAAAAATCTATATAGCTCAGTGGGCCTTCCCTGGTAAAAAAAAAATTTTGTTTAATTTTTATTTAGACTATGGAATGCTTTCCCTTTGGTAATAAAACTACCGGATTCGTTAGAGCTATTTAAGTCCTGTGTTAAAAAACTGACCTCTTTAAAACTGGCCTTTAACCACACCTAGCTCTGGCCGTTTGCCCTGTGCATGTTCTGTTCATTTCCATACACGGCACACATTGTAATTTACGGATGAACTGCGCCTTTTTTGTATTATTAGCCTGGGTGGATGTCCAGATATTTTTCTTTGCTTGGTTGGAGTAATTTTGTTGAAGTGATCCGATCGGCTACAGCTCGAGGCAACATTTGCTACAGTTGTAGGCAACATTTTCTTGGCAACATATTGAATGTCACAATGAAAGTAAGTCGGATTGGGTTTTAGCAACACTTTGCTAGATGTGATGGCGACCACGCTGTCGAGACTAACGAAGGAGTTGAAGGCAAAGGATGGAAATACGTACGCACGAAGGGGAGTTAACCGTGGAGATGGAGCGATCAAATCAGCTCGTGTGCATGCAATGGGGTGATTTGGATCGTTCCATCGCAAGACCGCGTGAGATAGCGGGCGGCATTGGGGGGAGGCCTTCATCCAGCAGTGGATAGACCATAGCAGATGATGATGATGATGATTTTAAAGCAGGAATTCTCCACCTCTAAGTCAGGCACGCTTGAACACCTTCGGCCGGTTCAATGAACGTTTTTGGCGAGGGCACTCCCCTCTAACTGACCGCAGCACTGTCGCCACGAAATTAAATGCAACGAATGGGCTCTAACACAGGCGGGGTGCGCGTCACAAACTCTCCTGACGCCTTTATTCTAGATTTGAAGCTTTCGTGACTGCCAGGATTCATATTCTTAGGTTTTTTCGGTAAAGTCACGTAGGTAAAAATTTTAAATTAATAAAAGTAAAATAAAAATAAAATAAAAATCACGACGTTTCGGAGGCAACACAAGCTTCCGTCTTCTGGTGGAACCGTCACAGCGCGATAGCTGTATCAATATATACAAGGACTGTTTTCTTGGAATTTCTCTCACTTGATACAGCTATCGTGCTGTGACGATTCCACCTGCAGACGGAAGCTTGTGTTGCCTCCGAAACGTCGTGATTTTTATTTTATTTTTATTTTACTTTTATTAATTTTAATTTTCTCCTGACGCCACCACCGCCGCTGCCGCCGCAGCAGCAGCAGCATTCAACAAAAACATCAGGACACAAAAATAGCGAAACTTCAATGCGTCGGCATTTTCCTTTACGCCGCCCTCATTTCATTCTCATCGCGTCGTCGTCCTCGTCGTGTCACGTGTCTCATCGGGGAGGTCGGCTAAAGACGTCGGGTCACCCACGTGTCGGTGGCTTTCGTTGCGTTTTCACGCGTATCGGGGGAGACCGCCAGATGCAGTTGTAACCTGTCCTGGTTTATCCCAGCATCCTTCCTCCCACCCCCCCACCCTCCCTCCCCTTTCCTTGTTGAGCGAGGCAACTGCTCCGCCGGGAATGTTGTGAGTTTTCGCCGGGGACATCAAACGTAATAACAACGATGACAAACGACATCAATAGTTTAATTCTGCAATGGAGTGGAGGGAGTAACCGTCACGTGGCCCTCCTTTCAAAGCACGCCAACGTATACGTAATACCACCACCTGGCACACTGGCCCTCCGTATCACCGGGTGTCAAACCAACAACAGCAATCCTCTGCTTATAGCTCATGGTGATGTGGCGCAAACAACTCACATTTTTACGTGGACCCTCTGGATTGCAAGTCGAGGAGTGGCAGATGGCACGTGGCACGTGGCCCACATTCCGTTATCGAGCGAGAGATTATCACTAGCGTCGGCCCGGTGACCGAATCGCCATCGATCGATCGACGACCTTCCGATCTCCAGATCAACGCACGTGACGTCCATCACAGTAGAGCAGGGGTCGGGAACCTTTTTGACTGGGAGAGCCATAAAAGCCAAATATTTCTAAATATATTGCATTGAGAGCCATATCGTATTTTTAACGTATAATAAATTAAATATGTATTACTTTTAATGCGACTTCTGGTGCTGCATGGTTTTGCTGATGGCCTTGTAATCTGGTTCGTACGTGGTGAGGTTGAGCTTCGTGCAGGCGTGACCCGTGAATTTTATCTTCAAAACTAATTTCTGTTTACTTTAAAATGACACAGTATTATTAAACAATATCACAAGTATTTTAAAATCAGTCCAAACTGATTTTTTTATTTTTTTTTCAACTCAAAATTGTCTGGGAGCCATATGCCGTCACCAGAAGAGCCATATATGGCTCGCGAGCCAT
The DNA here is from genome assembly GCF_015708825.2 of Lethenteron reissneri. Classification (NCBI taxonomy): domain Eukaryota; kingdom Metazoa; phylum Chordata; class Hyperoartia; order Petromyzontiformes; family Petromyzontidae; genus Lethenteron; species Lethenteron reissneri. The sequence goes on along the minus strand of NC_083825.1, from coordinate 4,503,242 downwards.
AGGTTCCCGACCGCTGCAGTAGACCCTCTCCCCATCCGCGACCGTCGCGTTTCTTTGAAAACGCACGCGAATGCAGAATTCGCGAATGCAGAACTCGCGAATGCAGAAACCGTGTGTGGGGGGGGGGAACTGTTGGGGTTACGTTTGCTGGTACGACGCACGCTAAAAAACGTCTTGGTCAGCTTAAACTACTTAGACCAGCGGTCGGCAACCAAAATAACAAGAAGAGCCATTTCTTTCCAATTCGGTACAAAATTCAGTATTTCAAGAGCCGCAATGCATCTGAGTACATACTGTACTCACGTACATATCGTCAAGAAGCAGCCCGTAAAGAGCCGCATGCGGCTCCGGAGCCGTAGGTTGCCGACCCCTGACTTAGACCCATCACCCTCGAGAGTAGTGGTTCTTCACCTTGGGGTGCACGCATCCCGTGGGGCTGCGAGACGCCCTTTCTGGGGGTGCGAGGGAGGAGAGATAGCGCCTCCCTCGTCTCTTACCTATATAGCCTCTTGTCACGGCAGCCCTTTTGCCCACCTCAGCAATTGTTTCTTGCTGTGGTTGTCCCACCTGATGACGGATGCTTGTGTTGCGCCCGAAACGTCGTGATTTATTATTTTATTTCTATTATTATTTCTATTATTTTTATTGTTTATTATTTATGTTTATTATTTACTTTTTGCCTACGTCACTTTACCAAAAAAACTTAAGAGTTTGGTGGTACATGTTGTTTATGTCGTTAATTGTGAAAATTCGGTCACAGTTCTTACGATCACTGTTACATTTGCTTTTATGGCTTTGTTTTGGTGATTTCGAAAACTATTTTTGGTTTGGCCATGTTTGTTTGTTGTAGTACGGAATTAGACTGATGGCCTTAATCTAAGTTGTCTTGTGGTTGTTGTTGTTTGACTTGCATCACACTTGCATTTTTGCACACAGTGTTGGTGTACGGTGCTTTTTCTGCAATATTTTGCTTCTTTTCCTGGATTTTTTGTTTGCACATAGTCACATAGTCACTTTAAGATGTTTTCTTGTTCATGTTTTAGTCTTTTGTTTGTTGCCGGTTGCACCCGATTCAAGAGCCGGATGGCTCACAGGGCTATACCAAATAAATGAAAATGAACTGAATTGAAAAATGCGTCATGCCCCTTCGATGAAGTCCCACGTGGGGGATTCAAGATCCGCCTGCGGCGAGTGAGAGACGCCAGTTGGCCACCGCTGCTCCGGAGCTCGTGGCAGCTGGGGCGCTATCGTCGGCAGTGGCACGAGCGAGCAGTTGCAGGGATGCGCCTTTGACCCTTTCCCCGTATAAAATTCCTCCCGCTATGAATCTCTGTCCTCGAGGGCGGGTTCTGTTTTGTTCTTTTATTGACTTCCCCGGCCAAGACTTTACTACTTAAATTCCTGTTTTACCATCCGAGAGAGTATTAACGTCACACCTTAAAATGTACGCACACACACCCCTCCGCTTGTGGCATAACATTGCCGTTAATGATAGTTTCAATTCGTGTACATTCCATGACGATTCATTTAACCATGCCCTGCTGTTTATTTGGCCTCTCCAATGCGGTAAAGGTCAAGAGGTCACTGCCTACGATGCTGCCAATGCCACCAGAGCCACACCTCGCTGTCGCTTCCATCCTTCTGCCGGATTCTACAGCGGTTGCACGGTTGATAACTCGCCTGCTGTGATTTGATTCTGCCCTCCGGATCACAGAGTTGACAATTGACATTCGGTCGCCCTTTTGGTGGCACTCGAATACAAAGATTAAAAGCACAGGGCCGCAATAACATCGCGCTGACCCAAATAAACATTTGTAGCCGGTGGGTTAGTGAGTGGATGGGTGGGTGACTGGGTGGGTGGGTGAGTGAGTAGGTGGGTGAGTGAGTGGGTGGGTGGGTGGGTGAGTGAGTGGGTGGGTGAGTAAGTGGGTGGGTGAGTGGGTGGGTGAGTGGGTGGGTGGGTGAGTGGGTGGGTGAGTGAGTGGGTGGGTGAGTGAGTGGGTTGGTGAGTGGGTGGGTGGGTGAGTGAGTGGGTGGGTGAGTGGGTGGGTCAGTGGGTGGGTGAGTGGGTAGGTGAGTGAGTGGGTGAGTAAGTGGGTGGGTGGGTCAGTGAGTGGGTGAGTGGGTGGGTGAGTGAGTGGGTGGGTGAGTGAGTGAGTGGGTGGGTGAGTGAGTGCTGTTAACGAGCACCTATGAAGGCTCAACGTCACACGAGGGGGTGGGTGACCAGCACCGTTCCCGGCCATCTTTGTCTCCCCTCGTAACGTTATTTTTACACATCGCACCAAGTAGTCATTTGAGGACTAGTTCAGATAATAATCTCCACCGCTCCGCGCACAATCCCACAAACACTCCAGCAACAAAACAATCTCCCTCTCTCTCCCAATAACAATATCAAAAATGAAACAAACACGTGCATGACTTTTCCGCCCATAGACAATGGCCATCTCGTCTTTAGCTGATTGCCCCCATGTCTCGCGGCTGTTTGTTTGTTCGGCGAAGACGGTGGTGGTGGTGGATTGACAATGTTTTATTTTTGGAGGGGGGGGGGGAGGATAAAAGCGTCTGAAGATCACGACACAAAGGGAACAGGAGGAGGGATGGGGCTCAAACATCAGAGCGTGAATCACGATCTCCGTCTCGCTATCGCGATCGGCCGCTTTTGTTTTTTTGTTTTGGTTTTTTAGAAAGTTATCTGCGCTTATTGAAACGTCACGCGCCGACGAGAAGTGCGGTGGATGGCCTCATCTTGAAATAAAACAAAGCAGAACTTTTTAAAGTCTTCTCCTCTTTGATGTTTGTGATCGTGTTTGTTTGTTTTGTGCCGGTGCCGTGACAATTTACGTTTTACTGAGCAGGGCCGGGCCTAGGTCCGGGCACCCCGCGTGGCAATCCGGTGACGCCACAAACCACCTCGGCTTCTGATCTCATCTCTCTTCCATCTCGGCGTTGGATCCCTCCCTCCCTCCCTTCCCCGGCGTTGTTTCGCTCCTTCAGGCTGCCGACCGCACGCTGTCAACGTGTCTCGAGATTTCGTCCGACAGCCACCGATAACCCTCCACTAAATTGTTTGCTTTTTAACAGACGAATGTCTATACTCTCTGGTTCTTTCGCTAAAGTCACGTGAGTGTAAAATAAAATAATAATAAAAATCACGACGTTTCGATTGCAACACAAGCAATCGTCATCAGATGGGAAAACCACAGCAATATTTTTTTTTGCTGAAGTGGGAGAGAGAAGCCGTGGTAAGAGGTTATATAGGTCTGTTGGCTGCGTAAGGCGCAAAAGAGGTTCAACATCCATATACATACGAATGAATAAAAAATGTAGGATTAAGTTTATTGGGAAGCGATAGGGGTGGCTGGGCAGGGTTGTTTTCGTCTCGATGAGGATGGGGGGTTCGTCTGTGTATGATTCAATTCCTTCCCTTGACTCTTTCGCCACCAGCCCACGCCCGATGATGCCAAACTCTCCATCGTTATGTCACGTACGTGCGTTGAACTTCTTTTGCGCCGTACACAGCTGACCGTGCCACGTACGGCGCGTTGTTATTTCAGTTCCAGGTTCGTAAATGTGATGTGCGAAAACGTAATTTTAGGACATGCCTGCTTCAAAATGACCTGTACGGATGACCACCGTGTTACAGAATGGCGTTTCCACCATCAACACATGCCTGCGGAGGGAGCTGGTAGGAACGTTGGGTTGCTCGGTCAATGGCCAGGGTCAACGGCAGCGTGGTGTATTCCGCAAATATGCCCGACTGTGAGAGGGCGGGCACAATCCGGCGTGAGTAGGTTAAACGTTGAGTTTTATAAGGGCACCACGGGGTGAGCAGCCCCTCCCCACCCAGCCCCACCCCTCCCACCCCCCACCCAGCCCCACCCTCCCCACCAAGCCCCTCCCCACCCAGCCCCTCTCCACCTTCCCCACCCAGCCTCTCCCCACCCTCCCCTCCCCACCGAGCCCTTCCCTGCACGACGGACGGACACAATAATCCCATGTTGGCTGGTGGAACCAGTGGGTTCCTACCAGTATAATGCTGTGTCTATATTTAGACACTTTAATCATTTGATTATGGTGGGGGCTCTCAAATTTTGGGCTACAGCCCCCACATTATGACGTCCATAATATCGATGGCCCACACACTGTGACTACAAAGCCGGTGAGACCTCCGTTCGATGAACCCCATTCACTGCAGACGTCAACGGATCACACGGAGACTGGGGCCGGTGAGGGTGAAGGTGGTTCGCGAGATGGCAATACATCAAGTGGGTAGCAAAAGTGTTGTGACCTTGTATGAATGCGGTAGGTTTTCTCCGGGTATGCAGATTTCCTCCCGCATGAATAAAGACATTTCTGATTTAAAACATATATACACACATTTGACCAAACATCCCATAGTGGCAGGACCCTCCTGAATGTGAGTCTTGAGACTCAGACAGTGAAGATTTTTTGCATTGATGAAGGTGATTGTTGTCATCATGATATCACCAGCATCATTATCAAAAGCATCTCCGATTGGCACGTACGGTGCGGAAGAAGCTCAACACACATACAATTGTTATTGTGATCTTGGTCAAAATAAAATCCCTCTCGTGCCCCCCTAAATCCAGCGTGAGTCACAGCTGGACTCAAGTTCAAGTTCATGTATTAGGTATAGCCCTGTGAGCCATTCGGCTCTTAAATCGGGTGCAACCGCAACAAACAAAAAACAAAAACATGAACAAAAAAACATCTTAAAGTGAATATGTGACTGAGTGAAAACAGACAATCTAAGAAAAGACAGCAAAATATTGCAGAAAAAAACACCGTACACCAACGCTGTGTGCAAAAATCCCAGTGAGATGCAAGTCAAACCACCAACAACAACCACAAGACAACTTAGATTAAGGCCATCAGTCTACCTCTGTACTACAACAAACAAACATGGCTAAACCAATACACTTTTCGAAATCACCAAAATAAAGCCATGAAACCGATGAAACAGTGATCATAGACACGCGACATCGCAGTCTGCCACCATTTACCGATTGTGTCGTAGGCGACGATTCTCGACCGTCGTCGAGGTGAGCACGCGGTCATTAAGCCGCACCGCTCTTACCGGGGCCCACTTCAAAGCCTCTGACTCGTCGCATCCACTCGGTCTCGCCGTCGCTTATTCACGCTTCAGGAATCCGATTGTTGGAGCCTCGCGTTCGGTCTCACGCTCAGAGACGTTTCATGGTCCGGGCTCTTTGAACGATACCGCAGTAAAGGGAGCGGTAAGAGGGAGTCAGAGGCGGTGGTCATCCAGTGACGACGGAGGGCCAGAGGAGCGACGCTCACAACAATCAGCGGAGCGCCGGGCGGATAAAACGCAGCGAGGTGGCTCAGTGGGGAGCCAGTCATCTCAGTCAGTCAACCCATGGCACCGGGGTCTGTTCCGTGACCTGCTGCCAGCAGCGAGCATTCGACACTGCACGTGGCCTGAATGTTCACCCAGCTTGGCACAAGCGCCGTGGTGACATGACCCGCCACTTAGTGGCCAATGACTGGTGCTGTTGGTGGTGCTGGTGATTTATGGTTGATGAATGGTGGTGGTGAAGGTGCTTGGTAGATAATAAAAATTAAGATAGTTATGGTAACACATGTAGGTGCTGCTGCTGCCGCTCCTCTAAGCTAAACCTGTAATGATGACCATCGGTACTGGTAAAGGAGGTCCCATGATGATGATCATCATGATGATCATGTTGATGCTGCTGCAGCATCAAAACCATCATCGTGATCATCATCATAATGATGGCAGTGGATGATGACGATGATGATGATGATGATTTTGATGCTGCTATTGCAGCATGAGGTGAAGTGACACGCCTGGTGAAGCCAGGCCGTAATTATAATATATATTTGGGGGGGGGCACATCCCCCCCCCAATATTCAAATATGCTCAAAATGTCCCCCCCAATATTTTGCTATTAACAAAAATTATTGCTATGCTATGTAAATAAAAAAAAATTGCTAAACCTTGGCCACAATATCTGGACTCGTCTTCATATAAATAAATGCATAGATTTATGTTTATATGATTGTGGATTTGAAGCTTTCGTGACTGCAAGGATTCATATTCTTAGGTTTTTTTCGGTAAAGTCACGTAGGTAAAACATTAAAATTAATAAAAGTAAAATAAAATAAAAATCACGACGTTTCGGAGGCAACACAAGTCTTCGTCATCAGGTGGGACCGAATATATATGATTGTGGTTATGATTGCACTTTATTAATCCCTAATCTCTGCCATTACATATGTAATAAAGGACTCGACCCTGGTTCTGTCTCCGTGTCCTTTATTTGGGTTCACGTTCTCTTTCCCACACGGCACTCCTCCTGAGACTCTCTGCCTGGCAGCTCCACAGCTGCCTTCGCTCCCGTAGCCTTCCGCGCTCCTGCAGCTCCGCTGCAGGCTCTTGGTGCAGCCCTCCGGCTGCTCTCACAGCAGCTCCACCGCTGCTCCCTGTTCCTCCGTGCTCGGTCACCGCTGGCCGGCGGTGCCGAGTCTTACCGTGTGTGGCTATCTCGCCACTCCCTGTCTCTATCCCCAACTCTCTCTTCCACCCCGCTGGCTGGCGCCGTCATGAGCCCCTCAGCCACCAGGCTGAGGCACGGCGACCACCCAACGTGTTCACCACCCTTCACTCCCCCGACTGACCCAGATGGCTTCCTGTCTCCCCGCTATAACTTCTCCCCCACGTGACCCTGACTCCTCCCTCTCGGATCGTCATATCCGCCCCGCCCATTTATGCCCGCATTACACCACCCTCCCCCGTAGAGAAAATTCCAGCCGTCCTCGGCTGAAACAGAACAAAATAATGCGGGCGAAGGCATCACAATCAGGAGTCCCCCAGACACAACGGAGATTATAACAACAACAACAACACAAGTAACGAAAGGGGAGGTATCAGGAACTGGAACAGAACACCGGCCTGTCCTCCGCGCAACAACAACAAGAATAAGAATGGCACAATGCACAACAACGGCAACTGACACGCAAGAACGGCCGATGCGCACAACCCAGGAATGTGGTGTTTTAGTGCGTGTCCATGTTGCAGTTCCATCCGCTCGGCTCAAGTCCAACGTCAGAGCAAGTGGTAGAGCAGGAATGACGAACGGGCGCTCAATCGCTCCTTCAAGTCCTCATCCAGTTAGCACACCAGGTAACACCCAGTGTGGCAGGCACTGAAGATCTGTGACGAGAAGGAGAATCCAATCCCCTGAGGCACAGCACAACAACGCACATCCACATGTCGTACACGACAGCCACCCGGCCCCAGGGTAGTGGAGATGATGTAAATCCGGCCCGCTTAAGAAAACCCCCATAAATACCCAAAATAGACGCGATGGATGCCCCAGTATTTACATTTTAACAACAATATTATTTACACGTGACAACAACAACAACAAAATTTCCTGCTCTTGCCCACCAGCAATCCTCCCTTGAGGACCAGCACAGACATCGCACGTACACAGCATGTACCCACGGTCACTCTCAGCAAAGCCCCCAGTCGCACACCCCCGCGTGGAGAGAGCCACGCTCCCCAGCGGTAACATTTAACTCGCCCTAACCCCCACCGTGGTCGTCAACCCACAGCAACATCCACTGACCATACTCTCGGCTAGTGCAATTTCGGGGATGAGCAGCAACTCGGCCATGCTCCTCCCTTACTATCCCATCAGAGATGGACACACACCAGCCTCGTATAGTCTGATGCTTTATAGCCCAGGGAAGGTTCATCCCCCGGCAATGCCAGACCCCATGGACTCCCCCCACGGGGCAATGTTCTCTTATAGAGACAATAACACCCTAACCCAGATCCCGTGAGCCCCCGGCACACCAGGTTCAGTCTGCCACCGCACAACTGAACCATGACTCCCCGAGCCATATGAGCACATGGCCCATTAGTTTAAGACATACCACGGAGGTTTCGCCTCCGGGCTGTCAGGTCAGCCATCAGCCATAGGCCGATGTGACCACAACTCGTGCATCACCCAATCAACAATGGCAGGCATAACAGATGGAATATTTGCCCCACCGCAGTTTTTCCCGCGCGCTCAAAATGGCGGCCCCCTTCGCCAAGCGCGTTCTCGCAATAACTCGCGCGCACTCAAAATGGCGGCCCTTTGCGCAAAGCGCATCGTCGCCATACCCCGCGTGCGCGCAAAATGGCGGCCCAACGTGCGAACACGTGGCCAGTTTTCTCTGTGCGTGCACCCCAGCTGCCCTTTGCTGGGGGTCACAAGACGCATCCCCCGTCACGTTATAACAACCCCACCAACGATAGACGCACAGCCCCAGCTTGCTGCGCACAGCAGTCATATCGTGGAAATTTCAACCAATATTTTACCAAAACACATTGGTTACACACACCAACCCGCAAGCAACTCCTGGCTGCATGCAATCAACCGAATGAGCGACGCCATTTGGCGCCAATTTACGGTCCCATCACCCTTAACATCTGAGCCACCCACAACGGCGTCATCGCGCACCCTCATTTTCAAAAAGCTCAATTACCCCTATAATATACACGCAATCTCGTGTGCACAACACCCATACAACCAACTATTTGGGTCCCCCTCTATAATATACACGCAATCTCGTGTGCACAACACCCATACAACCAAATATTTGGGTCCCCCTCTATAATATACACGCAATCTCGTGTGCACAACACCCATACAACCAAATTTTTGGGTCCCCCTCGAATTTGTTACCAATTTCCAACAGGTACGCACAAATAATAACAATCCCAATTCCAATAGTCAACCACTGCATCGCACCCCATAACCGTACAGAACGGTGTAACAGCACATGCAGTCAGCATATCGCGATCACACGCGTACATTTAAGCACAATAGCAAGCAGATCTGCAGGCAACCAACACACCATTAATCCTATCGTAACTTTGCAGCAACAACACAAATATTCTCTCTCTTGCAACAACCGCATCGCACACAGCACCTCGCAGCACAATACACCAAAAAAAATATTTTTCAATTAAGCCCGTCGCACACGGTAACCCACGAGATGGTACAGCGCAGGATACCCGACGCTCCCGAGTTAATAATTAACTTGACCATCAAGATAACAACTCCACGCCGCAGCGCACACACACTATTTGACACTCAGCAAGCACAGCAGACTCTCCTTCCATCCTCAACACACACTCATACACACTAAATGACACCGAGCAACAAGCAAATAACGCGTTCATCCAGAAAACACACACACACACAGCCCGAACCACGCTCCACACGGCCGAGACATGCAAAAATCGCCCCCCCGGCACACGCTAGATGGGTGAGGTGTGTGTTAAGGCCGGGTGCGTATCGTTACGACTCGCCCGGGGCTGCAGCAAGCAGATGACGCAGGGTGGTAACTTGAGACGCCTCGCAGAACTCGTTAGGCGACTTGACTGCTCCGTCGTCTCGCACCCGAGCCAGGACGGGAGAGCTCCCGTCCCAGCAGCTGCAGCGTCCTCTCCTCGCAGCTCCTACTCGAAAACAGCAGCTCACAGCAGGCTGCTCACCCCGCGGCACCTCCAGATGGCAGCGCAAGGCTGCCTCTCCGCCGCGATGTTGAAGATGGCAGCGTCTCCCCGCCGCGGTGAAGACAAGATGGCGGCTTCCCGCCGTTTCTCCCCTGCCACGCCCAAGATGGCGTCTTCGTGCCACGTGGCAGATGGCGCTGGCAGCGCAGGAAAGGCGGAGGCCTGCGGATCACCACCGGGCCTCCCCGACGCCGTCCTCGGCTTGGTGAACTCACACAGTTGCGCCAGCACGATTTTCAAGGTCTCCATCTGCGCCGCCATCTGTCTCCATCGTAAGTTGGCGTCCTCCGGCACAGACAGGTCCACCGACGCGGCGACACCTTGCTCACCCGGACCCGTACTCGTTCCAGCACGGATCTCCTCTTCCATCGCAGGCAGGTCCACCGTCTGAGGAAGGTCGTCGTCGTCTGATGATGTAGCAGATGATGGCGCAGGAAAATTCTTTTTTTTTTTCTCTCAGTTGTTTTGAGATGCCGTTTCACTTCTGACACCAGTGTAATAAAGGACTCGACCCTGGTTCTGTCTCCGTGTCCTTTATTTGGGTTCACGTTCTCTTTCCCACACGGCACTCCTCCTGAGACTCTCTGCCTGGCAGCTCCACAGCTGCCTTCGCTCCCGTAGCCTTCCGCGCTCCTGCAGCTCCGCTGCAGGCTCTTGGTGCAGCCCTCCGGCTGCTCTCACAGCAGCTCCACCGCTGCTCCCTGTTCCTCCGTGCTCGGTCACCGCTGGCCGGCGGTGCCGAGTCTTACCGTGTGTGGCTATCTCGCCACTCCCTGTCTCTATCCCCAACTCTCTCTTCCACCCCGCTGGCTGGCGCCGTCATGAGCCCCTCAGCCACCAGGCTGAGGCACGGCGACCACCCAACGTGTTCACCACCCTTCACTCCCCCGACTGACCCAGATGGCTTCCTGTCTCCCCGCTATAACTTCTCCCCCACGTGACCCTGACTCCTCCCTCTCGGATCGTCATATCTGCCCCGCCCATTTACGCCCGCATTACACATACAATGAAACAAGAACTGGTAAAAAAATGTAAAAACAGAGCAATGTAATGCAACACACTATTCGACATTATTGTAAAAAAAAATCCATCCCACGTGTTAGTGCATTTTTTTAATATTTTAGGCAGGAAATTAGTTTTAAAATTTCGATATTTTTCTAGGTTGGGACCCCCAGATTTTGCCCCCCCCCAATGTTGACTCCATGGCTACGGCCTTGTGGTGAAGTATGCTCAACCAAACCCCGCCACGGGGGGGGGGGCCTTCATCCAGCAGTGGACTGACAAAGGTCCCTCCTCCCCTTTAACTTGTATTTAAGAACTTGCATCTTGGAATCCCTGCCTCACTTGATACAGCAAATCTGGCTGTGACGGTTCCACCTGATGACGGAGACTTGTGTTGCCTCCGAAACGTCGTGATTTTTATTATTTTTATTATTTTATTTTTATAAATTTCAATTTCATTTTTTTACCTACGTGACTTTAACGAAAAAACTAAGAGTATGAATCCTTGCAGTCACGAAAGCTTCGACTCTAGAATTAAAGGTCCGTAATTTATTTCCATTGAGTCCCATGACTCGTGTTTTACGAAGGCCCCTCGCTTCACCGGATTGTTTGGCCCAATTACATTCATGAATGTGCGTGGCTCCGTGTATGAACTCGGGGACCATCCCCCATTGAGTGCGAGGGGGGTGACACATGGTCGACCAACCTCGTTGCTGCACTGCCACCGTCACAGCGTGGGACACGAGGGCTTCATCCAGCAGTGAATCGGCATAGGGCTGTGAATTTTTACGATAATTTTCACGTTCGTGTGGGTCCTTACACCTCTCCCCGACACCTCCCCTCTCACGTGACCTCACCGTGACCTCACTCACGCTGGGGGGAAGTTCCAACGCTGTGGTGATGCCGTGGTCAGTGACGTCGCATGGGGGGGGGGGGGACACGTGTAACTGGGGCACACGTCGGAAACACGTGTGCCCAAGTTACTCGTGGAACTGGGGTACACGTGTAACGAGGGAACACGGGTAACTGGGGTATACATGTAACTAAGGTACAAGTGTAACGAGGGTACACGTGTAACTGGGGTACACGTGTGACGACGGAACACGGGTAACTGGGGTACACATGTGACTAAGGTACACGTAACGAGGGTACACGTGTGGTACACGTGTAACTGGGGTACACGTGTAACTGGGGTACACGTGTAACTAGGACACGCGGCTAACTGATGGGTCTCCCTTGCGCTCCGTCATTGCCACTTATCGCTGGGTGTGCACGGGAGTTCTATTCATGGAATTCGCCAGCGCCAGAGCAGTGTGGACTATCTGAAACGCGGAACCGATCGAGCGCTTTGCCCGAGATTGGACCGAGCCTTAAATTAGTGTCTTCCGCAGTGTATATGCGTAAGTACTGGGGAGATAAAGGCGGCTGGGTGTGGTGCTGGCCACCCACCCCCCCTCGTGTGGCGTGTCGGCCTTAATAGGTGCTCGCTAACAGCGCTCGCCCCAACAGTCTGTCAAGGCGATACGGGGGGATCTCTGTCTCTTCTATCCTGTTGATGTGTTTCTCCGATGTCGACTCAGCCTTGCGGGGGGGGGGGGGGGGGCGGTTGATTGACCATACTTCACCACGCTGGTCAGTGCGGGGGGAGTGGGGGGGGGGCGTGATGATGGAAGTCCCAGGACCGAGAAGTTCCAATCGCGCCCGTCAATGGCAGTGGCGGCTCTCAGGGGGGGCAAATGTCTGGATGATTGATAAGGATAAGGTCCACCCATGCAATGGATAATTTAACAGCTTAAGCATGTAAAGGCAACTTCACTTCTTTAATATTAATGAAAAATAAAGTGACTCTTACAATACATCTTGTTTGTTTCTATACTCACTATTAAAACAAACCACTCAAGTTTATTTTATTCAAGATTCCACTAGGTGGCGATAAATTATATTGTTGGATGAAACGTGCTTACATATGAAGACGTAAGCACGTATGATGACGTAAGCACGTTAGGGCGAGCCCTCCCGGAAGCCATAGAGAATGCATTGCAGCACCCCCGTTCGAAAAAAACCATCTTTGAATGTAAGTCTATGGGGCCACTCGGGGCGATTCTCAGCCGGAGTGAAATCGCCCAAAAAGAGGCGGTACTCCACAGAACGTGACATGACGCTGATTGGACTATATCCAGAGGCACAGTGACGGCTAGAGTGACTCTGTGGTTGAATAACATTGGTGGTGCGTCGCCCAATCGCCCTAATGAAGAAACCGCCCCTGGTCAATGGTACCCGCTATGGCAGAGAATCGAAGGCAGGTGGGCCGGTTCATAGTGCAGTCGCTAACCACTGCACCACCGCTCCACCGTATGATCTGCACGGAGCACACATTTGGTCACGCATCGCTAAGCCGTGTGATTGAGGAACCAGGTAGGGGTCAGTAGATAAAATAGGTTAAATGGAATTTAATTGTTTTTATTTTCCTATATTTAAAAAAAATTAGTTTGGCGATGTACAACTGATGTTTGTGTGAGATGCCCCATGATGATGCCGATCCCTTTAAACACTTATGATCTTATTTTGGTGCAAGTTTTCAGATTAATAAAAGAAAAATACAATCCCGGAAGAAAAAAACAACTTTGGCTCGTAATTATTTTATGGAAGTTTAAATAGACAGACGGACCGGACGGACAGGTCGGACTGTAAGAAAAGGCACAGACAGGCAGAGAGGGAGACAGTCGGATGGGTAAGACAGAGACACAGACGATCAGAAGGACAGATAAACAAATCGACAGAGAGATGGACGGAGAGACAGGTTGGACCCTCGGTGATACAGACAGAGAGAATGAGATGCAGGCAGACACACGATCAGAAGGATAGACCAATGGACAGATGAGATAGGCAGACGAACAGGACAGTTAGACAGATCGACAGAGGTGATGGAGAGACAGCCATACGATTATAACAGGACAGACACACGGAGAAAAAGAGACGGAGAGACAGGATGGACAGCTATAAATATCGATTATCAGAGGAGAGAGAGGGGCAGACAGAAATAGCATACAGGACCGATAGAGAGACAGAATGAACAGCTTTCAATATAGACTATCAGAGAAGATAGAGAGACAGGCAGACAGAAATAGCATACAGGACGGATAGAGAGACAGGATGGACCGCTATAAATATCGATTATATTTATCAGAGCAGAGAAAGAAAGGCAGACATAAATGGCATACAGGACGGATAAAGAGACGGGATGGGTCGTTGGATCAACAGACGATTATAAGAGACTGACCGACCGCCCAAACTGACTGACGCCTGGCCGACAAAAACAAACAACTCAACAAAGCCACCAAACAGACAAATAGGCAGACCTACAGCCTGACAGATAGACCAGGAGACATGCAGGCGGGCAGGCAGACAGACGGAGGACTATGGTGGCATTTGTGCACTTAGCGGAGGGGTGGAAGTGGAAATTGAAATAGAATTCGTCATGGGCACCAACAACAGCCTCTACTTTCGTGGGCGAGTCTGGAGCGCCTTTCACGCCGGGGCAGCCGAGGGGGCAACCGCCGCGGCTGCTGTGATGCCACCACGACATGCGGGGGGGGGGGGGGGGCACGTCTGGCGCGCATCTCTCTCTCTCTCGGACAGATGAGCGAATTCTCGAGACGCAGACGTCACCCGGTGGCTCGGAGCTCTTATCGCGCGCGTGTTGTTCTGGCGCGATGTTTGATGGGCTGGGTGGTTTTTTTGGGGGGTTTTGTTCCGAAGAAACTCCCAGCTCATTATTAGTGATATCCTGTTGTAGTGGTAGGAGTGTTATTATGGCTCTTTATTTCAGGAGGATCTTGACAGGCTTTCGCAGTCTGGCAGCGATCATTGCTACGTCGTTGAGTGTAGTTGCGCGATAATTATTTGTCGAATCTGAAACCTTTGGACCGTGCCATCGGCACACGACGCGCAGCTTTTGTGAAAGTCGTCACGGGGTCTTTAACGATGTGAATACACGCAAAGACAAACGATCCCCCCCGTATAGCCTTAACAGACTTTTGGGGGCAAAACTTTTTTTGGGCAGGTGATGTTAGCGAGCACACCAGCGACATGGTTGGCCAGCTCCGCGCCCGGCCGCATTTGTCTCCCGAGTGGCTACCTCGGGGAGGTCCAGAACCAGTTCAGATAATCGTCACTGGTGTTGACCGTGAGCGGGGATCGAACCCAGGTGGCCGAGTTTGTATCGCGCGGCGTTCGCTACACAACCGCTCCCCTGCACAACAACACACCCACACATAGAAAACAAAGATCCCCCATATAGCCTTAGCATACTTTTGGGGAAAGTGCTGTTGGCGAGCACCTATGAAGGCCGGAACGGCGCACGAGAAGGTGGCCAACCCCACGCCCGGCCGCCTTTGTCTCTCCAGTGGCAATCTTTGCTACACACTGCAGGAGGTACTCATTTGAGGCTGAGTCGACCTAGGGAAGGCCCAGGCCCTGTTCAGATAATCGCCGTGAGCTGGGACTCGAGAACCCGGGTCTCCAGGTTTCGTAGCGCAGTGCGCTAACCGCTACACTACCTGCACAACCAACACACGCGCGCACACCAACATAGGCACGTACACACACAGAATCAGGGAGATACACTCGCGCGAAGCATTCCGAAGTCATTTCACCACGGGCCGCTGATACGCCGTCGTGTTTGCGCAAACTTGAATGGAATCCGAGAGCAGGGGCGGCGGGGGAGGTGGTGCAAATGAATGGGCGAGCGAATGAACTACGTTCCCGTTCGGCGGTCTTTGCCAAACCCGCAGGAATGCGGTCACAAGGCCCTCCGGGGGTTGTCGAACGCGGTCGCCCGCGGCGGCGGCGGCGGCTTTAGCGTTGCCCGGCAGCGCGTGCCCACCGTGACTGGCAAAATATGTGGCCGATGAGAGACGCGGAGAGGTGGGGCAGGTGAAACGGCGTCGTTGTGTCTGGCAATGTGAGCGCCTGGATCTGGGATTTTGGAATAAATACATTTTTACATTCCCCCCCCCCCGCGCCCTACTACTACTTCCAAAGTTCCACTCGGGCAATGGGATTCGATTCTTCAGATTTGTCTCTCGCCACGGTGCAGAGAGAACAGTGGAACCCTGTGCCCTTGACTGGGGGAAGATTCCAATGCGCTTCAAAATGCATCTCCATTTGTCTATCCTCAGCACGTGCCCACACCATCTGAGTTTCACCTCCCCTACCTTCGTGAGGATATTAGTAACCCCCTTCGTTCCTCCTCGAATCACAAACTCTCCTGTGTGCAACTGCTGCAACGAGCGCGTAACTTAGTACACTGCCCCAAATATGCACGTGAAGGCAGTGAATGGGTGGGCGGGTGCATGGGTGAGTGGGTGGGTAGATGAGTGGATGGGTGGGTGGATAGATGGTTGGGTGAGTGGGTAAGTGGGTGGGTAAGTGGTTGGGTGAGTGAGTGGATTGGTGGGTGTGTCTGCAATTCACCAACTCTCAGACAAAGAAATCGAATGGCTAAATCACTTGCAATGGAATCTGTAATCGTTGGTATTCAAGGGCCATATGAAACACAACTAATATGTCTTCTCCTTTCCCCGCGAGACATTCTCAACCTTAGCGTTCTTATTTCTGTCCCTTCAATCGCTCTTTCCGGGGACATGTCGTTGACTTGTGAACAAAAGTAAGTGGACTTGAGCAGCATGCACCTTGACTAGAAAAGATGACGGCTGAGACTGGTGACGGAATGACAGCCCAAGGAGATATCGCGCCCGAGAGGGTGACCACCACAGACGTGGAACGGTGAGATCAACTCAAGTGTTGGTCGTGAGAATGGACGGTTGCATTGCAGAATCTTGAGATATGGTGAGAGCGAGAGCAAGTTATATCCAGCAGTGCATAGACGATGGCTGATGATAATGATGGTGATGATCGTTTCTACACGGGAATCACCAATCATCAGCAATCATCCACCACAACTGTCATCATCATCATCCAGCGGCATTACCATAATCGCAATACACTCATCATCAGCATCATCACTACGATGTTACTACAATCGGCTGCACCACCTCGAAGCTGCATATTTGGTTTTTTAAAAAGTCCTTACGAAATATTGGTAGTGGTTGCCGCATCAGTTCCTACTGGGCCCCACCACGGTAACGTGGAATGCCCCAGCACTGTGGCTTATTTAAGGCCAACAGCGAAGGGCAATAATCAAATAATCACCGCGTAATGATCCCTCGTGCATTCACCGGGGCCCTTTTGTGTCATTCGACAAGAGGGCACAGTTTGTCGCACATTATGACCGATTGCAACAACGGCCGCTAACAAGGAAATGATTTGTCAATCATTAACCGCGTAGGTGGCGGCGGTGACGTCAGCCCCAAAGAATGAGGACAAATGCACGGAAATGATCGAGTCATCTAATACACCCACCCGCCTCTCCAAAGAAAAAGATCACCCGCATAGCCTTCAGCAGACTGTCAGGGCAAGTGCTGTCAGAGTGCCCAGCACCGCGCCCGGCCGCTTTTGTTTCCCTCGGGACGACGTTTGCTCATTGCACCAGGTACTCATTTGAGGCTGAGTCGACCTAGCGGGACAGCTGTGGCGCAGTGGTTAGCGCGCTGCGCTACTAAACCCGGGCGACCCGAGTTAGATTCCGACTCACGGCCAACACCAGTGACGATTATTTGAACCGGTCTTGGGCCTCCCCCAGGTCAACTCAGCTCCCTCCCCCCCGCCCATATCTCCACGTTGAATGTTTTCTCGAGTGTCATTGGTCATGTTGTGATCTCACGCATGCGGTTTAAATTCTAATCCAGTGGCTCTTTACCTTTTACCGCAGCCTTGCACCCATCTTAGTTCTTCTCAATCGTAAAAAAAAATATCGATATTATGTTCATGAATACATAGGGTGTGATGAAACAAAGTATTTGAACTTACGTAACCGTGCTTAATTTGTGTTTCGATTATTTACTTTCTTGCAAAAAAATCTGGTCACGTCTCGCACCCCCAGAAAGGGCATCTCGCACCCCCAAGGGAGTGCGTGCACCCCAGGTAAAGAGCCACTGGTGTAGTGTGTAGTGTATAGTGTAGTGTATACTGTATAGTATTGCAGTATATAGTGTGTGGTGTATAGCGTAGAGCGTATAGTGTGGTCCTGTGGTTCTTATCTTTGACTGCAGCCTTGCACCCCTTTGGTTCGCAATCGTAAAAAAATAAATGCGTGTTAATAAATGCATAGGTTTGGTGAAACAAAGTAGTTGTACGTGCCCGTACTTAATTTTTTTTTGGGTGATTTTATCTTCGAAAACAAAATCTCTCCATGTCTCGCACCCCCAGAAGGGGCATCTCGCACACACAGGGGCTGCGTGATGCACTCCAGGTGAAGAAGAACAACCGCTCTCACCCACCGTCCCATCGACCCTCCTTGTCCATGACGTGTTCTCTTACCCAAGCCCACTCGCTTTTTTGTGACATCATTGGTTTCAGGTCATCAACCGACTTTGCTTTTCTATAATTAGTGTGGTTGCTGTTGTTGCTATTCCTATTTCCGCATCTTACGGGAAAATCCACCGCGAAAAAAAGTTGTGTCGGCAGTCAGTCTGGCTGCGGTTTGTGTGTCTTCAGAGTTAGTTTAAAAAAAATACTCCAACGCGGCGCATAGGGTGGTGGGAGTAACTGTGGTCACTTCTTCCGAGAAGAAGTTTCACTTTGAGGGTGGATTCCTTGAACCGAGAAGCCAGAAGCTGCAAATCTGCTGCGCGCTGGAGGAGCGACGATCGTGAACGGTCAAGCGTGGAGGAATTCTAAGGATGTGTTTCAAAGTGCGTACATACAAACCACCGTGTCGATTGAGTCACCACGCGTCTCGTTACGAGCGTCATTTGATCATCTTCCATCTGGTATCGATTAAAATAAATAATGCCCCCCCCCATCCGTCCCCCCAACCCCCGTATAGCCTTCACAGACTGTTCGGGGCAATTTCTGTTATAGTGAGCACCTTTGATGGAGGGGGACGGTAAAGCCACAAGGAGAATGGGTGGGTGGGTGGCCTGCAATCACGCTCTGCCGCCATTGTCTCCCCAAAATTGTTATGTTTGCATGTATAGCACCGGGTAATTATATGAGGCTGAGTCGACCCTACGGGAGATCCAGGACCGACTCAAGACTTCGCCGTCACTGGCGTCGGCGGGCCGTCCGCTCGCCCCACGAGCGGAGTAAGCACGCGCGCGTGCACACTGCAGCGCGCGCGTGCTCTCTGCGTGTGCACACTGCAGTACGCACGTGCACACTGCAAGGCGAGCGTGCACACTGCAAGGCGCGCGTGCACACTCTGCGCGTGCACACTGCAGTGCGCACGTGCACACTGCAGTGCGCACGTGCACACTGCAAGGCGCGCGTGCACACTGCAAGGCGCGCGTGCACACTCTGCGCGTGCACACTGCAGTGCGCACGTGCACACTGCAAGGCGCGCGTGCACACTGCAAGGCGCGCGTGCACACTCTGCGCGTGCACACTGCAGTGCGCACGTGCACACTGCAGTACGCACGTGCACACTGCAAGGCGAGCGTGCTCTCTGCGCGTGCACTTTGCGCGCGCACTATTCAGCGCGCGCGTGCACTCTCTGCGCGTGCACACTGCAAGTCGCGCGTGCACTCTGCAGGGCGCGCGTGTACTGCATGCACTGTCGTGGCGGATTGCAGTGGGATATACCAGCAAGCAGAAACTCGTGCTCGCCGATCACATGTCTTCAATTCGGTAGCTGTTACGGAAGGCGACGGGTAGCGGCCAGGGCGAAACGCGTGTGCGTGTTTTGCAAACGATGCACCGGTCCGTGTCCTCCCATTACATTGGACAACCGTTCTGATTGGTCTATGCGGCCACGGTTTTCAAGAGGGCAAAAGGGTCCCTAAGATCAATTGCGCAACTCTACGCGACATTTCGCTCGGTTTGGCTCCACGTGTGCATGAGTCACCCGCTGTCCTCTTCATGACCGGCGGATGGCCGGACAGAGCTGATGTGCGTGCACGCGTTTAAGCACATGCAGTTGTAATGAAACACAGACGGGCGCTATCTCGCCACGTACTGACGCAACGTGTAGCATACTCAACTAAAAAACTAAAGTCTTTTGTTTTAGGGGCCGTCCATAAATGACGTCACGCGATTTTGGCCGATTTTGACCCCCCCCGCCCCCCCCCGTCATCACACGGCGTCACAAAAAGTCAGACCCCCCCCCCCTCAAATATGACGTCACAAAGATTTGCCCCCCCCCCCCCAAACCATATTTTGAACATAAAACATGCTTAAAATCGCGTTAAACTATTGTCATTATAGTGCGTATTTAATATGGCGCTGCACTCTGATGTTGTAGGAGAAACATTTATTAAAACGTCTATTTAATTAAGTAGAACGTGTTGTCTATATTTATTTAAAGTTTCGCATTTTTATGTGACGTCACATTTCTCAAACCCCCCACCCCCTCGTCACACATCGTCACAAATGTCTGACCACCCCCCTCCCCCCTAGGTGCGTGACGTCATTTATGGACGGCCCCTTACCAGGTAAGGTCCACTGAGCTGTCCGGCTCTTTTTCAGATGCGACCTGTCCATCACAAGCGATAGCTGAACGAAGTGGCTTAGCACGTGGACATTTATAGCAGCCAAACGTGGAGGGAGAAACCGGAGGCCCCGCAGAAAAATCCACGCGATCACGGGGAGCGAGAGACACGCAAACTCCGAATACACAGTAGGCGCCAGGGTCGAGCTCTTTCCCACGACCTGCTGTAAACCAGGCGAGGTAGTTAACATCTCCTCGCCACCGTGACGCCCACCTGTTTGACCTTTACCCCATAAGGCCCCACTCCTTCATCCCCCGCTCCCCCCGCCCCTCCACTAACCACCCACGCCCCATCATCCACGTCCCTCCAGTCAAGTTTCAACTTTGCTCTTCACGCGACGCGTCACGCGCGCGGCGACATTGGCTGCCGTGGACTTGAGGCCCAAGTGCCTCGGAGTGCTTTATCTTCTTTTGCTTCGACTGCGTAGAGGGACACCTTCCGAGTGGAAGGACGCGAAAGCCATAATTGGAACTTGCACAGACACATAGACATATACATACTCTTAGTTTTTTCGGTAAAGTCACGTGAGGCCTCACTTGATACAGCAAATCTGGCTGTGACGGTCCCACCTGATGACGGAGACTTGTGTTGCCTCCGAAACGTCGTGATTTTTATTATTTTATTTTTATTAATTTTAATTTCAGTTTTTTACCTACGTGACTTTACCGAAAAAACTAAGAGTATGAATCCTTGCAGTCACGAAAGCTTCAAATCTAGAAGACATATACATGTCAACCCCTTGTCAGTGCCTACCGTATTACAGACCAATTCAGACCTTATTGGTCACCCCGTGCCCCTTATGAATCTCAACGTTCATCCTACAAAGTCCCATCACGAGGGAGAAACACAAACAAATAGACAAACACAAATGTTTGCCCCTATTGAAACGGCTGTACAACGTATGGACCTGAAAACTCAATTTCCCCGTACAAGAATACATGGTAAACCGTATGGGTTGACAGCTATGCATAGAGACCCCACCCCATACAATCGAATCAAGATGCAAAGGCCATGCTTCGGGATACGCAATGATAGAGCAGATGCGTCTGTAAAGCGAAAACGGACTTCCGTTTCGTCTCGTTCAGAGTAAACGTTGCACGTGAAAGGAAATCCGCCCGTTGACGTCAATTGACGAAAGCTCCGATGCGGGTTGAGGGTTTAGAGATCGGGTTACGAACGCGGCCCGAATTGACATCAGTTCCTTCTCTCTCTCTCGTCAGACTGAATAATGAACACACACAAAAAAATGCAGATATGCCCCTCCTGGACATCTGTGAAAAATTGCTTCATAGCTCATCGGAATTCCTCCTGCAGTTTAAATAAATGTTCTGATTCTTTGAAATTTAAATTGTCTGAAGAAAAAGAGTCTTGAGGCGTAGTGAGGCTATTCTGAGTAAATAAATGGCATTTTACTTATATTTCCTTTTTGTTTTATATTATAGATATACCCAGGAAAGACAGACTGAGTCTCAAGAATTCTAGATTTGAAGCTTTCGTGACTGCAAGGATTCATACTTTTAGGTTGTTTCGGTAAAGTCACGTAGGTAAAAAAATAATAAAATAAAATAATAATACGTGAAAATAAATCAATTTAATTGATTTATTTTCACTTATTATTATTTTATTATTATAAAAAATGAAAATAAATCAATTTAATTGATTTCTTTTCACTTATTTTTTTTTACCTACGTGACTTTACCGAAAAAACCTGAGAGTATGAGTCTCAAGACTCTTTTTCAGGAGCGTCCTACGGTGGGATGTTTGGTCAATAACAAACGACGTTGCATGTGTTTAGCTATGTCAGTTAACCGCATGGATAATCCGGAGGAAACTCATGCAGACCAGCGGGAGAAACGCACACACTCCACACAGAAAGGTGCCTAAGTCGGGAATTGAACCTAGGCTTTTCTTGCTGGGAGGCACAAGTGTTCACTATCATCGCCATCATCAATCGCAACAGCAACCCCATCAGAACCATCACTGCCACAGCAATACCATTACCATCACAACAGTATAATCACATTGCCACCTGTACACCTGCACCAACACCACCATCATCATCACCACCCATACACCCGCACCACCACCATTTTAATTATCATAATCATCACACCATCACCATCTTAATTATCATCATCACACCATCACACTATCAAAGGGAGTGCTCGCATCGTTCATCAAAATATTCCCACTTAGTAAAGCAATTGCGCGATACAGTTCGAAAGCGCACTGCGCCACGAACCCAGCCTACCTGAGTTGGATTCCCAGCCAGGGCTATCATCAGAGGCGATTGACGTCTGAAAGCTGTCTCCATCCTGCACTAAGCAGCGATGACGAAGCATGATGGTCAAAGGACACTCCTGACCAAGGTGCGTGTGGGGAGGAGGCCTTCAACCAGCAGTGGATCAGCAACGGGGCTGTAATCTTTATTTACCACTATTATTATCCTTCCTTGAGCGCACGTGTTTGCATTTCTATCGGAGGCATCTTGCGTCAATCGGGGGGTGACTGGTATCGGACCGGTTTGGAACCTCTTGTAAGAATGAAGAATGAAGTCACCTTTAAAGGCCACATTCTTGACATCATTACGGCGGCATTCCACGCATCGACCTCAATATTAGAACACACAATCCTGCAGTCGCTGCTAGAGCGGTGCAGACTATAGTATGTGCACGTAACAGGAATCCCAGCATGCTTTGCAAGTCAACGTGACATCACATGTCTCGGGGCACATTTTTGTAACTGCCACTTGGCACAAGGCTTGAGTATCTCTTGGTGTGGAGTTGTCTCCAACCAGCAGCGCTGGGGGGGAGACAAAGGCGGCCGGGCGTTGTATTAACCAAAACCACAACCTTCGTGTACTTTGCCGGCCGTCGTAGGCGCTCGCTAACAGCATTTGTTCATCAACTCCCTGTGTATGGCGCCACGGTGGCGAGATGTTAACTACCTCGCCTGGTATACAGGAGGTCGTGGACTTGATCCCGAGCCTGCCGCCTGTATATTTGGAGTTTGCGTGTCTCTCTACCCATGGTCGTGTCGATTTTCCTCCGGATCCTCCGGCGTTTTCGTCCACATTTAGAATCAACGTCAAGCGTTTACCGTGTTTGGCTGCAACACATTTCCACGTGATGAAGCCACTTCATTGAGCTATCATTTGTGATAGCCAGGCCGCTTCTGAAGAAGAGCTGCATATATCTGAGCGGGCCTTACCTGGTAAAAATAAAAGTGTAGTTTTTAGTTAAATGCGCTTCACGAGGGGGCGTTTGCCTTTTGATTCGTACAGACGAGACGGTTCCACCTCTCTCTTGATTCTCATCTCAACT
The DNA here is from genome assembly GCF_015708825.2 of Lethenteron reissneri. NCBI lineage: Eukaryota > Metazoa > Chordata > Hyperoartia > Petromyzontiformes > Petromyzontidae > Lethenteron > Lethenteron reissneri. The sequence goes on along the minus strand of NC_083825.1, from coordinate 4,479,729 downwards.
CCGAGATGACTGAGAGCTATATCATGCGTGCGTTGTCTTTGTACTATTCACCTTAGGGACTCGTAGACAGTTGGCTCATGCAGAGACCAGTAGACTTACATAGACACCTAGAGACCCAGCGATCTACATGCGAATTTTTTCACCGGCACATCTCAGCTAAGTCAGCGCGGGGCCATCCATGATACGGGTGGTTTTCCCATGGTAATTTGGCAAGCCGAGCCGGGACACAACCCGTGCTATTGCTTGCCTTACAAGACACGTGCATGTGGCCAAGCAGGGCCAGGCAGTTAGGGGGGGAGCGGAGCTAGTGTACGCATTGACTGGATGAGAACCGAGCGTCATAACGTCATCTACGGCGCGGCGCGGACTCGCTCGTCGCGTGTGACGTCGGTGGCACGGCTCGGCTTCTGCGGTGGAAAAAAAAATCAAACCAACCTGGAGCCTCCTGGGCTCCGTTCAGCATGGGGCCTCTGTGCGGCTCGGTGCACCGTTCATTGTGAGAGTTGCAAGCGAACAATTTCTTCTCACGAGATGACGCCAAAACAGTTGGGAAATATCTTGGGCAGAAGCATTGGTGGTGGTGGTGGGTGAGATTTATTTTTAAACTTACGATGTTGTTGCGACTACTAATGCTACTGCTGTTGTTCATGATGATGATGAGCCACCTCTTCATTCCACCTCCCTTCCCTTTGAGATCTCCGCAGCATCCCACCTTCATCAAAAGCCACCGACGCATTCGCCAACGGTGACACAACAACAACAACAGCAATACAAAAACGACGCGACTCCAAACAACCGAGCGTGTTGCCACGGCTCAATGCCGAAATCCGATCGTGGTCGTTTTGTGATGGGGGGTGAGGGGCTATTCAGGACGGGGCTCTCAGAGCGACGCACAAAGGCTGAGAGAGAGGATAGCAACACAGACGACGCTCCACTGCGAACGGAAACAGCGCGCTGTCACCACCCGGGGCACCTCCGACACAGCAAGGCAGCCTCTGGCTCAACACTTTGGCAAACACGCCGTACCCTCTCCCAACCAACCAATCAACAGCAGGCTCAAGCCATCACGATGTCGAGTACGTCCAGGGAGCTATTGATTATTCGGCTTGTTGAGCCCAGGAAAAGCCTCATGGGTGAGTCACAAGACTCGTTTGCAAGAGAGTGCTACTGTGTGTACTCACAAAGGAGTTCGTTTGCAGGGTTTCGTGGGGGGTTTTTTCAGCGTTGTCATGTTTGGCTTAAGTATCGGTTTACATTTTGTTTGCACTCGTTAATTATTATTCTTTTTACCGATGGGAGGAGAACGGAGAGCCAGGAGGAACCCTCCCTAGAGAACACACAAACTCCAGCACAGGAAGACGCCCAAGTCGAGGAATAGAACCCAGGCCACTTCTCTGTTGCGAGAAACGAGCGTTAACCATTGCACTGCCATCCTACCGCCCCAAACACAGCTAAGTAGAACCCCCTCCTAACGACGCTAATTGGTTCATCAAAACCGGTCGTTAATTGATTTTGGTCATTAAGCGAGTGTAGGAAATACACGTTAAAGGCTTAATTCGTTCCGGATACGTCAAAAGTTACCCTTTTTCACCTAAAAACGTACTTTGTAATATGTAAACAGTGGATATTAATAGATAAAGATACTAACAACATTATAAACACATAATATTAAAGTTAAACAATGCATTCATTAATATTTACTGTACCTAAAATAGCCCGTCATTAACAGGGGAATGGTCGGTAAGCGAACACATTGGGCTCTATGGAGGCACTGCACTATACACTACACTATACACTACACTATACACTACACTATACACTACTCTCTACACTATACACTACACTACTATACACTACACTACTATACTCTACACTATACACTACACTACACTCTACACTACACTCTACACTATACACTACACTCTACACTACATTATACACTACTATACACTACGCTCTACACTATACACTACACTATACACTACACTACATATTTGGCTCTATGGAGGCACTACACTACTCCACACTATACACTACCCTATACACTACGCTCTACACTATTCACTACACTGCACACTACTATACACTACACTATACACTACACTATACACTACACTATACATTACACTATACTCTACACTACACTATACACTACACTATACTCTACACTACTATACACTACACTATACACTACACTATACACTACCCTATACACTACGCTCTACACTATTCACTACACTACACTATACACTACTATACACTACGCTATACACTACACTATACACTACACTACACTCTACACTACTATACACTACACTATACACTACACTATACACTACACTATACACTACATTATACACTATACACTACTATACACTACACTATACACTACACTATACACTACACTACACTCTACACTACTATACACTACACTATACACTACACTATACACTACACTATACACTACACTATACACTATACACTACTATACACTACACTATACACTACACATTGGGCTCTATGGAGGCCCGTGGTTAACCGATTAGTTGTTAACAGGGGTGGTCGTTAAGAGGGGTTCTACCCCACTGCATTATTCTCGTGTGCGTGGCTGGAAGCGCCTGTTTACTGTTTTTATTCACCGTTGTCGATGTTTAATTCAGACTTGTCGTTTGTAGCGCTCGGTAGCTTGACGTGGCTGGCATGTGCCATGGTGGAAGCAATTAAATGACCACCCCGCCCGCCTGCCCCCCGCTGTCTAATTTCTCCAATCCCCCCCCCCCCCCGCTGCCCCTATTTGTATCCCAGAGCCTCTTCCCGTACATGAGTCCCGGTTGCATTTGCACCGCCTGTGCACTCGACAAACGGTGCACCCGTTGAATTATTCATTTAAAACGTGTTGCTCTCTAGAACCTGTTTGCCGTGACGCTGTATTTATTTCGAGCCTAGGCGTTCCGCGAAAACAGATATTTCTGGTATCGGCGGGAGTGGGGGGGGGGAGGCCCATCTGTTCGTGAATAAAACGAAATTAATGCCATAAAAAGAACACCGCGAGGCAAGCACTCGTGGGGTTTTTAGGAGAAGGTGGTGCAATACCCGGCGTTATTGAGCACCGCAGCCACTCCCTGGGCATGCAGCAATTACAATAATAAATGTGACAATTTAAATAATAGATCTGACGGTGAGATCAAGAACGTGAATTAAGGCCGTTGGTATTTGGCCTAAATATTTATCACTGGGGTTCGGTTACCGGAAGGACAAGGAGGGCCATTTTTGTTCTAATTTTGTAAAATAAAAAACTCTATTTCAAGAGCCGCAATGCACTGTGGGTGTCAGTTTCAGTTTCATTTATTTGGTATAACCCAGTGAGCCATTCAGGTCTTGAGTCGGATGCAACCGCAACAAAAAAAACCTAAAACATGAACAAGAAAACATCTTAAAGTGACTATGCGCAAACAGAAAAATCCAGGAAAAAACTGCAAAGTCTTCCAGAAAAAAGCACCGTACACCAACGCTGTGTGCAAAAATCCCAGTGGGATGCAAGTCAAACAAGAACAACAACTACAAGACAACTTAAATTAAAGCCATCATTCTAACTCCGTACTACAACAAACAAACATGGCCAAACCAAAAAAGCTTTTCGAAATCACCAAAATAAAGCCATAAGCAATGTAACACTGATCATAGGAACTGTGACCGACATTCACAATAATCAACATGTACCACCAAAGCTTGTAGCCATAGCTGGCTGCATGAGTCACTCCACAACAGCAGGAGCATCGGGGTGAACACGCGAGACGGTGGTAACTTAAAACAACGTCACGAAGCAACCCTTAGAGCCGCATGCAGCTCTAGATGAGCTGGTTGCCGACCTCCGACCTACCACAATGATACGGGAATTAATCCACAATAAATTAACCCGTAAAAACAAAGTTTTTCACTATAAATCCTCTATATGCGTGTTCAATGGGCCACAACCCAGCCCACATTGGTCTTTGAAACGGGCGGCTAGAGTCCTCTCGTCCTCTGGCTTGAGATGGCTGCCACCTATGGGTCAGATGATTGCCTGCCACCATTAAGCAATTGGTAATTAAATATAATAAAACATTTTTACCTAAAGAGTGTACAATTTTGGAAAAAAAAATTCACAAAAAGAAATTGTCACACACAACGAGTCTGTGTGCAAAATGTCAGCTCGATTGGATCACGGGAAGTGGGTTAAAAAACGACCGAAAGATTTGCACGGTCGTAAGCGCGCAAGCAAGCAAGTGAACTTAATATAAAGGATTTAAAAATGGCAACAGCCACAGCGGCAATTATTTATCAACTTTCAGTTCAGGGAGACCCTTTTCTGTTTGCCCTTCAGAAGGTCAAAGTGTGAAAGTGTCCCGTTGTGTATTAATCGTCTCTAAGGCAGCGGTGGAGATTCCACATTCCTATGGGAGGAGCAAAATAAAAATGACAATCATTCAATTACAAGTTGTGTGACAAGTCTCAAGCGATTCGAGGAATTGCCACGCTTTGAGGAGCTGCGATTCGAAGCATTTTTTTTCGTCTCTGTTGAAGTTGTTTTGTTCGTAGAGCTGCAATTCGAGTGTGCGGATCCGTGATTGGTCTAGACCAGGGGTCGGCAACCTACGGCTCCGGAGCCGCATGCGGCTCTTTACGGGCTGCTTCTTGACGATGAGTACGTATGTACTCAGATGCATTGCGGCTCTTGAAATACTGAATTTTGTACCGAATTGGAAAGAAATGGCTCTTCTTGTTATTTTGGTTGCCGACCCCTGGTCTAGACCGTTGGCCACGGCGCCTTCCGTTGGCTTCGACATCTGTGGAAAACTACTGGACATCTGTGAAGAGGAGTAGTATCGCTCATCGGTTTCCTCCAGTTTTAAATACTTATGCCGATTCGGATGCTCTCCTTCACAGTTTTAATGACGCCGTCAATCTGCGTAAACCGTCAACGTTTCCCCCTCTCTGTCTCAGTGGCAAAATAATGAATAAATATAATAATAGGCTTTACCCTGTCTGGCAATAAAATATATTCAAATCCAACATAGAAATCTTTATCAATGAGTCAAATTCGCATTAACCACACACGGTACTTGTGGTGAACATGCAAACAAACACACTCCGATAATATATGCATGGTCTTTGAAACTGATTGGCCAACGTCAGTTGAGCGTGGACAATTAGACCCAAGGCAGAATATAACATATAAAAAATAATGTTTAAAAATAATGTTTTTTATATATTTTTTATAGAATATAGTATTGTCATCAGAATTACATAAGTATCCTAAGTTTGCAGTCGACACCACATTGTGAAGTGGGTTAAAATTGAGTTACAATATTTGAGGATACGACAACAACAACAGACAGAGTGAGTTAAATAAAAGCGTATAAAGTTTTTTAAAATATATATTTTGGATTTTTTTATGATAGACTATAGTATTGTCATCAGTATGACATAAGTATACCAAGTTTGCAGTCGATACTACATTGGGAAGTGGGTTAAAATTGCGTTACAAGATTTGAGAATACAACAACAACAACAACAGACAGAGTGAGTTAAATAAAAGCGTGTAATAAAAAAGGCATTCTCTCTGTCTGTCATTGTAATTCCGAGCTCGCATCTCTCTCTGCGTGTTTCTTTGCACACTTTTCAAGGGCGGGAGAGTTAAGAAGCTCGTTCACAAACCGCACTTCGTAGCGGATTTGATGCGCGCTCGTTTTTTTTTTTAATACGCGATGATTGCAGCCGTATCGCATCGCGTTCCGCGGTGCCATGCTGTGTGCACAGTTCTCCGCGCGATGGAAAGTATGCGCAAGCCTCAGAGCTCAACGGAAACAAACTAAGAAGAGGGATCAAAAAAAAGAATGTCCCTGTTTACGCAAGCCATCCCTCGTTCGGGTTTTTTTTGTTGTTAAATAGTTTTCTTAACACTTCAACTTAAACTCACAAGCACAAGTACACCACACACACAGGCGCGCGCGCGCGCATACCTGAGCTGACTCATTCAAATTACAAAGACAAATACAAAGGTACCCCCGGATAGCCTTCGCCAAATTGTTGGTGCAAGTGGTGTCAGCGGAGCACCTACGAAGGCCGGCGCAGCACACGAGGGCTTGATTAGGCCCAACACCAAGCCAGGGACGCCTTTGTCTCTCCGCAGTACTGGCGTTTCACACCCCGCAACCAGGTACTCATTTAAGGCTGAGTCGACCTCGCGGAGTCGACCCAGGATAGATTCATTAATTTGCCACGATTATTCGTCGTGAGCGAGAATCGAACTCCGTGCGAGGCCTCTGTGCGTTATGACCCACTTGGGTATCCACGGTCGGTGAACTCGGGCACTCCTCATTTTCTGCTCGTACAAGACTCGATGTCAATTGTGTCCATGAGTTCCTTGGGCTCGGCAGAGCAGAAACTATTGCGCCATGGCAGGACACGTCACGTGACACGGAGCGAAAGAAGTTCAACATGCACACATAAACACATAAACACATGCACACATACATATTATAAACATCCCCCGTATAGCCTTAACAGACTGTAGGGGCAAGTGCTATAAAGGCCGAAACGGTACACGAGGGGGTGGGTGGCCAGCACCACGCCCGACCGCCTTTGTCTCCCCAGTCGCGATGTTTACACACCGCACCAGGTACTCATTTCAGGCTGAGTCGACCTAGGGGAAGCCCAGGACCGGTTCAGATAATCGTCACTGGTGTTGGCCGTGAGCAGGAATCGAACTCGGGTCGCCAGGTTCGTAGCGCAGCGTGCTAACCGCTACACTACCGCACCCCACACATAAACACATACACACATACACACCTGCACACACACATACATCCCTCACTCCTAGGGCGCCACGGTGGCGAGATGTTAACTCCCTCGCCTGGTAGACATGTGTTCGTGGGTTCGATCCCGACCCTGACGCCCGCTGTATATTTGGAGTTTGCACGTATCTCTCTCCGTGGTCGCTGGGATTTTTTTCCCGGGACCTCCGGGTTTTCCCTCCACATTTTAGAATCAAAGTGCGTTTAGAGCATTTGGCTGCTATACATTTCCCCACGATGATAAGCCACTTCGTTGAGCCATCGTTTGCGGTATCCAGGTCGCTTCTGAAAAAGAGCAATACAGCTCAGTGGACCTTACCTCGTAAAATAAAAACAAAATACTTAAATCGTTGATAGATACATAACAACAACCAACAACCGCCATTCGCCACTGTGTGGCGGTGACGTTACCACGACGCTTGTGCCAAGCCATGTGCACCTTGAGGCCACGTGAAGCGTCGAACGCCCACTGGCAGGAGGTCACGGGGGGGCAGACCCAGCAGGTGCCACAGGTCGACTGACTGAGATGACTGGCTGATGCACCACACACAAACAAACAGCCCTGTAGGCGTGTGAGCGATTGTGTTCAAGTTTCGATGCTTCCGTCTCGGTTTCCCTGCGGCTCGCTGCTCGTTGTGAATTGGGTGCGGTGGCGTCACACTTCAGTGATCCGGCGCCATGGCAGGTGATTGTGGGTGGTGGATCACACGGGAGGATTGCGATAGAGTGCCCTCTAAAAAAAACCCAGCCGAGGTGCAAAGTGGCTTCGGAAATTGCAGTACACGAAGTGGGTTTCGGTGACTTTCGTCGGTGCGATGCCTTTTTGCGTTTATCCTCCGGGCGCTCTCGTTTTTACGCTCGTACGAGACTCGGCGTCAACGTTGTCGAGAAGCGCCTCGCGCTCGGCGGAGCAGAACTCTTGCGCCATGACAGGATACGGCACGTGGCACGGAGCATCGTTACAATGTGAAACAACAACAACAAAATATGTGACAGTTCCGGTAGCCGCGAGGTATCTACGGAATTCTTCCACTAAAAAAAGAATACCCAACAGCTTAATACGAGGTCAAAGGTCAGATAAAGGTGCAGGGCTGTAATTGCTCGCTCACGCCACTGTTGGTGGATGGGGGCTCCATCTCCGTGGTGGTCGCTTGCTCGATTTGGCATTCTAAACTAAAAAAAAAAATTGCTTTTATTTTTCATTTTCATTTATTTGAATTTTAATTATATTTTACTTTTATTTTCTCTCTACGTGACTTTACCGAAAGAACCAAGAATATAAATTCCTGCAGTCACGAAAGTTTTAGGTCAATTTTTCTTTTTCTTTTACCAAGTAAGGCCCACAGAGTTGCATCGCTCTTTGTCAGAAGCGACCTCGCCACAACCGATAGCTCAACGAAGTAGCTCAACACGTGGAAATCCGTAGCAGCCAAATACTCCAAACGCATGTTTCTAAATGCGGATGAGAAAACCGGAGGACCCGAATCAAAATCCACGCGAGCACACAGCAGGAGTCTGAATCGAATTCGCGACCTCCTGTATTCGAGGCGAGGGAGTTAACATCACGCCACCAGTGTCGTACAATCGGCCATCCTCCATTCTAGCCACGACACGTCCTGCCGAAGCCGGCTCACAGTCCTTCACAGTCCTGTAACCTGCACGTGTTCCTCTTTCAGACTCTCAACGCGATTCCAAGATTTGCACAACATTGGCCGTTCTTGAGCCCTCGAGCAATCGATATGCACGTTGAACTTGTGTGGCACCGTACGTAGCCAACCGCGCTAATCGGAGGTGCGAGCGAAGGACAACAAACTAAACACAAACGCGGTTCTGAAGAAACGAGTTTTCAATCTCGATTCAAAAGTGCCGAGCGGCTTCATAATCTCGGAAGGAAGTGCGTTCCAGACAGCCGCAGAAGCGAATCTGAAAGTGCGCGATCCGGTCATCCTCTAATAGCACACAGCGTTGGTGTATGGTGCTTTTTAAATCCTTTATATTAAGTTCACTTGCTTGCTTCCTTGCACACTTACGACCGTGCAAATCTTTCGGTCGTTTTTTAACCCACTTCCCGTGATCCAAGCGAGCTGACATTTTGCACACAGACTCGTTGTGCGTGACAATTTATTTTCGTGAAAAAAAATTCCAAAATTTTACACTTTTTAGAAAAAAAGAAATTTCATATTTTATTTAAAATATTAACGTGATAAAAATGAAACTCTTACTCAAGAAAAACAGAAATGAATAATAAAATAAAACCGATGCCACTCATATAAAGGATTTATAGTGAAAAACTTTGTTTTTACGGGTTAATTTTTCTGCAATATTTTGCTGTCTTTTCTTGGATTTTCTGTTTGCACATAGTCACTTTAAAATGTTTTCTTGTTCACGTTTTTGTTTTTTATTTGTTGCGGTTGCACCCGATTCAAGAGCCGAATGGCTCACAGGGTTATACCTTATGGGGACCTCATTTGCCAGTAAAAATATGATAATTGGTTCTTTACCCTTCTATCTGGCAACAAAAAAGGCGTCAGTTTTGTTGCCAGATAGAAGGGTAAAGAACCAATTATCAGGGTTATACCTAATAAACGCCTCCACCGAGAGGATGACCGCCGGAGTTGGCGAGATGGTTCACGCTTCTTGACGAGATCAACGAGGTATCGTGGTTCATTTGTGGCAAGCACTTTGTCGTATGTAATGAGTGCGACGCTTACGACGGTGAGTTCGTTCGGCAGCCGGCAGCCAATGCAGCTCGGCGAACACCGGACAGACACGGGTCGGAAAGAAAGAAGGGGGGAGCATGGGACAATCTCCCCCCCCCCCCACCCCCCATCTATCACCCAGCCTCTTAAACCTGTCCACGGTGGGATCATCTTCGCGAGGCGTGCAAACGACGGCCTCGCGACGGGCCCGCACGTGACGCCTCCGTCGCCGCTCGCGTGCGTTCATTCACCCTGCACCTCCCCTCCCCCACCCACCCAGTCGCACCACCTCGCTCCTGTTCCGCCCTCTCTCTTTCTCTCAATGCCACGGCGCAATAACAACAACAGCAACAGCAGCAACAACAACAACACAAAGACGCCGCGTCTCTCCCGTCTGATGGCAGCGCGAGAGCCAAAGATTGACTCGAGCGTCGAGGACAAGGGCGACGTTCAACGTCGTCCACGAAATCGAGAGCGAAGAGCCACACGCAGAACGGGGAAGTAACCCCCCCACACGCAGAACAAGGAGAGAGAGGGGGGGCGTACAAACTCCGCCGCAGGAATGCGCCCGGGTTGGGGAATAAAACCCGGGGCCTTCTTTCTGTCGGGCACGAACGATACAACTGCGCTGCGTCACCCTTGTATTTGTGTGCGCGCGTGTGTGTGTGTGTTGAACTTCTTTAACAACTTACGTAGCCAACCGGGAAGAGGGGCGCGGTAGTGTAGCGGTCAGCGCGCTGCACTACGAACCTTTGCGAGCCGCGTTCGATTCCCGCTGACTGCAAACACCCGGTGATGATTATCTCCCCTAGGTCTACTCAGCCTCAAATGAGTACGTGGGTTTAAACATCGCCACTCGGGAGACAAAGGCAGCCCGGGCGTGGTGCTGGCCCACCCACCCCTCGTGTGCCGTGCTGGCCTTCACAAAATGTTCGTTAGCGGCACTTGCCCCAACAGTCTGTTCAGGCTATACGGGGCATCTTTGTCTAGTCTGACATTGGAATGTGAGGTTGCGTCTTGAAGCCTCCCCTCTTTAAACTGCCCTTCACCCCCCCATCGTTCCGGCCGTTTAACCTCGCCGTGTTCATCTCATGGCTTTACTACGCAGGGTGCATTAGGGGAATCTGTCGGATGAAATGCGCCGCTTTTACGAATGTAAATTCTTAGTATTATTGCTATCGTTATTGCTGTGCATGTTACGCTTCATGGCCACGGTGATTCACACAGCTAAACAAAACACAAGTGAAACAAGAACTGCAAGGGGGCCACATGCAAAGCATGGGGGGGGGGGGTGACGGCAGTTTTGTGGAGGGCTTCATCCAGCAGTGGATTGATTATCAGTGGGTGACAATGTTGGTGGCGATGATGATCATTGATGCACATTCGTGTGGCTGGTGCTGAGGTGCATGCTTCAACCATCAGCAAACAGGACGCGTTATTCCTTGCTCTTATCTAAACCAAACAGTTTTTTAAATCCTTTATATTAAGTTCGCTTGCTTGCGTGCTTGCTTGCTTAGGACCGTGCAAATCTTTCGGTCGTTTTTTAACCCACTTCCCGTGATCCAATCGAGCTGACATTTTGCACACAGACTCGTTGTGCGAGACAATTAATGTTCGTGAAATTTTTTTTCAAAAATGTTACACTGTTTAGGGAAAACAAATTAAATATTTAATTACCAATTGCTTAATACTGGCAGACAATCATTTGACCCATAGGTGACAGCCATCTCAAGCCAGAGAACGAGATGACTCTAGTCGCCACGCATATAAAGGATTTATAGTGAAAAATTTAGTTTTTACGGGTTATACTTATTTATTTAACCAGATAAAGCCCACGGAGCTAAATAGCTCTTTGTTCAGAAACGACCTGGCCACAAATCATAGCTCAACCAAGCGGCTTACCGTGTTGAAATTTATATTGCGGCCAAATATTCTAAACGCGTGATGTTGATTCTAAATGTGGAGGGAAAAACCGGAAGACCCGGAAAAAAATACCACGCGACCACGGGGAAAACACGCAAACTCCGAATATACAGCAGCAGGCGTCATGGTCGGGATCGAACCCACGACCTCGTGTATACCAGGCGAGGTAGTTATCTAAACGGGCCACATGACACTTTGTTCATCCGCTTCCAAAGATGTTTCCGATTCTGATGTTCGATTCCTCTAGCCATTGAAACTCGTGACCATGGCTGGAAAACATTGTTTACAAACAAACACACGAAGACAAAGATCCCCACCCCCCTTCTGTATAGCCTTTAAACAGACTATCGAGGCATGTGCTGTCAGCGAGTAGCAACCAACCTAAAAAGGTCGCACGGCACACGCGAACGCACCCCACTCCACGCACTGTAAAAACGTTGGATTTTCCCCCCTCTTCCCCAGGTGCTCTTTTATTGCAGCTTGGGGCTGAGTCACGTCTTGTGCAATCCCTAGAAACGTCCTCCACTCTCGCGATACAACAGAACAAACACTCTCCACACACACACACTCACCGACTCTCCAGGTCAACTGCCGCCAGTTGCCCAGAGGCTGCCTGCCGATCTCCATGGGGGGTATCGGTGCAGCATCAACCACCTTCAGCACTTCTTTCGGAGTAGAGGGGGGGGGGGGAATAAAACTTTTTTTATAGAGCACCAAAAAAATATATATAGAACACCAAAAGGTGCTTAACATCGTTTAAAAGCGGTGAGAAGAATCGAGTGATTCAGATGGGCAAGGGGCGCAGTCGCAAAGGCCGAGGAATGAGTGACCGTGACAGAGGGCACACGGAGGTCACGAAAGGGCAGCAGAGGAGGGACGGGTCGGAGGGGCGAGGGGAGGGAAGAGGATGGGAACGGGCGATGGAGAAGAAGGTGGTGAGGTATTCTTAGGTTTTTTCGGTAAAGTCACGTAGGTAAAAAATTTAAATTCATTAACATTTTTTACCTACGTGACTTTACCGAAAAAATTAAAATTAATTTAAATTTTTTATCTACGTGACTTTACCGAAAAAACCTAAGAATATGAATCCTTGCAGTCACGAATGTCCTCTCGGGCGCGTTCTATTCTTCAAAGAGAACTAACGTGTATCAATTTGTAAATGCTAAACATTTTTTTCATAACCGTTTAAACCGGTCCATTTCAGTGAATTTCAGAAGTGGCTTGGAACGCATCGAAAACACGAGTTGCCTCGTGGCACCGACAACCACGAGATGCGACATTTCAGCTTCTCTCGTTGGTCGATTCAACGAAGCACTGACATTGAGCCAGAGAAAAAGATTTGGCCCAATTCCTTTCGTAAAATTAGATGCGTAAAAATAATATATTACGACAATGTGACCAGGATACGTAGAATGAATTATGACGCTTTTTCACAGATGTCCAGTAAGGGCCGGTCACTCTGAGCGGCTGTCACATCAGTGGCACCCAGGCCACCGCGAGATGACACCGCGAGATGGCGTGACCCCGGGTCAAAGTTGTCCCCACCGCCGATCGATAGGAACCCCCCCCCCCCTCTAGGGTGCGGCACTCAACCCTCAATTAGCAGCCACCGCGCCACAGCAGAGCAACGCGTTTTCGTTTTGAAGACATCGATGTTGCGCAAGAGTGAAACCGTGGGCGACAGACCAAGCGGGTGTCGAGTCGAACCGGCGATATTTTTAGATGGGGTGTTGTTGTTTTTTTTGGTTTTGTTTGTTGTGGAACCGGTAGGGCGCTGCAATGCCGCGGCACAGATGAAAAAGAGGGCCCATTTGCGTTTGCGGTTTAAATGTCAGGTCCTCAAACCACGTCATTGCGTGCCGCACGTCTTTGCGCACACGTACGCGCGCACACGCGGCACGCGCACTCGCGCACGCACGACACGCGCATGTCTGTATGTTGAACTTCTTTCGCACCATACGTAGCCGACCGCGCAAATCGGAGGTGCGGGGGAAGGTCAACAAACTAAACACAAAAAGGACTTCTAAAGAAATGAGTTTTCAATCGAGATTATTTAAAAGTGCATATCTCCAATGGCTGCATAACTCACGCACAACACAGATACACACCCCTTGCACGCACGTGCGCTCGCTCGCTCGCACGCGCGCGCGCGAGCGAGCGGGGTGCGTCTGTGTGGGCGGCTGCTTCGCGTCGCCGGTGCGCCGGCAGGTGCAGAGGTGTGTGCGTTACGCCCTGTCTGGAGCGATTTTCCTGGGCGACGGGCGGAGGGGTTGTCGATGACACGGGGGATGAGCTCAGGCGCGTGGGAACGAATGTTGAAGTTGCCTCTCGAGCCGGAGGGAAGTGTGGGGGGGACAGTGACGAACTGGGACTTAACATCGGCCCAGGCATGTGTAAACAGACCGGTCGAAAAATCGAGAAATGGGCACTTTTTTTATTTAAATGTTTAATTAGTTGTGCGACAAGCTGTATGCGAGCAGCAAGATTTTGCCACGTGACGTATGAGGGTGATTTTAGCCGTGCGATCTCATTGGCCCATTTGGACTGGGTCCAAAAAAAATGGTCCGATGAGAAAGAATCTTTGGGGCTGCCTAAAGCGACGAAGCGTACACATTAGAGTTAATTAAATACTTTAATCGAAAAAATTACTCTGACCACATTTGAAATTTCCTCCACACAAACCGGCCCACTGGCCCTCGGAACGGACCGGCCCACCAGGCAATTGCCTGGACTGCTGCCCTAAGGTCAGCCCGGGCCTGGTGGGGGGGAGGGGGGTCAATGTTAGGTATCGATGCCGGGGGGCGCTGCACGTGGTCTGGAATCCAACGCTGTGGAGGTAGCAGCGAGCGTTGGTGGATCACCGCACACAAATTTCGTGCCACTCCCTACCAGTGGGCGTCGAGGAGGCGCCTTCACCTGACATCGGGAGAAGACGGCGGCATGGGGGGGGGGGGAACGTGAATTCCAACCTGTTCCATCTGTATGGGATACAGTGTTGCCCCCTTGCACGCGTCTATTTTCTCCAGGCACTACGATTTGAATGGCTGATTTTACCTTAAAATGTAGAGGACCGCAGAGCTTGGGAAATTGTTGGCGCCTGGCTGCTGCGACGAGTTACGAGTATAAATCATTATTTTTATTATATTTTTACTGTACAAACCCATCAATCAATACATCGATATGTGTAACAGCACACAGACAGCGCGAGATGGCGTTCGTGACGTGCGCCTCAGAGGTGCACCTGGCCTGGCACAGGCGCCGTGGTGTGACGTCACCGCCACTTAGTGGCGAACGGCGGATGCTGGAGCACAGTCGTGAGTAATGTCCGCAGAAGCGGCGGCCCCCATTACCTGCCCGACCGCACGTGACGTCAGCCGCAGCAGTGGCTTTGAGGACAAGGGCCCTTTGACGTGACGCGAGAGGATGGCGGTTGTCTGGCTATGTGTGTGTGTGGTTGTGTGTGGTTGTGTGTGTGTATGTCAAGACTGTCTGGGGAGCGGTAGTGTAGCGGTTAGCACGCTGCGCTACGAACCCGCTCACGGCCAACACCACTGACGATTATCTGAACCAGTCCCGGGCCTCCCCTAGGTCGACTCAGCCTCAAAGGAGTACCCGGTTTGGTGTGTAAACATTGCCACCAGGGAGACAAAGGCGGTCGGGCGTTGTGCTGGCCACCCACCCCCTCGTGTACCGTTCTGGCCTTCATAGGTGCTCGCTAACAGCACTTGCCCCGACAGTCTGTTAAGGCTATATGGGGGATCTTTATCTTTGTGTCAAGGCTGTAGCCATGGAGTCAACATTGGGGGGGACCAAATTTTCCAGGGTGTCTGGGGGTCCCAACTCATAAAAATATCTAAATTTGAAAACTAATTTCCTGCCTAAAATACTAAAAAATTCCCTAACGCAAGGGATGGACTTTTTATTTATTTTTTACAATAATGTCTAAGAGTGTATTGTATTACATTGCTCTGTTTTTACTTTTTTTTTACCATTTCTTGTTTCATTGTCTGTAATGGCAGAGATTAGGGATTCAATAAAGTGGATTATTATTCGTGCTTTCGGAGGCCCTGACCCTCTGCTCACGCTCATTAAGGACCTTCATGATGGTGGTAACTACGTCGCCGGGAGTCGGAGCCATTCTCTGTTCACCTTGGAGTGCGACAGGGATGTCCTCTGCGTCCCACATTATTTAACATATTTTTCCACCACGTAGTTCGTAAAGCATTCGATGGCTGTACTGGAGGAATTTCCATCTGGTACAGATCAGAGGTGTGGACTCGAATCATGTGACTTGGACTCGAGTCAGACTCGGGTCATGAATTTGATGACTTCAGACTCGACTTGGACTTGCATAACAATGACTTTGTCCCACCTCTGAGGTGTGGACTCGAGTCATGTGACTTGGACTCGAGTCAGACTCGAGTCATGAATTTGATGACTTCAGACTCGACTTGGACTTGCATAACAATGACTTTGTCCCACCTCTGAGGTGTGGACTCGAGTCATGTGACTTGGACTCGAGTCAGACTCGAGTCATGAATTTGATGACTTCAGACTCGACTTGGACTTGCATAACAATGACTTTGTCCCACCTCTGGTACAGATACAATGGGAGGCTGATCGATGCTCGGGTGCGGTCAACGATATTATGTATGCCGATGATCTGGAAATTGCTGCTCACTCAGAGGAGGAGTTGGAGGCGCTACTGCTGAACCTGGAGCTTGCCACTAAGAGGTGGGGCCTTACCATCAACCCCACCAAAACTAAGCACCTGCCTGGGTATTTTGTACCATCGGACACTCCACCCCCACAACTCCCAATTGGTGATCGGGCAGTTGTGGAGAGAGTGGATAGTTTTCCATACCTGGGCAGTGTGCTCATGACCGGCTCCGGTTTAACAGCAAAGGTCTCACTCCAAATCAGTCGACATGAATAATTTTTTCATCAGTTGCGTAACGCTGTGTGGAAGCTACCTGGTCTGTCGCTCCGCACGAAGCTTCACGTCTCCTCGTCCACGGTCATTCCCTCCCTTCTCTATGCTTGCGAAACGTGGACCCCCCTAATGGAACATCTTCGCCGGTTAGAAACATTTAGGCCGGTCTGACTACGATCCATCCTGGGTTTAACCAGGCTGGAGTGTGTGAGGAGCTCATAAATACTTGAAAGATCTTGACAAAGTCCCATCGGTGAGCTCCTCCGGCAGGCAAGGCTGCGTTGGCTGGGTCATGTAGCCAGTATGCCCAACCACCGCATGCCTAAACAGCTTTTGTTCGGACGGATAGAGGGGGCTAAACGGGCGCGGCACGGGCTAGAGAAGAGATGGAGTGATGTGGTACAGGAGTACGTGGAGCTGAGTGGACTTGCCGATGACCGGTACCATGCGGTTTCAAGATCAGCCTCTGTGGAGGAGGCTCGTGAAGGACGCTACTGAGCAATTGGAAGCAGTCGCCCTCCAACAACAACGGAGGGCGGAGGAGCAACGCTTACAACAACTCGCGGAGCGCCGGGTGGCTAAAGCACAGCAAGTTGGCACAGTAGGGGGCACAGGTGGTGCATCAACCAGTCATCTCAGTCAGTCGACCCGTGGCACCTGGGTCTGTCCCGTGACCTCCTGCCAGCGGTTATTCGACACTTCACGTGGCCTCAACGTGCACGTATCCTGGCACAAGTGTCGTTGTAACGTCTGCGCCACTTAGTAGCGAATGGCGGTTGTGGGGAGCGGTAGTGTAGCGGTTAGCCTGCTGCACTACGAACCCGTGGACCCGAGTTCGATTCCCACTCACAGCCAACACTCGTGACGATTATTTGAACCCATCCTGGACCTCTCCAAGGTCGACGCAGCCTCAAATGAGTACCTGGTGCAATATGTAAACATCGCCACTAGGGAGACAAAAGCGGCCGGGCGTGGTGCTGGCCACCCCTACCCCTCTTGTGCCTTTATTTGTGCTCGCTAACAACGCTTGCCCATACAGTCTATTAAAGCTATACGGAGGATTTTGTCTGGCTGTTTCTGGGTGTTTTTGTGTGTTTGGCTGTGTATATCTGTCTGGCTGTGTGTGTGTCAATTTGCATACGTGTGTACGTGTAGGGCTGATTGCATACCTGTCTATGTGTGTTTCTATCTGGCTGTGTGTGTGTGTCGACGTGCATAACTGTATGTGTGTATCTGCTTGAATACCTATCTGCGACCAGGCTGTGTATTTTGTACGTATGTGAATCTACCAACCTCATATCTGTGTGTTCCTTTCTTCCTACTACATACCTATGTGAGTGTGTCTACTTACCTGCATGTGTCGTTGTGCCTAAATGCCTGCCTCTGTGTGTGGGTTTGTGTTTCTGTCTGTCTGTTTTTGGCTGCCCACCTGCGTGCCGATCCGCCAGTCCATCCGCCTGCATCTACCAGTCTCTCACTCTCTGGCTATCGTCTCCCATCAAATTATTACCGCACGTCATTCAGATTTTGTTTTTTTGTTACTGCTTTTGCTGTCATGGCCAGTGTGACGGAGACAAATGAACACGAGCAGTCCCGCTGAAGCACCCGGCGTTGACTCAGCAAGAATGTGGACTCTGGTGGTGAGACGCTCTCTGCTTCAGCCTGATCTTAAAGGTGCATTGAAAAATGTAATACTCCGACTGATGCTCCTGATATTGTAGAGGCACTCATGCAGCCAGCTATGGCTGCAGGGTTTGGTGGTACATGTTGTTAATGTTTACCAGTATTGCTTACTTTTATGCTTATTATCAGCTAACACCGGCCACAATCATGAGCCGATGTGCACTATTGTTCTCTTTTAGCCCCGCTCCCAAGGACCATCAGGCCATCCCCTGGCTACCACATTCAGACAAGCCCCCCCCCCTTCCCCCCTTAACTTGTATTTAAGGGCTTGTCTCTTGCATTTTTCCTCACTTGATACAGTAAATTCAGCGGCGACGGTCCCACCTGATGACAGAGACTTGTGTTGCCTCCGAAACGTCGTGATTTATTATTTTATTTTTAAAAAAAAATTTTTATTTACTTATTTTAAAAAAATTCCCCTACGTGACTTTACCGAAAAAACCTAAGAGTATAGTTGTTTATGTCGTTTATTGTTAAATTCGGTCACAGTTCTTCTGATCACTGTTACATTGCTTTTATGGCTTTATTTTGGTGATTTCTAAAAGTTTTTTGGTTTGGCCATGTTTGTTTGTTGTAATACGGATTTAGACTGATGGCCTTAATCTAAGTTGTCTTGTGGTTGTTGTTTGACTTGCATCCTACTGGGATTTTTGCACACAGCGTTGGTGTACGGTGCTTTTTTCTGGAATTTTTGCTGGTTTTTTTCTGGATTTTCAGTTTGCACATAGTCACATAGTCACTTTAAGATGTTTTTTGTTCATGTTTTTGTTTTTTGTTTGTTGCGGTTGCACCCGTTTCACGAGCCAAATGGCTCACAGGGCTGTACCTAATAAATGAAACTTAAAAATTGGAAACTTGGTACTCAGGAAGGGGGTGGTAGGTTCGATCCCAGGCCCACTGACGATGATACTTGGAGTCCGCGCGTTCTCGCTCTCTCTCCCCCCGTGGTACTCGCGTGGATTTCTTTATTTCTCTGGACACCTCCGGTTTTGCCCCCCAAACGCCCCCCCCCCCTTCCAACACATAGAAGCAACGCGCGTTTAGATTATCTGTCTGCTGATGCTGCTATACATTTGCACGTGTGGTGATGATCATGATGATATCAGCCACTTCGATGATGGGCTATCATCACGCGTGGCCAGATCGCCTCTGAGTAACAGCTCATAGCTCGGTTTTATCTGATGTAAAAAAGAAATTCAAAACTATTCTAACCAGCTCTTATTTTTCTAAGAAATAATCAGCACTGGGGGTCACTCTGGCAATAACACCACCCCATCGTGCGATGTGCCAACTTGAATAGGCGCTCGCTAACAACATTTACCCCGGCTGTCTGAAATGCTTCTAACACAGCTGGCCTTTATGAAATTATGGCCGTGCAATAATGAATCTGTGACAGCCTAGAGCAGTGAGTGTGGCGGAGCGGGGTGGGAGTCTTCTCCCTGACTCTGGTCCCAATTGGAATATTCAAATTCCTCTGGTAGGTGGCCACGCATCGCCACGCACGCCTCAGTCTGCGAAAAGCCCTCGTGATGACAGAAGTGGCTGAGCGTGGCACAAAATAGAGACGATCCTGTTGCCAGATTATTTTACAACGAAAAAAAATAATCCTCTCTCTCTCTCTCTTGCTGTAATGGTCACCACCGAAGGTATAACAACACCGACGGCATGACAACTGAACTCCGCTGTGGTGAGATGTTAACTCCCTCGCCTGGTGTGCAGGAGGTCGCGGGTTTGATCCCGACCCTGACGCCTGTAAATTTCGAGTTTGTGCATTCTCTCCGTGGTCGCTTGGATTTTTCTCCGGGTCCTTCGGTTTTTTTTCCATCCACATTTAGAATCAGCGTCACGCGTTCAGAGTATTTGGCTGCTGTACATGTCCACGTGATGATGAGCCACTTCGTTGAGCGATCATTTGTGGCCACCGGGTCTCTTCTGAAAAACAACTATGTAGCTCAGTGGGCCCTACCTGATCAAATAAATAAATAAAAAACACGTTTAGTTTCGTATCCGTATCCACTCATTTGATAACCCCACTGATTTCAATTGGACACGTACAAAAAAATTGAAACCACTGAAGTAAAACATCTACTCTGGGCCCATGGGCTCCAGGACCCCATGAGTGCTCCAGTCACAGGTGGCATTGATGTGTGTGGGTAGAGAGTGCATGGCTCAGTATCTTCACTCCAGTGCAGCGTCGCAGATTTGCATGAAGCTTCCTAGGGTGCCTTGCCACGGAGGGATATGCGATCGGAAAGATTTGGCGATATACCTTGAGGTGAGTAAACGTGTTTGACAAGAATCCTCACCCAAATGGTATCAACGCTCTCTCTATATAAGACAAAAGCAAAGATGTCCCATATAGCCTCTAGCAGACTGTGAGGGCAAGTGCTGTTAGTGAGCACATAGGAAGACCGGAAGGGCGCACGAGAGAGCGGGTGGCCAGCACCACGCCCGACCGCCTTTGTCTCCCTCGTGGCGATGTTTACACACCGCACCGGGTACTCATTTGGAGTCGACCCAGGTAAGGCCCGGCACCGGTTGGGATAATCGTCACGAGTGTAGGTTTGGCCGCCGAGAGCGGGAATCGAACTCGGTTCGCCGTGTTGCTAGTGCGACAGGCTAACCGATGCACCACATAAAGAGAGATGGAGCGACCGAGACGATTCTGGAACAACGTTTCGCTGGTAGTTGCGACCGACGAAATGCGGCGGAGAGGTTATACGACAAACAATGTTAGGAGTCGTAATATTGATCGCAAAAGCCTGGCGCGTTAACACAACTTTATTTTGGATAATCATCGATGACCATCATGAAAGCAGCGGCTCTCCAAAGAACATTCACTGTTGCACGGTTTAATAAATAATGGTTACGGATCAAGCACAAGCGACTGGTGGCTTAGCAACATTCATTTATTGACACGTCTGTCAATTCACAATCGCTCTTGGCTGGCGAGATGAATGCGTTCCTCCCGCTAGGACATACTGTCACGGGATACAAGACGAATATCTAAACTAAAATTTTACTATAAACAATGTTTACTTTACTAGATAAGGCCCACTGAACTATGTGGCTCCTTTTACTGGTAGGAACCTCCTGGTTACACCAGCCCACAGGGGATTATTGTGTCCATCCGTCGTGCAGGGAGGGGCTGGGTGGGGAGGGGAGGGTGGGGAGGGGCTGGGTGGGGAGGGTGGGTGGGGCTGGGTGGGGAGTGGAGGGTGGGGAGGGGCTGGGTGGGGAGGGTGGGGAGGGGCTGGATGGGGATGGTGGGGCTGGGTGTGGGGTGGGAGGGGTGGGGCTGGGTGGGGAGGGGCTGCTCACCCCGTGGTGCCCTTATAAAACTCAACGTTTAACCTACTCACGCCGGCTTGTGCCCGCCCTCACAGTCGGGCATATTTGCGGAATACACCACGCCGCCGTTGACCCTGGCCATTGACCGAGCAACCCAACGTTCCTACCAGCTCCCTCCGCAGGAATGTGTTCAGAAGCGAGCTGGCCACAAATGATTGCGCAACGGCGTAGCTTGTCACGTGGGAATGTTTAGCAGCCAAATACCGTAAAAGGCGTGATGTAGATTCGTAATGTGTTTGGGAAAATCGGGGGACTCGAAGACAAATCCTCGCGATTACGGGGAGAAGGACATGCAAACGCCAAATATACAGCAGCAGGCATCAGGGTCGGGATCGAACTCACAACCTCCTGCATACCAGGCGAGGTAGTTAACATCTCGCCAAAGAGAGTGGGGGGGGGGGATCTACGTGTGAATTCATGGTCTTGAGCGAGTTGTTCGTCGTATAGTGTTGCAACAACAACCGCCATTCGCCGGTGACCTGTGTACGTTGACTTTCTTTCGCACCATACGTAGGCAACCGTGCTAATCGGATATGCGGGGAGGGGGGGAGGACGGCAGACTAAATACGGCGTCACAACGGCGCTTGAGCCAGACTATGTGCACTTTGGCGGCCACGTGAAATGTCGAAGGCTCGGTGCAGGTCACGCGGGACAGACGCCGATGGTGGCACCCACTGCTCATGCAAAGCCGCGGTGTCACGGAGACAAACATCAGGCGAGACGGATGCATGCCGGGTGTCAAAATAAATTCCTGAAACAGCGGTGGTCCGGACTGTTCCGGCTGAAATCAGGCACTGTCGATGGCCTGGTGGTGTTCGTGGTGGTGGTGGTCGTGGTGGTGGTGGTCGTGGCGGTGGTGGTGGTGGTGGTCGTGGTGGTGGTCGTGGTGGTCGTGGTGGTGGTGGTTGTGGTGGTGGTCGTGGTGGTCGTGGTGGTGGTGGTCGTGGTGGTCGTGGTGGTGGTGGTCGTGGTGGTGGTCGTGGCGGTGGTGGTGATGGTTGTGGTCGCGGTGGTGGTCGTGGTGGTCGTGGTGGTGGTGGTCGTGGTGGTTGTGGTGGTGGTGGTCGTGGCGGTGGTGGTGGTGTGGGGTAGAGGCGGTGCAGTGGTTAGCGCACTGCGCTTCTGAAACCGGACGACCCGAGTTCGATTCACGGCCACGACCACTGGCAGTGTGGGATATTGGAAACGATACTGGGCCTCCTCTAGGTCGACCCGGTGTGGTGTGTAAACATCAGCACTGGGGGAGACAAAGGCGGACGGGCGTGGTGCTGGCCACCCACCCCTCGTGTGCCGTGCCAGCCTTCATAGGTGCTCACTCACAGAACTTTCCACAACAGTCTGTTTAAGGTTGGGGGGAGTGGATCTGTGTTTTTGGCTTTGGCAGTGGTGGTTGTGGCCGGGTGTTTGTTGTAGTTTAGGTCGATGGCATCAATGTCCCATTGATGCCATGATCCACGTGTTTAACTCGCACAGCATTGCTTGGGGTGAGCGAGTCATGTGGCCGGTAGCAGAGTGAGCGAGGGGTGAAGTTAGCGAGACGCTATTCACGTTCATCGCCCGACGTCCAGGAATTCAGAGATTAAGAAAAATGTACAAACCCGGGGCATTTAAATTTACTCATGCGTAAAAGTCGCCTACCCCGGCATGATGGTTCGGCCACATTTGCATACTTCGCACGATGTCTATATTTATCCAAAACTCGTCGTCGTCTTCTTTAGTATATCTTTACACACACACACAAAATAAAACCTTCAAACCGCAATGATCTAAGGCTACGTTTCGGGAAGTGGGACTTCTTCATAGCACACACAATAGCACAGGTGCGGAGAAGAAGGGCTATTGTCCGAAACTTCGCCTCTGATTTATTATCCTTCGAATGCAGTTGACTCGTAACCTGTACTGCAGCATTGCACCCATTTAGGTCTCAATCGTAAAACAAATGTACACTGTTAATAAGGGGCCGTCCATAAATGACGTCACGCACCTATTGGGGGGGGGGGGGTCAGACATTTGTGACGATGCGTGACGAGGGGGGGGGGGGGTTGAGAAATGTGACGTCACATAAAAATGCGCAACTTTCAATAAATATAGACAACACGTTCTACTTAATTAAATAGACTTTTAATTAAATGTTTTCTCCTACAACATCGGAGTGCAGCGCCACATTAAATACGCACTACAATGACAATAGTTTAAAGCGATTTGAAGCATGGTTTTATTTTTTTTTGGGGGGGGCAGAGCTTTGTGACATCATATTTGAAGGGGGGGTCTGACTTTTTGTGAAGCCGTGTGACGAAGGGGGGGGGGGTCAAAAATCGTCCAACATCGCGTGACGTCATTTATGGACGGCCCCTAAATACATCGGTTTGTTTTGATGAAACAAAGTCGTAACTTACGTGCCAGCGCTTAATTTGTGTTTTCGATTATTTTACATTCGACAAAAAAAAAGATCTGGTCATTTCTCGCACCCCCCATAGAAAGGGCATCTTGCACCCCCAGGGTTCAGAGGAAACCACTGCTTCGATGCCACACCGCTCTGTTGGTTGTTTGACTTGCATCCCACTGGGATTTTTGCACACAGCGTTGGTGTACGGTGTTTTTTCTGCAATATTTTGCTGTCTTTTCTTGGATTTTCAGTTTGCACTCAGTTACATATTCACTTTAAGATGTTTTTGTTCATGTTTTTTGTTTGTTGCGGTTGCACCCGATTCAAGAGCCGAATGGCTCACAGGGCTATACCTAATACATGAACTTGAACTTGATGTGAGTAAGGAGGAACTCCCACAGACTTCGCCTTACGACGGGGTGGACGTTGTCAGCTGTGACCAAGGCAGCAACATCACTGTTGCGATGCGCCATGCCCCAGCGTCGTGAAGCAACGAAGGGGACCGAGCTATTCGACCACGAGTCTCTCCTGCGCCCGATGCAGCAGTAGCAGTCGTAGTAGATGCAGCAGTCGTAGTAGATGCAGCAGTCGTAGTAGATGCAGCAGTAGCAGTCGTAGTAGATGCAGCAGTAGCAGTCGTAGTAGATGCAGCAGTAGTAGCAGTCGTAGCAGATGCAGCAGTAGTAGCAGATGCAGCAGCAGTAGCAGTCGTAGTAGATGCAGCAGTCGTAGTAGATGCAGCAGTAGCAGTCGTAGTAGATGCAGCAGTAGCAGTAGTAGCAGTCGTAGCAGATGCAGCAGCAGCAGTCGTAGCAGATGCAGTAGCAGCAGTAGCAGTCGTAGTAGATGCAGCAGTAGTAGTAGATGCAGCAGTAGCAGTCGTAGTAGATGCAGCAGTAGCAGTCGTAGCAGTCGTAGCAGATGCAGCAGAAATCGTAGTAGATGCAGCAGTAGCAGTCGTAGTAGATGCAGCAGTAGCAGTAGTAGCAGATGCAGCAGCAGTAGCAGTCGTAGCAGATGCAGCAGTAGCAGTAGCAGTCGTAGCAGATGCAGCAGCAGCAGCAGTCGTAGTAGATGCAGCAGTAGCAGTCGTAGCAGATGCAGCAGTAGCAGTCGTAGCAGATGCAGCAGTAGCAGTAGTAGCAGTCGTAGCAGATGCAGCAGCAGTCGTAGCAGATGCAGCAGTAGCAGTAGTAGCAGATGCAGCAGCAGCAGTAGCAGTCGTAGCAGATGCAGCAGTAGCAGTCGTAGTAGATGCAGATGCAGCAGTAGCAGTAGTAGCAGATGCATATGCAGTAGCAGTCGTAGTAGATGCAGTAGCAGCAGTAGCAGTCGTAATAGATGCAGCAGTAGCAGTCGTAGTAGATGCAGCAGTAGCAGTGGTAGCAGATACAGCGACAGCAGTAGCAGTCGTAGCAGATGCAGCAGTAGCAGTAGTAGCAGATGCAGGGGCAGCAGAAGCAGTCCGATATTCGGCAGCAGTGGCAGCTTCCGATATTCGGAAGCCACTGGAGTTATGCACTTTTACATCTCTATTGAAAACGAATTTCTTTAAAAATGCTTTTTGTATTTCGTTTGTTGTCCTTCCCCCGCACCTCAGATTAGCACGGTTGGCTTACGTAGGGTGCGAAAGAAGTTCCACATCAATACAATGTCAACCCGACCGTGTCTCGTGAGGATATGTGCTGTGGAGAGAAATGGGTAGGCGATTGGTTTTATACTGGCGGCTAGAGTCTTCTCGTCCTCTGGCTTGAGATGGCTGCCACCTATGGGTCAGATGATTGCCTGCCACCATTAAGCAATTGGTAATTAAATATTTTTTAAAAAATGTCCTTAAAAGTGTAAAGTTATGGGGAAAAAATTCACGAAAATAAATTGTCACGCGCAACGAGTCTGTGTGCAAAATGTCAGCTCGATTGGATCACGGGAAGTGGGTTAAAAAACGACCGAAAGATTTGCACGGTCGTAAGCGCACAAGCAAGCAAGTGAACTTAATATAAAGGATTTTTAAATAAGTATAACCCGTAAAAACTAAGTTTTTCACTAAAAATCCTTTATATGCGTGGCGGCTAGAGTCCTCTCGTCCTCTGGCTTGAGATGGCTGCCACCTATGGGTCAGATGATTGTCTGCCAGTATTAAGCAATCGGTAATTAAATATTTAATTTGTTTTCCTTAAACAGTGTAAAATTTTGGGAAAAAAAATTCACGAACATTAATTGTCTCGCACAACGAGTCTGTGTCTAAAATGTCAGCTCGATTGGATCACGGGAAGTGGGTTAAAAAACGACCGAAAGATTTGCACGGTCGTAAGCGCGCAAGCAAGCAAGCAAGTGAACTTAATATAAAGGATTTTTAAAAAAGCCATACTTCTATCGTTCATGTGGAGAAACGGAGATATATCTATAATATATGTGCAGATATGAAAGTTACGCATTGTCTGCTCGTATCTTGTTACTCGCATTCTCCACAATTTTAATCGGCACTGCCCGTCACGTGTTTAGCAATCATCCGGCGCGTGCCGCGTGTAACGACTTGATTTAGCGTTTGGATGGGGGGAGGTGTAAATTAGTAAATCTTGGAAAAGACGGAGTATCTTCTTGGTTCTTTCGGTAAAGTCACGTAGAATGGAAATAATAAATTAATAAAAATAAAACAAGAAAAATAATTCTCACGACGTTTCGGCCACAACGCAAGCAGCCGTCCTCAGGTGAAGAACAGGTCTGTCGAGACGACTCTGTCGTCTTCGGTGGAAAGAAAATAAATTAAATAATAAAGTACGACGTTTCGATTGCAACACAAGCAAGCGTCATCAGGTCAGAACTAAATCTGAGAGACAAAACACAGACGCGGAGACACGTCTGTCTGTGTGTGTCTCCGTGTCTGTGTTTTGTCTCTCTCTGTGTGTGTCTCTGTGTTGTCTCTCTCTGTGTGTATCTGTGTGTCTCTCTTTGTGTGTGTCTGTGTGTGTCTCTCTCTCTCTGCTTGTGTGTCTGTCTGTGTGTCTCCGTGTCTGTGTTTTGTCTCTCTCTGTGTGTGTCTCTGTGTTGTCTCTCTGTGTGTATCTGTGTGTGTCTCTCTCTCTCTCTGCTTGTGTGTCTGTCTGTGTGTCTCCGTGTCTGTGTTTTGTCTCTGTCTGTGTGTGTCTCTGTGTTGTCTCTCTCTGTGTGTATCTGTGTGTCTCTCTCTCTGTGTGTATCTGTGTGTCTCTCTCTCTCTCTGCTTGTGTGTCTGTCTGTGTGTCTCCGTGTCTGTGTTTTATCACTCTCTCTGTAGTTCTGCCTGATGACGGTTGCTTGTGTTGCAATCGAAACGTCCTACTCTATTATTTGATTTATTTTCTTTAAATTAATTTTCTTTCTACGCGACTTTACCGAAAGAACCAAAGAGTAAAACCTGCAGTCACGAACGCTTCTAATGTAGTTTAAAGACGCAGTGGCTTGCGAGGGCTGGGATTGTGGGAAGCCCTGGCCTGCAGTGTAGCAATCACTTTGATTGTGTAATTGCGTGAAGCCATCTTTTGATTATTGAATGGTATTTGAGTTACTCAATAGCTACGATTAGTGTGACTATTCAGGAAACATTTAAAATGTTAGGGTCTCCAACTCTGAGCATTGTCCACTATCTCCCTTGCATTTCTATTTATGTGCTATGAAGAAGGTCTGTTGCCCGAAGCGTCACCTATATTTTTTGTTCAAGGTCACACGGTACTATTAGCGCATCTGTTGAGTTTTTGGTGTAATTGTGTACCAATGATATGAATAACGGCAGGTGTTCCCCACGAGCCAATTGCATCTGTGATTGACGAGAAAACCCCACTCATAAGAGAACCCGTGCAGATTAAGAGACCCAATAATGTCCTTGTTTAGGAAATGTCCGTAACAGAGTTTTGTTGGGGGGTTTGATCGCGTAAATTAAGTGTCGTTCAGCCCCGCCACCACCCGACACGGCCAATGAGTAAGGTTTGTCACGTAAGCAAAATATGCCGATGAGTTACTAGTTCGGCACACCGGTGGGTGTTGGAGAGTAAACCCACGAAATTGTTGTTTTAATTTCCGACGTTTCGCTAGTAATTACAACGAGCCTCATCAGGCGATGGCCAGAATGTAAACGCTGATGGTGTTTCCGTAAACTCTCACCCACACTGGCCCCGACAGTCTATGTAAGGGTGCGTGTGCGTTGTGAGAGAGTAGAGAAAGCGAGCGAGTGGTAGGATACTAAACAAATACTTGTCGAAACGATCAAAATATAAAAACAGGACTTTTGGTAATTGTGTGTTTATGTGTGCGGGGAGCGGTGGTGGAGCGGCCGGCGACCCGAGTTCGATTCCCGCTCACGGCCAACACCAGTGACGATTATCTGAACCGATCCTGGGCCTCCCCTAGGTCTACTCAGCCTCAAATGAATACCTGGTGCGGTGTAAACATCGCCACTGGGGAGACAAAGGCGGCCGGGCGTGGTGCTGGCCACCCACCCCCTCGTGTGCGTCCGTTTATGAACTCGCGTGCAACTTAAACAACCAAAAAATCAACCGAGACAACTCTGTTTAGAGAATATATACACATTTGTATAAAAGCTTTAATAAATAATCTAAAACTTGAGATAGGTGCACCAGCGGGGAAAGCGACTTTTAAACGAGTAGGCGGAGTTAAGTTGGATGCACTTTAGTTTCGAGTCAATTAATGAAAGTCGTGAGTTCGTGGCGCGTCACTGGGCATGCCACGGGACAATATTCGTTGCGCAGTGGAGGCTCGTCTCAATTTACAACATTAATTTAAAAATATAGTTATTTTAAATTAGAAAAACAAAAAAAACCTTACGAACATAAAAAAACACTTTATATATGTATGTAAAAACCACGTTTTTCTCATTTACGTCACTTGCTTTGAAAATAAATGAATTGTTGAATGTTGAGTCATCCCATTGAGGTGGAAGACACCTCATCACCTTATTGGCTGATTGAAACCCCTCCCACCGAGTGCTGCCCAATAACAAGTCACGGTTTCAAGTTAATTTGTATATGGACAGCCCCCCCCCCCACCGATCCCTGCCCCCCTACCCCCGCATAGACATCACTGCCGAATAAATGACAAACGTGTTTCTGTTATTTACAATCATATATAAGCTAAAGACAAACGCAACATTGAGCTACTTACTGCCTGAAAATTAATTGAGACCCATACGCGACAGCCCAAGGCAACGCGTCGATAGGTAGGGTGGTGGTGGGGGGGGGGGTGGAAGATCTGTTTAACTTTTCCTGAAAACTCTTTACAAGCCACAACGAAACAAAGCAGTTTGACCCGAATTTCTGGAGCGATTTCCACCCGACCGTGACCTTGCAACAAAAGCAATCATCTTGGAGCGTAACGAGAAACAGAAAGAGAGGGGGATTGGTGATGGGGGGGGGGGGTAATGCCAACTGCGAAACGGCGTGGCGACAGTGATCACGTTGGACCGCGAAACGAATTTCGATGAGCCCAACCGAGTTCACCGGACTAATTTACTGGCCCACAAAAAATGTGGCGAAGTATGGTCAAACAACACTCTAGTCGAGGCCTCCTTCTTCGCACCCCCCCCCCCCCAACAATAGTGGACTAACAAGCTGGGGGTGCGGGGGAGGATGGTCTGTGAATGTACGACCGCAGTTGAAGCCAGGAGTTTAGCGCGCCTGATGTGAACACAGCTCGCTCACATTGCACTGGCGATACCTTCAGGATGCCATGGAATGGCTCACGACGTTACACATTTGA
Organism: Lethenteron reissneri; assembly: GCF_015708825.2. Classification (NCBI taxonomy): domain Eukaryota; kingdom Metazoa; phylum Chordata; class Hyperoartia; order Petromyzontiformes; family Petromyzontidae; genus Lethenteron; species Lethenteron reissneri. Next base: position 4,450,170 of record NC_083825.1, on the reverse strand, counting down.
CCGTATTAAGGAAGACCCATGAGAAACGGCATCTTCAGATGGAAGCAGACTTTAGATTTAAAAAAATAAAAGCACAGTTGGTCTTATTACTCTAAGCGGTGTACTTCTATCCAGCTTCTACAGCAAGAATAGTGTTACACAACACAGCGTGTACATCGATAATAAACTCGCAGTGCCGATAACACAATAAGGCATCCTGTATAACTCAACGTTGGCCATAATCATTTTAAACCGCGAGACTCAGCTTCATTTCAACGACCCGCAAACAGATGTGTACGCTGTCGATCTTTGGCAAATGAAGGTGTGTGTGTGTGCTCACGTGTGGCTATGTATGTACATCTAAAACGCTGTACATTTGGGGAGAGAATCCACTCCGTCAGATCGTTTTCGCTGAGCAAGAGAAGCGCCGGGGACTAGCTGGGACAAACTGAGATATCAATTTGGAACAAAAAAGCACAAGTCATAAATACGTTTAGATGCACATTGCGTTTTATCCTCTATTAACGGGCGTTTTTTTTGGGTGGCATTCCTGCAAACTTGAATGGGAGGGGGTTATTTTTTATGATTATAACTAGCAATACCCACACACATGCCTGGGTTCACGAATGGGGTGGAGGGTGGCTGGGACGGATGGATTGTCCGGGGGGGGGGGGGGGGCGAGACATCAGCGCTACCCGCGGACACGGCTTAACGATGCCATCGTGCAGACATGCGCCAGCCAGCAAAACTTTTTTTTTTCTCATATAGTACGATAATATTATACGACGTATGTTTATAGAAGCGTGAACAATAATTTACCGATATAGTCACCATCAACACTGTTCCACGAAACGACACAAAAATACTGCCTAATTTGTACTTTCTAGCGCCACACTCAGAGGGGTTATAAGGCTTCACAAAATCGTGAAACCATCAAAAAATCGATTTGCTCTAAAGCTACATCCGCCGCCTGACCGAGTTGGTTGCGCAAGCAAGAAAGCTCTCGAAATCGCTCGCGCAAGCTCAATCGATCGCCTCCCGACTGCTTTGTCCGCACCTGAGCGAGCAGTTGAGCGAGGGGGAAATCGAACGGCTGATTGGGGATTGTAACGGCCAATTGTTACACATTCGCAAGTGCGTCACGTGACGAAACGCATCGCTACAAATCGCGGAGCAGATCGCTGCTCGAGATTCTTGTCTATAATCTGCCGTGAGCAACGGGGGGGGGGGGGGGTTGTACAACTGGTCGCAGAAACGTCCGCACGTAAGCAATTCGGTTGCAGGCAACCCGGTTGCACGCAACTGATTTGCTCAGATGTGGACCCGGCTTAGCAGATGCTGCGCGATCAACACGCGACATTCAACGACCGACTCGCATCAAATCATCGCCACCATCTGTTTGGTTTTAGGTCTTCCCCTTGTTTCACAGGTCACACGTTCTTCAAGAACTGTAGTCGTGATCTTATCACCACCACCACCTCCACCTCCACCATCACGGTCTTAGATCTTCATCTAGGTCACCAACATGTGGGTGCCACTCCAATGCCCGTCTCTGTCACCTGCCCTTCTCCACCCTGGAAAACGTATCCCGCCCATCGCAAACCCTCACAAACACATTGTTGCCAAAGTAGAATGGTGACGTTGAAAAGTGAATGTTGTTGTTGTTGCTGTTGTTGCTGTGCCGATAAGACTAGAGTTTGTGGTCTTCAGGGTGGAGAGGGGGTTCATGCATGAGACGACGTTTCCTCCGGACGAAGTTTCAGCTTCTCCTTCTCCGTCCCCACGTCGTAGGTGGAAGTCTTTTTCCGTCGGCACCTGAAACGAGCGGAGATATTTCAGGGGTCATGGTTTGTTTTCACCGAACAGGGCCCCACGGGCAAAGACGGCACTCCCACGGGGGGGGCAGTCGGTGTCAAAGAGGGGGTTGAAATCTCCCCACAGGACACCCACTGTCGCCTTCCCCACAAAGCGATGCTCCGCTTGACGACAAATAGGAGACATCTTCTTGGTTCTTTCGGTAAAGTCACGTAGAAGGGAAGTAATAAAATAATAAATAAAAAACATAATATTATATTATTATATTATATTATTATGTTTTATTTTTAGTATTTTATTACTTCCCTTCTACGTGACTTTACCGAAAGAACCAAGAAGATGAATCCCGGCAGTCACGAAAGCTTTAAATCGAAATAGGAGACATTTGAGAGATGCATTTGCTTGCTCGCGCGAAATGGACCTCTTATGGTCATCAGGATCTGATATTTATTCGTGTGGGCCCATCAATAATTTTGCGTCACCAATCCCGACGCCCAGCGGACTACTTGGGGCGCTCAGCTTTTGCTCGGCTTGGTTATTGCTTAGCGCTGTCACTGGAGGACACGGAGAGCCGGGGTGGGTGGTGGAGGAGGAGAGAGGGGGGTGGGGGAGCAGGAGAGGTGGCGAAGGGCGTGAGTGAGTGGAGCCTACGGTGAGAGACGGGAATCAGGGCGGGGGAGCGGGGAGGCAGGTGAGGCAGGTGTTGCTGGGAGAGGCGTTGTGAGCTCACCTGCCGAAACTCTTTGATGTGGACTTGTTCTGGCAGCGTTTGCGTGAGAGAGGGACTTGGGCGTGTGTTGTGTGCGTATTGTGTGTGTACTGTACATGTGTGTTTTGTGTGTGGTGTGTGTTGTGTGTGTACTGTATATGTGTGCTGTATGTGTTGTGTGTGTGTGTGTGTGTTGTGTGTGTACTGTATATGTGTGCTGTGTGTGTTGTGTGTGTTGTGTATGTGTTTTGTGTGTGTGTTGTGTGTGTGTTGTGTGTGTCATGTGTGTGTGTTGTGTGTTGTGTCTGTGTTGTGTATGTGTTGTGTGTGTGTTGTGTGTGTCCTGTGTATGTGTTGTGTGTGTGTGTGTCCTGTGTGTGTGTGTGTGTCCTGTGTGTGTTGTGTGTGTCCTGTGTGTGTGTTATGTGTGTGTATGTGTTGTGTATGTGTTGTGTGCGTGTTATGCACCGCAGCGGTCGCGTCGGGATTATTAGCGCACTGCGCTACGAACACCCGGTGAGCCGAGTTCAACTCCCACTGACAACCAATAACAGTGGCAAATATTAGAACGGGTCCGTGGCCCCTGCTAGGTCGACTCAGCCTTAAATGAGTGGTGTATATAAACATCGTGCCGGCCTTTTCAGGCGCTCGCTAACAGCACCTCCCCCAGCGGGAACGAGAGCAGGCAGCGTTTGGTTGGTGGTGGTGGCTGTGGTGAGTGGTGGATTGGGTTCGTGAAAGACACGACTGGTCAGTTGGAGGCAGTCGCCCTCCAACAACCACGGAGGGTAGAGAAGCGACGCTCACAACAACGAGCGGAGCGCCGGGCGGCTAAAATACATAGAGTTGGCACAGTAGGGGGCAAAGCTGGGTGCATCTGCCAGTCATTTTGGTCTGTCCCGTGACCTGCTGCCAGCGAACGTTCGACACTTACGTGGCCTCAAAGTCCACGTGGCCTGGCACAGGCACCGTGGTGACGTCACCGTCACTTAGTGGCGAATGGCGGGTATCGGTGAGTGGTGGTTCTGGTGATGGTTGCGGTAATGAAGATGTAAGAGCAGTCATCGAAGGACAGCACGGAGCGCACAGACAGGAGGGCGAGACCAATTTAATTCTCGTGAGATGTAATGAAGAGAGAACGACCGAACGGAAGGAAACGAAACGAGCGGGACAGCCCACTTACCGTATGGTGGCGATGAGCACCAGCGTGGCGATGAGGCTCACGGAGGCGGTGGCAAGCGCCGCCACGGCCAGGACCATGGAGTCGGGCACGCGGGGCGCCTGCAGCGTGGACACGTTCAGAATCCTCTTCTCGCACCGCTCGCCCTCGTAGTCCTTCTCGCACCTGCGCGTGAAACATTGACGGAGGTGAGGATCTCAATAAGGGCACTGCGATGGGTTGGCACCACAGCTGCTGCCGCTGCTGCTCCCGCTGCTGCTTTGTGCAATAAACTATTAAACGCTACGAACGGTTTTTATTTCACCGGCTAAGGCCCACCGAGCTGAATAGCGCTTCTTCATAAGCGGCCTGGATATCACAAATGATGGCTCAACGAAGTGGCTTATTATCACGTTGACATTCGTAGCAGTGAAATACGAGTCTTAATGCACGTTCATTTCTAAATGTGGAGGAGAAAAAACGAAAAACCCAAACGACCACGGAGAGAATGTGCAAGCTCCAAATATACAGCAGCAGGCGTCAGGGTCGAAATCGAACCCGTGACTTCCTGCATACCAGGCGAGGGAGTTAACATCTCCGAGCCACTGTGATGATGATGAGAGAGAGACACCGCAAACTCAAAATATACAACAGGCGTCAGGGTCGGGATCAAACCCGTGACTTCCTGTATACCAGGCGAGGGGAGTTAACAACATCTCCGAGTAACCGTGATGATGATGAGAGAGAGAGAGACACGCAAACTCCAAATATACAGCAGGCGTCAAGGTCGGGATCGAACCCGTGACCTCCTGCATACCAGGCGAGGGAGTTAACATCTCCTAGCCATCGAGGTGCCCCTGGCGTGGTGTTCACGCTGTAACGCGTTTTCACTCTAGCGCTTTTTCTGCCATTTGGGAACAATTTTCGCACGACGTTATAACGCGGCTTGTGAGCGGTAAACGACGCACTACTTTCTGGAGCTGCGTGGCTGAGCGGAGTGGCGTACCCTAAGTTACTTGTCCCTCCATCTCACTGCGTGTGCGTGGTAGTAGGACATCGTATCTCGCCAAAGTCTAGCGTCACATCATTTACGGGTAAATTGTTCGTCGCTTTACGCGTTTTCCGCTTAGCGCGACAAATTGTTCATGAAGGCATCAACTGCCGCGTTGAACGAGGACTATCTTGGAACGTGCTTGCGGCTGCGCTGCACAGCTCTCCCAAGGTGTTTCCGAGCTGTGCCACGTGTTTTTTTTTCTTTACATATATACGGTACGATGTCCGACGTTTCGCTCGCGGTGGAAGCTTCTTCTCCGGGAAGTCGACGATGATCTCCGTTCCCCAAGAATCGAAACGGCGCGCAAAAAAATCCGGAACGGGTCCGCCCGCCGGTGTTTGACGGAGGCCAGCCGCTATTATTTATTGATTTGCTTCGGCAAATGTTGTGCTGCCAGAGCGAGGCCGGGGGCAAAGCTCACCCACCGCCGTGCCATGCAGGCGTGAGAGAACACAATGTCAAAAGGTCACCGACTGTCCTGCACAAATTCACGAGCCCACGCGCTGTGTACCACTGCGTGCAGTACACCACGTCTTGGGTGAGTTTGTGTGTTCCTTTGTGTAGACAAAGGCGGACGGGCGAGCATGGTGCTGGCCACCCACCCCCTCCGTGTGCCGTACCAGCCTACATAGGTGCTACTCGCCAACAGCACATGCACTATAATAATACAGTGGTGCCTCTATCAACCCCCCACAGCCGAGGCGTGGTGAAGTATGGTCAACCAACCCCCTACCCACCACCACCACCACTTCCCCGCACAGTGTGGGGAGGCGGTCATCCAGCAGCGGAGTGACTAAAAGGGGCTGTGTGCGTGTAGTAGGTATAGGCACGTGTGTGTACGCACGTGTGCACGTGCCGGCCGTCGTGGGTGCCCCAAAAGTCAGTGAAGGCTACGCGGGGCAATCTTTGTCACGATGCTCACATGGCATCAGTCGCGAGCAAGCCACGCCCACGTGGCGCTCTCGTCACGGGCGGTCACGTGACGCTGGTTTCGTCACGTGCCGCGACTTCACAATGCGCGTGACTCGCACGTGGCTCAATCCCCCCATCATTAGGGCACGCTCGCCTCCTATTGTTGTACAGGCTCTGTGCGCGCGCGTGTGTTTGTGTGTAGAGTGAGTGTGATTCCTCGCGTGTGTGTGTGGAGTGAGTGTGATTCCTCGCACGTGTGTGTGTAGAGTGAGTGTGATTCCTCGCACGTGTGTGTGTGTGGAGTGAGTGTGATTCCTGGCTGGCCATCCACCCCCTCACATGCCGTGCCGGCCTTCATCGGTGCTTCCTAACAGCACTTGCCCCAAGAGTCTGGAAAGGCTATACGTGGGGATGGATCTTTGTCAACAAGTATACTGAGTGCCTTCAATGGGGAGCGGTGGCGCAACGGATAGCGCACTGCGCTTACAAACCCGGCGAACCGAGTTCAATTCCCGCTCATGGTCAACACCAGTGACAATTATCTGAATCGATCATGGGCCTCCCTTTAGGTTGACTCAGCCTCAAAATGAATACCTGCTGCGGTGTGTAAACATCACCTGCGGCGGAGACGCGGTGTTGGCTACCCTCCCCCTCGTGTGCCGTGCCGGCCTTTATAGGTGCTCGCTAACAGCACTTGCCCCATAAATATCTTAAGGCTCTACGGCGGGGCGGGGGAGGAATCGTTGTCTTTGTGACCCCCAACACATTTACGTGCGATCGAGCGTGATTCCTTAAGTGTGCACGTAAACACGTGTGCACACACAAACGGGACGTCATCGGTGGTGTAGCGGTTCAACTCACCGCACTTTACACGACAGTACGCAAGATCAGTGGCGACTTCTACGCGAACGCAAAGCTGTGTTCATTTCCTTCTCTTGGTCATCGTCTTAGGCAATGCGCTCGTAACCTCGTGCCGCTGTGCGAACATCGGCACCGACGGAGACAGAACGGTGGCCCCAAATTGCCCTCCCTCGGTGCTAGTCACGCCCTTGCCGACACAGCCACTCGCCAACAGCAAGATCGACGCTGCAATGTTACGCAGCTAAACGTGCGCGTGTGTGCGTGGCGTGAAGGAGGCCACTGGGCAGTTGTTGGAGGCAGTCGCCCTCCAGCAACAACTGAGGGCAGAGGAGCGACGCTCACAACAACGGGCGGAACGCCGGGCGGTTAAAATGCAGCAAGTTGGCACAGTAGGGGGGTACAGCTGGTGGTGCATCTACCGGTCATCTCAGTCAGCCAGCGCACGGCACCTGCTGCGTCTGTCCCGTAACCTCCTGTCAGCAGCGAGCCTTTGACACTTCACGTGGCCTCAAAGTGCACGTGGCCTGGCACGGGCGTCGTCGTGACGTCACCGTCACTTAGTGACGAATGGCGGTTGTATTGGAGGAGGGGGGGTGATCTTTGCGTGCGTGCTAAGAATCGTCCTCGACATCTCTGAAGCCCTGGCGAAGTATTTTTTCTCTTTTTAGATTCTCCAAAAAAAAAGCGGTGACGTCATTGAAAAAAATGTTTGCGCTCGTGAAAGGCAACGAAAATGATGACGAGGTTTTCTGGCTGGCCCCTTGCGTGACGAGGAACGTCAGTGACATTTAAAACCACGCATTGTCTCTACTGGCCCGTGCGTCCCTCGCCACAGAATGCGCTGCAGCTGTAAAGATACGGACCCGCATGCATTCACAGTAGTAACGTGGAGAAAGCACACACACACAATATATATAGCGAGTTCTATATATAGTGTGCGTGGAATGGTGACGCAGTGGTTGAAACTCCCGCACTATGGACCTTGTGAAACAGAGCGTGGACGTGTGGTCCTTACCCCCCACCTCCGATTCGCATGGTTGGCTACGTATTGAGCGAAAGAGGTTCAACATACGTACACTCCCGGCCACAAGTGAAAATCATCAACGCTCCTTAGGCCATAACTTCACTAGGATGGTGAAGTTATGGCCAAACAACCCCCATGGGGTGGCCTTCATCAAGGGACTGTGAACTACTGCTGTTGTTCTTGAGTGTGTGTGTGTTGTTGTTGTGTGTGTGTGTTGTGGTGTGTGTGTGTTATGTTGTGTGTGTGTTATGTTGTGTGTGTGTTGGTGTGTGTGTGTTGTTGTGTGTGTGTTGTGGTGTGTGTGTGTTGTGGTGTGTGTTGGTGTGTGTGTGTTGTTGTGTGTGTGTTGTGGTGTGTGTGTGTTTTTGGTGTGTGTTGTGTTTGTGTGTCGTTGTTGTGTGTGTGTGTTATGTTGTGTGTGTGTTATGTTGTGTGCGTGTGTTGTGTGTGTGTGTTGGTGTGTGTGTGTTGTTGTGTGTGTGTGTTGTGGTGTGTGTGTGTGTTGTTGTGTGTGTGTGTTGTGGTGTGTGTATGTTGTGGTGTGTGTGTTGTTGTGTGTGTATGTTGTGGTGTGTGTGTTGTGGTGTGTGTGTGTTGTGTGTGTGTGTGTTGGTGTGTGTGTGTTGTTGTGTGTGTATGTTGTGGTGTGTGTGTGTGTTGTTGTGTGTGTGTTATGTTGTGTGTGTGTGTGTTGTTGTGTATGTGTTGTGGTGTGTGTGTGTTGTTGTGGTGTGTGTGTGTTGTTGTGGTGTGTGTGTGTTGTGGTGTGTGTGTGTGTGTTGTTGTGTGTGTGCGTGCATAATTAACGAAGGCCTTCCCAAGCCACCGCTATATCCCGCAATCCTACAGCGCAACCATCCAACCCGGCGCTTGCCGCACACGGGGCTCACTGCATCACTCCTTCATCCAGCAGAGGATGGACCATGGCTAATGATGATGTTGACTGTGTAGAGTCATACGCTGACGAACAACAAAAGGTCTCGCAAAAGTTGAGATGTTGAAAATCTGTTGGGAAATTTGAATTTTGCTCCTTTCCAGATCCCCAGATGTAACCTTTGCTTACAAGCACAGGCCCGAATACATTTCTGGTTACTAGCACAGGTCCCGAATGCGTTCGAGCCAAATGTCAGCTCTCTATTCCTTTTAGAACATCATTAGAACATACGTCCATCACTCACTCAATTACCCCCAAACTGGTTCTATATATACGTATACTTTACGTGTGTATTGGGTAATGTTCGATGCCTACGGGCAAATGAGAACCCCATTTGCAAAATCTGTCGTTGTTCATTTTTTTAGACGACACCAAAGCAACAGTAGCCGAACCCGTGAGGTCCTTGGCTATCAACGTGGGTCTGAGCCGCCCCGTGACTTCAGGAGCGTTGTCCGTTGGTGGCCACAGCTCCGTCACCGATCGACCGCACAGTGGCCGCGAAAGCGAACTTAACCTGTGAACCTAATTTGGCTGCATTCCAGCTCCCTCGGTTGTCACTAACACGGCCTTGCAGGGCAGGGGTGTCCCCTGAACCTTGGCAAGTGACAAGTCAGAGGTGGTTCCGTAACGCCAACTTCCAGAGCCGTGCTCTGTAACAAAGGGTAGTTCGATTGCTCACCACAGAGGGCCCGTAATCTCTTTTTTCTCAGGTCACAATGCCAATAGCACGATTTGGAAAAGAATTGCACGGGGCTGGGTGGGGGAAGTAAAGCAAATGAAGGCAAAATAATTGACCCCAACATCCCATGGCATGACCCTCCTGACAAGGAGTCTTGAGACTCGCAGAGGCTTTCCTGGATGAATTATCGAGTGCTCTCCTCATCGTTCTAGTGTGGACCTTGAGAGCGCTTGTCGCGTGCAAAGCGCAAGCGTCAAACAAAAAAAGATTATCGCCTCGGGAATTCGAGAGTGAAAGTATCGTCACCCTGCAACACACAAAGACGCCCAGGTTTGTCCTTGAGATTAACTGAGTCAAGATTGACTCTTGGCTCAGATTGCTTCTTGGGTAAAAATGCCAATGTGCGTTTAACACGCGGGCTTTCGCGTAAATATAAATGCGTCGAAACCCCGACGAATTTAGTAACAAATTGGTCACGTGACAACGTTATTCATGCTAGATGTTGTTGCAGTGGTCAGCACAACTGCTGTTGCATTGCAGAGGTCGCAGGTTCGATTCCATCTCCCGGCGCGACAGTTCAAATAATGGGGCACATTGCTTACATCCCCTCCCCCATCACCGCCTCTGTCCACCCAGCAGAGTTGGTGAAACATGCAAATATAGGACCACAGAGCTTGGGAAATGGTTGGTGCCTGTTCTAGCTGCTCGTCCGTGGTTTCCCTAATCTCTGAAACATTCTCTCTCTCTCTCGTTCTGAGGGTGAACGAAAAATTCGGTGCATTAAACATTCTAAACCATTACTATAAACGAGCAGACCACGCCAGTTACTTGACCCGGCACGTTGTGGGGGTACGCTGAAGTGCAGCTACTCCTACCTCTTCCAAGACGTCTCGTCAAGCGTGGAAGAGTAGGCCAAATACCCTCGACTCGAGGGTCTCTCAAGAGCACGCACTAGCGATACCCTTCCACCAGCGGTAGCTCGAGCAGAAAATTGCAGGGCTGCACCTTGACAAACCGTTGTGAGACAATGTGTGCCCGCGTGCGTGTACGTGCGCGTGCGTGTGTGTGCTGTGCGATTCTTACACGCAGCTCGCTTTCTTGATTGGCTCGATGTACTTGCACTTCCCGTTCATGCAGTAGTTGCGCATCGACTTGGGGCACTTATTCCTCCCCTTCTTCCCTCCCTTGCCCCCCTTCTTGCCACCCTTGCCGCCACCCTTGCCGCCACCCTTGCCGCCACCTTTGCCCGTGCCCTCACCTTTCTTGTCCCCGTCACTTTTCTTCGCTCCTTCGCGGGGCTCTGGCGATTTGAAGTAAACGAGAAGAAAAAGAAAGAAAGAATTAAAAGTTGAATTTAACAAACGCGACTCCAAGTCATTACGATGCACGCAATCTCGATGTTTCCTACAGCCGCGGTTCTGAAACGGCGCAGTCGCCGGCAGCGACGTTGCGAGCAACGCGCGCTCCAACGGCGGGGCAAAGCATCGTTGGGTGTGGTGGTCCCTGTTGGTGAAATCTGGGCGACTTAACCCCTACGGCCCTGCGCGGTGTGGAAAGGACCTCGTCCAGCAGTGGATTGATGCAGGAGCTGTGTACGTACATGTGGCTGTGTGACCGGTAGCAACTTTGCTTATGTGCCCCTTTAAAATCCGTTTTTTACACGCTTTCATTTAACTCACTCGGTCTGTTGTTGTTGTATCCTCAAATCTCAATTTTAACTCACTTCCCAATGTGGTATCGACTGCAAACTTGGTATACTTATGTCATCCTGATGACAATACTATATTCTATGTTTCGTCTTGGCTCTAATTGTCCAAGGTCAACTGACGTTGCCTGTAATTGACCATGGTCCCTCACGTTATGGCAAGCTTCGGGGCCACTTCCTGGAGTCGTGGAGTTCTTCCATTACTAGTACATTTCATAAAAAACGTGTTTATAAAAAAGTTTTTTTTTAAATATTACTTATTTCACTTGCCTTTGCAACGCCTACTGTGATGGCACGTGGTAGACATAGTAACACCAAACCCAATATGGCGTATGTTTATGTATTTATTGTGTATAATCAGAAGCCTGGATTACTATTCCTTTAGTTAATTTACTACTACTATCTTCATTTTACCTGTATTACTTCTCTCGTATGCCTGGTCAGTTTGCTTTAGACATAGGCCAAGAAAGATGCCTTTCCTTGTCTAGATTCCCTGCCCTGCTGTTTGGGCCAGGCTGCCCGGGGAAAAATGGGAGGGTGTGGTCAGACCTCCCAGCCTCTACTATATCACACAGAGACATGGGCCCTGACTGAGTTTAATGGCCCAGTAAGGTGCAACTGAGATACAAAACAGAAGCAACAAAACCGTTTTTTTTGTGTTTAGCTTGTTGTCCTTCCTCCACACCTCTGATTAGCACGGTTGGCTACGTACGGTGCGAAAGAAGTTCAACACACGTACGTACGTGCGTGACATTGCACAACGTTCGAGGAATGTTACAAAAGTTACGCGTCGGCGATATCTGACCGAGCAAATTCGGCTTCATAGTCAGGACCTTAGATAAATGTGAACTCAGGGCCAAAGTTTATTGTCAAACAACTGCTGCTGGAGGCAGGCACAGTCACGTCTCAGTGAACATGGCAAGAGCCAGGGCGACATTTCGGCATCTCTGAACTTGGAACACCACATTTTCCAGACTATAAAGTAAGATGTACCCTGAAAGGTTTGTCCGGTGTCAATAATGTTACAATGGCACTGGCGCACAAAGATCCCAACCCCCCCCCCCCCCCCCCCCCTTTAGCCTGTTTGGGCAAACGCTCTTTGCGAGCATTTACTAAGACCGGCAAGGCACACTAAGAGGGTGGGTGGACAACACCATGGCAAGCCACTTTTGTCACTCCACAATGCTGATGTTTACACATCGTACCAAAGCACTTATTTCGTAGCGAGTCGGTATCATTCCATAACCGCGAATTAATCTCAGGATGGCAGCATCGTAGTGCAGTGCGCTAACCACAGCACCAGCGCTCCAAAGACACAGATCCGCCATATAGCCTTAACAGACCGTTAGGGCAAGTGCTATTAGCAAGCAGCACCTATGAAGGCTGGCACAGCACACGGGGGGTGGGTGGCCAACACCACCTGTCTCCCCAGCCGCGATGTTTACACACCGCACCAGGAACTCATTTGAGGATGAGTCGACCTAGAGGAGGCCCAGGACCGGTTGAAATAATTGTCACCGGTGTTGGCCGTGAGCGAGAATCGAACCCGGGTTGCCAGGTTCGATGCGCAGCGCGCTAACCTCTACGACACTGCTCCCTGCACGCGCACACACACGTACACAACACGCACGTGCGCACACACACGTACACACACAACACGCACGTGCGCACGCACAAATTCACAGTCGGGCCCCGTACGTACTTTTTGGAGGGGTCGCCTCTCCCGTGCCGGTTTCCTTTAGTCCCACCACGGGCAGAACGCGCGGCCCAACCACAGGTCCATCAAAATCGGCCGAGCCGATATCATCATCCCCATCGCCGCTCATCTCCAAATCACTCAGCATTGGGACTGGAGTGCTGGTGCAGCAGGAGAGGACTGCGGGTGTGGGGGGGTGGGAGAAGGAGTAGAACACAAATCAAATCATTAGCCAGAGTCAAAATATGATGTCCTGCTCAAATGAGCATTGAGGATGTTGGTGCTCATCTTCCCGTTTACAGGGGCTCATTTTCCCGTTTACAGCCCTGGGGCAGTGGTGGAAATTCCACATGACTATGACGGGGCCGAGTCATTCCATAGGGGGGAGCGCTGTCCACTTCGCCGCGAAATGGCACTAATTTTTGTTCGACCTCGAAGGGATGATGAGCTGAGTCACCCCCCCCGCAACCCTCCGCCCAACTAAGATTTGAACTCAGCGACCTGACGATTGCGAGCCCTGAACAAGGCTATCACGAAGGCGTTATGTTTCACGGACATTTAGCCTGCCAGCAGTTTCACGGTAGGGGGGGTGGGCGATGTCGCTATGCGGATGTACACAATTTGGTCATCCGAGAGCAATTTTCTAAATTTGGCACATGCTGGCACACGTGGCCTGTTTCTGGGGTTTTTTTCCAAATTGCATTATGGGACATTTACTGTATCCGAATCTGAATATGTATTTACCAAAGAAGGAATCCTATGAGCTATGAAGCTCTTTTTCCCAGACGTCCCAGTAATTTAACATTGACTGGGAAACAGGCGGCGTAGTTTTTAGGTCATCATCACACCTGCAGCATTAACTAGGGCGGGCAGCTGGACACGAACCGTTAACCTCTGCAAGGAGCGGCCAAGTCCAACTCTCCAATCCGCTCTCGCGAAGGGGGAGAGCGAGGGAGAGAGAGGGAGCGTGTGTGAGAGTGTGCGAGAGAGTTGGAGAGAGAGAGAGAGTTGGAGAGAGAGAATTTAGAATTTCGCAATTGCATCTGGGAGTGAGCAATGGTAGCGTTGTTGGTTTTTTTGTCTCCATGGCGACACACAAAATGCTATGGCTGCCGTATTCACCGGATTATAAGACGCGGTGGGAAAATAAGACGTGCCACCAGGACTCGTAAGAACACGGGTATCAATAGAGTAAAGGGACGTAAATCTGGTCGCACCTGATAATAAACGAAACACATTTTTTTTTATTTTACCAGGTAGAGCCTACTGAGCTCCAAAGCTCGTTCTCGGAAGCGACAGGCCACAGACGATAGCTCAACGAAGTGGCCCATCGTCACGTGGACATTTATAGCAGCCAGATTCTCGAAACGCCGTGGTGTTGTTGTTGTTGATTCTAAATGTGGAGGAGGTGGGGGGGGGGTGGAATCGGAGGACCCGGAGAAAAATCCACGGGGAGAGAGGAGACACAGCAAACCTACAAACATGCAGACGTCCTGTATACCAGGCGAGGTAGTTCACATCTAGCCACCATCTTATTAATATAACATGCCCTCCAAATGTTGATTTTCAATAGACAGGACAACATGCGTCGAACAAGGTACAGTTTCTTTTGTCCATAATACAGGTGTTTGTTTTTGGGTTAGATCGCGTGAATATGAATATGTCGTAAATATGAACGTGTCGTTAGATGTTTTTGGGGTTATTTGGCTTTGTCACGGACAATTGGCCGTGTCGGGTGGTGGCGGGTTTAACGACACATTTATATATTTACGCGATCTAACCCAAAAAAAAAACGCAATTATGCATGATATTGGTCGCGAAAGCCGACTGCGTGTTGAGTTTCTTTCGTCGCAAATATTTAACAGACCACCCCTGGACAACAGCGATAAAAGGTATGCAGTGAAGAATGCGTGCATGTCACTTTGGCGTCAGTGAAATAGTGAAACGAAAAAAAAACGCGTTACTATGCGCGAGTGTGTGGGGGGGGGGAGCGGTGGTGCAGTGGTTAGCGCTCTGCGCTCCTAAGCCGGCGACCCAAGTTCGATTCCCGCTCACGGCCAACACCAGTGATTATTATCTGAACTGGTTCTGGGCCTCCTCTAGGTCGACTCAGCCTTAAATGAGTACCTGGTGTGGTGTGTAAACATCCTCCGTGTGCCGCGTCGGCCTTAATAGGTGCTCGCTAACAGCACAGTATGTTAAAGGTTAGGTTGTGAATGCGTGTGCACATGTACCGCGTTTGTGTGTGTATATATATATGAAGTGTTCGTGGTTAGTCATTTACACGTGGAATAAGTAACTTATAACGTCAAAAAAAGAGAGATCGGAATGCTTGTACTCTGAAGTAATGCGAAACCCCGATTATTTGACCCGTTATTTATTTATTTACTTTCATCAAGGTTCACGTTTCCTCGTACGCGAAGCGCAACTCATGATTGGAATTTCCCAAACGCCCCAAATGTAGCGGCAGGACCCTCCTGATGAACACTCTTGAGACTCGGTGAGCCTTTCCCGGCCAAATGAAAGGAATTTAGAATCCCGGCCAAATGAAATGAATTGGCATTTCGCCACACTCAACTATAATCATACATTACAGGCCCTTCTGTGAATCCATCCACTGCTAGATGAAGTCCTCCTCCACACCGTGTTGGCCCCGGGGTGGAGGGACGTGGAGGGTGAGTGGTTGTTTGACCATACTTCACCACGCTGGTCAACCCACTCCAGGTTGACGCTATCATTTTGCCAACCGTTGTCGTTATCCATAGCCGGGAATCGAACTCGTGTTATCCGACGCCCAAATCACAGCGTCATTGGCTCACCACAATCAAGCCACACGTGGCGATGTCGCAAGCGTCGTAAAGGTTATTTTCTCTCTCCCTCTTCTTCCTCTGCTGCTGCTGCTGAATGAGTGGATTATTTTTTTATTTAGTTGTCTTTCCTACGACCAGAAGAACAAGTCGACTTGCTACGAAAAAAACTTTTTTTTTTTTACGTGGCCACATGATGCGTCGTAACAACTCCAACCTTAACCCGTGGGGCTACCACGGTGGTAAACATGCGTCCGGTACAATGGGAATGGGAGGAAGAGGTGGGGAAAGCACACACACAGGTAACACAACACGTCCGGTCAAGTGTCGGGCAGACCCTGGGGCGCCACGGTGGCTAGGAGATGTTAACTACCTCGCCTGGTATGCAGGAGGCCGTGGGTTCGATTCCGACCCTGACGCCTGCTGCTGTATATTGGGAGTTTGCGGTCTCTCTCTCTCTCTCTTCCCGTGTGTCGCGTGGATTTTCCTCCGGTCCTCTTGTTTTTCCCTCCACATTTAGAATCAACATCACGCGTTTAGAGTGTTTGGCTGCAATACATATCCACATGATAAGCCGATTCATTGAACTATCATTTGTGACCATGTCGCTTCTGAAAAAGAACTATATGGCTCAGTGGGCCTTACCTGGTAAAATAAATACGTAATTTTTTGTTCTATGGGGTTCACAACATCGATTGACAGAGAATTCACCTTCCTGCGAATATATTTTCCTTTAAAATTGTGGACGAATCTCATCGAGCGAACGGCCCTTCCGCGGGAGTCCATCACGTACCAAAAGCATTGGTTTAATGCGAGCACGCTCTGGGTCCTCTTCCTGACATTCAACGTCTTCATCGGCAGAGTCGGCCTCGCTTCAGGCCACTGCTGCCCAATTGCCCGATGTTGATAGACAAGGACGTTCGTTTGTGTTCTGTGGGCTCGTTGGGTCGAAAGGAAGCGTTTGCCGTTGTTGAGTCTATCGCGGGTGCGGAGTCTATCCGACCCAGCACGGATTGCGTCCCCAAATCGATGTCAGCGTGTGCCCATTATTTATTCATTTTAACTCTCGCGACGAATGTAGCGGCCACTAGTGGCTGGCTCGGTCGGATCAAATGAACCCATTGCATGCAAGCGGTGTTGCTGTCCAATCTACTGCCGTGCGGGCCTACTTTATACCTCATCGGATTCCTCCAGTAAAAATACATATTCTTCTTCTTGGTTCTTTCGGTAAAGTCACGTAGAAGGGAAATAATAAAATAATACAAATAAAACATAATAAAATAATTCTCACGACGTTTCGGCCACAACGCAAGCAGCCGTCCTCAGGTGAAGAACAGGTCTGTCGGAAAGACAGCGTCTTTCTACGTGACTTTACCGAAAGAACCAAGAAGATTAATCCCTGCAGTCACGAAAGCTTTAAATAGAAAATTAAATATTCTGTTTCTGAGTGGGGGGGGGGGGGTGTTATTAGTTGACCATATTTCTCAACGCTGGTGAGTATGGTATGATGGAGGTCTGGGCACCCTTGTCAACAAGACGTTCCATTGCAAAGGGATTGATTATCAAGGTTTAAAAACACATTTAAAGTAAGACGAGACCATAGATGTACAGCACAACGATGGGTTTTGCTCCACCGCCCGTTTTCTGCAGACGGTCGCCCGCCTAAGCAATTCTCCAGGGTCAGAGCAGCTGAGCACGATGCATTATCTTGACCATGTCGGGAGCTTTCGAGGAGAAGAAAAAACTGGCCATGGACAAATATCTATATTGTAATACCTGTAATTACGATGTGTAACATACTCTCCGAGATGTGAGGATATCGTATGTATTGCGAGTGGTTTGGTCACAGGTTGTCAAACAAAATATAAGACATTTAAAAAAAAGTATTTTTTTATCACGCACGTTATTCGATTAATGTATCGTGAACAGTATAATCGATTGTAATCGATTAATTGTTTCATTACACCCGAGCTGGTTAAGATGCAACTACAGAGCAGCGTGGACAATTCATTCGTGGGCTCATTCCACAGTCGTGACGTACAAAAGTGTATATGGGTGTGTATACAGCCCTGTGTGTGTGTAGGTGTGGGTCGTTGCCGATGTGGGAGTGTGTGGCTGGGTGCGCGTGTGCGTGTCCGTGTCTCTCTGTGTGTCTGTATATGTGTTGAGTGTCTGTCTATGTGTGTCCGTGAGTCTGTGTGTGTGTATGTGGGCAGCGGTAGTGTAGCGGTTAGCGCGCTGCGCTATGAACCCGGCGACCCGAGTTCGATCTCTGCTCACGGCCAACGCCAGTTACGATTATTATAACCGGTCCTGGGCCTCCCCTAGGTCGGCTCAGCCTTAAATGATTACCTGGTACGGTGTGTAAACATCGCCACGAGGGAGACAAAGGCGGTGAAGCGTGGTGCTGGCCACCCACCCCCTCGTGTACCGCTCCGGCCTTAATAGGTGATCGCTAACAGCACTTGCCCCAACAGGCTGTTAAGGCTATACGGGGGATCTTTGTCTTTTTTTAGGTGTGTATGTACATAAATGGATGTGTGTGTGTGTGTATATATGGAGGTTGTGTGTGTCTCTGTACGGGTGTGTGTACGTGAGTCTTTTGTGTGTGTGTGTGTGTTCGTTGCTACGATCCCGGCCACCTGAGTTTGATTCTGGGCAATGACGTACATGATTACCGTGTGTTAACCTGGAATGCGTCTACCACTAAGTCTTCTCAGCCTAAAATACACTGCCTGTTGATTTATATTTCACCAAGAGTGGTCGTGTTAGGCACTGCTCCGGCCACACCGCAAAAATCACACGTCCGCCGTTCCGACCTTAATAGGTGCTCGCTAACAGAACTTCCTTGAAAAAAGAAAGTATGTCGATGCTATAGGGATGATCTTTGTCTTTGTAAGTGTGCGTGTATGTATGGGGAGCGGTGGTGTAGCAGTGAGCACGCTGCCCTACACACCCGGCACGACACGAGCTCGATTCCGGCTCACGGCCGAACACCAGTGACGATTATCTGAACCGATCCTGGGCCTCCCCTAGGTCGACTCAGCCTCAAATAAGTACCTGGCGCGACGTGTAAAATCCAACGGCGTGGTTGCTGGGCCACCCACCCAAACTCGTGCCCCGCGCCGGCCTTCATAGGTGCCACTCGCTAACAGCACATGCCCCCGAATGGATTTTTGTTTGTTTGTGTAAGTATCTGTGTGTGTGTGCGTGTACACGCGAGTCCGAGCGCGCGCGTGTCCCGTGTCCTCTGTGCCTCTGTGTCGGTGTTAACACATCGGTCGCGCTCATCTCACCTGTCACCACCGCAACCAGTATCCACACCGACGTCTTCATGGCCCCCCTGCCTTCTCGCGCTCGCGGTCGGTCGGTCGGTCGGTCGCCGGGTGAAGCGAGCAATTCGCCACTCCGCAGAGGAACTGCTCGGACAATCTGGACGACGGAGGAGTGTGTGTGTGAGGGGGGTATGTTGCGGGGTGGGTGGGGGGCACGTGGGAGTCTTGCTGGGACGGCGGCGAGGAGCGGGAGGTGCAGCAGCGTCTCACACGCGCAGCCGGTGACTTGCGCGCGCGCAACCGCTCAACTCGCAAGCACGCACGGCACTCACTTTCCCGTGCGACTCACGCGACTGGCCACCTAACATCGTTGCTTTATCCCCCCGACCTGTCCCCCCCCCCTCCACCGTCCCACCCACGTCTTCCGGCACCCCATAGCGAGCGAGAAAAGGGCGGTGCCGATCCGCGCCTGCTGCGGTGAGAGGGCCCCTTGCGCTGCTGCGAAGCACGGCTGAGCCGAGTTCCATTCCCGTTGCAGGTGCCATTATATTTCCTCGGCCAATTTCGCTTTTTGAATCCGCTCGTGGTGCTCCCCTAGGTCGGACTCAACGAAAAAATGTCGGCGATGGAGGGAGACAAAGGCGGACGTGGTTTTTGGCCGACGACCACCTTTCCCTCGTGTGCCGTTCCGGCCTTCATATGGGTGCTCGTTAACAGCACTTGCCCCAAACAGTCTGTCGAAAGGCTATACGGGGGATCTTTGTCTTTGCGGGAGCGGTGGCGCGATGGTTTTCGCGCTCCGCGTTACGAACCCGCCAGTCCTGCTACGTTCGATTCGTGGCCACGGCTAACGTGGACGTCGACCGATACACGCGAACAACGATCCCGTCTCCCCCATCCCCCCCTGGTCTGTCTCAGCCTCGAATGATCACCTATTACGATTCACCTTGCATTAGCACCTGGCGCAAAGGGGAGATAAAAGCGGCTGGGTGTGGCTGCGGCCACACCACGACCTTCGCGCGCAGTGACGGCCTTAATAGGTGCTCGCTAACAGCACTGACTCCAACAGTCTATTGAAGGCTACACATGGCATTTAGTCTTGGTAATTTCTGCATATACACCATAGACTGGGATAATTGCTAAAAATGTTGTATTGTAGTGCAGTGTTAAGTACTAAACTCACCCACAGCTCACTAGCAGCACTACTGCACTCACCCCACAGCTCACCACCACCACCACGACTGAACTCACCCACAACTCACCAGCACCACCACTGAACTCAGCCACAACTCACCACCACCACTACTGCACTCACCCCACAGCTCACCACCAGCACTACTGAACTCACCCACAGCTCACCACCACCACTACTGAACTCACCCCACAACTCACCACCACCACTGCACTCACCCACAACTCACCAGCACCACCACTGAACTCACCCACAACTCACCACCACCACCACTCCACTCACCCACAACTCACCAGCACCACCACTGAACTCACCCACAACTCACCAGCACCACCACTGCACTCACCCACAACTCACCACCAGCACTATTGCACTCACCCCACAACCCACCTTAGTTTATTTATAAAGGTTATAATTCCTTGTTCATCACGACGTCCTTTTTACTTCGATGTCTCAACAGCGTCACGGAGATCACGTGACGTGAGGGTTTTGCCTTTGTAGTGAGGGTTGTGAGTTGACGCCGAGGAGGGGGGAGGAGGCGCCTCGCCCCCCCCCCCCCCCATGTGGAGTGACGTCACCCGCTAATTATTATTAATGGAGGGGATTATTCATTTGGAAGACGTCACCTCTTCATGATTATTAATGAGGGGGGCTGTTCGATGTGGAGTGACGTCACCTGCTCATGATTTTTAATGATGAGGGGAGGGGATCCATGTGGAGGACGTCACCTGTTCATGATTATTAATGAGGGGGGCTGGCCGACGTTGAGTGACGTCACACGCGGGACACACAGACATTATTGGCTCATTATCGTCGTGAATGTTGATAAATACACAGGTTTGATGAAACAAAGTAAGTTTTAACTTACGTGCCCGTACTCTTTGGTTCTTTCAGTAAAGTCACGTAGGTAGAAATAAAATAAAATCAAACAAATCTCGACGTTTCGATCGCAACACAAGCGATCTTCATCAGATGGAACAACCACAGCATTCTAAAACAAATCTGGCCGTCAAATTTGATTTAAAGCTTTCGTGACTGCAGGGATTCATCTTATTGGTTCTTTCGGTAAAGCCACGTAGAAGGGAAGTAATAAAAATAATAAAAATAAAACATAATAAAATACAATTCTCATGACGTTTCGGCCACAACGCAAGCAGCCGTCCTCAGGTGAAGAACAGGTCTGTCGGAATGACAGCGTCTGAATGAACACCACCAAGCTTGGAGCGTATATTTAAGCTGGGTTAGAGGAGGAAGGGCGCCTTGACAAGGAATTTGCATACCCAGGAAGGGCATCTCGCACCCCCGGGGGGCGAGGCATGAACCCCCAGGATTACGAACCACTGGCATAGAGAGAGAGAGAGAGGCGTGGAAAGCGCGCGTGCGCGTTCGGATTAAACTCAGAACCCAATTTTCTCTGCTTAGAAAATAATGAGGTTAGCTTGGTAGATTGCTTTTTAAATCCTTTATATTAAGTTGACTTGCTTGCTTGCTTGCGTGCTTGCGTGCTTGCTTGCTTGCTTACGACCGTGCAAATCTTTCGATCGTTTTTTAACCCACTTCCCGTGATCCAATCGAGCTGACATTTTGCACACAGACTCGTTGTGCGTGACAATTAATTTTCGTGAAAAAAATATTCCAAAATTTTACACTGTTTAGGGAAAATATATATATATTTAATTACCAATTGCTTAATGGTGGCAGACAATCATCTGACCCATAGGTGGCAGCCATCTCAAGCCAGAGGACGAGAGGACTCTAGCCGCCACACATATTAAGGATTTATAGTGAAACACTTTGTTTTTACGGGTTAATTTTTTGCAGGCTAGTTTATATGTTTTTCCCCCCTTTAATAAAGAGATTCGAAAGCACTTCTCCGCGTGCTGAAATTAGAAACACGGTGTTTCCTGGTTCAAATATAGATTTGTGTTTGCCCTCTCCTCTCTAGAACCCGATGAGTGCTGCTGCTGTGCGGACGGGTGATTGAACCTTATGGCGGGACCCCGGGGTCCCGAATAAACGGAAGTGAAAATCGTAAAAAAAAAGAAATGTATGTTTGGCCACTCCGTCTCACCGTGCACATGACTGCCGCGAGCCACGTGGCGCGGATCATTCTGTTGTCACGTCGTGTCCAAGCGCAGCAGCGAGGACGAATGCGCAGAAGAAACAAAACTTTGAAACTTTTATTCACGCATCGTGTAGAGCTCGTCGAGATGAACAGATCTCCGTGTCGTTCGCCTTCAACAGACATAAAAAAATGAACCCGTAAAAACTAAGTTTTTCACTATAAATCCTTTATATGCGTGGCATCGGTTTTATTTTATTATTCATTTCTGTTTTTCTTGAGTAAGAGTTTCATTTTCATCACATTGGTATTTTAAATTAAATATGAAAAAAAATCCTAAAAAGTGGAAAATTTTGGGGGGAAAATTTTTCACGAAAATAAATTGTCACGCACAACGAGTCTGTGTGCAAAATGTCAGCTCGATTGGATCACGGGAAGTGGGTTAAAAAAACGACCGAAAGATGTGCACGGTCGTAAGCGCGCAAGCAAGCAAGCAAGTGAACTTAATATAAAGGATTTAAAATAACGTCGCAACGCAGTTTATGCGAGAGCCGGGGTCCCGCCATGAGGTTCAAATGTCATTCTGTGAGACGTTTCGCGGTGTCACGCCTCGTGTGGCCCCCGCGGGGAGCACGGAATGAAATCGATTAGCCTCTCGCAGCCCACGAGTCGTAAGCTCCCACTCCCTATTGTATCGGAAGCTTGTCATCATTAGTTCGGCTTCAATTGCGATCATTGCTTGTGACAAGTGGTGATGCCGCTGTACGATTATGCGCCGATTAAACTGAGTTCGACTCCTCAAGTAAAAACATTCCTGCGGAAGGAGCTGGTAGGAACGTTGGGTTGCTCGGTCAATGGCCTGCAGGGTCAACGGCGGCGTTGTGTATTCCGCAAATATGCCCGACTGTGAGGGCGGGCACAAGTCGGCGTGAGTAGGTTAAACGTTGAGTTTTATAAGGGCACCACGGGGTGAGCAGCCCCTCCCCACCCAGCCCCACCCCTCCCACCCCCCACCCAGCCCCACCCTCCCCACCCAGCCCCTTCCCACCCTCCCCACCCAGCCCCTCTCCACCTTCCCCTCCCCACCCAGCCCCTCCCTCCCCACCCAGCCCCTCCCTGTACGACGGACGGACGGAGACAATAATCCCCTATGGGCTGGTGTAACCAGGAGGTTCCTACCAGTAAGAGGTCCAGCTCACAGTGGAATGTGTGTCATTCTCATCACGAGTGGCGTTTGACATCTGAATCTGAACGAAGTTTCTCGGGTCAAGGTGTCTGCCATCTCCATTGGCAGTTCTTAGCGAGTAAAGGAAATTCCAGATTACTATGGCGAGAAACGTATACCGTAGGACTCTCACTGTTGGCTTCCCACGACATTATCATTAGTTTAATTGGCCACGGAGGGATATGATTGATCATGCTTGATGATGCAATGATGGTGGTGGTTACTCTTGGGGGGAACGATGGCGTAGCGGTTAGCGCTACCCTGTGCTCCGAACCTGGCGACCCGGGTTCGATTCCCACTCACGGCCAACACCCAGTGACGATTATCTGAACCGGTCCTTGGGCCTCCCCTAGGTCGACTCTGCATCAAATGAGTACCTGGTGCGGTGTGTAAACATCGCCACTCGGGAGACAAAGGCGACCGGGCGTGGTGCTGGCCAATCACCGACTCGTGTGCTGTTCCGGCCTACATAGATGCTCGCCCCACAGTGGATATTTGTCTTTGGTTAGTGTTGTGGGTGGTATTGTTGGTGGTGTTGGTGGTGTTGTGAGTGGTGTTGTGAGTGGTGTTGGTGTTGTTGTTGTTGGTGGTGGTGTTGGTGGTGTTGTTGGTGGTGTTGGTGTTATGGGTGTTGTGGGTGTTGTTAGTGTTGTTGGTGTTGGTGTTGTTGTTGGTGTTGTTGGTGCTGGTGGTGTTGTTGGTGGTGGTGTTGTTGGTGTTGTTGCTGCTGTTGTTGTTGGTGTTGTTGTTGTTGGTGTTGTTGGTGTTGTTGTTGGTGTTGTTGGTGTTGTTGGTGCTGGTGGTGGTGGTGTTGGTGGTGGTGGTGTTGGTGGTGTTGGTGGTGTTGGTGGTAGTGTTGGTGGTGTTGGTGGTGGTGTTGTTGGTGGTGGTGTTGTTGTGTGTTGTTGTTGGTGTTGGTGGTGTTGTTGGTGGTGTTGGTGGTGTTGTTGGTGTTGTTGGTGTTGGTGGTGTTGGTGGTGGTTGGTGGTGGTTGTGATGATGATGATAATAGTTGGGATGCTGACGTTGGTGAAGATGGCAATGATGGTGGTGGTGGTGAAGATGACATCGATGATAATGATCAACATGGTAGCAATGGTGGTGACGATAGCCATTAGGATGATGATGTCAGTGGCAATGATGATCGGATTGATAATGATTATCTTGATGATGATGATATGCTGAATCGACGTCCATCCAGGAATTGAACTCATAACCTCTAGTTTGTAAGTCTAGAGTTCGAACCACAGTATATCAAGAGAAGATATACATGAAGAAGGTGCATTACCCGAAACGTCGCCTATATATTTTGTTTCCTCTTTAGGGCAGTGTTGTGAACGAATTAGTTTTATTTTATTTTATCTTCCGATCCAGTTCTGGTTTTCGTGTCGTTCCGTAGATTGACGCGTTCAATTGTTGCGATGGAAAATACGTGTTGCGTAATGCCCGGGCGCATTGAGAAAACCGGCCGTGGGTAGGAAGAAAAACGCGGCCTGGAGTTCCCTGGACTGGAGTTTCTGGTTTTGTAAATAAATGCGCGGACTTTGTCACGCTTTAGCTACGCAAGAAACGTGTGTTCTTATTGCTTTTTTTTGTTTCACTGCCGCGCCCGGAGATCGAACTATTACACAACAGAAGCATGAATATGCTCGCGTTACGATGAAGTGACCTGTTAAAACGTTAACTCGGTACATTAACTCGATTTCGTTTGCATCCGTTCAAATGTTCTCCCGGCCAAAACAACCACTTCATCACTGTCCTTCCGACTCGGTTTCCCGAATAAGCTCCCAGCACTTGGAGCAAAACGTCGGACATCGTGCCGAGAGGAGGTGTACGGCGTAACCGCGAGGACATCCCAGCAGCAACCTGCTGTTTATTGTTGATGTAATAACATCATCCTATTACGTAGAGAGAAAAAAAAGCGTGCGCTGACGTCTGTCCGGCAAAAACTTCAATCGACCAAATCCGGGCACCTTGAGCGTAGCGAGGGCAGAGCAGCGCTCAATGGGTGGTGAGTTAGGGCTCGTCTGACACACTCATGTAACTTTCTCTTGCATTTTCGTCTGTGTCGGGTTTGTTTTCCCTAATTAGTTTTAGCGACAAGGGGTTAATCCCACTGGGATTGTCCAGTGAAGCGCTGTAGGGGAGGCTTCGTGCGAATGACGCTGTATACAAAACGGAGTTTTACTTGGTTTCACATGTCGGCTTTCGCGATCAATATTGTCCATAATGTGGGTTTTTGTAAATGTTTCTAAATGGCGTGGGTTTACTCTCCAACACACCGGTGTGCTGCTGTACTCGTAACGAATTGGCCACGTTTTGTTTCCGTGACAAACCTTGCAAATTGGCTGCGTTGGGTAGTGCCAGGTTGAACGACACGTTCATATTTACGCGATCTACCCCCAAAAAACCTCGATTATGAGTGGTACTTTCTGAGCTGATGTTAACCACGTGGCCAAAAGAAAAACAGTCGAAGTGAATTTCCGCTCAAAATGAGAATTGCTGCAATACCCGAAACGTCACACATTGTTAATATATTGTTTTAACACTTGTTTCCCTTTCGATTTAAAGCTTTCGTGACTGCAGGAATTCATCTTCTTGGTTCTTTCGGTGAAGTCACGTAGAAGGGAAATAATAAAATTAAACATAATAAAATAAAATAATAAAATAAAATAATAAAATAATATAATAATATTTTATTTTATTATTTTTATTATTTCCCTTCTAGGTGACTTTACCGAAAGAACCAAAAAGTTGTTTCCCTTTGTAAGGCCACGGTGTGGTTGACAAATGCGTGCTCTCTTTGGCTGTGCGTGCGCGACCACTAGCAACGCAGCAGCAGCAGCATTAAAGTCACCAAATGATGTTTAATTCGTAAGAATGTTTCTACCCTTTCTGGCAATAAAACAGTTGTGTTAAGATACTCATTTGGTTCTGTCGGTAAAGTCACGTAGGTAGAAAAACAATAGATCACGACGTTTCGATCGCAACACAAGCGATCGTCATCAGGTGGGACAACTGCAGCAAGAAAAAAAAACTGCTGCTTCTTTTTTGTTGTTGCGATAGAAACGTCGTGATCTATTGTTTTTCTACCTACGTGACTTTTACCGAAAGAACCAAAGAGTATGGATTCCTGCAGTCACGAAAGCTTCAAATCAAGTGTGTTAAGATGTTAAAACACCAAACAGAAACCTTTTGCAAGGAATCATCTCTGCATTAACCACGCACATACTTGTGGTGAACATGCAAACACAAGACTATGCAAACACTACCAGAGCAAGTCCGTGCGTGGTTAATTCAGACAAGATTCCTCGCAAAAGGTTTCTCTTTGGTGTTTTTTTACATCTTAACACACCCGTGTTATTGCCAGAAAGGGCGAAATCAATTCTTGTACAGATAGTCCCCGAGTTACGATGGTCCGATCTTACGATATTATCGATCTTACGATGGCGATAGCGATACGACAAAATGTATGTCAAATATTTTTTATAGCAGATAGGATTGTTTCCTGAAAAAACGTTCTATTCAATTGGAGTTCATATGGGTAGGTAAGAATTTACCCTTTTTTTACTTTACATTTTACTGTGCAATACAGTATTGTAATTCATAAATACAGTATATAGTTTATACAGTACGGTACTATAAATTGCTCTCTTTTGCTAAATTATCACTATTCTTTAAGACTCCTGGGTAGGCTAGGCCATCTTCGACTTACGATATTTTTGACTTACGATGGGGTCGTCATAACGCATCTCCATCGTAATGAGAGGACTGCCTGTATTTTGATACTGGAAAGAAAGGTCCAATAGTGTTTACTTTTGAGCCAGAGGAAGTCGAAATTCTACATTGCTATGGCGGGGAGGCGGTGGGGGGAGTCAAACCCATCGGACAACCACTGTTGACTTCCCCCAAAGAGTTATGCGACTTCATTGTATCGACCCCGGAGGGATGATGGATTTGAACTCGTGCAACCTTGCCGCCCAGCCACGTGACCATTTCGCGTGACGATCTCGATTCGACGAGCGCATTTGGTTATGTACGGTGCGAAAGAAGTTCAACACACATACTGCACACATACATACATTCAGACACACATACATACATTCAGACATACATACATACATTCAGACATACATACATTCAGACATACATACATACATTCAGACATACATACATACATTCAGACATACATACATATGGCTGGCATTTCTGCATCTTCATCTTCAATCCGAACCGGATGCAATAACTTCATTCAACTTTTAATTGCATCATCGTCTTCATCATACATCAACAAGATTATCCATAAATAATCAATAAATCCACTGCTGGATGAAAGAGTCCACTTGACATTTTTTTTGTACAAAGATATTATTTAATCCATCATCAGCACATTTAATTTACAAAAATAACTCAAAAGCTTTGAGCATAACATAAATTACCACTGCTTTCTCTTAAATACGTTACTTAAACTCACGTGTATTGTGTATTTTTAAAAAATTCTCCCACTGGCAGTGTTTGTTATACAGCTAAATATTATAATACTGGTGACTGCGTAAATTGCATGTAACAGCCTCCATACCGCACCCGTTCCAACACTTGCTTGCAAACGAGAGTCCTATACTCAGACTTTAGTCCCCAACACTCTGATTCAGCAGTAGCAACACTGAGATGCCTTGCTTGTGCCCCTTATTACCGCATTCTCAGGACTAGAAGACGCACCGTTTGTTTTAAATAAACGGAGTGGTGGCGCAACGGTAGCACGCGTCCCTCTGAACCCGGTGAGCCGAGTTTGATTGCCGCTCACGGCCAACACCGGTGGCGATTATCTGAACCTGTCCTGGGCCTCCCCTAGGTCGACTCAGCCTCAAATTAGTACCTGGTGCGATGTGTCAACATCGCCACTAGGGAAACAAAGGCGGCCGGGCGTGGTGCTGGCCACCCATCGGCCTTCATAGGTGCTTGCTAACAGCACTTGCCCCAATAGCCTGTTAAGGCTATACGGGGACTCGTTATCTTTGTGTTTCTTTTGAAAATTGGCCTCTACCACAAAGGTCAGGGTGTCAAAGTGCGTTTGTTCCGATTGAACAATGAACAACGCCACGCAATAATTTGTCTTCTCAACCATTGTCTCAATCGTGGACTCTCGTTATGAGCATTGACCTTATACTTTGACCAACACTAGGCTGTTGTCATCTTGTGTGTGTGGCAGATGGGTGTGTGTGTGTGGGGGGGGGGGAGCGGCAGTGCAGAGGTGATTAAGTGGTGAGCGCGCTGCGCTATGAACCCGGCCTCCCGAGTTCGATTCCCGCTCAGGGCTAACAAACGCCGACGAATATCTGAACCGGTTCGACTCAGCCTCAAACGAGTACCTGGTACGGTGTTTAAACATCGCCACGAGAGAGACAAAGGCGGCCGGGCGTGGTGCTGGCCACCCACCCCCTCGTGTGTCGGACCGGCATTCATAGGTGCCGCTCGCTAACAGCACTTGCCCCAATAGTCTGTTAAGGCTACACGGGGTGTCTTTGTCTGTGCTATTTATGTGTATGTCAGCGTGTCCCTGTGTGTGTACCCTTGCGTGTCTGTGCGAGCATGTATGTGTTTCCTTCAGAGGTGTGCTCGCTAACAGCACTTGCCCTGATATTCTGTAGAGCTATACGGGAGATCTTTGTGTTTGTCCAGTGTGTGTATGAGACAAATATACACAGATGTCACGAAGGAACTCAATAATCCAAACCTACATAACGGTTTATGTGTTCACACATATATATACAATATATATAAATAACAGTATTTAACATAACGTGGTGTGTGTCTATCTATGTTCATATGTGGTGGCTATCATCTCCCTCCACTTATCTCCCTAAAAGATAACGGCTGAAAAGGCGACATTCCTATGAGAGCCACCGATGTTTGTCCACGCACACACACACGTACACACGTGCACGCACACACACACGTGTGCACACGCGTGCTTGCGTACACACACACGCACACACACACATACACACGCGCACGCACGCACACACACGCACACACACGTGTGCACAAGCGTGCTTGCGTGCACACACGCACACACACACATACACACGCGCACGCACACACACATACACACGCGCGCGCACGCACACACACGCACACACACGTGTGCACAAGCGTGCTTGCGTGCACACACGCACACACACACATACACACGCGCACGCACACACACATACACACGCGCACGCACTCACACACGTGTACACACGCGTGCTTGCGTACACACACACGCACACACATTGAAATGCGGTTGACCCTAAGATATGGCTCCTGGTTGCATACTGGGGATCGCGTGAATCGCCGACATGGACCGGGGCTTGTTTGGCTGAGCGTCTTCAGTAGGAGTCGTGAATTGCACTTGGGCAGTGTTTTTGTCTCTCTTCCTCTCTCTCTCTTCACACGGCGTCTCGAGATCTTCGTCTGTCTCTCTCTCTCCTCTTTAGTTGCGACCATCGCGGTATTTCCCAGTCAGCGACTCCAGGTCCATGTCTCTCCTCCTTTTCGACCGCCTGCTGGAAAGAACACAGTGAAGGAAATTCATTAGGAAGAAGAAGAATACGAAGAAGAATAATAATACTAAGAAGTAGAATACGAAGATGAATACTAAGAAGAAGAATACGAAGATGAAGAATTCGAATAAAAATAAAGAAGAAGAAATAAGAGAATACGAAGACAAAAAAGACGAAAAAGAAAAAAGGATGAAAAGAAGAAGTAGAAAAAATCTTTCCGTAAATAGATTAACCGGGTTATGAACCGCGTGAACACTCACGAAACCAGCATAGAGTCAAATTTACAAGAGCAATCTGGCAGTGGTTGAAAGCAACGGTGACCGCCGCTGCTGCTGTGCATGTGGATAGGTGCTCGCTAACAGCACTTGCCCCAGCAGTCTGTGAAGGCTATAATGGGGGGGAGGACCTTTATCTTTGTGTGTGTGTGTAATATCCCAGTGGAGCAATTTGCGGTGTACAGTAATTTTGTAATTTGGCAAAACTTTGAGTCTGATGTTGTCACGCGATGGACTACTTTTGCGAATGACGTCATGGGGGTTGGTGGGGAGGGGGTGGAGGTCTTTAACGTCCCTCTGTGAAGCAGAGTAGGCACGCTGTCATATAACGGCGATGACGCCCGCGATGACAACAAGTGTGTTCGCGTGATTCGAGCCGTTATGGTGTGCCTCTGCGCCACTGCCAACGCAATATCGACAAAGAGCGAGTCGTGAAACCAGACTCTCAAGTGCGCCATATTCAATGCTTTAAAAACATTAAACAAGGTCCCGCATTATATTTGGCTAAATGATAAAAGTCTATTTCGTCGAAGCGTGTTGAACGCTATTTGCGGGAGCATGTAAGAAAGTCGTTCTGCGACGTCATCTTCCCCCACCCCACCCCCCCGGGCCGGTTTCTCCAACGCACAGAGCGATGGACTGCGAGCTGCGGTGATGATGACCGGATATTTGGGGAATCGCCATCGTCATCGCCGTGGTCTATGCGGGCGGGGGCTCTTATCGCGTGAACAACGGGGTCGGCTTCAAAAGCCATCACTGCCGCACTCACTCCCCACCCATCCCCACTCGCCACCCACCCACCCACTTCGATAGCCATCAACCCTTGGACTCGACGCAACGCCTTGTTTCCATTGCTCACCGTGACCACGTAAAGGGGTTTTTTTTGTTCGTTAGTTACTTACGTCACGGGTGATAAACGAGATAACTTTTTTTGCCTTTTACCCGAAAGATGTTTACTTTGTGGGACGTGCATCTGAGTGAATCTACGGCCCTTGCGTGACGCGCGCTCTCCCCTGGCCAACGCCGAACGACCGAACGACCGATCGAATTTATTCCTTGCAACCTGGTCGTGACAAGTCACGTTCCACCAGTCGATTGCATCTCCCACAGCCCTCGAATCCGCCCGTCCACGCCGCCGCTGACGGAAAGGACCCTGGGTAGCTCTGGAGAGGCTTTCTCAAGGCTGCTTTGGGCCTACTCCCGGAAGAATCGGGAGTAACCCACACTCTAACCCACACCGCACTTGACCGGCCGATCAACTAACTGCAGTGCGTTCCTTTGCACTGGCGTGGTGAAAAGACACGGCGATTTCAAGAAACTTGCCCCGTTCTTTCAACTGGAATCGTACCGATACCATCCGGGGGTGCTGCTAACCCGCGACGCCGCTGTAGCAGCACCAACACGGTAGTTTGAATGACTTTGCCACGAGATGTTGTTGTTCGCGGTTCCTCGTTGCAATGCCACGCGCTCTGTGCATTGCGCGTCGTCGCTGCGCAAGGCACCAGGTCCACATTCCGATCAGCTGTCACCACGGGACGGTGAACAAAGGCTGCGGACCCCCTGTGCGTACAGATTGTGACGCACAGGGGACACCTGCTACTCGGTTTGGAAGGGGGGGGGGTGCGACGGTGGGGGGGGGGGGCGTCAGCTGGTGGGGGAGGGGGTCCCCTTTGCAGGCTCTTTTTTTAAGGGCCGCAGTCTGATTTACGCGCGTGTGGGTGGCTATTGCCTTTGTTGTCATTAGTGCTGTGGCTTTCATTCTGAGATTCACGACCGATATTCCTCCGTCTCGTCCCGTTTTGCGGGATGCTCACCTAAAGAGGATGGAGGTGACGGCGCAGACGATGAGGGCCAGGCACGAGATGACCAGGGCAGCCAGAGCGATGGTCCTCGTGTGGAGGTTATTCTCCTCCTTTGTGACGGGCAGAATCACCGACTCGCACCTCATGCCCATGTAACCTGAGTCACATCTGTACGCATGAGAGGGGGGGCGGCAAGGGACAGAGAGGGCTGTTAGGTGTCGGTCACGCACAGTTATACAGGGTGCTTTAAAAAATTGTGAAACTTATAGGGGACTACCGTTTTGAATTGAAAAAGAACGGATAATACGCCGTGACATGATAACAAGTGTAATGTTGATAGCTTCAAAAAGTCAAAGTCTCCACTTGTTGGCCATCATTGTCAACGCGCGCCTCGAATCTTCTCCAGGTGGTCTCCAGAGCAAATTCTCAGAAGTGTTAAAAACAATTTAAGCGCCCCAAAACACGTGGGACTTTGGTCCAACGGTTGTACACACGTACCAACGTTATAGGCTAACGTTGGGCAAACGTTGAGCCAACAACGTTCAGCCAGAAACTGCAATGGCGTGAGCCAGAAATTGCACGGGACCCACCCTTCCCCATCTACCCACATACACACACAATCGTGAATGATACACAAAATAATACCACGTTCATAACACAGAGCCATTGGGCAAGCCACCGCTGGCTGAACCCCTGTCCGCGCCACGTGGCACGCGATTGTACTTTGACAATCCGCCGGTCAGTGCGCGTGGGTATAGGCTAAGGGAGCATAGATGCGGTCGAACCAGGGGGTATGCAAGTAGAGTACAACAACGACGGATCTCGCTGCGCCTCCAATCGCGCCCCTGTTTGTGCGAGGTGGACAAAGCCATCCGAGTGCCGCACCAAGCCAGGCTCGAGGCCTTCCGAGATTACACGAGATCACGTGGCGTATTCCCCGTCGTGTACGTATGTTGAACTTCTTTCGCGCCGTACGTAGCCGACTGTGCCAATCAGAGGCTTTGCAGAGCGCTACTTGTATACGCAGGCCGATTTCCAATAATGCCGTGCATATTCGATTGTGCGTTGCTGGATGATTTCCTCACCACCGAAACTGCATGCATGCATGGAGCCAATGTTTGTCCCGTTTATCAATCACGTCGTCCCATTTACCAATTTGACATTGATGATAAATCATCGACATTGATGATAACTCGTCAATATCATCAACATGGTCATTACGATTACGCACCAGGAGCACGGTCATCATCAAGCAGCAGTAATATCAACAGCCGCAAAATCATATCCAACAATAACCACCAACATCATCAACAGGAGCAGCGACACCACCATCACCACTACGACCACCACCGCCGTCAAGCCTCATCCTCAAATCACGTGACCCGAGCGCCTTTGTCTCTCCCCTCTACTTACATGCATTGGGGCTCCTGCAGCGCATCGGCGAAGCGGCACGTGCCGCGCACGCAGTAGTTCGGCTCGGGGCATTCCGAGAAGTGGCCACGCGTCTGGCTCTCGCCCTTCGGCTGATCCTTCTTCTTCTTCCCGTCGTTCGACTTCTTCTTCCCCTTGCCCTTCTTATTCCCCTTGCCCTTCTTCTTGCCCTCGCCCGTCTTCTTGCCCTTCTTGCCCTTCGCGACGGGAGGCTTGCTCGGCAGCGTGGGACCCGCGCGCACGGCCGCCATCAGGTGCTCCGTTTCAAAACGCCCTTCGGACGCGCCGCTCATCTCGTAGTCAACGTCCTCCGCGTCGCTGAAGTTTTCATCGTCGTAGTCGCTGTAGTGTTCTTCGTCGTCGTCGCTGTAGTCTTCGTCGTCTTCGGGGAGAGGGCGCGGAGATAATTCGTGGCCAGGGGGCGGCGAGGAGACGGCGGGAGGACTCTCCTCTGGTCGGGTCGCGACGGTGCCGGCTCTCGGGGGAAGATCATTGTCGGTTCTGCTCAGCACAACTGGAAGACAGGGGTGGGGGTGGGGGGGGGGAGATTCGTCATTTTGAGTATAAGCAGCAGCAGCCAGCGCCTCCAACAATTGCCCGAGCTCCGCGATCCTCTCCATGTCCCGAAGCTTTTCGGGCAATGTTCTAAGCGTTTACCATCAGCAGCAGCAGTGCCCCTCATTTCGTGATCTCTGCATCTTAGCGGTGGTAAAAAAAAATCGTGCAGACGCAAAGCTTTGAAGCGTCCCCCCCCCCCCCCCGTTCTCTTATCGTCAACGCTTTGTCGCAGCCCTCGCCGGAGTTTCTGAACGCACACTCGCGGGTGTCCCATTTCATGCCCACGATCGTGCCGGTGCTTGTAACGAAGCACAACGCTCACACGAAACTGGTTTGTGTCTCGGTGCGCGCGCGCGCGCGTCTGTGTCTTTGTGCGGCTGCATCTGCCCGCGGGTGTCTCGTGCGAGCGCGCGCGAGCAAATGCGTTACGAGCACTCGCGAAACAGCGCTAGCCCCCAACAGTCTGTTGAGGCTATACGGGGGATCTTTGTCTATGCCGTACGTATGTGTCGTCCGTGTGTAACGTGTGTGTGTGTCGTTCCGTGTGTACCGTGGGGAGCGGTAGTGTAGCGGTGAATGCTACGCTGCGCTATAAACCCGGCGACCCGAGTTCGATTCCCGCTCACGGCCAACACCAACAGTGACGATTATTTGAACCGGTCCTGTACCTCCCTTAGGTCGACTCAGCCTCAAATGAGTACCTGGTGCGGTGTGTAAACATCGCCACTGGGGAGACAAAGGCGACCGGGCGTGGTGCTGGCCACCCACCCCGTCGTGTTCCGTTCCGGCCTTTATAGGTGCTACTCGCTAACAGCACTTGCCCCTGCAGTCTGTTAAGGCTACACGGGGGATCTTTGTCTTTTTTGTGTAATTGGAGCGGCGGCGCAGCAGTTGACGCACCGCGCCGCGTGCATACATCCGGTGGTCTCGATCCAATTCCCGATCACGACTAACGCCGAAACACCGATCACTTCTGAAGCCGTTCTGTGCCTCCCTTAGGTCCACTCAGCCTTAAGCGACAACTCCATACTCTGCATAGACATCGGCACCAGCGAGGCCAGCGCTGCCCGCACCGCACCGTCGCCCGGGTCCGACCTTAATTGGTGCTCGCTAACAGCACTTGCCCCCCCAACAGCATGTTTGTCCGCGCGTAGTTGAAAACTCACCCGCAACGGAGAGAATCCAGAGGAGAAGAACGAGCGAAGTTTGCGTCTTCATCGTGAGTCTGAGCGTCAGTGAGAAGTGGAACTGCGAGCGATCGGTCTCCGCGTGCGCACCGACTTTGCTCTTGCGCTCGACACTGGCGAATAGAGGGAATGCACCCTGGGCCCTCCTTATATACACACACATCGGCCGCCGCCGCCTTTGTGTGGCGCGATCCGTGAGTAAGCTTCCCCCCTCCCACTCATCCTCTCTCCTCCTCCCCCCTCTTATTTTTTTTTCATTATTCCGCCTACGCCCCACCACCAGCAGCAGCACCGGTACTCCCTCTCCTCCCGTATCGGTGATGCTGTTGGTGCTGTTCGTACAGCTGTTGCTAAAGTACAAGCGCAGTAGTAAGTAGTACCATGATCCCGTCAACACACGTGCAGTTAACAAGGGCTGCATTGATATCTGTGCAATTATGTATAAAGGTATTTATTCGACATCCGTGTACAACCAAAAGTAGTCAGAAGTATGATCAACACCAGAACGAGGACATTAATAGTCAACAATTAGCTGACTCCGCTATGAAACGTGACCCCCCCCCCCGCCCCGCCACCACCAGCTGGCCCGGTTCGCTGCCACGATCGATGTATAACGCACAGGTAACGGCGGTGCGTCGCCTTGCGTAGACTTAATAGGCGACGTTTCGGGCTATGGGCCCCCTTTCACAACACAGAGATTGCCAGAGAGAGGCCACTCGAAACATGATAAGCGACACCATTGGAACCTCATTTGCCAGTAAAAAATATGATAATTATTTTTTTTACCCTACTATCTGGCAACTCATTGTAAAAAGGTGTCAGTTTTGTTGCCAGATAGAAGGGTAAAAAACAATTATGATAGGCGACGTTTCAGGCAATGGCCCTTCCCAGTACATAGAAAAACCCCGCTACCCCCCCCCCCCCACCATGGCATGTCTCCTGTAAAAAAGGGCCATTGGCTGAAACGTCGAAAATTATATATTCTAAAGAAGTATTGTATAGAGCATTGGTGATGAATGCCTTGATGAGTTTATTTAACCTCTTGTTGTAACAGCTCTCTCGCTGCTTCAACAGTTCTACTGCTGGAATATTTTTTCCGCCTGAGGTCGACCGCTTGTGTTGCGATCGAAACGTCGTTATATATTATTTTATATTTTATTTTTATACCTACGTACCGAAAGAACCAAGGAGTATGGATTCCTGCAGTCACGATAGCTTCAAATCAAGATTGCTGAGTTTTGTTGGAGTTGTCAGCTGTGATTGTGCCACAACCGCAAACGCAGCATCATCATCACGATGCAATCGGTTTGACGCGTGTACAAGGTGTAGTCCTCCTGTCCGTGTACACGGAGGGTCTCAGCCGAGATTGCGAGTATGGCCGGCCCTCTGCGCCAATCCACTGCTGGATGACAGCGTGTTTTTTTTTTCCCCACGCCGAGCGGGTCATGGAAGGTAATGAACTGCACGTTACTACTCTGGTCAGTGCGATGTTGTTGAAGGCGGGGGGAGCATAGACGTACAGTACAACAGTGGATTTTTTTTTAATTTCCTGCATTACCTACTGTTTACTACCTATGGCACATTGGCATGCGCAGTGGTCGGACTGCGCTCAACGTGAACGTGATCCAGGCTCAGGTGCCTGCTTAGCTCTCGAGATCCGACAGCGTCGGCCGTATTCCAGGTGATTTGGTCATAACAAGATTGCGAATATTGTGACAACTGTGGGTTAGTCAGTGCCAGTGGTTCACAGAGCGAACGCGGATATTTATCTTGATCGCAGTGAGTTGGGGTGGGGTGGGTGGGGGGAGCGGTGGCACGAGCGGTTTTACGCAACGCATCGTGAATCCGGCGGCCCGCGTTCGATTCCCGGAAAAGGGGGTTTTAGTAAATCCTGGGCCCCAACCCGTGTTAACCAACTCGCATCTACGTGGGTGCTCAAGACTGGTCAAATAACTCCCATGACCCACACGGCGTGGGGAAGAGGGGGGTGGAGTGGCTCATCCAGCAATGTCAAGTGGAAGTAAACGACATTATACAACGCGTTAAACTCCGTTTACAGATACGCGGATGGTCACGATCAGTGCGATGAGATGACACACGAACGAGCGGGTGGGATGGTCATGCAGAGGCACGTAGAGATTTGATTTGAGATATCTCTTGAAGCCAGCTGATCTGCGAGATGGCAGTACGGCAAGTGGGTTCGCCTACGTACCCAGGCGTTGTGTGTTGTCCCCTCGTCTGTACGAATGCATGCGTGGTGTTCTCAACATGAAGCCAAATGTTCATGAATGGAATTCATGGCCAAACATCGCCGCGAGGCTTTCCTGCGTAAATAAGTCACATTATTACCATTGTGTTTGTTTCGTTCGCTCGTTTCTCGATCTGCTTGTCCTGATGAGGGTCGCGGTGGCAACATGTTGAGTAGGGCCTCCATCACCGTATATGTGTGCACTAAACATCTGCACCGGTTATGGGCCTCCCCTAGGTCGACTCAGCCTTATATGAGTACGTGGTTGCGGCGTGTAAAACACCAGCGCTGGGGAGACAAAGGCGGCCGGGCGTTGCGTTGATCACCCACCGCCGCGTGCACTGTCCCTGGCTCCTCGCCAGCAAGCACGTGCCCCCAATAGTCTACCAAAGGCGACACGGTGAGACATCACTCTGTAAGCACCCATGTTGTTGGCAAGTCGTCCTTCAAAATGAAGAGGCCGGAGCAGAACTCAAGGGGTGATGAGGTGAGCCTCTCGTAAACAAATGGCATCACCGCTCTGATGTGACATCACACAAATCCGGGTGTCGAACGGAGCCGTGGCATAACACGGCGTTGAACGCGACGAGGTCGCTCTTGGGAGGGGAAGAAGAGAATTAAGAAGAAGCAGCAACGAAACAATTTTTACTTCAATACGTGAGAATCCCGTGACCATAAGGACCAACCTGTGACCAGCCACAACTCTTTTCAACCACGACTTGAACAGCGCGCTCGCACGTGACTGTCCGTCCGTCCGTTCCTCCAGCCAGTCAGCCAGCCAGCCAGCAAATCTTTTTTTCATCTCATCGTAGAACATGAACATACGATAGCGTATCCCAGGAGGGATAAGCAACCAAAAGGAACAGCGCGCTCGCACTTGACTGTCCGTCCGTTCCTCCAGCCAGTCAGCCAGCCAGCCAGCAAATCTTTTTTTCATCTCATCGTAGAACATGAAAATACGATAGCGTATCCCGGGGGGGGATAAGCAACCAAAAGGAACAAGAAGAGACAATTTTTGTTTGCGAAATCGGTATAAACAAAAAAAACACCTCTCTATATTTAAAGAGCCGCAATGCGACGTGGATAAGGGTCACGAAGCGGTCCTTAATAGAGCCTCGCAGTCTGCCGACCTCCTGACCTATCCCGCATCGCGCGCAAATTGGGGCCCCGGTGGAGTGATTTGGTAGAGAGGAGAGGCGTTGGTGTCAGCACGCACGGATCTGAGGTCGCCACGCACATGTAGAACTCGGGATGAGTCGTCTGCTTCTCTCGCATCGGCTGCTGATGTAGATGCAGAGCAACAGACGACAATTTCACATTCAGGTGTCAGGAATAGCGGAGTCGTTGTATCATCATCGCTGCGATGTCTCCGTCGTATTTGCGAATCGGTGCATTGCGTCGTTACCACGTAGTGAGGTCTGTTCCGGATAACCGCAGTCGCACCACTACTGGAGAGGGTGTTTTTTAAATCCTTTATATTAAGATCACTTGCTTGCTTGCTTGCGCGCTTACGACCGTGCAAATATTTCGGTCGTTTTTTAACCCACTTCCCGTGATCCAATCGAGCTGACATTTTGCACACAGACTCGTTGTGCGTGACAATTTATTTTCGTGAAATTTTTTTTCCAAAATTTTCCACTTTTTAGGAAAAAAAATATTTCATATTTAATTTAAAATACCAATGTGATAAAAATGAAACTCTTACTCAAGAAAAACAGAAATGAATAATAAAATAAAACCGATGCCACGCATATAAACGATTTATAGAGAAAAACTTTGTTTTTACGGGTTAATTTTTTTATATTGGAACCGATAAAGTGATGTCACTCCTTACGTGGCGCGGATAATTAAGTTAAATATCTCGTTTGGGCTCAAGGGCTACACGTGATGGAATTGGCCAAGTCACCCCAATGTAGCAGAACCCGCCCGAAGACAAACATATTCTTAAAACTCAATGAGGCTTTCGTGGGTCAGCAGTTGACATTATCATCACATGTACTATTATTATCATCACTCTTATAATTAGCAGGGTTTTTTGTTGTTGATATTATTGTTATTATTGCACAGCCATTGGTGACAGGACGGACATCACAAATTTACTTTAAAACACTTGACAACACCTGATGCGCCCGAAACGTCGTGATTTATTTTGTTTCATACCTACGTGACTTTACCGAAAGAACCAAAGAGAATGGATTCCTGCAGTCACGAAAGCTTCAAATGAACGACTGTGACTCAAGGCGTGAGACTGAAACATGGATTCGAACCCAGGCTCTCAGTTGTTCCGGCTCAAGATTCTCTGACGCAAATTTTAGAACCCCCCCACCCCAGCCCCCCGCCGCTCCTACTCAGCTACCCCAGTCACATCCTCGGCAATTTATTTTTAGCATCAACTTTGTAAACACTTCAACTGAGAGAACCAGCCCCCCCCCTACTCGCACCGTGCGCGCTGTCATATCGGCGATTTAAAGAGGCACCATCGTTTACGCCGGGGTCACTGGCGTCATGCGTGCGATTTGCACACACTAAAGCATTTATGA
The DNA here is from genome assembly GCF_015708825.2 of Lethenteron reissneri. NCBI lineage: Eukaryota > Metazoa > Chordata > Hyperoartia > Petromyzontiformes > Petromyzontidae > Lethenteron > Lethenteron reissneri. The sequence continues at coordinate 4,410,496 of NC_083825.1, read as the reverse complement.
GCCGATGGAAGTCATCGTTGGGATTTTCCAAAGTCGGGCAAAGCTCGCACGCGAAAGCACGGGACACGTGCAACGAGTTAGGGTTTAGGCACACATTTTGTGGTGGGTATTAGTGCGCTGTCATTCCATTCATGGTCTATCTACTGCTCAATGAAGGACCCTTTCCCACGCCGCTGCCCATCTCGCGGTCCTGCGATGCACTGATCCCTCCAGATCCAGCACGGCTGTTGGTCTCTTCGCTCCGTCTCCGCGGTGTACGCCCAGCCGGGCGCGTTTCCCCCCCTCCTTTAGCTGGCGATCCGTCACAAGTCTCGAACATTCGGCGTTTTCCAAAACGCCGAGATTTGAACTGGAGCTTATTTGATTGTGGATCAGTGCTTATTGTTACACGGTGGTGAGCGGTGGCGCAGCAGTTAGCGCTACGCTGCACTACGAACCTGACGACCCGAGTTCGATTCCCGCTCAACGACCAACACTGCTGACGAATATCCTTGGCCTCCTCTAGGTCGACTCGGCCTCAAATGAGTACCTGGTGCGATGTGTAAACAACGCCAACGGGGAGACAAAGGCGGCCGGGCGTAGTGTTGGCCCTTCGCGTGCCGTGCCGGCCTTCATAGGTGCTCGCTAACAACACTTGCCCCAACAGTCTGTTAAGGTTATATGGGGGACCTTTGTCTTCATTGTTACACGGCCCGATCATGACCGATACATTTATTCAGGGACGCCTCACTGAGTCTCAAGACGATTTGTCGAGAGGGTATTTCTCCATCGGGGGATGAAGCCGGAGAACTCGGACAAAACCCATTGACGCGTGCGAGGGGTTAATCTCAGTGGTGGTGCTGGGAATACGCAAACGAAGCAATTGTTTGGGGCCGCAGATAGCTCAAGGAGTCCCAGATTCACGATACAAATTGAGGTTCGCCAAATACAAACTCATCGCACTGCACCTCTGCATCCTGTCGACGCATCTCTCATCTCACCGCATATTTGTCTCATCTGCATATTCCCTTATCTCACTACGTAGCGAACGCTTGCCTCTACGTCTTCGGCCATCTCACAAAGAATTTACTAAAATGAATTTGGTGGTGGCAAAAAATAAAATCCTTAGAGCCCCCGGAATGATCCAGCGCCACCAATGAGGATAACTCCCCAAACTTCACAATACCAAGATTCATCTTCCAATACCAATATTGGCCAGCAAACTCACCTACTCTCCGACCTCACGCCTTGCAAGAGGAGCCCCTCGTGTTCCCCAACCCCCGCGTGAGACGCCGCGAGATGACGCGCTCTCTCCCGGCGCTCTTCATCGCAAGGCCCCGCGGGCCACTGGCGGGGCCCTGGGGGCCTTTAGTGCGGCCCCTTGACGTGCGGCCCTCGACAATACACGAATGTTGAGAACACCCCCACCACCATCACCACCACCATCATCATCATGCTGCTGTCACCCCCCCCCCCCCCCCCCCCCCAATGGTTTAAACCGTGTGACGGTCCTCACACTGACGATGTCACATTCTTGGTTCTGTCGGTGAAGTCACGTAGATAGAAAATGAAAATAATAAATTAAAATAAAAGCCAAAAAAAACCACGACGTTTCGATCGCAACACAAGCTGTCTTCATCGGGCTTGATATGAATTCCTGCAGTCACGAAAGTTTTAAGTCAAAAATTGACGATGCCTTATCGGCGGAAGTGGACCCGCTCTGAAGAACGCTGCTCTAAACGGGGAGTATAGCGACCTCTAGTGGCGGCTGCTGCAATGTTTCAAGATGTGGGCGAAAAAGCAGCAACTGGAAAAGATGCATTTTCGGCATTTGAATGTTTGTGGGTGAATGATGAGGAATTCTGTGGCGTGCTAGGGAGGTTTGGAATGGAATGTGGCAATAGAGTGCTGAAGATATCATCGGAGACAGGAGGTTGTGTTGTGTGGGACACGATGAGAAGGATGGAGGAGGATAAGCGAAGCAACTTTGAAGTTTGGAACATTGGTGTCGGTTGACTCACCTGTAACCGTAACCTACAACATGGGTTCGGGTTGCTTTGTACGCTGATGTATGTATGTGGAACTTCTTTCGCACCGTACGTAGCCAACCGTACGAATCGGAGGTGTGGGCGGGAAGGACCACACACTAGAAGCAAAAAGCTGTTCTAAAGAAATGAGCTTTCGATCGAGATTGGAAAGTGCATAGCTCCCTCGGCTTCCTAATATCGGAAGGAAGAACGTTCCAGACGGCCGCAGAAGCGCATCTGAAAGCCCCGCGCGATGCAGTGACCATCGTTGCTCAATGGCCAGCCGCAAACCACCGCTACGAGGATGACCTGGTCATAGCTTTTCACTCGCAAAAGGAGTTGGAGACTCATGCTGCTGAACCTGCAGCGTTATAGTGGTGGGGTCATTACCACAATAATTCACCTCCATTGGCACCTTGTGCCAACCTATACATTCTCCATCGGTTGTGGGTTGGTTATGGCCAGGAGTGCCTTGTGCAGTGTGCTCGTGACCAGTGCCGGTTTGGCAGCACAGGTCTCAACTCCTCATCACTGTACCGGCGTTATCTCTCCATCGGTTGTTGAACGGAGTGCGAAACCCGCCTGGCCTGTTACTCCGCATGAAGCTCCCCGTCTTCTCCACCCCCCTCACGCCCTTCCCTTCTTAATGCGTGCGCAACGTGGGGCCCTCCAGAGGAACATCTGCGCCGGCTTCACACATTCAGGATGGCCTGCCTACGATCAGTGCCGGATTATCCTAGTAGCAAAAGTAGCTACATATGCGACTGGCCCCGCGCTTTCAAGGGCTAAATGCTTTCAAGCTATAAATTCCGGTTCAGTGATTTTGCACTTGCTCTATTACTATAGTACTATACTGCCTTCAACTTTTATGAACGACTGTGTGTTTAAAGTTAGCGATTTGTCGTATTATCTGGCTGTATAGAAAATGAAAAAATGCAATTACTTTACTATGCAAGTAAAACAATTGTGTTTTAATATTTACGTGCTTTTTTCATTATTTAGGACCCCTTCATAACATACGCTACAGGCCCCGCACTAGCTTAATCCGGCACCGCCTACGATCCATCCTCGGTGTAACCAGACTTGATTGTGCGAGGAGCTCACGGATCCCATGGAGATCTGGGCACAGTCACATCAGCGAAGCTCATCCAGCAGACGAGGCTGCGTTGGCTTCGTCATGTAGCCCGCATTCCCACGCACCTTTTTGTTCGGCATGATTAAGGGGGCTAAAGGGACGCGGCACAAGCCATAGAAGATATGGGTTGGGTGTGGTAGTGGAGGAAGTGGAGCTGAGTGGACTTGGCGATGACTGGTACCAGCGGTGTCAACATCGGCCTATGTGGAGGTGGTTGGTGGAGGACGCTACTGGGCAGTTGGAAGCAGTCCGCCATCCGGCAACAACGGAGGGCGACGCTCACAACAACGAGCTGTGAGCATGAGCGGTTAAAACGCAGCAGGTTGACACAATGGGAAGCACGGCTGGTGCATCTGCCAGTCATCTCAGTCAGTCCACACATGGCACCTGGGTCTGTTTCCGTTACATCCTGCCAAAAGCGAGCCTTCGACACTTCACGTGAAAGTGCAACCTAGCCTGGCACAAGCGCCGTGGGTGGCGTCACCGCCACGGTGGTTGTACTATAGTTGCGTCCGCACCTGTGTGGCTACGCATGTGTTTATGGGCGCGTTTAAAATCGCACGCTTCCACCGCATACCTGCGTGGGTGTGTGTGTGTGTATGCGTGCAGGTGTGCTTGCGCTCCATGTTTCCGGGCCGGGCACTCTTGTTATTGCTCGGTGTTGTGTGCTACTGCTTTGACAACGAAGCTACCCCCACCCCCCCAACCTTGCAAAGGAGCTGTCTCCACCCTACGTACCCCGACTAACCACCACCACCACCCCCTACCTCCCAGTGTGTTTACAAGCGCGATAAGAATCGTACATGCGGGTGAGCTATTCCCACTGTGGTGGCGATGAACGCACAGGTGACGGTGCACGCAGCGGTTGACGCGCTGCGCCGGGAATTAGACGACCACGACCCCAGTTCGAATTCCAACTCACGGCCAACACCAGCGACGAATATCTGGGTCGACTCAGCCTCAAAAGTGTCCCTGGTGCGATGTGTGAACGTCGCCACTAGGGAGACGATGGTTTTGTCCGGCGTGGTTCCGGCCACCCACCCCGTCGCATGCCGTGCCGGCCTTCATAGGTGCTACTCGCATACGGCACTTGCCCGAAAAGTCTCTTTAGGCTACACGGGGGAGCTTTGCGTTGGCTACCTGTGTATATAGCCTTGCGTGTGCACCGCGTGTGTGCACAGACTTGTGTGTGTGTGTGTGCGTGTGTGTTTTGGCCGGCGATAGTGTAGCGGTTAGCGCGCTGCACTATGAACCTAGCGACCCGGGTTCGATTCCCGCTCACGGCCAACACCAGTGACGATTATCTGAACCGGTCCTGGGCTTCCCCTAGGTCGACTCAACCTGAAATGAGTACTTGGTGTGGTGTGTAAACATCGCCACTGGGGAGACAAAGACGGTCGGGCGTGGTGCTGGCCACACACCCACTCGTGTACCGTTGCGGCCTTCATAGGTGCTCGCTAACAGCACGTGCCCCTACAGTCTGTTAAGGCTATATGGGGGATCTTTATCTTTGTTTTGGCCGGCAGAGAGAATAACTCTTCTGTGGATTTTCGCTTATTTCGTCCGCACCTCTCCATTATCGCCCCAGGGCACGGCGTCAACATCAATCACCACTTGGCCACCGCATAGAGAGAGAGTGTGTGTGGGGGGGAGATGAGAAGGAGAGCGACGCGCACAACAAGGTTGAGAGATAGTTAAAGGCGTGGAGATGGATGTTTACGTACAGGTTGCCCATTAAGTCGCATCTACTTTATTGTACTAATGGTCAACTACATATATATATACACACATACATATCGGTATTTTATGAACACCCTATACATAGGGAGAGTAAGAGGGAAACGTCCGGCCAGCAGCCTGGGCATCTTCCGCGCTCTGGTCGGAGCCAGGGTGTGTGGGCTGGAGTTCCGCCATGCGGCGCGGCTGACCCACGCCGTGCCGGCCTTCAAGGAGCAGTGGGTGATGGAGGAGGCCGTGTGCTCGGTGGCAGATGACAGAGAGCTCTGCATGCTGATGTGAGCTACCCGTCGGAGGCCGTAGGAGTGCGAGAAGGGCTGGGTGCAGATGCAGCACTTGTCGTAGTTAAAAAAAAAGAGAGTGAAGGAGAGAGCGATGGAGAGAGGCATGCGTGAGAGGTAGAGCGTGAAATACGGTGGGGGGAGAGGGGGGTGGAGAGAAGAGGCAGTGTTTGGGAGTGGGTAGGATGGATTGTAATAAGCAGAGTGAGAGAGAAGAGAGAGACGTTGACTGTGAAACCACTTTCATTGCTGCCAGTAGCAAAAGCCCTGGAGCCGATTTCGATGCAAAGCAACATCGAATGCAGGGTGACGTCACAAAAAGACCACGACTACCCGCGCGGGCCACGTGGCGCTTGCACGCGCCACGCACAGCACGAAAGAGCGCGTCGTTACGCACGGCACGTTCACCAAGTCAAACGCAGAATGCTGTTCGCGCTGGTGCAGAGGGCTTGAATGCCCCCCCCCCCCCCACCGAGAGTAGCCGGCATTGGAGCGGCTACGCGTGCTCCAGCTGGAGCCGTGCCTTGAGCAGCCCCCCTTCGAACATTGGCACAGCCGCAGAGCAGCCGTCACGTGCCGCCTTGCGGCATCTCTTTTTTTTCCCCGGTCTTGTAAAGGAGAAAGAGGGAGAGTGCGGAGGGAGGGAGGGAGACTTGGAACTCATCCACAAGTAAAACGGAACTCGGGGCAAAGCAAAGCTGGAAAATCACTGCCTCCGAAGCAAAAGTGACGTTGACGACGCAGCGAGGGGTGCGTGCCAACAAATAAATAAATAAACGGCTGCAACTCGAGTGGAACTTTTATTCGTACAATCTTGATCTTGCTATTCAAAGTAGGTGGGGGGGATACTGGTACGGAAGGAGCGGTGGCGAAGTGGTTAGAGCACTGTGCTATGAACCCAGCATACCCTGAGTTCGATATCAAACCCTGGTGAACGACGTGAGTCACGAGTGATATCTTAGAACCGGTCCTACCCCCCCCCCCATCTCTCTCCATCCCCGCTCCAACCCTCGCACCTCCGTTAATCACAAATATGCACTGAACAGGGTGGTGAAGAACGGTCAAATAACAAGCCCCAGGACCGACACGATGTAAGCGTAGTGTAATAGTGCCGGCTGTTGGATGGCAGCGGCAGCTGTGGTGGACAGACAGTGCACACGCCGGTGAGCGTGAGCACGGTGTGTGTTGGCAGAGCGGAGGAACTAGGGCAAGGGTCACGGAGGACGCCTTCTGGAAGCCCCTGGAACCTGCTAGCGGGTTCGAGAAGGGAGGCGCGTTTGGGGCGGAGCCAGGCAGCGCTGGGAACATGAAAGGAGCTGAGAGTGGGAGCTCGAGGCTGCCGGTTCTGGGAGTGGACTCGTCTCGTCGTCGCTGTCGTCTCGTCGACGTCGTCGCTAAACGTCTCCGCTAGATATTGTGCTACGTAGGATAGTTGTTGGCTATCTCAAGCAGCGCCGTCAGTGTTAGACGGCTAGTGCTGTGTACAGGCTAGGCTGAGCTCCTGCGGAGAGTGTGCGGACGAGACCGTGAAAGTTGTTTATAAAAGAAGAGCCTCCGAGAAACTCTGTCTCTGAATCGTTGACACTACAACTGGTGTCAGCAGTGGCTTGTGAAATTCAATAGACATTAGGGTACAGCAGCAATGTCGAAGTTATCAAGGATGAGAAACCCACTAATAGTGTCATCAGAGGACGAAGACGATGAGACAGGACCTCGGTTACAAACCCCGTGGGCGCGGGAGCGGCAGCTGCGGATCAGCGCAGGAGGGGCACTGATTCTCCGGAGTCGCGAACAGGGGATGGATGGTGCGAGGTGGTTAACCACCTCGACCTGCTCCTCGTGACCGTCGGCCGGTTGGTCGCGCAACTCTCCGCGTCCAAGCTTCCGTCCAGGGGACGGCGAGTGGGCCGCCGGAGCTGCCGCTTGCAGCGGTGGTTCCTGCGGCAGAGACCACGCGGTTTCCGGCCGCCATTTCGCTCACAGAGGGCATGGCGTGGCTGGTGGGCGCCATTGGGAGTGGGATGCGGGACAAAGAGAAGGAGACGCCACATCCGGTGGCACTGCAAGAAGCCGCGCGCCGACCACGGAGGCTGCCTCTTGTTCCGGAGTTCGTGGCGGCAGGAGGCGAGTGAGAAAGAGAGGAGGATGAGAGAAAGAGGAAAGGAAAGAGAGAGGGTGAGAGAGAGAGAGAGAGGAAAGGAGAGATAGGGAGTGAGAGAAGGAGGAGGGTGCATTAAGTTTGTGAGGCAGCTGACCAGAATTGGGCAAAACGTATCCCACTTTTCACCCATGGTGAGTGAAAGAGAGAGCAAAGGAGAGGGAGATCACTAAAGAGGAAGGGAGGTAAGGAGAGAGGAAGTGAGAGAGGTAAGAAGATAGAGATGGAGATAGATCTAGGCGGCGCAGGGAAGGTGGAGTGGGGGAGAGGAGAGAAGGGAGGGAGGGGTGGGGGTAAAGGTGGGGTGAGGGCGGACAAAGGGTGGTGGGGAGAAGGAAGGTGGGGGCTTCTGAAGGTAGGGAGGAAGGCCGTAAATCTGCCTCACACGTTCATGGCAATGTGAATAATGAGTGCACGCCGATGCATGCTGCGAATGTCGAAATTCCACCAGTTGGCTCTGCAGGGCTGTAAAGGGGACGGTGAGCGAGCGGCGGTGCCTCCACAGCCCGTGTGGTGCAGGAAGCCGCGTCGCCTGGATTTTGTTTGTCGCAAGTTCTCGAGGAGATGAACATCGCCTAAAGGAGTTTATGCATTGTAGTGTAATAGTGCCGTCTATTGTTGAGCAACGGCAACTGCGGTGGAAGATCAGTACACAAGCCGGTGAGCATATACACGGCTGTGTATCGGCAGGGCGGAGGAACTGGGGCAAGGGTCATGGAAGACCCCGTCTGCAGGAAGTGGGGGTTCAGAATCATAATCTGTATTCATGCTGGAGGAATGAAGCTATGTTTCACAGATGTCCAGTCGAAAGGTTACAACAACAAACAATACAAAAACACGATATGAGTGCAAAGTATAGGAGCATTAAACAAATCACTTAAACATGTAAAATAAAAGTTACAAGTAAACAATGTTTCATCTTACCAGCTAAGGGTCACTGACCTCTTCGCGTCTTTTTCAGAAGCGACCTGTCCACCAATGATAGCTCAACGAAGTGGCTTATCACGTGGAAACTTACAGCAGCCAAAATAATCTCAATCATGTAAAAAAAACGCGTGTTTACAAATGTGGAGGGGAAAACCCGGTGAGGGCAGTGTAGAAATCAGGGCAAACATTTCGGAAGTGAGCAAGTTGGTGGTCACACGCTCTGAGCGCAATCCCATGGGACAACCCTCTCCCTCTGTTACACACTTGCTCACTCACCCTGTCAACCACCCTCTCCCTCTGTTACCCACTCGCTCACTCACTGACCCTGTCAACCACCCTCTCCCTCTGTTACCCACTCGCTCATTCACCCATTCAACCACCCTTTCCCTCTCTTACCCACTCGCTCGCTCACTCTCTCAACCACCCTCTCAACCACCCTGTCAACCGCACTTTCACTCACTCGCTCACTCACCCTCTGACTCATTCACATATCTTCTCACCCGCTCACTCACCATTTCACTTGATTTCTCACCTTCTGACTCATTCATATACCTACTTACCCGCTCACTCACTCACTTACTGGTTCAGCATTTCACTCTCAAACTCTCACTCACCTGCACACGACTCACCCACTCACACTCTCGGTCCATCTCACTTTCACCCACTCACCCTCTCACGTAGCCTCTTACTCAGTCGCTCAGCACTCACCCTCCCTCTCGCTCACTTACTCACTCTGCCCCCCTCTCACTCACTCGCTCAATCTCGCATTCTTTCACTCTCTGTCTAAGTGGCCACCAATTAATTCCTGACTCAATCTGTGCGGAGCATTTTGTATCATACGCTGGTAGGCCAAGTGGGGGTAATCCTGGTTCTCCAATTTCCCACTACACGGATCAAAAGTTAATTGCCGATGGAATTGGCCAAACATCTCGACTTAGCAGGACCCTCCTGAAAAGAGTCTTGAGACTCAATTTGGGTTTCGTTTTAAAGCTTTCGTGACTGCAGGGATTCATCTACTTGGTTCTTTCGGTAAAGTCACGTAGAAGGGAAATAATAAAATAATAAAAATAAAACATAATAAAATACAATTCTCACGACGTTTCATCGCAAGCAGCAGTCCTCGTCCTCGGCTGCTTGCGTTGTGGCCGGAACGTCGTGAGAATTGAATCTTATTATGTTTTATTTTTATTATTTTATTATTTCCCTTCTACGTAACTTTACCGAAAGAACCAAGAAGATTCAATTTGGGCGTTTCTGGATAAATAAAATAAAAGCCCCATCATATTCCTTGCACGATATCTCCACTCTCCTCTTGTCTCGCTCTCCAAACATCTTTATCCTACTCCATCATCAGGTACGATAAATCCACTGCTGGATAAAGGTCTCCCCAAAGCTCTCTACACAGGGGGGGGTTTCATCTGGAAAATTCCAGGATGAGATCCCCTCTTTAAGGGCCCCTCCTTCCTGTCACGTGGGGCCTCTCATTGCAGAAAAAATACTCGAATACATTAAAGAGAAACAAGCTACAGATGGGGTTGTGGGGGGAGGGTAATTTGACAATACATCACCACGATGTTCCGTGTGACCTGCGTACCTGTGCGTACCTGCGTGTACCTGCTCATTCAGAAGAGGAGTTGGAGGCGCTGCTGCTGAGACTGGAGCGTGCCACTAAGAGGTGGGGCCTTACCATCAGCCCCACCAAAACCAAGCACCTGCCTGGGTATTTTGTACCATCAGACACTCCACCCCCACAACTCCCAATTGGTGATGGGGCAGTTGTGGAGAGAGTGGAGAGTTTCCCATACCTGGGCAGTGTGCTTATGACCGGCTCCAGTCTATCAGCAGAGGTCTCACTCCGAATCAGTCGAGCGGCAATATCTTTTCATCGGTTGCGTAACGCTGTGTGGAAGCTACCTGGTCTGTCGCTCCGCACGAAGCTTCAGGTCTTCTCGGCCACGGTCATTCCCTCCCTTCTCTACGCTTGCGAGACGTGGACCCCCCTGGTGGAGCATCTTCGCCGGTTGGAAACATTTAGGCTGGCCTGCCTACGATCCATCCTGGGTTTAACCAGGCTGGATTGTGTGAGGAGCTCACAAATCCTTGAAAGATCTGGGCAAAGTCCCATCAGTGAGCTCCTCCGGCAGGCAAGGCTGCGTTGGCTGGGTCATGTAGCCCGCATGCCCAGCCACCGCATGCCTAAACAGCTTTTGTTCGGCCGGATCGAGGGGGCTAGACGGGCGCGGCACGGGCTGGAGAAGAGATGGAGTGATGTGGTACAGGAGGACGTGGAGCTGAGTGGACTTGCCGATGACTGGTACCAGCGGTGTCAAGATCGGCCTCAGTGGAGGAGGCTCGTGAAGGACGCTACTGGGCAGTTGGAGGCAGTCGCCCTCCAACAACAACGGAGGGCGGAGGGAGCGACGCTCACAACAACGAGCGGAGCGCCGGGTGGCTAAAGCACAGCAAGTTGGCACAGTAGGGGGCACAGGTGGTGCATCAGCCAGTCATCTCGGTCATCTCGGTCAGTCGACCAGTGGCACCTGGGTCTGCCCCGTGACCTCCTGCCAGTGGGCTTTCGACACTTCACGTGGCCTCAAGGTGCACTTGGCCTGGCACAAGCATCGTGGTGACGTCACCGCCACTTAGTGGCGAATGGCGGTTGTTGTTGTTGTTGTACCTGTGTGTTCGGGCGTGGTGCTGGCCACCCACCACCTCGTGCGCCGTGCCGGCTTTCATAGGTGCTACTCGCGACCAGCACTTGCCCCAACTGTCTGTCACAGGTTATACGGGGGAGCTTTGTTTTTGTATCTTATTCTGCGTGCATCTATGTGTGTGGGGGGGGGGCGGTAGTGTAGTGGTTAGCACACTCCACCACAAATCCAGTCACAAATATCTAAACAGCGTCCAGGGCCTTCCCCTAGGTAGACTCAGCTTTAAACGAGTGCCTGGTGCGCTGTTTAAGCGTCAGCATTGAGGGAGCGGAAGGTGGGGAGACAAAGGCGTCCGGGCGTAGCGCTGTCCAAATTCCATCTTGGAACAGTGCGAGATTATAAGCGAGGAGAGCGATGTGTGTTGACTTGCCCCACTCTTACACACCCACCCCTCCCCTCTCTCCCCCCCTGCCTCTCTCTCTCCCCCCCCCCCTTCTCTTCTCTCTCTTGCCTCTCAACCGCACGCTCATATTTCGCACACTCACGCCCCCCTCTCCCCCCCCCCTGCTCTCTGCGGGAGAACGGATGATTGCGTGAGCTCGCGTGAGAAACAGAGGGAGAGATGCTGATGGTGATGGTGAGAGGGTTGTGTAATTTGTCAAGCTCAAACCCCCGGCCGCGGTTTAGACTTCTGATGTGAAAACTCAACAAAAAAACACACACAAACAATAGCTTTACCATGACCACCACCATCATCATCATCAGTCCGCCAAGATCAATACACTGCTTCGTGTAGGCCTCTCGCCACGAGCCGTTGCGATTGTGCGATCGTCTAACCATCGATCATCGGCACCTACTGCTGGCTTTGACAGTCATCTTCGATGACACTGGGCGTGACCCATCAACCCGCATCAGAAGCAAACATCGACGGGCCGAGCTTTATTTGTTTGCACTTTCGTCTCCACGAGTTGCGCAATTAAAAGGACATGTGCCACAAGAGTCCCATCGTGGGGCATTTGGTAAAGAGATATTGAGGAGACACGCACCGAGATGCACGGAGACTCCCAGAGTTACTTAGAGATCCATCGACATGCGTTGATACTCGTCGAGATACAGAGAAACACATGAAAGTAACTCCACAGTGCTACTGTGCCCATGCAACCCAAAACTACGGAGGAGGATGAACAGCAAAAACCACACAAACTCTCTCTCTCTCTCATGAAGACCTCTCATGGCCAGCAGAGCTCAACATTGCCATTGAGCTCGTGAGACGTATTGCTGCTGCTGCTGCCATCACGCGCGAGAATCGACAAGAATCCACCCCAGCGGCTGCACGCGAGTTGATGTGTATCGCTCCGTCTCCTCCCACGCTCTCTCGACTGCTACTCCGTTATTATTCCAACTGTTGACCGACTTTTTTTATGATAGCCCAATGAGGTGGCTTATAGAATCAAAATACTCTAAAAACGCGTGATGTTGATTCTAAATGTGGAGGGGAAATCCGGAGAAAAAACCACGCGACCACGGAGAGAGAGAGACACCGCAAACTCCAAATATGCAGCAAGCGTCAGGGTCGAACTACTGACCTCGTGTATACCAGGCGAGGTAGTTAACATCTCCTAGCCACCGTGATGATGATGAGAGAGAGAGAGACACGCAAACTGCAAATATACAGCAGGCGTCAGGGTCGGGGTCGAACTACCGACCTCGTGTATACCAGGCGAGGTAGTTAACATCTCCTAGCCACCGTGATGACGATGAGAGAGAGAGACACGCAAACTGTAAATATACAGCAGGCGTCAGGGTCAAGATCGAACTACCGACTTCGTGTATACCAGGCGAGGTAGTTAACATCTCCTCGCCACCGTGATGCCCCTTCACCATCGCCCATCATCACCATCATCGTCATCGTCCCTTCCAGCCGTGACTTTTGTGAACAGTTGACCTGCATGGGTGTGTACTCTGGTGTGGTTTACGGAACTGTTCACCCGCGCAGTGCTTGGGCAACGGTTGGCGTTACGCCGGGCTACGAAACCGGCAACCCGAGTTCGATTCCCGCTCACGGCCAGCACCAGTGACGGTTATCTGAATCGGTCCTGGGCCTCCCCCCCTAGGTCGACTCAGCCTCAAATAAGTACCTGGCGCCATTCCAGATTTTGTAGGCCCCGAGGCTACAGGTTCAGTGAGCCCCCCCCCCCCCCCCAGTAATATTTTCAAAAGTTAAATAAAAATAAAATGTCTTTTTTTTACAAGGCTAACAAAAAATAAAATTCAGCATTCACAAATGAAATCACTTTTCACTTCATCTCTGGAGGCTCCTGCAGCTGGCGGAGGCCCCTGGGTTGCAGCCCCTAAAGCCCCCGTACCTTGATCCGACCCTGGTCGCGATGGGTAAACATCGCCACTGACGGGAGGGCGTGGTGCTGGCCACCCATCACCTCGTGTGCCGTGCCGACCTTTGTAGGTGCTCGTTCACCGCTCTTCAAAACATTCTTGAACAACACCGCCTCTCCATTAAACTCGGGCTTGTCCGCTCTTCAGGTCGGGTCAAACCCTCTCAACAGAAGTTAGAGTCACAACGCTCACCCCGGTACTTATCTGACGCTGCTGCTGCTGCGTTCTGCAGCGGAGAAAAAATCAACACACTCCACACCTTTTTTTTCAAATTTTCTTGCGGTGGATTTCACACCTGATGACGATTGCTTGTGTTGCAGTCGAAACGTCGTGAGAATTTTATTGTTTTATATTTTTATTATTTTATTATTTCCCTTCTACGTGACTTTACCGAAAGAACCAAGAATATATATATACACTCCAGACATTTCATAAACAAGACCGTGTGGCGTTGAAGGGAAGCGTCTAACAATAGACGTTTCTGGCAAAGGCCCTTCCTCGTAGCAAATGAAAGTGCACAAAAAGTGCAATGGAGAAGGGTCATTGGCCGACACAACGCGTGTTAGAATAAATTAACTATTATTCCGTTCCATGCGAATTCATTTGAGTTGTATCTCATCGTTGCGTGGGCTTTCATTGCTCTAGTTTATCACCATAATGACTCACGGAGATAAAGAGATAAATATAGGGCACTCATGTCCGTACTGGTTCAGCAAAGAAACGACAAACAACAAGACACAAAACACAACAATGGTGCGGCGGCAGAGAGTGGGAGAGGGGACGGGATATCGAAAGTGAGCGAGAGATTTCGACAGAGAGATGGTGGGATGGGAAAACAGAGCGGTGTAGGGAGTTAGGGATAGATAGGGAGAGGGAGGAAGAGAGGGGAAGAGAGCGAGGAAGGGTAAGAGACATTGGAGAGGTAAGGAGAGATAGGGAGTGAGAGAGGAGGGAGAGTGGGGAGAGAGAGAGAGAGAGAGTGTGTCACGTAAAAATCTTTCTTTTAAAAGCAAAGCATTGAAAAAAAACAAAAAAAACGAAATGATGAACGAAGCAAAGTGCCGACTACACCGAGCATCTTCTTGTTTCCTCTGATCGTAAAAAAAGAGAGAGGGAGGCTGAGAGAGAGAGAGGAAAGGAGAGATAGGGAGTGAGAGACTTGACTTTTAAACAACTTTTATTGAAGCCAGCAGCAAAAGCACTGGAGGCGATTTCAATATGAAATACAGTCACCAGCAAACAAATGAAAATGAATGCTACAAATCCACGCGCTGTGGAGCTAAAAGCACCGCGCACAACACGAAAGAAAAGTCGCGTGGTTGTGGTGGTCATCGCGCACGCCACGGTGACGAGCGAGCGCTTCAGAAGGTGAACACGAGGGTGCCGTCCACGCTGGTACAGAGAGGGGCTTGTCCGGCTCCCCAGCGTTCGAAGAAGACGTGCACATCACCAAAGTGTGTGTGGTATGCGTGCTCCAGCCGGAGCCGCGCCTTAAGCAGGCCCCTGAACACTGGAAGCACAGAGCAGCCGTTAGTGTCACCTTCCAGCATATTTTTTCTCGTTCTGTACATGTTAGCCAGGTAAGGCACCACCCCATATACGAAGCTGCTGTTGTAGAAGGGTACCCCCAGTTTCCTGAAGATGTCCCCCAAAAGGCGGAACATTGGTTTGAGCCGCTGGCAGTGTTAGTACTGGTGGGGCAGATCCTCCCTGGCACCGCAGGAACTGCACAAGTCTGTTACCCCTGGCGAGATTCGTCTGAGCCACGCGGCCGATGGCAACGTGCAGTGTGCCAACCTCCACTGGAGGTCACCGCAGCGTTTGGCTACGGGAGACTTTTTTCATTCAGACGCTGTCTTTCCGACAGACCTGTTCTTCACCTGAGGACGGCTGCTTGCGTTGTGGCCGAAACGTCGTGAGAATTATTTTATTTTATTATGTTTAATTTTTATTATTTTATTATTTCCCCTCTACGTGACTTTACCGAAAGAACCAAGAAAATACGGGAGACTTGTACATTTGTTTCCAATGAGGTAGAAGGAGAGTTGTGGAGTGAGAGAAGGAGGAGGGTGCATTAAGTTCGTGAGGCAGCTGACCAGAATTGGGCAAAACGTATCCCACATTTCACCCAGGGTGAGTGAAAGAAAGAGCAAAGGATTGGAAGATATCTAAAGAGGAAGGGAGGTATGCCTCGTCACAGAGACGATCTCTCTCTGTGTGCCGATGTGTGTTCTCTCTCTATGTATCTTTGTGATATCTGTCTGCTTATATGTCTGTACTATAGTTTTCTGGTTAGATTTTTGTTGCTATTTCTTTTATACCTGATGATGATTGCCTGTGTTGCAATTGAAACGTCGTAGTATGCTATTATTTTATTTATTAAATTCATCTTTATACGTGACTTTACCGAAAGAACCAAAGAGTAAGGTGAGAGAGGGAGCGAGGAAGGTGGAGGGGAGGGGAGAGGGATGGGGAGGGGAGCATTCCTCTGCGTCTCCGTTACAATCGCCGCGGGCGCGGAGGGCTGGGCCCGTCTTCCACGTGCGTCACGCCGGTGTGCGCGGGGGTGGGGGGGGGTGCTCAGGTGCGAGCCCCGGCCGCTTCGCTCACGCATTCTGCCCTCCTTTGTTTTCATTTTTTTTTTTGCAGAATCCAGTCTCGGGTGAGTTGAAGCGGAAGGGAGTCGAGGGCACAGACGCGCGCACTGTTCCACCGCACAAACACATCCACACTGGGGGGGGTGGGTGGGGAGTGGTGGTGGGGAGGGGTCAGGAATGTGAGGTGAAGGGAGGAAGGGAGGCACATCCACTACCTGGATTTATTCACATTAAAAGTTGGTAAAGGCGCCGCACCTGCAAAAGCTGGCTCACGTCACTGCTGGCGGAATGAGCAATTCTCCATCGGGAGCTCTGCAGAACAACTTGAGATGGTGGTACATTGGGACTTGGGTCTACTCTTCCACGCTGGCCAAACCTCTTGGAAGATAATGGCCGAATACAGAGGCAGTCATCGTAGTATGCAGCGCGGCGTTCTAACCACTGCACCACCACTCCACCCAATGTATGCATATGCCAGTTTCTGTCATAAACCACCGTCAATCCACTGCTGGATGAAAGCCTTTCCCACGCCGTGGTGTCGTAGTCTTGAGGGTTTGCTGGTGCTTACTTTACCACGCACGTAGCAACGTGTCCCACTGCCACTCAGCGACCATTCTCACCACTCACCCCTAAACCAATGGAACCCTGGGTCCCAAGCCCCTCTGTCTCAACTAAACTATTAAACAATTTAGATTTTATTTGACCAGATAAGGCCCAATGAGCTACATGGCTCTTTTTCAGAAGCGACCTCGCTGTCACAAATGATCGCTCTACGAAGTGGCATATGGCCTGGACATTTATAGAAGCCAAAATACTTTAAAAGCGTGGTGATCTTCTTGGTTCTTTCGGTAAAGTCACGTAGAAGGGATATAATAAAATAATAAAAATAAAACATAAGAAAATAATTCTCACGACGTTTCGGCCACAACGCAAGCAGCCGTCCTCAGGTGAAGAATAGGTCTGTCGGACGCTGTCTTTCCGACAGACGGCAGCTTGCGTTGTGGCCGAAACGTCGTGAGAATTATTTTATAATGTTTTATTTTTATAATTTCATTATTTCCCTTCTACGTGACTTTACCGAAAGAACCAAGACGATGAATCCCTGCAGTCACGAAAGCTTTAAATCGAAATTTAAGCGTGGTGATGTTGATTGTAAAATGTGGAGGGGAAAAAAACGGAGGACCCGGAGAAAAATCCACGCGACCACTGTGAGAGAGAGGCACCACAAACTCCAAATATACAGCAGCAGGCGTCAAGGTTGGAATCGAACCCACGACCAACCCCCTGTATACAAGGCGAGGTAGTTAACATCTTGCCACTGAGGTCCCTCCTGTCAACTAAACAGCGACTGCCTCCCTATCCCCGGCTACTCAGCGAGCAAAGCTGGCGAGGCACCCAACGTCACGTTTCGTGACCCGATGTGAGTAGAAAACAGAACGGAGGCGCCCAACAGGAAATACCCGGGCGTGGCCTTAGCCGGGAACTTGACTGTTACAAGACGCATAATGGCATCAGAAAGGTCAAAGCTCGGAGCAGGTTGGCATTAAAATGTAGCGGGCACGGCGTGAAGAGACGATACCAGCTGTGACCCCGTCCATCACCGCAGGCGCTAATTGTAATAATTTGTATAATTTTGATTTCACGGCTAAATCCCGTGGAGAACCCACACCGGAAGTGGGGCATCAATCAGGAACGGTTCTGATACCACTGGCCACTGATGCTAACCGTGACCTGAAATCGAACTCAGGTACATTACTACGTGGAAAATACAAAGGCAAACCACCCACCCATCCGCCAAACTTGAAAGTAACCCCTCCAATGATCTTTTTCATTTGGATGGGTGGGGGGTGTTACAGACGGAGAGTTCAACTCCTGGTCAATTATTTGACTCACTCCCTTCCCTCCCCACCACGATCATCATCATCATCGCAATCATTCCTCCGGGGTGTGTAAACTGAAGGACCGCTATGTGGGGAATTCTGCACGCCACTTGGATTTGAAACGGCTCGCCCACCACCCCCACCCAGCCACCGCATCGGGAGCTTAGGAGGCGCGGCTGCTACCTCGGGGTCGGTGTGGCAACTGCAGGAAGGATGTTTGAGGGTGCGTGTCGGTCGGGGTGACACATCGCACGGGAGTCACGAAGACACGCAGCACACTTTGCCATTCCACTGCTGGATGAAGACATACCGCACCCCCCCCCTCGCCCCACAAACGACATGTCACCTACGGCAACCACTGCCGCAACAACAACAACAACATCATTGCCAACAAGTTAAATTGACAATGCAATTCATGATCGCCGTCGCACACATATTCCCCCGACCTGCACCGCTCTAAATGACAATATCTGCTATGAAGAAGGGACATTTCCCGCAACGCCGCCTATGATTAGCTTTATTTTCTTTTTAGAACAACACGGTGTTGTTATAACAATTATGTCGAGTTTGTTGTGTGAGCTTCCCTTGCGCACACCACTGTCAACGCAGCGGGAGCAGCATTACTAAATAATGTGTTTACAGGACAATGCATTTGCAATTGTCATTTTCAGAATTTTGGCAAATCCACCTCTGGATGAATCCCTCTGCACGCCAGTGTCAGTCGTGCGGATTGATTGGCCGTACTTCACCAGGCTGGACATCGTAGGAGGGAGGGGGGGGTCGAACTCAGGTAGCCGGTTTCGTAACGCATTGCTCTGACATCGAGAACAAAACATATATAATCGAATTGTGGTGACGAATGGTCTGGGAGAGTGGGGGGGGGAGGGAATTGTTGAATTGTTGAATCGTGGTGTGGTTTTTCATGCCAATTAATTGACTTACGGCTCATGTGCGTGGTTCTGAATATTTCACCTGCCCAGGTAGCCCAGTAGCGGTTTGGTACTGGGCAGGGCGGCCGCGTGACAATGCCCCTCCGTCTCGCGTGAGTCTTGGCCCTGGCATTTCCTATCCTCTTAAGTGGTTAGTGCGCCCGACTCACGCAGAGTAAGAGTTCAAGCACCGGTCACGGGAAGACTACTGAGCCCATCATCATGAGCAGCAGCAGCAGGAGGAGCAACCAGCAATCAGCAGGCATGATCTCTCCGCTGCTGGATGGATAGTATTTCTCTAGGAAGGTATCACCGAGCCTCCCGCTACACTGCGATCTTGTACAATTACGTTGTTAAAACAAATGAGAGTTTTTGCTTCTAGTGGGAGGAAGCCGTAGCTATCATCACTTATCACCCATTGTTTATCCACTGCTGGATGAAGGCCTGCACCCCCCCCCCCTCCCCCCACCGCTCCGCGGAGTGACCAGCACGCACAAGAGGTCCGGCTAACACTCAGCATGCACGAGCTGGTGCCGAAAAGCAATCCCTGCTTTTTGGCGTTTCGTTTTGTTGTCCTTCCCCCGCACCTGCAACTAGCACGGTTGGCTACGTACGGTGCGAAAGAAGTTCAACGTCCGTACATTGTACGTACATCTCGCAGGATGGGCGTTCTCTCCTTTGGCTGCACGCTCAATCGTTATCATCATTCCTTCTCGACAGAGACGTGCCCAGTCCATCCCCAACTATTAGTTAGACCAGGGGTCGGGAACCTTTTTGACTGGGAGAGCCATAAAAGCCAAATATTTCTAAATATATTTCATTGAGAGCCATATAGTATTTTTTAACGTATAATAAGTTAAATATGTCTTACTTTTAATGCGACTTCTGGTGCTGCATGGTTTTGCTGATGGCCTTGTAGTCTGGCTCATACGACGTGGTGAGGTTGAGCTTCATGCAGGCGTGACCCGTGAAATTTATCTTCTAAACTAATTTCTGTTTACTTTAAAATGACACGGTATTATTCAGCAAATATCACAAGTATTTAAAAATCAGTTCCAAACTGATTTTTTTTTTCCAACTCAAAATTGTATGGGAGCCATATGCCGTCACTGGAAGAGCCATATATGGCTCGCGAGCCATAGGTTCCCGACCGCTGAGTTAGGCACTCGAATGGCTGAGCAGAGGCAGAGCCTGGAGAGAGCTTGGAATTGGTGATCAACTTTCGTAGGAGACATGCGCACATAGGTATCGTGAAGGGGGCGGCCACGGTGGCTAGGAGATGTTAACTACCTCGCCTGGTATACAGGAGGTCGTGGGTTCGATCCCGACCCTGACGCCTGGTGTTAATTTGAAACGTGCATGTTCTCTTTCTCTCTCTCCCTGTGGTCGCGTGGATTTTTCTCCGGGTCCTCCGGTTTTTCCCTCCACATTTAGAAACATGTATTTGCAAGTATTTGGCTGCTATAAATGTCCACACGATAAGCCGTGTTCGTTGAGCTATCATTTGTGGTCAGGTCTGAAAAGAGCTCTACAGTGGGCCTTACCTGGTAAAATAAAATAACAAAAATATCGAGTCATCGAGCGCAGTGCAGCAGGGATTATCGGATCCGGTCCTAGGATTCCCCACTTGACCAACCCAGCACTGAACAACGTCGTGAAGTGTGGGCAAATATCCGGGTGAAGGGGGAAGAAGAGGCCTTCATCCAGCAATGGATCGGCAAAAAAAATTACGGACGTGAAAAGAACACGGTGTCTCGAACCTGCGGCCACATTCCGCAATGCGTCACGTGCATCGTCGGTGACGACGTGCGGCTTCGCTTTTGTTTGAATGGCAGCAGTGGCTGTTCTGTGGAATCGACTCGCCCCTGCCGCAGGAATGTGGAATTGACAACGAACTCAACACATTCGTCGATAACACTGCCTTAACCCACGTGTCCGACAGGCAACGTACCGGATGAGCGGTTTTGAAAGAAAAAAAACATAAAAACTGTTCGACTTTTGTCGAAAAACGTTCATGGTTGATGGCCAAACAGTATACGGATGAGTCCTAATACGGGTGAAGCGAACGTGTAGAGGGCACACACAACTGCTGTGCTGCCACGCTGCAGCATAGGAGAGGGCAGTACAGCAAGTGGGTCGAGTGGCAGATTTGTTGCCAGATAGGCGCCACGGTGTATATGGGCAAACCAAAAAAATGTGTTGACTCGATTCAACTTGTGACCTCTCTCCCTGCTGCACCGCGGCGCTTTGAATGTCAGTCTCCAACTCACTCGTGATGTGTTCTCCGGGATTCCTGTGCCGCAAGAAGTCAAACTCCCGAAGTGATTTAAGGAGCCTCGCTGGCGCTTTCCGAGATGAATCAAAATGCATTGCTGGTGTGAATGCGATCAGCAAGGTCGACTACGTACGGTTCAAAAGAAGTTATAAACAAAGACAAAGATCCCCCGTATAGCCTGGCTTGGACAGACTGTTGCGGCAAGTGCTGTGAGCGACGACCACGGCACACGAGGTGGTGGGTGGCCAACACCACACCTGGTCCCCAGTGGCGATGTTTACACACCTTACTAGATATTCATTTGAGGCTGAGTCGACCTAGGGGAGGCCCACAACCGGGTCCCAGGCCTCAACCTAGTGTTTGCCGTTGAGCGGGAATCGAACTCGGAACGCCGGGTTCATAGCACAGCGGGCTAACCGCTACACTACCGCTCCCCCAATATACACACACACGCACACACACACGCACACATACACGCACACACACGTACACACACGCACACACACACGCGCACACACACGCACACATACACACACACATACACGCACACACACGCACACACACACGCACACACACACGCACACACAACAAAGATCCCCCATATAGCCTTAACAGACTGTAGGGGCAAGTGCTGTTAGTGAGCACCTATGAAGGCCGGAAGGGTACACGAGGGGGTGGGTGGCCAGCACCACGCCCGACCGCCTTTGTCTCCCTGGTGACGATGTTTACACACCACACCAGGTACTCATTTGAGGCTGAGTCGACCACGCACACACATGCACACACACACGCACACATACACGCACACACACACGCACACACACGCACACACACACACACGCACACATACACGCACACACACACGCACACGCACACACACACACGCACACACACACGCACACACACGCACACACACACACGCGCACACACACACGCACACACACATACATACACACGCAGTACAATGCTCGGCGGTGTTGAACCCCTTCTGCGCGTCTTGCCCGCGGGGTGCCCGCGCGTTGCTTGGTTCGGCATGATGTCCGACGTTTCGCTCCACATGCCGCGGGAGATTGTTACGCAATAAGAAAAATAAATCGCTCGTATTCTGAGATAGGAAGAAGGCCCATTGCCCGAAACATCTACCAATATATTTTTTATGGCCACAATTACTGACGAATATGAAGCTTTTTCAACAACTTTATATTGAAATTTTACTCGTGTGCGTTTGTGTGTGTGGTGCCTGCCGCCTCGTGTTTGCCGTCAGTATTGTCACGAAGTCCGGTCTATGGGACCGGTCCCTTCGTATTGGCGCCGTCATCTCTCAAAGTCATTTCATTTCATTTATTTCAGTTTCATTTATTTGGTATAGCCCAGTGAGCCATTCGGCTCTTGAATCGGGTGCAACCGCAACAAATAAAAAAACAAATACATGAACAAGAAAACATCTTAAAGTGACTATGCGCAAACAGAAAAATCCAGGAAAAAACTGCAAAATCTTCCAGAAAAAGCACCGTACACCAACGCTGTGTGCAAAAATCCCAGTGTGATGCAAGTCAAACAACAACAACCACAAGACAACTTAGATTAAAGCTATCAGTTTAACTCCGTACTACAACAAACACACATGGCCAAACCATAAAACTTTTCGAAATCACCAAAATAAAGCCATAAAAGCAATGTAACAGTGATCATTGGAACTGTGACCGAAATTTCACAATAAACGTCATAAACAACATGTACTACTAAACCCTGCAGCCATAGCTGGCTGCATGAGTCACTCCACAACAGCAGGAGCATCAGTAGGAGTATCAACATTTGTCAATGCACTTTTAAAGATCAGCACACCACCACCACCGCCCCCTGCTGGCAAGCTATTCCTGGTCTCTTGTTCCACAAACATCAACTTGAACCGTGATTGGATAGAGTGGCCACGTTGGCGAGATGTTAACAACCTCGCCGTGTATACGAGGAGTTCGTGGGTTCGATCCCGACCCTGACGCCTGCTGTTACATTAGGAGTTTGCGTGTCTCTCTCCCAGTGGTCGCGTGGTTTTTTTTAATTCTTTATATTAAGTTCGCTTGCTTGCTTAGGACCGTGCAAATCTTTCGGTCGTTTTTAACCCACTTCCCGTGATCAAATCGAGTTGACATTTCGCACACAGACTCGTTGTGCGTGACAATTAATGTTCGTGAAAATTTTTTTCCAAAATTCTACACTTTTTAGGACAAAAATATTATATTTAATTACCAATTGCTTAATGGTGCAATGCAATCATCTGACCCATAGGTGGCAGCCATCTCAAGCCAGAGGACGAGAGGACTCTAGCCGCCACGCATATAAAGGATTTATAGTGAAAAACTTTGTTTTTACGGGTTATACTTGTTTCCCCTCCACATTTAGAATCAACATCACGCGTTCCGAGCATTCGGCTGCTATACATTTCCACGTGATGAAAAGCCACTCCGTTGAGCTATCATTTGTGTTAGCCAGATCGCTTCTGTAATAAATAAAGAAACGCGCTACGTAGCTCAGTGGGCCTTCCTTACCTGGTCAGAGTCACAGGACGCATCCTCTTTAACCGAACGGGATCCAAGCTTTCGTGCTGTGACGATTTCTACCTGAAGACGGAAGCTTGTGTTGTCTCCGAAACGTCGTGATTTTAATTTTATTTTTATTTTACTTTTATTAATTTAAATTTTTTACCTACGTGACTTTACCGAAAACCCCTAAGAATATGAATCATTGCAGTCACGAAAGCTTCAAATCTAGAACCACAAGTTCACATTCGGGTGGTCAAGACCAGAGAAAGCCGCGTCCAGGAGTTAGCTGAGTCGTGGTATCATCATCGCCGTGATGTCTCCATGGTATTTGTGATATCGGGGGCATTGCGTCGTTACACGTTGCACGGTGTCCGCTCCGGATGACCACAGTCGCACCACTACGACTGGAGAGTTTTTTTTAAATCCTTTATATTAAGTTCGCTTGCTTGCTTGCTTGCGTGCTTGCTTGCTTACGACCGTGCAAATCTTTCGGTCGTTTTTTAACCCACTTCCCGTGATCCAATAGAGCTGACATTTTCCACACAGACTCATTGTGCGAGACAATTAATGTTCGTGAAAAAAAATTCCCAAAATTTTACACTTTTTAGGAAATAAAAATTTATTTTACATATATTCAAATAGAACTCATTCATGGCTTTGGCTGAACGTCACAGTGTAAGAGTCCAGAGCGTAACCCCTCCACAGGCCGTGGCGGAGTAGCGCAGTTGGTAGCGCTCTCGCTTCCCATGCTAAAGGTCGCGGGATCGATCCCCGCGTCCTCCACAGGCGAATATATTTTTAAATCCTTTATATTAAGTTCGCTGCCACGCATATAAAGGATTTATAGTGAAAAACTTTTTTTTTACGGGTTATACTTATTTTATATTCCATTTGCGCATCATCGGCGTATCCGCGTCTACTCTGCCATGGTTTGTGCAAGTGGATGCGATATATTAGGGTGGAGCACGAGCTTCGGAAAAATGAACGGGAGAGGGAAGAAAGAAGGGACATCGTGGGGAAATAAAGAGGCTGCGTGCAGAACGAGAGAAAGAGAGCGAGAGAGTGAGCGAGAGAGCGAGCGAGAGAGCGAGCGAGAGAGCGAGCGAGAGGCGAGCGAGGAGAGCGAGAGAGCGAGCGAAGAGCGAGCGAGAGCGCGAGAGAGCGCGAGAGCGAGCGAGAGAGCGAGCAGAGAGCGAGCGAGAGCGAGCGAGAGAGCGAGCGAGAGAGCGAGCCGAGCGAGAGAGCGAGCGAGCGAGAGAGCGAGCGAGCGAGAGAGCGAGCGAGCGAGAGAGCGAGCGAGCGAGAGAGCGAGCGAGCGAGAGAGCGAGCGAGCGAGAGAGCGAGCGAGCGAGAGAGCGAGCGAGCGAGAGAGCGAGCGAGCGAGAGAGCGAGCGAGCGAGAGAGCGAGCGAGCGAGAGAGCGAGCGAGCGAGAGAGCGAGCGAGCGAGAGAGCGACGAGCGAGAGCGAGCGAGCGAGAGAGCGAGCGAGCGAGAGAGCGAGCGAGCGAGAGAGCGAGCGAGCGAGAGAGCGAGCGAGCGAGAGAGCGAGCGAGCGAGAGAGCGAGCGAGCGAGAGAGCGAGCGAGCGAGAGAGCGAGGGAGCGAGAGAGCGAGCGAGCGAGAGAGCGAGCGGCGAGAGAGCGAGCGAGCGAGAGAGCGAGCGAGCGAGAGAGCGAGCGAGCGAGCGAGCGAGCGAGAGAGCGAGCGAGCGAGAGAGCGAGCGAGCGAGAGAGCGAGCGAGCGAGAGAGCGAGCGAGCGAGAGAGCGAGCGAGCGAGAGAGCGAGCGAGCGAGAGAGCGAGCGAGCGAGAGAGCGAGCGAGCGAGAGAGCGAGCGAGCGAGAGAGCGAGCGAGCGAGAGAGCGAGCGAGCGAGAGAGCGAGCGAGCGAGAGAGCGAGCGAGCGAGAGAGCGAGCGAGCGAGAGAGCGAGCGAGCGAGAGAGCGAGCGAGCGAGAGAGCGAGCGAGCGAGAGAGCGAGCGAGCGAGAGAGCGAGCGAGCGAGAGAGCGAGCGAGCGAGAGAGCGAGCGAGCGAGAGAGCGAGCGAGCGAGAGAGCGAGCGAGCGAGAGAGCGAGCGAGCGAGAGAGCGAGCGAGCGAGAGAGCGAGCGAGCGAGAGAGCGAGCGAGCGAGAGAGCGAGCGAGCGAGAGAGCGAGCGAGCGAGAGAGCGAGCGAGCGAGAGAGCGAGCGAGCGAGAGAGCGAGCGAGCGAGAGAGCGAGCGAGCGAGAGAGCGAGCGAGCGAGAGAGCGAGCGAGCGAGAGAGCGAGCGAGCGAGAGAGCGAGCGAGCGAGAGAGCGAGCGAGCGAGAGAGCGAGCGAGCGAGAGAGCGAGCGAGCGAGAGAGCGAGCGAGCGAGAGAGCGAGCGAGCGAGAGAGCGAGCGAGCGAGAGAGCGAGCGAGCGAGAGAGCGAGCGAGCGAGAGAGCGAGCGAGCGAGAGAGCGAGCGAGCGAGAGAGCGAGCGAGCGAGAGAGCGAGCGAGCGAGAGAGCGAGCGAGCGAGAGAGCGAGCGAGCGAGAGAGCGAGCGAGCGAGAGAGCGAGCGAGCGAGAGAGCGAGCGAGCGAGAGAGCGAGCGAGCGAGAGAGCTAGCGGCGAGAGAGCGAGCGAGCGAGAGAGCGAGCGAGCGAGAGAGCGAGCGAGCGAGAGAGCGAGCGAGCGAGAGAGCGAGCGAGCGAGAGACGCGCGAGCGAGCGAGCGCGAGCGAGAGAGCGAGCGAGCGAGAGGCGAGCGAGCGAGAGGCGAGCGAGCGAGAGAGCGAGCGAGCGAGAGAGCGAGCGAGCGAGAGAGCGAGCGAGCGAGAGAGCGAGCGAGCGAGAGAGCGAGCGAGCGAGAGAGCGAGCGAGCGAGAGAGCGAGCGAGCGAGAGAGCGAGCGAGCGAGAGAGCGAGCGAGCGAGAGAGCGAGCGAGAGAGCGAGCGAGAGAGCGAGCGAGAGAGCGAGCGAGAGGTGGGGGTTTTACATAAAGCTAAGTTTAAAAATGTAAAAAAAAAAAATACGAAATCATGAACGAAGCAAAGTGGCGAATAAACCGAGCATCTTCTTGTTTCCACTGATCGTAAAAAAAAGAGGCAAAGGTAGAAGAAAGGAACGGAGGAAGAGGATGCAAAGGGGTTTGGGAGGGATGAGCAGAGTGAGGAAGCAGCGGGGGAGAGGGGAGGAGTTCGGAGATGGGGGGTTGGTCACTCAAAAGTCACGTGGTTTACGGGAGGCTTGAGCTGATTTAGAGAGAGACATTTGAGCACCCACGAGCGTAACGCCTTCAAGCGGAGGCTGTAGAACTTTTTCAAACCGTCTTCGCGAGTCGCACAAATCTCTACGTGACCCACCAACCCCTTGCCTCCGAATTGCTGCATTCACAGTCACAGGCGTTCGCCGCCACCGCTACCGCCACGCTCCGGATAAACTGGGTCTCGTATAGGAACGTGCCACTGCACGAGCCCGCCACTGGCACCGCTGTTAAATAACCACCCCGCTGGGGCTTTGGTGGCCGTCGTTCTCGGGCAGTTTGATCCGGAATGAATGGAAAGTGAAATTGGCTGCGCAGTGCCAAAATTGCACTTTTGTAAAAAAAATTAATTAAAACGGCAGCGACCGCGGGCGCTGTTAATGAGTAGCGGGTTAATTGCGGGAGGCGGGTTAATGGAGAAGCGAAGAGAGGAAACGCAAACATGAAATAGGGCCGTTTACGCTGTTATTTTTAACCAACGAATTAAAAAAAAAGCCTTATCAGAGTCACCGTGCGTGTACGCGCGCGTGTGAGTGTGTGTTTATTTTACTTGCCTCTTTATGTTCCTTGCTGCCCAGGAAAGTTAGTTTATGAGCGTGTTTCCAAATTACCCGGCTATTTGACCGAGGTACTGTTCAGTCCCATGCAATGCCTTTAGGGAAAATCGTATATTGACTTCACTATTTTTTTTATTTTACCAGGTAAGGCCCACACTGAGCTAGATAGCGCTCTTTTTCAGAAGCGACAAATGATAGCTCAACGAAGTGGCTCATCGAGTGTAAATGTTTAGCAGCCAAATAGTCTAAACGCGTGATGTTGATTCTAAATGTGGAGGGAAAAAACCGGGAGAACCCGGAGAAAAATCCACGCGACCATGGGGGGTGAGAGAGACGCGCAAACTCCAAATATACAGCAGCAGGCGTCAGGGTCGGGATCGAACCCACAACCTCCTCCATACCAGGCGAGGTAGTTAACATCTCCTCGCCACCGTGATGATGATGAGAGAGAGACACGCAAACTTCAAATATACAGCAGCAGGCGTTAGGGTCGGGATCGAACCCACAACCTCCTCCACACCAGGCGAGGTAGTTAACATCTCTTAGCCACCGTGATGATGATGAGAGAGAGAGACACGCAAACTCCAAATATACAGCAGGCGTCGGGGTCGGGATCGAACCCACGACCGCCAAGCGAGGTAGTTAACCTCTCGCCACCTTATATATGTCAGAATAATATAATAACGAATATCATACAGAGCTAAGATGTGTTTATCGGGTTGTATCACATGTATAACCGTTTATATATATATATATCTGGTCACACAGACAAATAGAAAGATCCCCCGTATAGCCTAAACAGACTGCTGGGGCAAGTGCCCCGAGCAAGTACCACACAAAAATAAAGATCCCCCGTGTAGCATCAACAGACTGTTGGGGCAAGTGCTGTTAGCGAGCACCTATGAAGCCCAGAACGGCACACAAGCGGGTGGGTGGCCGGCACCATGTCCAGCCGCCTTTGTCTCCCTAGTGGCGATGTTTTAAGCGCCGCACCAGCTACTCATTTGAGGCTGAGTCGACCTATGGGAGGCCCAGGACCGGTGCAGATAATCGTCACTGATGTTGACCGTGAGCGGGAATCGAACTCGGGCCGCCAGGTTCGTAGCGCAGCGCACTAACAGCTACACTACACCCCCACACACCCCCCCACACACACACCCCCCCAACACACACACACACACCCCCACACCCCCCCACACACTCCCCCACACACCCCCCACACATCCCCCCACACCCCCCCCACACACCCCCCCCCACACCCCCCCCCCCCACACACTCCCCCACACACCCCCCCACACCCCCCCACACACTCCCCCACACACCCCCCCCCACACACCCCCCCACACACCCACCCCACCCACCCCCCCACACACCCCCACACACCCCCCTCAAACACCCCCCCCACACCCCCCCACACACCCCCACCCCACACCCCCCCCCCACACCCCCCCCCACCCCCCACACATCTCCCCCACACCCCACCCCACACCCCCCCCCCACACCCCCCCACACACCCCCCCCCCACACACCCCCCCCCCCACACACACTCCCCCCCACCCACACCCCACACACACACCACGTGTACACACCCCTGCCGGATCACAAGACGCACCCACCGAAACGAGGTTTTTGTTTTAATTAAAAACATATCCGGGAGGTGTAAAGTTCGACTTGCGGAGGATGAAGCCGATTTATGGACAGCTCCTTCTACTCACAACGTCTTTGAGTGTCCCGTGCGTGTGGACTCGGACCCGGAGGACGGTGACGACGATTCGACTGATTGATGCGTGCGCCTCGACCCTTTTGAGCTTCACGACACACGGATGATCCAATCGCGACTCATAATAGCAATGATCATCCCAGTGTTTTTATTCGTAAATTGTCTGTACGTACTGGGTTTAACGTGACCGGCCGCTAGAGGCCGCTATATCCACGATAGCACTGGTCAACACACTTTTTCTGGCATAAGGTATTCCAACGATTCGAAAGTAATTTTGGGGTGCCGATTCCAAATCTGGCATCAGTTTTTGTCTATCACATCAGGTTTTTGAGATATCAAATATTGCATTTTCAATAAAAACTGCAGAAGAAAAATATTAAATAAATGTGGATATCTACATTAAATGATATTATAAACACACTATCCTAAAAATACAGCACCATATTTTAACACTAAAGCAGTCACTGACTCGCAACAACTTGCAATCATAAGTGACAGAGTTAATTTCGGGTAAAATCAATGAAAATGGGGTATGCCGATAGCATAAAATAAGATGTGATAGAGCAAATCTGAGATCAGATTTGAAATCAGCACCCTGAAATTAGTCTTAAACAGCTGCAAAAGTCCAGGCCAGAAAAAATGTTTTTGTTTTTTTTGACCAGTGTTATTTTATCGAGCGAAGATCAATAATCCTCGAGGCGAAGTTGTGTCCAATTGGACACAAATTCCAGCCCCACGCGGGCCACCACGTTTCCACGCTGCACGCGTCCGATGATTGTTAAACACGTGCTACGTGACGCACAAAATCAATTAACGCTGTCTGGCGTTTATAAGCGCCGTTTCAAATGACGAAATAGAAATCTCGTTGTGCGCGTGTGTGTACACGTGTTCCACATGTGTGTGTACACGTGATCCACGCGTGTGTGTGTGCGTGCGTGTTTGTGTGTTTTCACGTGATTTGCGTGTTTTCACGTGATTTGCCAATGTGTGACGCACATTTTTGCTACGAATCACATTGTATTGGCCGTGAAAGCATGCGTGCTAAATTGTGCTATGATCGGTCTAAATATAATCTGCCCGAGCAGACTTGAGCAACAGGGAGTCTATAATTTAACGCCGATTAAGGTTTGTGCAATATTCTCCATTTGTCACGTGACGCCGCTGTTGCTCTGACTTCAGTTTGGGCCATAGCTGTGCTTGTATTTTTTTTCTCTCATTCGTTTTGTCTTTTTGTCACCAGAGTCAGAATCTTTACTTCATCCTGGAGAAATCCTACGAGCTACGAAGCAGATGTCCAGTAGGGGGGCGGCGGCTCATGAAAGTTACATGGGTGGATCCTCAGGTTATCCTTGCAACTGACGTTGATTTAGTCGTGGTCTCTTGAGTTTGCATCCGGTTAAGCTTACATGTCTTTTTTGAAAAAACTCGCATTTTATTCGCTGTCAGACGCACGCATCTGATCGCGCGTGTGTAACCCAAAAGCATATTCCTGCGGAGGGAGCTGGTAGGAACGTTGGGTTGCTCGGTCAATGGCCAGGGTCAACGGCGGCGTGGTGTATTCCGCAAATATGGCCGACTGTGAGGGCGGGCACAAGCCGGCGTGAGTAGGTGAAACGTTGAGTTTTATAAGGGCACCACGGGGTGACCAGCCCCTCCCCACCCAGCCGCACCCCTCCCACCCCCCACCCAGCCCCTCCCCACCCTCCCCACCCAGCCCCTCCCCACCCTCCCCTACCCACCCAGCCCACCCTCCCCACCCAGCCCCTCCCCACCCTCCCCTCCCCACCCAGCCCCTCCCTCCCCACCCATCCCCTCCCTGCACGACGGACGGACACAAGAATCCCCTGTGGGCTGGTGTAACCAGGAGGTTCCTACCAGTAAAATGTTTCATAATTGTGTCTCCAGCTTCTCACTATGAACATATTGTATGGGGATCCTTCGTGCCGATGAGATGCCGTGTGGCGAAAGCGGTCCCGAGCGCTGCTGGAATGATGGTTACATCACGTGGTTACAGTAAATCTAGCTGTGACGGTCCCACCTGATGACGGAGACGTGTGTTGCCTCCGAAACGTCGTGATTTATAATTTTTATTTCTATTATTATTTCTATTATTTTTATTTTATTATTTATTTTTTACCTACGTGACTTTACCGAAAAAACCTAAGAGTATGGAATGAATCAACCCGCAGAAGGCCGTGGGGCCGATGGGATGTGTCAAAACGAATACTTTTTTTTTTATTGGACAGATACGCTGTGTTATCTCGACATTGTCGGCTTGCCTCTTTTGTTATTCATATTTCTTTTTACAAATAATTTATACCAATTAGAAAAGGACAAACTACACCGATTATTTCGCGTTATGCGTGTTTTTTTATGATTGTACGACGAACTATTACATCCGGCAGTTCACAAGCGTCGTTGATGCAAGCGAAGCCCTGATTCTGCCGATGAGACCCTTGACTGTGGAAACCGGCCCATGGTGTTGCTTATGAGTCAATGCTGCGGTGATGACTTAATCCCAGAAGGCCGTGTGGCTGATGAGTTGTGGATAGATCGATGTAGCTATACAAAGATGTATTGTACGGTGTTCCTTATCGATAAATGTTGCATATATGTGTGTGGGGAGAGGTAGTGTAGTGTTTACGATTATTTGAATCGGTCCAGGGACTCAGTCTCAAATGAGTACCTGGTGCGGTGTGTAAACATCGCCACTGGGGAGACAAAGGCGGCCGGGCGTGGTGCTGGCCACCCACCCCCTCGTGTGCCGTGCCGGCCTTCATAGGTGCTCGCTAACAGCACTTGCCCCTACAGTCTGCTGAGGCTATACGGGGGAATCGATGTATTTTGGAGTGGTGGCGCAGTGGTTAGCGCACTGTGGTATAAACACATTGACTCCTGTTTGATTCCTGGCCATGGCCAACATCATATGGGCGAGGAGGAGGCCAAATAATACAAACGGGGTGGTTTAAAAACGAGACAAAACACAGCTTTTTGAAAATCATAAAGTTGATTAATCACGACTCATTTACATTCGTAGCAGCTGAGCAAAAATAAAACACAATATATTCATAATCACACAATCTATTCACAATCTATTCTTAATCGATTGTATCGTAATCGATTCCCGGGCGCGAGTCGTAAAGCGTGTTATTGTGGAGCACAGGAATCGATTGCAATCCGACTGATCGATTAATCGTTACATCCGTCAAGTCACCTGGGATCAGTCACGCGCAACAAACCTTAACTGTACATATTCTTAGGTTTTTTCGGTAAAGTCACGTAGGTAAAAAATAAAAGTTAAATAAAAATAAAATAAAAATCACGACGTTTCGGAGGCAACACAACCGACGGTTCCACCTGAAGACGGAAGCTTGTGTTGCCTCCGAAACGTCGTGATTTTTATTTTTTATTTTTTTATTTTACTTTTATTAATTTTAATTTTTTTTTACCTACGTGACTTTACCGAAAAAACCTAAGAATATGAATCCTTGCAGTCACGAAAGCTTCAAATCTAGACTTAATTGTACACACGAGCCTCACGCGTACGTCATTTCCTGTTAGCTTAATTGATGATTATGGGTGTAACGATGCATCGATGTATCACTATCGATTTTTAAACTCACGATATATGGCTTGTCCACGGGTTTGATGCGCGTAAGAACCGATCATTATTTTCGATTCGTAATTGGTGTTGCGTTCACGTGACCTCCCCACGACTCACTTGAGGCCGCTATATTTGCAACGTGCATTGAATAGCGAGGTAGCCGATTGAATCGTTACACCCATGATTCATGACGATGATGATTATGGTATAAACACATAAACTTGGCACTGCCATAGGAACGTGGAATGTCCACTACCAACGAAGATGAGCGGATAGAGACTTCGACTTTTTTTCTTTATACACTCCGACGCGGTATTTACACGCGATTTCACTTACGTGGTCATATCTACAAGAGCACAAAAACAACACGGGATACACAATGGCAAAATAAATTAAACGGGACGTTATAAATACAGTGCGGTGAACCTGGACACCCGAGTTCAATTCACTGCCACGGCTAACATCAGTGGCAAATCATATCTGAACCCCCCCACAACTGCCTTCACCAAGCTGCACTGGACCAGCGTGGTGAAGTATGGTCAGGAAACTCCCATACCACGATCGACGTGGACTTCATCCAGCAGTAGATTGACAAAGGGTCCGTGTGAATCATTTATACATGTGTAGAATATATACAGCATATAAATACGGTCGTGACCACAGCTTTTAGTCTTTGGTGCTTAAGACCAGCAACGCAAACGCTTTTCAGATGGCCTTGATCTTTAACGTGGCAATCAACGACCGCCACGATTTAGTGACCTCCCCCCCCAGTAGCATCTGTGGGGGCCCTCTTAGTGGCCAGCATGGAGACGCGACCCTTGTTGAGTTCTTCAGAAGGTGACGACGACGATGACGACGGTGATGACGACGACAACGACGTCTATGATGACCATGGTGGCGACGATGACGACGTCTATGACGACCATGGTGACGACGATGACGACGGCGATGACGACGTCTATGACGACCATGGTGACGACGATGACGACGTATATGACGACCATGGTGACGACTATGACGATGATGACGACGACGACGACGTCTATGACGACCATGGTGACGACTATGACGACGACGATGACGACGACGACGACGCCTCGTATTCGCCAGGCGCTTCAGAGGAACACTTCCCTTGTCTCAGCCTCGATCCTCCTCTTCCTCTTGCACCTGCACGAGACAACGACACCCGCCACACGCCACCTTGTTAGTGAAGGGTGACCCGGGTGTTGTTGTCCATTGGTCAATCCACTGCTGGATGAACGCCCCTCCCCACGCACCGCGCCCCCCGACCGCCCTCGTCACGGTGCTGCGATCACGACAGTCTGGCTTGGCACGTGCAGCGCACGAAACGCATCACGAACGCGAGTCGCCATGCAGGGTTCCCTCGCTGTGCTGTGCGGTGGTGGTGGCGGTGGTGGTGGTGGCGGTGGTGGTGGTGGTCGTGGTGGTGGTGGTGGCGGTGGTGTTGGTGGTGGTCGTGGTGGTGGTAGCTGTGGTGGTGGTGGTGGCAGTGGCAGTGGTGGTGGTGGTGGCGGTGGTCGTGGTGGATGCGTTCCAAAAGCGAAGAGAGCGCGCAAAGCGAGAATGCACGAGGGGACGGCTACCTGCCGAGTAGCGCACAAAGTACATACACAGTACACACAGGACACACTACATACACAGTGCATACACAGTGCATACACACAGTACACATAGTACACACACAGTGCATACACGCAGTACACATTACATACACAGTGCATACACTGAGTGCATACACAGTACAAACAAAGTACACACAGTACATACACAGTACATACACAGTACACACAAAGTACACACACACAGTACACACACACAATACACACACAGTACATACACACAGTACACACACAGTATACACACAGTACATACATACAGTACACACACAGTACACATACACACAGTACACACACAGTACACACACAGTACATACACACAGTACACACACAGTACACACACAGTACATACACACAGTACACACACAGTACACACAATGCTCTCCCACATGTAAAGTGAATACAACCCGCGCGGCAGAGCGAATGTGTTGGGGGTAGAGTCACGTCAAGCCGCACACGCAGCCCGAAACCGCACAAACCGAACCCGCGTCGGACTCGGTGGAACGTGGCACGTTTATGTCAGCGGTGGTGTGGGGGGGGACACTGCACACAGCATCCACAATCATCCACGCTGGTGGGAGCTCCGTGGCTTCTAATTCTAAATGTGAAGCTTTCGTGACTGCAAGGATTCATATTCTTAGGTTTTTTCGGTAAAGTCACGTAGGTGAAAAATTGTAATTAATAAAAGTAAAATAAAAATAAAATAAAAATCACGACGTTTCGGAGGCAACACAAGCTTCCGTCTTCAGGTGGAACCGTCACAGCACGATAGCTGTATCAAGTGAGAGACATTCCAAGAAAACAGTCCTTGTATATATTGATACAGCTATCGTGCTGTGACGGTTCCACCTGAAGACGGAAGCTTGTGTTGCCTCCGAAACGTCGTGATTTTTATTTTATTTTTATTTTACTTTTATTAATTTTAATTTTTCACCTACGTGACTTTACCGAAAAAACCTAAGAATATCCGTGGCTTCTGTTTGAATTTGCCATCAGCTGTTTGGAGGCGTTTGCTCTGGTTCGTCCTGAGGTCCACAAGACTGATGTGCGTGGCGATGATCCACCCATCTTCTTGGTTCTTTCGGTAAAGTCACGTAGAATGGAAATAATAAAATAATAAAAATAAAACATAATAAAATAATAATACAAATAAAACATAATACAATAATATACTTTTTTTATTATGCTTTATTTTTTTTATTTTTTTATTTCCATTCTACGTGACTTTACCGAAAGAACCAAGAAGATGAATCCCTGCAGTCACGAAAGCTTTAAATCGAAATTATGATCCACCCACTCAACGGCACGTGCGATCGCGAGACACGAAGCGCTCTGGCCACCCAATTTGTGTTAGCCAGTGAGAGATACCTGGTTAGATTTTTTTTAAAACGTAATTGAGTTTATTTGCCTTTCTTATACTTTGTACTGTTTGTTGTTGTTGTAGCGTGCTGACCCTGTGCCCGGACTGGTCGTCTGTGAAAAAAGAGCTTCATAACTCATCGGATTCCTCCTCCTGTGTGAATGCTCATTCTGATTCTGGCTCAGACCCGTTCGTCAGTGGTTCACATGTGCGCGTGTACGACAGCTCAAATGTCAATACACTGCTGGGTGGCCTTTCGGGGGGGCAGGTAGGGGGGGGTTAATTGACCATACTTCACCACCGTTGATCGGTGCAGATTGGCGAATGGGGAAAACCGGGAGGCGATGTCAGCCGTAGTCAGGAATCGAACTCGGGTTGTTCCGGTTCATCAGTGCAGTGCCCAATGATGTGGTCGATGTAACGTGGCTAGCGGCAATATCCACGCAGCGCCAGTTCAGGCCAGCCATCCTTGCCACACTTAAAGCGCAGTTAGGGCCCTAGAATCATTAAAGGTTTCCGCCCGACTCACGCTAATTAACTTTTACGACTTTCCGGTTACATGCTTCGTATTTTTTTTTATTATTGCTGATGTTGTTGCTACTGTTGAATGTTTTGCCGGTCAATTATATTTCATGTCATCGTGGTGTTTCCTCTGTGGCACTCGGTTGAGATGCGTGCAGGAGAGGGATGGGTTTGCACGTTGGGAATCGCATTGAGCGGAGGGAGAGACGGAGAGGGAGAGAGAGATGAACACGCGTGGTATTTGGGAGACACGCGCAGCTTCACGACTTCATTCAAACTCATCTTCTTGGTTCTTTCGGTAAAGTCACGTAGAAGGGAAGTAATAAAATAATAAAAGTAAAACATAATAAAATTATTCTCACGACGTTTCGGCCACAACGCAAGCAGCCGTCCTCAGGTGAAAACCAGGTCCGTCGAGGCGGCTGAGTCTGAATGACTCGAAAGAACCAAGAAGATGAATCCCTGCAGTCACGAAAGCTTTAAATCAAAATTCATTCAAACTCTGCAGGGGACAGTAAGCGGGGCTTTGGCAAGACGCCGTTACGGCTGCAAGGGGTGATGATGACGACGACGACGACGATGATGATGATGACGGGCGATGGTTAAGAATGATAGTGGAGTGGCAGCAGGAACGAGGGAGGGAGGTGAGGGAGAGAGATCCGTGTGATATCTTGGATTTTGAAAGGAGGGAGGGATTCAGCCAACAGTGGATTGTTTGATCGCTGATGCTGGTGATGACGATGGCGATGATGATGATGATTACCTTTTGCTGTCCAATTCAAAGTGTTTATTTATTTGGTTTTTTTGTCTCGCCGTTTGCAAAACTCGCTACGTTGGAATTCACCGCCCGCCCGCCCGCCCGCCCGCCCCCACCACCACTCGCCCCGGGTTAGACTCTCACAAGCCACTCGATCCGGCTCAATCTCGGCGCAGCCAGTTCGCGTCAGTTCTGTTTGTTGGGTCTGCAAAGTGGAGGGGAGGGTGGCCGGGGTCAGGAGGCCAACCCGAACCCTCAAACCTCGTCCGGGGGCGCGACGCGTGGCTCGACAAAAAAACGAGACTCCAGAGACACTCAAGGAGGGGTGTTTTGATTTTCTCTCTGAGTTATCGGCTGAGCCGTGCGTGGTAAAGAGTGATGATGATGATGATAAGAAGGCGCATCTACTTGTCAGCTGTCTCCGGGAGGACCATACTTCACCACGCCGGTCAGTGCGGGTAAGATATGTTTCAAAAGAACACTCAACAAATCGTTTTGATTTGCATGCCGACGACAAAATCACGAAAATCACGAGAAACAAAAACACCTGTACCCCAATCGCTACGCAACACACGGGGGCAGCTCACTGGCAACTCGTGCCACGGCCTGCGTGCATTGCGGGGTTGTGAGTATCGACGAGCTGGGTTCGTGCCGCAGACTTCTGTCCTTGGCGAAAGCCTCGACACCCTTCGCCGTCACAGTTTTTTTGGTTTGGCCATGTTTGTTTGTTGTAGTACAGAGTTAGACTGATGGCCTTTATCTAAGTTGTCTTGTGGTTGTTGTTGTTGTTTGACTTGCATCCCACTGGCATTTTTGCACACAGCGTTGGTGTACGGTGCTTTTTCAGCAATATTTTTGCTGTCTTTTCTTGGATTTTCTGTTTGCACTCAGTCACATAGTCACTTTAAGATGTTTTTTGTTCATGTTTTCGTATTTTTGTTTGTTGCGGTTGCACCCGATTCAAGGGCCGAATGGCTCACAGGGCTATACCTGATAAATAAACTTGAAATAAATAATGAACTTGAGTTTAGCGCACGCGCCGCCGAATGAGCAAGCGCATCTGCGCGCTTACATCGTCGTCGTCGTCGTCAGCACGAGTTAGCCATGGTCGATCCACTGCTGGATGCATAGACACTTCCGCATGTGCCCGTCACCAACTCTCACGATGTTCACGAGTGCGGTTTCATCCGTAAACCAACTCCCCCCCCCCCCTTTCTCCACCCACATTTCCCTCCCTTTCTCCGTTCTAACAAACAAAGTAAACAAAAACTACCCCAGGTGGAATCCCTTAAGCCGCCTGCCGTGGCTTTAGGCTGCTCGCTCGCTCCGCTGCATCTGCGTGCCCGGAGCCGATGGCAATTTTGTGCGGACGTCGCGTGCGCGCGTACGTGTGTGCGTGTCTGTGTGTGTATGTAGGTGTGTGCGTGTCTGTGTGTGTGTATGTAGGTGTGTGTCTGTGTGTATGTGCGTGTGTGTCTATGTGTGTGTATGTAGGTGTGTGTCTGTGTGTGTGTATGTGTGTGTGTCTGCGTGTGAATGTGTGTGCGTGTGTGTGTGTGTGTGTATGTTTATGTGTGTGTATGTATGTAGGTGTGTGTATCTGCGTGTGTGTGTATGTGTGTGTATGTAGGTGTGTGTCTGCGTGTGTGTGTATGTGTGTGCGTGTCTGTGTGTGTGTATGTGAAGGTGTGTGTTTATGTGTGTGTATGTAGGTGTGTGTCTGCGTGTGTGTGTGGTCTATGTGTGTGTATGTAGGTGTGTGTCTGTGTGTGTATGTAGGTGTATGTCTCTGTGTGTGTGCGTGTGGCGTAGCGGTTAGCGCGCTGCGCTACGAACCCGGCGACCCGAGTTTGATTCTCGCTCCTCTTGCCTCAAATGAGTACCTAGTGCCGTGCGTAAACACCGCCACTGGGGAGACAAAGGCGACTGGGTGAGGTGCTGAACACCCACCCCCTCGTCTGCCGTGCCAGCCTGCATAGGAGCTCCCTACGGCACTTGCCCCATCAGTGTGCTAATGCTATGGGGGGGGGGCGGATCTTTGTCTTTGTTTGTGTGCGCGTGCACAACAACAATCGCTCACGCGCCCGGCACGCGATCACGAAACCCCTCGGTCTCACGCACAGCGCCGCCACTCCAAAGACAAATATCCCCCGTATAGCCTCTTTAAGACTGTTGGGGCAAGTGCTGCTGGCGCGAGACACCTATGAAGGCTGTAACGGCGCGCCACCTATGAGAGAGAGGGCTGCTGTGGCCCATACCACACCCGCCCGACCGCCTTTGTCTCCTCCCCAATGCTGACGTCTTTACGCACACCGCAACAGGTGCTCATTTAAACGCCGAGACAACCTCGGGGGTAGGCGGGGGGGTAGCAGGGCCGAGAACCAATTCAAATATTCGCCACTTGTTACTGGGCGGTCGTGAGCGGGAATGGAACTCGGGGGCTGGCTGGGTTCGTAATGCAGTTGCGCTCACCGCTGCGCCACCGCTCCACCCAGCGTACACGCACAATGGGCACGCGAGAGGCGAAGCGAGCGGCCTCTCTGATCCTCTCCGCTTTCGGGGTCACCGCGACAGCTCCATTGTTGCGTGGAAGCAATGTCTCATTCTCTAGTCGTGAGTGGGCTGTGGGTGGGTGGGGGTGGCGGGATTCCCCTCCCCCCCCCCCTAGCGCTCCCACTCACCATTCAGCGCCACCGTCAGCACGACTCACCGCCCACTAAGCACCACCGCTCACCACCTAGGGCGATGACAAATACCATTTCATGGGCAGCCACCAGCGGGCAACCCACCACGACTCACCACCTTCACCATCCACCAGCAACCGCGTTTGACGCATGATGGGTTACGTTAGAGATGGACACGTGAACTGCCCCTGCCAATTGAAGAAGTTGACCACAAATTTCGACCGCGGCGCAGAAATTCATACCCGGCCCAGCAGTAGAAGGGGGGCTGCTGAATTCGCAAGCGAATGGACGAATCTGTGGTGGACGAATCTGGGGTGGACGATTCTGGGGTGGACGAGTTTGGGGTGGGCGAGCCTGGGGTGGACGAGTTTGTCACGGCGTGGCTTTGGCAGGGGGGAGGGAGACCGGCGGAGCGAGTTGGTGGACTCACCAGTGGTAGGCCACGAAGAGGACGACTAACGCGATGCCGCCCAGGAAGAGCGACGCGGCCGCTGCCGCCGCTGCCCCCTCTGAGCTCGACCTCTTCCTCCTCTCCAGGGCGAACAGCTCGCAGCGGTGACCCGCAAACTCAGCCGAGCACCTACCCCAGGGAGGGGGTGGTGGGGTGGTGGGGGAGGGGGTGGATGGAGGGAAACAACGAGGAGCATGCGTTGAACGCGGGCCGCGTTGCCGCCACCACCACTGAAACTAAACCAAACTAAAAACACTAAACTGCTTTTTTTTATTCTACCAGGTAAGACCGACTGAGATGCGCAGCTCATTTTCAGAAGCGACCTGGCCACCAGATGACAGCCAGATGAAGTGGCTTATCGCGTGGAAATTAACAGCAGTAGGCCAATTGCTCTGAACGTGGAGGGAACAACCGCAGGACACGGAGACAAATCCACGCGACCACCACGAAAGAGAGACACCAATCAACCCCAAATATACAGCAGGCTTCAGGGTCGGGATTGAATCTACGACTTTCTGTACAACAGGCGAGGTAGTTGACATCTCCGAGCCACTGTGATGACGGTGAGAGAAAGGGAGACACGCAAACTCCAAATATACAGCAGGCGTAAGGGTCGGGATCGAACGCACGACTTCCTGTACACCAGGCGAGGTAGTTAACATCTCCTAGCTACCGTGGCACTGCACCCCAATCCTAACATTGGGGTTCAGTGTTTTCACTGCACCATGAATCCAATCGCCTGAATTCAATTATCGGTGATTGGATTCGTTCGGGGAAAGTGCCGTACACCTGGGGCTCGCAACCCGGGGCCAAGAGGGCACGGGTCCCGGGTTTTTCCACGGCTGCTCGAGGTCCGTGTCCTGCAACGGTCGAGCCGGCCCGGCTCTCTGTTCGGGTCACTGCCGTAAGGGTCACTGGCATGGTCGTGGGTGAGCGAGCTCGTGGTATCGCAGTCAACGTCCTCCACTCAAGTTTGAGCGTCGTGACCTGCGCACTAAAACGACGTTGGGCTTCGGGTAGACCCCCAGCCGAACCCAACATCTGCGCCGTTAAAAATATTTTTATAAATGAATAAACCAACAATTATTATTTTTTTAAGATCAATTCCCAAGCCTCGTTCGCCGCCGTACATCTGCGTTTGAGTTCGTGTCGTTGCGTTTTTTTTATTCATCCCTTACCCGTTACCCCAGTATCGGCCAACCATCCCACACATAGCCCAAGTGTCAGAGCAGGAATAGGCGCCCACCTTGAGGTGGCAAAGCAACAGTCCTCTCCATTCATTTACGCCGCTGATGAGAGGGAATTACTTGATAACCCAGTGCACCATGCAATGGGGCTTTGCCATGCAACGGCGCTTATAGGAATTGGCAACATTATTACGTATTTATCATTATTGTCATTCACCAAGTATCCATAATAGAAGGGGGTTTGTTTTGTGGCTAGGTCGCGTGAATAAATAAATGTGTCGTTCAACTCGTCACCACCCGACGCAGCCAATTAGTAAGGTTTGTCATGTAAACAGAACGTGATGTTACAGGTAACGAATTGGCACGTTCTGTTTACGTGGCAATTCTTACTAAGTGGCTGTGTCGGGTGGTGACGGGTTTAACGACACATTCATATATTTACGCGATCTAATGTAGCAAAAAAAACCTGTGTTATGGAAAGCCTCCTTACGTGTTAAACATTAACCAAGTAGTTCGTGTTTAATTCACTGTTATTAAGAAATTGGAACAACTGAATCGATGCCATCTTCGGTGGCACAGGCTGGGCTCACGGACTCAACGCTACAAAAATGTCCCCGCAACATTATCGGCTTCTGGGTTGCACAGTAGCAGATGCATCAGCAACATCGACCTCTCCCCCTCCTCCTCCTCCTGCGTAAACGTGGCAGGACCCTCCTGCCAACGAGTGAGTACCGAGACTCATCGAGGCTCTACTGTGTAAACGAGCTTAGAAATAAAATATAAAATCGATATTTTTTTTGTTGCAAACGGTGTGCCGGTAAAGCCAGGCCAGATTAAGGTGGGCATGGTCCCTCTGTCAGTCACTAGGAATGCGTATCACGCACACACACACACACCTGTGTTACACCTGTGTGTGTGTCATGCGGGGAGGGAATCCCACACCTGTTTTGCTCGTGACACTTAAATTGTCCCTGCCCTCGATTCTCCATTACGCAACGCCCATTCACTCACCGCTCTAATTGCGGCGACGCGAGCACGCATTGTGTGCTGCCGCACACAATGCGTGCTCGCACTCAAACGCGCTTGTGGCACCCCCCCCCCCCTTCACTTCACCCACTTCACCCCCCCACTTCACCCCCACCCCGTCCTTTGAGGTCCTCAAATTAGAGAAAGGTCAGGGTTAGGAGCTTAGTGGCAAGAGGCTAGGGATTAGTGGGTACAGGTTAGTGGCTAGAGACTAGTACCTACAGGTTAGTGGGTACAGGTTAGTGGCTAGGGGCTAGAGACTAGGGGCTAGTGGCTACAGGTTAGTGGCTAGGGGCTAGAGACTAGTGGCTACAGGTTAGTGGGTACAGGTTAGTGCCGAGGGGCTAGAGACTAGGGGCTGGTGGCTACAGGTTAGTGGCTAGTGGCGAGTAGCTAGAAGCTAGAGACTAGGAGCTACAGTTTAGTAGCTAGGAACTAGGGGCTAGTGGGTACAGATTAGTGGCTAGGCGCTAGATACTAGTGGTCACAGGTTAGTGGCTAGGGGCTAGAGGCTAGGAGCTGGTGGCTACAGGTTAGTGGTTAGTAGCTAAAGACTAGGGGCTGGTGGCTACAGGTTAGTGGCTAGTAGCTAGAGACTAGGGGTTAGTGGCTACAGGTTAGTGGTTAGTAGCTAAAGACTAGGGGCTGGTGGCTACAGGTTAGTGGCTAGTAGCTAGAGACTAGGGGTTAGTGGCTACAGGTTAGTGGCTACAGGTTAGTGGCTAGTAGCTAGAGACTAGGGGTTAGTGGCTACAGGTTAGTGGCTAGTGGTGAGTAGCTAGAAGCTAGAGACTAGGGGCTACAGTTTAGTAGTTAGTGGGCTAGTGGGTACAGGTTAGTGGGTAGGCACTAGAAACTAGTGGTTACAGGTTAGAGGCTAGTGGCTAGTACCTAGAGGTTAGTGGCTACAGGTTAGTCGCTAGGGGCTAGTGACTAGGGGCTACAGGTTAGTGGCTAGGGGCTAGAGACTAGGGGCTACAGGTTAGTGGCTAGTGGCTACAGGTTAGTGGCTACAGGTTAGTGGCTAGTACCTAGAGGTTAGTGGCTATAGGTTAGTGGCTAGTAGCTAGAGGCTAGGGGCTACAGGTTAGTGGCTAGGGGCTAGTCCAGGCGTCTTCATGCTGCGGCTCTTCAAGGACTGCTTCGTGGCGTTATGCATCAAGGTCCGCCGTCACATATTCACAAAGTGCATTGCAGCTCTTGAAAGAGTTATTATAATTTTTACCGAATTAATCAAAACAATTCCTCTTCTTGCTCCTTTTGTTCCCGACTCCTGGGCTACAGGCGAGGGGCCAGCGGTCGCAGTTAGTCCTTAGGGGACATCTTGAAGGCTAGGCGATAGAGCTACGGACTAGCGATAGTGAGTGGTAATGGTATGGTTCGAGCCATAGGTCATGGGTCAGCTTAGAATTAGTGGAGGCGCTATGGTTAGGGGTTAGGGCTAGGGTTAGCTAGCGGTAGAGTTAAAGCAAGAGGCATGGGCAGCGTGAGCATGAGGCCAGTGTCGGGGTGAAAGTCACGATTCAGGTTGGAGTCAGTGAAATAGGATCAGCGTTAGAGTCCCCGGGTAAGGATCAGGGCTGTGCGGATGATGTCAGTGTTAGGGTTGGAGTCCGGGTAAGGGCCAGGGTTGTGTGGAGGATGTCAGGGTTAGGGTTGGAGGCTGCGTGGTGCGGTCATCACCTGCAGTGTGGTTTATCTGTCTGGTGGAGGTAGTGGCAGGATCCCCCGTTGAGGCAGTAGTCGCGGTAGTGTGCGGGGCACGGCTGTGCGTGGAGCGCGGAGATGCGGGGGTG
Organism: Lethenteron reissneri; assembly: GCF_015708825.2. NCBI lineage: Eukaryota > Metazoa > Chordata > Hyperoartia > Petromyzontiformes > Petromyzontidae > Lethenteron > Lethenteron reissneri. The sequence goes on along the minus strand of NC_083825.1, from coordinate 4,366,465 downwards.
CTCCACCTCCACTGTGGGGAGACGAAGAGGAGTTCGTCATCATCAGCTGCAGCAGCAGCAACAGCATCATCATTCTCATCATCGTCGGCAGTAGCAGCAACAGCATCATCATTGTAATATATGCATCAGCAGCAGCATCGTTATTGTAACGCGTCATCATCATCACCATCAGCAGCATCGTTATACTATAGTCATGATGATGAAAGATGTGGGGCGATAGAGATAAGGGGTGAGGATGAGGAGAGAGACAGAAGATGAGAATGACGGCGACCTTGGGGAGGCCTCCACGCAGCAGTAGATTCATCATTACTGAAGACGATGGTGACGACGATGATGGTGACGACGTTGATGGTGACGACGTTGATGGTGACGACGTTGATGGTGACGACGTTGATGGTGACGACGATGATGGTGACGACGATGACAGATGTCGACTGATGGATGTAACGTTGAGAGCGGTGATACGGGGGAGCAGGCACAAGGAGAGCCTGGACCATTTACCTGGGTTCGACTCCCCTGCCCAGGCGCCCAACAGCAGCATGGAGAGAATAACGCAGATCCCTCCTGTGCAGATTCAACAAACACACAGGCAGCAACACCGCGAGATGTACAGATTAGTGGGATGTGGACAGTCGGACAGTGGTGCATATGATTATCGTTCATCCTTGTCACATCGTCATCATCATCAAATTATTTTAAGCAGCAAATAGAACAGACGCAAGATCGCATGGTTATAATGACAAGAATCTACGCTTATAGTGAAACTTACTTATTTGATAGCCTCAAAAAAATCAAAGCTCCTTACATCACAATCTCATCTCAAGCATTCCAATTCTTTGCTGCAATGGAACCAAGAGAGGGGACCCCCCCCCCCCCCCCCAGTGGCAGCTGTCCATGTGTGGCACAAAATGAACACAGAACCGGCCTGTAATGGGAGTAATTAATTATCATTGAACTATTGAACAAAAACAGTCGCTGCATCGATCGCTTTCCGGTGCGAAAATAATTCAACATACATACAGTATATTTGTAACTAAATCATCATCATTATAACCACTGATTTGCTTCAACTGTCAAATAAAATGGATTTGCTCGTCTGGTTAACACCATCTCCTTGGCATTATATTCACATTTCAAATGCACACACAGGAGGATCTTGCTACGTATGCATGTTGAACTTCTTTCGCACCCTACGTAGTCAACCGTGTAAATATAGTTATGTTTCATAGGCAACCTGGCCACAAATGATAGCGCAACGAAGTGTCTATTCACGTGGAAATGAATGGCAGCGAAATACTCTAAATTCGCGATGTTCATTCTAAATGTGGAAGGAAAAACCGGAGGTACCTGGAGAAAAATCCATTCGACCACGGTGAGAAAGAGAGACACGCAAACTCCAAATATACAGCAGCAGGCGTCAGGGTCGGGATCGTACCCACGACCTCCTGCATACCAGGCGAGGTAGTTAACATCTCCTAGCCACCGTGATGATGATGAGAGAGACACGCAAACTTCAAATATACAGCAGCAGGCGTCAGGGTCGGGATCGTACCCACGACCTCCTGCATACCAGGCGAGGTAGTTAACATCTCCTAGCCACCGTGATGATGATGAGAGAGACACGCAAACTTCAAATATACAGCAGCAGGCGTCAGGGTCGGGATCGTACCCACGACCTCCTGCATACCAGGCGAGGTAGTTAACATCTCCTAGCCACCGTGGTTGCTGCTGCGTTGGCAGGGGTGCACAATTCGAGCCGACAATAAGAACGACACCAACTTTCTCTCTCTCCACGCGTTCTTCTTCCAAAGGGCGTTTTTAACGAATGTTGTTGCAGGGCTACGATATGGGCACGAGTTGGCAGCGCAGAAACATCCACTGTCACCCAGCGTCTGTTCTCCCCTCCTCCACCACCAACGCACACTGAACCAACATGTTCATGCATGGTCAGACACAACACATAGAGACCCATCGACTCACAAAGAAACCCATAGACTCACAAAGAGGTCCATACTCTTACATAGAGGCCCATATAATGAGATACCCATAGGCTCATATAGCAGCCCATAACCTTACAAAGAAGCTCATATCATAGACTCACATAGAGACCCATAGACTTGCATAGTGGTCCATAGACTTAGATATCCATAGACTACTCACCTCGAGACCCATAGCCTCATACAGAGACCCATAGATTACATAGTGGCCCATAGACTTCGAGACCCATAGACTCACCTAGAAACCCATAGACTCACATAGAGGCGCATAGCCGGGCATAGAGACCCATCGACATACCCAGAGACCTATTAGACTCACAATGGGTAAAGGAGCAGCGCTGAATTTCCCTGCTCACACCACTCCTGGAAGAAGGAACTCCGCTCGAGGATAGCTCTAGAGAGGCTGCTTTAGGCCTACTCTTCCACGCTGGCCAGTAAGTTAACAATTTACTGCACCGCACGAGATCTGCCAAAGGACTGAATGTGGATAACTATTAATTATGTTCGACCGGCTTTCGTTTATTAAACTATTTTAGTTGAAACCAAACAATTTTTATTTTACCAGGTAAGGTCCATTGAGCAATACGGCTTTTTTCCAGAAGCGACCTGCCCATAAATGATAAGTCAACGAAGTAGCGTATTACGTGTAAATGTATAGCAGCCAAATACCCTAAACGCGCGATATTGCTTATAAATATGGAGGGCGAAACCCGGAGGACCCGGAGAAAAATCCACGCGACCACGGGGAGAAAGAGACACGCAAACTCCAAATATACAGGTGTCAGGGCCGGGATCGAACCCACGACCTCCTGCATACCGGGCGAGGTAGTTAACATCTCACCACCGTGGCATAAAATCACACAGCCTCGAACGGTTAAGCAAACATCATCCCGTGCCCAACTTCTCCATCGGAGATCGAGTTACATATAATTTGGACAGATAAACAAATCGCCCGGTCTCATCCACACTGCGACGAGCCAACAACGCGACCCATCACCCCCCACTCGCCCCCTCCCTGATTCTTCCCTCCCGCGGATCCACATTCATCAGCATCTTTATTTCGACTGGAGGAATCCGACGGGCTACGAAGACTTGCTTAATCAAAGCAACGCGCGTAGAACTCGCGATTGTTGATCGGGTTCACTACCTTGTGTGAGCCCGCTGGAGACTAATCCTTGACCCCAGTGCCTTCGATCTCCTGCCGCTGTCCATCACTGCCGCTCTGAGTTCAAAAGAGAGTCCATCCCTCGTTTGCTCTTCTTCACCTCGTGGCCGGTCGGCCTCGATCGCTGCGGCAAGTAACGCCCCATAAACAAATACGCAGAAGAAGGAGACATCACTCCGCATATCTCCTGACGCCGTTTCTCCGGGCCTGACCAACTGAACGTGAAACTGGAGCCGTTGCTCTGCGTCTACGTCAGCAGCCGTACGACAGGAAGAAGAAGATCACTTCCAGTCCGCCCATGCTACTAAGAGGTTGTGAGTGGGGCAGTCGCTCCTACTAAGAGGCTGTGAGTGGAGCAGTCGCACCTACTAAGAGACTGTGAGTGGGAAGTCGACCCTTGCCGTTAGGTCCCGTGATTGAGCTCATCTGTTCCCGTAGCCGTCCGCGCTACTTTCAACGTCTTCCTCCAGCACGACATCTCAAAAGCATTCGCTCTTCCTCCCCTTTAGTGTATCCTTACTGACAAATTCCTGGCGACTGCCGGATGATGCCGGTTTGCATTTAGCAGCGTGAACGTCGTTCTACCCATGTGTTTAATGTGTGTGTGTGTTGTGGATCGTTGAACAACAACAGCAACAGCAGCAACATCAACAGCAACAACAACAACAACGACGACGCCACCGGTGTGGTGCTGATGAAGCAGTCCTACATTCGCACCTGCGTTTACCTGGCGACTTTATTGATCGGTTGCTTCGGGTGGAGGTGGGTTTAAGACACGCATTTAACGCATGTAACATCTCGTGTGTGAGTGTTGCGTGTGTGAGCGTCTTGTGTGTGTGTCGCGTGTGTGAGAGTCGCGTGTGTAAGTGTCGTGTGTGGAAGTGTCGCGTGTGTGAGATCGTATATGTGCGTGTAGCATGTGTGAGTGTCTTGTATGAGTGTCGCGTGTGTGAGTATCGAGAGAAATAAGCCAGAAAGAATCATTGAACTATCTCAGTCGAATGCATCGAGTCCGGACTCAGATAAAATTATCATCATCATCATCATCATCTGTTCATCACAATGTTGATGCTGCTGCTGCTGATGCTGCTTTTGTGGGGAGGAGGGGGGGGGGTCAAGATAACCAGTTCAGGCGGTTTAAACACCGCTCGACAACTGATGATTGTCGTGGCCGGGAATCGCACCTCAAGTCAACAGGTTCACTGCGCGTGGCGCTTTCCACTGCGCCACCGCTTGCACCCTCCCCGGCAATGCCGCACAGAGACTCGTCGTGCTCACGCCAATCAACGCTTTCTGTTACCTCGCCAGGAAAGCCTCCACTCGCGTCTCAAGACTAAATCACTCGCAAGGCTCCTGCGACGCCATCGGGATGATCGACCCACGACCGAGCAGTCGAGGACACGACGCTCGCGCGTGGAGGAGTGGCACTCGGCGTTGCGCACGGATAGATTCAAGAATTCCGTCTTGCGGCGATTTGCCACCTCGTGGGCAGCTCGCGGGCCTCTTACCCAAACGCCACGACAAATGAGCAACCAGGCCGCCCGTCCCCCACCCACACCCTCCCCAAAGAAACCCCCCGAATCTGCCGAGCTTCCCAAAATTCAAGAGGGGCATCGTGGGTGGCCCATTGGGGATGAATTCGTTTGGCAGCGACGCAGTTCGCATTCGAGACAGGAGTCGGTAAACAAAAATAAATATTTTTTTTCGGTTTCGAATCCGGTACTCGGCCACCACCAACAAGAACAACAACAACAAAATACATCGTTATTTCAAGAACCGCAATGGATGCGAATAACGTCACGCGCGCAGTTGTGAGCCGTACTGCGGCTCCCGAATCGCAGACGTCGACCAGCTGCAGTCCAGGCGATGACCGTGACCGTGATGGGTCATGCGATCATGTTCCCATCGCTCCAGCGAGACAAGAGTGCGTTGTGCAAAATCATGATGATGGATGTTGTGTTTCTGCTATTGCTGTACAGGAGGATGATGATGATGGTGGGTGCATGATGATGATGAGCGCGATAATGCTTCGCCGTTGTGTAGTGGTGAGCGCACTGCGCGCTACGAACCCGGCGACCCGAGTTCGATTCCTATTTCACGACCCGTGGCGAATGTTCGAACCGCTTCTGGGTCTCTCCTAGGGCGACTCGGCCTTCAATGAATACCCGTTGCGGTGTGTACATATCAGTACTGGAGAGATGAAGACGGCCGTGCGTGGTGTTAGCCACCATCCTCCTCATAGGTGCTCGCTAACAGCACTTTCCCCAAAAGCCTGCTAAAGTTTATACGGAGGGGGGGTCTTCATGATGATGACGCTCCCGCTGATGATGTTGTTGGTGATGACGCTGCTGTTTAGTTTATACTGCTGCTCGCAATGATGATGTCGATATCAATGATGTCACCTATGCTGCTGTTACCGATGAAAGCTTCTGCTGATGATGGTCGTTGCGCTGCTGTTATTGGTGCTGCTAGAGATGATGATGAATGTGGTGGTGGCGCTGATGCTACCGGTGCTGCTGCTACTGCTGCTGATAGCATAGCTGCTGCTGCTGCTGCTAGAGATGATGATGATGATGGAAGCGGTGATGTTAGTGGTGGTGACCGCGTGGCCGACATAACACTAACCTCGAAGCATCCTCGCGTCTTTGTTTTTCTTTCCACGGTCAAGTCTCGGTCCACAGCGTCGCCAAGTTTTCGGAGCGGTGTTCAATAAGTGTACCTTTCCGCATGCGTTGTGTGTGTGCGCGCGTGTGTGTGTGCGTCCTTGTCTGTTCACGTGTCGGTCTGGCAGGGCCCGTGGCTGGGCGGCGCTCCCCTGCACAGCTGTCGGCGTTCACGTGCCGGGGCTGTGTACGGTGACGCGCGCAGTTCCACCTGTGGGCCCGCCTCGAGTTTTTTGCGAAACAATTTGCGCGCTCCGGTACATTTATACCGAGGTGCCCTCTCCTCCCCCCTCTTCCCCCCGCTACTCTTCCTCCCTCTCCTCCGCCTACCACCCTCTCCTCCTCCCCCTCCTCCACCCTCTCCCCATCCCCCTCCTCCTCATCCCTCTCCTCCTCTCCTTTGTCCTCTTCCTTCCCTCCTCCCTCTCACCCTCCCTGCTTCCTCAGTCTCCTCTTCCTCCACGTCCACCTCCTCCTACTACGACTACCGCAACCTCTCCTCTTTATAATCCTCCACCTGCTCCCTCTCCTCCTCCTCTTCCTCCACGTCCACCTCTTCCTACGACTACCGCAACCTCTCCTCTTTATAATCCTCCACCTGCTCCCCTCTCCTGCTGCTCACTCCCCTCCACGTCCATCTCCTCCTCCTATCTCTCTGTCCCCACTCTCATTCTCCTCCTCGCTACACTCCTCCTGCCGCTCCTCTTCGTATCATCCTTCTCCTACCCCACCGCCTTTCTCATCCTCGACGTCTCCTTCTCACGCTCCATCTCAACCCCTCTCCTCTTCCCCCCCCCCCCCATTGCCTCTCCTCCCCGTCCACCTCCTCTACGCACTCCCATCATGGGCGAAATCCTCTCCCACCGACTTCGCTCACAGCCTTCACGAGCCGCTCTGAGGTCGCGGCGGCGAGGAGGGGTCGGTCATGGGGAGGGGGGGATTCGATGGGGGCCGACCGGGCGCGGCGTTTCCGTTTGGGGCGTGTGTCGACGTGTGTGTGTCGTATGTGTCAACGCGTGTGTGTGTGTCGACGTGTGTGTGTGTCGTGTGTGTGTGTGTGCGTGTGTCGTGTGTGTGTTGTGTGTGGGGAGCGGGGGTGTAGCGGTTAACGCGCTGCGCTATGAACCCGGCGACCCGGGTTCGATTCCCGCTCATGGCCAACACCCGGTGACGATTATCTGAACCGGTCCTGGGCCTCCCCTAGGTCGACTCAGCCTTAAATGAGCACCTGGGGCAGTGTGTAAACATCGCCACTGGTGAGACAAAGGCGGTCGGGCGTGGTGCTGGCCACCCACCTCCTCGTGTACATAGGTGCTCGCTAACAGCACTTGCCCCTACAGTCTGTTAAGGCTATACGGGGGATCTTTGTCTTTTTTGTCGTGTGTGTATGTGGGCTGTGTTAATGAGCGTGGGGAGTTGAAGTGAGGCGCGGTAGTGTAGCGGTTAGCGCGCTGCGCTACGAACCCGGCGACCCCAGTTTGATTCCCGCTCACGGCCAACACCCATGCAGTGACGATTATCTGAATCGGTTCATGGGCCTCCTTTAGGTCGACTCGGCCTCAAGTGTGTAAACATCGCCACTGGGGAGACAAAGGCGGCCGGGTGTGGTATTGGGCACCAACCCCCTTGTATGCCGTGCCGGCCTTCATATGTGCTCGCTAACAGCACTTGCCCCAACAGTCGTTTAAAGACTCTTACGGGGAATCTTTGTCTTTCCCGTTTGTGTCTGTGGTGTGTGTGTGGTGCGTGCGTGCGTGTGTGTTGTGTATGTGTGGTGTGTGTGTGTTTGTGGTGTATGTAGTGTGTGTGGTGTATGTAGTGTGTGTGTGTGTGGTGTATGTAGTGTGTGTGGTGTATGTAGTGTGTGGTGTATATGTGTGTGTGGTGCGTGTGTGTTGTGTATGTGTGGTGTGTGTGTGTGGTGTATGTGTGGTGTGTGTGTTTGTGGTGTATGTAGTGTGTGTGGTGTATGTAGTGTGTGTAGTGGGTGTGTATGTAGTGTGTGTGGTGTATGTAGTGTGTGGTGTATATGTGTGTGTGGTGCGTGTGTGTTGTGTATGTGTGGTGTGTGTGTGTGTGGTGTATGTGTGGTGTGTGTGTGTGGTGTATGTAGTGTGTGTAGTGGGTGTGTGTGGTGTGGGTGTGTGTGCAGGTCAACACAGCCTTCACAATCAGTACCTGGTGCGGTGTGTTTACATCAGCACAGGGGAGACAAAGGCGGCCACCCACCCCTTCATTGACTGCTGTCTAAAAACACCACTTGCCCCAACAGTCTGTGAAGGCTATACGTGGGGTGGTGGTGATGGTGGTGGTGAGATCTTTGTCTCAAGCACATCCACCTATGTGTATACCTAGGCATGTGAGTGTATGTAACCCACACACGTGTGTGTGTGCGCGTGTTTGCATTGTGACGTATAGCGGCGGGTGGGGGGGGGGTCAGCCACGCGCCACGCGCTATGGCCCATGGCGCAACTCGCCTTCGTCACCCGCTTGTCCAGCTATTGCGTGGACTCTTCCTCACTCTTTCATCATCACGCGCCGCTCCAGTGACCCGCAGCGATGTCCACGGTGCAAGCTCGGGAGCTTCCGTTCACACGGGGCTGAGCTCCGGAAAATATTTCAGGGGAGGGGGGTGTGGAGGGTGGCACAGGCGGTGCATCTGCCGGCAATCTCAGTGAGTCAGCCGACGGTACGTGCGGGTCCGTTCCGTGACCTCCTGCCAACAGCGGGTCTTTCACACATCGCGTAGTGGCCTCGCGGTGCACCTAGCCTGGCACACGCGCTTTTGTGACATCTCAGCCACCTAGTGGCAAACGGCGGAGAGACAAAGATGGCCGGGCGTGACGTTAGCCATCCAACCCTCTCGTGTGCCGTACCGGTCTTCATAGGTGCTCGCCACGGGCACTTTCCCCAACAATCTGTCCAGGCTACACGGGTGACCTTTGTGTGCGTGCCTCTTTCCATTGGCGCCCTGCGTCTCTCTTGAAGAGTGCAAACCCCACAGCGCCACCGCTCCCTGTTGATTCTACTGTAGTACAGGTTTCCCTCGCTTTGTGCGGTAGTAGGCGCGTTCCAAAGAAAGAGCGCACAAAGCGAAATCGCTTAGCCATGTCCCCCCCCCCGCCCCGCCCCTCCGTACGGTGCGAAAGAAGTTCAACATACGTACACGCGACACGATGTTGTGCCGCGTCCGACCGCATAGCCGGATGTCGAGAGAATTTTGGATGGAAATAGGTGAGCCGCGCACACGGCACGAGATCGCACAAACCGAACCCGCATAGGGCGAGGGAAACCTGTCGTGGGTTGTTGGAGTCGTCGTTATTTCTCCTCTGTGGATTTAATACTCTGCGTGCGTTTTGCTTTGTTAACCCCCGAAGAAGTGGCTAGGAGATGTTAACTACCTCGCCTGGTATACAGGAGGTCGTGGGTTCCATCCCGACCGTGACGATGCCTGCAGTTTGCGTGTTCTCACTGTGGTCGCGTGTAGTTTTTTCCCGGCGGCCTTCGGTTTTTCACCTCCACCGCATTCAGGAACGAGGTTGCGTTTAGAGTGTTTGGCTGCTATAAGTTACCACGAGGTAGACCACTTCGCTGAGCTCTCATTTGTGGACAGATCGCTTCTCCAATAAGATCGATATAGCTCAGTGGGCCTTGCCTGGTTAAAAATAAAATGTGTTTGTTAAATAGTAACAAACGTTGTTAAACAGTCAAAGACGCCGTTCGCACTCTGCCCATCTCACAATCTCGCTTTTCCACGTGCCCGCGTGTGCCAGGACACGTTCACGTCCGAACGCGGCGTCCAATTATCCAGAACACCTGGATCGCATCCTGGAAAATACCTGAACACCACTGAGTAAATTTAGTTCTTTTCCACCGTTTAAGGTCGATTGTTTTACATTCACGACAAATCACCGGATTGTCCCAACAGCGGCAGTCTCGACTTGCAATCCAGAGCGCGCCGGTTCGATTCCACGTCCCGGCGCGGCAGTTGAAATAAAAATTGCGGGAGAATTTTGACTTGAAACTTTCGTGACTGCAGGAATTAATAGTCTTGGTTCTTTCGGTAAAGTCACGTAGGTAGAAAAAAAAATGTAAAATAAAATAAAAATAATACCATACATTGAAAATAATAAACACAAAACAAACACGACGTTTCGATCGCAACACCAGCGGTCTTCATCTTCATCAGGCCTGATGAAGATGAAGACCGCATGAAAATTAAAATGTTACTTTTATTATTTTCAATTTAATGTTTTAAATTTATTATTTTATTTGTTATAATTTTTTTTCTATCTACGTGACTTTACCGAAAGAACCAAGGAAAATAGCCGGAGGTTTTTATAATATGTGGTGGGATGCAGTGTGGGTGCTCCAACCTCTCCCGCCAGCCTTTCTTAAAGTACATCTCTGGCGAGCTGCCAGTTGCTATAGTCAAGGGCACTCTCTCTTTATGATAAAGGGTTCAAGTTGGACGCAACTATAGAAGGCGGGACCCCCCCCCCCCCTGTAATCGACGCCCAGCGTGAATGAATACGCACACCCATCACCTCCCGTCCAGCGGCACACTTGTGAACAGAAGCCACCACGAACCCTTTTCACGTCATCCGATTCGTCGAGAAATTGACTCTCACCCCCTCTGGCCTCTCTATGTGGCATGGAGAAGGGCCGTTGCCCGAACCGTCGGATAGCCCAACTCCAGCAAGGTGTCCTATGTTAGATCCTGACTTAAAGCTTTCGTGACTGCAGGAATTCATGTTGTTTGGGTCTTTCGGTAAAGTCACGTAGATAGGTTCAAATAAAATAATAATAAAAAACAACAACAGAAAACTACGACGTTTCGATCGCAACGCAAACGGTCGTTTCCTGTTATTTGTTTTAATAATTTTCTTTGAACCTATCTACGTGACTTTACCGAAAGACCCAAATAATCTGTGGCCTATGTTGCGTAAAAAAACAATAAACACACACACGCGCGCAAACAGGTTCCAACTAAAGTGGCTTCCTTTATTCACAACACTCGCGTTTGTTGGCAGAGGCCGGGATGGCGGGTCTCTACAGCTCCCACGTGTCACTCTCTCTCGTCCGCCCTCACCGCACCGCAGTATGACGTGGGCTACGCCTAGGTAGACTCGGCCGTAACGAAAAAAACGGAAATGAGTCACGTAGTGCAGTGTGCAACGGCGTGATCAGTATCAATCACTCGGGGAGACAAAGGCGGACGGGCACACGTGGTCCTGGCTACCATCTCCCCCCGCGTGCCGTGCCGGCCTTCGAAGGTGCTACTCGCTAACAGCCACTTGCCCCAACAGTCTGTAAGGCTACACGGGGGATCTTTGTCTTTGTGAGCTTATTCGTGTTCCGGGTGCAGAAATATTTTCGTGGTGGTCGACTAAAATGAGCGGGTTAGCGCGCTGCGCTACGAACCCGGCGACCCGAGTTCGATTCCCGCTCACGGCCAACAACAGTGACGAATATCTGAATCGGCCACTGGGCGTTCCCTAGGTCGACTCAGCCTCAAATGAGTGCGTGGTGCGGTGTGTAAACATCGCCACTAGGGAGACAAAGGCGGTCGGACGTGGTGCTGGCCACCCACCCCCTCGTGTACCGTGCCGGCCTTCATAGGCGCTCGCCAACAGCACTTGCCCCTCCAGTTTGTTAAGGCTATATGGGGGACCTTCGTCTTTGTGCAAATCACTTTGCTCGATAACTCAGGCATGGCCTGCGGGCTAACACGTGGGAGGACGCAAATCAAAGAGGCATCCTGCCAGGCAGCCATCCAGAGAGCCACACGGGCACACCGCTAAAACCGCGGTAATCACGATTTTCACAAGTTTGCTCATAGCTGCGCTTTTGTCCACTCCGATGTCAATGTGGACGAGAGACGGGGCGAGGGCAGGAGGGCGGGCGTGGTGGGGAGGAGGAGGAGTACGGGGGCAGGTAGAGGAGGAAGAAGGCGACGAATATTTTGACCTGAAAGAGGCTCATGTCGAGAAGGGGGGAATGCAATCCAACAGCGCGTGGTCTTCTTACTTCCTGCGATGACTGCTGCTGCTGCTGCCGCATGCCGGAGTGGATGTGTGTTGATATCCTTACCCCCCCCCCGACCCAGCGCCCTACCTCCCAATTGCAACAATACGGGGCGTGATGCTGGTAACCGATCGTCATTATCGGCGGTCAATCCCTAGCACAGGACCGACCTGCCTGGAGAAGAAAAGTACAGGACGGTGCAGTCCTCTGTGAGAGTAGGAGACGCTCCTGTGCTATCTTGAAGAGGCAGCAGCGCAAATCTACCAAGGAAGGACGTGTGGCTGCACCTCAGAGCTCTCCATCCTCCCTGACCTGCTGTCCAGTGTGCCACAGGGAATTCCGGGCTCGGATTGGCCTCTTCAGCCATCTGCGCACTCATCAAAACCCAACAAAATGACAAACGTGCCATGGTCATCATCAACTTTGATGGACGAACAAGAAGAAGAAGATCGGCGGTCACTCGGGGGTCGAGTGTGGATCGTCCTCCTGGTGGGTGCCGTCTGTGGGGTCATCAGGTGGCTGAAGAGGTCGATTCGAGAGCCGCAGATTCTGCTGCAGCGTGGGGCAAGGGTATGTTGATGATGATGGTGGTGGTGGATGATGATGGTTGGGGCCTTATTGGTGGTAAGCCTCTGGGGCACGGCTGGTGACCCACACGCACACACACACACATATTTTTTTGAAGCCATCGGAAATTTGCATATTCGGTGAAGTCACTCCCCAGATTTTTGTGTCAACCGCGCTAACCGCACACCGGTGGAATCTCGGCAGGCCCGTTCACGCACACCACCCACCCACCCCGTTTCTCTCTTTCTCTCTCTGCCTCTTCACCGAGCGTCGTGGAGCCCAACCATTCCGCCCTGGCCGGATCTCATTAATCCCCTCTGAGCAAAGCATCCGGAATGCGCACTCCCGCGATCTCGTCGCGTGCGATCGCGGAATCCAGGAAGGTGTTGAGCCTGGGCCGGGTTGATGCGTTACTGCTGCTGGTGGTGAGCTGTGGTGGTGGTGGTGATGGTGGTGGTGGTGGTGAGCTGTGGTGGTGGTGGTGGTAGTGGTGGTGATGGTGGTGGTGGTGAGCGGTGGTGGTGGTGAGCTGTGGTGGTGCTGGTGGTGGTGAGCTGTGGTGGTGGTGAGCTGTGGAGGTGGTGGTGAGCGGTGGTGGTGAGCAGTGGTGGTGGTGAGCGGTGGTGGTGAGCTGTGGGCGAGGGGAAGGAGGCGAGGGTGACAAGCGGGCCCAGCTTCTCCGGGCCCCCACACAAAACAGGGCCCCTCACAGCAAAGAGATCGGGGGGGGGGGGGGTGTCACGTGGGGTTCCGCCTCTGGTCCCCACGAGGAGCCCCTCCCTGTGCGCCCTGCCAGGGCGTGTAACGTGAGAGAGAGCGAGCACCTAGTGGGGGATAGAGGGCGATTGAAGCGACCCCAGAATTAGTTCTGTGATACTCTTTGGTTCTGTCGATGAAGCCACGTAGTTAGAAATTAAATGAAATTAACTACGACGTTTCGATCGCAACACAAGCGGTCGTCATCCTTCGCCTGATGACGACCGCTTGTGTTGCGATCGAAACGTCGTGATTTATTTTATTTCATTTCTAACCACGTGACTTTACACACGCAAGAACCACAGAGCACGGATTCCTGCAGTCACGAAACTTCATATCAAGATTGTTCTGTGATGTCATTTTCCGCTGAGAACTCTAAAAACACATTCCTGCGGAGGGAGCTGGTAGGAACGTTGGGTTGCTCGGTCAATGGCCAGGGTCAACGGCGGCGTGGTGTATTCCGCAAATATGGCCGACTGTGAGGGCGGGCATAAGCCGGCGTGAGTAGGTTAAACGTTGAGTTTTATAAGGGCACCACGGGGTGACCAGCCCCTCCCCACCCAGCCCCACCCCTCCCACCCCCCACCCAGCCCCACCCTCCCCACCCAGCCCCTCCCCACCGTCTCCTCCCCACCCAGCCCCACCCCTCCCATTTTTGGATGCACGACGGACGGACGGACACAATAATCCCCTGTGGACTGGTGGAACCAGGTGGTTCCTACCAGTATAATGCGCTTTACGGTGCGGCTATCGACGATGTTGATTGGAATAACCGCAACGACATCGCACCTCACGATGACAGGGCAACCGACCCACAGCCGCATTCATGGAAACGATAACATCGCGGTCGAATATTTACGGGCAAATATTCCGGGAGCAGTAATAATAATAGTCGTACAAAAAAATTCTGTTTATTGTAAAAACAGGACCGTAGCTTATAAACTGTGGCAAAAACACGCGGGCAGTCGAGAGACGCGCCTGGTGTGCATTGCGCCATGCAAGCGAACACACCCGGGCGGCGCCGCGTGATGCAGATTCCACATTACAAAACGTTACCACATCGCAAGCCTTCTTACCTCATGCCACGTGTGGCCCTGGTGGGTGGCGGTGAGGGTGGGTGGGTGGGTGGGCAGTGGAGTGGTTGATGAACTCGTGTGACACGGCCACTGCCACCGCCACCACCACCACCACTCACCCAAATCATCATACACCGGAACCACTCACCACTCACCACCACCAAAGCCAAAGGTCCCCCCGTATAGCCTTACCAGACTGTTGGGGCAAGTGTTGTTCGCGAGCACCACCACCATCACCACGATCACGGGCATGGTTTAAAACGGGGAATAATACACGTGTCGTCGTGACCACGGTGGTGGTAGTGGTGGTGGATTTGTAGAGTGTTGGTGAGTGACGTGGTGTCTGATGGTGGTGAGTGGTGATGATATGTATGTTGAACTTCTTTCGCACCATACTCATCCAACCGTGCTCATGGGAGGTGCGGGTGGTGGTGGTGGTGGTGGTTGATGTGGATTGGTAGTGTAGCGGTTAGCGCGCTGCGCTATGAACCCAGCGACCCGGGTTCGATTCCCGCTCACGGCTAACAACCAGTGACGATTATCTGAACCGGTCATGGGCCTCCCCTAGGTCGTCTCAGCATCAAATGAGTACCTGGTACGATGTGTAAACATCGCCACTGTGGAGACAAAGGCGGTCGGGCGTGGTGCTGGCCACCCAACCCTCGTGTACCGTACCGGCCTTCATAGGTGCTCGCTAACAGGTCACCCCGTGGTGCCCTTATAAAACTCAACGTTTAACCTACTCACGCCGGCTTGTGCCCGCCCTCACAGTCGGCCGTATTTGCGGAATACACCACGCCGCCGTTGACCCTGGCCATTGACTGAGCAACCCAACGTTCCTACCAGCTCCCTCCGCAAGAATGTGTTAATCAAAATTAAGGTTACAAATGTAACCCTGCAGATTGTTACATCTGCTAGAGGAGAGCCGTTTGTCATTGCGCGGGGTTGGCTTTCCTGACGGCAGTAAGATGTGCAGCGTGGAACACACGTACAGCATAAGATAAACGTTAAATAAAGCATTGACATGTATGAGCCTTCTGCCAATCCACTGCTGGATCATCGTGTCGGTCATACTTGACCGCTCGGTGCGAGCATAAGACTCATACGGCACAGATGTGTTTACTACGCTGCCCTCTCTGCTGCCCGCCACATAGCAGAGCCCCGCGGGCAGCCGATAGCGACCGGGTCGCTCATGTTGGTCGCCCATCCGAGAACAATCCAGGCTCATTCATCTGCTTCGGCTTCCGAGACTTGTCGTGATCGGGCACGCATTCCGGGTGATTTGGTCACGTTTTAAATAAAATAAAAATTGTTTTTAATCAGGCTGGAAATCCTTTACGCCTTCGTCATTACTCAGTGTTGCCTATACGCCCGAAACGTCGACTATTTAATATTTTTCTATTTAAAGCTTTCGTGACTGCAGGGATTCATCTTCTTGGTTCTTTCGGTAAAGTCACGTGGAAGGGAAATAGTAAAATAGTCAAAAATAAAACATTCAATAATATAAAAATATAATAATATATTTTTTTATTATGTTTTATTTTTATTATTTTATTATTTAATATTTGTTTTTACTGTTACGGCCACACACGGTGTTATCGAGGATTGTGTTGAGCTTCGTTGATGTTGTTATTTTTCGCTTGCGCACGACTGCCGACCAACGCGGCTACCACCTTAATGATTAGTTGAACGTCGACACAAAAATAATAATGCTTCTGGTAATGGCTCTCACTCAGAGACAGATGCGGCGACAGAGTGGCCGTGGACGGGGAAAGGAAGACGATTTGTGGCTTTGAGATGGTGAAGAATGAGCATGGGACGCAATTGAACGCCACGGAGATTTCAAGGCAGAGATGATGGAGATGCAGTGCATTGATGATGATGATGATCATTAAGATAGTTGATGATGGGATTGGAGTAGGAGACGCGATTTTTTAGTGAAATGTATTGACAATAACGATGACGATATGATGATGATCAGAAAATCATGATGATCAGCAGATCATAATGATGATTGTATATAGGCAGGGGAAACATAAGTATGGTGTTTATACGTAGATTGAAATACAATAAGGATGATGAGAGTGAGATGATGAAGATGGTGATCAAATATGCTGATGATGATGATGGAGAGAGGTGACCGATAAAGTATGTAATCGATATAATGAAGTGTATTAATGATGCTGATGATGATAATGACGACGTGCTGATAGAGAATTGGTGATCGTAGTAATGATTGCAAAGTAGGATAAAGAGGAAGCTGATTGTTTACAAAACGAAATGCACCGTTGTTGATGATGATTACGATGTGAGGATGCCGTTGTTAAAATCATTATTCTACCAATGATTGTCTTGATGGTTTCACGGTAATAATGACAACATGATCATGATGATGTTGTTGTTGATCATAGCAGGAGTGGCCACACATTCATACTCATCCATCACATCCACCACTGAGTCCAGGTGCTCGGTGTAAGAGGCACAACATCACGATCACTCGCTACCCGCACAACCGTTACTCGCGTGGGAGCGGGTGGAGTGGCGCGAGACTGGGTAGAGTTGCCTGCGACTTTGAGTGGAGTTGCGTGCGAACGTGGGTGATGTCGCGCGAATCCGTGGAGTTGAGCGAGACCGTGGGTGGAGTTGCCTGCGACTTTGAGTGGAGTTGCGTGCGACCGTGAGTGATGTCGCGCGAAACCGTGAAGTTGAGCGAGACCGTGGATGGAGTTGCCTGCGACCGTGAGTCAAGTCGCGTGCGACTGTGGCTTGAGTTGGCTCCTATACGAGATCGTGCGAGCGTGCGACGGCGTGTGAGACGAGTCCGGGCGCCGTGAGTCCGTCCCTCGAGAGAGACTCGCGGTAACCTCGACCTCCTCGCTTCCACCTGCGGATACGGGAGGGACAGACGTCGTACCGACGTCGAACCCGGGCTCTCTCCCATCGCCAAAGCCATCCTTATTACTCTGTCGATTATCGCTTCGATCGCTCGACCGTTCGGGCGACGCGAAATTAACCGGCCGTGGAAGGACGTCTCGTCTGAGTTCCCACGTGTTGCCGCTGGACGCGAAGTGATGGAAGGGGCTTGATGTTGTGCCGCGTGGATAACCATGTGTGTATATATAATATTATTTAATATATATACGACGACACGAGTAACAATCGTGATTGGGTGGTTGACTCAGATCCCCCACCTGCCCCTCCATAGGAATGTGGAATTTCCACCACTGGCTCTAGAGGGCTGTATACTGGATAGTAAAAAACAGTGGCTCGATGCTCGATTGAAATCGGTTTTCACTTGTTGCTCAGAAAAAATATATAGTAAGCTTGGTATTTGGAGAACACGTATAATTGAGAAAAATAATTACTGCTCCGCTTATTTTTACCGAAAAAAGCCTCACTGAGTCTCAAGACTCGCTCTCAGGAGGGTCCTGCCAGGTGTCAACAGTAGTAGCAATATCGCTGCTGATGTTGTTGCTATGGCGCCACAGTGGCTATGAGATGTTAACTACCTCGCCTGGTATACAGGAGGTCGTGGAGTTCGATCCCGACCCTGACATCTTGCGTATACGTGGTTAATGCAGACAGGATTCCTTGCAAAAGATTTCAGTTTGGTGTTTTAACATCTTAACACAACTGTGTTATTGCCAGAAAGAGTTAAAACCTATTATTATATTTCGGAGGTCCTGATGGTGCATTGTCTTTGTGATATTCGCATTTTGGCGTCTTCTGGTCTGACACTGTTTAAGACTAGGCTTTAAAGAAAGCTGTCTCTGGTGTGGACCAATCAGCTTCAAAGACAATGCATATACAATCAGCATGTTTTTTTTTGTTTGCATGTTCACCACAAGTCCATGTGGTTAATTCAGACACGATTCCTTGCAAAAGGTTTCAGTTTAGTGTTTTAACATCTTAACACAACTGTGTTATTGCCAGAAAGAGTAAAACCTATTATTATGCATATTGAAGTTTGCATATCCCAGTGGTCGCGTGGATTTTTCTCCGGGTCCTCCGGTGTTTCCCTCCACTTTTAGAAACACGTCTTTAGAGTATTTGTCTGCTATAAATGTCCACGTGATAATCCACTTCGTTGAGCTACCGTTTGTGGCCAGGTCGCTTCTGAAAAAGAGCTACACAGCTCAGTGGTAAAATATAAAATTTGTTTAAGATGTTTTAGTTTTAACTCACGCGATCTGACCAGCAGGCCTATTATGAGCGCTGTTTGTTGCTGGTCTCATTGCTTGTTTACTTTTAGTGTAATCCCAAACGAATAATTCGCAAGCAATTATTCAGCCCGTACAGAGCAGGGGGAGAGAATACAAACTCCACGCGTAGAAAGTGCCCAAGTTGAGAGTGGAACCCAGGACCCTTCTTGCTGCGGGGCAAGCGTGTTACCACTGCGTAGTCACCACCCTGCCCTCCTCTGGTATCGATGATCGATGGATCAATACCCCCCTATTCTCAAACCTCCCCCTCGCCCTCCCTTCGTCCCCCCTACCCCCCCTCCCCACGTCACCCCGCCCGTCACCCCCGCTCGTCACATCCCACACCCCAAACTCGTCACCCCACTCCCCCCAGTCACCCCCCCCCACCTCCGTCACCCCTCCCCGTCAGCCCCCCCCACCGCCGTCACCCCCCCCTTATCCCCCCGTCACCCCCCCCCCCCATACCACGTGAACGCGAGGCAGCCTATGGCCCCGACGAGCGCCAGGGCGAGGGACGCGAGGCCGACTCCGAGCGGCAGCGAGCCGAGTCCCGGCTCCCGCTCCGAGGATGATGTGAATTCCAGGTAGAAGAGACAACGCTCCCCGCTGAAGTGGTCGTGACACCTGGCGAAGGAGGAGATGGCACCGGGTTGAACGGGGGGGATGGGGTAGGGGCAAAGGGGTGGTTGACTCAGTAAGTGGACAAGTGAGTGAATGAGTGGGTGCGTGAGTGTGACGATGAATTGATGGGTGGTGGTGATGGATGAGTGTTGAACTTCTTTTGCACCGTGCGTGGCGTGGGTCGTTGTGTGGATGAGCGGACCGGACTCAACAGGTAAGGCCCGCCGAGCTACAAAGCTGTTTTTCAGAAGCCACAAATGAGAGTTCAAGGAGGTGGCTTAGGAGCCGTCCATAAATGACGTCACGCACCTATAGGGAGTGGTGTCAGACATTTGTGACGATGTGTGACGAGGGGGGGGGGGGTTGAGAAATGTGACGTCACATCAAAATGCGCAACTTTAAATAAATATAGACAACACGTTCTACTTAATTAAATATACTTTTTAAAAAATGTTTTCTCCTACGACATCAGAGTGCAGCGCCACATTAAATACGCACTACAATGACAATAGTGGAAAGCGATTTGAAGCATGTTTTTTTTTGGGGGGGGGCAGTGCTTTGTGACGTCATATTTGAGGGCGGGGGGCTGACTTTTTGTGACGCCGTGTGACGAGGGAGGGGGGGGTCAAAAATCGTCCAAAATCGCGTGACGTCATTTATGGACGGCCCCTTATCATGTAGAAATATACAGCGGCCACATCCTCTAAACGCGTGTTTCTCAATGTGGAGAACCCGGAGAAAAATCCACGCGACCGCGGAGAGAGACACTCAGACTCCAAATATATAGCAGCAGCGGGCGTCAGGGTCGGGATCGAACCCACGGACCTCCTGCACGCCAGGCGAGGCAGTTAACATCTCGCCACCGCGTCGCCTCTGAGTGCATGTGTGGCTAGGTGAGTGAATGTGTGAGTAGCTGAGTGCATGAGTAGTGGAGTGGTCGCATGAGTGAGATAATCTGGCCACGGGAGAAGAGTTAGATAGGAGACACGGCGGTGGGGGGATAGGGGAAGCAAGCGAAGAGGGAGCGGTGATCGGACGAATGAGCGAGCTGAGTGGTTCCACGGATGACTTTTCAGAAATTAACATTCGGTGGCTACGCTGCATTGATGAGTTCTAATGAGGGCGAAGTCGGTCCACTGTTTTGTTTGAAATCTCCGCATCGCTGCCGCCTGCCAAGAGTCTGGTCTCACGTAAGGCACCCACAGTGAGCGTGTTGCTGCTGTTCGCACATTGTTGTTTGTGTGTTGATGTTACCATTGTGTGTTTTTTTTATTGAAACTGAGCGATTCCATAGGCCGTGTGGGTATCCGGGCATGAGATGGGCGAGGGTGTTGGACCGGCAGACGAGCAGCAGGGTGGGACAGAGTGGATGTGGAGGAGGCGGTGAGTGGGTAGGTTGGGTGAATCGGCCGCCCAGTGGCTCGCTCAGCTGCTGAATTGGCTTCCGCTGGCCGAACGAAGAGCGTTGCGAGGTCGCTACTCATTGCACGCGACAAAGCGCGTGCCACAAATCGACCGCAGATACCTCGCTGCTGATTTCGTCGAGGGGCATTGACCATCACGCAAATTCCGGTCATCCGCGGTAGAGGCATTTGGCTCAGCCATCACCACCATGCGCTTCTGCGGCCGTCTGGAACGCTCTTCCCTCCCGATATATGGAAGCGACTGGAGCTATGCACTTCTAAAACGTCTATATTGACACAACTCATTTATGTAGAACTGCACCTCCGATGAGCACGGTTGGCTACGTACGGCGCGAAAGAAGTTCAACGGACGTTTCACAGCCACGGGTTGCGAGATGAGGGGCGAGTTAAGTTGGGGGAGATTCGATTTGGGGAGGGGGGTCGGATAGCGGGTGGTAGGTAATTGGCAGAGAGGAAGAGGAAGAGAGGGAGGTGAGGGAGGTGAGGGAAGTGAGGGAGGGAGGTGAGAGAAGGAGGAGAGCAGAGCGTGAAATCTTTGGTGAAATCTTTCATTTAAAAGGGGGGGGGGGCACGTAAAGCAAAGCATTGAAAAAAACACTAAAAAAACGAAATGATGAACGAAGCTAAGTGCCTACTACACCGAGCATCTTCTTGTTTCCTCTGATCGTAAAAAAATTAGGGAGGAAGGGAAGTAAGGGAGGGAAGTGAGAGAAGGAGGGAGGTGAGGGAGAGGACGGAGGGAAGTGAGAGAGGAAGGGAGGGAGGTAGGGAGGGAGGTGAGGGATGGAGGTGAGGGATGGAGGTGAGGGAGGAGGTGAGGGAGGGAGGGAGGTGAGGGAGGGAGGTGAAGGAGGGAGGTGAGGGAGGTGAAGAGAGGGAAAGGAGGGAGGGAGGGAGGTGAGGGAGGGAGGGAAGTGAAGGAAGGAGGTGAGGGAGGTGAGAGAGGGAGGAAGGGAGGTGAAGGAGGGAGGTGAGGGAGGTGAGAGAGGGAGAGGAGGGAGGGAGGGAGGTGAGAGAGGGAGGAAGGGAGGGGAGGTGGATGAGTGAGCTGAGCGGTTGCAGGCCACGTGTACCGGCACGTTGCCTCGTGGCGAGCGATGAGACGACACTCCCCATTGACGCAGTAGCCCTCGAACTCCGGCGGGCACGCAACGCCGTGCTGAACGCCGTCCACGCTATTGGCATCTGTGTCACGCGCGCGACAATCACGCGATCAAATTTCGATTTAAAGCTTTCGTGACTGCAAGGATTAATCTTCTTGCATGAGCCACAGACCTGCACCTCGCCCAGTTCACCTCTCCTGCACCAGCAGGAGAAGTGAAAGATGCCGATCCCAGCTCCAATTGGGACGTTTGCAACTGTCTGAGCGTATCTTCCTGGTTCTTTCGGTAAAGTCACGTAGAAGGGAAATAATAAAATAATAAAAATAAAACATCGTAAAATTATTCTCACGACGTTTCGGCTGCTGCTTGCGTTGTGGCCGAAACGTCGTGAGAATTATTGTATTATGTTTTATTTTTATTATTTTATAATTTCCCTTCTACGTGACTTTACCGAAAGAACCAAGAAGAAGAATCACGCGTTCGTCAATTCACCTGCGTGTGAGTTCACTGTGAGATCGAGAGAGAGAGTGCCTGGGAGCGTGAGGAGGATGTGGTATATTTTTTGAGAGTGTGTGTCTGAGAAAGTGTGCGGGAGTGAGGAGTATGATAATGATAATTGTTTTTTTACCCTTTTATCTGGCAACAAAACTGACACCTTTTTTTACAAGGAGTCATGTTTGCATTGACCTATAATACCTGCGGTCGGAATGCAAAAAAAACACAACTCTGATAATGTATGCACTGTCTTTTTGGCGTCTTCTGGTCCAACACCATGTGAGACTAGGCTCTAAGAAAAGCTGTCTCGGGTGTGGACCAATCAATTTCAAGGACAGTGCATACATTATCAGAGTTTTGTTTTTTGTTTGCATTCCGACCGCAGGTATTGTGGTCATTGCAAACATGACTCCTTGTAAAAAAAATAAGGTGTCAGTTTTGTTGCCAGATAAAAGTGTAAAAAAAACCATTATCATATTTTGCTACTGGCAAATGAGGTTCCAATGGAGTTTGATCATGTATGATAATGTGAGTGTGAGAATCTGTGAGCGTGCGTAGAGTCGAGCCGCCCCAATCCCTCGCTTGCCGTGCCGGCCTTCATAGGCGTTCGCTAACAGCACTTGCCCCAAACAGTCTGTTAAGGCTACAAGGGGGATCTTTGTCTTTGTTAATGAGTGTGAGTGATTTGCGAGTGAGATGAGCGTAATTATGAGTGACTGTGAGTCATTGCGAACGTGCTTGTGACTGAGATTTGTGAGTGAGTGAGTGTGAGATTTGTGAGTGTGTCTGAGATTTGTGAGTGTGTCTGAGATTTGTGAGTGAATGTATCTGAAATTTCTGAGTGAATGTGACTGATATTTGTGAGTGAGTGTGTCTGAGATTTCTGAGTGAGTGTGAGATTTGTGAGTGTGACTGAAATTTGTGAGTGTCACTGAGATTTGTGAGTGTGACCGAGATTTGTGAGTGAGTGAGACTGAGATTTGTGAGTGAGTGTGTCTGAGATTTGTGAGTGAGTGAGACTGAGATTTGTGAGTGAGTGTGTCTGAGATTTCTGAGTGAATGTGAGATTTGTGAGTGTGACTAAAATTTGTGAGTGTCACTGAGATTTGTGAGTGTGACTAAAATTTGTGAGTGTCACTGAGATTTGTGAGTGAGTGAGTGAGACCGAGATTTGTGAGTGAGTGTGACTGAGATTTGTCAGTGCGAGTGAGTGAGTGTGATGCGTGAGTAATTGCGCGCGCGCGTTATGAACGATTGTTAGTGCGTGCGAGTGAGCTATTGCGAGTGATTGGTGTGTGCGAGTGTGTGATGTGAATTTGTCAAGATAAATAAATATATATATTAACTAAATAATTAATAAAAGGCGCTCATAACACAGGAGCACGCGACGGCACCGCAAGCACGCGAGGAAGCCCCGCGGCTCGGATCAAAGGCGCGTGCACGTGCGTGAACGCGCGACCCGTTCTGGGCCTCCCCTAGGTCGTCTCAGCCTCAAATGAGTACCCGGCGCGGTGTCTAAAAAAAATTAAACATTGCCACTCGGGAGACAAAGGCGGCCGGGCGTGGCGCTGGCCACCCACCCCCGCAACTCGTGTGTGCCGTACCGGCCTTCATAGGCGCTCACTAACAGCGCTTGACTCCAACAGCCTGTTACAGGCTATACGGGGGGATCTTCGTCTGTGTACGTTAGTGGGGATACTCTCTGTTCCAGCTACTCCCCTCCGGCAGAAGGCTGCGGTCCATCAAGACCAAAACCTCACGTCATAAAAACAGTTTTTTCCCATCCGCTGTTGGCCTCCTCAACAAGGCCAAGGGCTTAAAATGACTTTTACACTTAAAATGACTGTTACACTTACTATAACATTTTATCTACATAATTACACCGTTCCATACTTACAACGTGTAAACTTATTTGTATTTTTGTATTTTAAGATTGTTTAATACGGCTAACTAACATTTTACATTCGCATTTTATAAGGTCTATTTATTCATAATTTTAAAGATTTTAGCCCTTTAGTATTACTTATACTTTGTAACGTTAGTATAATTAGAGTGTATACCTTTTATATAAGTTAAGATTCCTACTTGTTCAATGTATGCACCGTCCCGCCATAGTGAATTCCTTGTTTGTGCAAACTTACATGGCGATTAAAACCGTTTCTGATTCTGATTCGGTGCTGCGCTACGAACCCTGCTTATCGCCAGCGAACATCCTGGACGAATATCCGAACTGTTCCTGGGCCTCACCTAGGTCGATTCAGCCTTAAATGGGTGTGGTGTATTAACATCGACACTGGGAAGACAAAGACCTGGCGGTGGCCACCCATCTCCTCGTGTGCCGTGCCGGCCTTCATAGGTGCACACTCACAGAACTTTCTCCAGAAGAGGCTATATGGGGGATCTTTGTCTCTGTGCGTCCGGGAATCTTTGACACGTCACACGGCCTCAAAGTGCACCTAGGCTGGCACACGCTCTGTGGTGACGGACGTCGGATGTTGTTGTGCGGGAGCGGGGGCGCATCGATTCTGGCACTGCACTACAATTACCCGCGTGCTGGGTTCGATTCCTGGCCGCGGGAATACATATTCGAACACATTGCAGGATCTATGCAAGGAACACTTGTGTCTAACCTTACCATTTCACCTGTCCTGTTTGACTAAAAATCATAGCGTCTCTCTATTCAAATCAGGTGTTCGTCTCCAGAGTGGGCCGTGAACCATTGGTTGGACATTCCACATTCCTCTGACAGAATTCGGTCTACTCTGTAAAATGTCTCACCTGATAATTCTGCGTCTGTCAACCGGAGCACCTGGAGTAAGACTGCAACACGAGAGAGACAACGGGAGGTAATTCATCATCATCATTAGCAGCAGAATTGACGCCACGATCATCAGCAGCAAAGGCACCATCATCATCAGCATCATCGACATTGCCATCAGCAGCAGTAGCATCACCCATTAGCGTCGACCGCAGAACTTTGCTCATCATCATCATCAGCAGCAGCATAATTTACATCACCATCAGCAGAAGCACCATCATCATCATCATAATGGGGCAATATCTATCCACTGCTGGATGAAGAACTTGAAGTATGTTCTTTACAGACTTTTACTCCAAGCATGTTTGAAATATGCCTTCATACCTTTGTAAACCTTCCGCCGTCTTTGCCCACTCTACGCATTCAGCGCCGTGCCAAGGGGTGACAGCGAATCGGGGCGAACGCCCCGGGCCCCGCGTTTTGGGGGGGGGGGGGGCAAGTCACGGGTGTACACAAAGTGGCATGGGAGGGTCCACCGTGTAAAAGTTGCCCCGGGGCCCCCGGCACCACGCTATGGACGGACCCTATACGCAATTGTGTACCCTATGCGATTTCATGACATAACCAACACGACATACCCGATATAAACGCGGCTAGGTTTGTAAAACCCACCGACATCCAGGTGGCTCAGAGGTAGAGCGATCGGCTCGCAATCAGAAGGCAGCGAGTTGGGGGGGCGGAGGGGTTGACTCAGTCCATCATCTCTCCAGGGTCGATAAAAT
Organism: Lethenteron reissneri; assembly: GCF_015708825.2. NCBI lineage: Eukaryota > Metazoa > Chordata > Hyperoartia > Petromyzontiformes > Petromyzontidae > Lethenteron > Lethenteron reissneri. Next base: position 4,340,829 of record NC_083825.1, on the reverse strand, counting down.
AGGCGCCGCGTTGTTGGGGGGAAGTCAACAGTGTTCGTCCGATTTTAGACTCGCGCCCGCCCATAGGAATGTGGAATTTCCATCCCTAGCTCAGGGCTGTAAACGGGATTTGAGCACCAGTGCCTCAATGCTCATTTCAGCAGAACGTCATTTGAAATCACGTTAATACGCGGTTCGATACAAATATTACAAGCCTGGTAATTAATCGGAATAAATTACGTATTCGTAGCAACCAGGGTTTACTTTCATCGCGGTAATGTCCAGTCTGGACCAGAAAATAAATATTTCCCCACCCGGCACACCACATCCAGTATATGCATCACTACGGCTCTGGCCACATTGATCCACCAAAGACCCGGAAAATATCCATGTGCTTTAGCCACCCGGCGCTCTGCTCATTGTTGTGAGCGTCGCTCCTCCGCCCTCCATTCTTGTTGGAGGGCGACTGCCTCCAACTGCCCAGTAGCAGCGTCCTTCACGAGCCTCCTCCACAGAGGCCTATCTTGACACCACTGGTACAAGTCATCGGCAAGTCCACTCAGCTCCACATCCTCCTGTACCACATCACTCCATGTCTTCTTTAACCCGTTTAGCCCCCTCGATCCGGCCAAACAAAAGGTGTTTAGGCATGCAGTGACTTGGCATGCGGGCTACATGACCCAGCCAACGCAGCCTTGCCTGCCGGAGGAGCTCACCGATGAAACTTTGTCCAGATCTTTCACGGATTTGTGAGCTCCTCACACAATCCAGCCTGGTTAAACCCAGGATGGATCGTAGGCAGGCCAGCCGAAATGTTTCTAACCGGTGAAGATGTTCCATTAGGGGGGTCCTCGTGTCGCAAGCGTAGAGAAGGGAGGGAATGATTGTGGCTGAGAAGACCTGAAGCTTCGTGCGGAGCGACAGACCAGGTAGCTTCTACACAGGGTTACACAACCGATGAAAAGATAATGCCGCTGGACTGATTCGGAGTGAGACCTCTGCTGTCAAACCGGAGCCGATCATGAGCACACTGCCCAGGTATAAGAAACTCTCCACTCTCTCCACAACTGCCCCATCACCATTTGGGACTTGTGGGGGTGGAGTGTCCGATGGTACAAAATACCCAAGCAGGTGCTTAGTCTTGGTGGGGCTGATTATAAGGCCCCACCTCTGAGTGGCAAGCTCCAGGTTCAACAGCAGTGCCTCCAACTCCTCCACTGAGTGAGCAGCAATTACCAGATTATCATGGTTGAGCAATAGGGAGCTATCCCTTGACCCCACCCGGGCATTGATCAGCCTCCCATTATATCTGTACCCAATGGAAATTCATCCGGTACAGCTATTGAAGACTTCAAAAACTACGTGGTCGAAAAAAATGTTAAATAATGTGGGAGCCAGAGGACATCCCTGTCGCACCCCAAGGTGTACAGGGAATAGCTCCGACTCCCGGCCAGATAGTTTTACCCAGGACCGCTCACCATCATGAAGGTCCTTAATGATCGTGAGCATAGGGTCAGGGAATTCGAAATCATGCAGAACAACCCAGAGCCCAGGCCTACTGATGATATCATAGGCCTTGACCAGGTCAATAAAGCATAGATGTAGGTCTTGTTGGAATTCCCTACACCTCTGCTGTAGCAGACGGATAGAAAATATGGCATCTGTGCAGGACCGCCCTTTCCTGAAACCGCATTAGGGCTCTGTAAGCCTCTCCTCTGCATGCCTAGCAAGGCGATGTTGAATAATCCTTGCCAGAACCTTTCCCGTGACACACTGAGGAGTGAGATGCTCCTGTAGTTGTTAAGTCTGTGCGGTCCCCCTTCTTAAAGAGGGGGACCACCAGGGCATCCTTCCAATCCTGCGGAACCCGTCCAGTGGTCAGGACTGTTGTTATGATGTCATGTAGGAAATTTTGTGCACAAACGCCACCCTCCCTCAGCATTTCCCTTGGGAGATCATCTCTGCCCGGTGCCTTTCCTGGTCTCAAACTCCGAATCACCTTCAGTACTTCCTCAACAGATGGCACTTCAGCCAGCCACTCACAGGGGGTGACTTCTTCCAATATTTGAGGCACCGCAGCTTCAGCAGGTTTTTCCCCACTTTGCCCCACATTGTTTTCCAGGCTGAAGGATTTCCTCTCCCCCAGTAACTCACATAAATGCTCAGCAAATCTGCAAACCTGTTCCTGGGGGTCGAAGATTGGATCACCGTTCTTTCCCCTAATGGTGGTAATAGGTATGGCGCTGCAGGTTACTTTTTTGATGGAGTTAAAGAGCGATTTGTGATCGCAGGCCATTGAGGCAGACTCCAATTCCTCAGCAACCCGCGACCACCACCCATCCTTGCAGCACCTCACGGCTCTCCAAACCTCCGAGCAAAGGCTGCAGTAAGCCTTCTCATTCTCTGACGTGGGATGCTGTAGCTGATGAGAGTGGGCCTGTCGCTTCTTCTCAGCCACCTGAACACCTCCTCTGTCAGCCAGGGTTTCTGGGGAGGTCTGGACTGTGTACCCAAAGAAGCCATTGCAGTGCATGAGCCACAGTCCTAAATCTCGCCCATTTCCCCTCGACATCAGGAGTGGGGGACGATGCCAACCCCAGCCGCAAGCTATGATGAAATTCTTGCTTTCAATTTCCATCAGCTAGCCGAGACCATGCCACTATGGGTTTGAATGGGGTCCTGGCTGTACACCCACCACCGAAGTGGAAGAATGGCAGGCGCATCTTACAGATGAAAAGTCGATGGTCAGAGGGACGATCAGTTCCACGGTAGGTCCTGGTGTCAATGACATGGGCCCGCATCCGCTGTTCTGTCACTATGGAGTCCAGCAGATGTTCTTGCTTAGACCCGGCATGCATCCATGATGTTGTGTGGATGCGCCGATGTCGGAAAAGCGTGTTGGTAATTACAAGCCCATGGGCTGCACAAAAATCTAGCAGCCTCCTACCGTTGTTATTCAGCTGATCTGGCCAATGCCTTCCAATCACTCCAGACCAAGTGCCAGCATCATGACCAACTCGGGCATTGAAATCACCCAACAATATGACTCTGTCCCGAGTGGCCACTTTAGCCAGCACCTGTGACAGGAGGTCATAGAAGGCATCTGACTCATTGGCCTTGCCTGCATCCCTCAACGGATGTTCGTCTTCAGTAGGGACATAAGTAACCACGACCACCACTCCTCGCCTCCGGTTGATGGGAAGGCGAGCCCAAAGTAACCTGGGGCTTACAGCTTCCCACACCTCACCGCCACGCTCCCATGCCCCCTTCATTATTTTGTTCAGGAGAATAGCCACTCCCTGTTGTTTGGCAGTCTCCTGCCCCGAGTAGAGGACTGTCCACCCCTCATGTTGGCAGGAGCTAGAGCCGCTCCACCGGACCTCCTGAATACCACAGAGATCCAGGCGGTACCGGTCCAGCTCCCGACAGAGGAGTGGCAGATTCTCCTCCGCAGTGAGCGTTCGAACATTCCACGTGGCCACCCGTAGTGGTTTTTTGTTGTTTCTGGAGGAGCCCCGAGGGTAAGGATTTAGTCTACCTGGCTCCGCCAAATGGGGTTTGGCCAGGAGACGTCATAGATGCCTGTTCCCCCGGGGCCTCCGGCACAAGCTTATTAATGAAAATTTTCAGTCGTGGTTTGGTGGTAATTAATTGAAGGTGGAGGTGTTACCAGCCCCTCGCACCCGTCCAGAGAACCCCATTTGGCCGCTGTGGTGGTTACAAACGCCATGAGGGGAATGGCCAATCTAAATAGGCCCTCCCCCCACGGCACTGCCCACCACAGCGTTGCCATCCGGCACCAGCGAGGAGGTAGCGGGTTGTTTGTGGCGGACGAAAGACACCACACACAGACAGACACATGCAACCAAACACACAGACAGACAGATACAGACACAGAGAAGAGCAGGGGCAGACAGAGAGCCACGGAGCGAACGTGATTGACCCACGGGGGTCACGATTCGCCTACTTAGCGACGCAGGTGACAAGAATTCTGGGCGGTATTTATAGCCATGACGTGGGTTGGCGGTTGGTTGGTTGGTTGGTGGTTGTGATGGTGTCGGAGTTGCTATTAGATTCCTGACTAATGGCGCTAAAACGCCAGCAATGACAACCCCGGAGCCATCGCACCCTGGGGGGGGTCAGAACGAGGCGAAGAAGTGTGTCTCTCGTTTGCGTCTCCTCCCACCGTCATCTTCTATATCCCAGGCTCGTACTTGCTCAACTTTGGAAGTCGATACGAGACCCGTGTGTCTGTCTCTCTATTTCATACTTTTATACTGGGGGAGGGGGGGAGGTCCCTTGATGTAGCTGCTCACCCCTGAACTCTAAGTGCTTCGATACGTGCATTGTCTTTGTACTGTTCGCCTTAAGGCGTTCTCTCTGATCTGACACTCGCGAGACTAGGCCTTAAAGGAGGCTGTCTCTGTTGTAGGCCAGTCAGTTTCAAAGACAACACAGGTTTGTTTGGGTTAGATCGCCTGCCCCCACCACCCCACACAGCCAATTAATAAGGGTTGTCACGTAAACAGAACGTGGCTATTTCGTTGCTAGTACAGCACACCGGTGTGTTGGAGAGAAAATCCGCAACATTTACAATCTGAGTACGACGTTTCGCCAGTAATAATTACAACCGGTGTTTATACATCTTGACACCACCTGTTTTATTGCCAAAAAGGGTCAAATCTATTCTTCTTATTGGTTCTTTTGGTAAAGTCACGTAGAAGGGAAATAATAAAATAATAAAAATAAAACATAACAAAATAATTCTCACGACGTTTCGGCCACAACGCTGTCTTTCCGACAGACCTGTTCTTCACCTGAGGACGGCTGCTTGCGTTGTGGCCGAAACGTCGTGAGAATTATTTTATTATGTTTTATTTTTATTATTTTATTATTTCCCTTTTACGTGACTTTACTGAAAGAACCAAGAAGATGAATCCCTGCAGTCACTAAAGCTTTAAATCGAAATCTATTCTTGCTTTTTTCATGCCTCTTTTTTTGAGCAGCTGTTCAGATGGACGCACGGGGTGAGACATATTAAGAGACGGGTAGACAGAGAGGCCAACGTCGATCTCCCCACCACGTAGACTCAAACCGGTATCTCCTATCCAGGCTCGGGACCTGCTTAGCTTTGCAAGCTCGAAAGGCTCAAATCTACGTGTGTGTGTGTGTCTGCCTCTACCCAATATTATTGTATCTCTCCATCTGTCTCTCTCCCGCCTAGCCTGTCTGTCGGTCTCTCTGCGTGTCCCTTGTCTGCCTCTCTGTCCGCTTCTCAGCCCATCCGTCTGTCTGTTACAGGAGGCGTACAGACGGACGGGCTGAGCAGCGGACAGAGAGGCAGACGGATGGGTGTCCATACACACCAACAGTAGGCAGGTAGACGACAGAGAGGCCACGTGTCTGTCACTGTCAACCAATATTCCTTGTAGCCTATGTACAACTCCATCGCGGTATTCCGTTGCATTATCGAGAGACAAACCTCCTACGCATTTCACAAGTAGTACTAATCGCATATCTGCATTTCCCATAAATATGTTAAATTCCTCTTGATATGCAAATTATTTTGTCAAGGCGCTCTTCGCCCCCTCCATCCCACCATAAATAGTCGCTCCAAGCCTGGGGCTTGTCATTCAGACTCTGTCTCCTCGACAGACCGGTTCTCCACCTGAGGACGGCTGCTTGCGTTGTGGCCGAAACGTCGTGAGAATTATTTCATTGTGTTTTATTTTTATTATTTTATTATTTCCATTCTACGTGACTTTACCGAAAGAACCAAGAAGAGGTACCAATGACATTAGATAGAGGCGGAGACACATCCACATGCAGATTTGAGACACAGACACAGAGTGACACACGGACACACAGAGAGACGCATACACACCAACAGATATATAGACAAACAACAAAGAAAGGCTCCCTCCCGTATAGCCTCAAGATACTTTTGGGGCAAGTGCTGTTAGCGAGCAGCACGGTACACGAGCGGTTTGGGTTGCCAACATCACGCCCGCCCGCCTTTGTCTCCCCAGCGGCGATGTTTCCACGCCGCATCCAGGTACTCATTTGAGGCTGAGGCTGCCAAGGGGAAGGCCGTGACGGATTCAGGTAATCGCGACTGTAATTGGTCGTGAGCGAGAATTTAACTCGGGTCGGCGGGTTTGAAGCGCAGTGCGCTAACCGCTGCGCCACCGCTCCCTCTACCAACAACCCCACCCAGCCCACGCCAACAACCAGAGCAAAACACAACCTGAACTCACCACTCACTCACCCGACTCACCACTCACTCACCCGATTCACTACTCACTCACCCGATTCACCACTCACTCACCCGACTCACCACTCACTCAGCCGACTCACAACCCACTCACCCGACTCACAACCCACTCACCCGATTCACAACTCACTCACCCGACTCACCACTCACTCACCCGATTCACTACTCACTCACCCGATTCACCACTCACTCAGCCGACTCACCACTCACTCACTCGACTCACCACTCACTCAGCCGACTCACCACTCACTCACTCGACTCACCACTCACTCAGCCGACTCACAACCCACTCACTCGACTCACAACTCACTCACTCGACTCACCACTCACTCGCCCGACTCACCACTCACTCACCCGACTCACCACTCACTCACCCGTACTCACCACTCACTCAGCCGACTCACAACCCACTCACCCGACTCACCACTCACTCACCCGACTCACCACTCACTCATGCGACTCACTCGACTCACCACTCACTCACCCGACTCACCACTCACTCACCCGACTCACCACTCACTCACCCGACTCACCACTCACTCACCCGATTCACAACTCACTCAGCCGACTCACCACTCACTCACCCGACTCACCACTCACTCGACTCACCACTCACTCACCCGACTCACCACTCACTCGACTCACCGCTCACTCACCCGATTCACAACTCACTCAGCCGACTCACCACTCACTCACCCGACTCACCACTCACTCACCCGACTCACCACTCACTCACCCGACTCACCACTCACTCACCCGACTCACCACTCACTCACCCGATTCACAACTCACTCAGCCGACTCACCACTCTCTCACCCGACTCACCACTCACTCAACCGACTCACAACCCACTCACCCGACTCATCACTCACCCGACTCACCACTCACTCACCCGACTCACCACTCACTCACCCGACTCACCACTCACTCAGCCGACTCACAACCCACTCACCCGACTCACCACTCACTCATCCGACTCACCACTCACTCACCCGACTCACGACTCACTCACTCGAATCATCACTCACTCACCCGACTCACCACTCACTCAGCCGACTCACCACTCACTCACCCGACTCACCAGTCACCCGATTCACCACTCACTCAGCTGACTCACGACTCACTCACTCGACTCACCGCTCACTCACCCGACTCACAACTCACTCACCCGACTCACCACTCACTCACCCGACTCACCATTCACCCGATTCACCACTCACTCAGCTGACTCACGACTCACTCACTCGACTCACCTGCTCACTCACCCGACTCACCACTCACTCACCCGACTCACCACTCACTCAGCCGATGCACAACCTACTCACCGACTCACCACTCACTCACCCGACTCACCACTCACTCACCGACTCACGCTCGTTCACCCGACTCACCACTCACTCACCCGACTCACCACTCACTCACCCGACTCACCACTCACTCACCGACTCACCACTCACTCACCCGACTCACCACTCACTCACCGACTCACCACTCACCCGACTCACCACTCACTCAGCCGATGCACAACCTACTCACCGACTCACCACTCACTCACCGACTCACGCTCGTTCACCTGATACGCACTCGCGCGCTCAACCGAGAGCTGTTCACCCGCGCCTCTGATTTGCACTGTTGGCTCCGTACGGTGCGAAAGAAGTTCAACATACATACACCAAGCCGACTCACGACCCACTCACCGGACAGCAACAGCAGAGACCCTGCCACGTGCAGTCGACGCATGGTTGGTGGTGATGTTTGTGGTGGTGGTGACGGCGGAGGTGATGTTGATGACGATGCCGTTGGCGGTGCTGATGACGGTGGTGGCGGCGACGGTGGTGGTGGTGTTGGTGATGATGACGATGGTGGTGGTGTTGGAGGTGATGATGATGGTGGTGGTGTTGGTGGTAATGATGATGGTGGTGGTGGTGGTGTTGGTGCTGATGATGGTGGTGGTGGCGACGGTGGTGGTGTTGGTGGTGCTGATGATGGTGGTGGTGTTGGTGGTGTTGGTGGTGATGATGGTGGTGGTGTTGGTGCTGATGACGGTGGTGGTGGCGACGGTGGTGGTGTTGGTGATGACGACGATGGTGGTGGTGTTGGTGCTAATGATGATGATGATGACGATGGTGGTGGTGTTGGTGCTGATGATGGTGGTGGTTGCGACGGTGGTTGTGTTGGTGGTGATGATGATGGTGTTGGTGCTGCTGATGGTGGTAGTTGCGACGGTGGTTGTGTTGGTGGTGATGATGATGGTGTTGGTGCTGCTGATGGTGGTGGTGGCGACGGTGGTGCTGTTTGATGGTGATGATGATGAGCACGAGGATTCTCACGCTTTTATGTCTCTCTCCAGACGCCCTTTGCCCTCGAGCAAATTGCAGAGCGCGCGCGCGCGCGCGTGCGTACCGGCTCGGGTCGAGTGACGCACGCTTGGGATAGCCCGGAGATTCGACTAAATAAATAAATAAACGCCACGGCAGCTCTAGAAGTCGTCGTGATGATAATAATACTAATAGATGGAATATTAATCGCATCCAAAAGTAGAAGCGGCAACGAGTTGTATTCATAAGCAAGGGGCGTTTGATCCGTGGAACGTGGCGGGGGGCGGGGGGGGATATTTATGTCCGGGTAACAAATAAAATCTTGACTTAATAAAGCTTTCGTGACTGCAGGAATGCATACTCTTTGGGTCTTTCGGTAAAGTCACGTGGATAGAAAAATAATAATTTAAACAAAAAAATCACGACGTTTCGATGGCAACACGAGCAATCGTCTTCGGGTGAAAAAAATAAAAGCGGACGGACGGCTGAGGCCTGTGTGATAGACCCAAAGTGGGTGAGAACAAATGAAATCATTGCTAATAGTAGTGATGATGACGTACGGCGGGTGAGGTAGCCATCCCATTGCCTTGCCTGAGAGACGGTGCATTTGCAGACAAAGACAAAGACCCCCCGTGTAGCCTTGACAGACCGTTGGGGCAAGTGCTTGCAGCGAGCACTTATGAAGGCCGGCACGGCACACGAGGGGGTGGGTTGCCAACAACAAGCCCGGCCGCCTTTGTCTCCCGAGTGGCGATGTTTTATACACCGCACCAGCTACTTATTCGAGGCTGAGTCGACCTAGGGGAGGCCCAGGAGCGGTTGAAGTATTCGACGGTGTTATTAGTCGTGAGTGGGATTCAAACTCGGGTCACTGATCTCGTAGCGCAGTGCGCTAACTATTGCGCCATCGCTTCCCACAAATCTAATTTCAGACGCACTCACCCACCGACTCAATCAGTCTCACACCCACTCACTCGATCACCTACTCACTCATTCACTCTCACACCCACTCGCTCGATCACTCACCTACCGACTCAATCACTCTAACACCCACTCACTCGATCACTCACCTACTCACTCATTCACTCTCACACCCACTCGCTCGCTCACTCACCTACTCATTCATTCTCACACCCACTCACTGGAAAACTCACCCACCGACTCAATCACTCTCACACCCACTCACTGGATAACTCACCTACTCACTCATTCACTCTCACACCCACTCACTGGAAAACTCACCCACCGATTCAATCACTCTCACACCCACTAACTCGATCTCTCACCTACTAACTCATTCACTGTCACACCCACTCACTCGATCACTCACCTACTCACTCATTCACTCTCACACCCACTCACTGGAAAACTCACCCACCGACTCAATCACTCTAACCCACTCACTCGATCACTCACCTACTCACTCAATCACTCTCACACCCACTCACTCGATCACTCACCCACCGACTCAATCACTCTCACACCCACTTCACTCGATCACTCACCTACTCACTCATTCACTGTCACACCCACTCACTGGAAAACTCACCCACCGACTCAATCACTCTCACACCCACTCACTCGATCACTCACCTACTCACTCATTCACTCTCACACCCACTCACTCGATCACTCACCTACTCACTCAATCACTCTCACACCCACTCACTGGAAAACTCACCCACCGACTCAATCACTCTAACACCCACTCACTCGATCACTCACCTACTCACTCATTCACTCTCACACCCACTCGCTCGATCAGCCACCTACTCACTCATTCACTCTCACACCCACTCACTCGATCACTCACCTACTCACTCATTCACTCTCACACCCACTCACTCGATCACTCACCTACTCACTCAATCACTCTCACACCCACTCACTGGATAACTCACCCACCGACTCAATAACTCTAACACCCACTCACTCGATCACTCACCTACTCACTCAATCACTCTCACACCCACTCACTCGATCACTCACCTACTCACTCATTCACTCTCACACCCACTCACTGGATAACTCACCCACCGACTCAATAACTCTCACACCCACTCACTCGATCACTCACCTACTCACTCAATCACTCTCTCACCCCCTCACTCGATCACTCACCTACTCACTCATTCACTCTCACACCCACTCACTCGATCACTCACCTACTCACTCATTCACTCTCACACCCACTCGCTCGATCAGCCACCTACTCACTCATTCACTCTCACACCCACTCACTGGATAACTCACCCACCGACTCAATCACTCTAACACCCACTCACTCGATCACTCACTTACTCACTCATTCACTCTCACACCCACTAACTCTATCACTCACCTACTCACTCATTCACTCTCACACCCACTCACTCGATCACTCACCTACTCACTCATTCACTCTCACACCCACTCACTCGATCACTCACCTACTCACTCATTCACTCTCACACCCACTCGCTCGATCAGCCACCTACTCACTCATTCACTCTCACACCCACTCACTCGATCACTCACCTACTCACTCATTCACTCTCACACCCACTCACTGGAAAACTCACCCACCGACTCATTCACTGTCACACCCACTCACTCGATCACTCACCTACTCACTCATTCACTGTCACACCCACTCACTGGAAAACTCACCCACCGACTCAATCACTCTAACACGCACTCACTCGATCACTCACCTACTTACTCATTCACTCTCACACCCACTCACTCGATCACTCACCTACTCACTCAATCACTCTCACACCCACTCACTGGAGCACTCACCCACCGACTCAATCACTCTCACACCCACTCACTCGATCACTCACCTACTCACTCATTCACTCTCACACCCACTCACTCGATCACTCACCTACTCACTCATTCACTCTCACACCCACTCGCTCGATCAGCCACCTACTCACTCATTCACTCTCACACCCACTCACTCGATCACTCACCTACTCACTCATTCACTGTCACACCCACTCGCTCACTCACCTAGTAACTATTTGGGAAATACACTCGTCTCGTTTCTCTTTCTCAGTTTTTTTGTTTTAGTTTCCGTTTTAAATTACTGGAATGAAGGGGTACAATTATAGAGGATCTCTAGGGATAGGCACGATTTAGTGTACTTAGTGGTAGTGCCTTACGCCAATAATCTAAACTCCAAGTCGGCCTCGAAGCATTCCAGGAAATTCACGTACTTTAATAACGCACGCATACCTGCGTGCAAGCACTGGGGAGACAAAGGGGCCGTCCATAAATGACGTCACACACCTAGGGGGGGGGGGGAGGGGTCAGACATTTGTGACGATGTGTGACGAGGGGTGAGGGGTTTGAGAAATGTGACGTCACATCAAAATGCGTAACTTTAAATAAATATAGACAACACGTTCTACTTAATTAAATAGACCTTTTAATAAATGTTTTCTCCTACAACATCAGAGTGCAGCGGTAAATTAAATACGCACTACAATGACAATAGTGTAAAGCGATTTGAAGCATGTTAATTTTTTTTGGGGGGGGGGGGGGAAAGCTTCGTGACGTCATTTGAGGGGGGGTTTGACTTTTTGTGACGCCGTATGACGATGGGGAGGGGGGTAAAAAATCGTCAAAAATCGCGTGACGTCATTTATGGACGGCCCCAAAGGCGACCGGGCGTGGGACCTGGACACACCAACCCATTAGCGTCGCGTGTTGGGCTCTCATAAGGCGATCGCTAACGGCACTTGCCCCAACAGTCAGTTGAGTGCTCTATGCGGAACTTTGTCTGTGCATGTATTTATTTTTCGGTAAAGTCACGTAGGTAAAATGTAAAAATAAATTAAATCTTCGCAGCAAAATTACGGTATCAAGTCTCTTGATACAGTAATGACGGTTCCACCTGAAGACGGAAGCTTGTGTTGCCTCCGAAACGTCGTGATTTAATTTATTGTGAATATTTTCACCTACGTGACTTTACCGAAAAAACCAAAGAGTTTGAATCCTTGCAGTCACGAAAACTTCAAATCTAGAATGTATGTATTTTTTGTTTGTATGTCTTTGTCAGAGTCTGAATATTTATTCGAACTGGAGGAATCCGATGAGCTTTAAAGCTCTTCTTCACAGGTGTCCTGGAGGGGCGGGTTAGAACGTTACAACAACAACACAATACAAAAACACGATAGTAGTCTGAAGTACAAGAAAGTTAAACACATCACCCAAACACGCACACATCCCCATCCTCCCAAGGAAACTTATTTTTCAGAAGCGATCTGGCCCATCATTTGGACATTAATAGCACCAAAATGATTTAAAACACATTCCTGCGGAGGGAGCTGGTAGGAACGTTGGGTTGCTCGGTCAATGGCCAGGGTCAACGGCGGCGTGGTGTATTCCGCAAATATGCCCGACTGTGAGGGCGGGCACAAGCCGGCGTGAGTAGGTTAAACGTTGAGTTTTATAAGGGCACCACGGGGTGACCAGCCCCACCCCACCCAGCCCCACCCCTCCCACCCCCCACCCAGCCCAACCCTCCCCACCCAGCCCCACCCTCCCCACCCAGCCCCTCCCCACCCTCCCCACCCAGCCTCTCCCCACCCTCCCCTCCCCACCCAGCCCCTCCCTCCCCACCCAGCACCTCCCTGCACGACAGACGGACGGACACAATAATCCCCTGTGGGCTGGTGTAACCAGGAGGTTCCTACCAGTATAATGTCTTTGTATATTTGCATACTTGTGTTTGAGTGAGTGTCCATGTGCCTATGAATGTGTGCGCACTATACTAGATTCAAGAAAGAGTTTTCTATTTTTGCTGCTATAAATTTCCACATGGTGTCAAGCCACTTTGTTGAGCAATCATGCATGACCAGGTCGCTTCTGAAAAGAAGCCAATGGCTCAGTTGGCTTTACCTAGTAAGAGAAAAACATATTAAGTTTGACTTGTATATTTTTAAGTGATTCGTTTACCTTTCCTATACGTTGCACTCCTATCGTGTTTTTTTCTTGTTTATTGTTGTGACGTTCTGACCGCGTATCCCTAACTGGACATCCGTGATAAAAGAGCTTCATAACTCATCTGATTCCTCGAGTATAAATAAGTATTCTGATTCTGTAGAAAAGAGCATCTGCTGGACTATGTCGAATGGAAGCCCATGGCGTTGACCGACAACAGCAGCAACCGTGAAGCTGATCTCTTCACTGGCCATCAGCTCGCGCCTGCTATTCCGCCTCTGTGGCTGCAGGCATCCACCCAGGACCCAAGTCAATCCCACAATAGCTTGGTCTCAGACATTTCGATTTAAAGCTTTCGTGACTGCAGGGATTCATCTTCTTGGTTCTTTCGGTAAAGTCATCACGTAGAAGGAAAATATTAAAATAATACAAATAAAACATAATAAAATAATTCTCATGACGTTTCGGCCACAACGCAAGCAGCCGTCCTCAGGTGAAGTCACGTAGAAGGGAAATAATAAAATAATAAAAAATAAAATATAATTAAATAATTCTCACGACGTTTCGGCCACAACGCAAGTAGCCGTTTTCAGGTGGAGAACAGGTCTGTCGAGAGGACTCTGCGTTGTGGCCGGAACGTCGTGAGAATTATTTTATGTTTATTTTTATTATTTTCCTTCTACGTGACTTTACCGAAAAAAACCAAGAAGATACGCTCAGACAGTTGCTAAACGTCCCAATTGGAGCTGGGATCGGCATCTTTCACCTCTCCTGCTGGTGCAGGTGCAGGAGAGGTGACCTGGGCGAGGTGCATGTCTGTGACTCATGCAAAGCTGCTCGATATTCAGTCCAGACACCTCCGCATGAACACCGGCCGACAGAGGAAGTGTTCCAACGCTCTGAGATAAATCAACGGGGCCCAATTATCACCACCTGTGCGCAGCATTCCATTCTCGACAATGGAGGCGACTCGTCACGACAGCCTTCACTCAGAACTTCTCTGACGGCCACTCGCCGTTGCGGTGGAGGCGAGCGTAGCGGTGATCGCGAAAAGGTCACCGAGGAGACGGCAACTGCCTACGGGTGGCACCAGCTTCACGAAATGCGTCTTGAATATCATTGATAAAATAACTTCAAGTGCCGCCCCTATTGCCATCGTTAAGGGGAAGGGGATAGCGATCCAATATCTGATCACCCCCCCCCCCCCGGCCCACCATGGAAAACAAAATCTGCAACATTTCTGCGAGGTCTTGCGGGAGGGGGTAGAGAGAAAGAGAGGGGTAACCTTTCAGCCCAGACCTCATGGTGGGGCGAGGAGATGGACTGAGATAGCTGCAGAGGCTGAAGAGCCTCGAGATAGAAGCCATCCATATTCTTAGGTTTTTTTTTCGGTAAAGTCACGTAGGTAAAACATTATAATTAAAATTAATAAAAGTAAAATAAAAAAATCACAACGTTTCGGAGCCAACACAAGCTTCCGTGACTTTACCGAAAAAACCTAAGAATATGAATCCTTGCAGTCACGAAAGCTTCAAATCTAGAATAGAAGCCATCCAATGTGGGTGGCTGGCCCAATGAATGTCGTCTGCTTAGAATGTGCTGAGGATTCATACAGAACCTTAAGTCCAGGTACAGAGAGAGGGGGGGGGTGTGAGGGGGGGGTGCAGAGGTCGATCTCCCAAGTGGATTGCTGAAGTAGAGTGGAGTTTGTGTTACGGGCTGTCGTCTTGCGCGACAGCCGTTCGAACAACCGGGCGGGTTCCCGCGGGGTTGAAAGTCTCCGAACGCACGCGCAGGTTGTCATGGCACGCAGCAAGTATTCCTACTCTTAGTTCTTTCGGTATAGTCACGTAGGTAAAAAATGAAATTAAAATTAATAAAAATAAAAAATAAAAATCACGACGTTTCGGAGGCAACACAAGTCTCCGTCATCAGGTGGGACCGTCACAGCCAGATTTGCTGCATCAAGTGAGGCAGGGATTCAAGATGCAAGCACTTAAATACATTGGCTACCACATTCTGATAAGCTCCCCCCCACCCTCTCCTCCCCCCTCATCTTGTATTTAAGGGCTTGCATCTTGAATCCCTGCCTCACTTGATGCAGCAAATCTGGCTGTGACGGTCCCACCTGATGACGGAGACTTGTGTTGCCTCCGAAACGTCGTGATTTTTATTTTTTATTTTATTTTTATTAATTTTAATTTCATTTTTTACCTACGTGACTTTACCGAAAGAACTAAGAGTATGAATCATTGCAGTCACGAAAGCTTCAAATCTAGAACGCAGCAAGTACACCCAGCCGCCTTTGTCTCTCCAGTGATGATGGCTATGCACCACACCGGGGAGGTTACTCATTTCCAGGTCATTCTTGGTCAAATGAGGCTGTTCTGGTCTCTCCCTCTCTCTCTAGAGTCCTAAGGCTGAGTCGATCTAGGGGAGACCCAGGACCTGCTCGGGATGTTCGCTTCCGGTGTTAGCCATGGCCAGGAATCAAACTCAGGTCGCCGGGTTTTGTAGAGCAGCGAACAAACCACGACGCTATCCCCAGTACGCGTGCAACGTTGGGTCAACGTCGGCATGCGGTTGGAACTATTGGACAAACGTTGACCGAACGTTCCATGTTTACTGGGCTACTGCCCCCCCCCCCCCCCTAGCCACCCACACCCACCCACGGCCACCAACATTGCCGCAATCAATTCAAAACCACCATCAACATCGTCCCCCCCCCCCTCTCTCTCTGTCTCTATCAATGTTTTCCCTCCAGAAAGCCGCCGTATGACCTCGGCTGACTTCGCGTATCCGCCGAAGTTATTTCTGAAATATTATCAAAGGTCTCGAGGGGGAGCCGATAACGCGGGTTCAGGTGAGCCCGCTGTTCCAGAGCCTCACCTGCAGGAATGCAGCCGTGGCTCTCTTTCTCTGCCCTGTGTGTTTGTTTTGCTTTGTTTTCTCTTTGTTGCAAGGGTGACAAAATCAGGAGGGCGCGTGCCTGGGTTGGACATCACGCGAGGCGCGTGCGTGCGCGCGCGCGCGCGCGTGCGTGAGTGCTGCCCGCCCGCTATAGCGGTGCACGCTCTCGCCGATCTAACCGTACGCGTAGAACGAGACGCGAAATAAACAAACATGGGGGGAAAACATGCGTGTGTGTGTGAAAAAGGGGAACAGCACCCACAGCAGCCACAGCCTATTGTGTGTGCGTTGTGTAAAAACAACACGTGAATGCCATCGTAATGACCATCCCGAAGAGGTGCATTGTGGTCCGTCTTGTCTCAGATCGTTGCCCACGTAAAATTTGAGCGAATTGATGGTGGCCCAGTTCGCGAGTGAGTGGATGATGTATCGAAGACAACCTGGCCCAGGATTTGGCAAATAAACCCGAGTCCATTGTTCTGACCTCACATTACAACTCAGCAAGACCATATTTAAGCGTCACAGTTAAGAGACTATCAGCATTTCTGATTGGGTGTTTGCACGATGCACACGCACGCGCGCGCGTGTCCTCTTACCACGTGTCCTCGTTGCGCGTTGTTCGACAGCCATGATGTTACAGCCTGCGCTTTTGTTCTGCCATAATGACGATGATGATCGGTGTCTTTTCGTCACGAATAGATTGGCTCAGTCAGTTTACTACCGCTGCTACAAGTGTAACTATTCACGTGCCTATATTAAAAGCAACACAAAATGTTATCCTTTGAAAACATATTTTAAAGTGTGATTTTCATCAGGGCCCATGGTGTTTTTAGATGCAGTCTCCAAATCTCGTCACTGCGGTGTGATGGTAAACACGCACTCACTCGATTTGCAATCCAGAATCATCGCCGGTTCGATTCTATCACCCGGCGTGGTAGCTGAAGCAATGGGAGAGGTTTCTTAAATCTCCTCTCGACCGCCTCTGTCCACACAGCGGTTGTGAATGGGTTCGCCGCAGTGAGTCGATCAACAAAAGATCGCGTGTGGAGGGGTAAAATGTGAGTACTCCAAGGCCGTAGCCATGGAATCAACATTGGGGGGGGGACCAAATATTCCAGGGTGTCTGGGGGGTCCCAACCCAGAAAAATATATAAATTTGTAAACTAATTTCCTGCCTAAAATATTTTTAAAAATTCACACATGAGATGGACTTTTTATTTATTTTTTACAATAATGTCTAATAGTGTATTGTATTACATTGCTCTGTTTTTACTTTTTTACCATTTCATGTTTCATTGTATGTAATGGCAGAGATTAGGGATTAATCAAGTACAACCATAACCACAATCATATAAACAGAAATCTATGCATTGAATAATATGAAGACAAGTCCAGATATTGTGGCCAAGGTTTAGCAAATTTTTCTTTTTATTTACATAGCATTGCAATTTTTTTTATAGCAATATATTGGGGGGGGGGGGGCATTTTGAGCATATTTGAATATTGGGGAAGTGTGTGTCCCCCCCAATATATATTATAATTACGGCCTTGGAGTACTTCCATCTCCTCCCAGAAGTCTGAGCAGCGTGGAAGAGTAGGCCAAACATTCCCTCGAGAAGGGAGCTTTCTAGACCTCCCTCGAGTGGAGGCCTTTGCCACCAGCAGCGGCATCTGCAAAGTAATTTCAGGGCTGCACCTTTGTCATTGCCATATCGTTGTTGGGGTTTTTTTGTGCGTGTGTGTATTATGATTATTAGAGGTGGGGGGAAATTCCTTGCAATCGCTCTCACCAGCTGCAGGCGTGTCGCCCCGCTTAGGAATTGAAGTATAAATGCCAATGCCCCCCCTCCCCCCACCACCACCCCCACCACCAAACCCCACCTTGCTCTTGCAAGTGATGCACTTAATAATACGCGTGAACTATATTTGGAATGTCAAAATCACGGAGGATTCCCCCACTCGCAGTCTCAGTTTGCGTTGGGCGTTGTCCCGTGTTCGTGCGTGACTCTGTACTCCCTCCCTCTCTCCCTCTCTCTCTCGCTAATTCTCTGCCCAGTGGCAGGTCCTTTGATCAACTCCCTCCATCCCGGCAGATTCGTGAGCTTTCGTCTTCTTCTCTTTCGTCTTCTCCGGCCGCCCACTTCCTCACCTGCAGCTTGTCCAGCAGCATCGGTCGTGCCGTGTGCCCCCTTGGCCTCCGTTCCAGCATCCTTCCCGATTTACAGAACGTCCTCCGGCAAGCTGTCACCTCTGAGCCCGTGCCACTCAACGTCATGTGCGGGGACTTTCATTCGATCAATTCACGTTTAGTTTGAGATCAACGGCGTCGTGCCATGCTAAGGTGCATCTTGACGGTCAGCTGAGAAACCACGGGCGAGTTAGATGGCAGCCAGGCGGCGAGCTGGCGCTATGAACAATTCCCCAAGCTCTGCGGTCCGCTATATATATTAAGATGGTTTCGAGCAAACGTAGTGAGTGTTCCAATCAGGGCTTAAATGTCTCACTCGATGTTTTCCTGAACGCTGCCAGTCTGGCTTAGAGTCGGGATTATTGGCGTGAGTCACTGCCATGAGAGTACAAGATACGCTTATGCATAATTCATATAACGCAGCGTGTGGTACCCAATATTCCCATACTCGTGTGAACAACGTCATGTAATTTAGATGCAATGCACCAAAATAATTATTCGATCGACATCTCAAACTGCACCCGGCTGCAACCTGGTGATGACTTTTCGAGAAATACCTTCCTCGTCCTGAACCTGCCATAGACTTTCCCCATCGTTCTCTCCAGCGCCACAGCGCGTGGATTTGTAGCGTTCATTTTCATTTGTTTGCCGGTGACTTTGTGTATTTCATCTCGAAATCGCCTCCGGTGCTGTTGCTGCTGGCGGCAATAAAAGTTGTTTAAAAGTCAAAAAGTCTCTCTCATCTCTTTCTCCAAAAAGCCAACCGATTTTCTCCATTCGGGGCCGCAAACCCACATCTCCTGAACCCTCCGGGTCCTTCTAGATTTGAAGCTTTCGTGACTGCAAGGATTCATACTCTTGGTTCTTTCGGTAAAGTCACGTAGAAGGGAAGTAATAAAATAATAAAAATAAAACATAATAAAATAATTCTCACGACGTGTCGGCCACAACGCAAGCAGCCGTCCTCAGGTGGAGAGCAGGTCTGTCGAGAAGGCAGAGTCTGAAGACAGACCTGCTCTCCACCTGAGGACGGCTGCTTGCGTTGTGGCCGAAACGTCGTGAGAATTATTTTATTATGTTTTATTTGTATTATTTTATTATTTCTATTCTACGTGACTTTACCGAAAGAACCAAGAAGATGAATCCCTGCAGTCACGAAAGCTTTAAATCGAAACATGGCTGATTATGTTGTTGATACGAAGCCGCCTGAACACGCGTGGCGAGCGACAATTTGTCAAAAGGTAAACTCAAGACTCGACCACTTCGAGAGGGACCTATCCGTGCATTGAGTGGACGCAGCGTGACCAGAGAGCAACGCGAATTGCAGATGCCATGATTTAGCATTTCTTAATTTGACTCTTTAAACTTCATTGTCATGAGTAAAGCATTCCGCAATGTGTGTGTGTGTGTGTGTTGTGCATCGCAATGTTGGTAAAGAACCTGCAGATGAATTCGCACATTTTTTTCAGTGACTCACGGACACAAATATACTGCAGGAAGACGAAAATAAAATACTTTCCATTTTTAGCGATCGCACGCGGTGATGAAGAAAAAATAAACAAATATCTGTCTCTCCCTTGGAGCCCTGAATGGACGTTTACTACCTCGCAGGCGCTCGTGTGTGTGTACACTTAGTGTGTGTGTGTGTACACTTAGTGCGTGTGTGTGTACACCGTGTGTGTGTGTGTACACTTAGTGTGTGTGTGTGTCACCTAGTGTGTGTGTGTGTACACCTAGTGTGTGTGTGTGTACACTAGTGTGTGTGTGTACACTTAGTGTGTGTGTGTGTACACCGTGTGTGTGTGTGCACACCTAGTGTGTGTGTGTACACTCGTGTGTGTGTGTGTGTCACCTAGTGTGTGTACACCTAGTGTGTGTGTGTGTGTGTACCTAGTGTGTGTGTGTACCTAGTGTGTGTGTGTCACCTAGTGTGTGTGTGTACACCTAGTGTGTGTGTGTACACCTAGTGTGTGTGTGTACCTAGTGTGTGTGTGTGTCACCTAGTGTGTGTGTGTACACCTAGTGTGTGTGTGTGTGTGTCACCTAGTGTGTGTGTGTCACATAGTGTGTGTGTGTGTGTGTACACTAGTGTGTGTGTGTGTCACCTAGTGTGTGTGTGTGTGTACCCATGTCGTCTTGCGGTCCTTACTCGTACACTCACCTGCTCTGCAGGTGACTTTCTGAACTCATCAAAGGGCTCGGGAGCAGTGTAAGATACGGGTCCCGGTAACACTGCGCCGGGCATGCAGGTGTTTTGTAAATACATTCCGTACACCCCGAACATTGCGTATTGACCAATTCCAACTCAACCCCCCCCGGCCCCCACCGACGAGTGCGTGGCAAGTCCGCAGAGGCTATCTGGGCAACTTTGCCTCTACCTTCGTTGTACGTGTGCCGCCTCCTTGTCTCTCTAATGTTTTGCGTGCGCGTGCGTGTGTGTGTGCATGCGCGTGCGTGTGTGTGTGTGTGCGCGTGCGTTTTTTTGTTTGTTATCTCCACGTCTGTGTGGGGGGGGGGGTGGGAGCGGTGGCGCAGCGGTTGGGCCGCCTCGCCGCGAAAACTCGGCAAGGGCCGAGTTCGCCTTAACGCTCACGGCCAAAACCAGTGGTGATTCTCTCAATTGTTTTTTGCCGGGGCCCTCCAAAAGGTCCACTCGGCCTCAAATGGGTACGTGATGTGCGTAAACATCGCCCCTGGAGAGACATGCGGGGGCGTAGTGCTGTTCACACCACCCCTTCGTGTCCCGTGCCGGCCTTTCTAAGTCGGTGCGTCTCTCTATCTCTCTGTCTCTCGTCTATCTGTCTGTCTATCTGTGTGTGTGTGTCGCTACTGGACTATGTATCTGTGCGTCTCAACGTCTTGCCGTGTTTCTCTCGGCGTGTGTCTGTGTGCTCGCCCCCAAAGTTCCATCGAGGCTATACGGGAGAATAATTGTTTCAGTGTCTGTGCCTCTGTGTCTCTATGTAGTTGTGTCCGTGTCAGTGTCTCCGGTTCTATCCGTATGTCTGCACACACACACACACCTATGCCACCTTCCCGAAGATCACGTTAATCTGCTACGGTGAACAGATCACAAATAGGTCGTACCCACATTTTACTCCACCACGTGTAAGATATATTTTTGCATTTTTCTCCAATGTGAACCGTTGCATAGACGTGGCGGCTGTGGGCAGCATGACCTGATAGAACAGTAGTCTATTTGAAATCGTCTATTTGAAAAAGAATACTCTTTCTAAGAAAAAAATAGACCCGTTTAACGCGCAGGCTTTCGCGACCAGTATAATCCATAAGAGGTTTTTGGGTTAGATCGCGTAAACATATTTATTGTTTACGTGATAAATCTTACATTGGCTGTGTCGGGTGGTGGCGGGTTTAACGACACATTCACATTTACGCGATCTAACACAATAACCTCGATGATGAAAACACAAGCCTACTTGAAATAGACTACCATTTGAATTATGAATACTATTTGAAATCGACTACCATTTAAAATAGGCTATTTCACTAAAAACCAATGCCTGGTATAGGGGCTCTCCATATGCTTCTCTAGTGGGGGCCCTTCTGCTAGCAGGGCCTTTTGCGAGCAATTGCAGGGGCTGCACCTTTGCCTCTTTATTTTTTTTTAAACCGTAGTTCTTATCACCGCTACGTTCCTAAGCGTCCTCACGCAACCCCAGCCGTGGCTCTTCGTGCGTTCGGGCGTCCTCAATGCCTTCCGCCTGGAGTCTTGTGCCGTCAGCTCACCACAGACGCATTTGTACAGCCCTGCTGTCGATCCACTGCTAGATGAGGACTTCCACAATGCGTTCGGGGATCGTTGTCGGTGGTGGGTGGGTGGTGGCGGGGGGGGCGGGGGGGGGCGGGGCGGTTGGGGGGTATTCGACCCTACTTCACCGGACCGGTCGATACGGATTTGATTATTGGATTTGTCATTTATGCCCACTACTGGCCGTGGATCACAGACGTTGAGAGCATAGAAGTGCAGTGCAATGCGACCGATAGATTTTGCTGCACCGCCCTTTATGCTGCCCGCCAAGCAGCCCAGCAGCAGCAGCCTATCGCAACCTGTTTGTGCATTGGTGGTCGCCCATCCAAGAACTAACCAGGCTCAAAGGCTGCTTAGCTTGCGGTAAGATAGGGTACGCATTCCATGTGGAGTAGCCAAGGGGGCCCACGTGGAGTGGCCAAGGGGACCCATCTGGAGTGGCCAAGGGGACCCACGTGGAGTGGCCAAGGAGACCCACGTGGAGTGGCCAAGGAGACCCATCTGGAGTGGCCAAGGGGGCCTACGTGGAGTGGCCAAGGAGACCCACGTGGAGTGGCCAAGGGGACCCACGTGGAGTGGCCAAGGAGACCCACGTGGAGTGGCCAAGGGGACCCATCTGGAGTAGCCAAGGGGGCCCACGTGGAGTAACCAAGGGGGCCCACGTGGAGTGGCCAAGGGGGCCCACGTGGAGTGGCCAAGGGGACCCATCTGGAGTGGCCAAGGGGACCCACGTGGAGTGGCCAAGGAGACCCATGTGGAGTAGCCAAGGGGGCCCACGTGGAGTGGCCAAGGGGGCCCACGTGGAGTGGCCAAGGGGACCCATCTGGAGTGGCCAAGGGGACCCACGTGGAGTGGCCAAGGAGACCCATGTGGAGTAGCCAAGGGGGCCCACGTGGAGTGGCCAAGGGGGCCCACGTGGAGTGGCCAAGGGGACCCATCTGGAGTGGCCAAGGGGACCCACGTGGAGTGGCCAAGGGGACCCACGTGGAGTGGCCAAGGGGACCCACGTGGAGTGGCCAAGGGGGCCCCGTGGGGAGCATGGGGAGGGCATTACCTCCCTCCCCCCCCAACATTTTTGCCACCGATGTCATCGCTACGCAGGAGGCCGGCTAATTTTAGCCAGCCCGAACAATTTAACACCACAACCTATTGACGGAATCGCCTGTGGAATGTGCCTGATCTCACCAGATGCAACTAAACTAAAACTATTTTTAATTTTGCCAGGTAAGGCCCACTAAGCTGTCTAGCTCTCTTGTTTTCAGAAGCGACCTGGCCACAAGTGATTGCTACACGAGGTGGCGGCTTATCGTGTGGAAATGTAGAACAGCCAAATACTCGAAAAGGGCGATGACGAGTCTAAATGCAGAGGGGAAAACGGAGGACTCGGAGAAAAAAATGCACGCGACTACAGGGAGAGAGAGACACGCAAACTCAAAATATACAGCAGCAGCAGGCGTCAGGGTCGGGGTCGAACCCACGACCTCCTGCATACCAGGCGAGGTAGTTAACATCTCCTATCCACCGTAATGATGAGAGAGAGACACGAAAACTCCAAATATACAGCAGCAGGCGTCAGGGTTGGGGTCGAACCCACGACCTCCTGCATACCAGGCGAGGTAGTTAACATCTCCTATCCACCGTAATGATGATGAGAGAGACACGCAAACTCCAAATATACAGCAGGCGTCAGGGTCGGGATCGAACCCACGACCTCCTGCATACCAGGTGAGGTACTTAACATCTGCTAGCCACCGTGATGATGATGAGAGAGAGAGACACGCAAACTCCAAATATACAGCAGCAGGCGTCAGGGTCGGGGTCGAACCCACGTCCTCCTGCATACCAGGCGAGGGAGTTAATATCTCCTATCCACCGTAATGATGATGAGAGAGATACACACAAACTCCAAATATACAGCAGGCGTCAGGGTCGGTATCGAACCCAGGAGCAAGCAAGGCTGAGCTCAGACAATGTTTGGACAGATGACTGCTGTGTTTAACAGGTGCTATAGGCTGTCGTGTGTGGCTATGTTGTTCGCCAGGAGGGGTTGGGGAAGGAGGTGGGGGGATAGGTAAAGGGATCAAAATCCATTGTTGTACTGCACTATAGCCCGGCGTCTATGCTCCCCACCTTCACCAATCGACACCGACCAGCATAGCGAAGTGAATGGTGGACAAGCAACCCGCGAGATGTGTGGGAGCGCTTTATCCAGCAGTGGATCGACAAAAGTCCGATGCGCTGCATGCCGTCCATTCAGGCGGAGTCAACTGGAGTGTCGTCAATTCCTGTTGTGATGAGTGTACAAAAGCCATGATAACAACAACAACAAGAACAACCAAATCGGCTTCACCTATCATCACCGCCATCATCCATCCACTGCTGGATTAAGGCCTTCGTCCACAGCCGTGACCAAGCATCGCGCAGCCGTGATGCCGCAATGCGATCATGAGACGATATTCCTCGTCGCTTCCTATCACGCGCGTAAACAAACAAAGCAAACGCACAAAGGTGACCCTCCGCTCCGCCCCCCATATCCTGTAGTAGATCGTTGGGGGCGAGCGTTGTCAGCGAGCACCTGTTCAAGTCGGCACGACAACGCAAAGCGGGCGGGCTGGTCAGTACCCCCCCACGCACGCACGACCGCCTTTGTCTCCCCAGCGCCCGTGACGTCCACGCACCGTGGGCCGAGGTGCTGAGCTACGGCGGTGACCGTGTGCGGGAATCGAACTGGGGGAGGGAGGGGAGGGTATTAATTCTAGATTTGAAGCTTTCGTGACTGCAAGGATTCATATTCTTAGGTTTTTTCGGTAAAGTCACGTAGGTAAAAATTTTAAATTAATAAAAGTAAAATAAAATCAAAATAAAATAAAATAATATAATATTATTTTACTTTTATTAATTTTAATTAATTCAAATTTTTACCTACGTGACTTTACCGAAAAAAACCTAAGAATAGGGGGTGGAGGGTTTCGTGGTGCAGCGCGCTAACCACTGCGCCACCGCTCCCCACACCGCGCGCGCGTGACACGCGCGCGACCTGTCCAAGATCGCCGTCGGTTTGGGCAACGGACGTGAGCCTCGGAGTCTCAAACTCGCCGCCGTGGCCACGCTGTGCCCTGCCGGCGGATTCGCACGGCGCGAACGAAAGTTCAACGTGCGCACGTGCGGTTAATGGCAATAATAGTTCACGTCTGTAAAGTGTCGTGCTTCGTCTGTAGATCACAATGGGCGCCGTGGTGTTTGGAAAGTCCGCAAACTAACAGAACCTTGCAGGGAGTACACGGCCAGAACTGGGCAGATGGGGTGAAGAGGCAGTTTAGAGAGCGAACGATTCCATACGTGCGTATTAGCAAACGGCAAAGTGTTGTTCCAAAGATTGTGAGCTGCGCTGCGGAAAACAGCCTCATCACCCCAGGAACAGAGCCTTGACCTCGGAGTCCTTAGAAGGATGCGATCCATAGATCTCAGTGAGCTCGTCGGTGTATAGAGACGGATGAGTTCCTCTAAATGCCGCGGTGCTTACTTCAATCAGTTCTTTTGTGTCGGCTGTGGAACTCCACCCACGCGCGTCTAAAGTATATTGAAAGCAGCCACCAGCCCATGGAGAGAGAGAGAGAGAGACAGCGTGTCCTCGAAACACCGGGCTTACTCGGGGCGACCTCGTGCATGCACCCCCCGTTATTTCCGACTTCTGAACACGGCACGTCATGTTCATTTGATGCGGCGAGTAACTTTGCTTGTATCCCTTTATAATCAGGGGTTGGGGAACCTTTTTTTCTACCAAGGGCCATTTGGATATTTCTAACATCATTCGCGGGCCATAACATTTTTTAAACTTAACAATTAGCCCGTTATATTTGGTCAAACATTTAATTAACTCACCCCTAATGCGATGGCTGGAACTGCTTCTCTTTGGCGAGGCGTGTGTGATGTTAGCTGGTATTGATGATGTTGCTGCTACTCGCAACTGCTTTTCCAGGTTTGCTCCGAGGAGTATTGAATTTCGAGTCCCGCCTGCAGTTGCCCTGGCAGGGCCACACCAAATGATTTCGCGGGGCCTTATACGGCCCGCGGGCCGGACGTTCCCCTCCCCTGTAGTTTATATCATCAACTTTTTAGCAGTCTGTCAACTGCTGCACAACGTTCGTCAATCCACGATTCGTCAACATGTATTGTTGACGGTGATCTGAGTCGGAAGGCAAGCGGACCCACAATGCGCTTCTGGGTGCGACGAGCATGGTGATTAATTGGGCGTGCTGATGCTACTGGGGGCATTGGCGGTGGTGAACAATCAACAACAATTTCGATTTAAAGCTTTCGTGACTGCAGGGATTCATCTTCTTGGTTCTTTCGGTAAAGTCACGTAGAAGGGAAATAATAGAATAATAAAAATAAGACATTATAATATTGTATTAATAATAATATTTTATAATGTAAATTTTTTATTATTTTATTATTTATTATGTTTTGTGTTTTCTTTTTATTATTTTATTATTTCCCTTCTACGTGACTTTACCGAAAGAACCAAGAAGAAAAATCAACAACAATCTTGATTTGAAGCTTTCGTGACCACAGGAATCCATACTCTTTGGTTCTTACCGACGTGACTTTACCGAAAGAACCAAAGAATATAAATCAACAACAACAAAGTAGTCAGCACACTCGTCAACAACACTGGCCGTAAAATAAATATGTACAGTATATATAATCAACGACAATTCGCTGATTATATGTTTGGCCTGTCTTCATGACCAAGGAGCATTGCCCAAAACGTCGTAAAAAATTTTTGCTAAGGTAGTGTTGTTTACGAATGCGTCGAGTTTATAGTCATCCTACATCTGTGTAATGTTTCATGTTTCTGAAGTTTTGTACTCTGTGCTGTGATCAATCTGGAGGTAATCTGGAGGTAAATCTGCCCCGATCCGGGATAATTATATTAGTGCAAAATTTCCTATTGCTCGTGTGTGTTGCGGTTATTTTAGTTTTTCAGATTTCTACTTATTTCGCTTTTGTCATTGTGGTGACCCAGGTGTCAACTCTTGCAAAATGAGGCTCCTTCGTCCCGGTCGATGCCATCTTGATAGCACCTTCTCATGGCACCTTCTCCGTCTCACTTCAACACGAGGCCAGTCCAGCCAAGGTCTCTTTCCTCCCTTGCAGCCGGTGACCGATTGGGAGTAAAACAAACAAAAATCTGCCCAGGCATTTGTAAACACACCTGACAATAAATTTGGGCTCTGGAGGTAGCGTGGTAAGACAAGCGGCGTGGCGACGTTATTGGCGTCATTTCTCTCTTGCCGTGCGATCCTCTTTGAGACTTTAGAGCTGGGTCCAAAACAGCTCAATGGTGGCCGGTAAGGAATAATCTTTGGAGCGGCCTAATAGGGGACGATACCATTATGGGACGATACCCATTATGGGACGATTCCATTAATTGAACGATTCCGTTATGGGATAATTCCATTATGGGACTATACCATTAATGGGCTGATGCCATTATGCGACGATGCCATTAATGGGATGATACCATTGTTGTACGATACGATTAATGGGACGATACCATTATGGAACGATACCATTAATGGGATTATACCATCATAGGACGATACCATTATGGGACGATGCGATTAATGGGACCACCATTAATGGGACCATACCATGAATGAGAAGATACCATTATGGGACGATGCCATTAATGGGACGATACCATTAATGGGACCATACCATGCATGGGACGACACCATTAATGGGACGATGCCATGAACGCCAACTGAGAGCATGCACAAGCAATTCAGCGTACACATTCGAGGTCGTAAAATATTTTCATTGACATTTTTGTCAATTCTGATTACATTTGCAATTTCCCCACATCCAACCGGCCCACGGAATGAGCCGGTCCCACCGGGCATTTGCCCTACGGACTGCTATCCTTATGGCCAGTTCGGGCCTGAGTTACAAGCAGTGGCGTAGCGTGGTTGGTAGGGGTGCTCCAAGCTCGTGTGCTGTTTCATTCAGACGCTGTCGCCTCGACAGACCTGGTTTCACCTGAGGACGGCTGCTTGCGGTGTGGCCGAAACGCCGTGAGAATTATTTTATTATGTTTTATTTTTATTATTTCATTACTTCCCTTCTACGTGACTTTACCGAAAGAACCAAGAAGATGGTAGGGGGCCCTTATGCAAGGGATCAAACGGGGACCCACCCACACGTCAAATGACCACTTCATTGTCTCCTCGCGCCTCTCCCCCCCCACTCTGTCCCTTGAGCCCTGGTGCACTGCCTGCACACTCAGAAGAAGCAGACTCGTCATCTAAACTCGAGGAACACGGTGAGCTTCGAATCTCTTCATCTCGGCACCACCAAGTCAAGCCTCCCATCCGAGTCTCATCTTCCTTACCTTCTCTAGAATATCAGTAGCCCGAGCTAAAGCTCAGGTTTTACCCGTAACCTAGTGAAGTCATAATCACAATCAGCCATGGTCAATCCACTGCTGGATGAAGGCCTCCTCAAGCCGCCCGCCGTCACCTCTCACGACCCTGCGATGTTAACGATCCACGCAGCAGCTGCGCACAAAACCGATTACATTGCTCCATCTCCTCCCTCCGACGCGTTCCATTCTTTGTGGCTGCCACTCCGTTAATATTCTTGACCATGGGGCATCGTCCCTTTGAGCGACGTGTCACTTGTAGGTCACGGAGACAAATATCTCGTGAAAAGGCCAAAAGTGAGACAATTGCCGGGCACGCGAACCGGACCCCCCCCCCCCCACCCCCCCTCCTTTTTTGGCTTTTGACTTTCTCGACTGTGGGACCTCTAACGCCGCCCGCACGCGATTTCAGCCAGGAATGCGATGGGGTCCCCTCCCCGGGGGCCTACGCGGGGCGGTGGAGATTCGGAAAATTCGTACTCAAATTTTTTTTTTAAACACTCCCGCCGACTGCGAGAGAGCTACGGCGCTGGCGGTGGTGGTGGTGAGGGGAGCGGTGGTGCAGCGGTTAGCGCTACACTTCGCTACGAACCCGGCCGCCCGAGTTCGATTCCCGCTCACGGTCAAAAACCAGTGACGATTTATCTTAACTCGTCCTGGGCCTCCCCTAGGACGTGGTGCGGTGTTTAAACATCGGCCACTATAGAGACAAATGCGGCCGGGCGTGGTATCTACCGCCCCCCCCCCCCTCGTGTGCCGTGCCGGCCTTCATAGGTGCTGTTCGCTAACAGCACTTGCCCCGACAGTCTGTCAAGGCTACACGGGTGGATCTTTGTCTTTGGCGGTGGCGATGGCGGAAGCAAGGGAGAGTGCTGCGCAGATTGCACCGATATACATTTCGTGATTGCGTGCGGACAAGGGAACTGAGATAAGTTCCAAAAAAATACAAAAATGTCCTAAAATTGTCCGGTGCCGTTCGAGTGGAGTCAGGAGAAGAGAGAGATAAACACAATTCTAAGTTATTTCTTTTCTCGAACGACTTTCGGAGGCGCTATTCGCCTCTTGTTTGCAGCCCTGAGCCGGTGGTGGAAATTCTACGATCCTATGGCGGGAGCGAGTCTCTCCACTGGATAACAGCTCTTAACTTCCCCACAAAATAGTACTTGTTTTATCTACCCTGCAGGAATAATGGGTTTAGTCAACGCCCCGACCAGGATTTGAACCTTCCAATTGCCACCGAGCCACTCGGCCAGATGGGTATAATTTCTGTATGTATGCGAGGAGTCTATGGGTCTCTGTGTCAGTATATGGGCCTATGTGTCAGACTATGGGGCTCTGTGTGAGTAGTCTATGGCACTTTATTTGAGGATGTGGTCCCCGTGTGAGTCTCTACGCCTCCAGTCGAGTCTGTGAAACTCAATGATGTGAAGGAGGGTGCTGCACACACGTTGCTCTATCCACTGCTGAATGAGGTCTTCCGATAGATATCAAGTACGGTGCTGTGAACAATATTGTAATTCATCCATCTCGCCCATTGACAACCGGCCAGAGGGCTCAGCCCAAAAGCAAGGAAGATCAATGCAGCGAGAACCCACTTTAGAGGGAAGTCAACAGCCGCCCCCGTCATAGGAATGTGGAAGTTCAGGGCTGTAAATGGAAGACGAACACCGCATCGATGCTCATCGTGAGCGCTGGAAATCACTTTGACTTTGACGTTTGTGTGGAGCACGAAAACGAACATCGCCCCCTCTCCCCCCACCCACCCCCCTAAATCGCCGCGGCCGCACGGGGGGGGGCACACGGGGGGGCACACGGGGGGGGCACAAGGGTGGGGCCGAACGGGGGGGGGCACACGGAAGGCCGACGTAGCAGCCCGGGATGTCTCTGATGATGCGGGGTGGGGTGGCAGGCAGGCAGGCGGGTGTGTGTGTGTGTGTAGGGGTGGGGGGTCTCTCTTCTCACCCTCGCTTGCCCCCACGCCCTGCCCTCTGGCTGCCCCGGCTTGGCCACTCCCCGGCCCTTTGACGTCGTGGCTCGCCGCAGGCCATGCCGTACATTCCGCCAAGCCATGCGAGGCGTCCTCCTCCATCATCATCGGTGTCACCTATGTGTGTGTGTGTGAGAGAGATGTCGTGCACACACCTGATGATGATGCGTATTGTCGCCTACACACGGCGCTTCTATATCGGTCCGTCCGTCCGTCTATCCACATATCGATCTAAGGATTTCTCAACCGTGTGTGTATTTATATCTCTACACGGACATGATGGGTCCGGGTACTTTTGATCGTTACCGCTGCTGGATGAGTTCCTCCCCGTGCCGATTCGGTCAAGATGTTGTTTGACCATACTTCACCACGCTGGTCAATGCGGGTTGGGGGGGAGGGGGGGGGACCCAGAACCGGTGCAGATGTCACTCGTGACTGATTTTGGCCGTGGTCGCGAATCGAACTTGGGTCGCCGGGACTCGGAGCGCACTGCACTAACCACTGTGCCACAGCTTTCTCCGGGAACAATGCAATTAAACTACGTAGAAACAATGTAATAAACACGGCAGATGAGTTCAGGAGTTGGGGAATACTGCCGAGGCGTAATGGGGCAATGATCAAGCACACTGGACTTGCAATCCAGAGGTCGCCCGTTCAATATGACCCCTCGGCACGGCAGTTGGGGCAATGCGGGGAGTCAATTAAATACCCGCCCGAGATCACCTCTGACCACCCAGCAATAGTGTGCGCACCACACATGTCACGGCGTGGTGGGGCTAAAGTGTGGGCACTCCCGCCTCGTCCGAAGACGTCTGGTCAGCATAGGAAGAGTAGGCCAAAAACAAAACACTATTTCAGGACTCTCTCTCTCGAGTTAATTCTCGTGAAGTCCATTCCGCTCGTATTTCAAGATTATTTTGCTTCACAAGATGAGAACGCATGAGTGTAGGACGAGTGACCCGGGGTATTCGTCTGCTGTAATGGGGGCGCGGTGATCGCTGTCTGGAATCCCAATGTGAAGTTGTAACGCGGCGCTGCACAGTTAGTCGTTCGCTGTCGGAGGGGAGGGAGGGAGGACTCAGAGGCGCATGAGGAGGAAGCACGGACGAGCAGCAGCAGCAGTAGTCACGGGATGGTCAGGAGCCGGCGCTACCAACAATTGCCCCAGCTCTGCGGTCCTCTACATATCGAGGTGTTATCGGACAATTAATGAGAGCTCAGGTCCCTTGGGTAGACACGTGGAGTGGATTTACAATCCGTATGTTCGCTGCAATTATGGCATCTGTTTGAAATCGATAAGGGATTGTAAAATGGATTAGGTGGATATAAACATTTACGTTATAAACAGTGATGTGATTATCATTATCAGCCATGGTCAATCCACTGCTGGATGAAGGCCTTCTCAAAGCCGCCGCCATCCCCCCGCGATCCAGTGATGTAACGATCCATCGAGCGCTTGCACGGGAGCGGATTTCATCACTCCATCTCTGCGGAGGACGTGCGGATTCCCGGCTGCACTGCATCTCTCGCTAACTCCCGACCATCAGTTCACGGGAATAAACAAACAAAAAACCGCGTAGCTTTCTTCAATCAAATGTATCCCAACAAACAAACAAGACGACACTAACCTTTTACACGACACTATTATGTATCGTTTTAAATGTGTGCATTTCGGATGCGGTGAATGTGCGAACATGCGTCGAACTTCTTTCGTACCGTACGTAGCCAACCGTGCCAACCGGAGGTGCGCGCGGGGAGGAAGAACAACAAACTTAAGACAACAACAACAAGCAGTTATAAAATAAATTCGTTTTTCAGTCTTGAATGAGAGAAAAGTCTCGAACAAAAGTTACTGGCAATGCCCCGCATTTCCATAACACAGTCTTTATTGGGGGGTTAGATTACGTAATTATGAATGTGTCGTTAAACCCGCCACCACCCGACAGAGCTAACTAGTAAGAGGTTTGTCACGTAAACAGAACGTGCCGATTCGTCACTAGTACAGCAGCACACCGGTGTGTTGAAGAGCAAATCTACAACATTCACAATCTGAGTACGACGTTTCGCCGGTAACAATTACAACCGGTGTTTATACATCTTGACGCCTCCGGTGTTATTGCCGAAAAGGGTCAAATCTATTCTCGTGTTTTTTTCATGCCTCTTTGTTTGAGCAGCTCTTCAGATGGACGCACGGGGTGAGACATATTAAGAGACGGGTAGACGGAGAGGCCAACGTCAATCTACCCACCACGTAGACTCAAACCGGTGCCTCTCCGCTCGCCTACCCGCCTAGCCTGTCTGCACGATCTCGTGAAATCTCGGAAGCGAAGCAGGCGCATGAGCCTGAGCGCGTGCCCTGCGTGGCTGAGTGACGGTGGTGGTCACTGGGCGTCGCAATGACAGCAACGAGTGGGCAGTGCAGCAGCCTCTCCTTGCGTCCTCAGCCAACCCCGCACTGCCCCAGCGTGGTGAAGTATGGGTCAAGCAAATTCACCGCGACCCGCACCTTGCGGGAGAGGAATGCCCTCATCCAGCAGTGGAGTAAAACAACAAAACGGCAGCGCGTGGGTCGCACGCTGCAACCGGTGAACTCGTGGGGATTCCAAGCACGTGTAGCAGTGTTCATTCTGACGAATTGCCCGATGATGCTGGATGCAATTACCAGCGAAACGTCGTACTCAAATTGTAAATGTTGTGGTTTCACGCTTCAACACACCGGTGGGCTAAAGCAGTGAGCTATTTGTCTTTTGTCAACGTGACACTTTTTTACTGATTGGCCGTGTCGGGTGGTGGAGGGTTACGACACATTTATAAATAACGCGATCTAAACCCAAAAACGTTTATTATGAATAACATTGGTCGCGAAAGCCTACGTGTTACGCTGAGTGTTCAGAACGTCGTTTTTGTTCATTCACACGCCTTGGCGTTCGCGCAGAGTCGGGGGAAACGGCAGCGAGCGTGGTGCTTTACTGCAGGACGGTGATGGGATTCATGCCGGCACTTCT
Organism: Lethenteron reissneri; assembly: GCF_015708825.2. NCBI lineage: Eukaryota > Metazoa > Chordata > Hyperoartia > Petromyzontiformes > Petromyzontidae > Lethenteron > Lethenteron reissneri. The sequence continues at coordinate 4,307,040 of NC_083825.1, read as the reverse complement.
CAATTCTAGATTTGAAGCTTTCGTGACTGCAAGGATTCATACTCTTAGTTCTTTCGGTAAAGTCACGTAGGTAAAAAATAAAAATAATTATTTTTATTAATTTTTATTTCATTTTTTACCTACGGCACTTTTCAAGTTGCGTTTCGACCGCTTTGTGTGCGCATTTGCAACCCCGGTCTGCCTCCCGTGCTATCGCCACGCAATGTCTCGACGGATGGTCTCTGAGCTGGCAAGCGAACACATGATTCACCGTCACATCGACTAATATAACGAATATAAGAAACCAAGGCGCCACGGTGGCGAGATGTTCATTACCTCGCCTGGGTTAGATCCCAAACCCTGACGCCGATATATTTGTAGTTAGCAATGCGTTGTGTCTCCCCCGTGGTCGCGTGGATTTTTCTCCGAGTCCTCCGGTTTTCTTTCCCTCCACATCTCGAATCAACATCGCGCGTTTTAGAGGATTTGACTACGAAACATTTCCACGCGATAAGCCAATCCGTTGAGTGATGGCCAGGTCGCTTCTGAAAAAGAGCTGTGGAGCTCAGTGGGCCTTACCCGGTAAAATAAAAAATAGTAATGCAGTAAATTTCGATTTAAAGCTTTCGTGACTGCAGGAATTCATCTTCTTGGTTCTTTCGGTAAAGTCACGTAGAAGGGAGATAGTAAAATAATAAAAATAAAACATAATTAAATAATACAATTCTCACGACGTTTCTGCCACAACGCAAGCAGCCGTCCTCAGGTGAAGTTGATATGTAAACTCCTTTGTCAAGGCGCTCTCCTCCTCTAACCCAGCTTAAATATACGCTGCCAAACTTGGTGGTGTTCATTCAGACGCTATCTTTCCGACAGACCTGTTCTTCACCTGAGGACGGCTGCTTGCGTTGTGGCCGAAACGTTGTGAGAATTGTATTATTTTATTATGTTTCATTTTTATTATTTTATTATCTCCCTTCTACGTGACTTTACCGAAAGAACAAACAAAAAAATAGTAATGCAGTAGTTTCAAAATTGCACGGGTAAACATAACCGCTCCATGTTACCCTCAGAGGCCCCCCACTTTAACGAACCACCACCCTCCCCACGCATAATGCGCCCGTAGCAAAGGGAGACCCTGGGCTCTCCGCGTGGCCAACACGAAACCCAACTGCGCGCGCACATTAACCCCAGCTGTCGCTTGACGGAGAGATGGGGGTTAGTGTGCACCTCATAGGGCTGCTGGCAGGTCTCGCTCGCTGTGGACACGCGTTTGTCGCGGCCGAAGAGCGAGCCTGCAAAAAAAAGATTTATCGCTTCGACCCAAAAGCAACAACAACTAGACGCAAAGTGAAATTGCAGAGGCAAACATAACCGCTCTGTGTGTACCCTCGGCGACCCCACTCAACTCCATTCCCTCCCCCCCTACAACACACACACACAGCCCCCTCTCCGCCACCTCCCGTGAACCGGATTAATCCGCAATGTTCGTCGCCAAAGCCGGATCAGACCGCTTCTCAAGTCTGCAGGAAATGTGACCCCGACGAGACGACGCACAGACAAAGATGCCTCGCATCGCCTTCAGCAGACGCTTGTATCAAGCGTGATGTTCGCGAGCGGCACCTACGAAAGCCAACAGGGCACACAATGGGGCGGGTGGAACAACAACCACGCCCGGCCGCCTTTGTATCCCCAGTGCTGCTGTTTTAGACACACCCCACCGGACATGCATTTAAGGCTGAGTCGACCTAGACGAGGCCGGGAACCGCGAGCAGGAATCCAACTCGGGTGGCCGGATTCATAGCGCTGTGCGCTAACCGCTGCACGAACGCTCCCAATTCAATGAGACGCAATAACCACAACCGCCGTTCGACACTCAGTGGCGGTGACGTTACCCACGGCGCTTGTGCCAAGCTAGGTTACCACCTTGAGGCTATCACGTGACGTGGTTGAAGGCTCGCTGGCTGACAAGGAGGTCACGGAACAGAGCCAGGTGCCATGTGGTTGTCTTGACTGGGATGACCCCCAGACGCACTCTCGCACTCACTCCGCGTCCTCCGCAACCTCTTCCTGCCTTGGACCTGTCCCCCCTCGTGTGCGCGTCTCACAACCACAACTAGGGCGTGGTGCTGGCCACCCACCCCCTCGTGTACCGTGCCGGCCTTCACCTGTGCTGACCACCCACCCCCTCGTGTACCGTGCCGGCCTTCATCGGTGCTGATATAGAGGCTCTGCACCAACGGGGTGTGGGGTTCGTGGCTGCTGTGGATGTTGCATTTTTTTTGTCGTTCTCCATCGCCGTGGAGTTTTTGAAAGAGTCTCATTTTGGGCCCTCCCCGCCCGCACCCCCCACCGTGTGCGCGATGACAGAAACTGATTCGCGTGGCCACTTCCCCCCCACTACCCCGGCGACAGCGACAGCGGCGGTGGTGGCGGCGGCTCTGGCTGATAACGAGGCAAAGGGCACGGTCTGTAAGAGGAGGGAGCTTTCACAAGATGGGCCCTTTTTTGAAACAAAGCAACAACAAAAGCTCCGATAACAACGGTCATTGTTTTGCCAACCTGCAGCTTTGTGCCAACGCTGTATAACTAACTTTTTTTCTCTCAATCGCCACGAATCACGGTCCCTGAGCAGGGGCCCAAAGGGGCCTCCAACACGGCGAGCGGCCAGCAACAAAGGGCACGATTTAAAAGGCGTGACATATAAGGCGAGTTGACAACGCGCTGCTTGAATTGGGCAAGGTTATTAAGCGCTTACTTGGCCACAGAGACGACGAAGACGGTGATGGTGATGATGGGGGGGGGGGGATTATTACTTGCTGATACTTTTTTTATTGGATATCTGTGAAAAAGAGCTTCATAGCTCATCGGATTTTTCCAATCTATTTATAGAGATTCTGATTTTTTTTAACACTTTCTTATTATGAATTTTTAAGTGGAGGTGGAGAGAGAGAGAAGAAACGGAAGGGGAATTTGCTTTGACCTGCAGTGTGGTGAGCGAGCGAGTGAGCGTGTGGGTGAGCGAGTGGGTGAGCGAGTGAGTGAGCGGGCAAGTGAGTGGGCCAGTGAGTGTTGTAGCCTTCGGTGTGTGGTGGTTGAACACAATATGGATGAGATGACGCAGTGAGTGTGGTAGTGCTGAGCCGTCAACATGGGTAGAGGAATCCACGTAGCACCGTCGTTATTGTCGTACGCTCGTCTTTCCGAGCCAGGAGAAGTCAGCGAGTGAAGTTCCCGGGTCGAAGTACCAATTGTAGTAGCTAGCGATAGACGATTGACAAGCGGGCGACTGAAACGCGCGTGATGCGAGTGACTCGAATGAAGCGGTCAGTCCCGGATCGTTATGTAACAGCGACAAACGATGAAAAACAATAACGGTGTCTGTCCGTCTGCAAGTCGGTGTGGCTGTCACGGCACCCTGCTGGGTAATATTAGTCGCAGAGAATCGAGAGAGGGCTCAGGTTACCAGCAGTCTCGAGGGGGTAAGGGGCGCACAGTGGCGTAGCTGCCGGGTGCGCAGGCGGTGGTTGTTGGTGGTGGTGGTAGTGACCCCTACACGAGGGCCTATGGGCGGGAGGGCCATGCAGGTGCCGACTAACGGAGATGTGTGTGGGGGTTGGTGGGGGGGCTGGAGGGACATTGGATAGGGACCCCCAAATTCCATTGTGGAATGACAGTAGTGTCAACCTATGGTGTGAGCGGACTAGTGTCCACGGGAGGTAATGACAGGGGAGTCAGCTTGCAGTACGAAAGGACTGGTGGCCACGGGAGGTAATGACAGGGGAGTCAGCTTGCAGTACGAAGGGACTGGTGGCCACGGGAGGTAATGACAGGGGAGTCAGCTTGCAGTACGAAGGGACTGGTGGCCACGGGAGGTAATGACAGGGGAGTCAGCTTGCAGTACGAAGGGACTGGTGGCAACGGGAGGTAATGACAGGGGAGTCAGCTTGCAGTACGAAGGGACTTGGTGGCCACGGGAGGTAATGACAGGGGAGTCAGCTTGCAGTACGAGGGGACTGGTGGCCACGGGAGGTAATGACAGGGGAGTCAGCTTGCAGTACGAAGGGACTGGTGGCCACGGGAGGTAATGACAGGGGAGTCAGCTTGCAGTACGAAGGGACTGGTGGCCACGGGAGGTAATAACAGGGGAGTCAGCTTGCAGTACGAAGGGACTGGTGGCTACGGGAGGTAATGACAGGGAAGTCAGCTTGCAGTACGAATGGACTGGTGGCCACGGGAGGTAATGACAGGGGAGTCAGCTTGCAGTACGAAGGGATTAGTGGCCACGGGAAGTATTGACAGCGGAGTCAGCTTGCAGTACGAAGGGATTAGTGGGCACGGGAGGTAATGACAGGGGAGTCAGCTTGCAGTACGAAGGGACTGGTGGCCACGGGAGGTAATGACAGGGGAGTCAGCCTGCAGTACGAAGGGATTAGTGGGCACGGGAGGTAATGACAGGGGAGTCAGCTTGCAGTACGAAGGGACTAGTGGCCACGGGAGGTAATGACAGGGGAGTCAGCTTGCAGTACGAAGGGACTGGTGGCCACGGGAGGTAATGACAGGGGAGTCAGCTTGGAGTACGAAGGGACTGATGGCCACGGGAGGTAATGACAGGGGAGTCAGCTTGCAGTACGAAGGGACTGGTGGCTACGGGAATGATCGAGAATAGGAGCGTGGCCAGGACGGTAGAGTCTGCTGGTAGAGCGAGCATCTAGAACCAACGAGACGGTTCTGGAATGAGGGCGTGGCCTCGGACCCTATATAAGGGAGATGTGCGGGAGACTCGGGGCTGTTGCAGTGAGGCCTCCGCCTGTCCAAGTGAACGTGTCTTCAATAAAATAAACCATCTCAAGAAAGTTTGTCCAGTCGTCTTTACACTCGTACCAATGTAAGTGTGTATGTTTAGCTTTTTTTGCACTGCACGTAGCCAACCGTGCTAATCAACAAACTAAACACCAACCATGCCGCACCATTGTAAGGGAGACTGGGACGGTTTGACCCCCCATGTCTTAAAAGAAGAAGAGTCGAGGGGATCCGTCTGACTGAAAGGAACTAAGCTGGGAGCCAGCGGTCCTGATTATCGTGGTCAAAAAAGCATGAACACTGTAGAACCCCTCTTAACGAGCACCCCGGATAACTAATCGCTTAACGACGGTCCTCCATAGAGCCCAATGCGTAGTGTATAGTGTAGTGTATAGTAGTGTAGTATATAGTAGCGTAGAGTAGAGTAGCGTAGAGTAGAACACCTCTTAACGACCACCCCTGTTAACGACTAATCGCTTAACGTGCCTCCATAGAACCCAACGCGTAGTGTATAGTGTAGTGTATAGTAGTGTAGTATATAGTAGCGTAGAGTAGAACACCTCTGAACGACCACCCCTGTTAACGAATAATCGCTTAACGTGCCTCAATAGAGCGCAATGTGTTCGCTTAGCGACCATTTCCCCGTTAACGACGGGCTCGCGACAACCAACGAGCCACGCAGGCCACCAATTTTCGGCCAATCGGCGAGCTCCAAAGTGGTCTGACCAGGCCTCGGCCAATCAGCGACGTCCATTCATGAGCGTTTGGGGCAATGTTCACAGTCAGTGGCTGATGCGCTTTGAAGTGGAAACAACTATTTTGAATTATTGGTGTTATTTCAAGTGGCATTCGAGTCTCAGGGCACGCGCGTGCCTGTGTGTGTGTGTATGCGGGTGAGTGTGTGTATCTGTATGTATGTGCCCACCCACCCAATTGTGTGCCGTGCCTGGCCTGCATAGTTACTCACTAACCGCATTTGCCACAACAGTATGATAAGGCTATACGGGGGATATGTCTTTTGTATGTATGTGATCACTCACTCCGTCGTGTGCCGTGCCGGCCTTCATAGGTCCTCACGAACAGCACTTGCCCCAACAGTCTGTTAAGGCTATACGGGGGATATTTGTTTGTGTGTGTACGTGGTGCTGGCCACCCACCCCCTCTTGTGTCGTGCGGGCCCTCATAGGTGCTACACGCTAGCAGCACTTGGCCCGAAAGTCTTAATGATATACGGGAGATGTTTGTGTGCGGAGGAAGCAGTAGTGCGCAGTAGTTAACGTGCTGCGCTCTGAAACCCCGACGACCGAGTTCGATTCCCACTCATGGTCAACACCAGTGACGAATATTTGAGCCGGTACTGGGCCTCCCCTAGAACGACTTAGCCTCAAATGAGTACCTGGTGCGGTGTGTAAAAACATCGCCACTGAGGAGACAAAGGTGCCGTCCATAAATGACGTCACGCGATTTTGGACGGGTTTTGACCCCCCCCCCCCCCACCTTCGTCACACGGCGTCACAAAAAGTCAGACCTCCCCTCAAATATGACGTCACAAAGCTCTGCCCCCCCCCCCCCCCAAATAAAACATGCTTCAAATCGCTTTAAACTATTGTCATTGTAGTGCTTATTTAATGTGGCGCTGCACTCTGATGTAGGAGAAAACATTTCTTAAAAAGTCTATTTAATTAAGTAGAACGTGTTGTCTATATTTATATAAAGTTGCGCATTTTGATGTGACGTCACATTTCTCACCCCCCCCCCCCCCCCTCGTCACACATCGTCACAAATGTCTGACCCCCCCCCCCCCCCGAGGTACGTGACGTCATTTATGGACGGCCCCAAAGGCGGCCGGGCATGAAGTTGACCTGGTGTGCTGTGCTGGACTTAATAGGTACTCGAAGGGCCTCCATAGAATCAAATGTGTTCGCTTAGCCACCATTCCCCGGTTAACGACGGGCTCGTGACAACGTGCCACGTGACCGCCAATTTCGACCAATCGGCGAGCTCCAAAGTGCCCTGACAAGGCCTCGGCCAATCAGCGATGTCCATTCGTGAGCGTTGGGGGCATTGTTTAGAGGTCAGTGTCTGCTGCGCTTCGAAGTGGAAACAACTATTTTGAATTGCACTGGTCAACAACAAAATATCTTTTTTTTCTGGCCTGGACTTTTGCAGCTGTTCTAGACTCATTTCAGGGTGCTGATTCCAAATCTGATCTCAGATTTGCTCTATCACATCTCATTTTATGCTATCGGCATACCCCATTTTCATTGATTTTACCCGAAATTAACTCTGTCACTTATGATTGCAAGTTGTTGCGAGTCAGTGACTGCTTTAGTGTTAAAATATGGTGCTGTATTTTTAGGATAGTGTGTTTATAATATCATTTTATGTAGATATCCACATTTATTTAATATTTTTTTTCTGCAGTTTTTATTGAAAATGCAATATTTGATTTCTCAAAAACCTGATGTGATAGACAAAAACTGATGCCAGATTTGGAATTAGCACCCCAAAATTACCTTAAAACCGTTGGAATACCTTATGCCAGAAAAAGTGTGCTGACCAGTGTTATTGGAGTGACTGTATTTCCTATACTCGCTTAAGCGACCGGTTTCGTGCAACCAATTACCATCGCTGCATTCTAGGATATTACCGCCAGAGGGCAGCAGAACATATAACCGAATCTTGTTCTGAAAGGCGATCGCCACGTGAAGGAATTTTCTCTGCGAGTCAGCCTGACAAAGTCACGGGACTTGGACGAGTTCACTTTCGTGGTACACAATTGAGTAAAAGTTCGATCTGACCGCAAGGAGCCAAGGAGCTCCTAATATTATTCGCAATAAGTCGAGGTATGAAACACGACCTTTGTTGACAAAGAAATTGAGCTTTTTTTGTTTTCCACTCTGAGGATTTTGCACATTTACAAAGTCTCTTCCCAGTCATTTAATCTGATTTCAGTTGACAGCTGCAACTTACGTTGCAAATAATAACGTGAATAAATGTTTTGGGTGTGTTCAAACACGATATCATGTGCTCATTTGAGGCTGAGTCGACCTAGGCGAGGGAGGCCGGCAACCGATATATAAATATCGATATATTACTCGCCACTGATGTTAGCCGTGGCCAGTAATCGAACCCAGATTGCTAGTGTTCGAAGCCCAGTGCGCTAACCACAGCACCACCGCTCCCCACATGCAGGTCGACAACAACAAAAATATCCCCCCGATAGCCTTAACAGACTGTAGGGGCAAGTGCTGTTAGCGAGCACCTATGAAGGCCGGAACGGTACACGAGGGGGTGGTGAGTGGCCAGCACCACGCCCGACCGCCTTTGTCTCCCCCAGTGACGATGTTTACACACCGTACCAGGTATTCATTTGAGGCTCAGCCGACCTAGGAGAGGCCCCAGGGCCAGTTCAGATAATCGTCATTGGTGTTAGCCGTGAGCGGGAATCGAACTAGGATAATCAGGGTTCGTAGCGCAGCGCGCTAATGGTAGAACAAAGACAAAGATCCCCCATATAGCCTTCACAAACTGTAGGGGCAAGTGCTGTTAGCGAGCAGCAGCTATGCAGGTAGAAGACACACACACACAGGTTGTCACGACACTACCACGCAACAATCAACCACCCTCGGCTCCGCGATAGCAAAGCAGCGTCATCCGCAATGAACCGTGCAGCATCACGGTGGGATATTTGCTGACTGTCGCTACACAGAGTCGGTGAGGTGTAGAGAGAGTGGGGAGGGAGGGAGGGAGGGGGTGGGGATGGGGAGGATGTGATGCGTGCAGAGAAAGAGAGAGACGGGGAGATAATCGACGAGAGGGTGGGTGGGTAGAAGAGCGAGAGTGGTGGTACACTGACTCGTCTTCTTCTTCTTGTGTCGTACAGCTGCTGATGTGAGATGCAGAACATCAACTACAATTTCTCATGCACGTGGTCAAGCCCAGGTTAACCACGCCAGGAGCCAGCGGAGTAGTGGTATCATCGTTGCGATGTCTCCTTCGTATGTGTGCATCGGGGCATCGCGTCGTTATCTCTTGTACGGTCTGTTCTGGATGACCACAGTCGCACATTGCTCGCGGAGAGCTTTTTAATATTCCATTTGTGCATCAGGTATCTGCAGCCAATGGTTTGTGCACGTGGCTGCTGTTTAGGGTGTAGTGGAAGATGTTCAGCAAACCTTTACGCGGACCCATTCTGTTGTTAAGTGAGAAAATCAATGACGAATGCCATCAACGACCAAGCATCGATCATCATCGATCTCCCGGTCTTCCAGAACAACATCGCACTGACTCTGATAGGAACGGCACTGATTAAAGGGGGCAGTGTAGCGAGGTTGCCAGGTGGCACATTGTGTTCATGATGGCCCTGTCGATTGACAACGCGTTCGCTTAAACATCCTAAACAATTTAAACAATTTTATTTCATCAGATAAGGCCCACTGAGATATATAGATATTGTTGTAGAAGCAACCTGGCCACAAATGATAGCTCAACTTAAGTGGCTTATCACGTGGACATTTATAGCAGCCAAATATTCTTAAACGCGTGATGTTTATTCTAAACGTGGAGGGGGAAAACCAGAGGACCCGGAGAAAAATCCACGCGGCCACGGGGAGAGAGAGACGCCGCAAACTTCAAATACACAGCAGGCGTCAGGGTCGGGGATCGAATCCACGACCTCCTGCATACCAGGCGAGGTAGTTAACATCTCCTAGCCATCTACTGCGAGTGCTTTGTTTCTGACTTGTCGTGCATTACAGCTGTTGTGCAATTGACTTTTTCTCTCTAGATGATGATGAAAATATAATGTCGCTCGACCAGTTGGAAGCGAGACATCCGCTGACAAGCCTGAGCAGTCTGCCCCGGTGCGGGAACTCCTCGCTCTCTACGCAGACTGTCCCCCACTACTCCGCAGCGCGCTGAGGCGGTGGAGCGTTTGATGACACAAGATCTGCCAGGCAGGTGCTTTGTTTCAGTGAAACAGAGACAAAGATCCCCCGTATAACCTTCAACAGACTGTTGGGAGTAAGTGCTATAAGGAGCACCTATGAAGGCCGGGAGGGTGGCCAGAACCACGCCCGACCGCCTTTGTCTTCCCAGTGCTGATGTTTACACACCGCACTAAGTGCACATTTTAAGGTTGAGTCTACCTAGGGGAGGTTAACCGCTCCCCACACAAAGACACAAATGCAAAGATCCCCCGTATAGACTTAACAGACTGTAGAGGCAACACAAATACAAAGTTCCCCCGTATAGCCTTTCACTGACTGTTAGAGCAAGTGCTGTTAGCGAGCACCTATGAAGGCCGGAACGGTACAAGACGGGGTCGAGTGGCCAGCACCACGCCCGACCGCCTTTGTCTCCCTCCCTCGTGGCGATGTTCACACAGCCGCAAGCGGGTTGCTCACACACTCGTCACGACACGTGGCCGAGAGGCACGGAAAACGCGACGGGAAACATTTTTTGCCGAGCCTCGGAACAGGTCGAGGCTGGGCCCGGCTCCGGATGCGACCGGTTCCACAGATCGCGGGTGCAACTCTCGTCCCGCATGCGACGCAACAGATACACGAGTGGCATTCGAGTCTCAGGTGGCGCGCGCGCGTGCCCTGTGTATGTATGCTGGTGGGTGTGTGTGGAGTGGGGAGCGGTGGGTGTAGCGGTTAGCGCTACGCTGCGCTACGAAACCTGGTGACCCGGGTTCGATTCCCGCTCACGGCCAACACCCAGTGGCGATTATCTGAACCGGTCCTGGGCCTCCCCTAGGTTGACTCAGCCTCAAATGAGTATCTGGTGCGGTGTGTAAACATCGCCACTGGGGAGACAAAGACGGTCGGGCGTGGTGCTGGCCACCCACCCCCTCGTGTGCCGTTCCGACCTTCATAGGTGCTCGCTAACAGCACTTGCCCCAACAGTCTGTTAAGGCTATACGGGGGATCTTTGTTTGTGTGTGTGTGTGGTGCTGGCCACCCACCGCGTCGTGTGCCGTGCCGGCCCTCATAGGTGCTACTCGTTAGCAGCACTTGCCCCAAAAGTCTTTAGGCTATACAGGGGATCTTTGTCTTTTTGTGTGGAGGGAGCAGTCGTGCAGTGGTTAGCGCGCTGCCCTCTGAACCCCGAGGTCCGAGTTAGATTCCCGCTCACGGTCAACACCGGTGACGATTATCTGAACCCGGTCCTGGGCCTCCCCTAGGTCGACTCAGCCTCAAATAAGTACCTGCTGCGGTGTGTAAACATCGCCACTGGGGAGACAAAGGCGGACGGGCGTGGTGCTGGACACCCACCACCTCGTGTGCCGTGGCGGGCTTCACAGGTGCTCGCTAACAGCATCTGCCCGAAGAGTCTGTTAAAGGCGACACGGGGAATATTTGTCTCTGTGGGTATGTTTGAATGAGTATGTGTTATTGGTATGTGTTTACGTGCTCAGAGGTATTTGCGTTGATATGAGTGAATGTGTATGCGGATATGTGTGAATGAGAGTGTGTGTTTGGTGTGTTTTTTTACGAGTGGATATATGAATGTGTGTGAATGAATGTGTGCTGGTATTTTTTAATGTGTGTCTTGGGGTGTTCATACGTGTATATATGAATGAGCGTGAGTCTTTGTACGTATACACGTGTGTGTGTGTGCTAATACTTGTAAGAATATTTTATGAGTGTGTTGATACATGTATGGATGTATATGCGTATGTATGTGTGTGTGAGCTCCTCCGGCAGGCAAGGCTGCGTTGGCTGGGTGATGTAGCCCGCATGCCCAGCCACCGCATGCCCAAACAGCTTTTGTTCGGCCGGATCGAGGGGGCTAAACGGGCGCGGCACGGGCTAGAGAAGAGATGGAGTGACGTGGTACAGGAGGATGTGGAGCTGAGTGGACTTGACGATGATTGGTACCAGCGGTGTAAAGATCGGCCTCTGTGGAGGAGGCTCGTGAAGGACGCTGCTGGGAAGTTGGAGGCAGTCGCCCTCCAACAACAACGGAGGGCGGAGGAGCGACGCTCACAACAACCAGCAGAGCGCCGGGTGGCTAAAGCACAGCAAGTTGGCACCGTAGGGGGCACAGGTGGTGCATCAGCCAGTCATCTCAGTCAGTCGACCCGTGGCACCTGGGTCTGCCCCGTGACCTCCTGCCAGCAGACGTTCGACACTTCACGTGGCCTCAAGGTGCACATAGCCTGGCACAAGCGTCGTGGTGACGTCACCGCCACTTAGTGGCGAATGACGGTTGTTGTTGTTGTGTGCGTGTGTGCGTCTGTGTGTGTGTGGAGAGCAGTCGTGTATCAGATTGTGCATTGCACTACAAACCCCGTCGACCCGAGTTCGATTCCCGCTCACGGCCAACGCCAGTGACGATTGTCTGAACCGGCCCTGGGCCTCCCTTAGGTTGACTCAGCCTCAAATTAGTACATGGTGTAGTGTAAACATCGCCACTGGGGAGACAAAGGCGGCCGGGCGTGGTGTTGGCCACCCACCCCTCGTTTGCCTTCCCGACCTTCATAGGTGCTGCTCGCTAACAGCACTTGCCCCAACAGTCTGTTGAGGCTATATTGGGGATCTTTGTCTTTGTTTATGCACGTATGACGGCATGTGTCTTTCGGTATGTGTTTATGTGTTTAAGCATGTATATGCACATTAATGCGTGTGTCAGTGTACGGAGCGCATTAACACACAGATGGCATCGGTGCAGGGGCTATTCGTGGATCACCCTGTATACGGTACATATATATAGTATATACTTTTATACTGGTAGGAACCTCCTTTGCGATCGCCACGCTAAGCGTTCACACACGATGTGCGCCGCATTCTCCGCTCCCTGCGTCCGGGGGTCACGTCTACGCCGTGCAATAATCCGCGAGCCGATCCCGCGCGTCGCTGCCAAGTGACTGAAGTGAGAATTTTATTTCACGGCACCCATCGGCGGCTTCTCACCCTCTTTCGGGAGACACGCCCGGCACGACACGCAGACACCGACTTGTGCGTACGTACGGCGTTGAACTTCTTTCGCACCGTACGTAGCCAACCGCGCTTATCGTAGGACTTACGGCACTTAAATAGAAAACACAACGGTTCAACGTTCATTGGGTCCACAGGGGCTGGAATCAGCAGAATTAAATTAAAATCCAATTGTTATTAATTCGGGTGAGTTGTTTGTTTTTGGCACGGTCATCGGTGGCTGGGCTGAGACCATCGACTCACCGGACTTTTTGAGAATCTTGTGTAAACATGAGAACGACGAAATGGCTGCAACACTGGATTAGAACCTGTCGCCTCAAAGGAGCCAATGTGACCGCCTCTGAGTCGCCCACATCATTCAATAACAGAACACCTCCCATCGACCACCGTTTCCTCCACGCATCCCGTGGGGACGCAGCTGCTGCTGCTGCTGCGTTGGCAGTGGGGGGCACAGATGCAGTTGACGACTCCTCAATAAAACCGTGGCCTCAAGTGGACAGGTACACGCAGGCGGTCCCCGCTTTTACGACGTCGCAATACGTCGCTGGAAGCCGCCTTTGTCAATTGGACCCTATTTTCCCGTAGACGGTAGAAACGGTAGGAACAGCACTTGCCGATGTGTGTGTGTGTGTGGTTTTATCTTCCTCTTATCGGCCACGCGTAACGGGGTTTGACGGGTAAACATCCGCACACAAACACTCGAGAAAATAACAAAAGCCTCCACGCCAAGGTCGCATCGGAAAACCGGACCGACTCTGTTCGAACGCGTCCCGCGCATCACGTGCTCTGCGTCGTGAAATCGATCCACGGCGGCGTTTCGTAAACGTCGCAAACGTGGGGGGCGTCGTAAACCGGAGAGCGCTTGCGACAGGCGACGAGTCAGGCAATGGGGCCCCTTTCTTGCTCACAGCACAGAGAGGCCGGAAGGGCAGTTGTCCAAAATGTCACCGCCTACTATAATTACTTTTCCATTGAACACTCGAAGCATTATCGACGAGCATGTTGAGTTTGTGCTGCTGAAGGGAGTGGCGTTTTTTGCCCGGTTGTTAAAATACTCGAGTACCCGATTAGCGAGGCCAAGACGGCGACGGACAAATTTCGATTCACGTGCCGATTTTGAAATGGTGCGGGGAGACCCGCGTCTGTCTGACCCCCCCCTACCCCACGCGCCGTAGCTTCACCCCCCCCCCCCCCCCGCCTTCGATGAGTGAGGCCAAGACGCGGTGATGGGATGTGGGGATTAAACACATCGCCACTGGTCAGACCCAGCCGGCGCTCGCGGCGACGCCGTCGGGGAAGAACGAGCGGCAGGCGCGCGAGTTCTCGGCGTGCAGCGGCAGCCCCGCGGCCGGAGCGACGCGGGACCCCGTCCAGCGGCGCGACGCCTCCTCGGGTCCCTCCTCGTCGTCCGACGCCGCCCACGAAGACGCCACCACCTCCGTCCTGCGGAGGAAGGGGGGGGGGGGGGCGGCAGCAGCCGGCGATTGAGCGGCACGCAAAGGGGACGGGAAATACAACGGTGGCGGTGGCTGTGGTGGTGGCTATGGTGGTGGTGGTGGTGGCGGTGGCGGTGGAGGCGGTGGTGGCTGTGGCGGTGGTGGCGGTCGCGGTGACGGTGGTGGCGGTGGTGGCTGTGGCCGTGGCGGCGGTGACGGTGGTGGTGGCGGTGGTGTCTGTGGCGGTGGTGGCGGTGGTGTCTGTGGCGGTGGTGGTAGCAGTGGTGGCGGCCGTGGTGGCGGTGGTGGTGGCGGTGTCTGTGGCGGTGGTGGCGGCCGTGGTGGCGGTGGTGGCTGTGGCCGTGGTGGCTGTGGCGGTGGTGGCGGTGGCGGTGACGGTGGTGGCGGTGGTAGCGGTGGTGGTTGTGGCCGTGGTGGCGGTGACGGTGGTGGTGGCGGTGGTGTCTGTGGCGGTGGTGGCGGTGGTAGCGGTGGTGGCGGCCATGGTGGCGGCTGTGGTGGCGGTGGCAGCGATGGTGGCGGTGGCGGTGGCGGCGGTGGTAGCGGTGGTGGCTGTGGCCGTGGTGGCGGTGACGGCGGTGGTGTCTGTGGCTGTGGTGGCGGTGGTAGCGGTGGTGGCGGCCGTAGTGGTGGTGGCGGTGGCGGTGGCTGTGGCGGCGGTTGACGATGGGGCGTTCCTCCCACCTGGTGGGCGTCTCCCCGCGCTGCACCTCCATGCAGAAGACGCTGGGAGAGTCGGAGAAGTAGACTCCGGTGAGGAAGTCGAACCGGGACACCGCGTCCCAGGAGACTCGCAGCTCCCGTCTCACTGCCCCCACGTCCACCACCGCCCCAGCAGTCACCACGACCGCTCCCCTGCGCTCGCCGCACCGCACGAACACAATGTCAACAAGCAACGACCGCCGCCGCAACGTTCGCGAGCCAAGCGGAGACGGGGGGAGATTGAAGGCCCGCTCAGATGCGGCCACGGACCCGCTTGCTGTACTGCCACCAGCTGGTCACCTCGCAGGGGTGAAACCATGAAACGATTCACCACCGCGCCCCGTGACAACCCCCCAGGCCTCTCCCCCGGATTAAGTAAATTGTCGTAATTGACGATCGCGATTTCATTCAAGAATCAAAGTCACTTTTTAAAGATCGTTCAAAAAAGGCAAGGTAGCTCCTCGAGTGGTGCTGCAGGCAGTGCCGGATTAAGCTAGTGTCGGGCCTGTAGCAAATGTTATAAAGGGGCCCTATATAAAATAAAAACACGTAAATATTAAAACACAAATGTTTTACTTGCATAGTAAAGTAATTGTATTTTTTCATTTGCTATACAGCCAGACAATACGACAAATCTCTACCCTTAAACACCCAGTCGCTCGTAAAAGTTGAAGGCAGTCTAGTACTACAACAATAGAGCAAGTGCAGAATCACTGAACCGGAATTGATAGCTTGAAAGCATGCAGCGCGGGGCCCTTGAAAGTGCGGGGCCCGTAGCTACATATGTAGCTACTTGTGCTTCGAGGATAATCCCGCACTGACTGAATGGGCTGCTGACGTGAATCTATCGCAAACAACACCAATTCCTCACTCGTGGCCAACTCCCAGCCCAGCAGGATTGCGACTTTCATGAATCTCTGCGTGATCTACCAAACCCTTGCCTCCAAAGCACTGAAAACCCAGCTGGGTGACCTCGGGTATGGACTGTAAGTGTGTTGGTCGATGCGGAATTGTGAAGCCGGTGAACGTAGACGTGGGACCGTATAAGTTCAGTCCAACGATGAATTTGGCTTGCACTGCCCTCCGCTGCCCACCACATAACACCGCAAGCCCTACGGCAACCCGTTTGCACGGGGGGGGGGGGGGGGGTCACGCATTCGAGCGCTATCCAGGCTCAAAGACCCTGCTTAGCTTGCCGTGTTTTCGCTGGTGGGATTGGGTGCAACCTGGGATGTTTGGTATTTATATATTTATATAAGTTAAACTTATTTCGCACCGTACGTAGTCAACCGTGCTAATCGAAGGTACGAGGGAAGGACAACAAACTAAACACAAAACGCAGTTCTAAAGAAACGAGTGTTTAATCTAGATTTAAAAGTGCACAACTCCAGTGGCTTCCTAATATATCGGAAGGAAGAACGTTCCAGACGGCCGCAGAAGCGCATCTGAAAGCGCCGCGCGATGAGCCAAAAGCCGCTGCGAAAACGACCGGAGTTCGCGTGACGGGTTCACGCTCCTTGACGAGATCAGCGAGCTGATGTGGTTCATTTGTGGCGAGGACTTTCTGTGCGATGAGTGCGACTTTGTAACCGAAAGCCACCGCAGCTCGGCGAGCACCGGACGGACCAGTAGCCGTCACGACACGTGCCAGAGAATTTTGTGAAGGAGAGCGCCGGCGTTTCTTCGGGGGAGGGGGGGGGGAGGTTTGAGAGCCCCGCTTCTCACCGGCTGTTGATGCGCGTGTGCGACTGGGCACTCCACAGGCTGACCTCCATCACCCCCATGATGTCCAGCCCCATGGCCGCTTCGATCTCCACCACGGTAGGGAGACCGGACTGCAGCCTCAAGATCTGTGCGTGCGCGCGACGGACGGACAGAACGGAGTGGCACTTGTCCGCGTGTGCTGAAGCAGTACCCGCTTGGCACGTTTGTTCACGTGACAACGGTCGCGTTGGCTGGAGGGAGGGTGTACGACACATTTTACTGACACGATCGAACCCATAGATCCATTGCGAAGCAGGGCCTCACCTGCGTGTGTCTCTGCAGCAGGGCGAGTGCACGCGCCACGCTCGTGGGCTCGCTGCCCGAGGCCCACATCTTGGTGAGGAGGTCGGCGTAGCCGCGGAAGAACGTGACGGGGCGCAGCGACACTGCCCAGCAGCGCGGCCGCCATGCGAGCCGTCACGTCCGTCGTCTCTTCCTCTTCCTCCTGCTGCTGCTGCTGCTGCTGCTCGTGATCACGGTCAACCTTCTTGTCCATCTCCTCGTCCGTGCCCACGTCGCTGCGTCTGTCTGCGTCGTCCTCCGCTGGCACGTCTCCGCCGACGAACGAGTCGAAGCCTTCGGCCTCCAGGGAAACCTGCGAGGGCCAAGGCGGAGATTGGCAGCGTCATCACAGTTGTAATGGGTTCGATCCAGAGGTCGCAACCGGGTACCCGATACCTGTACCCTACCCGATATCCGGCTACCCGTACCCGGCCGGGTACGGGTACAGGTACCCGTTTGCGACCCTGGTGCGGCCGGGTACAGGTACGGGTAGACCGTGAGTCACTGGTGAGTAACTGTTTGTCACTCATTTCCCAACGTCTTGTCTCTTCTCACAATTCAAGTTCCTAGAATCAACCCACCCGCGCCTGCAACATGGCTTCATCCCAGAGGTCACAATCAGGTACCCGATACCCGTACCCTACCTGTACCCGGCCCGGTACGGGTAGGGTACGGGTACGGCCGGGTACGGGTACGGGTACGGCCGGGTACGGGTACGGGTACCCGTTTGCGACCCTGGTGCGGCCGGGTACGGGTACGGGTATGGAATCAAACCCCGTTTGCGACCTCT
The DNA here is from genome assembly GCF_015708825.2 of Lethenteron reissneri. NCBI lineage: Eukaryota > Metazoa > Chordata > Hyperoartia > Petromyzontiformes > Petromyzontidae > Lethenteron > Lethenteron reissneri. Next base: position 4,289,317 of record NC_083825.1, on the reverse strand, counting down.
GGTTCGATCCCGACCCTGCCGCCTGTATATTTGGAGTTTGCATGTTGTTCTCCTTGGTCGGGTGAATTTTTCTCCGTTCCCTCCGCTTTTTTCCTCCACATTCAGAATCAACATCACGCTATAAATGTCCACGTGATGAGCGACTTCCGTTGAACCATCATTTTGTGATAGCCAGGTCGCTTCTGGAAAATAGAACTACGCAGCTCAGCGGGGACTTACCTGGTAAAATAGAAAAAAATTGTTGAGTTTGATAGTTTGGTTTAGGTCGTAGCGCTGGGCGGAGGAGGCTGACACTCACCTGCAGCGCTGGCAGCTGCTGCCCAGCGCCACTTCGCACCAGCACCTCCAGGTCGCTCCGCCTCAGCATGCCCGTGTCGGAGAACAGCAGGTCCAGGTCAAAGATCACCGTCGATCCTCGCCCTCCTGGGGGGTGCAGGGAGGCGAGAGAACGAGGGGTAAATGAACGCTAATGACAACGTGTTTTTCTTTTCCTTACAGTTTCCTCCCCAAGGAATGTGTCGCACGATCTCGCGAGCTGGGCGAGCTCCCCAGCGTGATTAGACCGTGGATGCATTCATTTGACAAGGGGAAGCCTCACTGGCTCTCAAGACAAATTTCCATCAGCCTCTCCGATGTTAGCCTACAGATCCCGTCCGTCGGAGCCGGAACCTACAAGGTGAACCCACGGCGTTGTTTGTCGATGACACAATGCAGATATCAATCGGCATCGTTCAGCTAATGTGCTTTGCATCTACACACGCGGACACGCACACCCCTTTTGCCAATCCACTGCTGGATGAAGGCCTCCCCACACCAGGCGGGTCGGGCGGGGGGAGGGGGTTAATCCGATCGGCCTTCTCCACGCTGGCCGATGCGAAATGGCGAAGCCGGCGAGCGTAGACGTGGGAGCGTATAAGTTCAGGACAACGATGGATCGTGCTTGCACTGCCCTCCACTGCCCACCACGTGACACCGTGAGCCCTACGCCAACCCGCATGCGCGTGGTGGTCACACATTCAAGCGCTATCCAGGCTCAAAATCTGGCTTAACTTTCCATGGTTTCGCCGATGGGATCGGGTGCTTTGGTACGTATGTGTGTTGAACTTCTTTCGCACCGTACGTAGCCGAGCATGTTAGCTGGAGGTTGCGGGGAAATGACAACAAATTAAATACAAAAAGCAGTTTTAAAGAAACGAGTTTCCAATCGAGATTTTAAAAGTGCATAGCTCCAGTGGCTTCCTAATATCGGTAGGAAGAGCGTTCCAGACGGCCACAAGAGCGCACCTGAAAGCGCCACGCAATGCAGTGGCCACCGTCTTTGTTCGATGGCTAACACAATTGGTCACGGATGATGGGTCATGTACACCCAACCAGAGAAGTAAGTTAAGTAAGGTCAGTTGTGTATATACCGTAGCGCCATTCACACAAGGCCTCACAACGCTTTTACAACACGATCCCCATTTTCTTTTTTTAAACCCTAAGCATTAAAACGAAGAAGGAAGACAACCCTACACGGACGGATAGGGAAGAGAAAGTGAATGTGTTTTCAGACGAGTCGATGGTGTTTGGTTGTGGTGGTGGTGGTGGTCGTGGTGGTGGTAAACAATCTATGAAGGCTTTACGGGGGATCTCTGTTGTTTTGGTCGTGGTGGTCGTGGTGGTGGTCGTGGTGGGGGTGATGGTGGTGGTCGAGGTGGTGGTCGTGGTGGTGGTCGTGGTGGGGGTGATGGTGGTGGTGGTGGTCATGGTAGTCGTCGTGGGGGTGATGGTGGTGGTCGTGGTGGTGGTCGTGGTGGGGGTGGTGGTCGTGGTGGTGGTGGTGGTGGCGGTGGTGGTGGTGGTGGCGGTGGTGGTGATGAGTGTGGTGGTCGTGGTGGTGGTGGTAGTCGTGGTGGTGGTGGGGGTGGTGGTCGTGGTGATGAGGGTGGTGGTCGTGGTGGTCGTGTTGGGGGTGATGGTGGTGGTCGTGGTGGTGGTGGTGGTCGTGGGGGTGGTGGTGGTGGTCGTGGTGGTGGTCGTGGTGGTGGTCGTGGTGGTGGTGGTCGTGGGGGTGGTGGTGGTGGTCGTGGTGGTGAGGGTGGTGGTCGTGGTGGTGGTGGTGGTGGTCGTGGTGGTGGTGGAGGTGGTGGTGGTGGTGAGGGTGGTGGTCGTGGTGGTGGTGGAGGTGGTGGTGGTGGTGAGGGTGGTGGTCGTGGTGGTGGTGGAGGTGGTGGTGAGGGTGGTGGTCGTGGTGGTGGTCGTGGTGGTCGTGGTGGTGGTGGTGGTGGGGGTGGTAGTGCATGGTGGTGAGGGTGGTGGTCGTGGTGGTGGTGGTCGTGCATGGTGGTGGTGGTGGTCGTGGTGGTGGTGGTGGTGAGGGTGATGGTCGTGGTGGTCGTGGTGGTGGTGGTGGTGGTGGTCGTGGTGGTGGTGGTGGTGGTGGTCGTGGTGGTGGTGGTGAGGGTGATGGTGGTGGTGGTGGTGGTGGTCGTGGTGGTAGTGCATGGTGGTGGTGGTGGTGGTGGGGACGCACGTGAGACGTATCCGGAGCGGGACGAGGACAGTCCAGCAGTAGAGAATCTGTCGTAGTTGTTGACGAGCGGGTCGCGCAGGACCTCCCGGATGGCTGCACTGCAACGTCACCGTGCGGCGTCATCATCTTCATCACCGTCAACCCAATCATTATCAACTGCATCATAACCATCAGAAGCTGCATGGTCATCATCATCACTGTCGTCATGACTATTATCACCAAAAACAAAGATCCCCCGTATAGCCTGTAATAGACTGTTGGGGCAAGTGCTGTTAGCGAGCACGTATGAAGGCCAGCACGGCACACGAGGGGGTTGGTGGCTAGCACCACGCCCGGCCGCCTTTGTCTCACCAGTGGCGATGTTTTTACACACCACAGCAGGTACTCATTTGAGACTGCGTCGACCTCGCAGCGGCCCAGTTCCGGTTCCGATAATCGTCAGTGGTGTCGGTGGCCGTGAGCGGGAATCAAACTCGAATCGCCTAATTCTAGATTTTAAGCTACCGTCACAGCCACGACTGTGTGACGGTTCCACCTGAAGACGGAAGCTTGTGTTGCCTCCGAAACGTCGTGATTTTTATTTTATTTTACTTTTATTAATTTTAATGTTTTACCTACGTGACTTTACCGAAAAAACCTAAGAATATCGAATCGCCTTGTTCGTAGTGCAGCGCAGGCGCTAACCGCTGCGCCACCGCTCCCCTTACTGAGATCACCACCACTGCCATGTCTGCACGTGTCCCCCTCTGGCTGCCCGGGCAAGCACGCCCAGAGTCTGATTAAGTGAGAGTGAATAAGAGTGAGTGAGAGTGAATGATAATGAGTGTGTGAGAGTGAATGAGAATGAGTGAATGTGAATGAGATTGAGTGAGCGGGTGCGAGAGTGAGTGAGCGAATGTGAGCGTTAGTGGGCGAGCGGGTGCGAGGGTGAGTGAGTGAATGAGTGATTGAGAGCGAGAGTGAGTGAGTGAATGAAAGCGAGAGTGAGTGAGCGGGTGCGAGTGTGAGTGAGTAAATGAGAGGGAGAGTGAGTGAGTAAATGAGAGCGAGAGTGGGTGAGCGGGTGCGACGGTGAGTGAGTGAATGAGTGATTGAGAGCGAGAGTGAGTGAGTGAGTGAGTGAATGAGAGAGTGAGTGAGTGAATGAAAGCGAGAGTGAGTGATCGGGTGCAAGAGTGAGTGAGTGAATGAGAGCTAGAGTGGGTGAGCGGGTGTGAGAGCGAGTGAGCGAATGAGAGCGATAGTGGGTAAGCGTGTGTGAGAGTGAGTCAGTGAGTGAGTGAGTGAGTGAATGAGAGCGAGAGTGGTTGAGTGGGTGCGAGGGCGAGTGAGTGAATGCGAGCGAGCGTGGATCCCTTGACCGGTACCTGGAGGGGTGCCGCGTGGCGAGCATGGCGCGTGTGCGGCGCAACAGGAGCCGTCCGGTCTCGGCGTGGACTCTGCTGCTTCTCCTGCTGCTGCCGCTGCTGCTGCCGCTGGTGCCCACCGACAGCAGCAGGTTGCGCACCTCCTGCGGCGACGGCTCCGCGCTCAGCAGCAGCTCTGCCAAAGTGGAGCGCGCCACTCCGTCGTGGCCGCCCCGGCGGCCCCCCGCCACGGGGCCGTGGTGGAACAGTCGGTTCAGTCGCCGCTTTGTCTGTGTACACACGGCCAGGGAGGGAAGGGGGGCGGGGGTGCAAGAGAAGGATGCAGGAGGCGAGTGAGTCGGTGGCTCGGTGAGCCGGTGAACGAGTGATTGAGTGAGCTAGCGAGTAAGCGAGTGAACGAGTAGGCGGGTCAGTGGGCAAAAGAATGAGTGATTGAGTAAGCTAGCTAGAAAGTAAGTGAGTGAACGACTAAATGGGCGAGTGAGTCGGTGGGTCGGTGAGCTGGTGAACGAGTGATTGAGCTATCTAGAGAGTAAGCGAGTGAATGAGTAGTTGGGCGAGTGAGTCGGTGGGTCAGTGGGCCGGTGAACGAATGATTGAGTAAGCTAGCTAGAGAGTAAGCGAGCGCATGAGTAGATGGGCGAGTGAGTCGGTGGGTCAGTGGGCCAGGGAATGAGTGATTGAGCGAGCTAGAGAGTAAGTGAGTGAATGAGTAGGTACCCGAGTGAGTCGGTGGGTCAGGGACCCAGCGAACAAGCAATTGAGCGAGCTATCCATCGAGCAAATGAGCGAGCGAGCGAGCAGAGAGCGGCGGTTGCCTGTGGCGTGAAGCTGCCGGGCGGGAACTTGCGCAGGGCGTCGAGCGCCGCCGTGGCCATGCGCCGCTCCGGGCTCTCGGCGGTGCTCAGCAGCGGCTCCAGGGCCTCGGGCAACGCCGCGTTGCCCAGCGCCAGCGCCGCCGCCACGCGCCGCTCCTGTCTCCCTGCCGGCGCGTCCCTCCGGCGATCCCGAGCCCTGCAGCGTCGAGATCAGAAGCGCCAGCGTCTCCCTCGCCGCCTGCCGGGGCAACGACGAATCGAGGCGGGGGGGTGCCGGGGGATAAACAACAGCAGCGCAGGGTAAATGGCCAGGACGAGTCGGGGTTAAAGGTCAGTTTAGAGTGGAGAGTTTTGAAGAGGCTATACAGGGCTGCTCCTGAAGCAGTCGGATGGATATCAAATCTCAAAAAATCTATTTGTAATCTGTTGCAATCCCCAAAGAAAATGCCACACGGAACAAGGAGAAGAAGCAGATCTCTAAGTATATTCTTAGGTTTTTTCGGTAAAGTCACGTAGGTAAAAAATTTAAATTACTAAAATAAAAATTAAATAAAAATCACGACGTTTCGGAGGCAACTCAAGCTTCCGTCTTCAGGTCGGAACCGTCACAGCACGACTGCTGTATCAAGTCCCTTGACTTTACCGAAAAAACCTAAGAATATGAATCCTTGCAGTCACGAAAGCTTCAAATCTAGAAGAGATCTCTAAGTATACATGAACACTGATCATCATCAGCCATGATCAATCTACCGTTGGATGAAGGCCTCCCTCCACCCCCCCCCCCGCCCAGTGGACCGATGGCCCCGGCTGCGCTCACCGCTTGCTGGCAGTGACCGGCACGGCACAGCTTCCCCAGGCCGGCGCCCAGCACCACGAGCAGAGCGTCCAGAGTCTCGGCCGCCACCGTCTCGTCCTTGGCCAGCCCCTAGCCGGCGGTGAGAGCCCGGCGAGAACGGCGATTCTCATCACGGCTTACGCACCACTCGCAACAACAACAACAACGACGATGACGACAACAACAACAATTGTTGTTGTTGTTACTCGTACCGCAACGCTGTCAGCAGACGGCTAGTGCATCCAGATACTTCGACTAAACTAAACCACGTGTTTTTTTTATTTTACCAGCTAAGGACCCCCTGGGCTATATGGCTTTTTTTTTCATAAGCAACCTGGCTCATCACCATGTGGGAATGTCTAGCAGCAGCCAAATACTGTGGAGGCGACAAGTCACGTGACACCCACTTGGGTCGCCGAAGCCTTGTGGTGAGTCTCGAGGTTTCTCTATGAGAGTCAATGGGCTTCTGTATTTGTCTATGGGTCTCTATGTGAGTCAATGGGTCGCTGTGTGAGTCTACGGGTCTCTACGCGAGTAGTCTACGGATCTCTATGCACGTAGTCTACGGGTCTCTACGCGAGTAGTCTACGGGTCTCTACGTGAGTATTCTACGGGTCTCTACGCGAGTAGTCTACGGGTCTCTACGCGAGTAGTCTATGGGTCTCTATGCGAGTAGTCTATGGGTCTCTACGCGAGTAGTCTACGAGTCTCTAAGCGCGTAGTCTACGGGTCTCTATGCGAGTAGTCTATGGGTCTCTACGCGAGTAGTCTACGGGTCTCTACGCGAGTAGTCTACGGGTCTCTACGCGAGTAGTCTACGGGTCTCTACGCGAGTAGTCTACGGGTCTCTATGCGAGTAGTCTATGGGTCTCTACGCGAGTAGTCTACGGGTCTCTACGCGAGTAGTCTATGGGTCTCTACGCGAGTAGTCTATGAGTCTTTATGCACGTAGTCTATGGATCTCTACGCGAGTAGTCTACGGGTCTCTACGCGAGTAGTCTATGGGTCTCTACGCGAGTAGTCTATGAGTCTCTATGCACGTAGTCTATGGGTCTCTACGCGACTAGTCTACGAGTCTCTAAGCGCGTAGTCTACGGGTCTCTATGCGAGTAGTCTATGAGTCTCTATGCACGTAGTCTATGGGTCTCTACGCGAGTAGTCTATGGGTCTCTACGCGAGTAGTCTATGGGTCTCTATGCGAGTAGTCTATGGGTCTCTACGCGAGTAGTCTACGAGTCTCTAAGCGCGTAGTCTACGGGTCTCTATGCGAGTAGTCTATGGGTCTCTACGCGAGTAGTCTACGGGTCTCTACGCGAGTAGTCTACGGGTCTCTACGCGAGTAGTCTACGGGTCTCTACGCGAGTAGTCTACGGGTCTCTATGCGAGTAGTCTATGGGTCTCTACGCGAGTAGTCTACGGGTATCTACGCGAGTAGTCTATGGGTCTCTACGCGAGTAGTCTATGAGTCTTTATGCACGTAGTCTATGGATCTCTACGCGAGTAGTCTACGGGTCTCTACGCGAGTAGTCTATGGGTCTCTACGCGAGTAGTCTATGAGTCTCTATGCACGTAGTCTATGGGTCTCTACGCGACTAGTCTACGAGTCTCTAAGCGCGTAGTCTACGGGTCTCTATGCGAGTAGTCTATGAGTCTCTATGCACGTAGTCTATGGGTCTCTACGCGAGTAGTCTATGGGTCTCTACGCGAGTAGTCTATGGGTCTCTATGCACGTAGTCTATGGGTCTCTATGCACGAAGTCTACGGGTCTCTACGCGAGTAGTCCGAGTAGTCTACGGTACCAGGAGGCGCTGCAGAGCGAGCGGCGAGGGGCTGGGGGCGAGTGCCCAGCAGTAGAGCGCTCGCTCCGACAGCTCCCGCGGGCGCTCCTCATCCCCGCCCAGGTCCAAGTAGTCGAGCGTTGCCTCCAGCGCCGCCGGCGTCCCCGACGACACCACGGCGTCCAGCAGCTGTGGCCTGGGGGGGGCGGTGGTGGGGGAGGGGGGGGTGAGTTGGGGGGAGAGAGAGCGGAGAGAGAGAGAAGAGAGTGGATAGAGTGGGGAATGAGAGTGGGGAAGAGAGTAAAATTAAGTATCGATTTAAAGCTTTCGTGACTGCAGGGATTCATTTTCTTGGTTCTTTCGGTAAAGTCACGTAGAAGGGAAATAATAAAATAATAAAACATAATAAAATAATTCTCACGACGTTTCGGCCACAACGCAAGCAGCCGTCCTCAGGTGAAGTCACGTAGAAGGGAAATAATTAAATAATTATAATAAAACATTCTTAAATAATTCTCACGACGTTTTGGCCACAACCCAAGCAGCCGTCCTCTTCACCTGAGGACGGCTGCTTGCGTTGTGGCCGAAACGTCGTGAGAATTATTTTATTATGTTATATTTTTATTATTTTATTATTTCCCTTCTACGTGACTTTACCGAAAGAACCAAGAAGATAAAATTAAGTATTTCATTTATTTTACCAGGTAAGGCCCACCGAGCGATGTAGCTCTTTTTCAGAAGCGACCTGCCCACACATGATAGCTCAACGAAGTGGCTTAACGCGTGGACATACATAGCTGTAGCCAAATTCTCCAAACGCGTGATGTTGATTCTAAATGTGTGAGGGAAAAACCGGAGGGCCCAGAGAAAAATCCACGCGACGACGGAGAGAGAGACACCGCAAACTACAAATATACAGCAGCAGGCGTCGGGGTCGAGATAGAACCCCCGACCTCCTGCACACCAGGCGAGGAAGTTAACATCTCGTGCAGTGCGGGGAGATGTTGACAGAAAAGACGGCGGTAAATCCGGGGCTGTAGCAGAGAGAGGGGGGCCCATGGGAAATTATGACGATCACCATCATGACGACGATGATCATCACCATTCCTCCGGTATGAATAAATAATTCTCATTCCGATATTTTCTGGTCAGATCGCGCGAGTTCAATGCGTGTCGCGAACCCTTCTCCACCCACAGCCATTCAATAAAGTCGCCACGTGAACAAACGCGCGCATGTAGGACTGCTTCAGCAGCTCCGCATCGGCAGTGGCGGTGTTGTTTGTTGTTGTTGTTTATTGTTGTTGTTGTTCAGCGATCCAGACGCACGTGCGCACACCGCACTCGATTCTGACCGTGGCGGCGACGGCGGCGGAGCGACTCACAGCGTCTCGGCCTCCTCGGCCCTCAGCATGGAGAGCAGCGTGGACGCGGGGAGGGCGGCCAGCGCCCGGCCCAGCGAGAGGAAGGCCCTCGCCGCGTCCCGCGAGGCCAGCGAGTCGCCGCGGAGAAAGCGGCGCGACGCGGCCAGCACGCTCGGTACCTGCGCGCAGGATCGACATCGTCGTAGTTGTCGTCGTCATCGTCATAATCGTCATCAACATCATCATCACCACCGTGATCGTAATCGTCGTCGTAATCGCTGTCATCATCGTCGTCATAATCGCTGTCATTAACATCATCATCATTATAATCGTCGTCATGAATGTCATCATAATCGTCATCGGCATCAACAACATCATCCTCACATAACTGTCATCCTAATCGTCGTCGGCATCAACATCATCGCCGTCATCATCGTCATCATCATCGTCATCATAATAATTCGTCATCATCGCCGTCATCAACATCATCATCATGGTCATCATAATCGTCATCAGCAATATCATCATCACTCTCGTCATCATCAGCATCGTCCATCGTCATCATCGTCTACAATGGAAGGTTTTTGGGTTAGATCGCGTAAATATAAATGCGTCGTTAAACCCGCCACCACCCGACACAGCCAACTAGTAAGGTTTATCACGTTAACAGAACATCGCCATTAGCCGTCTAAGCTCTAGAAAGCCTTCTGGACCCATGCCTCAATGCTATCGTCAGCAGGTTAAGACATCAGTTGCCGGCGGAAGAAGGCGGTGGTACGATCTCCCTTGCAGGGTGCGTATTTCCGTTCAAACAAAATTTGAACTATTTTTGCTTCACTTCGTACCGAAGACTCTGACCTGTATCCTACAACTGCCCATACAGGGTCCCCGCCTCTCAGTGGGCCAATACCGCAAATCAAATTGCGTTCGGGGAACACCGCAGGTTCAGAAATACCCACGAATCACTGCGTCAGTGACCCACAGCGCTGAGATTAAATGCCTAATTAGGACTCAATCAATTAAAAAGTAAAAGTGCTCCATGCCTGAACGCATGTGTGGCATGGCTGTGGCATAACTACCGTGTGTGCAGACGGTGCAATTACACTGCGGCCTATGGATATCTATGGGTCTCTGTGTGAGTCGTCTATGGGTGTCTGTGTGAGTCGTCTACGGGTGTCTATATGAGTAGTCTATGGGTGTCTATATGAGTAGTCTATGGGTGTCTGTGTGAGTCTATTAGCCGGACGATCCCGAGTGAGACACTCAGCCCTGCTGTTACCAGGAGGCGCTGCAAGGCGAGGGAGGGGACCCATAGATTACACACTTACAGACTCATAGACTCTGCATATAGAGACCCATAGACTCATCACGTAGAGACCCATAGACTACACACACAGAAACCCACAGATTCCACATTTAGAAACCCATTGACTCCACACACAGAAACCCAAAGACTTCGCCCAAAGAAAACCATAGACTACACAGTTAGAGACCCATGGACTCACGCAGAGACCCACAGACCGCACACGTGGAGACCCACAGACTCGCCACAGGGCTAACCGGGCGCTGCACGTTACCGTTGGCGGCGTTTGCCGGCTGGGCAGGGGCTCGTGGCGCAGCGGCAGTGCCACGGCGCGGTACGCCGGGTCCAGGCTCCGCGCCGCGTCCGCGGCGACGGCGGCGGTGAGCGCGACGCCGCTCCAGCGGCTGCGCTTCACCAGTCGCAGCTGCTGCCTGCGCTCCACGACAAGACGGCGAAGGTGAAGGTCCCCACGCGAAGCCTTCGGAGGGGCTGTTGGGGCGCCGCTGTGGCTAGGAGATGTCAACTACCTCGCCTGGTGTGCGGGAGGCCCTGGGTTCGATCGCGACCCTGACGCCTGCTGCTGTATATTTGGAGTTGGCGTGTCTCTCATCATCATCATCATCACGGTGGCTAGGAGATGTCAACTACCTCGCCTGGTGTGCGGGAGGTCGTGGGTTCGATCGCGACCCTGAAGCCTGCTGTGTATTTGGAGTTGGCGTGTCTCTCATCATCATCATCATCACGGTGGCTAGGGGATGTCAACTACCTCGCCTGGTGGGTTCGATCGCGACTCTGACGCCTGCTGTGTATGTGGAGTTGGCGCGTCTCTCTCTCATCATCATCATCACGGTGGCTAGGAGATGTCAACTACCTCGCCTGGTGTGCGGGAGACCGTGGGTTCAATCGCGACCCTGACGCCTGCTGTGTATGTGGAGTTGGCGTGTCTCTCCCTCTCTCTCTCGTGATCATCACGGTGGCTAGGAGATGTCAACTACCTCGCCTGGTGTGTGGGAGGTCGTGTGTTCGATCGCGACCCTGATGCCTGCTGTGTATGTGGAGTTGGCGCGTCTCTCTCTCTCATCATCATCACGGTGGCTAGGATATGTCAACTACCTCGCCTGGTGTGCGGGAGGTCGTGGGTTCGATCGCCACCCTGACACCTGCTGTATATTTGGTTCAGATATCGCCACTGGTGTTGGTGGTGGTGAGCGGGTATCGAACTCGGGTTGCTAGGTTTGTAGCACATCGCGCTAACCGCTACACCACCGCTCCCCACACCACCACCGTCACCACAGCTGTCACAAACACAATATTTATTTATACTGGAGGAATCCGATGAGCTCTAAAGCTCTTTTGATAGATGTCCAGTCAACGGGTCAGAACGTTACGAAAACAAAGAATGCAAAAACACGATAGGAGTGCAACAAAAGTAAACAAATCACTTAAGACATTACACAAATAAAACTAAACATTTGTTCTTGTCTTACCAGGTAAAGCCCACAGAGCTACTAGCTTCTTTTTCATAAACGACCTGCTCACAAATGAAAGCTCAACAAAGTGGCTGATCACGTGGAAATTGATAGCAGCAAAATAAATCATCATGATGATGATAGAGATGATGAGCACTGAACGCGAGGGTTCCGCAAACGGAATGATCCAGCTTCTCCCTCCTCCTGTGCAGGTGAACGCACGCACCTGCTGGTGACGTTCACCCCGACGCCGGGCTGGAGGTTGGAGGTGATCGCGTGTCGCTCGATGGAGCGAGCGCGAGCCACGGCGTCGCCCTCCAGCCAGAGCTCGACGTGCGCGGAGACGACGCGGCGCACGCCCAGCGCCTGAGCCGCACACGCCGAGGTCACATGCACGCATGCACGCACGCCGGGTCACAGGCTCGCATCAAGGTCACACGTACGCTAAGGTAACCCACGCGCGTGTTAAGTTGACACACGCTCGGGTCACACGCTCGCTCCAAGGACACTGGCGTGCGCCAAGGTCACATGCTCGCCAAGGTCACATGCGTGCGCCAGGGTCACTCAAGTATGCCAAGATCGCGCACGCTTGCTAAGATCATACGCGCGCGTGCCAAGGTCACACAAGCGCGCCAAGGTCGCACACGCACGCCAAGGTCACACACGCGTGCCAAGGTCATACGTGCATGCCAAGGTCACGCACGCGCAACAAATAACACACACGCACCAGGGTCACACACGCGCTCGCCAAGATCACACACACGTGCCAAGGTCAAACAAGTAATCCAAGGTCACACACGCGCGCCAAGGTCAAACAAGTAATCCAAGGTCACACACACGCTCCAGGGTCATACAGGCACGCCAAGATCCCACAAGAGCGCCAAGGTCACGCACCTGCTCGCGAAGGTCAAATACACGCGCTCAAAGGACACACAAATACGCCAAGGTCGCACGCACGCGCCAAGGTCACACATGGGTGCCAAGGTCACACACGCACACCGAGGTCAAGCGCGCTCCGAGGGCACACACACGCACGCACGCCACTCACGGCACCCATCCACCGTTTAATAACTAACGTTTAAACGAGCTGTGTTGTTAAAACACTGGCCTAATTCACGGGCGGGGTGCCTCGTGATGTCCGCTATCGTAACAAAGATAGGAGGCAAAGGTGCGGCTCTGAAATGCCTTGCTGAAGACACTGCTGGCAGAATGTGCCTCCACCAATAGGAACGTGGGAATTCCACCACTGGCTCGGCTGGCGGGAGGAGGTGGTGGGGGGGGGAAATCCCTCGGACTTGTCGAGGTGAGGAGGTGAGCCTCACGTCGTCTTCGTTCGAACCCATGACGCGATCCTCCGGGTGGACGCAGCTTCCCGGAAGTTTCCGTTTGATGAGCCGATCGGCGGCCCCTGTGTACGTCACCTGGCACTCGCCCGAGGCGTCGACCTGCACAGGAGGGGGCCGGAGGAGGGAGGGATGAAAAGGGGGCAAGAGGGAGGAGGGGGGAGGAGGAGGGAGGGGGGTGGAGGGGGGGAGGGAGAAGAAAGGAGGGGGGGGATGAGGAGGGGGTAGGATGAGGGAGGAAGAGGAAGAAGGGAGGAGGAAGGGGGGAGGGAGGAGGGGGCATAGAGGAGGGGGCAGGGAAGAGGTGGGAGGAGGAGGAGGGAGGAGAAGGAGGGAGGGGAATGAGGGGGAGGGAGGGCGGAGGGGGGAGGAGGGGGGAGAGGGAGAAGGAGGGGGTGGGAGGAGGGAGGGGGAGGAGGGGGGAGGAAGGGGAGAGGAGGAGGGAGGAGGGAGGAGGGAGGAGGAGGGGGGGAGGAGGGAGGGGGGAGGAGGAGGGGGAGGGGAGAGGAGGAGGGGGAGGGAGGGGGTGGGAGGAGGAGGGGGGGAGGAGGGAGGGAGGGAGGGGGAAGGAGGGGGGAATGAGGAGGGGGTAAAGTGAGGGAATAGGAGGGGGGAGGAGGGAGGAGGAGGGGGGGAGAAAGAGGGAGGGGGAGTGGGGGGAGGGAGGGAGGGAGGGGGGAGGAGGGGGGGAATGAGGAGGGGGTAAAAGGAGGGAGGAGGGAGGAGGGGAGGAGGGGGTGGAGGGGGATCATTCTGTTCACAGTCCTCCATGTTAAGTGACCGTCAGCTCTATCATTATCCTCATCCCTTTCTGGCAATAACACAGGTGTTACGATATCGAGCGGTGATATGCACGATATAACTATATCAATGACATATCGTTCACTTATATCTACAAGTATTCTGATACTTGCTTTGCCTTTGTACTGTTCACATATCGCCGTTGTTCTCTGGTCTAACACCGGTGACTCAAGGCCCTAAAGAAGGCCGTCTCTGGTGTAGGCCAATCAGTTTCAAAGGCAATGCCATCTATTATTATCAGAGCATGTTTGTGTAAATGTTTTTGCCACACGTATGTGTGGTTAATGGAGATTTGATGCCTTGCAAAAGGTACCTATTTGGCGTTCGAACATCTTAGCAGCCGTTGTAATTGCCAGAAAGGGTAAAACCTGTTCTTATTTTTCATCATCTTGGATACCGGACAAAAAGGTCCCATGAATATTATCATAATCAACGTCACTAACTATTTAGATCGAGCCCTCTCATCCAGTATATCTCGGGACGCCTTGCGGTAGGGGACCACCCAGCGGCAGCTGCCCCCTCTGCGATGTGCGGTGACCGCAGCAGCGGCCTGCAAGTAGGCATGTGTCTGTCAGTTAGGTGGCGAAGTCATTATGAGGCTTCCCAAGTGAGTAATCGGTGTACAACGTCGCTCTGCGCCGCTGTGCCGCTCCCGTTCCGCTACAACGCGCGCCGACGATGCCTGCTTGATTGAGGGCGATATTGGCCACATACGATAAAGGTTTACTGCCATTGGTACCTAATTTGCCAGTAAAAAATATGATAGTTGTTTTTTTACCCTTTTATCTGGCAACAAAACTGACACACTGATAAAGTATGCACTGTCACATGACAGTGCATACATTATCAGAGTTATGTTTTTTGTTTGCATTATGACTGCAGGTATTGTGGTCTATGCAAACATGACTCCTCGTAAAAAAGGTGTCAGTTTTGTTGCCAGATAAAAGGGTAAAAAACCAATTATCAAAAGATTTACCGATCGACAATTAATCGGCAGCGGTGAGAGAGAGAGGGAGAGATGTGGTGCTGGAGAAGAATGATATGTATACCACGGACAGCCATAACATCAAACGCGTCTGTCCCAAGAGAGATCGGTGCCACTCTGCCACACGAGGCCCTATTCGCGAAGCGCAAAATGACAAACTCAGGACACCATTGTGAGGACCTCCGGACCGGAGTAATCTGTCTCTGCTTGTGAATGGAGAAGGTGGCAGGGACAGAGGTCGACCTCGGAGGAGGTGGACGGACGACAGAGGTCGCAAACGGGTTTTGATTCCTTACCCGTACCCGTACCCGGCCGCACCAGGGTCGCAAATGGGTACCCGTTCCCTACCCGTACCCGTACCCTACCCGAAATGAGTGACAAACGGTTACTCACCAGTGACTCACGGCCTACCCGTACCCGGCCGCACCAGAGTCGCAAACGGCTACCCGTACCCGTACCCGGCCGGGTACGGATAGCCGGGTATCGGGTAGGGTACGGGTATCGGGTACCCGGTTGCGACCTCTGACGGACGACAACGAGGACACCGGCTGGCCTCGCTACGAGAGGCAGCGAGACACGGGTGGCTGTGCATGGCGGAGTCTGGCCGTGAATCGTGAACCTCGAGGTCGTAGTCGACCTGACGGCACGATGTGACAAGGTGAGGAGAGAGAGATGTAGAGAGATCGAGAGAGCGTCCAAGTTGTCCGCACCTCGGTGGCGTTGCCGGTCTGGGGCTGCAGCTGCAGGAGGCTGGAGACGCCCCGCTTCAGGTTCACCACCTCCGTGGGCTCCCCGCTCACCACGTGCATCTCCGGCACCTGCGGCTCGCACACGCGCACACGCACGCACACACACACATGCGCACACACACACGCACACACACACACACACGCACGTACACACGCGTACACACACGCGCACACGCGCACACACACGCGCACACACACGCACATACGCACACACGTACACACGTACACGCGCACACGCGCACACGCACACACGCGCACACACGCACACGCACACACACACGCACACACACATGCACACGTACACACGCACACACGCACACGCGCACACGCATGCACACACACGCGCACACACGCGCACACACACGCACACACACACGCACACACACATGCACACGCACACACGCACACACGCACACGCATCCACACGCGCACACACGTACACACATGCACACGCACACACGCATACGCGCACACGCACACACATGCACACACATACACACGCACACACGCGCCCCGGCATCGTCGGTGGGAGAGTCGAGGGTCGTGGTATTCAAATACGCCGGGGTGTAGATTTCATCGAGATCACTGAGATCCTCTGGATTGTACATTGCTCGCTGTCACGGCAGTCGGATCATTGGGGAGGTACGTTCCCTCTCCCCCCCACTGACTCCGCCAGTGAGTAGTGCCGCCTCACTCATCTTAAATGGCCACGATGAGCAATCATCGAATCACGTGGAATGCGCCCGATCTCATCAGACCTCGGAGCCTGGAAAGCACCCGGATGGGTGACCATCACGCACGGCAGGCTGCGATATTGCCTGCGGGGCCACACGGCGCAGCGGTTGAGGAGCAGTCCCGCAAAACAAGAATCAATCGCGATGCTGCTGCTGTGCTTCTACACAACTCCATCAGCAGCCTGCACTGACCGGCATGGCGACCTACGGTCAAACGAGCGCCACGAGCGACACGGCAGCGTGGGCAGGGATTCTCTTCCAGCAGTGGGTGGACGAGAAGCACTGCGCGTGCATATGTTGAACTTCTTTCGCACCGTACGTAGCCACCCGTGTTATGTCTGCATGTTTACCTCCTTTCGCACCGTACGCAGACAATCGGACTAAATGCAAAAATCAGCCCTATAGAAATGCGTTTTCAATCTAAATTATTTTAAAGTGCGTAGCTCCCAGTGGCTTGCGGCTATCAGAAAGGAAGAGCGTTCCAGACGGCCACAGAAGCGCTTCTGACAGCGCGCGATGCGGTGACCACCGTCTTTGTTCGATGGCCAGCAGCCGAAAGCTCCTGCGGCGAGGATGACCGGAGTTCGTGTGATGGTTTATGCTGCTTGACGTGATCAGCGAGGTTTTGTGGGTTAATTTGTGGCAAGCAGCGCATATGAGCAGCGCCTGGGCCGCTGTCTGCCACTGCACCGGTAACACGGTATGCATTTATGTCCGTAGAACTTCTTTTGCACCGTACGTAGGCAGGTGCAGGGGGAAGGGCAACAAACTCAACACAAAAAGCAGTTCTAAAGAAATTCGTTTCCAATCTAGATGACGATTTAAAAGTGCGAGGCTCCAGCGGCTTGCTAACATCGCAAGGGGGTGTGGGGGCGGTGTGAGGGCGGTGTGGGCTCGCGGTTGTCACCTTCCCGCTATCCCACAGGATCAGCCACGGGGTCCCCAGTGCCGCCTGAACCTTGGGGCCCAGGGCAGCCGCTTGAGTCCCCATAGGGTCGGCCTCAGAACTGGAGTCGGCAGAAAGAGAACCCGCATGGACGGTGAACCCATCGAACTGCGGGCAAGTGGACACAGAGATAGCATGCACGCTTGAGTGTACGTACAAATAGCATGCGTGCGCGCGCGAGTACGTATGTGCAAATGAGTGGGGAGCGGTAGTGTAGCGGTTAGCGCACCGGGCTTTGAACCCGACAATCCGGGGTTCGCTTCCCGCTTACAGCCACCAGCAGTAACGATTATCTGAACCGGTCCTGGGCCTCCTCTAGGTCGACTCAGTCTCATATGGGTACCTGGGGAGGTGTACAAACATCGCCACTGGGGAGACAAAGGTGGTCCGGGCGTGGTGCCGGCGACCATACGTGTGCCATGTCGGCCTTCATAAGTGTTCGCTATCAGCACTTGCCCCAACAGTCTGTTGGGGCAAGTGCCATTAGCGAGTCCCTCTGAAAGTCAAGATGGCACATGAAGGGGTGATGTGGTCAGCACCACGCCTGGCCGCCTTTGTCTCCCGCAGCAATGGGCAGCTGGAGGGAAAAAGCAAAAATTTGCCCTCAATTGAGACTGATTTAAATAGGAGGTATGGGGGGATATTATATTTGTTATTTTACGAGATTCACGTCAGATACTGACTGGGAGACCCAGAACCAGTGAACTCAAATCGTGTCGACACCACCAGAGGCAGAGTTTCACTTCTCTATTTATTTATGGAGGGGGGGAGGGGCTCGCTTTGTCCCCCACATTCGGAATCGTGGGTGCATACAATTACATTTGTTTTCATCTTAATGGTAAATTACTGAAAATACATTAATAAAAGTGGCCAGTTTGGGGGTGCATTGCCCCCCCCCCCCGTGCCCCTCCCAACCACCAAACGCCACCCATGAACAGGACCACTTCAAGACGCAGCAACAACGACGACCACCAAAGTCAGTGGTGGTGGTGGGTGGTGGTGATGGTGGTGGTGGTGGAGGTGGTGGGTGGTGGTGATGGTGGTGGTGGTGGGTGGTGGTGGTGGTGGTGGTGGAGGTGGTGGTGGTGGAGGTGGTGGAGGTGGTGGTGGTGGTGGGTGGTGGTGATGGTGGTGGTGGTGGAGGTGGTGGTGTGGTGGTGGTGGTGGTGGAGGTGGTGGTGGTGGTGGTGGGTGGTGGTGATGGTGGTGGTGGTGGGTGGTGGTGGTGGTGGTGGTGGAGGTGGTGGTGGAGGTGGTGGTGGTGGTGGTGATGGTGGTGGTGATGGTGGTGGTGGTGGGTGGTGGTGGTGGTGGTGGAGGTGGTGGTGGTGGTGATGGTGGTGGTGGTGGTGGGTGGTGGTGATGGTGGTGGTGGTGGGTGGTGGTGGTGGTGGTGGAGGTGGGTGGTGGTGGAGGTGGTGGAGGTGGTGGTGGTGGGTGGGTGGTGGTGGGTGGTGGTGGTGGAGGTGGTGGTGGTGGGTGGTGGTGGTGGGTGGTGGTGGTGGGTGGTGGTGGTGGAGGTGGTGGTGGTGGGTGGTGGTGGTGGGTGGTGGTGGTGGAGGTGGTGGTGGTGGGTGGTGGTGGTGGGTGGTGGTGGTGGGTGGTGGTGGTGGAGGTGGTGGTGGTGGGTGGTGGTGGTGGGTGGTGGTGGTGGAGGTGGTGGTGGTGGTGGAGGTGATGGTGGTGTTGGTGGAGGTGGTGGTGGTGGTGGTGGAGGTGATGGTGGTGTTGGTGGAGGTGATGGTGGTGTTGGTGGAGGTGGTGGTGGTGGGTGGTGGTGGTGGTGGGTGGTGGTGGTGGGGTGGTGGTGGAGGTGGTGGTGGTGGTGGTGGTGGAGGTGATGGTGGTGGTGGTGGAGGTGGTGGTGGTGGTGGGTGGTGGTGGTGATGGTGGTGGTGGTGGTGGGTGGTGGTGATGGTGGTGGTGGTGGAGGTGGTGGTGGTGGTGGTGGGTGGTGGTGATGGTGGTGGTGGTGGAGGTGGTGGTGATGGTGGTGGTGGTGATGGTGGTGGTGGTGGTGGTGGGTGGTGGTGGTGATGGTGGTGGTGGTGGAGGTGGTGGTGGTGGTGGTGGTGGTGGTTGGTGGTGGTGGTGGTGGTGGAGGTGGTGGTGGTGGTGGGGGTGGTGGTGATGGTGGTGGTGGTGGGTGGTGGTGGTGGTGGTGGAGGTGGTGGTGGTGGAGGTGGTGGTGGAGGTGGTGGTGGTGGTGGGTGGTGGTGATGGTGGTGGTGGTCGAGTGGTGGTGGTGGTGGTGGTGGGTGGTGGTGGTGGTGGTGGAGGTGCTGGTGGTGGTGGGGAGGGTGGTGGTGGTGGTGGTGGTGGTGGAGGTGGTGGTGGTGGAGGTGGTGGTGGAGGTGGTGGTGGTGGAGGTGATGGTGGTGTTGGTGGAGGTGATGGTGGTGTTGGTGGAGGTGGTGGTGGTGGGTGGTGGTGGTGGTGGGTGGTGGTGGTGGGTGGTGGTGGAGGTGGTGGTGGTGGTGGTGGTGGTGGAGGTGATGGTGGTGGTGGAGGTGGTGGTGGTGGTGGTGGTGGTGATGGTGGTGGTGGTGGTGGGTGGTGGTGAGTGGTAGTGGTCAGGAGGTGGTGAGTGGTGGTGGTGGTGGGTGGTGGTGGATGGTGGTGGTGGTGGAGGTGGTGGTGATGGTGGTGGTGGTGGTGGTGGTGATGGTGGTGGTGGTGGTGGTGGGTGGTGGTGGTGATGGTGGTGGTGGTGGAGGTGGTGGTGGTGGTGGTGGGTGGTGGGGTGGTGGTGCTGGTGGTGGTGGAGGTGGTGGTGGTGGTGGTGGGTGGTGGTGATGGTGGTGGTGGTGGTGGGTGGTGGTGGTGGAGGTGGTGGTGGTGGAGGTGGTGGTGGAGGTGGTGGTGGTGGTGGGTGGTGGTGATGGTGGTGGTGGTGGTGGTGAGGTGGTGGTGGTGGTGGGTGGTGGTGGTGGTGGTGGAGGTGGTGGTGGTGGTGGTGGTGGTGGGTGGTGGTGATGGTGGTGGTGGTGGGTGGTGGTGGTGGTGGTGGAGGTGGTGGTGGTGGAGGTGGTGGTGGAGGTGGTGGTGGTGGTGGTGATGGTGGTGGTGATGGTGGTGGTGGTGGGTGGTGGTGGTGGTGGTGGAGGTGGTGGTGGTGATGGTGGTGGTGGTGGTGGGTGGTGGTGGTGATGGTGGTGGGTGGGTGGTGGTGGTGGTGGTGGTGGAGGTGGGTGGTGGTGGAGGTGGTGGTGGTGGTGGTGGGTGGGTGGTGGTGGGTGGTGGTGGTGGAGGTGGTGGTGGTGGGTGGTGGTGGTGGGTGGTGGTGGTGGAGGTGGTGGTGGTGGGTGGTGGTGGTGGGTGGTGGTGGTGGAGGTGGTGGGTGGTGGTGGTGGAGGTGGTGGTGGTGGGTGGTGGTGGTGGGTGGTGGTGGTGGGTGGTGGTGGTGGGTGGTGGTGGTGGAGGTGGTGGTGGTGGTGGAGGTGATGGTGGTGTTGGTGGAGGTGGTGGTGGTGGTGGAGGTGATGGTGGTGTTGGTGGAGGTGATGGTGGTGTTGGTGGAGGTGGTGGTGGTGGGTGGTGGTGGTGGGTGGTGGTGGTGGGTGGTGGTGGAGGTGGTGGTGGTGGTGGTGGAGGTGATGGTGGTGGTGGTGGAGGTGGTGGTGGTGATGGTGGTGGTGGTGGTGGGTGGTGGTGATGGTGGTGGTGATGGTGGTGGTGGTGGAGGTGGTGGTGGTGGTGGTGGTGGGTGGTGGTGATGGTGGTGGTGGTGGTGGTGGGTGGTGGTGGTGGGTGGTGGTGGTGGGTGGTGGTGGTGGTGGTGGTGGTGGAGGTGGTGGTGGTGGTTGGTGGTGGTGGTGGTGGGTGGTGGTGGTGGGGTGGTGGTGGTGGTGGTGATGGTGGTGGTGGGTGGAAGTGGTGGTGATGGTGGTGGTGGAGGTGGTGGTGGTGGTGGTGGTGGTGGTGGTGTGACCACGGCGCTTGTGCCAGCCCAGCTGCAGGACAGCTCACCGCCTCGTGGACACGGTCACCCCATTCACGCACTCTCTCCCTTCACTCCACTCCACTCCCTTCCACTCCCTCCAATCCCCTCCACTCCCTTCCACTCCCTCCCCTCCACTTCACTCCCTTCACTCCACTCCCTCCAATCCCTCACCCTCCACTTCACTCCACTCCCTCCACTCTTCACGAGGAGCTGCAGGAGACGCACGTTCACCACCAATCCCTCCCCCAACCCTCCCTCCACTCCCCTCCACTCCCTCCACTCCCACTCACGAGTAGCTGCAGGAGACGCACTCTCTCCACCAACCCTCCCTCCACTCCCCTCCACTCTCTCCACTCCCCTCCACCCCCTCCACTCTCACTCACGAGGAGCTGCAGGAGACGCACGCTCTCCCGGTCGGGTTGCCTCCACACCTCCACGACCTCCAGCAGCGAGGAGATGCGGAGGTCCGGCTCGGGAGTCTTCGGGGCTCCCTTGCTGCACTCCACGGTCACGTCCACCTCGTAGCTGAAGGTGTGCGCCGTGCCACGTGGAGGGCTGTCCACCACCATCTTCGCCGCAGTCGCCGCCGTCGCATTCGTCACCAATTCCGCCGCTGTCACCGCAAACGCAGAAACACGCGGCGAGATTTTCGATGTCGTTCCCTCTACCTCCTCCTCCTCTTCTTCTTCCTCCCCCCTCGTCCTCCTCGCTACTCATGGAGGGCGGGGAGCGTCGAGAAATCTCTCTCGAGCTCTATGCACGTACGTGTGTAGGTATTTAGGTGTGTGCTACGTTGAACTTCTTTCGCACCGTACGTAGCCAGCCGTGCGAGTCGGCGGTGCGGAGGATGGACCGTGGGTAGAGTTTGCGGGTGGGAAATGCCCCCCCGAACTGGACATATTTATTCATTTATTTGTAATTTATTTTCAGTAGTTTTTTTTAACGTGGCCCCCTCCCTTACCGTCGATTCTCTTCCCCGTCGTTTTTTTTCTCAACTGAATCCTCTTCCACCGGGCACAGTTTTCCCCGATTTTTCGCCTCGTGTGTTGTTGTTGTTGTTGGCATTGTGTCGTAAGATGATGACGCAGTAGACGATGATGTCACGGAACTTGAATGGGTCCCCCTTCGTCCACGAGAAACCCCTCGCCCACAGTAAGCGGTGCATCGCCACATGCTACAGAATGGCCCGCACGAGGTGCTGCTACGCTTGTGAGATCCCAAGAGGGACTGCTGTGTTTATGGAGATTTTCAGTGTACGTGAGTCGACGGGTCTCTCTGTAAGTGTGTGGGTCTCTATGCAAGTCTATAGACCGTGTACGTGAGTCGATTGGTCTCTCTGTAAGTGGGTGGGGATCTATGCAAGTCTATGGACCCTCCCCTCGAGCTCTTGGCTCTTCCCCCCCACTAGTACCCTATATAAACACGTGTCTCTAAATATCTCTCATCATACGCTACAGTAATTTTGCTGGAACAGTCACACCTGATGACGGATGATTTTGTTGCTTCCGAAACGTGATTTAATTTCGTTGTTTTATTTTCATTTTATTTAGTTTTCACCTCCGTGACTTTACCGAAAAAAACAAAGAGTATGGATCCTTGCCGTCACGAAAACTTCAAATCTAGAATCTATGGACCTTGTAAGTGTACGTGAGTCGACGGGTCTCTATGTAAGTGTGTGGGTCTCTATGCAAGTCTACGGACTTTGTAAGTGCACGTGAGTCTACGGGCCTCTAAACAAGGACAGTGCCTGTGACCTGCGCAGATGCACGGGGTAGAAACACGTGGAGAAACGAATTCCGAGCAGCTGACCCCAGGCTAATCGTGGGAATCTACTGGCTCTTTGCTAAGTTTTTTTTTTGGGGGGCGGTGAGTTGTACCGCATGAAATTCAACCTCTCTTGGCTTAAAGGCAGAGAGTTATTGCTTAGAGCATACACGGTGCAAAGTCACTGTGTAACCTGACAATTCACAGAGGGATGGAGGAGGAGGTGGTGGGGGGGGGGAGCGGCAATTACAGTACTAACGTTACAGCTGGAATTCGCCCGTGGCGCACAACTAACGGAATGCAATCCCCGCACCGCAATCCCACATAACCAGACGATCGTGTCCTGTGATCCACCGTGCTTGCATCCGCCGGCAGTGGTGACAAGCGACAGAACGGACTTGCACTGCCACTTGGGCCCTCAAGTCTCTCCAGGTCAGAAAATATTTACACGTCCAAGATATGACACATCCAGAATCCCGTTCGCAGTGACTGCGGCGGCTACTAGCCACGTGCAGCTGACTGCGGTCTAGCAGCGACCCAGGGGATATATTGGGTGAGAAATGAAGGCCTGTGGCTAGACCGCGGGTCTCTGCGTGAGTCTCTGGATCTGTACGTGAGAGGTGGGCTGAATTGCAGGTGGGTTTGTCTGGCTTGGCAACTCGTTAATAGTAATAGGTTTTTACCCTTCGATTTAAAGCTTTCGTGACTGCAGGGATTCATTTTCTTGGTTCTTTCAGTAAAGTCAGGTGAAGAACAGGTCTGTCGGGAAGACAGCGTTTATTTTTTTTATTTTATTATTTACGTGACTTTACCGAAAGAACCAAGAAGAGGTTTTTACCCTTTCAACTGGTACAAAACTGACACCTTTATATCAGAGTTGTTTATTTTTGTTTGCATTTTGACTGCTTGTGTTGTGGTTATTGCAAACATGATCCCTTGTATAAAGGTGTCAGTTTTGTACCAGTTGAAAGAGTAAAAACCTATTACTATATTTTGCCACTGGTAAAGGAGGTCTCATAGTGTTAACTCGTTAAATCTTCATGCATCCGGCACACCGCATCCAGAATTTCTCCTCACGCCATAGCTGCTGTGCTTAGTCACATGCCACCTTGCTCCATTCT
Organism: Lethenteron reissneri; assembly: GCF_015708825.2. NCBI lineage: Eukaryota > Metazoa > Chordata > Hyperoartia > Petromyzontiformes > Petromyzontidae > Lethenteron > Lethenteron reissneri. The sequence goes on along the minus strand of NC_083825.1, from coordinate 4,265,488 downwards.
ACCAGCAACCCCAAATGTAATTATTATTGATAAAATAAAAGCCCTAGATGCGACGATTCATGCTATTTATATGATCAATAATATTACATTTTAATTTGCCCCGATTGAAAAAGAGTGTGGCCCTGAAATTGCTTACTCATGCCACTGCTAACGGAACGGCCTCCACTCTAAAGAGCTCCCCCAAGAGGGTCAATTTTGACCTGCTCTTCGTCCACGCTGGTCAGATCTCTTGGGAGAAATCGGATTATCCACACATTACCCCACCACGCGAGACTCGCCGATCGACTAACCATGCTTGCATCAACTGTGTACTGCTGAGTGGACAAAGGCATGGGGGGGGGGGGTGTTAGTAGAATGTAAGAAACTTGCACTAGTGTCTCGACACAAACCCAGTGTGCTGACCAGTGCAGAATAGCATAATCCACTCGAGACAATTGACAACAAATTAAAACAGCATGGAGCTAATGCTGTTCACCGTTGTAACAATCAAGGAGTATATGGATTATTGCTTCGTATCATTTGCAGGCGTGCATTCTTCCTGCACACACGAGGTTCAATACGTGCACTCTAAGCACAAAATATAATGGCATCGTAATCACTGCCACTGATGTTGTCATCATCATCATCCCCCGTTGTGACTGCATAATAATCAAGCTCATGATCATACGGGCCACACAATTGAAAATGAAGGAGAGACGCGTCTAAGTCGCAATAATCGGGTCGAGGAGGGGAATATTTTCGCTCTGAGAATCACTTTCTGATTTTAGCCGACTCATTCACGCATAAATGCCGCTGCAAGCAGTGCAGTGACAGGAATTAGTGAGGCGCGTGCATGAATGTGTGGTACAGAATTAGAAAGTTTGGCCCTCAGTGAGGAGGAGGTTCCCTACCCCGGTTCCGGACAAACCACACAGAACCCACAACACCGAACAGAACAACAACACAGCGCTTGTGCCAGGCTAGGTGCACTTTGATGCCACGCTAAGTGACAAACTTTTATTCCACGTGGCAGGAGGTCGCGGGACAGACCCATCATCGAATGAGATGACGGACGGATGCACCCTCTGCGCTCACCACGCACACCCCTGACAAAGACAAAGATCCCCCGTATAGCCTGCACAGACTGTAGGGGCAAGTGCTGTTAGCAAGCACCTATGAAGACCGGAACGGTACACGAACGAGGGGGTGGGTGGCCAGCACCACGCCCGACCGCCTTTGTCTCCCCAGTGGCGATGTTTACACACCGCACCAGGTACTCATTTAAGGCTGAGTCGACCTAGGGGAGGCCCAGGACCGGTTCAGATAATCGTCACTGGTGTTAGCCGTGAGCGGGAATCGAACCCGGGTCGCCAGGTTCATAGCGCAGCGTAGCGCTAACCGCTACACTACCGCTTACACACTGACACACACACACGGACAAACACCACGATCTCGTTGGGCAAACCTCACCTGTCATCGGAGCCCTTGCAACGATGAGCGCCGTGCAGCACGCGACCAGAGCCAGCGTGGGACCCATGGCCTCACGGGACCGGCAGCGGAGGAGGAGGCTGCGTTCGCTATGAATCCGTGAACTTGACGTCGATCCGTTCCGCTCGCGAGCGGTGACGCGGCTCCTGCAGTCACCGAGGAGCGCACGGAGAAAGCCACGGCGAGAGGAACGCGAAAATGTAGCGGCAGTGCAGCGCGACGCGAGGGAGGGAGTGGCTGATGGTTGGACAGGTGATGAACGGATGGTTGAGCACACTGTGGGTGGGGGGGGGGGTGACAGGTGGATAGGTGGGTTCGATGTGTGAGTGGGTGGGTGGGTGTTTGAATGGACTGGTAGGTGGGTGAGTGGATTATTGAGCGAATGGGTTGATGTGTGGCTTGGTTAGTGAGTGGATTGGTGGATTGAACGGTTTTAATTCGTGTGTCAATGGGCGGGTGGTGGAAGTGTGAGCGGTTGAATTTGTTGGTAGGTGGACGAGTGAATTATGGAGTGAATGGGTGGGTTTTGGATGGGTGAATCGGCTACTGTGGTGGATTGATAGTTGTATGGGTTCGTGAGTGGGCCAGTAAATGCGTAGTTTGAGTGTACGATTCACTGGATGGGCTGTCGGAGCAGCTTTGGTAGGCGTGAGGATGGGTTAGTGTTTTGATGAGTAGGTAGGTTATTGAGGGATGGTATGATAGTGCGATGAGTGTGTTGGTTGGTCGGTGCATAAGTGGGTTAGGGAATGGGTGTGTGAGTGGATGGTTTGCTCGGTGAGTGGGTGGGATGATACTGTGATGGGGTGGGTAGGTGGATGGGCATGAAGATTCACGTACAGATTTGATGGGATGGATGGATTAATGTTGAATGAGTTGGGTAGGTTGTTGGCTGCTTTGTTCATGGGGTAGGCTAGTCGGTTGATGGGTGGGTGGGTTAATGTGCGGGTGGGTGATTTAATGTGTTTGTGGGTGTGATGGACGGGTTGATGTACAGGGCGAGTGGGATGGGCCACGCGTGCGAGATGCGATGAGATGGCAGAGCCTCCACGTGGGATTCTGAATCGCAGAGGGGGCCGCGTTTCCCCGGAGGGGACTATCTCCGGCGAGCCCCGTCTCGTCCCGCAGCGCGGCGAGAAAAGCCGCGGCGTTTACTCCTCCACTCCAGCGGTTTAAACTAAAAGTATAAACAATTTTATTTATTTACTTTACCCAGGTAAGGCCCCACTGAGCTACCCAGTTCTATTTTGCGGAAGCGACCCGGCCACAAATGACAGCCCAATTAAGTGGCGTATCGTGTGGACAATTATAGAAGCCAAATACGCTTAAACGCACGTTTATAAATGTGGAGGGGAAAACCGGAGGGACCCGGAGAAAAATACACGAGACCACCCATGCTAACTCCAAATATACAGCAGCAGGCGTCAGGGTCGGGATCGAACCCACGACCTCCTGCATACCAGGCGAGGTAGTTAACATCTCCTAGTCACCGCGGAACCATTCTAACCTAACACTAACCCTAACAAACAACCACCTTCATTCTAACCTACCTATTACCTGCCCTAACACTAACCCAAAAAAAATACCTACCATAACTATAACAACACCCTAATGCTGATCTAAAAGATGTCTGCCCTAACACGGTAGTCCTGCCATAACACAGTAGGCCAGCCCTAACAACACCTTACCAACGTCTCTAGCCTTGACCACAGCCCTACCCTTGACCCTAACTCTACCATAACGTTCTGGTGGTTAGCCTTTCCATAGTACTGTTCATATGACTCTACTCTGATCTTGCTACTACCTATAACCATACCCAAATAATCCTAACCCTATCCCTACCCCCCAAACCATATCCGGAGCAAACCTTATTCCTAGTCATACCCAAAACCTACCCATACCCCTAACCCTACCCTGATTCTTACATCGAGTCCTTTAGTACCGTTACCTACCCATAGCCATAACCCCCTCCATTATCCGAATACTGTCACGAACCATTTATACCCTATGTTGTCCCTGTTCCTAACACTACCCCTATCCCTACCTCCATCCGTAACACTAGCCATAGGCTAAATTATAATACTATCCCTACTCATAAATCTACCCCTATATCCCATATCTACCCATTTCCCTTATCCTCTAATCCTACCCCTAATCAAATATCCTAATGATGTTAGTCCTACCAATAATCCTACCTCTACCTAATCCTTATTTCTTACCTATACCTATCCCCACAGTCGGATCTAGTAACTTCTCACGACGGGGATGTAGTCTGGCTATTTAAATAGGACGCTACATTAGTGAATAAATACATTTTATGTTGTAAAAAAATGTATATTAATTTTCTGGGTCTCATTGGAACCGATGCCGCCTATACCTTCCCCCACACCTACAAATTACCTTGATCCCTCATTCTAATCCTCATCCAGAATCCCGTCTCTCATCCTGACTTCCACATCCACCTCCGATTCGCACGGTTGACTACGTACGGTGCGAAAGAAGTTCAACATTTATACCTGACTCGGTTAATCCCTTTTTTAACACGGAGGAGGCTTTCGCGACCAATATCATCCATAATAGAGGTTTTTAGGTTAGATCGCGTAAATATACGAATGCGTCGTTAAAACCCGCCACCATCCGACACTAGCGACGAATTGGCCACGTTCTGTTTATGTGACAACCCTTACTGGTTGGCTGTGTCGGGTGGTGGTGGATTTTAACGACACATTTACATATTTACGCGATCCAACCTAAAAACCTCTATTATGGTCGGTTAATCCCTACTTAACATTATTCAGAAAATTGCTATTCCTACATCGTCCTCATCCCATCATTATCCTAGCATCATCTTCATCCCAACATTCTCATCCTAGCATCAAGACCATCATCTCTGATGCACCATCCTCATCCTAGTATCACGATGATTATCATTATACAAGTATCATGATCATCCTCATTCCATCATCCTGGTATCCTCATCCCATCATTATCATTTTCATCCCATGATCCTCATTCCATTATGATCATCACTATCCCATAATCTTCACCCTAGAATCACCCTCAACCCATTATGATCATCACTATCCCATAATCTTCATCCTAGCATCACCCTCATCCCATTATGATCATCACTATCCCATAATCTTCACCCTAGCATCACCCTCATCCCATTATGATCATCACTATCCCATAATCTTCACCCTAGCATCACCCTCATCCCATTATCATCATCACTATCCCATAATCTTCACCCTAGCATCACCCTCATCCCATTATGATCATCCTCATATCCTCATCCCATTATGATCATCCCATAATATTCATCCTAGCATCACCCTCATCCCATTATGATCATCCTCGCATCCACATCCCATTATGATCATCCCATAGTCTTCATCCTAGCATCACCCTCATCCCATTACGATCATCATCCCATTATGATCATCCCATACTATTCATCCTAGCATCACCCTCATCCCATTACGATCATCATCCCATTATGATCATCCCATAATATTCATCCTAGCATCATCCTCCTCCCATTACGATCATCATCCCATTATGATCATCCCATAATCTTCATCCTAGCATCACCCTCATCCCATTACGATCATCATCCCATTATGATCATCCCATAATCTTCATCCTAGCATCACCCTCATCCCATTACGATCATCATCCCATTATGATCATCCCATAATATTCATCCTAGCATCACCCTCATCCCATTACGATCATCATCCCATTATGATCATCCCATAATATTCATCCTAGCATCACCCTCATCCCATTACGATCATCATCCCATTATGATAATCCCATAATCTTCATCCTAGCATCACCCTCATCCCATTACGATCATCATCCCATTATGATCATCCCATAATCTTCATCCTAGCATCACCCTCATCCCATTACGATCATCATCCCATTATGATCATCCCATAATATTCATCCTAGCATCACCCTCATCCCATTACGATCATCATCCCATTATGATCATCCCATAATCTTCATCTTAGCATCACCCTCATCCCATTACGATCATCATCCCATTATGATCATCCCATAATCTTCATCCTAGCATCACCCTCATCCCATTACGATCATCATCCCATTATGATCATCCCATAATCTTCATCCTAGCATCACCCTCATCCCATTACGATCATCATTCCATTATGATCATCCCATAATCTTCATCCTAGCATCACCCTCATCCCATTACGATCATCATCCCATTATGATCATCCCATAATCTTCATCCTAGCATCACCCTCATCCCATTACGATCATCATCCCATTATGATCATCCCATAATATTCATCCTAGCATCATCCTCCTCCCATTACGATCATCATATTTTATTTTTAGACGTGACTTAACCGAAAGAACCAAAGAATAATTCCTGCAGTCACGAAAGTTCCAAATTAAGATTGATCATCATCCCATTATGATCATCCCATAATATTCATCCTAGTATCACCCTCATCCCATTACGATCATCATCCCATTATGATCATCCCATAATATTCATCCTAGCATCACCCTCATCCCATTACGATCATCATCCCATTATGATCATCCCATAATATTCATCCTAGCATCATCATACCATCATGATCACCACCATCCCACCATCCCCGTCCTAGCATCATCCCATCATCCTTCCGCTGCGCTGCAGAGCTGCTAGCAGCTCAGTTCGCTCCGTGAGCCGCCCGCCTCCTCCGCCGCTTACGGAAGGACCTCCGCACGCTGCTCCCTGCTGCCCTGCTTAATCCAAATCGAGCAGCGGGGAAGCATTGAAAATCATTACAAAATCATTTACATTTGGATGGGATCCTCCCAGGTCACGTGTTTGATATCGAGGGGGCGGGTGGGGGGTGGGGGGGAGAGGGGCGGGGGTTGGAACGGTGGGGGGGGAGGGGCACAAGCTTCATGGGCGGTGACGTCACGGGACATAGCGGAACCAAACTCGCCGAGCAGGAACCTTATGCGCGCAATTGTCGAGGTTTCCGTCGCCCGGAAACGACGAGCGTGAACGGACCGCGATCCCCCCCCCCCCTTTTCCACCCCCCCTCCTCACATCCGCACGTGTCCCACGCGATGTGTTTACATTTTGTCCGTCATAATTCGTTATTTTTATTAAAATTAATTTTATTATAATCTTTTTGTTTACCCGTTTCGCACTGACCGGCGAGTTACCGGCGGGCGGGGGAGACACGCTCAAGCTCTGCGTTGTTACTTCGAGGCGCGCTGCGGTAAATGTTACAGGTTTGCACGGTGCGTGCTTCTAACAGCTCACCAAAGTTGTCTAAAGAAGCGTTCTGGGTCGTTCCTGGATGGGTGGTGACCACCACCACCTGACGAACGCCGTGCGTACACCGCTTACGGGCCTGTCCGACGTTTCGGGACAGCGGAGAGCAACGTGCGCGAAACTCGCTTGTACTGCACTTCTATGCTCCCCGTGTCTTGTCAACGCGAGCTGACCGACGTGGTGAAAAACGGGCAGATAAATCGTCACAATTCGCGAGGCTTTGGGAAGGACCTCAGTCCACCAGAGCGGGGTTCATCAAATGGCTCTCTGCACGCGCGCGTGCTGTGGTAGTGGCGTGTGTGTGTGTCGCCATATGAATGTGGAATTGCCAACCATCGTCTGAAAAGGACTGAACGGTAGTTGAGTGTTGCCCAACTCATTCGACGCAACCCCAGCTCGTCACCCACCCCTGAAGTCTCGCTCTCAATAACAGGACCATTGGCTTCATTAGCCCCTCACCGTCTCCGCTGATGCTCGCGACTGTTTAAATTCCACGTTCATATGACGTGGAAAAGTACATCCTAAATTATACTCATAGGTTTTTCGGTAAAGTCACGTAGGTAAAAAATAAATAATAAATATACGTGAAATAATAACCTCACTTGAGACGGTAAATCTAGCTGTGACGGTCCCACCTGATGACGGAAACGTCGTGATTTGTTATTTTATTTCGATTATTTCAATTATATATTTTTTTACCTACGTGACTTTACCGAAAAACCTAAGAGTATGAATCCTTGCAGTCACGAAGGCTTCAAATCTAGAATTACATCCTAAATTGACAGCAAAAGCGTATCCAGATGTTGATTATTTTATCCACTGGTAGTTCCGATAATAGCGAAAAGATGATAGTGAGAGTGATAATGACATCAAAGTGATTGTGATGATGGTAAAAGTGATAGGGATGGTGATAATGGCACGCGTGTGGGTGTGTTGGTGACGAGGAGATGAATGGGATTGGTGGGTCGGTGAGTAAATTAAAGTGAGTGGGAGAATTTTTGGCAGCGTGGGCAAAGTAGGTGGGTAAATGAGATATGTGTTGAATTGCATACCTGTCAACCCCTTGTCAGTGCCTACCTTATTACAGACCAATTCATATCTTATTGGTCACCTCGTACCCCTTATACATCTCAACGTTCATGCTACAAAGCCCATCACAAGGTAGAAACACAAATAGACAAAAACATTTTTGCCCGTATTGAAACGGTTATCCGCCGTATGGACCTGAAAACTCAATTCCCTTGTACAAAAATACGGGTTGACAGGTATGGAATTAATGGATAAGTGAGTGACTTATTGAGTTGATGAATTATGCTTCATTTTAACGAACTCGCATTGACCAGCTTGGTAAAGTATGGTTAAATACCCCCAACGACTTGCATGACAGAATGTCCGCAACCAGCAGTGAATTGACAAATACCCGTGCAAATACATGTGATGTTGGCAATGGTAATGATAGTGGTGATCATTTTGATGATGATGATGATGATTGTGGTGTGGTGAACTGGCACGCGGATGGGCCCATAACTCGTGACGACCGCTTCGCGTGAATTCAGACTTTGCGATGGACGAAATTGAGGAGCAGCTGAGAGAAACTCCGGGGTCGGGAGGAGAAGAGGTTGAGGAGGGGAGCTGCTTGCGCGGAGTTCCAGGTGAGGTCAAAGGTCAACCTCACGCCACGTCCACTCACCTTGGCCAAGGCGCCAGATCTCCTGGAATCGTCACCTTTTCCTGGGCGATTCTCCGCTGGGTCGCCTTCCCAGCGCTCGCCATGCACACGAGCCAAGGCGGGCAATGTCGAATTTTACTTGTAAACCAGATTATACTTGACAAGTCTTCGACACTCCCCCCCCCCCCCCTCTTTTGAGCGACAAGGTCACGAGGTGATGCGAACTGCTGGTGAACTCGACGTGCCAAACTTGCGGTGTTGTTTTTCACTCGGCAGGTGAAATGTCGTCGTCGCTCGAGGCAGCGGCGGCGGTGACGGAGGAGCCCGGAGATGGTGGCGTCTCGAAGCGACAGCGAAAGAAAATGCTGCGACAGAAGCAGTGGGAGGATGGCCGGGAACAGCGCAGGTTTGCAAAGTTAAAGCCAACCGCTTGCACTGCAGGAAAACTTAACGAAGGTTTAATATTTAGAACGATGTATGCCCGTCGTACAACTCGACAACCGCCACCGAGTGGATGCTACACTACGGCGGAGTGACTTTCTAGTGAAAAATATCTGATGGATCCAGGATTGTTGCTGATAAGCGCAAGTGAACGCACGGTATTCAAACAAGACACATAGCAGTCAAGGTCAGGGCATCCTGATCTGTGGCCGTTCCAGATCCAGTGTTTCCGTGATAACGTTAACAGACCTTTGGATGTTTGCATAGTCATGCGAATAATTTTTTTACATTTTCACCATTTCAATGACAAACAGGATTTTGATATGTTGATTTACATGTCTAAATGTACAGCCTCTTTTGGAAATCCACTGCTGAATGAGGGCCTAATCAAGTCGTGCGGGTGTGGGGTTTATTTTACTCTGCTTCCACAACCTGGCTTGGTGAATTTTACACGTAGACTCCCGTGACCAATATTCTGGATCATAATTCGTTTCTTTTGGGTTAGATCATGTCGGCATGATGTAACAAAAAATGTCTTTAACTATAACTCTCCACCACCCGATATTTGTTAGTGGTTGCTGAAAATAGACTATCCTTAAGTATATCAAACTAAATGTGCGCGTGTTTTCTTCGCTTGAGGAGACGAAATTTCCTCACAATGCAAGTGAGACAGTGAGCATTATATAATACTGTAATCAAACATTTCACAATTTTCAATGGGCACAAATTCCATGAAACGGACAAATCATTGTTAGATCGTGAACTCCTATAAACTAGAAAAACTCTCAACTATTTTCAAGGCCCACTGAGCTATATGAGCTCTTTTTCAGAAGCGACCTGGCCACAAATGATAGTTCATCGAAGTGGCTCATCACGTAAAAATGTATAGCAGCCAAATACTCTAAATGCGTGATGCTGATTCTAAATGTGGATGGAAAAACCGGAAGACCCGGAGAAAAATCCACGAGACCGTGGGGAGAGAGAGAGACGTGTAAAATACAAATATATATCAGGTGGCGGTTGGGATCGAACCCACGACCTGTATACCAGCCGAGGTAGTTAATATCTCGCCGTTGTGGCGGCTCTCAGAGACGTGGAAAACATATTCTTAGGTTTTTTCAGTAAAGTCACGTAGGTAAAACATTAAAATTAATAAAAGTAAAATAAAAATCACGACGTTTCGGAGGCAACACAAGCTTCCGTCTTCAGGTGGAACCGTCACAGCACGATTGCTGTATCAAGTGAGAGAAATTCCAAGAAAACAGTCCTTGTATATATTGATACAGCTATCGTGCTGTGACGGTTCCACCTGAAGACGGAAGCTTGTGTTGCCTCCGAAACGTCGTGATTTTTATTTTATTTTACTTTTATTAATTTTAATGTTTTACCTACGTGACTTTACCGAAAAAACCTAAGAATATGAATCCTTGCAGTCACGAAAGCTTCAGATCTAGAACGTGGAAAACAGGCTCACACTTCCTCTTGTGCCAACCCCTGCAAGTGCGGCGCAGTCCGCTGACTCCTGCAGCTAGAAGGCGCTTTATACGTGCAGCGGTCAGGACTACACGATGCCAGTTGTGCAATTGGATAATAATTTTGAGGTGGGGGGGGGAGAGGTAAAAAAAAAACGCTTAGAAAATTCTCGTGTCGTTCCTGTCCAGGCTGCAGCGGAAGGAGCGGCGCCAGCGGAGGAAGCAGGAGGGGGGCGAGGAGCCGGCGAGGAAGCGCGTGCATGCCGAGCCGGAGCCCAGCGGCGTCCGCGTCGCCATCGACTGCGGCTTCGACGACCTCATGCTGCTGCGAGACGTCAAGAAGCTGCACAAGCAGATCCAGCGCTGCTACGCCGAGAACCGGCGCGCGGCGCGCTCCGTGCAGGTGAACGGAGCGCCGCTAACGCACGTTGCTAATTGCGGGCGCTCGCACAGGGGAATGGAGCGCATCGGGGGGAGGGTTTCCAGCGGGGTGAGACGGAGCAACGAAATCCGTTCCCCTTGTCGATGGATCGTTACAACGCATGATCGTTAGCGGCGGTGGCGACTTTGGGAGGACTTTATCCAGCAGTGGACTTTACAGAAACGTTTTGTTCGTATTGGATCACCTTTATGACAGTTACCGTTCCTCCCCCACTATGGTTGTCCGGATGACAGACAGACAGAGGTAATGCATAATTGCTCTCGGCTGTAGTTGTAAAATCTAAAAAAATAAAAATTGCTGAACGATCCACCAGCGTCTCACCGGCCGTGTGGCATCTCTCTTGTCGAGTTTTTTTACATTTCGTGGGCTATGGATCAGCGGCGACTGTCTTAGTGACAAAGAGGCACAATCAACCTCGTGAAGGTGATCCAGTGCTTCAAATCAAGATTCAACATGTGCTATTAACAAGATGCGTTGCCTAAAATGTGAGTTTAACACTTAGGCTTTCGCGACCAATATCCACAATACAGGTTTGTTTTTTTGGGGGTTAGATCGCGTGAATATATAAATGTGTGTCGTTAAACCCGCCACCGCCCGACACAGCCAATTAGTAAGGTTTGTCACGTAAACAGATCGTGCCAATTCGTTACTCGTACAGCACACACCGGTGTGTTGGAGAGCAAAGCCACAACATTTTCAAAAACGTAAAACATCCAGGGCAGGCCGGTGAACCTGCAACGTTGGGCCACCATTGTGTGTGCGCATGCATGTTGAACTTATTTCATTGGCCCATGTTGACTTTCGTTGGCCCACGTTGAACTGCTTTCACACCGTTGGGCCAACGTTCCACATTTACTGGCTACAATGGACATACCTGCGCGATTGCAGATGCCGTTATTCCCTGGAGTATTGCTGCCGCCGTCTGTCGGCAATCAAACGCGTGTTGCAAAGCGTTGAGTAACCCAACGTACTCGTTTTTAAATCCTTTATATTAAGTTCGCTTGCTTGCTTACGACCGTGCAAATCTTTCGGTCGTTTTTTAACCCACTTCCCGTGATCCAATCGAGCTGACCTTTTTCACACAGACTCGTTGTGCCAGACAATTATTGTTCGTGAAAATTTTTTTTCCAAAATGTTACACTTTTTAGGACAAAAATATTATATTTAATTACCAATTGCTTAATGGTGGCAGGCAATCATCTGACCCATAGGTGGCAGCCATCTCAAGCCAGAGGACGAGAGGACTCTAGCCGCCACGCATATAAAGGATTTATAGTGAAAAACTTTGTTTTTACGGGTTATACTTGTTTGCTGAACTTGTTTTGTCTTCCCGCCATGTTACTTTCCCCCAGCTGCTGTTGACCAGTCACAGCGGGCAGCTGAAGACAAACATGGACATGCACGATTGCGGATACCTCAACTGGAAGGTGGGATCTACCTCGTTTCCATGCCTTACCGCGTGTTACCATCCGTTACCATTCGTTACCATCAGTTACCATGCATTCCCAAGCGTTACCGTCGTTTTCCATGCGTTACCACGTGTTGACATCTATTGCGATTGGTTACCATGTGCTACCATCAGTTACCATTCGTTACCATCCTTTACCGTGTTTTACCGTCGCTTCCAATGCGTGACCACGTGTCACCATCCGTTGCCATTAGTTACCGTGCGCTACCATCAGCTGCCATGCATTGCCATGCATTCGACATGAGATGTCTTTTGTGAAGTGGACACTTCCCCGTCACAGTGAGCAGATCAAACCGTTTACTGTACTTCTATGCTCCCGCGTATTTGCTCACCCACCTTCACCACTCCGCACGGACCAGAGTGGTGCTTCATCCTCGGCCGACGCCGAGGATGGTTCCGATGAGACATTCGGTTGCCCCGCAGCAACCGGCAAGCCGGAGTGTATTCGGTTGAAAAAATTAAAATGATTAAGCCGTCAAAATTGGGTCTCGGCATCAACGAACGTTTGGCGTGCCAAAGTTCGTGGTATTTATCTGTCACTGCAAGCATCTTAGCCGCGCTAATCGCGTACTAGAGGGGAGAGGAGGGGGAGAGTCTTTTATTGGGTTGGCAAGAACAGCACTGCATGTAATTTCAGCGCACTCGGTGAATTCTCTCACCGCAAGAGCCTCTTTGCCGTGCCGGGAGCGATCCGAAGTGCACGTGTTTGCGTGCGGTCGCCCGCCGCGTATGTACTTGAAAGTTTTTTCGGCCCCTCGGTAAGGAAGGCTGCTGCCCCCCCCCCGCCCATGACCGTGACCCAGGGAATCGAGGTGCGAGGGGAGCGCGTGGAGGAGGCCGTGCCCACAGCGGAACTTGTCTACCTCACGTCCGAGTCGCCGCACACCCTGGCGAGCGTGGAGAGCGGACGCACGTATGTCATCGGCGGCCTGGTCGATCACAACCACCACAAGGTAGGACGACGGGAGGTGCGTGAGCGATGGGAGAGCGGTGAGCGATGGGAGAGCGGTGAGCGATGGGGGTGAGTGATGGGAGGGTGGTGAGTGATGGGAGAGTGGTGAGTGATGGTAGACCTTCCTTGAGCAAGCCTTCCCCTCTGAGTCAAATAACAAATAATAATCGCACCCACCATCGGCAGAACCCAGAGAGGGAAGCGAACCAAAACCGTGGGCACTCTCCGACTCGAACTTCCCGAACCGATGAGACTCTGCACATCATTTTGCCTTTTTCCAAATCGTTCCTTTTGGACTTTCCTCCTCCTGAATCGCCGCTGGAACTTTCCCGCTCGCCGCTCTCGTAAACGCCGCCGAGGGCGGCCCGTGGCTCCGTCAGGTCTGCCGTGACGCCGGCCTAGTCTCGCGGTGGCACGGTGGACACTCCACTCTGGTTGGCGCAACGAGGACCCTTCGTCCGCCACGCGTTCTTGATGATTCCGATGTGGGGGGGTGGGGGAGGAGTTGTCGGATGAGGCACTAAAGCTCACGGTGATGCTGACCAAAATACTACGACAAAGATCCCCTGTATAACATTGACAGACTGCCAGGGCAAGTGCTGTTAGTGAGTAGCACCTATGAAGGCCGGCACTGTGGCACACAAAGGGGTGGGTGGCCAACACCACGCCCGGCCGCCTTTGTCTCCCTGGCAGCAATGTTTACACATCAGACCGGGTACTCATTTGAGGCTGAGTTGACCTCGGGGAGACCCAGGACCGGTTCAGATAATCGTCACTGGTGGTGGCTGTAAGCGGGAATCGAACCTGGATCAACGGGTTCATAGAGCAGTGCGCTAACCGCTACACTACCAATTCCCACTAATTTGTATGTACGCACACACACACACGCATGCCTGCGTGTGTGCGTGTGTAGATTAGTGTGATTACACATTCATGTCATTTGTATGTACACTCAAGCGTGCACTCAGGCCAAGTATCCGGTTCGGATAATCGTCACTCGGTGTTGTTGGCCGTGAGCGGGAATCGAACTCGGTGGGGGGTGGGGGGTGGGGGGTGTCGCCGGGTTCGTAGCGCGGCACGCTATCCGCTGTGCCACCACTCCCCGTCGTCGTCGTCACCGTCGTTGTTGTGGACCTCATCGTCGTTGACCTCAGCGTCGTTGATAAATGGTTTTTTACCCTTCTATTTGGCAACAAAACTGACATGACTCCTTGTAAAAAAAGGTGTCAGTTTTGTTGCCAGATAGAAGGGTAAAAAAACAATTATCATATTTTTTACTGGCAAATGAGGTTCCAATGGTGTAAATGCTTGCCCCGAGCTCTCATACTCTGATGGTGCGTTGTCTTTGAGTTGTGCGCCTTTTGGCGTCATCTGGTCCAACACCATGTGAGACTAGGCTCTAAGGAAAGCTGTCTCGGGTGTGGACCAATCAACTTCAAGAACAGGGCATACAGAGTTATGTTTTTTGTTTGCATTATGACTGCAGGTATTGTGGTCTATGCAAACATGACTCCTTGTAAAAAAAGGTGTCAGTTTTGTTGCCAGATAGAAGGGTAAAAAAACAATTATAATTTTTTACTGGCAAATGAGGTTCTCATCGTCGTTGTCGTCGTCTTCTCAGGGCCTGACGCTGCAGAAGGCCGAGGAGCTGCAGGTGGAGCACGCTCGTCTCCCGCTCGACGACTACGTCAAGATGTCGAGCCGCAAGGTCCTCACCGTCAACCACGGTAACCGCGGCGACCCCCAGGTCCCACTCGAGCCGGCCTCACATGAGTACCTGGTGCGGCTTGTAAAACAAAACAAAAAAACATTGCCACAAGGGAGACAAAGGCGGCTGGCCACCCTCCACCCCCCTCGTGTGCCACAGTGCTGGCCTTCATAGGTGCTGCTACTTGCGAACAGCACTTGCCCCAACAGTTGACGATTCATACAGGGGGGAACTTTGTCTTGTATCCGTATCCGTGTGCTCGCTGTAGCACTTGAAGCAACAGAGGATCTCTGTCTTCGTGTGTGTCTCGAGGGTATTGTTAGTGCGCCTGAAGTGAGCGTCTGGTGCGGTGTGTGAACGTCGCCACGAGGGAGACAAAGGCGGCCGAACGTGGTGCAGGCTGCCCACCCCCACGTGCGCCGTATCGACCTTCATAGGTGCTGCTCGCTAACAGCACTTGCCCCCGAATGTCTGTTAAGGTGATACGGGGAATCTTTGTTTGTAACGTGTCTCTGTGTGTGTGGCGAGCGGTGGCACAGTGGTTAGGGCGCTGCGCTACGAACCCGGCGAAGCCGAGTTCGATTCCCGCTCATGGACAACACCGGTGACGAGTATCTAAACCGGTCTTGGGCCTCCCCTAGGTCGACTCAGCCTCAAATCAGTACCTTGTGTGATGTAGAAACATCGGGAGACAAAGGTAGGCAAGCGTGGTGCTGGCAACACCACCTCATCGCGAGGTCATGCCAGCTGCAATAGGTGCTCGCTAACACCACTTGCCCCAATAGTCTCTACGGCAATACGGGGGATCTTTGTATTTTGGTGCCTTTGGAACTGCCAAGTCTGACCCACTCCTGTTTGCGCTGCGAGCTATAAGGTCATTGTGACCTCGTGATTGACATCTTTTTTGCAGATTTACACACTTTGGGTCTATCTCAATAACTTTTCATCTTACAGCGTGTGTGTATGTGTATACGTGTATATTATTATTAGTACTAGTACACAAAGTGCACCTGGCCTGGCACTGGCGCTGTAGTGACATCACTGTCACTTAGTGGCGAATGGCGGGTATTGGTATATGTGTGTGTGTATGTGTGTTAAAACACAGAGTGGTAGTGTAGCGGTTAGTGCGCTGCACTATGAACCTGATTACGGCCAACACCAGTGATGATTATCTGAACCGGTCCTGGCCTTCCCTCGGGTCGACTCAGCCTCAAATGAGTACCTGGTGCGGTGTGTAAACATCACCACCGGGGAGGCAATTGCAGCCGTGCGTGGTGCTGGCCACCCATCCTCCCCCCTCCTGTGCCGTGCCGGCCTTCACAGGGGCTCACTAATAGCACTTGCCCCAACAGCCTGTTAAGGGTGTATGGGGAGGGGGGGGTCTTTGTTCGTTAAAACGCAGAGAGTTGGCACTGTGGGGAGCACAGTTGGTGCATCTGCCAGTCGTCTCAGTCAGGCAACTCGTGGCACCTGGATCTGTCGCCAGCGAGCCTTCGACACTTCACGTGGCCCCAAAGTGCACCTAGTCTGGCGCAAGCACCGTGGTGATGTCACCGCCACTTAATGGCGCGTTAAACGTTACGCCGAAGGACCATTGCTTGAACTGTCGTGTTTTTATAAATATCTACGTTTCCTCTCTGGTGGAGTGTTATCGATGAGCGTTGTTGACTTTTTGTTCAAAGCGGGGGGGCCACCTCTCAGTTTAAAGTGTGGTTATTATTATCCTTCGCCTGTGACCGAATCACCCAGAATGCATCCCGATCTCATCACATCTCGGAAGCTGAGCAGGTTAGAGCCTGGATAGCGCTTGGATGTGCAACCACAGCGCTCAAACAGGGTGCCGTGCGGTGGCTGCGAGGCTGCGCTACACAGCGGGCAGCAGAGAGCAGTGCGGAAAAAACAATTGTTGGACTGTACTTCTACACTCCCGCATCTTGACCGGCGTGGTGGAGTATAGTCAATCAAGCCCCACGAGTCGTACGGCATGCAGAGGGCCCTTATCCAGCAGTGGGTTCACAGCGGGGCCTCCGGACACGTCATTACATTACCGTGGCAAGAAATTGCCGTTGTGTGAAATTGTTCTATCCTCATGGGTGCTCACTCACAAATGTTGGCCCAGAAGGATCTTTGTCACCTGTGTGTGAATGTATCTCGCCTGAATTTGAATCATTTCTTAACGCTTTCCAGCTGAGGTTGAAGAAGACACTAATGGTCGTCCTTCACCCGCTCCTCCGATTAGCACGGTTGGCTACGTACAGTGCAAAAGATCCAACATGCATACATACACGTCCATGTTTCTCATCCACGTGAAAATGTACGTGTGGAGCCTCTGTAAATCCACTGCTGGATGAAAGCCTCCCCAAATGCCATGCTGGTCAAAGGGGGTTTTGATCATACTTCATCAGACTGCTGAGCACGGGGAGAGCCATAGGAGTGTAGTACAGCAATCACTTTTTCCACACTCCCCTCTGCTGACAATACAATTTGGATGAAAAGATTCTGCAAAAATATATACGTGCATACATCAACAGTAACACAGTTGTGTTACTGTTATAGGCATGTAGCCTATTGAAAACCGACCACATTAATGAAAGGGTGTCCCAAAACTTGGCCGTAAGAAACCAGAGCTAAGTAGAAAACGCTTTTGTCTACTTTGTGAATGCATGCAAATTACATTTGTCCTGACAGCACCCGTCAGCTTCTCCGCCGCTAATTAAACACTCTGTCCGAAGACGGACGCCGTCATTGGGAATCGTTAAGACGATGCGTGCGCGTGCGTGCGCGTGATTTATTTCTTCTTTGTGTTTTCCTGCTCTCTCCGCTACCCCCCCCCACCCGGCCGGCCGCTCTCAGTGTTCGAGATCCTCCTTGCGTACCTCGACCTGGGGGACTGGCGCGGCGCCTTCCTCCGCGTGCTGCCCGACCGCAAGCAGGTCGTCCCCATTACCCACAAGGCCTCTCCGCCGGCAACGAGCGACGAGAACGGTTGCCACGGCGCCGCCGCCGTCGTCGTCGAGGACCGCGAGTGCCGTTGCCGAGACGACGGCGGAGACGCCGCGGAGACGGGAGGCCCCGGGGTGAATCCCGAGAGGAGAGAATCGGTGAATGCGGAAACGGGAGACTCGTTCGGTCTGGAGATGGGGGATGGAATGGATTTGGGCAAGAGCAAATCGGTGAATCCTGGCATGGGGGACCCGGTGAATCCTGGGGGGGAAGATCCAGACGTGAATCCGGAGAAGAAAGAATCGGTGAATGCGGAGATACGAGACTCGTTGCGTCCAGAGATGGGAGATGACGCGGTGAATGTGGAAAAGAGAGACTCGGTGAATGTATAAACAGGGAGACTCGTTGGAGATTGGAGATGCAGTGAATGTGGATATGGATATAGGAAATTATCTAAATCCTGAGATTGGAGATCAAATTAATATGGAAGTGGAAGACCGGTCGAATGTGAAGAATAGAGAGGGGGGGGGCAGGTTCGGGGTGAACTTAGCAACAAGGAAAACCTCATCAATATGGTGACTTGAAGCTCCTTGAATCTATAAAGGCCGCGTGACACACTCTGGCAGGGCTGGGCGGGGAACCTACGACACACAGCCCCCCGCGGCTTCGTTTCATTCGCCCCCGGGACCACGTGGGCCAAGACTGATGACTGCAAAACAGCCGCGCAGGCGCTCCGTGTCCCATCGCCGCGGCCACGTGTTTATCTGCTGCGGAGCCGCGACACGACATGGGCACCGCGTTGGCGAGAGGGGAGCGGGCGCAGGGCGTCGCCGCTTTCGTAACGGTCGGGCCGAGGAGCCCGCGTACATTTTTTGCGTTATTTCCGAGCAACTGGCAAAGGTGCGTGCCGATGTGTGGTCGCCTTGCCAAAGTTACTCGACTGTCCTTTTTCGGCCCTCGTTAAGGAAAGGTTTCCCCCGCCCCCCCATCCCTGCGCTCGGGCAATTTTAGGGCAACCGTTGCTAGCAATCGTCACCGGTCAGCGCATTCACTGTGAGCGACAGTGGCGGTGAGCCGACGGATTTCTTTCCAGCCAATGAAAAGGGAGTTTGTTGAAAATGTGCTTTGTATGGACGGCGATTGGTCTGCAAAGCACAGAAACCCCCGGGGTAGCCACGTAACCTGTGCCCGTGATCTGATTGGAGGTTGCCATCCCTGTTGCGCACTCAGGGCACAGTGGTAAGTGCACAAGTGACCGAACATAGGTGGCACGTGACATCTTCACCGGTTCGAGGCCTCCCTTTCCTACCGCGCACCCTTCACCGTGCTCTTTTTACCGGTGTGGTAAAGTATGGTCAATCAACTCCCATAACCAACACAGTGTACGGAATGCAGTCATTCAGCAGTGGATTGATAAAAGGCTGTTAGATATCATTAATCATTCAAATGGTGCAGAAACTTGCTGGTGACTATTGAGGCTGTAAATTGCTCTCAAGTTGCCCTCGCTTATCAATGTACGTGTATGTATGCTGAACTTCTTTCGCACCTTTTCGATTTAAAGCTTTCGTGACTGCAGGGATTCATCTTCTTGGTTCTTTCGGTAAAGTCACGTAGAAGGGAAGTAATAAAATAATAAAAATAAAACATAATAAAATAATTCTCACGACGTTTTGGCCACACCTTCCCTTCTACGTGACTTTACTGAAGAACCAAGAAGATTCTTTCGCACCGTCCCTAGCCAACCGTGCTTATCGGAGGCCTTAGGAGACGGGTCGAATTCCCCAGAGACGGTGAACGACGACGTGAATCTAGCGAGACGGGAAAGTCGCGACACGGGAAATCCAAGGGAAATCTGCCAGAATTAATCATAGGCGAGCATTGCTAGGAGGTGCGGACGGTGGTCTGATCGGTGCGAGTGACAACAGAACAAATCGACGAGGCCGGAACTCCAACATCCGGCCAAATCGGCGATGGGAGAGTATACGGGAGGGCGAGGGGGGGGGAAAGGCTGTGACGGAGACCATCGTGAACAATTCACGTGGCTCACCGCAGCGTCGGACACGTCCACGGGGCCACCCATGCCTGCAGGTTGCGTCTTCTTGGAGAAGTGCAAGTGAAATGTTTTACGAAAGTTTTGTATTTATTTTAGCTTAAATTTTATTTTTAAATTGCGGTATATGAAGAGGTCGCCAGGCGGCTACCGAGATCCTTGGGTTGCAACCGGTCACGGCGAGTTAGACCGGTTCTCATGTGCAGTGCTTTTTGATGGTCTCGGCCTGGTCACCAATGATCGCGCGAAAAGAATCGTCAAATTTAAATTTGTTGCTGCTCTGAGAAATAAAATTTAAAAAATCGGAGGCCTTCCGTAATGCAAGGAACGTTCTCTCTAGCAGGGTGGGATCTCGAAAGTGTTTTTTGCGATATCCACTCCTGCGGGCCACTCTCCCTCCCAACGCGGAGTGACCCACTGCTCTAAGAGAGTTCCAAATGGGGCCTCCATCGCGTGACGCGACACCGATGGCACAAATCGGGATAAAAGTTGGGGGGGAACAAAAGTCACACATAAAGTTGCGAATGCCGTTTGTTTTTATTAAGCAGATATAGAACATCTGCCGACACACGGTGAAGTTGGACACGTGAATATTCCATTGCAAATAAAACCTACTTTGAATCTACGTCTGAAAAACATTGATTCTGACATCTGCTTGCTTAGAAAATACAATTTGTACGGTATTTTCAGCTACTTTTGACCCAAAACACAACTTTGCACGCCTCTGCAAGAAACCTCTCTTTCTCCGCCGATATTTCAACCGAACGGCAAATGAGCGTATCCCGCGGAAAAAAAAACACGGGGGGTGATCCATTTCCAGATACGCCGCTGGATTTCAACGAGCCCGCTCGAGGGTTCCTCTCATCGGGCGGTCGGATAACCGCAAGAGCGACGACCCTTTGGACAACAGCGAAGAAGTGCCGGGACACGTGACCGAGCGGTAACAAGATCGGTGGGAGACCAACAGAGACTTTGAATAAAAAATCGATTTTCCACTCGTTTCTTCCCCAGTATCCAGAATTGTTTTTTTGGGTTAGGGCCACGTGGTTGGTGCTGGTGGCTTCATGCAGTCGTCGTTAACCCTTTGCCCACCCGACAAGGCTGTCACGTCCACCAAGGCACGCGTGGCTTCTGCGTGGCCCAGCGCATCCATCAAATTCCGACCAAGGAAGCTCCTCGTGGCTACCGTGGCTTCAGCCTGGGAATCGTCCACAGGGCGGGTGCAATCGCCCCCCCCCCCCGTCCCGTGCGGGACCGTGTCAAGAGGCTTTACTCCCCACAAAGCCCCACGGCAATGCGTGGCGAGTTGTTTGAGTTCCTGTTCGGTTTGGTTAGACAGGAGCGCTCCTGCCAATGAGAGCATCTGGTAATCGGGCAGCGTTTGTTTAACGGGGCACTTCGCGGCTGATGATTCCCAGAAGGGTCAAAACCGGTCCGGAGTTTGTCCAAACAGTTGCGGTTTGGTAATATTGGTATGGGCTCAAAAAAAAGCGTTTGTATGTGGAGACACAACGGAGTTCACCTTATATGTTGTTTAAACCCATAATGTTGCATGTCAGCTGATATTGAATTTGTGCTCTGTATGCATCTGCCACGAGTACATTTCATTGCAACTGGGCTAAGAGGGGGGGGGGGGGGGGTTAGGGTCAGGAATAATCACATCTATGGGGGAGAAGCATTTCCACACAAGCATACTCTTTGGTTCTTTCGGTAAAGTCACGTAGGTAGAAAATTAAATAAATCACAACGTTTCGATTGGCAACACAAGCAATCATCATCAGGTGGGAAAACCACAGCAATAACATTTTTTGGCAAAACCACAGCAATAATTTTTTTGCTGTGGTTTTCCCACCTGATGATGATTGCTTGTGTTGCCAATCGAAACGTCGTGACTTTACCGAAAGAACCAAAGAGCATTCACGCAACAGGCTTCTGAGCAAGGGATATCATCATACCGCGAGCGATCCGAAATGTTTCTGCCAAGTTAACGAAGGGTTGTCTCTTGCCAGCTCGGTTTTTACGTTTTGAAAATGCCAAGCTCAGCTAAAGAAAGCACTTTGGAGTGGTGTGCACACGGGGACCTATTTTTTTTGGCACATTCCAAAGAGGTCGTGAATTGACCTTGAAAACAAACTAAAAAAACGATCAAGATGCCTTAAAAAGCGGAAATGTCTTTCGATGTTTCAAATAGTCGAGAGACGCCCAAGCGCATCGAGCACATTCGCTCGCTTTGCGCGACCTAAGGTTAAAACAACAAATATTAACGCGCCTAAGTGGAAATGCGGAACTACTTTTTTAATGTACGCCACTCTCCTCGGAGTCCACGCCGTGTGTCGGTAATCACCAGACGTTACGATCATTTAGTGGTGCCGGTTTTATTCCGCCGAAAAGATTAAATCGTGAGCTGACTGGCTGGTCAGAAAAAGGTTATCGCACGGAAGTGCGATTCATTAAGTAGAGACTCAAGTAAAAATAAACATTTTTAAACCTACGTCAGTAAAATTTAGACTTCAATTTTATTGATATATCGTGCGGTATGAAAAAATAAGAATACGTTTTACCCTTTCTGGCAATAAAACACCTGCTTTACACCTGTTTTATGTCCAGAAAAAAATAAAACCTTTTCTAATTTTGTAATACTGCACAATATGTAGATCAAAAAAATGAAGTCTAAATTTTACTGGTGTAGGTTTACACCTGTTTATAGCCAGAAAGTGTAAAACCTATTCTTATTTTGTCATACTTTGATAGTGCCAAAAGGTCCCGTTATATAATTGTGCAGTGATGGGTGGATTGCGACCCTCTTTTTTTCTGCAGATATTTGCCTCCTGGAGAAAACCGGCACCACTATTATTTTGCCTGCGCGCGCGTACACGTAGTTACCGCTGGCAACGGAATTATCTCACCTGGCGACCACGGTAACGATCTCTCTCTCACACACACCTGAGCCGATTCGCCGAACAAGCCGACAGGCACGGGCCGGCTTCCCGCTTTCCAACCAAACCGTGGATTTCCTCTCTCCTGACCGGCAAGCATCGGTGTTTTACACAGACGGACATTCGGTGGTTGCCAACACGTCATTGACGGCTCGCAATCCGTGCCTGGTGGAATTTTGTCGTACGAGGCTCTTGACACACACAAAGACAAAGATCCACCCGTGTAGCCTTAATAGACTGCTGGGGCAAGTGCTGTTGAGCGAGCACCTACGAAGGTCGGCACGGCACACGAGGGAATGGGTGGCCAGCACCACGCCCGGCCGCCCTTGTCTCCCTAGTGGCGATGTTTACACACCGCACCAGGTACTCATTTGTGGCTGAGCCGATCTGGGGGAGGCCCAGGACCGGTTCAGATAATCGACACCGGTGCTGTTGGCCGTGAGCGGGAATCGAACTCGGGTCACCGGGTTTCGTAGCGCAGCGTAGCGCTAACCGCTTCGCCGCCGCTCCCCCCGCCCCGCACACTCCATCACATCTGGGCTGCGCTGTGCTTAGGCTGGGCAGGTCTTTGCGCGCTTTCGCTGGGCGTGTGAGGGGTCTTGGTGTATCGGAGCTTAGCATCGACAGGTGCGGCAGGCAGCTGGTGCTGTTGCTGCTGCTGCTGCTGCTGCTCCGTCTTCCTGCCGCTGCGTGGTTTGGCCGACGCCGAGGCCGGCGCGACGTCCGGCTCGGCCGCACGGGCTGCGCCCGGAGGCCCGGCGGAGGCTCTCGGCGCTCGGGGCCTGGAGGCGGCGGAGCGGGTGATGTCGTCGGCCGACGAGGACCTCTGGATCGTGAGCACCTCGGCATCGCCGACTCTCTCTGCGTCGTCGTCAGTGACAAAAAAACGGACGGACCGGAGAAATCCTCGGTCAAAAAAACATCTCAAAGGGGTCCCGTCTTTGGTTGAGCAACAATTCAAAGAAACTGAGGAAGCAACGGAAAATAAAGAAATAAATGCAATCACCAGAATTGTCATTCACGCTGGTCTACGATAGGAAGGGGTGGAGCGGTGGCACGCTGGTTTGCAAACTGCATGAATGATTCAAGCCTTAATAATCATTTTTCTTTTATATTGGTGGTGCCGTTCGTGCAAATTGTGCGTCTCACACTCGCCGAGGAATCAGAGACAAGGAAGACAACAGCCTGGCAGCGAGCCGGAGCCGGCAATTGCCCAAGCTCTGCAGCCCTCTACATCAGTGTCGGATTATATCCACGTAGCAAAAGTAGCTACATATGCTACGGTCCCAGCACTTTCAAGGGCCCCGCGCTAAATGCTTTCAAGCTATTAATTCCGGTTCAGTGATTCTGCACTTGCTCTATTACTATAGTACTATACCGCCTTCAACTTTTATGAACGACTGGGTGTTTAATGTCACGTAGGTTAAAAAAGAAGGGAATTCTTTTGAGCCGGGTGGTGGTGGGAATCAGGCTTCAAGTAGGCATCTGTGTGGGTGGCTTTCCTGTAAACAGAATGACCCAAAGAGTATGAATCCTTGCAGTCACGAAAGCTTCAAATCTAGAATGGGTGTTTAAGGTTAGCGATGTTATCGTATTATCTGGCTGTATAGCAAATGAAAAAACACAATTATTTACTACGCAAGTTACAAATTTGTCTTTTAATATTTAAGTGATTTTTTATTTAGGGCCCCTTTATAACATATGCTACAGGCCCCGCACTAGCTTAATCCGGCACTACTCTACGTATGAATGCAAAGCCAACCGTGCTAATCGGGAGTATTCGGCCAAACGAATTATGTATTGAGCCAATGAATGAGTGGAAAGGTGGTTCGGTGAAGGGTACAAGCACGTTTCAAGTGTGTGTGTTTCAGGAGCTCTGCCAAAAGGACCCTTTAGCGAGGGTCACTAGCAGCCGTGACTGCCGGACGGTTTGACGTCACGAGAGCCGCGCTGGATGGGCAGCCCGGAGCGTAATGACGTGCAAGGGTGAGCATCGTGAAGCGTCAGTGTGCGTGCGGTCAGCGATGCGCTAATTGCCACGGAGAACCTGGTTCCTCCTCCTCGGGGATCGACTCTGGAACGTGGGCCTCGACAGACCTGCAATAAGAGTCATGGCGTCAGTTGCGGCGTCTCCTGGCGGCAGATAACGCGGGCACGCGGTCGATCACTCTCGCACGCGGAGACAGAAGATCCCCGGGATAGCCATTAACCCGTTCCCGTTCTGAGATGAAGGCAAGTTAACTTTTAATTAAACCGAGTAAGGCCCACTGAGCTACGTCGCTCTTTTTTTCAGAAGCGACCTGGCTATCACAAGTGATAGCCCAATTCAGTGGCTTATCATGTGGACATTCATAGCAGCCAAATATTCCTCAACGCACGTGTATGAATGTGGAGGGGAAAACCGGAGGACCCGGAAAATAAAAATCTACGCGACCACAGGGAGAGAGACACCGCAAACTCCAAATATACAGCAGCAGGCGTCAGGGTCGGGATTGAACCCAGGACCTCCTGCATAACATCTCACCAACCGTGACGCACACGGCACACAATCGCTCACGCACGCAAAGCCAAAGATCTCCCGCATAGCCATTCATAGACTCTTGGGGCGAGTGTTGTTAGCGAGCGCCTATGAAAGCCGATACGGCACACGAGGGGGTTGATGGCCAGCATCACGCCCGCCCACCTCTGTCTTATGTTTACAAAACAGGAGCTCATTTAAGGCCGAGTTGACCTACGGGAGACCCAGAACCGGCTCAGATAATCGTCACTGGTTATTGGCGGCGAGCGAGAATCGAGCTCGGCTCGCCGGGTTCGTGGCGCGGCGCGCTCACCGCTGCACCACCGCTCTACGAGACACTTTAAACACGCGTGCGAAGCCTTTCCACCTGGAGCGATTTCCCATCCTGCTCCGCGGCGTCTTGCGCAGGGAACCGTGCGAGTCGGGCCTGGGGTCCGCGTGCGGCGCGGGGGGCTGCGGTGCCGCCTCATCCTCCAGCGCGATGCGAATCATGGCCAGCACGAGGTCCTTCTCTACGGGACACGCACGGCAGCGCACACACACACACGCTGCTCTCCCAACCAGTCGGCTCCCGCGGCCGACCTCGTTCATGTACCGTGCGTGCGTTTAACTCCTTTCGCGGCGTACGTGGCCGAACGTGCCGATTGTGGAGGTGCGGGGGAAGGACGGCAAGCCGAACACATTTGGAGCAGTTGTACAGAAATGAGTTTTCAATCGGCGATTCACGAGGCAGCAGTGTCACGAAGACGGAGGAGCCAGGCGGTGTCGCTGCTGTATCCACTTCGAGACCCGATGTCCCGACGTCTCGGAAAGTGGTTCGCCGCCAAGAGAAGGAAAGGAAAAGGGAAGCCGACCCCCAGCACCACAGATCGCACTTCCACCTGGGACACCACGTGGTGCCCCCCCACCCCAGCCCAAAGATCTGCGGGTCCAGAATTGGACTCAGCCACCTCAAGAGCCAAACCCTGACGGACGTCATCCACGGTCCCCCAAGGGACAGCAGAACTGGTCCTTGCCTCCCGAGATTTGGGCAACGATTTGACCGGTTTTTTTCCCCGTAGGATAAGCCCAATAATGGTGACGCAACATCACGCAAAAGCTTCGTTGGCAGCGCGCAATCTTTACAAAGGGTCATCGCGTCCCCCCGCGTTTCGGACGGACCGACGGACAGAAAGAACGGAGAGCAATAGTCCATCTGCATGGACGATATTCTTAGGTTTTTTCGGTAAAGTTACGTAGATAAAAATTAGAATTAATAACAGTATAATAAAAATAAAATAAAAATCACGACGTTTCGGAGGTAACACAAGCTTCCGTCTTCAGGTGGAACCGTCACAGCACGATAGCTGTATCAAGTGAGAGCTTTAAATCTAGAATGCATGGACGACTTCGACCACGGTGGGACAGCGAGTTTGTAAGTCGGTCGCGATTGTGGGCTCACCGCGTGGCCCAGCCGCCAGCAGCCACTCCTTCACGGCTGAGATGGAGTCGGTTTGCAGGATCTGACACAGCAGTTCCAGCACCTGTCGGAAGAGCGCACGAGCACACGCACACGCCGTTATATCACCAAACTAGCACCGCCTTTAGCAGAACGTGACAGCAGATTTTGTCACCGCTGTTCGTCGAAAGTCACACACAGAGTTGACGTTTTTGAAAAAAGGTCGATTACACCGTAATTCCCGGAATTACGCCACAGTCATTGTACTGGCATACCTCGAATTATACTCCATTCATGTGATTGTGCTGTTCTATCCAGAATGACACCGTTATCAGAATTACCCCATCACCCCTGACAACCACCCATCAATTTTCTAGACAGCCGTGGTATATCACAGATCGTTTTGGAGATTTGTCATCGATGTAAAACTGCTTTTTGTGTTTAGTGTGTGTGTGTGTCCTGCCGCACCTCTGATTAGCACGGTTTGTACACGAAGCCATCCAGATATACAAACACAGACACAACTTCAACCGTGATGATGGGTACTAACTGAGTAATCATTGGAAAGATGTTATTATTTTTCGATTTAAAGCTTTCGTGACTGCAGGGATTCATCTTCTTGGTTCTTTCCGTAAAGTCACAGTGACTTTACCGAAAGAACCAAGAAGATGAAGATGTTATTAACCATGTAAAAAAGATTTAACTACACACATTTGTACCATCTTATTTGACAGGTACTATTCTACTTTACCGAGTGTGACATCCCCAGCGTTTAACAGCGCTGCTATTTTGAATTTGGATTTGTCAGCTAACACCGGCCGCAACCCCAAGTTGAGGTGCACCAATTCTTCCCTTCTAGCCCCCCCCCCCCCACCGTTCCATTCATTGGCTACCACATTCAGAAAAGCCCCTCCTCCCCCTCCCCCTTAACTAGTATATAAGAGCTTGTCTCTTGGATTTCTCCTCACTTGATACAGTAAATCTAGCTGTGACGGTCCCACCTGATGACGGAGACTTGTGTTGCCTCCGAAACATCGTGATTTATTATTTTATTTCTATTATTATTTATATTTGTATTATTATTTACTTTTTTACCTACGTGACTTTACCGAAAAAAACCTAAGAGTATGGGCTACGTACGGTCAGAAAAAAGTTCAACATACAGTGACTCCTCTACTTACAAACGAGTTAGGTTCCATTTTTAAATCCTTTATATTAAGTTCACTTGCTTGCTTGCGCGCTTACGACCGTGCAAATCTTTCGGTCGTTTTTTAACCCACTTCCCGTGATCCAATCGAGCTGACATTTTGCACACAGACCCGTTGTGCGTGACAATTGATTTTCGTGAAAAAAAATTTCCTAAATTTTACACTTTTTAGGGAAAAAAAATGTCATATTTAATTTAAAATACCAATGTGATAAAAATGAAACTCTTACTCAGGAAAAACAGAAATGAATAATAAAATAAAACCGATGCCACGCGTATAAAGGATTTATAGCGAAAAACTTTGTTTTTACGGGTTAATTTTTATTTGTGTTTAGTTTGTGTGTCCCCCGCCCGCACCTCCGATTAACACGGTTGGCTTCGTACGCTCAGAAAGCAGTTCTACATACAGTGACTCCTCTACTTACCAACGAGTTAGGTTCCATTTTTTTTAAGCACCCCCTGTACTTGAGCAAGTCTGGCAGTCCAAAATAGATCTCCTCGCGGTAAATCTACCGGCTTGTGTCCATTGGCCTCGGCGGATTTTCATTCACCGGATTTGGCGACGCGCTGGCACGTTCGAGCTCGGCAAACATGGCGCCGCGCCGGTTGGACAAAGGCGCCGCGGGGATATTTACCGCCCGCGGGGTCAGACGGGTGGGCCTCTCTAACGAAGCGATTTACTGACCAGGCGGGGAGAGACGCTGGACATCGCGTGCCCGACCGCTCGGTCATTAAAACGTCGCCGCGCGTTCGCGAGGCCCCCCGCCCGCGTGAGGACCCGAGTAAAACATCGGCCCAAGACGTTGATTGATGTTTTGGACTGACGTTGGCTCGACGTCGGCCCAACGTTTGCATGTTTATGTTTACTGGGGGGGGGGGGGGGGGCGCGAGGTGAGGATGAGAGTGAGCCGGGCGTAATCATCATCAGCCATGATCAATCCACTGCTGGATTGAGGTCCTGGCGATGGTAACGATCCACCTAGCACCTGGTCGCGCCTGACGATGACGACAATGACGATCAATTAAAGTTGTTTATCTGGCTGGTATATACTGTACGTATGGTGTATTGAACTTCTTTCGCACCGTACGTCGCCAACCGTGCCAATCAGAGGCGCGGTAGCAAGGACAAACAAACCAAAGCGCCGGTGGTGCGAGCGGTTGGACCTTCCGTCCTTCGTCCCGGGAATCTCCCACCCCCCACTTGTCAGAACCTCCGAGTCTCCGGTGCCGTTGACGCTCACCAGGAGCTCGTGGTCGGGGTCACCGTGGGCGGCGAGGTCGCGCGCCCCGTTGCGGGAGGAGAGGCGTCCCGGGGTGCGGGACGCGGCGCGGCTGGGTGGCGGGACGATGCGACCGGTGGCGAGGGAGTAGCGAGTCCCCGGTCTCAGGGCCGGACCCTCCGGCTGCTGTTGCCGAAACACAACGGGGATGGGGGGGAGGTTGCAGAAACAAAAAGTTGTGAGCCTAATGTAGAGGGAGGCTTTTGGTGCCCGGCGCAAGCTGTCATCCTTGCGTTCCCCCTACCGCCCCACCGTGCCTCACCCTAACACACCCTGCCCCACCCTGTACCACCCTGCCACACCCTGCCCCACCCCACCATACCCTGCCACACCCTACCCCACCCACACCACCACACCCAGCCACAAGCTGCCACAACCCTACCACACAATACCTCACCTGTCACGCCACACCCTGCCCCACCCAACCACAGCCTGCCCCAGTCTACCACACCCTGCCCCACCCTGCCACAGCCCACCACACCCTGCCCCACCCACACCACCACACCCAGCCACAAGCTGCCACAACCCTACCACACCCTGCCCCACCCTGCCACACCCCACCACACCCTGCCCCACCCTGCCACACCCTGCCCCACCCTGCCACAGCCCACCACACCCTGCCCCACCCACACCACCACACCCAGCCACAAGCTGCCACAACCCTACCACACCCTGCCCCACCCTGCCACACCCCACCACACCCTGCCCCACCCTGCCACACCCTGCCCCACTCTACCACACCCCACCACACCCTGCCCCACCCAACCACAGCCTGCCCCACTCTACCACACCCTGCCCCACCCAACCACAGCCTGCCCCACTCTACCACACCCCACCACACCCTGCCACACCCAACCACAGCCTGCTCCACTCTACCACACCCTGCCCCACCCACACCACCACACCCTGCCCCACCCTGCCACACCCCACCACACCCTGCCCCACCCAACCACAGCCTGCCCCACTCTACCACACCCTGCCCCACCCAACCACAGCCTGCCCCACTCTACCACACCCTGCCCCACCCAACCACAGCCTGCCCCACTCTACCAAACCCTGCCCCACCTCACCACAACCTGCCCCACTCTACCACACCCTGCCCCACTCTACCACAGCCTGCCCCACTCTACCACAGCCTGCCCCACTCTACCACACCCTGCCCCACCCAACCACAGCCTGCCCCACTCTACCACACCCTGCCCCACCTCACCACAGCCTGCCCCACTCTACCACACCCTGCCCCACTCTACCACAGCCTGCCCCACTCTACCACACCCTGCCCCACTCTACCACAGCCTGCCCCACTCTACCACACCCTGCCCCACCTCACCACAGCCTGCCCCACTCTACCACACCCTGCCCCACCCAACCACAGCCTGCTCCACTCTACCACACCCTGCCCCACCCTGCCACACCCCACCACACCCTGCCCCACCCAACCACAGCCTGCCCCACTCTACCACACCCTGCCCCACCCAACCACAGCCTGCCCCACTCTACCACACCCTGCCCCACCCAACCACAGCCTGCCCCACTCTACCACACCCTGCCCCACCCAACCACAGCCTGCCCCACTCTACCACACCCTGCCACCGGGCCATGCCCTGCTCCACCCTGGGCGCCTCCTGAGCCGCGTCGAGTTGGCTCGGGTACGGCCCTGGCACGGCTCGGTTGTGCCAGTGGAGAAGCCGTGTCAGGCAAGCGGGCTGTCTGTGCGCCGAGCGCGTTGCTCCCTCTGGCTGCAGGAAGTCGCACCTGCGGTTTCTTCTCCCGCCGCGCGAGGAAACCGGCTCTCTCCGTGAGCTCCCGCAGTTCGTCTCTCCACGCGTCTGTGAGAGACACTGGACGGGGTGGGGGGGAGGGAGAGCGACGCCCCTTAATCGCCCCCGCCCATTGCTGATACGTCTTGCGATAAAGAGCTTCACAGCTCATCGGGTTTCAAAGCGGCCTGAATGGAGATCCTGATTGTGAACCCGGGCGATCTGAGCGCGGTCGTCCTTAGTTGGCTAACGCCCGTCGGGCGGAGGCGGTGGGCGAGCGAATTCTTTGGAAGGTGGCGACTCGTGTTTCGCTTGACACGTGAAGTTAATTACACGGAACGTGAATTCATGCAGGGAAAATGAGGCTGTGGTTGCCGGTGGCAGAACGCGTGGCCGACCGACGAATTCGTCGAACCTTCGCATTTTTTTTCGCACGATAGGAGTGCGACGTAGTTGGAATTTCGATTTAAAGCTTTCGTTATTGCAGGGATTCATCTTCTTGGTTCTTTCGGTAAAGTCACGTAGAAGGAAAATAATACAAATAAAACATAATAAAATAATTCTCACGACGTTTCGGCCACAACGCAAGCAGCCGTCCTCAGATGAAGAACAGGTCTGTCGGGGAGACAGCGTCTGAAAGACGCTGTCTCCCCGACAGACCTGGTTGTGGCCGAAACGTCGTGAGAATTATTTTATTATGTTTTATTTTTATTTTATTATTTCCCTTCTACGTGACTTTACCGAAAGAACCAAGAAGAGGTAGTGGGAATTGTTGGGAGTACGAGGCAGGCAGAGGCCAGAGAGCACGGGTTCACAAATCGTGTCGGTCTACCACGTGCTCAGCGAGTGGTGGCCTTGTGCTCTCTGTCAACACCACCATCATCACCACCACCACCGCTCCACCAACATCATCTATTTTTATTTTACCAGGTAAGGCCCACTGAGCTATACAGCTCTTTTTCAGAAGCGACCTGGCTATCACTAATGATAGCTCAACGAAGTGGCTTATCGTCGTGTGGAAATGTATAGCAGACAAATACTTGCACTACCACCTACTCCCAACATCTCCACCACGATCACCAGCATCAGCAGCACCATTACCACCACCATCACCACCATCAGCACCATCAGCAGCACCATCACCACCACCATAAGTACCATCAGCACCACTATCAGCACCATCACCAGAAGCACCACCACCATCAGCACCATCAGCACCATCACCACCACCATCAGCGCCATCACCACCACCATCAGCACCATCAGCACCACCACAATCAGCACCATCACCACCACCATCAGCACCACCACCATCAGCACCATCAGCGCCATCACCGCCACTAGGACCACCACCAGCAGCAGCACCATCACCACCACCAGGACCATCACCGCCATTAGCACCATCACCGCCATCAGCACCATCACCACCACCAGGACCATCACCGCCATCACCACCATCACCACCACCAGGACCATCACCGCCATCAGCACCATCACCGCCATCACCACCATCACCACCATCAGCACCATCACCACCACCAGGACCATCACCACCACCAGCAGCAGCACCATCACCACCATCAGCACCATCACGTACCAGGCCCCACACGCGGCACGGACCCGCGTTCGCCACCGCCACCACCGCCGTGCTGCTGCTGCTGCTGCAGGGACGAGGGGGTAGCCGGGAAGGGCAGGGCGAAGGGCAGGGGGCCGAGGCCGGCGGGTGACCCCGGGGACGACGCCGAGAGGCCGCAGCGCAGCAGCAAGGCGCGCAGGGGGCTCAGCGAGAGGCTGTAGCGAGGGCTCGACATGAAGCCTTCGTCGTTCACGGAGCAGATGGGCACGTCGTTGAGACCTGGCCCGCGATGACGAGAGGGGGGGGGGGGCGCAGTAAGGGGCAAGGCGAGGTGGGGGGAGGAGGAGAAGGATCGAGTTGTCAAGCCGGAGTCGTCAAGCGGTAACCCTACTTTCAAGGGCAGAGACAAAGATACCCCGTATAGCCTTTAACAGACTGTTGGGGAAAGTGCTGTTAGCGAGCAGCATCTATGAAGGCCGCCTCGGCACACGAGGTGAGGTGAGTGGCCAACGCCACGCCCGGCCGCCTTTGTCTCCCCAGTGGCGATGCTTACACACCACTGCACCAGGTACTCATTTGAGGCTGAGTCAACCTATAGGAGGCGCAGGACCGGTTCAGATAGTC
Organism: Lethenteron reissneri; assembly: GCF_015708825.2. Lineage (NCBI taxonomy): Eukaryota > Metazoa > Chordata > Hyperoartia > Petromyzontiformes > Petromyzontidae > Lethenteron > Lethenteron reissneri. Next base: position 4,232,220 of record NC_083825.1, on the reverse strand, counting down.
GCCACTGGTGTTGTTGGCCGTGAGCGGTTGCCCGTTTTGTAACGCAGCGCTAACCGCTGCGCCACCGCTCCTCGCAGACACACGCACACACAAACCAGCATGTAGAGTTGCAGACGTACACGTAGCCATGCTTAACACACACACACACCACACACACGTGCGGGCATTCCCCTGTCTCGCTGTGTAGACCGTCGGGGCAAGCGCTGCCAGCCAGTACCCACTACTAAGCTGGCACGGCGCACGTGGGGCTGGCACCGGGTTCGTAGCGCAGCGCACTGCCCGCTGCGCCACCGCCGCTCCCCGACCCAGTGGTGGCACAACCCATCCCCACCACCACCACCACCCCCACCTCGGATGTGCCGCACGCGTTGCGGGTGAGGGTTGTGCCGGGAGAAGAACGAGTGCTGGCTCAAGTTGCCGAACCGCGCAGAGCTCCGTGTGGCGGGGCGCGGGCTCAGTGGAGCCGGCACAGCGGGTGGCGCAGACGCCGCCAACTTGCGAGCCATCACCACCCCCTGCTGCTGCTGCTGCTCCTGCTGCTGCTGCTGCTCCTGCTGCTGGTGCTGGTGCCGCCGCTGCTGCTGCTGGGATCTGCTCTCCCGAGGAGGTCTGAAGGTGTCCGAACAAGGGCGAGGCAGTCCGCCTCTCTCGGTGCCCGCTCCCTTCCCCTCGGACTTAAAGAGCCTTGCACGCGCGGAGAGAGAGGGGGGGAGAGCGCGAGACAGCTGAGTAGGGTACGGACTACGCCGACGAAGGCGCGGCCCTGCAATGGCCTCATCACGACACTGCTGGTGGAAGGGTCCTCCAACCGACGGAGCTCACGAGAGCCCCGCTAGAGGGCTGCCCACCCCAGCTGCTTTAGAACAGCAACTCGATCAGTAAACACGTGGGTCCAGTGTACAGAAAATGTGGTGGTGGTGAAGGCGCAGCGCTGCAATTCCTGGCTCACGTCACTGCTTCAATTTAATTATGTTTATGTTGAAGTACCCTGGTGAGCCAAAACATCTTAAATCGGGTTTCATCAACAAAAACAACTCGGAATTGGCTTCAGCAGAGAGAGAGAGAGAGTAACATGACCCAATTCCTGCATGCTGGCCAGTCATCTTGCAACAACAATAAAAGCCCCATCATTGTGTCCCGAATTAGGGCATTGTGGGCTCCCTCTCGCCTCGGATCGCCGTCGACTACAAATTAAGAGCGCACGTGACCGGCCAGAATAAGCTTGAGAAATATACCCGTGGGAGCAACTCGCCGTGCGTCGAATCGGTCCCCGGAGTGAAACAACATCAACCACAACAACCACACCAACCACACCAACCACACACACAAAACACGCAACTCGCCTCCTCGCACCCCACACACGGTCCAGAGTGTGCCCACCCACCCACCCCTCCCACGCTCACGCGCGTGGGTTTCGCGCTGCGAGCGCACTCCAGTTACGCGCCACCGCCTCCGCACTCGATTCGCCGAGGTCAATCTCGAATTGGCCGAGGTCAATTTTGAATTGACCGAGGTCAATCTCGATTTGGCCGAGGTCAATCTCGATTTGACCGAGGTCAATCTTGATTTGGCCGAGGTCAATCTTGAATTGGCCGAGGTCAATCTTGAATTGGCCGAGGTCAATCTTGATTTGGCCGAGGTCAATCTTGAATTGGCCGAGGTCAATCTTGAATTGGCCGAGGTCAATCTTGATTTGGCCAAGGTCAATCTTGAATTGGCCGAGGTCAATCTTGATTTAGCCGAGGTCAATCTTGAATTTGCCGAGGTCAATCTTGAAATGGCCGAGGTCAATCTTGAATTGGCCGAGGTCAATCTTGATTTGGCCGAGGTCAATCTTGAATTGGCCGAGGTCAATCTTGAATTGGCCGAGGTCAATCTTGATTTGGCCAAGGTCAATCTTGAATTGGCCGAGGTCAATCTTGATTTGGCCGAGGTCAATCTTGAATTGGCCGAGGTCAATCTTGAAATGGCCGAGGTCAATCTTGAATTGGCCGAGGTCAATCTTGATTTGGCCGAGGTCAATCTTGAATTGGCCGAGGTCAATCTTGAATTGGCCGAGGTCAATCTTGATTTGGCCAAGGTCAATCTTGAATTGGCCGAGGTCAATCTTGATTTAGCCGAGGTCAATCTTGATTTGGCCGAGGTCAATCTTGAAATGGCCGAGGTCAATCTTGAATTGGCCGAGGTCAATCTTGATTTGGCCGAGGTCAATCTTGATTTGGCCGAGGTCAATCTTGAATTGGCCGAGGTCAATCTTGATTTGGCCGAGGTCAATCTTGATTTGGCCGAGTTCAATCTTGATTTGGCCGAGGTCAATCTTGATTTGACCGAGGTCAGTTTTCCGCAGAACGTCGGTGGACCAACGCTGCTGGGGAGGGGATTCGCCGGTTCCGACCAGACAGTGAACAACGTTGGCCCAAGGTTTGTTTTGCAACCGTTAACCACGTCGGCTTTCGCGACCAATGTTATACATAATAGTAAGGTGTTTTTTGGGGGGGGGGGGTGGGGGGATTAGATCGCGTGGATGTCAATGCGTCGTTAAACCCGCCACCACCCGACGTGGCCAATTAGTGAGGTTTGTCAAACTGCTGCTGCTGCCCGGCGCCAAAGGGCTCAACCGCGACTGAAATTGAACTGGATTCCACCATCGATTCCGTGACCTTTTGAGTCGATTCCGAAAATGATTAGCAAGAAAAAAATTCACCACATTCTTCAATAACACTGCCTAAAAAAATCTAACGTAAATATACTTCGTTTTTTGTTTTGCTTTTAAGGCCAACACGTCATTGACGAGTGTGGTGAGGTTTTTTTTGCCAAAATCGCCCGATGATGCTGGATGTAATTACCAGCGAAACGTCACTGTACTCAGATTGTAAATGTTGTGGATTTACTCTCCAACACACCGGTGTGCTAAAGTAATAACTAATTGGCACGTTTTGTTTCCAGGCCGTCGCCATGGAGTCAACATTGGGGGGGACCAAATTTTCCAGGGAGTCTAGGGGTCCCCCCCCAGAAAAAAAATTCTAAATTTGAAAACTAATTTCCTGCCTAAAATATAAAAAAATTTCACTAACACATGGGATGGACTTTTTATTTTAAAAATTCAATAATGTCTAAGAGTGTATTGTATTACATTGCTCTGTTTTGTTTATTTTTTACCTTTTCTTGTTTCAGTGTATGTAATGGCAGAGATTAGGGATTCATAAAGTGCAACCATAACCACAATCATATGCGCAGAAATCTATGCATTGTTATATGAAGACAAGTCCAGATATTTTGGCCAAGGTTTAGCAAATTGTTGTTTTTATTTACATAGCATAGCAACTTTTTTTTTATAAATATTGTTTATAGCAATATATTGGGGGGGGGGACATTTTTAGCATATTTTAATATATATTATAATTACGGCCTTGTTCTGTTTACGTGACAAACCTTACTAATTGGCTGTGTCGGGTGGTGGCGGCGAGTTTAACGACACATTTATATTTACGCGATCTAACCCCAAAAAATTTACCTATATTATGGATGCACGTTTACACTGGAGGCCCAGCAAAACATGGAATGCTGCTGGGGCCAATCTTGGGGCAACGGTTCCAGCTAACGTTGACCCAACGTTGCAGGCAGTGCAATTGCACAGCCCCACGTACTGGTTAAGAGGCTCAGTGACCCCCCCACCTCCCCAACCATGAAGGGATTTAGAATTGGACGTGGAGGTATAAGCGTGGCATAGTTTCAGTTTCATCAGTTTCATTTATTTGGTATAGCCCTGTGAGCCATTCGGCTCTTGAATCGGGTGCAACCGCAACAAACAGAAAACAAAAACATGAAACAAAAACATGAACAAGAAAACATCTTAAAGTGACTATGTGACTATTTGCAAACAGAAAATCCAGGAAAAGACAGCAAAATATTCCACAAAAAATTAACCCGTAAAAACAAAGTTTTTCACTCTAAATCCTTTATATGCATGGCGGCTAGAGTCCTCTCGTCCTCTGGCTTGAGATAGCTGCCACCTATGGGTCAGATGATTGTCTGCCAGCATTAAGCAATTGGTAATTAAATATTTTTTAAAAATTCCCTAAACAGTGTCAAATTTTAGAAAAAATTTTTCGCGAAAATTTATTGTCACGCACAACGAGTCTGTGTGGAAAATGTCAGCTCGATTGGATCACGAGAAGTGTGTTTAAAAACAACCGAAAGATTTGCACGGTCGTAAGCAAGCAAGCACGCAAGCACGCAAGCAAGCAAGCGAACTTAATATAAAGGATTTAAAAAGCACCGTACACCAACGCTGTGTGCAAAAATCCCAGTGGGATACAAGTCAAACAACAACAACAACCACAAGACATGATAATTGGTTCTTTACCCTTCTATCTGGCAACAAAACTGACACCTTTTTGCAAGGAGTCATGTTTGCATAGACCGCAATACCTGCAGTCATAATACAAACAAAGGAACATAACTCTGATAATGTGCACTGTCCTTGAAGTTGATTGGTCCACACCCGAGACAGCTTTCCTTCGAGCCTAGTCTCATATGGGTTGGACCAGATGACGCCAAAAGGCGCACAACTCAAGGACAATGCACCATCAGAGTATGAGAGCTCGGGGCAAGCATCTACACTATGGGGACCTCATCTACACTATGGGAACCACAAGACAACTTAGAATAAGGCCATCAGTCTAACTCCGTACTACAACAAACAAACATGGCCAAACAAAAAAACTTTTCGAAATCACCCAAATATAGCCATAAAAGCAATGTAACAGTGATCATATCTGTCAACCCACACGGTTTACCCGTATTCCTGTACAGGGAAATTTAGTTTTCAAGTCCATACGGCGTACAGCTGTTTCAACACGGGATAATTTTAGATTTTTGTCTATTTTTTGTGTTTCTCCCTTGTGATGGGACTTTGTAGGATGAACGTTGAGATGTATAAGGGGCACGGGATGAGCAATAAGGTCTGAATTGGTCTGTAATAAGGTAGGGTACTTGATACAGCTGTCGTGGCTGTGACGGTTCCACCTGAAGACGGAAGCTTGTGTTGCCTCCGAAACGTCGTGATTTTTATTTTTATTTTATTTTACTTTTATTAATTTTAATGTTTTACCTACGTGACTTTACCGAAAAAAACCTAAGAATATAGCACTGAGAAGGGGTTGACAGGCATGTAGTGGATGCATTTTATTCGTTGCACTGCGGCTACTAGTTGACATCTCGCTACCGAGGGTAGCCTCGGCACGATTTGTACCCAGGTACCAGGTATATATCCCTGCTTTAGGTCAGTCTAACACGGCTCGGGGCCTAGTCAGTCTTCTTTAACAGATCTCCGTGAGAGTGAATCAAAGTGATAACAACAGCAGATTAACTTGTAATTCCAATTACTTTGACTTTAGTAATAGGTTTTTCCCCTTTTTTTCTGGCAACAAAACTGACACCTTTTGCAAGGAATCATGTTTACATTAACCACAATACTTGCAGTCAAATGCAAACAAAAAACAATACTCTGGTAATTTATGCATTGTCTTTGAAACTGATTGGTCCACACCAGAGACAGCTTTCTTTGGAGCCTCGTCTCATAGATACTTTGACTTTGTCCCGAATTAAACAATCCCTGCTTGTTGAATGCCCAGGGCTGAGTGGGGGGGGGGGGGGTGAGCTGAACGAGCCACGCGCATTGCAAGCTATGGAACGCTTCGCCACTTGGAATCAGGGCAATCAAAGTCGGTAGAGAGATTCAAGACTGACCTTGATTTGAAGCTTTCATCGTGATAAGATTCAAGTCTGCTTAAAAACCCCCATCTCTTGAAAGCGGTCTTCCCTATTTAGTTCGGTCGGTTGCCCATGGGTTCTGTTTGTGTTTCTTGCTTTTCACGCGTTGCGAATTTTGGGATCGGAGGATGGAATGCGCAATTATCCATTTGAATTATTGTTATTATCCCAGCTTTGCGTTCCTCGTTCTCCGTCAATCGCCGTTGCGGTGGTCGCATTCATTCACTCGCCGCTGTCAATGTGGCGGCTCTCTCTCTCTCGCTTTCGCTCGCCTGGCGCGGACAAATATTTATTGCACATCCATCGCCGGCGCCCCATTGGCAGAGACAAAGCGACCGGGCCAGGCGTTGACGCCTCTGATTCAACAACGCGAGACGGCAACCTCCCGCACCCCACCTCCTCCCTCTCTACCAAGCTATAGAGATTTGAAGCTTTCGTGACTGCAAGGATTCATACTCTTTGGGTTTTTTTTCGGTAAAGTCACGTAGGAAAAAAATCAAATTAATGAAAATAACTAAATAAAATCACGACACTATGAGACCTCCTTTACCAGTGGCAAAATATAGTAGTAGGTTTTTACCCTTTAAACTTGTACAAAACTGACACCTTTATACAAGGCATCATGTTTGCAATAACCGCAACACAAGCAGTCAAAATGCAAACAAAAAGAAACAACTCTGATAATGGTAATGACTTCAAGGACAGTGCATATCATTACCATTATCAGAGTTGTTTCTTTTTGTTTGCACTTTGACTACTTGTGTTGCGGTTATTGCAAACATGATGCCTTGTATAAAGGTGTCAGTTTTGTACCAGTTTAAACGGTAAAAACCTACTACTAAAATCACGACGTTTTGGGCGCAACAGGTGGGAACAGCCACAGCGATACAACTTTCACTGGTGTTTTCATTTATTTGATTTTATTTTTTACCTACGTGACTTTACCGAAAAAAACAAAGAGTATGAAGCCATAGAGAGCCCAGACCTCGCCAGCCCACACACCACCACGGTTCGCCCCTTGTTTGCCGACCTCTTCTGTTCGTAATGCAAGCGAAGTCGTCGATGCTTTGTTTGGCTTCAGCGCGTTCCTGTAACGCGCTCCACATCGATTGGTCGCCCAGAACAAACCGTAACCGAGTATTACGACCCAATGCACGGACCCACAAATACGAAGAAGGATTCTAGATTTGAAGCTTTCGTGACTGCAAGGATTCATACTCTTAGGTTTTTCGGTAAAGTCACGTAGGTAAAACAAAATATTAATTGAAAAAATAATAGAAATAAAATAATATATTTTATTTCTATTATTTTTACGAAGAAGGGGACATCGCGGCCACGATGGTACCACTACTCCGCTAACTCCTGACGCGGTTGTCTGTGCTTGGCCACCTGAACATGAAGTTGTAGCCGTTGATCTGCAGCTGAAGCAGCAGCCGCACCGAAAGTAAAAGAGCTGAGGTTGATTCTTAGCTGCGGTTAACATCAATGGGCGAGTGATGGTTTAGAGGAATTCAGTACCTCCCCTGATCACATTCGCACCTAAACGAGTACCTGGTGCGGTGTGTAAACATGAGCAGTGGGGAGATAACATCTGCTGCTGCTGCTGTGCTCGGAACACCACCCCAGTGAACATTCAGCATGGCCCCAGCGTTGGATGACGTTTGGTCAACGTTAGCCCAACGTTGTATGTTTCTTGGGACGGCCTCGTGTACCGCGCCGGCCTTCATAGGTGCTCGAAAACTGCACTTGCCCTGGCAATCTATGAAGGTTATACGGGGGGTCTTACTTTGTCTTTGTGTTCCGATGTCCCCATCAGCATCAAATGCATCAAATACACACGACGATAACATAACGATCATTTTAGATGGGTAGTCATTGAATGCCACTCATTTATGCAGGAAAGCCACCCCTGAGTCTGTCAAAAGGTTGTTTGCGCGGAATGTATGCAAAAAAACATATAATTAAACCAAAACTCGAAAGTGAGTCGCGAAACAGTGGGAGACGCATGCTTGGAATTCGACTGAAAGACGGAGGGAGACCGCGCGGATCGGGGCAGTGATGAGTAAAGTGAGTGGACTTCATTTCGCAGGAACCGGTCAAGAATAACAACGGCGGCAGACTGCCAATGTCGTCAAGGAGCATCAACCACCACGCGGGCAACCTCACAGCGGCTTTTTGTGGAGCCGTCGAACAAAGAATGGTCACTGCGTCGCGCGCTTCTGTGGCCGTCTGGAACGCTCTTCCTTCCGACATTAGGAAACCACTTTATCTACACACTTTAAAATCGCGTAGATTGAAAAAGGAATTTCTTTAAGAGTGTTTTTTGTGTTTGTTTGTTTTGTCCTTCCCCCGCACCTCCGATTAGCACGGTTGGCTACGTACGGTGCGAAAGAAGTTTCAACATACGTACCGTCACAGTGGTGGTGAACTGGAAGCCACTGGAGCTATGCAATTTGAAATTTTGATTGAAAACTCATTTCTTTAGAACTGCTCTTTGTCTTCAGCTTTTCGCCCTTCGCCTCACCTCTGATTGTCACGATTAGCTACGTACGGTGCGAAATAAGTTCAACGTACATGTATACATACAGCAACCAAGGGATTGGAATGCGTACAGGGTTAACGTCAAACGAGGACATTAAATCATCTCGTGCGCTGGCGTTGAATCGTTCCGACGACGCGAGAAGTTGACGTCGCCATGGGCAGCCCTTTCATCCAGCAGTGGATTGACCATGACTAACCACGATGTTCTATGGGGACCTCATTTGCCAGTAAAAATATGATAATTGGTTCTTTACCCTTCTATCTGGCAACAAAACTGACTGTCAGTTTTGTTGCCAGATAGAAGGGTAAAGAACCAATTATAACCACGATGTTATTTCTTTTCCTTTTCTAAGCTGCCACTCGATACGCCCGTTCCCACGTCAACCCGGCCACGTTGCTATGACGGGACCAAGTACGCCCTTCACACCGCACACGCGCGCGCACGATTAGCATGCTCGTCGCGTGTTTGTGTTCTTTGCTAACCCCACGTTGTTGTTGACTACAGTTGCCCCGGGGCTGTCTGGGCAACCGAGGCTTGAGTTGGGGGTGGGTGGTGGGAGTCGGAGGGTGGAGATGAGTGGGGGTTGGGGGTTAAGGAAGAGGTGGGAGTCATGGGGAGGTGGATGTGAGTGAGGTCTGTTGAGGATCAGTGGCTCCAGACACGGCCTCTCGCCTTTTGTGTTCCTCTTTGAATGAATCGGAGGTGACGGCAAACCATGTCAGGGAATTGCAGGGAATTGCATCGCAGCCATCACCGTTGTTGGCTGTGAGCCCCCCGTAACTTAGGTCTCCCTGGTTCCCAGCGCTAACCGCTGCACCACAGCTCCTCGCACGCACACAGACAAAGATCCCCGTATAGTCTTAACAGACTTTTGGGACAAGTACTGTGAGCGAACACCTATGCAGGTGGCACGGCACACGGGAGGGTGAGCGGGTGGGTGACTGATGTGTTACCAACTGTAACAGGTACCCATTTGAGGCTGAGTCGACCTAGGGGAGGCCCAAGACCTGTTCATAAAATCGTCACTGGTATTTTCCGTGAACGGGATTCGAACTCGTCTCGCCGGGTTCGTAGATCAGCGCGCTCGCCGCTACACCACCAAAGACAAAGATCCCCCGCGTAACCTCAACATACTTTTGGGGCAAGTTCTGTTAGCGAGCCCCCTATCAAGGCCGCCACGGCACGGCACACAAAGGGTTAGGTGGCCAGCACCACGCTCGGCTGCCTTTGTCTCCCCAGTGGCGATGTTTACACACCTTCACCAGGTACTCATTTGAGGCTGAGTCGACCTAGGTGAGGCCCGTGACCGGTTCATATAATCGTCACAGGTGTCGTCCGTGAGCGGGACATCGAACTCGGGTCTCCAGATTGGCAGCGCAGCGCGCTTACCGCCACGCCACCAAAGATAAAGATCCCCCGTGTAGCCTTTCAACAGCCCTGTTGGGGACACGTGGTCACACCAGGGGCCTCTTCCCCCCCCCCCCCAACGTGGTCACGACCCAACGCCCGTGGAACCGCTCTGTGTCTCACCCTGGGGACTCCACGTTCCCACGGGCAACCTGCCCCCCGTGTCATCTCACGTTACCCGCACAAGCGATGCCGGCTATTCCAACCAGGGGCCTGGGGGTGATGGTGGGGGGAGGGCATCGGGACGCACGGGGGAAGCGTCGTTCAGAGTTGTCAACCTCTCAGGGCCACGCTCCGTGGAGCGTTGGGCCGTGGCATCTCTGTTAAACCGGCAGAGGGGACATTCCACGTTGCTGTGACGAGGCCCAGATTTGGTCGTATTCATTGAAACACAACGGCGGACGTTACTGACCTCGAATAATTGTCAAAGCCGTGTTAACACTGCGGGAACATGGAGGGATAATGACTTCGTGCTCAAGTTGCGCATTGTGATGATAGTTGGGTGACTTCATTTAACTCACTCTATTGTTGTTATCGTTGTTGTTGTATCCTCAAATCTTGTAATTCAATTTTAACCCACTTCCCAATGTGGTATCGACTGCAAACGTGGTACACGTATGTCATACTGATGACAATACTATATTTTATCATAAAAAATATTTAATTTTAAACATTATTTTTTATATGTTATGTTTCGACTTGGGTCAATTGACGTTGGCTGTAATTGGCCACGGTCCCTTACGTGATGGCAAGCTTCGGGGCCACTCGCTGGAGTCGTGGAGTTCTTTCATTACTAGTACATTTCATAAAAGCGTGTTTTTAAAAAGTTTGATTTTCAAATATTACTTATTGCTCAGGATAGCCCTGTCGCGTTGAGATGTTTGCTCGATGCTTTCAATGTGTGTCAGGCTCCATCGTGCAGGTGCTTTGGGTTAGAACGCGTAAATATATAAATGTGTCGTTAAACCCGCCACCACCCGACACAGCCAATTAGTAAGGTTTGCGTGTGTCATGCTTCGTGTGAGCGGAAACCGGAGACTCCGGAGAAAGGCGACTAACGCAAACGAGGGGGTAACACTCCGTATGCATGTACGTATGTTGAACTTCGTTTGCGCCGTGCTAATCGGGGCACGGACGTCTCGTGACCATAGGTCGTCGTCCCACGACTGCAACGTCTGGCTAGCCCTGGTGGTTACCCATCCAAGCACGAACCAGGCTCAAGCTTGCTGAGAGCCCCCAAGATATGACTAGATCGTGTGAATGTATGCTGCTTACAGTTGCAGGCAAATGGTTATTAAAGAGATGATGACCTGGGACTGGGTCGATACCGAATCGTTTTTTTAAACTCTTATCACCACCAACTGGGTTTAGGTCTTCTCTTCCCACGAGTCGCCGACCTCTGGGTGCCAGGCTGATGCCCGTATGGGTGACCTTCCCTGCCCTGCCCTCCTACTCCACCACCTCGCTCACCACGTGTCCCACCCATCACAACCTCCTCGTCACAACTACAACACGTCCACGCCACGTGCTATTCCGAACCCTGAATTCGCTTGCCCTCCCCTCCTCCACCCTGCAAAACGTGTCCCATATTCAGGCCACCTTGCACCCCAGTGGGCATGAGAGTTTCAAAACATATCTTGTGATCCGCTAATCTACGTGCAAAGGCTTCAGTGATACAAAACAATATATATTGCGGCTCACTAAACTTCTAATCATAGCTCTCTCCCGTGGACTTTCGGATAGCGCCGCGAATTATTGGGCACGATGTACCGACGTTTCGCTCCGCGTGCCTGCAGCTTCTTCGCGAAGCCGAATTCATTTGCTGAAAGAAAAAAAACCCAACGTCCCCACGCCCCACCACCCCCAAGAAGCTACCCAGCGTCGTCCATAGGGCCAAGTTAACACGCGACCCTAAATCGTCGTGTGGTGCTAATACAACGCAAAGAAGAAAGCCCGCGGCGTAGCGGCAGATTGAAATTCGAACGGTGCCCTGGAAGGGGTTATGTATATAAAAAAAAACCGTAACAAAAACCCGGGATAGAATTAAAGAACGAGCGCAGAGTGACGGGAATGAGAAACCCTGTCCCGTAGACCGTGGCAGAGTTTACAATTCCGCAGGAATTCACACGTCCGCTGCAAGTTGTCTTAGCGCGCGTCCTTAAGTAACGTTTTCCACGGCAACGGAGCCGTTAAGGGCCCTCCGCTGCTAATGAGCCGCCTACCCTTTGGCTTGCACCCCCACTAAACCTTTTTTGCGGGAGCGAGAGGTATTTCGCCGTGAGGACGCGCAGGCTGCGGCTTGCACAGGATGAGGAGGTCTGTGTGCGGTCGGTTTTTTCTTCTCCTCTCATCATAGATGGGTCACGGCTTTCTCTCTGCGGCGTACTCCGAGCACCGAGCGCGCCCACAGAGTCAATAAACCTTCATGGAAGTCACCGCAGCCGGCGGTGACTTTCATGGGCACGAGCCACCGTTGTTTGTTTTTTTTGGTGTTCAAACGAGAGCCATGGGCCCCCCCCCACGCCCCCTCGGTCTACCTACTCACAGCGTGTCCTCAAAATACCGGGCAGAGTTCAGCGGTGGCCGAATAGAGGCATCCCACTGGGATTTTTGCACACAGCGTTGGTGTACGGTGTTTTTTTCTGCAATATTTTGCCGTCTTTTCTTGGATTTTCTGTTTGCACTCAGTTACATATTCACTTTAAAATGTTTTTTGTTCATGTTTAAGTTTTTTGTTTGTTGCGGTTGCACCCGATTCAAGAGCCGAATGGCTCACATGGCTATACCTAATAAATTAATTTGAACTTGAGGCAGCGGACCTTGCAGAAAATAGGTTCCAGAATCCGAATCTTCATTAAAACTGGAGGAATCCGATAAGCTATAAAGCTCTTTTTTCCACAGATGTCCAGTATCCACAGATGTCCAGCCATCTATCCTTCTCCGGCCTGTTTTCATCCGCCCGTGCCGCGTGTTGTTTGGCGCGGTGTCCGACGTTTTGCTCTACGCGCTAGGAGCCTCCCGCAGGAACCGAATTCGCTTTTGCCGCACGTCGGGCAATCGTGGCGAACGAGGCGCGGCACGAACCGAAAACTCGACGAAGAGAAGGGGACAGCACACAGGAGGGCCAAGAGAGTGTCCACATTGGGAGGGGGGTGGGACTTGTACTCGCCCACCCACCATGCGACTACGCCACCGAGTTCCCATCCTCCTGCGCTGCATCCATCATCAGTAAAGGCTGTGATGCCTCCTGCACGTGTTTAACCGCGCCTGACGCAGGCACGGTAGCAACAGCAGTCGCAGAAGCAGTAGTAGCAGCTGCAATGGCAGCATCATCATTCAAAGTAGCAGCAGCAGTAGCAGAAGCAGCCGCAACAGCAGCAGAAGTTGCAATGGCAGCATAATCATTAACAGTAGCAGAAGCAGTAGCAATGGTCGCATAATCATTAACAGTAGCGGCAACAACAGCAGCAACAATAGTGGCTGCAACATCATCTGTAGCAACAAAAGTGGATGTAACAACAGCAGCAGCAGCAGTAGCAACAGAAGTGGATGTAACAACAACAGCAGCAGCAGTAGCAACAGAAGTGGATGTAACAACAATATCAGCAGCAGCAACAAAAGTGGATGTAACAACAGCAGCAGTAGCAACAGAAGTGGATGTCACAACAACAGCGGCAGCAGCAAACACAGCGGTGGCAGCAACGTCATCATGCGCAGCGACTAAATCAGCAGCCGCAGCAGCCGCAGCAGCCGCATTGATGGGAACAAACAGCAGCTGATGCAATACAGATTTGAAGCTTTCGTGACTTCAGGAATCCATAATAAAATTACGTTTTAGTGTATTGCTTCATACTCTTTGGTTCTTTAGGTAAAGTCGCGTAGGTAAAACCTACCTACGATCTAGAACCTACCTACGATCTACCTACGTGACTTTACCGAAAGAACCAAAGAGTATGAAGCAATACACTAAAACTTAATTGTATTTTACCAGCCCACTGAGCTGCTATTTTTTTTTTGTCAGAAGGGCCTTGCGCGCAAACGAAGTGGATTATCGTGTCGAAATTTATAGCAGCCAAATACTCGAAACACACGATTCTAAATAAGGAGGGGGAAACCCCTGAGGACCCGAAGAAAAATGCAGGCGACCACGGGGAGAGAGACACGCAAACTACAAATATACAGCAGGTGTCAGGATCGGGATCGAACCCACGACCTCCTGTATACCAGGCGAGGTAGTTAACATTTCCTAGTCACCGTGATGATGATGAGAGAGAGAGACACGCAAATTCCAAATATACAGCAAGCGTCAGGATCGGGATCGAACCCACGACCTTCTGCCTACCAGTCGAGGTAGTTAACAATTCCTAGCCACCGTGATGATGATGAGAGAGAGAGATATACGCAAACTCCAAATATACAGCAGGCGTCAGGATCGGGATCTAACCAACGACCTCCTGCACACCAGGCGAGGTAGTTAACATCTCCTAGCACCGTGATGATAATGAGAGAGACACGCAAACTCCAAATATATAGCAGCAGGCGTCAGGATGGAGATCGAACCCACGACCTCCTGCACACCAGGCAAGGTAGCTAACATTTTCTAGCCACCGTGATGATTATGATGAGAGAGAGAGAGACACGCAAACTCCAAATATACAGCAGGCGTCAGGATCGGGATCGAACCCACTACCTCCTGCACACCAGGCGAGGTAGCTAACATTTCCTAGCCACCGTGATGATGATGAGAGAGAGAGAGAGACACGCAAACTCCAAATATACAGCAGGCGTTAGGATGGAGATCGAACCCACGACCTCCTGCACACCAGGCGAGGTAGTTAACATCTCGCTGCCACGGTGAATCATTCATAGCACCTGTAGATTTTTTGTAACCAGGCGAGGAATCGAGAAACCAGGACGAGTCTCAATTGCAGGAGCCACGTGGGGTCACCAAAAAAATGCCAAAAGCAACAAAACAAACAAACAAAAGTGTGGCAATGAAGCGAATATAATTCAGCGCAATAAAACACACGCGGTGTCACAATAGAACACATTACGTAAAGGCAAAATCAATGTCAACATTGATTAGAATAATAAACGAACGGCGTGAACGGCGACAGAGGCAGCGCCGGTGAGTATCAACAGCACAACGATTGCATAATCATTCGCATCGATAGGCACAAGCAATAGCAGCATCAGCAGCAGCAGCAATAGCATCATCATCATCAGCAGCATCATCAGCAATACTCACTCGGTTTTCATGAGCGCGGCTGCAACGTCTGCAGACATCACTGTGGCCCTGAGAGATTGAGAGCTGCGGGGAACATTGAGATATATGTCAGCCGTGGTGAAATCCATTCGTTCTCGTAGAGATCTGGTAGCTCAAGCGATGTGCATTCGCTGTAATTGAAATTTGTCAGGCATGGTGAAACACATTCCTGGCGGAGGGAGCTGGTAGGAACGTTTGGTTGCTCGCTCAATGGCCAGGGTCAACGGCGGCGTGGTGTATTCCGCAAATATGCCCGACTGTGAGGGCGAGCACAAGCCGGCGTGAGTAGGTTAAACGTTGAGTTTTATAAGGGCACCACGGGGTGACCAGCCCCTCCCCACCCAGCCCCACCCCCACCCACCCACTGCCATTTTCTGAGATCACGTATCCGCGCAAGTGCACACCTACAACACCTGGCAAGCCGTGGTGCAGGTCACCACATCCGAGTACCAACCAGGCTCTAGTTTTACTTCTATGCTGCCACGACTGTGCTCCCCCTGCTTTCACCAACCCGCACTGACCAGCGAGGGTAAGTATGGTCACATAACCCCCACAACCTTTCAGTGGCGTGGGGGCGAATCCTCATCCGGAAAAATTATGCGGACCAGGCACTCCACATCTGAGAACCGAAGCCGCATGTCCCCATCAATGTGCCCTGCAGTGCCTCCTTGCTTTTGTACCCACACCAGAGGTCGCAAACGGGTTTTGATTCCTTACCCGTACCCGTACCCGGCCGCACCAGGGTCGCAAACGGGTACCCGTACCCGTACCTGGCCGGGTAGCCGGGTATCGGGTAGGGTACGGGTATCGCGACCTCTGACCCACACCGAAGGGTGTGGAGCAGGGTGGGGGGGTCTATTAATAAAGCCTGACGTTCCGTTCGTCCGTCAACTAAATTATAAGAGCCTTTCACAAGGCCTGAGTCGAAACGTCTTTTTTTAATGGCCCCAGATGTGGATGTAAAAAGTTGATCCAACAGGACTCTAAAGTGGCATCTACTAACTCTACAGTAGTATCTACTGACTCTATAGTAGTATCTACTGACTCTATAGTATTATCTGACTCTATAGTAGTATCTACTGACTCTATAGTAGTATCTACTGACTCTACAGTAGTATCTACTGACACTACAGTAGTATCTACTGACTCTATAGTAGTATCTACTGACTCTACAGTAGTATCTACTGACTCTATAGTAGTATCTGCTGACTCTACAGTAGTATCTACTGACTCTATAGTAGTATCTACTGACTCTACAGTAGTATCTACTGACTACAGTAGTATCTACTGACTCTACAGTAGTATCTACTGACTACAGTAGTATCTACTGACTCTACAACCCTTTGGCTCGCAAAAAGGCCATTGTGCTGTGACCATTCCACCACGTGCACGTGACGCGTGCACACACGCGCACGTATTGTGCACGCGAAGTGCGTGCATCACGGTGGACAACAGCGAGTCACCAAATCGCTGCGAAGACAAATGTTGGTAGACGGAAGTGGGACTGTGCGTTTGGCCGTGCGCGTTGTTTGGGTTTCGGCGATCCGCCTCCGTTGTTTTGCATCCTCGCACACGCAAGCACACACAAGCACAATGGCAAAGGTCGCCCTTCGTGTCGTACGAGTGCCATCAATAGGGGGGGGGGGGTTACCACCTGTCCTGGGTTTACCCGGGTAGTCTGGGAAGTGTCATCCCCTTTGTTCGGTAAATCGGTTCGGGGGTTTGATCCGTGTCAAAGTTGGCAACGCTCGCTGTTGGCAACTCAGAGATAAAGACAAAGATCCCCCCGTGTAGCCTTAACAGACTGTTGGGGCAAGCGCTGTTAGCGAACACCTATGAAGGCCGGCAAGGGGGTGGGTGGCGAACACCACGACCGGCCGTCTTTGTACCCCGAGTGGTGAAGTTTACACACCGCACCCAGGTACTCATTTGAGGCTGAGCCGACCTAGGGGAAGACCAGGACCGGTTCAGATAATAATCGTCACTGGTGTTGGCCGTGAGCGTGAATCGAACTCGGGTCGCCGACACAAATGCACAAACACGCGAACACGCGCGCACATACCCAGTAAATATCCCAACGTTGAGCCAACGTTTAAATGCCAACGTTGCCCCAAGGTTCCACGTTTACTGAGTAATGCCCCCATGCATAACACGGCCATTCAAGCACATCCCTAGGCGCACCCCCTGATTAGCTTTAGCTATTTTACGAGATCTGGCGCATTCCGCGAGATTTGGTTGTAGGTAAATTATGGTGGTCTGTCAATGGGCATCGAATATAAGGAATGGGCTTTTTAATCTCTGTACGGGGACTCTTCTACTTACGAACAATCTACTTACGAACTTTCAGAGACACGAACAAACATGGTCCGTATGTCCAGCCGTCTATTTGGACCGAGAGTCGTAATTTAAACCGCCGCGCAATAGATAGCGGTGGTGGCATCTACAACTACAGAACGTGAAGAACCAGTGACATCTACATCTGCAGAACGTGAAGAACCAGTGGCATTCACATCTACAGAACGTGAAGAACCAGTGACATCTACATCTACAGAACGTGAAGAACCAGTGGCATCTACATCTACAGAACATGAAGAACCAGGTGGTATCTACATCTACAGAACGTGAAGAGCCAGTGGCATCTACATCTACAGAACATGAAGAACCAGGTGGTATCTACATCTACAGAACGTGAAGAGCCAGTGGCATCTACATCCGCAGAGCGTGAAGAACAAGTGGGCATCTACATCCGCAGAACGTGAAGAACCAGTGGCATCTACATCTGCAGAACGTGAAGAACCAGTGGCATCTACATCTGCAGAACGTGAAGAACCAGTGGCATCTACATCTACAGAACATGAAGAACCAGGTGGTATCTACATCTACAGAACATGAAGAACCAGGTGGCATCTACATCCGCAGAGCGTGAAGAACCAGTGGGCATCTACATCTACAGGAGATTATGCAACTTTAAAGCCATTCCCCGTGTTTAGTGACTGTCCACGCCGTACAACATGTTTGGAATCGACAGGAGTAAAGTTGGACTTACGAACAAATCGACTTACGAACAGACCTCTGGAACCTAACTCGTTCGTAAGTAGAGGAGTCCCTGTAAAGAACATTGAATCCCCCGCCGCATAACTACCCTTCCAAATCCAAGTTTCCCAGGAGATGCAATCCTGTCGAGAATGGCACGAAACAAGGTACATCGCGTGCAGCATTCGCCTTCACCGAAGATCATCGGCACGGCGTTGCCTGTCACACCAACAGCCACACAAATCCACGCGCGGCGCAAAACACACCCAAGGCCACACAGACAACCCCCAACGAAAGTTAATCGAGGGCTGTTTGGAGCGCGTGTTGTTGGCAAGCGCCTATTGAGGCCATAAAACTGAGGTCAAACGTGTGCGCATTTATGCATCCACTACACACCTACAAAACACACAGTGCTGTGTACAGGGCAAAGATCACCCGTCTAGCTTTGACAGACTTTGGGGGCAAGGGCTGTTAGCGAGTAGCACCTATGAAGGCCGGCACGGCACATGAAGGGGGTTGGGTGGCCAGCACCACGCCCGGCCGCCTTTGTCTCCCGAGTGGCGATGTTTACTCATCGCATTAAGTACTAATTTGAGGCTGAGTCGACCTAGGGGAGGCCACTGATGGTGACTGTGAGCGGGAAATGAACTCGGGTCGTAGCGCAGCGTGCTATCCACTGCACCACCGATCCCCATTACACACACGCAACCACACACAGCACACAACACATAAGCACACAACGCACATGCATACACACAACGTAGACCTATATACTATACACATAGGCTGCACGCACCAACACACACGCACAACACATACATAAACTAGACACACAAACAAAGACACACAAACAAAGACACACAAAGATACACAGATAGGCTACAACATACACACAAATACGTCCGCATACCCATATTGATCAAGGAGGTAAGTGGTTTGGCCAAAATGGGTACGAGTGGGTTTGTTGGTAGTGCTCACAACCCGCTTAACGATACAAATTTAGACTGCCAAGTGCGGTTAGCGAGTGCCTATTAAGTTATTAGAGCTATCAAACAGCGCACATAGAGGGCGGTGTAGCCAGCCTTTGTCTCCCCCAGTGCTGGTGTTCGCCGTCTCGTTTGTCAATCAGTGCTCTAGTTTATGGCTGAGTCGGGCTCACTGAGAACCCAGCACCCGCGTCAGATATCAGCCGCCACCACCGCCGCAATTGGCCGTGGCCGGGAATCGAACCTCGGTTTACCGGGTTCGCAGACGCAGGACGCGAAAACCACGGCGCCTCCTCCGCTCCCGTGCCGGACGCGTTAAACCGGTTACCGATTGGAGGCGGAGGGGGGCCACGTAGCAAGAAAGGGGGGGGGGTGAGCATGAATGCTCCTACCCAAGAAATTTGGATAGGGGGGCTCCCTCCCGGGGGGGCTCCGAAAACCCGCCCCCCCCCCGTAAAAAATCCCACGTCCTTGTAACTCACCTGTGAAGGAGAGATGTCGCGATGGGGAGAAGCGACACGAGCGGCCACCAGCGCCGCTCACCTCGGCCTTTACCGGTTCGATCCGTGTCACTACTCCCCCCACCCTCCAAACCTCTCATTCCGCAGCCGCATTTAAGAGGGGGGCGAGGGGGCGGCGCGTTTGTGTGTGCGCGCCTAGGTCACCACGGGAACCCGTGCCCCATACAGCAGCGGTAGCAGCACACAAAGACAAAGGTACCCGTGTAGCCTCTACCAGACCGGTGGGCAGCCGGCACCACATCGGTGCTGAAGTTACCGACGCCGCACCGGGTACTCGTTTTAAGGCTGAGTCGACCTAGGACCGGTTTAGATAATCGTCACTAGTGTTGGCCGTGAGCGAGAATCGAGCTCGATTCGCCCGATTCGTAGCGCAGCGCGCTAACCACTGCGCCACCGCTCCCCACCACTTTTAACTGCAGCGCACACGATGAGCCTCGTGCAGATACGGGGAGACAAGAGGGCACCACACTCATTAATGTATCATACATCGTACTAGCGTTATTATTACCGTGCTGGTGATGTCATAATTAATAAATAATGAAGGATTTAAGAATAATCATGTTTTATTATTTTTATTGATTGAAGAATGATGATGATGACCATGACAATAAACTCATGATCGTGATGATGGTTGAACATTTTTGGATTGTGATTATTTTCATCCTCGTTTGAGATACTTTTAAGGTATTCATTCATCCGGCAATGGAAATACACTCACTAATGATTGGGATGATGATGATCAAGGTAGTGTTGGGAGGTTTTTCATCCAGCAGTGGATAGGAAATGGATGATCATGGTTATATTTATCACCCCCCGAATTCTTGAACATAAACACGATGACATATTGACGCCGCTGCACGGCTATGAACTCAAGGAAAGGTGGCGAGATGTTAACTACCTCACCTGGTATACAGGAGGTCGTGGGTTCGATCTCGACCCTGACGAAGCCTGTATATTTGGAGTTTGCGTGTCTCTCTCTCTATGGTCGCATGGATATTCTCCGATTTCTCCGGGTTTTCTCTTCACATTTAGAATCAACATCACGCGTTTAGAGTATGTGGCTGCTGGTAAAATAAAATAAAAATTGTTTTTAGTCTAGATATATGGTACGCTTATGCACATATTGTGAAGCAAAGAGACGGTCACTCTGGAACTTTATCGCACACTCCTCAGTTTATACCGACAATAACCCATAGTTTACGGTGTCAATTCCAGTGTTCTTACAACAGTTGTCTTCCTGTGTAAACTGTGAGACGTGTGTGTGTATCTGTGAGTGACCTGCGTGTCTCTCCCTGTATGAGGCTCGTGAAGGACGCTACTGGTCAGTTGGAGGCAGTCGCCCTCCAACAACAACGGAGGGCAGAAGAGTGACGCTCACAGCAAGTTGGCACAGATGGGGGCACAGCTGGTGCATCGGCCAGTCATCTCAGTCAGCCAACCCATGGCACCTGCTGGGTCTGTCCCGTGACCTCCTCCTGTCAGCGAAGCCTTCGGCACTTCACGTGGCCTCAAAGTGCACCTGGCCTGGCACAGACGCCGTGAGGACGTCACTCAGTGGCGCATGGCGGGTATTGTTATTGGTGTGAGTGGTTATGTCAGCAAGTGTCTACGTGTGTGCGTATGTACGCGAGTGAGCGTGTATGTACGCGTGTCTGAGTGGAGGGGAGCGGTGGCGCAGCGGTTAGCGCGCTGGGATACGAGCACGGCGACAGGGGTTCGATTCCCCGCTCACGGTTTATTTCATTGACGATTATTTCAACCGGTCCTGTGCCTCCCCTCGGTCGACTCAACCTCAAATGAGTACCTGGTGCGGTGTGAGCAAACATCTGCACCGGGGAGACAAAGGCGGCTGGGAGTGGTGCTGGCCACCCACCGTCCCGTGCCGTTCATATTAATGGGTGCTCGCTAACAGTCTGTTCGAGGCTATAAGGGGGTCTTTGTCTTGAGTGTGTGAACCAGATACATTCGATTACCAGTCACGGCGAACATCAGTGACGAGTGATACCTGAACCGGTGCTACGTCTTCACCCCTAGGTCGACTCGGCCTTAAATATGTACGGATCACAGTCACACGAGCGTGATTGTACCTGCGCTACAAAGACAAATATCCCCCGTATAGCCTGCACACTGCACAGAATGTTGGGGTAAGTGCTGTCAGCAAGGAACCCCTATGAAGACCGGACCGGCACACGAGGGGGTGGGTGGCCAGCACCACGCCCGACCGCCTTTGTCTCCCTAGTGGCGATGTTTATACACTCCGCACCGGGTGCTCATTTGAGGCTGAGTCGACCTGGGGGAGGACGGAGAGGGGAAGGTTTCAGACATTCACACGGCAAACTTAATGTGGAGCTTTCGTGACTGCAGGAATTATTCTTTGGTTCTTTCGGTAAAGTCACGTATAAAGATACAATAATAATAAATTAAATTAGTATGCTAGTATTTAATTTAATTTAGTATTTTATCTTTATACGTGACTTTACCGAAAGAACCAAAGAATAATTCACACGGCAGCCACGAGAGGGCACCGCAGTCTCACGCAATCGACGCAACATTGACGTCAATAGGAGCGGTGGTACAGCGGTTAGCGCACTACGAACCTGGCCTAACCACCCGGGTTCGATTCTCCCACTCACGGCCAACACCCAGTGACGATTATCTGAGCCGGTCCTGGGCCTCCCCTAGGTCGACTCAGCCTCAAATGAGTATCTGGTGCGATGTGTAAACATCGCCACTAGGGAGACAAAGGCGGCCGGGCGTGGTGTTGGCCACCCACACTAGGGCTGAACGATTAATCGATTTCAAATCGAAATCTCAATTTGAAACAATGGGATTAGCAAATCGCAAAAACGGCTGCGATTGGAAAAGTCGAGTAATTTAATTGACTCGTTGACCCATTAGGAGTAAGCTTAATATCTTTAATTATATTTACGAGATGTTCAGAGTTTTTGATGAACGAAGAGGTCTTACCGATGTAGGGCTGTATTTGTTTAGTCAGGGGCCGTCCAT
The DNA here is from genome assembly GCF_015708825.2 of Lethenteron reissneri. Classification (NCBI taxonomy): domain Eukaryota; kingdom Metazoa; phylum Chordata; class Hyperoartia; order Petromyzontiformes; family Petromyzontidae; genus Lethenteron; species Lethenteron reissneri. The sequence goes on along the minus strand of NC_083825.1, from coordinate 4,209,684 downwards.
ATATGACGTCACGCATCTAGGGGTGGGGGGGGGGGTCAGACATTTGTAACGATGTGTGACGAGGGGGGGGGGGCGTTTGAGAAATGTAACGTCACATCAAAATGCGCAACTTTTAATAAATATAGACAACACGTTCTACTTAATTAAATTGAAATTTTTAATAAATGTTTTCTCCTACAACATCAGAGTGCAGCGCCACATTAAATACGCACTACAATGACAATCGTTTAAAGCCATTTGAAGCATGTTTTATTTTCTAAATGGAAATATGGCTTTGGGGGGGGGGGGGGCAAAGCTTTGTGACGTCATATTTGAGGGGGGGGGCAAAATCGTCCCAAATCGCGTGACGTCATTTATGGACGGCCCCTTACGTATTGTGCTAATTTGTACGTGGCAGAGCCTATTGTACTAACTATGGGTCTTAATGAGACATCAGGTTTGTGAATTTTTGGTAGCCCATAAAGTTGTGGTGGTTGTGATGCTCTTGGTTTGATCAGGTATCGCTTTTCCTTGGGAATTGATGACTTGGCAATGATTGCTGTTGTTTTTATCATTATTATACTTATGTCATGCTGATGACAATACTATATTCTATCATTAAAATATATATATATCATTAAAAAATATATATTTTTAAATCCTTTATATTAAGTTCGCTTGCGTGCTTGCTTGCTTGCGTGCTTGCGTGCTTGCTTGCTTGCTTACGACCGTGCAAATCTTTCGGTCGTTTTTTAACCCACTTCCCGTGATCCAATCGAGCTGACATTTTGCACATAGACTCGTTGTGCGAGACAATTAATGTTCGTGAAAAATTTTTTCCAAAATTTTACACTGTTTAGGGAAAACAAATTAAATATTTAATTACCAATTGTTTAATACTGCAGACAATCATCTGACCCATAGGTGGCAGCCATCTCAAGTCAGAGGACGAGAGGACTCTAGCCGCCACGCATATAAAGGATTTATAGTGAAAAACTTTGTTATTACGGGTTATACTTATTTTTAAACATTATTTTTATTTATTATGTTTCGGCTTGGGTCTAATTGTCCACTCTCAACTCACGTTTGGCCCTTTTACGTGATGGCAACTTTCGGGGCCACTTCCTGGAATTCTTCCATTACAGTACTCGCACGGTACATTTCATTACAGCGTGTTTTTAAAAATATTAAATATTACTTTTACGTTCCAATGTGAGCACCTGGTGCAGCGTGTACAATAATCGCCGCTGGGGGGGGAGGGGGTGGAAGACAAAGGCGGTCGGGCGTGGTTAGATGGCCCACCCACCCCCACCCACCCCCACCACGTGCGTTGTCAAGCCGGCGTCCTCTCGCCAACAGCACTTGCCCCAACAGCCTGTAGAGGGCTACACGGGGCGGGGACCTTTGTCTTTGCGTAGTGGGGAGGCGTTTCTCGTCGCAGCCAACCGGGTTCAGTGACGAACACCACCATCATCACCACCACCACCATCAACCACCACCATCATCACGAACATCATCACCACCACCATCATCACCACCACGATCACCATCATCACTGCCGGACTTGCCCCTGCCGCCTCCTCCACTCACTCAAGCGATGGCCGATACTGCTGGGAAAGTATGGACTGCGTTTCACCACGAGCTACTGTCGATTCAGGCCGCTACTCCTGCTGCTGCTGTTGTAGTTGTAGTTTATGCTGCTGTTGTAGTTTATGCTGCTGCTGATGCTGCTGCAGTAGTTTATGCTGCTGCTGATATTGTTGCTGTTGTAGTTTATGCTGATGTTGTAGTTTATGTTGCTGTTGATGTTGTTGTAGTTTATGCTGCTGTTGTAGTTGTAGTTTATGCTGCTGCTGTTGTAGTTTATGCTGATGATGTTGTAGTCTATGCTGCTGCTGCTGCTGTTGTAGTTTATGCTGCTGATGTTGTTTTGCTCCACTGTTACTTTTGCTTCTGCTGCTGCTGTTGATTCATTTTGCTCATCTTGTTGCTGTTGCTGCTGCTGTTATTGCTGCTGTTGCTTCTCTGTCACTTCTGCTGCTGCTACTGCTGCTGATGTTGTGGCTGTAGCAATGTTGTTGTTTGTGCCGCTGCTGTTTCTTGCTCCGTTACGGGGTTTGTTTTTTTCCCCAACTCCACGTTTAGAATCGAGAACACCGCTTTTGGCGACTGCGTTTTAGATCTCAGCTTCGTTGAGCTATCATCTGTGATACAGCATGCTGTGGTGTGTGGCTTTTGTGGGCCCTAACTGCTCAAATACAAAGTCGTTTTCAGAACTTTGGCTTGCTACTCTGCTGTTCCTATGATCACTGTTACATTGTTTCATTGCTTTCATGGCTTTATTTTGGTGATTTTCTAAAAGTTTTTTGGTTTGCCCATGTTTGTTTTGTTGTAGAACGGAGTTAGGCTGATGGCCTTAATTTAAGTTGTGGTTGTTGTTGTTTGACTTGCATCCCATTGGGATTTTTGCACACAGCGTTGGTGTGCGGTGCTTTTTGTGGGATATTTTGGTTAAACGGTACGGGTTGACAGCTTTCAGCATGTTTTATTGCCAGAAAGGGTAAAACCTCTGAATATTTGTGTACAGTTTGTGTTTGGCGGCACTGCTAATTGCACGTCCTTAAGCCAATAGGCAATTATATTGCAGAAAATATAAACGACCGTATACATGTTTAATGAGTAATACGCCGTTGTTTTTTAAATCCTTTATATTAAGTTCACTTGCTTGCTTGCGCGCTTACGACCGTGCAAATCTTTCGGTCGTTTTTTAACCCACTTCCCGTGATCCAATCGAGCTGACATTTTGCACACAGACTCGTTGTGCGTGACAATTTATTTTCGTGAAAAAATTTTTCCAAAATTTTCCACTTTTTAGGGAAAAAAAAAATTTCACCAACACAATCATATATTTTTCCTAAACACAGAAAATTATTCAAGAAAACAACAAAAATGTACAATATAAACAATCATACAAAAACTGAAAACCTTATAATCCTTATATACGACTTTCCTTATATTTAATTTAAAATACCAATGTGATAAAAATGAAACAGAAATGAATAATAAAATAAAACCGATGCCACGCATATAAAGGATTTATAGTGAAAAACTTTGTTTTTACCGGTTAATTTTTTTAATCAATCATTGAACTGCATTGCAGGTTAGATGAGGTCTAACCTTTCCACCGCCCGTGCCGAGTCAAACTACGAATTCCCATGTCAGCCTCACAACAACCAACAAATTCCACTCCGCGTTTGCATATTAACTGGAACAGAGAGCCCTTCTTGCCTGAATGGAATTTGCAACCATTGGGTCACAAGAAGCAAAAAAGTCCGAAAGCATTGCGGCTCGCAGTTTGAATTTGCAGCGTCACTCTGACACAAACTCTGGGAGTCTGTGCCGTCTCACTCTTTGGTGATCACTCACTGAATTCTGCTGAAGCTTTACACAGGGTGGAATCGACTGACTAACAGGGTGGAATCGACTAACTGCCAAGCCTGCGCTGCTCGGAGCCTGGGTTTGAATCCGGCGCCGCGGTGATGAGATGTTAACTACCTCGCCTGTTTCGATTCAAAGCTTTCGTGACTGCAGGGATTCATCTTCTTGGTTCTTTCGGTAAAGTCACGTAGAATGGAAATAATAAAATAATAAAAAATAAAACATAATTCTCACGACGTTTCGGCCACAACGCAAGCAGCCGTCCTCAGGTGAAGAACAGGTCTGTCAGAAAGACAGCGTCTAAATGAACACCACCAGGCTTGGCAGCGTATATTTAAGCTGGGTTGGAGGGGGAAGAGTGCCTTGACAGAGGAATTTGCATATCAAGAGAAATGTAGCATATTTATGGGAAATCAGGTATGTGATTAGTACTACTTATGCCCGTGCATTATGCAGGATTAGCAGCATCAAAGGGTGGTGTACAGGAGATCATGGGTTCGATCCCGACCCCTGACGCCTCCTGTATATTTGGAGCTTGCGTGTTTTCCCCGTGTTCGCGTGGTTTCTTTTTTCCGTGTCCTCCAGTTTCGCCACCTACGTTTCGAATCGACATCACGCGTTTTGGAGTATTTGGCTGCTATAAATTTCCACGCGATAAGCCAATTCGTGGCCAGGTCGCTTCTGCTAAAGAGCTATATAGCTCAGTGGGCCATACCTGGTCAAATAAAAATAATGTAGTTTTAATAGTTTACAGATACCGGGCTTCAGACACCAAGTGATTAAACCGGGTTCTAAAGTCTAGTGAGTGGATGATCTCAGCCTAGTCACTGATGACTGCACATAACAGTCGTCCCGTTATCTTAGTTTATATTCATCGAGCTCCTTAGCTCAGGCCACTTTCAAAGCGGTCCAAACATCGAGTGATTTAGATATCAAGGGCAGTGCTATGGCTGAGGATAAAGAGTGACCGTAACAGAGGGCACGTGGTGACGAAAGGGCTACAGGGGAGGGACGGGGTGGAGGGGCGAGGGAAGAGGATGGGAACGGGCGATGGAGAGGAAGGTGGTGAGGCTTCAAGAGAGGAACAGAAGGAGGGTGAAGGAGGGGGACTGCTTCGTGCACAGGGGGAGTTGATTACAGTGGTACGGGTGCAAGCAGGGGGAAGGATTGAAAACGAAATTGGCCACAGGGAGAAGGACGGACAGAGAGAGAGACAGAGAGAGACAGAGAGAGACAGAGAGAGACAGAGAGAGACAGAGAGAGACAGAGAGAGACAGAGAGAGACAGAGAGAGACAGAGAGTGACACGACTGAACGAAGGAGAGGCGAGATGAGGTGGGAAAAAGCCACGGAGTGAAATTGTTCCATTTCATTTCTCTTATTTGATTCAAGAATTTAAAAAAATTTTGATTAATTTTCATACCGAATTTGCCATTTGTTTTCCCTCATGTACAGTTTCACCCGCTCCATTACCCTAAACCCACTGTACATATATGCACAAGTTGTAAAATCCAGTTTAACACAGCCAATTAGTAAGGTTTGCCACTTAAACAATTCGTTACTAGTACAGCACACCGGTGTGATGGAGAGTAACCCCACATTTGCAATCCATGACACACGTCACTAACTGAACGTGTTGGGTGGTGGCAGGTTTAACGACACATTTATATTGCAAAACTTAATCATATTTCACATGCACATGGCTGGCGCACGTATCGCTGAGTCTCACGAATCGACAATTCGATGCACCGTTGCAGCCCCTCCAATTGGGGTTGCTTCTGACGATGGGTTCGCTCGTTAACGCCGTTAACCCGCGCCCCCGCCCCCCCCTGTGTCTCTGCAGGTGATCACGTGCCGCGCCGCTGTGGCCTGGGAGCCCAAGAAGCCGCTCGTCATCGAGCAGGTGGAGGTTGAACCACCACGTGCCCATGAAGTCCGCATCAAGGTGGGGCGCGGTTGGCACCTCCGCACGCTGTGCGGTGCGCGGTGGGGCAGGGTTAGGGACACGGAGCCGGCTCCGCTGAGATCCTGGGTTCACGTCTGTGTTTTTTCGCCACCCGCGATTGAAGGTCTCGACTCCGGATCAAGGTGGGTTGTGAACCCGGTTATGCATGGGTCAGAGACATTGAGGCCCCGCGACTGAGTTCCTTCATACACGTCAGAGGTCGCAAACGGGTTTTTATTCCTTACCCGTACCCGGCCGCACCAAGGTCGCAAACGGGTACCCGTACCCTACCCGATACCCGGCTACCCGTACCCAGCCGGGTATCGGGTAGGGTACGGGTACCCGATTGCGACCTCTGGGATGAAGCCATTTTGCAGGCGCGGGTGGGTTGATTCTAGGAACTTGAATTGTGAGAAGAGACAAGACGTTGCGAAATGAGTGACAAACAGTTACTCACCAGTGACTCACGGCCTACCCGTACCCATACCCGGCCGCACCAGGGTCGCAAACGGGTACCCGTACACGTACCCGGCCGGGTACGGGTAGCCGGGTTTCGGGTAGGGTACGGGTATCGGGTACCCGATTGCGACCTCTGATACACGTGTGAGTTTTGAGTGACTGATGTAAATTAGAATGATGTTGATCGAAGGGCTAGAGTAACAGACATTTGGTAGAAATACAGATGAGTCTGTGCTTATGATGAGACAAATCCAAACAGCTAAATTCGCAAATTATTTTGTACTTTGTGGATAAAGCTTGAAAGTTGGCAGCATGTCTGTTAAGACTATACGGGGAATCTTCGTCATCTATGCGGTTGGCGCGCTGCGCTACGAACCTAGCGACTCGGGTTCGTTTCCCGCTCACGGCCAACACCAGTGACGATTATCTGAACCAGTCCTGGACCTCCCCTAGGTCGACTCAGCCTCAAATGAGTACCTGGTGCGATGTGCAAATATCGCCACTAGGGAGGCAAAGGCGGCCGGGCGTGGTGTTGGACACCCACCCCCTCGTGTACCGTGCTGGCCTTCATAAGTGCTTGCTATAAGCACTTGCCCCTACAGTCTGTGAAGGCTATACGGGGGATCTTTGTCTTTGCAGTGGTTAGCACGCTGCACTATGAACCCGGCGGCTCGGGTTCGATTCCCGCTCACGCCCAACACCAGTAACGATTATCTGAACCGGTCATGGGCCTCCCCTAGGTAGACTCAGCCTCAAATGAGTACCTGGTGAGGTGCGTAAAAACATCGCCACTGGGAAGCCAAAGGCGGCCGGGCGTGGTGCTGGCCACCCACGCCCTCGTGTACCGTACTGGCCTTCATAGGCGCTCCTCGCTAACAGCACTCGCCCCGACAGCCTGCGTAGTAGCCTACACGGTGGTGGTGGTGGGGAGGGATCTTTATCTTTGGGTGTGTGTTGCAGATCGTGGCGACGGGCGTGTGCCACACGGACGCGTACACGCTGGGCGGCCTGGACCCGGAGGGCGTCTTCCCCGTGGTGCTGGGGCATGAGGGCGGCGGCATCGTGGAGAGCGTTGGCGAGGGCGTCACGCGCGTGAAGCCCGGTGAGACACGCGTGCACAGACGTACGCACAGACGTACGCACAGACGTACGCACAGACGTACGCACAGACGTACGCACAGACGTACGCACGGACGTACGCACAGACGTACGCACGGACTTACGCACGGACGTACGTCTGCAGATCCGTTTGTCTGTCCGTACGTCCGACCGTACGTCAGAGGTCGCAACCGGGTACCCGATACCCGTACCCTACCCGATACCCGGCTACCCGTACCCGGCCGGGTACGGGTACGGGTACCCGTGTACGACCCTGGTGCGGCCGAGTACAGGTACGGGTAGGCCGTGAGTCACTGGTGAGTAACCGTTTGTCACTCATTTCGGGTAGGGTACGGGTACGGGTAGGGAACGGGTATCCGTACCAGGCCGGGTATGGGTACGGGTACCCATTTGCGACCCTGGTGTGGCCGGGTACGGGTAAGGAATCAAAACCCATTTGCGACCTCTGCCGTACGTACATCCGTACTTTAGTACATCTGTCTGTCCGTCCGTATGTGTACGTTGGCTCGCTCAGCCCTGTGGGGCTCACTGCCTCCCATTTCAATGGAGAACTGAAAACGTTGCCGTTCCACTTTCTTCTGCTCCGCCATCTTAGTCCTTCAATAGTTGGGGCGCACCTACTGCTCTGGCATCGAATATAAATAGGCTATCTTTACTACTTGTAGGACGGGTTAATTATTCTCATCCGACAGGTTAATTATTCTCATCTGCTCCTCACTTGCCAGTGACTCATGCGTGATTGCTGCAAAGTCATTGGCCGCGAAACCGATTCCTTGAACAACGAAATACAGACGACACACCCTACCTATTAAGCGCTCGTTTGTTTACGAAGGTAAGCAATCATCGTGATGTGTATGCTGATTTACATTTGTTTCTTTTAATCCCAGCCGAAACTCCCTCCCCCCACCGTGACCCCGAATATTCGGGAGGTCACGGTACTTCGATCCAGCGATGAGAACGTGCCCTGGGTGTTACCGCTGCCTGTGTCCGTGTGTTGCAGGCGATGCTGTGATTCCTCTCTACATCCCGCAGTGTGGGGAATGCAAATTCTGCCTGAGCCCCAAGACGAACCTCTGCCAGAAAATCAGGTTTGTGCTGAGCCCGTTCGCTTGTTTGCTCAATGTTTATTAATGCAATATACAGTATTGCTTCATCTCTTGGGCGATGTGCCCAAGTATCACACGCCAGGGTGTCACGGTGCCAAGTTACCACGGTGCTACGTTCCAAATAAAGCCGTCTTGATAAGAGCGTACCTAATTCGCCCATGTAACGTGCTCGAATACTCGACGGATTTTCCATTGCACTCTCGGCAGATGCCGAGAGTGCAATGGAAAATCCTGAGCAACCGTAACCCGGACGCGGACATTGCTAACCCCAACAGGCGCAGAGTTGATAGGTTTTTGTTGTCGCAAGTCTTCTCCTGATAGCTTCGATCGCCCTGCCCTCGTAACTCGGCGCAAACCCGCCTGTCGATCCGGCTTCTCCGGCCTCGGGCTTCCCCACCGGTCGGTCGGTCAGGGTGACGCAGGGCCAGGGACTAATGCCGGACGGAACGTCACGCTTCTCCTGCCGGGGCCAGCGCCTCTTCCACTTCATGGGCACGAGCACGTTCTCCGAGTTCACCGTGGTGGCCGACGTGTCCGTGGCCAAGGTGTCGCCGGCCGCGCCGCTCGACCGCGTCTGCCTGCTGGGGTGCGGCGTCGCCACGGGATACGGCGCCGCCCTCAACACCGCCAAGGTGGGCGGGGGGGGGGGGGTGACGGTGGGGGAGTTCGGAAAAATGCGTCGGCTCCGCCAACGGTCCACGTCTTAACTGCGTTACGGCACGCGTTGGTGTGGAGGAGCGGAGCGGCGGGCCGTGATTTTTGTTTACGTCGAGGCGGTTTGATGAGCCAGGCGATTGTTACTCTTTGGTTTTTTTTCGGTAAAGTCACGTTAGGTAAAAAATCCTTCTTCAGGTGGGGACAACGTAGAGAAAGCACAACTGCTGAAGTGTGTCTAAGAGATGGCTGTGACGAGGAGTTATATAGTCGCGGGGGATGGAGGGAGGGGAGGGGCCATGGTGAGTGTGTGGGCGGTGTGAGGAACGGGGTGGGCGCAATGTACAGAGTTCAAACTGAAGCTTTGTGATGCCGGAGGCAGAAGTAGATAAGGAAGCTAAGATTAAGCAGCCTTTTGTTATGCTGCCGGGGTGGGTGGCTGTGTCGGTGACGCCAAAGTATTTTGAGAGCCGTGCTCGGTGTCCCGTGATGAATACGTTTGCAGGGTGGGTGCCCCCGTTCACCGCTGAACCTCGGAACGCGCGAGCGGTTCGCGTTAATTTTATTCAAGAGAGGCTTACAGCGCCGTCGTTTTTAAAGACGTTCGGCTCACCGCAAAGAACCGCAGCGACGTGAACGCAACTCTATAATAGCTGGCGCCAAACTGGGCCACAAGCCCCTGCAGCATGACCTCGTAGGAGCCTACGTGACCATGCGTTTTATTTAAGTTTTTCTTGAGAATGGGAGAGGTTTAAATTGGTAGAACTAGGAGAGTGGGTGGTTGCCACAGCGGTACCAGCGCTGGGCAGGCATCGCCGAGATGTCCCGGGTTTGAAGGAGCGGTGCTAGTTGAGTGCCCTGAGCCTCTGAGCCACCCCGGCCACCACCCCGGCCACCACCCCGGCCACCACCCCGGCCACCACCCCGGCCACCACCCCGGCCACCACCCCGGCCACCACCTCGGCCACCACCTCGGCCACTCGACGTTTCGACAGAGCGACTGAGCCGTGTGTGTGGACCGCCGTTGCCACTTGACCCCCGTCGCTCAACCGCGTGGCGCCGCCCGGCCAGGTGGAGCCCGGCTCCACGTGCGCCGTTTTCGGCCTGGGCGCCGTCGGCCTCGCCGCCATCATGGGGTGCCAGGCGGCGGGCGCCAGCCGCATCATCGGGGTCGACATCAACCCGGGCAAGTTCGAGACGGCGCGCACGTTCGGGGCGACCGAGTTCCTCAACCCCAAGGACCACGCGAAGCCGGTGGAGCAGGTGCTCGCGGAGATGACCGACGGTGGTGTCGACTACTCCTTCGAGTGCATCGGCAACGTCGGCACCATGGTGGGTCGGCGCGGGGGGGGCGGGGGAGGGGGGCGGAGGGTGTCATCGACACCGTAACCGCGCACGGCTGCTCGAGTTGACGCGCTGGTCCCCCGACTAAATGTGGGCATTAGCGACTCGGGCGACGAGAGCAGTGCCGGTCTGTGTGAATGGGAGCTCCGTTTTGATTGCGTGCATCGAGTGGGGGGGGGGGGGTGTTCACTCAAATACTCACTTCGTTGTGACAAAAATACCAACTGGCAGAATCTCCCCCCTCCCCTGTTGGGGGCATCGTTTGTGCCCCCCCCCCCCCCCCCCCCCGCACATGGCTATACTGCAGCAGAGCATTGGAATGAATGAGATGTGATTTTTGGCGTAAGGTGCTTTTGAGTTGCCGAAGCATTTAAGCGCCCTTGCTATATGAAAGAAAACAAAAACGAGATTGCAAACCCGAGACAAATTGATTTACGAATTTAATTGCTCATCTCCATCGAATCGCTGGGGCAGGTAAAGAATCATTACATGCCAAGTTATAGTTGCCGGTGTGTACGAGATATAAAAAAAAAGAGAAACGATTCAAATGAGACCGCAAAAAAGTAATTTAAACTACAGATTCTTAACGGCGGCAACGACTAAGCTTTGCCGGCAGTTTTTATTCGTACCACGGAACGATTGCCGTGGGCGTGGTAACGTAACATCGATGCCCTGCAACTCTGACGTCATCGCCATGTAAACCCTTTCCGTCACAAGCGCTCGGCACTGGAGGCGACCCACAAGGGCTGGGGCGTCAGCGTCATCATCGGGGTGGCTGCAGCCGGCCAGGAGATCGCGACGAAGCCCTTCATGCTCGTCCTGGGGCGCACCTGGAAGGGCATCGCTTTTGGGGGTACGTTGGAGATGCCACTGGGTCTTCATGTTCTACAGATGTAGATGCCACTGCTTCTTCATATTCTGTAGATGCAGATGCCACTGGTTCTTCACGTTCTGCAGATGTAGATGCCACTGCTTCATCATATTCTGTAGATGCAGATGCCACTGGTTCTTCACGTTCTGCAGATGTAGATGCCACTGCTTCTTCATATTCTGTAGATGCAGATGCCACTGGTTCTTCATATTCTGTAGATGCAGATGCCACTGGTTCTTCATGTTCTGTAGATGCAGATGCCACTGGTTCTTCATGTTCTGCAGATGTAGATGCCACTGCTTCTTCATATTCTGTAGATGCAGATGCCACTGCTTCTTCATGTTCTGTAGATGCAGATGCCACTGGTTCTTCATGTTCTGTAGATGCAGATGCCACTGCTTCTTCATATTCTGTAGATGCAGATGCCACTGGTTCTTCATGTTCTGTAGATGCAGATGCCACTGGTTCTTCATGTTCTGCAGATGTAGATGCAACTGGTTCTTCATGTTCTGTCGATGTAGATACCACCTGGTTCTTCACGTTCTGCAGATGTAGATGCCACTGGTTCTTCACGTTCTGCAGATGTAGATGCCACTGGTTCTTCACATTTTGCAGATGTAGATGCCACCACCGCCATCTATTGCGCGAGAGTTGAACTTACGACTCTCGGTCCGAACAGGCAACTGGACATACGGACCAGGTTCGTTCGTATCTCTAAAAGTTCGTAAATCAAATGTTCTTAAGTAGAGGATAAGAACCAGGTCTGATTCTGATATCGCTCGCCCACAGCCTCTCTGACGCCACCGGGACTGTTCCGGACAAACGGCGGTGGGGGAGGGGGGGGTGGGCGGGAACCGTGTTTGTTAATCTGTGAATAACACTCGGAGCGACGTTGGTGGCAGCGTGTGCGTGACGGGTGTCGTGCGTGTGACCGCGTGTGCGCGCGACGCCAGGGTGGAAGAGCGTGGAGAGCGTGCCGCGCCTGGTGGACGACTACCTCGCCAAGAAGTTGAAGGTGGACGAATTTGTGACCCACACGCTGCCCCTCGCCGAGATCAACCAGGCGTTTGACCTGATGCACGAGGGCAAGAGGTGAGCGGGCGGCAGTCCATGACGGCAGCAGGAAGCGGAGGCGCGCGTACTCGCAGACACAAAGATCCCCCGTGTAGCATTTAACAGACTGTTGGGGCAGTCTGTTAAATGAAGGCCGGCACGGCGCATGAAGGGGTAGGTGGCCAACACCACGCCCGGCCGCCTGTCTCCCTAGTGGTAACTTATTTGAGGCTGAGTCGACCTAGGGGAGGCCCAGGACCAGTTCAGATAATCGTCACTGGTGTTGGCCGTGAACGGGAATCGATCTCGCATTGCCTGGTTTTGTCGGGCAACGTGCTAACCGCTTCGCTTCCGCTCCTAACAGACACACACACAAACATGCGGGCATTCCCCTGTATAGCTGTGTAGACTGTCAGGGCAAGTGCTGTCAGCAAGTACCCACTAAGCTGGCACAGCGCACGTGCGGCTGGCATGGCCGGCAGCGTGCCCGGCCTCCTTCGTCTCCCGAGCGCCACCGATGTTTTACGCGCAGAATCATTCGCGGGGGAAAAAAGCATGAGGATTGAATTTTGGCGAAGGCAGCAGAGGCCTCATTGAGCTTTAATTGTACGACGCGAGCGAGGCGGGGGGCGGTTGATGAAACCATGGCTTTGCACGCGGTCAGAGACCCCGAAACAGTTACGACCGAAGTCAAACCTCAGCGGCAAAACGCAACGCAACAAATGAACCTCATGGCGGCAAGCCGGCTCTCGCATAATGTCCGTGATGCAGTAATTTTTAGTCCGTTGATGGCCGGCGATGCGGCAATCGACTCATCTCGACGAGCTGTACATTATGCGCTATGGTGCATACGGGAGCGTTCAGGGCTTTAGCGCAATCGTCCTCGCTGTGTTTAGACATCGCAGAGTAGAACTGATTTCGGATTGATTGTTACCCCAGTCGCGGAGTTAAGTACACCCCTGGAAAAAAGTGTCTCAGAAAAAAAATGTTTAATTGCCTCGGCCATTTTGTATCATTTGGTACCCCGGGGTACCGCCATGAGGATAAATTGTAGATGTATGCACCTGGGCTCCGTGTGTTCTGAGCTGTTTTAACGTGCTTTTGAAATCTCATGGTTGAGAAATACTTTCAAATGTTTCGATGAATGGTCATGCCCCGCCACTGTGGGCCTCAAGTGATGTCACTGCAAGGTCCACTCCCATAACTGCGTACGACAGTCGTGGTAGCAGCAGCAGTAGTTAAGAGCCTTTCGTCAATCCATCTGCTGGATAATCACTTGAATTTATAAAGCATCCAGACGCACGAGCGTCTCGACGCTGCACAAGGCAACTGTATAAATATAAATTACAAGCCCAAACGGATATTGAACATCTTAATATCAAAATAACAAGGAACACAGCTCGTGAATATGCATGGATTTGCTTTCCAACACGTGTTTGTCCTTCAAAGTGTTTTTTTAACCGGCGATAACAGTAGCTCTCGCACCCGTGTGCACACGCTGCAATGAAACAATTGGAGCTTGCACAGCGTTCTCTCTGCCTGGGGAAGGTTCGCAAATCATTCCTTGATCAACCTGGGCCCTCATTTTGAACATCCATGCCCCAAACAGCAACACAACTTCGCACGAAAGTTCCAATCGTGTCGGGAGATTTATCTTGCAAAAATCGTTACAGACATACGGGACACGGCAAATTCATTATCGCTTTTCAATTTGGTTGGAAAGCGTTAACATTTCTATATTTTTAAAATCAAAATCGAGGATTGTACAGATTGAGCAGCAGTGGTTTTCTTCAAAAGTTCTAATTCGTGTGGGACATATCCCAGCTCTTGGGTACGTATCTAGTGGTGGTGGCCGGCCCCATGGGAGCCTTAAGCAGGGATTATTTGCGACCCCCCACCCCGCCCCACCGCGCTTATAAACTCCCAGCGATATGACGAGAGATCGAGATCTAGACGTGGGACAGAGGTGTTGTAATATTGGTGGAAGCTTGAGATGCATCGAAGTGCGACAGATGTTAACAAAGACGGATACGAACAAGGTCTGGATGAGATCATCTTTTGACGTTATTCGGGGTTGAGATTGTTTTTATTAGGCTCGTAGCTCACGTTCGCTTCTCCGCCATAATTTCGCGTTAATTTGGGGACCCCCTCTTAACGCACAGCGATGGCACCTCTCAAGGTAAGAGCGTCGTTTTGGTTGCTTTTTTACTCGTAGAGGCAGACACTGCCGAGCGACAACGTTCCGATTCAACTGGCACCCGCAGGGAGAAGAGGGTAAGCCATCGGTGGTGGCCGGGTGGTGAAAAAAGCACGGCCGCCGCCGAGTGCGCAGTTGTTCGATTCCCGCCGCTTGTCAGACTGACGGAATGAAAGAGCTACGGCTGGGTCCAGTACGTGTTTACGACCGGTGCCATTCCCACCAAGCACACGTTCTGGGCGCGTCTTACTTCCCCCAGAGCATCTTATAATCCGGCGAATACGGTAATTGTCACGAGTAGGTTATTTTGTGCGCCAGTGCAATAGCCCGTGGCCCAACAATTAAGATAATATTCATATAAATTTCACAACACGTGGCTACAATGTTCACAAGAAAAATATTTTTCGCCAAAACGCCACCGTTATCCACATTGCGAGCGACAGCGCTTAAAATCCGCAGTGCGCGCCGAGTTTCAGCCACTCCCTTAGAGATGTCGTCAAAGCTTAATATTTACACCGTTCCTCCCGTGCAGTCCATCTCAAGATGCCCAGTCCACCAAATTTGTGACCGTGCCGTTGCCACACATCGGCCTACTCTCGTTTCAAATAACGTAACAGGATCTTAAACGACCGCCGTGAAGCAGACCCCGTGGGTTTTCATTTAAAGGTTTAATCCACCCGCAGTATGAACGTGCGTGGGCCAATGGGCCCACACCGCTGCCTCTGTAGTAAAGTGACGAATTCGCGAGCACTCTGGCACACGTCGCCTCGAAGATGTGAATCTGGTCCAATATACGGTCCAACTGTAGTGGCAGGAGAAAAAAAGAAACCTTGATGTTCTGCAGGTGGGACGGGGGGGGGCTGTAGCGCATATCGAGTACTGCATTGCAAGTCGGCAGGTTGGCTGATTATGAATAATAACAGGCAGCGAATTTTTAAGTGATAAATATATGCACGAGAGCCCTTTTGTCAATCCGCTGTTGGGCCACGTGGAGTTTATTTGATTACACTTGGGCAAGCTGGGGTATACAGATGTGGAGAGGGGGGTGGCGTATAGAAGTACAGTATAAGAAAGGACTTTGCTGCACACCACAAAGTCTCAGAGCAGCTGCTTAGCACGGAGTTGCAGGCGATTTAAGCCATGCGATTTGATTGTGCAATTTGATTGCCCTGGCGTGGTGGATCCCGGCTAAACATTCCCCCTTTCAAGAGGGCCGGCTTAAATAACTCAACGTCGATTCATCACCAGTAACTTCCACTGGTAGCGAGAGGCAATTTGAATGACTGCAATAAATCATACAATGCATCAATCCATAAGAAACTCTTAAGCTAAACAACGCGTGCATTGAATCGCCGCCTGCATGTAGAACTTGTTTTCACACCGTACGTAACCAACCTTGCCAATGGTAGGCGCGGGACAAGGACAGCAAACTAAACACGAAAAGCAGTATTGTAAGAACTGGCATTTTTCAATCCCGTGAAAGTTGTAATGTTTCCACGCAAATCCCTGCAGCTGCCAAAGGTCTGTGCTGCTACCGCCGCTGGCACCTTCATCACAATATTAAGAGAATCGATTATTCGTGAATCGAATCTTGACCCTGAATTGCGACAATTCAAATCATGGGGGAAAGGGAGGGGGTAGGTGAATCGTGACACCCTTGCAACTCGGTGATGTCCAACATTTCACGGGTCGTGCTCAACACGGGGTGATGTGGCACCTACTCCCCCCCCCCCCCCCCCCCCAGTCAAGTTACAGCAATGTGCACATCCCTCTATCTGTACAGCATTCCACATTCACACATAGAACTAAACTAAAAAAACATTTTTATTTTACCATGTAAGGCCCACTTTGCTATGTAGCTCATTTTCAGAAGCGATCCGGCCACAAATGATAGCTCAGCTGATTATCATGTGGAAATTTCTAGCAGCCGAATACTCTAAACGCACGTTGTTTCTAAATGCGGAGAGGAAAACTGCAGAGCCCGGAGAAAAATCCACACCATCACGGTGAGAGACATGCAAACTACGAATACACAGGCGTCAGGGTCGGAATCGAACTCACGACTTCCTGTATACCAGACGAGGTAGTTAACATCTCACCACCGTGGCAGCCTGGCACGTCACGGAATCATGTGGGATCGCGGCAACTTGGAGATGCCTGATGATTTTGCTTGCGGGGGAGGGGCGACACTCTGCACTGTCATCTCCTGGCAACACCTCGCAGTCCTGTGCCTACAACACCTGGCAAGCCCTCGTGGTCACCAGTCCCAAGTGCTAACCAAGCTGGCCTCTGCTTAGCTTCTGAGATTTGATGGGATCAGATGCATTCATGGCCATTTGTTCAGAGGCAAATAGGTGCGAATTGTATTGTTTTAGTCTACAGAAATCGCCCCTTGTTCTGAACTGATATATATTTTTTAACCTCTTCAGCACATTTATACTCGATGTAAGAGTGCACCCGCTTGAGTACAAATTCTTTAGTTGCCTTAGGACAGGGGTCGGCAACCTACGGCTCCGGAGCCACATGCGGCTCTTTACGGGCTGCTTCTTGACGATATGTACGTGAGTACAATATGTACTCAGATGCATTGCGGCTCTTGAAATACTGAATTTTGTACCGAATTGGAAAGAAATGGCTCTTCTTGTTATTTTGGTTGCCGACCCCTGCCTTAGGGAGATGTAGGATGTACGTTGTACATGCACAGCCATTTGTGCCAATCCACTGCTGGACGAACGAAACAACCCAGGCCATGCCGACCATACTTCACCACGTTGGGCCAGTGCAGTTTGGCAAAGGTGGCAAGTTTCGCTGGCAACTGATTGGTAATGATGGTCGCCAATCCAAGAACTATCCAGGCTAAAATTCCTGCTTAGCTTCCAAGATCTGACATTAACGGACGTAGCGGTTCGTATTAATGTCGCAGCCCAAACAGGTGGGTTTTCAGAGCCCAAACAACGTCAAGTATTCTCTCTCTAGAACAGAGAAACAAATACTGTACCGCCGCAAACTCCACAAATATTATCAGGCTGATAATACAAAACCGATTGAGAGCTCACTCTGAGCAAACCAGTCGTATAAACGTTACTCTGCGTTGCTGTTTTGGCGAATATCTGCATGCAAGCAGTCTTGTCGCTTACACGCTGAGGTTGCATCCATGGCCGTCCCATCTGCGTTTCAAGCTTCGATAAGGAAACCCCTCCCCCTCCCAATACGCACGGATTGTGCGTCGCATTTCCAAAGTGCGTTCACCCTCGTAATTATTTATTTGGCGTTAGCGTAACATTACAAACTGCGTAATGAGATGACGTTGCACTGCGGGTGTCTTGTAACGTAGGGGGGGGGGGGGGTGGCGTGTGACATCATCACCTTGGCCGAAAAGAAAAGGCTCGCCCACGATCGGCTGTGGTTTTAATTGCCATGCTTTGGGACACAGCGATTTTTTTTTTTGGACGGCTTTATTCCAACATTTGATTTTATATTGAACCATTTTTTGTTAGGAGAGCTATCGTGACCTCATCTTAAAGGCAGATGGACAGACACACAGCAATGCTTTCGACCAGAGTTGGAGGCATGAGGACTGTCAAGTGACTTTCCATAGCACGGTACTACGATGCCGATGTTTTAAAAGGTATGCAAAGTGGCACTGCAGCCATGGCACCAAAGCTCCATTGCAATGCTCCTGACCGTCGCTTAGAGACTTGACGGCTTATAACCAAATCAGCCTGAATGCACCTTTCTCGGAAGCCGAAAAGCATCAAGCCTGGCTCCGGTGTTCAGAGCCTGGCCAGAAATCCCAGGTGTTGTGGGCTTTGGGCTTGCGAGGTGGGGAAAAGATGGCAGCACTGCAGGTGGAATCAATCCTCGTTTGATTTTATTAATTAGTTTTGTCGGTTTGCAGAGAACACATCCAAAGGTCCAAAATGCAGAACTTTTCATTGTTACCCCCTCCCTGCGTGTGGGATTTACCTGGATACACCGGTTTCTTACTACAAGCCAAAAAGAAAATGGAACGAGTCAAATATCCCAATGCAAGACCCTCCCCGAAATACAGTTGTTTCAAATTCAGCGAGGCTCTCCTGGGTAAAAGTATCGTGAGGTTCACCTTTTGTTCTGACATTAACGAAGCTTGAAACCGCACACTCGGTACCCCCCGCAACACACAGCCCTGGGAGTAATTACAAGCAACCAAAATCTGTTCGTTGTTGGGGTGGGGGGGTAAAAACTCTTAAATAAACCCCCCCGGGTACGCCCCGATGTTCTATGATGACGACGACCGATGCAGCCACGATTTTGACGGAGTTCCTGCGCTCCCTGCACCAGCCACGGCATGTTAACATCAACGGTGGCCGCCTAACACTTTTCATTTTCTCTACCTCCGCAGCATCCGCACCGTGCTGAAGCTTTAAGCCCTGCAGCACCGATGGCCATCGGCAGAGAATGAAGAGCACTTGGCAACGATTAACAGCACAGCGGTGAAATCGTAGAAAATAAATACAATCAGCCTGCTCCTATTGTCCTCTATTTTTAGATACAAATACTGAAAGCTTGGCGATTATACGTTTTGCGAGTTGGGCAGTTCCGCACAGTTGTTACGTCAAAAACAAGTAGATTACCATTTTGCAAATTAAAAAGAAAGCATGAAAATGCACGTAGACAGTTGCCGTGAAGGTGATAGTCAAAAAGAAAAATCTAACAACTTAATGAGATGAAAATCCAGCTACTTGTTTCTGACATGACCTCGGTGGAATCGTCCAGTTGCATCGTTTCAATAAACAGACCCGTTGCTTGCTACGCTTTTGCGCGTCCCTCCTTCTATACAATGCACGTCGTAAAAACACTCGGTTTTATTTTTCTCACGTATAATAACTGGCACAGCGGGGAAGGGGAACGCGGTCTGATAACTGCCATCAAGGTCGTCATTTTTTTTTTTTACAAATGCTAACGTTTTTCAGTGTCGAACAAACGGCGAAGTTGATGGCTCACAACGGCGCTCTGCACAAAAGCGAGATAAAGCCGCTTATAAAAAAACTAATCTTCCTACACAGCTTGGCAAATGGGAAAAAGAAAAGTTTTTCTATGGCAATTCGACGACGCACGTCAGGCACAGCAACAACAAACAAGAAAAAAAATTCCGAGTTCCTTTTTTCCGCCCTCCTTCATTTAAATCTCCCGTTTTTTTAAGTTTTACATTTTTGCAGAAATTTTCACACGACAGTGTTCACCGCGTCGCTTGCAAAAATCGAAATCGGACTCATGTCTAACCGCGGGCGTAAACCGAGCGAGGTTCCGAGCGTCAATCGCACGGGGGCCCCCCCACGTGCCATTAAGTGAAGGTCAGTCCTGGAACAGGAAGTGAGGTTGCCCCGAGTCTTCCGTCCGCAGCGTCAGGATCTCGCACCCCGTCTCCGTGACAAGGAGCGTGTGCTCGAATTGCGAGGAGCGTTTCCCGTCCTTGGTGACGGCCGTCCACTCGTCCGGCCATGTCTCGTCTTGCCAGGTGCCTGCGGTGGAAAAAACGCAACTGATCGCGCGCGAACAACCTGCTTGTGAAAACGCAACGTTGGTCGCAACCCGTTTGTTTGTTTTCACATCACGAGCACAGGTCAATAATGGACCCGGTTTTTCCCTCCACATTTAGGAACATGCATTGAGACTTATTCGGCTGCAACACACTTACACGTGACAAGCCACTTTGCTGAGCCATCATTTGTAGCCAGATCGCTTCTGAAATTGGAGCTATATAGCTCGGCAGCAGAGGTCGCAAACGGGTTTTGATTCCTTACCCGTACCTGGCCGCACTAGGGTCGAAAACGGATACCCGTACCCTACCCGATACCCGGCTACCCGTACCCGGCTGGGTATCGGGTAGGGTACGGGTACCCGATTGTGACCTCTGGGATGAAGCCATGTTGCAGGCGTGGGTGGGTTGATTCTAGGAACTTGAATTGTGAGAAGAGACAAGACGTTTGGAAAAAGAGTGACAAACGGTGACTCACCAGTGACTCACGGCCTACCCGTACCCGGCCACACCAGGGTCGCAAACGGGTACCCGTAGCCGGGTATTGGGTAGGGTACGGGTATCGGGTACCCGGTTGCGACCTCTGCTCGGCAGGCCTTACCTGGATAAAATAACCAATTGTAGTTTGCGGATTGTGCCTGAAAACGGGCCTCACCTTCTGAGATCATGGGCTCGATGGTAAACACGTGTCCAGGCTTCATCACTCCCACTGCCTTGTTCTCTGGAGGGCGACACAGGAACACACTTGTACCAGACGCGTGACCCCGTGACCCCCCCTCCCTAACCTCACTGGTCGTAGGAATTGTATCCTCGTAGGAATTAAGAGTTGTAAAAAGTAAGAGATTCGGGCAACCAATTTTAATACTTGATGGAAAATGATGGGGAGCTTATCAGACAGTTTTAGAAGTGAGTACAGATCAGGAACAAATTATAGTCATACACGCAAAATGTGATCTCCAGACAGCAGAATGTGCAGTGTGTCATGTACAAAATCATTAGTGCCATTCTGTAGAATGTTAGTCACACAATAGAAACGCTACGTCTCCTTCATATATCTGTCCACACAAGAAATGTTAAATATTTTTTACACGCAGAACCCATCGGTCCGTGTATTATATAATGTATACATCTTAAGACCCATATCTTAAAGAGCGGGTCCTGGCAGTTCAACAGCACTGACTCAAGCAAGCATGGCCTTTGCTGATGAGACACTATGTTGCTTGTACTGACTCGATGGCTGCTGAAATGATGCACTCCCACAAGGCCGTAGGGCGACTGACTTTGTAAAAAACTAATTTAACGTGGAGAGACGAGACACACTAAGGAGATATTGTCCACCCATCTACGCTGGTTTTTATAGTGTAATAAGAGCTTATGTCCGGCTCACGTGGTGATCGGCTCTGCCGGTCCTGCTCTATAGCCAATGGGGGGAGAGCCTGGGAGCATGGCCCTGGCGTGATCAAGGGGTGCCAGCTAGGGTGATTGGTTCTGCTGGTCTTGGCCTCAGCCAATGGGAAGACAAGTCAGGGGCGTGGTCCCGGGAGTTGATGGGGAATCTAGAAGATTTGGCGCAGGCTACCAAGGATTGGCTGGAGCGTACCACGTGACCCAGGCATTAAATAAGGGGAGAGATGAACGACACGTGGTCGAACGAAGGAAGAGAGGGGCCACGCGCGAGCGGGGCTCCGAGTGCCACGTGGCGGTGCGTCTCTTGTGGTCTGTCTGCCCACTTCCCGTTGCCTGCCAGCAGCGGGGAGTACTTGTGAACTGGAATAAATAAAAGGACCGATTCCACAAGTCGTCTCCAAGAGTATTATTACAATAGTATAGCTCGGTGGGCCTGGGGAAGATCAGCGTGTTGGCTAGTGTGGCTAGCAGGGTGGTGATCGTGCGAGCCGTACTTGAGTAGTGGGGCACATTAGGCGCGGTGTGGAAGAGGCGGTGGATTCCGTGGCCGCAGTAACTCCGCACCACCGAGAAGCCGTGCACCTGCGCGTGTCTCTGGATCACGTTGCCGATGTCACGGTAACGCGTGCCCGGCTTAACTGTGAACACGTAATACACGTGCGGATTAGACACAAAGACGCAGATCCCCGTGTAACCTGACAGGTGCTCGCTAACTTGCACTTGTCCCCACACCCTATGAAGGCCAACATGGCGCACAAGAGAGGGTGGTGTGGCTGGCAACACACCACAGCTGCATCGGCATATCCTGGGTTTCAACTAAGGCCAACTCGGCCTAAAGTGATTACTTTGTGCAGTTTATCAGCATCGGCACTGGGTGGAGATGGCGCCGTTCACACCACCCGTTTACGTGCCATGCTGGCATTAATAAGTTGTCACGCGAAAGACCAGAATAGTCTCACTTGCAAGAGTGACCTGGTATTATGGCTGGGCCATCTTAATCTCCCTGGTGCTAATGTTCAGACACAGCACGAGGTACTCATTCTAGGCTAGGTTTGACGTACGAGATGCCCAAGGTAGGCGTACGCGAGATTCAAACGTCACTTTCCACTGATGCTAGCCATGACTGGGAATCGAACTTAGGCTGTACGGTTCAACTTATCATCGCGACACGATTCAACGTGTCATCACAAGCCATTGCTGCGAGCTAACGAGCAGCTCCGTCGTGTGCCGAGAGGTCCGTGCATGACGGCGGCGCGCTGACCTTCGTCGATGGCCTGCATGAGGCACTCGAAGGAGACCTGCACGAGCTTGCGGGACGCCGCGTCCACGTTTCCCACGAAGAACGTCTCGTTGAGGTCCCCGTGGAAGCCGTTGTGGTACACCGTGATGTCGACTGCGGCGAGGAACGCGCGCGGCAAGCGAACGGAACACAAAAGACGGCCACGTTAACAAAGGAGGTGCACGCGAAAACCGCGGTTGACCTGTAGGTTACCCGTGGGCGAGTTAGATGGGTTTTCAGGGTCGCTGCGCTTGTGACAAAAAATAAATCACTTTACGAGTTAAATTTTGATTTAAAGCTTTCGTGACTGCAGGGATTCAAATTCTTGGTTCTTTCGGTAAATTCACGTAGAAGGGAAGCAATAAAATAATAAAAATATAAAACAATTAAATTCTCACGACGTTTCGACTGCAACACAAGCAATCATCATCAGGTGTGAAATCCACAGCAAGAAAATTTAAAAAAAACTTTACGAGTGCGCGCTCATTTAATCATTAGCTGGTTCCTCAAGTTGTCTCGGGTCGGCGACTCGGAGCCTGCGTGACCCCATGCACGGCAGCAAGGAAAACCGATTACTTTAATAAACAAAATTTAAAAAACCTGCTTTCTTTGTCTTCACCTCCATGCTACGTGTGGTTTTTTTTGTAGCTTGATTCACAATTGTGTTTTGCGTGAGCTGTGTTTATTTTATCCGAGCCAAGGACCCTCGCCCCGCACCCGTGACCCCCAGACGATCGAGAGTTGACCGTTCCCCCCCACAACTGCATTGATATGGGAGAGTGCGCAACTGGCAGATCCTACTATCTACAAAAATAACTCGCGATATCCGTGCAGCTATCCGCGAAGAAACGTCAACAGAATGGAATTGCTGCAAATAACCCATCACTTCTGGGTGATCATTTAACAGGTTACCCCTCTATCCACGGATGAAGTCAAATAATAGGAAGACATTTGCCATATACAGTGTGTCCTTAAAACCAACGTGGGTGAATGAACCGTATCCAAACATTGGGGGGGGTGCTTTAAAGTGGGACTCAAAAAAATGTAAAATAAAAATTTTAAAAGAAAAAAATTTGAAAATGTTGCAAAGCAGTGCTCTCTTGTCATGTATGGATAAAGTTGATCTATTTTTAAGATAAGCGATGCACAGACGGAAAAATGGGGTCCCGGAGAGAAGGGATGGACTCTGCATACTACACCACCTCCCCGTTAACACACGGTAATCACTGCTCCTGGGAGAGAACAAGAATGACAAACTTGGGCATTGCGTTTGTGTTATCTTATTTCCGGTTCTGTTTGGTTATATTATTGCCCCCCCTCCACTCCACCTTCTTCCATCGTCTTCCCGTCCCCCATAAATATACCGCTGCCGATCACTACCCCGAACACGGTAGGGCGGTGAGCCCAGACGCCCCCGGTTGGTCCCTAATCTTGAGGGTGTATCGCTCCGGGTTTGGTTCACGTTATTTGCCGTTTTTTTCCCCCTCTTCGTAATCTACTCTGTATTCTTGATAGATAAATAAATAACTTGCCGACGAGCAGTACCAGCTCAGCGCTCTGACCTCCGAGCCACTTTCGCTGCAGCTTTACACGTTCGTATGTATCGTGGCATTGCGAAGCGCACGTACGCAAACATCAATCATTATCTATCAAGGGGTTATTCCTAAACGAAGCTCGAGGTTTTTGGATAAAACTTTGGCCCCCCCGGCGGATTTGCCGGCACAGATCATGACCATGACGCACGGAACGCCCCGTCTCACCGTTGAGGATGTCGCCCTCCACCAGTGGACGATGGTCGGGGATGCCGTGGCAGATGACCTCGTTCACGGAGGTGCAGCACGACTTGGGGAAGTTGTAGTAGTTGAGCGGCGACGGGTAGCAGCGGCGCTCCATGCAGGCCTGGCCCCCGGTGCGAAACGACGGACAAGCGGCCACCGCCGTCAATAGCAATAACACCACCACAACAACAACAAAAACAACGGGCAACAGCGACGGTCGTATTCGAAGACGATGTTTTGTATTTTTATTCCCCAATTTATTGCGCCGCGGTGGCGAGATGTTAACCACCCCGCCTGGTATACAGGAGGTCGTGGGTTCGATCCCGACCCTGGAGTTTGTATGTTTGTATGTTCTCCGGCCTCTTTTCCACACAACAGGGGCAATGCACTTCCCCCACCCCCCATGTCCCGCTAGAGAACGTAAAACTTTTAGCATGACAGTCAAAACTGATCATTATTTAAATTCGCGGAGTTTAGACAAATTAAGTGAAGAACCAAATTTGACACGAGTTTTATTTCGCGCAGTCATTGGTGACCGGACTGACACCACCAACTCGCTGCACCTGCAAACCCACTTTAATCACAACTCGGTCTATGCGAGTCTATGCGTCTCTATGCAAGTCTACGTGTCTCTATGCAAGTCTACGTATCTCAATGTAAGTCTATGTGTCTCTGTGCAAGTCTACGTATCTCTATGCAAGTCTATGTGTCTCTATGCAAGTCTATGTGTCTCTATGTAAGTCTATGTGTCTCTGTGCGAGTCTACGAATCTCTATGTAAGTCTATGTGTCTCTGTGCAAGTCTACGTATCTCTATGTAAGTGTATGTGTCTCTATGCAAGTCTACGTATCTCTATGTAAGTCTATGTGTCTCTATGCAAGTCTATGTGTCCCTATGCAAGTCTGCGTATATCTACGTAAGTCTATGTGTCTCTGTGCAAGTCTACGTATCTCTATGCAAGTCTATGTGTCTCTGTGCAAGTCTACATATCTCTATGCAAGTCTATGTGTCTGTGCGAGTCACTCGTGACTGGACCGAAACCCATCAACTTGCTACACTTGAGAACCTGGTTTTCAGAATCAGAATATTTATTTACATAGGAGGAATCCGATGAGCTATAAAGCTCTTTTTTTACAGATGTCCAGTAGGGGTGGGTTAGAACGTTACAACAAACAATACAAAAACACAATAGAAGTGCAAAGTATATGAAAGGTAAACAAAAATCATTAAAAATATATACGATAAAGCCCACCGAGGTATTTACTTACTTTTCAAAAATGACCTGGCGACAAATGGTAGCTCTTGTGGAAATGTATAGCGGCAAAATAATAAGTAAATCATCCCTGGCAGCTGCCTGGATTCGAACCCAGGTTCCCAGGAGTGCCAGCTCAACGCTCTGACCTGCGAGCCACCAGACCACCTCGAACGGATAACCTTCACGCATATTCAACGGAGGCACACTTTAACTTCACGTGCAAAGGTTTTCGGCCGGTACATTACCGCGTGCACGGCTTCATCAATCTCGTCCGTGGTGACGCCCGGCTTCACCATCTTCGCCGCAATGTCCAGCACCTCCCTGCCCAACTGCAGGGAGCCACGCGAAATTCACAAGCCACGGTCAGTCGGGTGGACACGGCACACGAGGCTGCCACCGTACGAGGCAAAAAGGTAACGCGTCCGTTTGTTTTATGCGTCTTTTTGCATGCACGTGTAAAAGCGGCCGTGTAGAATTCACAAATAAAGCACGACAACCCGGGCGGCTGCACGAGTAATAAAAACGCATGTCAAGAGTACGATTGCGACGTGATCGGTCCTCCCGTCGTGCCTTGTACATCACGTGGCATTCCCACACTGCCGGTATAACAGCTTTTTCCTCCACGCGGCATCGTCAACTGCGTGTGCACGACCTTGTTTCAGACCACCAACCCAGCATTCAATATTTGAACCATTATCCAATATTAAACCAATTATTTGGTGAAGCGTTGAAGAACCATTGCCCGAAACGCCACCTTGTTATATATATTTTATTTTAGGCGTTCAACATTTCTCTCCAATTCCGACAACTTAAAACAGCTGCCCCTGGACCCCACAGATCAAGACGTGGCTAAAATCGAGACAACACGTGACATGCCTGCTGTGGCTACTACTACAGCCGACAACGCAAGCGGCGAACGGCGCTGGGTCTCCAATCGTGACATTTTAACGACCGCGAGTCGTCGGTCGCCGCACCTTGCAGGCGATGCGCATGCCCTCGATCTCGTCGGGAGAGAGCACCTTGATCTGCGTGCTACCTCTCATCTCCTTCTCCACCAGGGAGATTCCTGCAGCCAACACAAAACACATGCCCATCCTCGAATGACTCTTACGAATTGAGACGCTCCAAAGTTTAGCCCCCCAAGTAAAAAGCCCATTCAACAGCGATTCGGCCATCACACAAAACAATTCTTTGGGGATGCTGCCATGGTATGATGGGTTAGCGTAAAGTTGAAACAATGTGAACGTTACAGAAACACCCCCCCCCACCCCGCAGCCTCCGTCCACCCAGCAGAAAATATGGGTGGTGAAAAGCGTGGGGAATGCCCACCTCTTCCAAGCTGTCTGGCCAGTGTGGTAGAGTGGGGGCACAAAATATTCTTGAGAGGAGCTTCTAAGAGCAGAGAGGAGGCCTCCCTCCGCCAGCAGTGGCGTTGGCGAACAATCGATGGGCTGCACATTTATATTTTTAAAGAGACCTTTATTAATTGGCACGATTGTTTTAATGGTTAAAATACAATTTTACGACTCGCAATTTTACCTAGGAAAATCCGGACTGTATGCTTTTTTAAATCCTTTATATTAAGTTCACTTGCTTGCTTGCTTACGATCGCGCAAATCTTTCGGTCGTTTTTTAACCCACTTCCCGTGATCCAATCGAGCTGACATTTTGCACACAGACTCGTTGTGCGTGACAATGTATTTTCTTGAAAAAATTTTTTCCAAAATTTTACACCTTTTAGGATTTTTTTTTTATATTTAATTACCAATTGCTTAATGGTGGCAGACAATCATCTGACCCATAGGTGGCAGCCATCTCAAGCCAGAGGACGAGAGGACTCTAGCCGCCCGTTTCAAAGACCAATGTGAGCTGGCTTGTGGCCCATTGAACACGCATATAAAGGATTTATAGTGAAAAACTTTTTTTTTACGGGTTAATTTTTTGGCCGTTAATTTTGTTACAGTTCCATCAAACAACACCGTACCTTGCGTGTGATTCGCGTAGTCTGGCCTTGAAATATCCTCCGGCACATCTTTCTTGAGGCTCTGTGGGGAGCGGCAGACAGGGAAATCAAGGCATTGAGCGGTAAGGGCAGTCGGTTGAACACATCGGTTCTGCCCTTCGGTTGCGACCTTCACCAGCACGTGTAGCAGGGGGCTTGCAACGAGTCACCCCACCCAGCGAGTAGAATAATTACCATGACTGCGGATCGACGGTTCCAATTAAGAATCAAAGCATGTTTTTTCATTTTATTTGTATCAATCTCGAACGTACTATTAGCCCCATCTCTCCCGTCTCGTGTGTAACATCTCATCTTTTCTTAAACCGCTGTGTTGTACTGCATGCGCAACGTACCAGGGGATAATAGGGTCGCAGCGTGCCCGTGTAGCGATACCAGGGCCACGGATCCGTGATCGGCGCTCCGGGAATATTTGCCGCATTGTTCTGTGCCTTCTCTTCCTCTGCACACACGCACGGATACACACAGACACAAGCATCTCACATTAGCCACATGCAATTGTGTCCTTGAAAATAATGTGTCCTGCTTGTAAAGGGGTTTTTTTTTGCGGGGTGGAACTGATGAAAAAAATATATTGAATCAAATAAAAAAATCGTACTCCCGTGTGCAGGCTAATAATGTATTTTACACTACGTTCTCAATCTTTGCTGTCTCTCTCCGTTCCTCCTTCTTCTTGTGCTCAATCGACGCTTTCATTTTTTTTCTCTTCTTGCCGCCTCCACATTAAACAGTCACCTTCCTCACGAGTTTCCACTCCTCACCAAATACTCACTTAAATTCATATGTACCATGTTAATTCTTTATAAAGCCCCTTGGTTAATGCGCTATGTAAATTCCTTCAAGATAAGGTCATCAAACTTGTTTCAGATTAAAATGCTGTTGAGTTTGTACTCTGCCCATTTTTCGCGGGAAACCGCAGACAAGCGGGAAGGAAGCCAGAACCGGAGCTAACACATTCCTGCGGAGAGGGAGCTGGTAGTAACGTCGGGTTGCTCGGTCAATGTCCAGGGTCAACGGCGGCGTGGTGTATTCCGCAAATATGGCCGACTGTGAGGGCGGGCACAAGCCGGAGTGAGTAGGTTAAACCTTGAGTATTATAAGGGCACCACGGGGTGACCAGCCCCTCCCCACCCAGCCCCACCCCTCCCACCCCCCATTACTGATACGGCATGTGGAGGCTTTAATGCAGTAGTAGATTTTGCAAAGGGCTGCACGGTTATTTTTCATTTATTGTTTTCATACACGTAACGTGGATTGGTCCTGTGTGAAAATGGATATGCCGTACTTAAACATTCATAACACACACCGAGTTAAGTGACCTTTTCTCAACAATGACAGAAGCCTATACGCAAGATTCATTATCTCTCTTGCGAGAGGGACCTGTGAAGGCCATGCATAATTTATACTCAGGTACCAACACACTCTTGGTTTGTTTTTGTGTGTGCGTGTGTGCACATCTGCTCACCGAAGACAAAAACTACCTTTGTTGTTCTGCGCTGTAATCGGGCATAGAACAACAAAGCTGTGGTGTGGCCAGCACAAAGCCCAGCCCGCTGCCTTTTCCTCTCTCATGCTGCTGCTTAGATACAGTTCCACTTAATGATTTAAGGCTGAGTCAACCTCACAGAGGCTCAGGACAGGTTCAGATACCACCTGCCACTGATGTGATCCACGGCAGAGGATTGAACCCCAGTCGTCGTAGTTTTCCAGTGCAGCTTGAGAATCACTGAACCGCCACACCTCCAAAACGCAAAGATCCCCCGAACATCCTTTGATAGACTGCTGAGACAAGTGCTCTTAGCGAGCATCTATTTAGGCCTGCACAGCTCACAAGCGGGGGGGATGTGGCCCATCCAAAAGGGGGGTGATGTGACCACCTTTGTCTCCCCACCGCTGATGTATACACTGCACCAGGTACAGTACTTATTCTTAGGTTTTTTCGGTAAAGTCACGTAGGTAAAAAATGTAAATTAATAAAAGTAAAATAAAACAAAATAAAAAATCAAGACGTTTCGGAAGCAACACAAGCCTCCGTCTTCAGGTGGAACCGTCACAGCCACGACAGCTGTATCAAGTAAATGAGAGATCACAAGAAATACCACCCCGTATATATAATGGTTGAGGGGGGAAGGGCCAGGAATGGCACACTTTTTATTAATATGGTTTGTTTTATTTTACTTTTATTGATTTACATTTTTTACCTACGTGGCTTTACCGAAAAAACCTAAGAATATGAATCCTTGCAGTCACGAAAGCTTCAAATCTAGAATTAGGTACAGTACTTGTTTAAGGCCGAGTTGACATAAGGGATGCCCGGAACCTGTTCTGATATCGCTCGACACCGATGTTAGCCGTGGCCGAGAATTGAACTCAGATCATCGGGTGCACAGTGCAGTGTGCGAACCACTGCACCACCGTTCCTTTCCCCCACTCCATCACACAGACAAAAATGCTGGGTGAGCAACACTGCTTCTCTAAATGCTTAGTCGGCAGTGCCATATGCTAAAGTGTCAGGAGATCGGCTTTCAACAACACACTCTCGACACCACAGCTCTGCATTGCTCAATAACGTACACCACATTTCATGACGACGCGTTATCTCGCAGGCGTGGGCACATACCAACGGCGCGTGGTGCCCTAGCTCCAACTAAATGACTACCACCAGCCAACAGCAAAAAGGAATACATGTTTGCAAAAGCACCCATTCAAATGTAAGCGGTCTAACAATGAATCGTGTATATGCAGTCTATTTGTCAATCCATAATTATAAGCAGTAACTATAACTATAACGATTATACAAACTATTGTAATTTACAGCCCATCAGCAAATACACTGCAAGATGAAGAGTGATGGAGGATGTTTGACCATACTTCACCGCATTGGTCCACATAGGTTGAAGAGGTGCCCAGGGCCGGTTCAGATACATTTCGTCACCGGTCTTTTATTAATTGGGAGATGGTGATGCTAATGTCTGCCCTTCACTTACCCAGGAAAGCCTTGGCGAGTCTTCTGACTCTTTCAGGAGGGTGCTGCTAAATTGGTGAAGACAACTCCTTAAATGTGTGTTCGGCTTCGTGTAGGAAATCCAACCATTCACATATATGTAAGGACAGTACGGCTCCCCGTGGCCGTGGTTACTAATTGCCGCAACGGGCACTGACAGGGTCGCGTAAGGATAGCACGGAACCGAAGCGGTAAATAATCATTGAGACAGGGACAGACAGGCCCAGAAGAGGTGAGAGAGTGTTCGGGGAAAAGGGGCGTGGCCGGGTCGAGGAGTGGATAAAAGCCGGCGTGGAGCAGGGCTCTGGGCTGTTGTGTGGGAAATCAAGAAACTGTCGTCGCCGTCGTCGTCTTGAAGCGGGTCGTCTTCATCATCTTGGATCGGGCACCTTCTGGACTTGGAAGGCTAGAGTTAATATTGTCTCCGTGACTACTACGCGTCCGCTCCTGTGTAGCCAGCCAACTACACAGGGAGCGTCGCGTAGGGTCACAGAAGTTACTCAGCTGTATATAGTCAACTCGCAGTTACTCGTTAAATTATCAGTGAGTCGGTGGACTTCATTCACAATAAATATACATATAACTGAACAAGACAGTGTCTCTAAGAGCTACATTACACATACAAGGGAGGTGACACTCAAAGGTTCACATATCCGGGCCTCTGAACACCTGGTGTTCCTAGTTAAGTTTCCCATCCAAGTACTAACCAGACTTAACCCTGCTTAATCTCCGAGATCCAATGATGGCCACATCAGAGGCAAAACTGTCCAAGCAAATTTGACTTATTTTTTAAAAATGTTGCTGCACTACCCCTTTGCTGTCCGCAACACAGCACAGCCGCGCAGGTGAAGTACGACAATGTGGCGTGCATTGGTGGTCACTGGTCCAAGTACTATCCAGACTCAACGCCGCTCAGCTTCCGAGATCTGCAGAGATCAGGCGCATTTTGGGGAGATTTGCTCATATGAAGGAGAGCTGCCTCACTCACTCGCTTTCTTGTGCAGTTTCTTGTGGGTGTCCCAGCTGCCTTTGAAGCACTCCTGCCCACACACGACAGACACCCAGCAAAGAAAACCCTTCACATACACGTATGCAGCCCCCTTTTGGCAATCCAATGTTAGGTGAGGGCGTTCCCACATAGTGTGCGTTACAGTGTCAAAACAATCTGACGCGGCTTAACGAGCTCACATTAGCTTTGCGGAAGCCTGCATCCATGCTCAAACGAACATTGGGTCCGTGATTCTCTTTGTCGGCGGCCGTGAGCCAATGGTGGACATTCCACGTTGCCATGACGGGGTCCAGCAATTCCACAGGAAGAGTAATGGTGACTTCTCTGTCATACTAATATTATTATTTATTAAATGACAATTCATTGACTCATTGGAAAGCAGCGAGTTCATCTTTCCTTGTATGATAGACTTTATTAATAATCCATTTTCGCAAGTCAAATTTTCTATTGAACGCAAAATAATAATTGACAGCCCTTTGTCCGCACCTCCGATGTGAACATAATTCACCACATTGGCCAGGGAAGGTAGGTCAACACAGGGAACCCCAGGACCAATTGAGATATCACTTGCTAGCGACGTCAACCGTTCCCGACAATTAAACTCAGGTCACCATGTTCTTTAACACGCTGTGCCAAGCACTGCGCCACCGCTCCACCCATCGCAATATAATTTTATGGTTGTCATGCCCTGCCCAAAAAAGCAATGCGGCAACACTCAACGACACTGGTGATCCTGAGCCGGTGTTGGAAATTCCACATTCGTATGATGGGAGGTAGTTATTCCACAAGACAACGTAACTATGCACAAAGTAGTCCTCATTGTGTTGACCCTAGAGTGCTAATGATAATAATGTGTTGCCCTCAACCCCCAAGCGGGAATTGAACTCAAATCCTTCCGAATTGAGAATTGTGTTGCAAAATTAGCGATTTTTGGCACTCGATGTATTCACTTTTCCGGTTTACCTGTGGACAAAAACATTGTCAAAACGACTGGGACGAGGACACAGACTTAGCAACTATTCCAGGTGTACCTTGCTGATCTCGTCAAGGAACATAAAGCATCACGCGAACTCCAGTCATCCTCCACAGCAGCGAATATTATTATTTTTGGCTCAGACGTCGAAGAAAAGACGCGCGCTTTCAAGATGCGCTTCAGCGGCCGTCTGGAACGCTCTTCCTTCCGATATTAGGTTGCCCGCTGGGAGCTACGCACTTTTAACTCATCTCGATTGAAAACTCATTTCTTTTCAACTGATTGTTGTCTTCAGTTTGGTGTCCTTACCCCGCACCTATGATTATATCACGGCTGGCTACGTACGGCGCGAAAGAAGTTCAACATATAGTTGTAGTGAACTGGAAGCCACTGGCGCTATGCAATGTTAAGATTGAAAACTCATTTATTTAGAACTGTTTTTTGTATTGAGTTTGTTGTCCTTCCCCTCACCTGGTTATCACGATTGGCTACGTACGGCGCGAAAGAAGTTCAACATACAAATGGTCTCCTGTGCCAGGATTTCGGGTATGGATGTGCCAGTACTTGGCCTCAAAACGACTCAAGGCCCTCATACCACAACAATGCGTCTCCCTGACCAAAAAAAATCCGTGCAATGCAGCCCTGAAACCTTTGTACGAAATTCCACATTACTATGACAGGGCCCAGGTATGACAAACAGCACAGTTAATGTGTCACTCATGGAGGAGCGGTGGGTGCAGTGGTGAGATCACTGCGAACCAAGCCACCTGAATTAAAATCCCGGCACGCGATTCACATCAGCGGCAGTGGATTTATCTCTCGTGCCGGATCACGGCCAACGGTAAGAAAGGCAGTGCAACTCCACAGTCGTATGGCCGGGGGCTGCCAGCTATGCACATGAAACGCGGTCACCTTCCACCAAAAAATCCACCAAGGCTGAGGCCCAGGCCTCGCCTTCAATGGGATCCCACCAACCAACCAACCCACCAGCAAACAACCCACCACCACAACCACCACCCACAAACAACAACAACAACCTGCGAGCAGAAGAAAGACCCCTGCACGCCGAGCTTGATGCAGGTCGGGCACTGCAGCTTGGCGGCGTTGGCGCAGCCGGCAGTCTCGCAAGTGTGGCTCAGCACAGCGGCCATGGCGAGGCGAGGGGCGGGGCAAGGGGGGGCAAGGGGGCGGGAGTGGGGGGGATGAGGGGGGGCCGCTACCGGCGGCAGGAGGAGCCGGGCGCGCAGGGCGAGGCGAGGGGGCGGGGCGAGGGGGCGGGGCGAGTGGGGGGCGAGTGGGCGGGGCGAGGGGGGCGGGGCGAGGGGGGCGAGGTGAGCGAGGGGGGGGCGAGGGGGCGGGGCGAGGGGGGGGCGCTTTGCCAGCGGCAGGAGGCAGAGGAACCAGGCGGGCAGGGCGAGGCGAGGGGCGGGGGGGTTGAGGGGGCGGGGCGAGGGCGGGACGAGGGGGGGGGAGGTGAGCGAGGGGGGGCGAGGGGGCGGGGCGAGGGGGGGCGCTTTGGCAGCGGCAGGAGGAGGAGCCAGGCGGGCAGGGCGAGGCGAGGGGCGGGGCGAGGGGGGGGCGAGGGGAGGCGAGGGGCGGGGCGAGGGGAGGCAAGGGGCGGGGCGAGGCGAGGGGCGGGGCGAGGGGGGCGGCGCGAGGGCGGGGCGAGGGGAGGCGAGGGGCGGGGCGAGGGGGGCCGCTACCGGCAGGAGGAGGAGAAGGAGCCAGGCGGGCGGGCAGGAGGAGGCGGGGCCGTCGGCCCTCCCGTAGCACGCCGGAGGCCCTGTTGGGTAGGGGCGAGGTTGCTGATGGGGTGGGTGGGGTGGGAAGAGGAGACAACGCAATCCGCTACACTCTGGATGAATAATAATACATCTTCGGTTGTCTGCGAGTGTTGTACTTCATTGCAAGGCACTTGTGGCCACTGGTGGCCCTTTAGTGCGGGGCCCCCCTCACCCACCCCGACAATTCAATGGGGTGGCTAGGAGATGTTAACTACCTCGCCTGGTGTGCAGGAGGTCGTGGGTTCGATCTCGACCCTGACGCCTGCTGCTGTATGTTTGGAGTTTGCGGTGTCTCTCTTTTTATTTTTTATTTTTTAAAAATTCTCACTCACCGTGGTCGCGTGGATTTTTCTCCGGGTCCTCCGGTTATTCCCTCCACATTTAGATTCAACTTGCGTTTAAAGTTTTAGGCTTGCTATTAAATTTCCACACGATACACAACTTGGCCTGTTATTTGGGGCCAGGTCGCTTCTGAAAAAGAGCTATATAGGCTTACCTGGTAAAATAAAATTAAAGATATATAGACATTTCGATTTAAAGCTTTCGTGACTGCAGGGATTCATCTTTTTGGTTCTTTCGGTAAAGTCACGTAGAAGGGAAATAATAAAATAGTAAAAATAAAACATTAAAATAATTATCACGACGTTTTGGCCACAACGCAAGCAGCCGTCCTCAGGTGAAGAACAGGTCTGTCGGAAAGACAGCGTCTCATTCAGACTTTACCGAAAGAACCAAGCAGATATATAGACAATTGTGAAAACACCCCATCATGCTGTTTAAACCCAATGATATCAAATGTGTGGTGGCCCTCACAATGATGATGTCTTATCGGTGAAAGTGACCCCCCTCTGAAAATTAGTTATCTATGGCCTCGAGTTTCCCTGGCTGGCTGCTGGCTTTCCACCACCACAACAACAATAGGTCTGTTCGTGGCTGCTGCGGGCTGTTGCCAAATAAACTAGCTGGGTAACTGGCTGCACGTGATTTTTTTGCCCTCCGTGTAACAAACAAACGTTGAGTTCAAACGGTGGGAGAAGTTCGGAAGACGTTCAAATAAAACAATTACTACAGAGTGACCTTGAATAATTGGCAGTAACGAACGCAGAAGGCTGACCACGGTTTATTTAAAATTGCTCCAACTTTTTAATCTGTGCTATTAATGTAATTATTACGCCGAAATATTCTTTACATCTTAAGACAATACACAAAAAAACATCGCTATGCATATCATCTTGGCATTTTGTTTTTATTACATACAAAGGCAGATTGCTTGTCGGGCTCCCCGAGTGCAGGAGGATTGTGAAAAGAGTATGAAAATATTGCTGCTGATGATAATGCATACCCAAGTAAACATTCAGGAAATGTTAGATTAGCTTACTGCTATAACACAAAATTATCGATATTTTTGTAGGGTTATTTTTTTTTTGAGCAACGGTACATCATGTCCAATAAACAGACGTGAGTTAACGTGAGTTATCTCATTATTCCATCGATGTCTCGATCAATGAGAAGGAAGGGAACACAAAAAGTGACTTTCTCCACATATGATACACTGGACATCTGCTCGAAAAGGGCTTCATAGCTCATCCGATTCCTCCAGACTAAATTAAGGATTATCATTCTGTGTTGTGCATTCCATCGTGTTGTACCGAACGAGGACCCAATTTCTCACAAACTTTGAACTGGTTACTGGGAACCTCTCTGCCCCCCTATGTGTTTACTGTGAAGATGATCCATCATTGCCTAAAATGTCATATTTAGGTTTACTTTTAAATTCCACAAAGTATTATTGACAAACATGTTGGGGGTGGGGAGAGGGGGAATTGTATGTGGGGAGTTTTATCCTTCTATTTGAACACAATTTGTTTTTATTAAGGCCACAAATAATTATTGACAAACATGTTGGGGGGGGGGAGGGGGAATTTTATGTGGGGAGTTCTATCCTCCTATTTGAACACAATTTGTGATTATTAAGGCCACAAAACATTATTGACAAACGTGTTTGGGGGGGGGATTGTGTGTATTTGAACACAATTTGTGATTATTAAGGCCACAAAATGTTTTAACAGGGGGGGGGTGGGATTGTGTGTATTTGCACACAATGTTTTTTTTATTAAGGTCACAGTGTTTTTGACAGGGTGGGGGGGTTGTGTGTATTTGAATACAACAACCATTCATTCATTCATTTTCAAATGCACAGGAGATGCTTTGGCTGCGGTCTTCTTCCCCACGTAAGATGGACGCCACGGTAACCAGCTGCGATCAGCTGATGACATCTCGCTCCGATGCCCAATAGGAACACACTGCGGGAAATGTCAAGACGAAATTATTGCGATAAAACAGACAATATATATATATTTTTAAAGGTTCTTTTTCTTATTCTTCTTCAAAGCAATAGGTGCTTGTTAAAAAAAGAAAACCTGAGTTAAACTTTCCCTCGTTATTCCACGCCTGTTTCTTTACCATCAACCCGATGGAAACATTGGTATTAGGATCATTAATTATTGTTACGTGTTCATTTTGCGTCCAACCGGAACCGATATCGAAGAAGCAAAACTTTGAACCGGCTGAACTGCCGGCTGCTTATTGACAAGGAGTGTTCAGATATCGATCTTCGTTCGATCCAAAGCTGTACAAATACATTAACTAAATCATTGACGCCGTGGTTGAATTATAAGTGCTTTGTGCTTTCTCCATTGTAAAATCAAGAATACTGCGAGAATGTTCGATTAAAGAAAGAACCAATTGCAAGGAGGTGTAAACACATTCCTGCGGAGGGAGCTGGTAGGAACGTTGGGTTGCTCGGTCAATGGCCAGGGTCAACGGCGGCGTGGTGTATTCCGCAAATATGCCGACTGTGAGGGCGGGCACAAGCCGGCGTGAGTAGGTGAAACGTTGAGGTTTATAAGGGCACCACGGGGTGACCAGCCCCTCCCCACCCAGCCCCACCCCTTCCACCCCCCACCCAGCCCCACCCTCCCCGCCTAGCCCCTCCCAAACCCCCCACCCAGCCCTCCCCACCCAGCCCCACACCCAGCCCCTCACCACCCAGTCCCTCCCCACCCTCCACAATGTTCGTGGAATTTTTTTTCCAAAATTTTACACTGTTTAGGGAAAACAAATTAAATATTTAATTACCAATTGCTTTAATACTGCAGACAATCATCTGACCCATAGGTGGCAGCCATCTCAAGCCAGAGGACGAGAGGACTCTAGCCGCCACGCATATAAAGGATTTATAGTGAAAAACTTTGTTTTTACGGGTTATACTTATTACCAGGTAAGGCTCACTGAGCTATCCAGCTCTTACTGGCGAAACGTCGTACTCCGATTGTAAATGTTGAGGCTTTGCTCTCAAACAC
This sequence comes from Lethenteron reissneri, assembly GCF_015708825.2. Classification (NCBI taxonomy): domain Eukaryota; kingdom Metazoa; phylum Chordata; class Hyperoartia; order Petromyzontiformes; family Petromyzontidae; genus Lethenteron; species Lethenteron reissneri. The sequence continues at coordinate 4,172,131 of NC_083825.1, read as the reverse complement.
AGCGGTGTGTTACGTGACCACGCTGACGAATTGGCTGCGTCGGGTGGTGGCGGGTTGAACGACACATTTATATTTACGCGATCTAACCCAAAACAAAAATCTGTCTTAGGGGCCGTCCATAAATGACGTCACGCGATTTTGGACGATTTTTACCCCCCCCCCCCCCCCATCGTAACACGGCACAAAAAGTCTGGCCCCCCTCAAATATGACGTCACAAAGCTCTGCTCCCCCCCTCCCCCCCCAAAATAAATCATGCTTCAAATCGCTTTAAACTATTGTCATTGTAATGCGTTTTTAATGTGGCGCTGCACTCTGATGTTATAGGAGAAAATATTTATTAATACGTCTATTTAATTAAGTAGAACGTGTTGTCTATATTTATTTAAAGTTGCGCATTTTGATGTGACGTCACATTTCTCACCCCCCCCCCCCTCGTCACACATCGTCACAAATGTCTGACCCACCCCCCTAGGTGCGTGACGTCATTTATGGACGGCCCCTTATGGATAAACTAAAGTGGCTTGTCACGTGGAAATGTATAGCAGCCAAATACTCTACACACACGATGTTGATTGGAATTGTGGAGGGGCAAAATCCCCAAAGGAGCCGGAGACAAATCCAACATTTCAAATAAAAATGTAAATTATACCCAGGAGTTCATCTTTTTGGTTCTTTTGGTAAAGTCACGTAGAAGGGAAATAATAAAATAATAAAAATAAAACATAATATAATAAAATTATCACGACGTTTCGGCCACAACGCAAACAAGTTCAAGTTCATGTATTTAGCTCTTGAATCGGGTGCAACCGCAACAAACAAAAAACTAAAACATGAACAATAAACATCTTAAAGTGAATATGTGACTAAGTGCAAACAGAAAATCCAAGAAAAGACAGCAAAAATATTGCAGAAAAAACACCGTACACCAACGCTGTGTGCAAAAATCTCAGTGGGATGCAAGTCAAACAACAACAACCACAAGACAGCTTAGATTAAGGCCATCAGTCTAACTCTGTACTACAACAAAAAAAAAACATGGCTAAACCAATACACTTTTCGAAATCACCAAAATAAAGCCATGAAAGCAATGAAAAAGCAATCATAGGAACTGTGACGGAATTTTCACAATAAATGGCATAAACAGCCGTCCTCAGGTGAAGAACAGGGCTGTCGGAAAGATAGCGTCCGAATGAACACCACCAAGCTTGGCAGCCTATATTTAAGCTGGGTTAGAGGAGGAGAGTTTACATATCAACAGAGGGAGTTAGCATATTTATGGCAAATGCAGATCTGGGATTAGTCACTCCTTGTGGAATGTGTAGGTGGTGGGGGTGGGGGGGGTCTCAAAGTCATATTATGCTCGTGTATTATGTAGGATTAGCAGTAATAAAGGGAGGGAAATTTTAATAGTAGATCGATATACACCCGGGGGATTGCGAAATAATTACATCCAGCAGTGGATCGACCACATTGACTGGAAGGGCGCGTGGGAGAGACCACGTGGGCTAGGGATTTGAACCCGAAGCCCCGCCCCGCCGGATCCCACGTGACGTAGCGCGCGCCACGTGACGTACCCACCCCCCCGCCCTCAACGGCCCCCACCCCCCCGACCTCGTCCGTTGACAACATGGCGACCGCGGAGCCGGTGAGTCGAAACGTGCGCGGCCTTGTGTGCTTTCATCTCGACCCTAACAACAACAACAACAACGAACAACGACGGCCGTGCTAACTACACTAAGGTTGCGCGCGGAGGTGTAGAGGTGGTAGGGTGGGGAGACACTCGGGGCTGTTGGTGTCACTCCCGTTGAGTGCGTGAGCGAAGCCTGCCCGCTCGCGTTGTTTGGCGTGAGGCCTGCGCCGTGGGCTTTGAAGGCCTCTCCCGTTATCCGGCGGCCTTTGTCAAAGTGCGGGCGCGTTGCTCAGCCGTGGGGCTTATCCACTGCTGGATGAGGGGCCTCGATATCGTCTTCAAGTGCTGCGGGGGAAGGGGGGGGGGAGGTTTCGAGTGCTGGTTTTATTGTCTCGCGCGATGGCAGCTATCACACGAGCTGATCTCGTATCGAGTCGTGTTCCTCTTGGGCCCGTTTCTCTCCGTTCCTTAATTGTGTCAATCGTTGTCTTAGCCTCGTTGCGTCTCTTAAATATCTCTTCTCTTAAAATACGCTCGTGTTGGGGGTTGGGGGGGGGGGGTCACGGTGTGTTTCTGTAAGAGGCCATCCATTCAATAGGGGGTGATAACCCAAATGCGTACGATTGCGTACTATTAATCCTTGATCGATTCTGCGTGGATTTAATATGGGCCGTTCTATAGGATTCGGGGGGGCAGGGGGTGCGCGTCAAGCAGGTGGGGGTGTAAAAGGCACAGGAAGGGGGGGTCAAGATTTGACAGATTTTTGCGTACCTACTAAATGGATGGCACCTAAGGATGATCAGATGGGACTCCCCCCCTACCCTCTCGTTTTATAGGAATGTTGAATTTGAAGCCTGTGGTGGTGGGGGTTGATTGAACCCCCATCATCCCTCCGGGGTCGGGGTCAGAACAAATTACACCACTTTGTGAAAAGTCTCTAATGGTTGTGTATTTGCGAGTTACTGTACTATGCCTGCTAGTGCTGTTATGAATGTGCATTACGTCCTCTTATGCTATTTATATAATGGTGCGCTTCATATGCTAGAAATATCTAGAGTACTTTTGTAGCACGGTCCAGTTCTTTCCAAACGCTATTGCCAATGCGAGTAACAGTACTTTTTGATAGTGGCCTATGCGCATCAGTAGCCATGATCAATAACCCGATGGATGGATGCCTCTCCAATCTGTCGCCATCACGATCCTTTACGCTTATTATCCGCTGCTCATATTATCTGACAAAGGGACCGTAATAAAAAATAAAAGTGTCTTAAACTGTGCAAAGAATAGCCCCACCATGGGAACGCTGAATTGCCATTATGAGCCGAGGTTTACCCCCCCCCCCCTTGCTAGTTTTAGCAGGGAGGTACCGGCATTCGCATAAACTCGGAAATTATTTGTCTCAGTGAACCATCTGATCAGCACGGTTGGCTACGTACGGTTCGAAAGAAGTTCAACATTCATACGTCGCATTGTAAAACTTAGGCGTTTGCGTTTTTACACTTAGCGCACACGGGCTTCCACACGGCATGGGGATTATTTGACCATGCTTTACACTGACTAAGTGCCCAAGACCATTTCAAATATCCCTCTTAACTGATGTTAAGCCGTGGCCATGAATCATCCTCAGGTTTCCTAGGTTCATAGTACACTACAATGCGCTAACCACTGCTCCGTCCCAAAAGTGAATTGTATGGATGGCATTTTCCTGTGCCTTTGGCCTAAGCTTTATCATCTGGCTCTGTTTGCATGGCACTGTTATAGATGTTGGTAGTGGTTGCTTAGGGTGGGTGTAATTGTGTTTGTTGGGAAGCATGTTATACATTTACTGTCTTAAGAGCCTTACTCAAACCGCTGCCTTAAACTACTGTTTACTCTTGGTCAGTGTGAACAATGATGGAGGCAAAGTTTTTTTATTGTCTAGTCTGTGTTGTGTTGGACGGAGATTTGTGGTATTGTTAACGTTGTTGCCTTAGGTTGGTTAGACTGAGCCTGTCTGCGTTGGAGTTTATTTTATTAACGTTGGTTAGACTGAGCCTGTCTGCGTTGGAGTTTATTTTGGGATTGAGTAGATAAGGGATCATTAACGTTATCTGTGTTTATTAAAACTGAACACAACGAGCCTGATTGTCATCTTGAATAATGTTCATTTTAATCATTTTCTTGCGAAAATGCTCTTATCGCTTCGTATTTTCTAACAGTGGTGAATTATTTTGATATTGCCAACATGTGTTTTGGCCATTTTGTCACGGTGGCCATCTGGATTTTCATAAAATGTATTTATTCTCTCTCACCTCCCCAAGAAATGGATCTTTAAGATGTTGATTCTTGCCGAATAGCATTATTAACATTTTAATTCTTTATTCAAGCCTACATTAGATTTGACAACTCTCAAAGGCTGGTGTTCAGCATGTAGCAGTGCTTTGATTTCTCGATTAAAATATTTTTTATTGCTCATGATACATGCATTAAAGCATTTGCCAATAACAACGTAGGCACACCAATGATGATAGTTTGTGATAGCAGTCACGCAAGGATGGCAATAGTTACTTTGAGAATCGATCATTTACAATATATGAAAATTGCAAGCAAATATGCTAGTGCTTTACGTTCCGAAGCCATGTAGGTCATGGGGTTATGTTTGAACATACTTCACCATTTCGATTTAAAGCTTTCGTGACTGCAGGGATTCATCTTCTTGGTTCTTTAGGTAAAGTCACGTAGAAGGGAAATAATAAAATAATAAAAATTTTACATAATAAAATACAATTCTCACGACGTTTCAGCCACAAAAGACAGGGTCTTTCCGACAGCCCTGTTCTTCACCTGAGGACGGCTGCTTGCGTTGTGGCCGATACGTCGTGAGAATTGTATTTTATTATGTTTATTATTTCCCTTATACGTGACTTTACCGAAAGAACCAATAAGATACTTCACCATGTTGGTCAGTGCTGGTTGATGCGAGCAGAAAGCCCAGGACAAGTTCACATGTGACCACGGGATGTTAGCTGTGTCGGGGAATCAACTTCGGATCGCTGGGTGCTGACCACTACGTCACTGCCCCCCGTGCTTATTACACCACTCATGGAGCAGACACAACTGAATAAACATTACTTTAAAAAGAGAAGTGTTACAAAGGAGAAAAAAATAAGACATTCTGCTTTTTCCATATCATGACAAATCATCCAATCAAGAGGGCGTGGAGTGACTCATTACATGCCTAGTTTATACGTTAATTGTAACATTGCTAAACTCATCGCTAAAATTAACTCGCATGCAGGCGCTAGTGAAGTACCGGTGAAGACACTTGACGCCGAGGTTGAGGCACACGGATATTTATTTAACACAGCTCGTATGTGACATACAGCACTGGAGGGGGTATCGGCCCCCTCACCCGACTAGCTAAGGATACACGTCCTAGCTAGTCCTAGCCTGCCTCACAGTCCTCCACTATTTGGCTAGGGGAGGCTACTTGGCCCGACACTGGTAAGTCGGGCCCGGTACCCGGAGTCCCAGACCAGCTCTTAGAAGAGCACCGGCTCTGGCTTTCGGGACCACGCCGCTGGCTCAGTCCTGTTCGGCCCTGATAAGGACATCGAACGAGGGGAGTCCAGGGCTCTATCTAAGACGTCTTCAGTCTTCTTGGTTAACTTATAACATAACTGACTCGAGCCCCTATAACGTCCCCTTTTATACCCAACCCTCCTTGAGGGGTGGGGCTCCGGGGGATCATAACGCCAAACCAGCCCCCCCCAGGGTGTCTGGCTCGGACGTCGCAGAGGGCATCTCCCTGTGCACACACGTAGCCCCGCCCACTGTGTTTGTTTCCCATAGACTGCCATACATAACGGGCCCTCTCTTTAACACCCCTACATCACCCCCCCCCCGCATAGCTTGCAGCCGTCCCGGCTGCCAACATACAAAATGACAATAAAAAAATGAATTTATACCGTAACCGCGCGTGTGCCTCACTAATTTTCAACAAGAACAAGAACACAACAAAATGCAACAGCAAGAAGAGAAAACAACCCGACGCACCCCCCCCTTGAATAAATACGAATTCCGTAAGAAAAACACCTATATACAATTTGCAGGGAACCCACCATACACACAACACACAATGAACACAACCTATATACAATTTCTTCCGGCCTCATAACAGTCTGCGCATTTTTGCGCGCGTCCTTGCAGCGGGCCCCTCACACGGGGCAACCCCGGGTGGCGGACCGTCAGGTTGCAATTGTCCGTCCCGGAGTGGGACCTCCTCCGATGCCGCGTGACCGTTGGTATCCCCAGAAGGGGTGGTCGGGCGTGAGCCCGTCAGTCTCGATGCACCTGGAGGTGGCACGGCCGGCAAGGCATTAGGTGAGCACGGCGGAGACGGACCCAGTGAGTCGGTCGACCCCCCACACGTCTGGCCACGCATGTGTGAAGTGGGTTTGTGTACCGCAACGAAGGGTTTCAACCGAGAGGGGTGCACGAACCATCGCCGCTTCCCCCATTTAATGCGCACGCACTGTGGTCGCAAGACCTCGACCACTTCCACAGGGCCCCGCCACGGCCGCGCCAGCTTAGGGGAGGTAGCCAGGGGCACTTGGGGACAGTGCAACCATGCCTTGTCCCCCGGCTTCCACTGTATCACGTGCGCCCGACCCAGCCTGAGGCGCTCATTCGCCTTTTGACGGAGGTCTGAGTTCAACATCGCAGCATCCCGCGCCTCTGTTAATTTGGCCAGATTAAATTTGACGTGGTCAGCCAATTCAGTTTTTCCTTGCGGGTCGGGGATCTGCAGCTGGGCGCGAACAGGCGGGTCGGGTTCGCGACCGTACATGAGGTAAAAGGGGGAAAATCCCGTAGCTGCATGGGGTGCCATCCGGTATGCCGCCAAGACCCCCTGAATATGCAGGTCCCAATCAGTCTGTGAATCTGAGACCTGCTGTGCCATCATTGACGAAATGGTGCGATGCAGGCGCTCGACCATTCCGTCAGTCTGCGGGTGATACGGGGAGGTCCGAATTTTCTTTGTGCCTAAGAGGTCACAGACTTGTTTAAGTAATTTACTGGAAAAATTTTTGCCCTGGTCGGTCAGCAGCCGCTCCGGAGCACCTTTGTCCAGGACGTATCCCTGAACAAAGGCGTCCACGATGGCTGCTGCCGACTGGTTGGCAAGGGGCCAGGCCATGGGCCAGCGCGTAAAATACTCGACCCCTGTCAACAAATACCTATTGCCCCTGGGGGTGGCGGGAAATGGGCCCAAGATGTCCAGCGCGACAAGCTCATTTATTCTGGACACCTTGATCGATTGTAAAGGCGGGTTAGACTCCCGTGCCGGCGGTTTCCGTTGCGCACACCGCGGGCATGAACCCAATAGATCCCCAACATCCCTTGTCATACCAGGCCAAAAAAAATCTAGTTGTATCAGTGCAAGGGTCTTTAGGGTCCCCAGGTGTAACAGGCGCTCATGCGCGGCCCACACCACCTTGCCTCGCAACTCAGAAGGGACGACCAGCCGATGTCGCTGGGATTTGCCGTCCCAATGCATGAGCAGACCCTGCACCATTTCCCATGCACCTGAATCTCCTTTCACCCGCCCAGCACTCCCGACGCGACGACGCCACCCGAGGAGGGAGGTATCCTCCATTTGGAGGCGCCCCCATTCAGTGACGGGCAACCCCAACAGGGAATCTCTTCCCTGTTGTTCGATCGAATTATTAGGCAGTGGTTCGTCGTCGTCGGTGGCTGCCAGGATCGGAACCGATGCGTCCCCTGAAGGTCTGCAACGTCCCGACCCCAGGAGGCATGCACATTCCGAGGTGGTTGGCATGCGTGACAGAGCGTCCGCGTTGGTATGGCGAACGCCCTTACGGTAGGTGGTTTCAAAATCAAAGTCCTGGAGAACCTCCAACCATCGAGACAACTGTCCCGATGGTTGTTGAACTCGCAGGGCATACTGTAGTGCCGCATGATCTGTGCGGACGGTGAAATGCCGACCGTACAGATATGGGCGATACTGTTGGATGAAAAAAACAATTGCCAACAGTTCCCTACGGGTGACACAATATCTTTGCTCCGCAGGAGACAACACCCGACTACCGTACGCGACCACCCGTTCAACGCCATCAACCACCTGGGAAAGCACACCCCCAATACCCGTGTTGCTCGCATCGGTGTCGAGCAAAAAGGGCTTCGAAAAATCAGGGTAAATCAAGGGAGGGGCTTTTACCAGGGCGTCCCGAAGGGAGCGGAACGCAGCCTCCTCCTCTTGACCCCAGTGGAACCGAACCCCTTTAGATGTTAAAGCGTGCAGGGGTTTTGCAATTGTCGCAAAATCAGCAACAAACCGTCGATAATACGACGCGAACCCAATGAAACTCCTGACCTCTCCCACCGAGGTGGGAGTCGGCCAGGAGCTGACACACTGCGTTTTGGCGGGATCGGTAGCAATACCTGAGCGTCCCACGATGTGCCCCAAATAACGCACCGAATCACGCAACAAATGGCATTTTTGGGGCTTGAATTTCAAATTAGCAGCCCGCATCTTTAGGAAAACCGCCCGCAACCTCTGGAGATGTTCATCAAAAGTTTTACCAAAGACGATAATGTCATCCAAATAAATGAGGCACGACTCCCATTGCAGTCCAGCCAAAACCAATTCCATTAAACGCTGGAAAGTTGCCGGCGCTGAGTGTAAGCCCATCGGCAACCGGTTGAATTGAAACAAGCCGTGCGGTGTACGGAAAGCAGTTTTAGGCTTTGACTCATCGTCCAGAGGAAGCTGCCAGAATCCCGAAAGTAAATCGAGTGTGGAAAAGAATCGCGCTCCCGCCAAGGCGTCAAGCGATTCATCCATCCGAGGGAGCGGGTATGCGTCGGCAACCGAAATTTTGTTAAGACGCCGGAAGTCAACGCAAAACCGCAAAGAACCGTCCTGCTTTTTAACCAGGACGATCGGCGCTCCCCAAGGGCTGGTGGAAGGAGAAATGATGTCGGCGGCCAACATGTCATCAACAGCCGATTTGACATGGTCCTTTTCGGCGGGACTCAACCGAAACGGATTTTGGCGAATTGGCGCGCTGTCACCCGTGTCAATATGGTGACGCAGCAGGTGAGTACAACCCAAATCATATTTATTTCGACTAAAAACGTCGGAAAATTCTCGCAGTAGTGTTTTAAGTTGTTGACGCTCTGAATCTGACAGGTCCGTCGATCCCGCACAAAGCGCCTCGAGCCACCCTTCATCGCTGTCCGAATGCGGTCGCGACGCAGGGACAGTGTTGACGTGATTTACGGCGGGTTCCTCACACGGCACCGGCGTTGCGTGAGCAAGCACGGTCCCCTGTGGGACCACCACCGTCCGCGAGCCCACATTTAGGACCGCGATGAAGGGTTCACCATCCCCTCTCACTATGGTCTGGGCCGGAAGTAAGTCAGGTCCACTAACCCCGGCCCTAGACGGCCCCAACAGAACCCCTTGGGCCCCAGTACCCTTAACGAGGGGCCGCCGAAGTTTCAAGGGTACCAACATTTGCGTCCCCGGAGGGACGCGTACCGTTCTCTCCACGAACGCCGGCACCGTCGCGAACGCCGTCCGAGTCGCAACCGGTGATGGCAGAAACGCCATGCGTCTGCCCGACGGAAGCTCTATACAACCCTGGTCGATCAAAATCACAATCGGCATTTTGGCCAGGAAGTCCGTCCCCAGCAGGCACGGAACCGCCAGCGAGGAGGAAACAAAAATTGGCCCAGACAATTTTATTTCCCCGATACAAATTTGGGCACGAATTTGTCCGATGATGCCAAGTGAGCCCCCGTTAGCCGCATAGAATGGTATGTCAACAGGCATCAAGGGACGACTCCGGACAGGGAGAATATTATAAATCAATTCCGAAATAATAGTCGCCGATGCTCCCGTGTCGACCAGGATGCGCACTTCAACCCCGTCGATGTACCCCACAACGGCCGACGACCCCGACGATGCGGCTACCACACGATCGGCCAGCACGGACCACTGGCCGGGTTCGATATGGGTACCCGGGGTGGTGCGTGATGGTGCGATGGTGCGTGATACCGGCCCCCCTCTCGTTGCGGTGTTTGAGTGCGTGACGGGTGTGTGTGTGGGCCAAACGTGTGGGGTGCCGCGACTCGCCGGTTTATGATGGTGGAGCTTGGGATGAGGCCCGTCGTCCCGGTGAGGTGTCGTCCCGCGCTGACGAGGAGAGCGGCACCCCGAGGCGACGTGGCCCCGGACGCCGCAGTTAAAACACCGTGGGAGCGGCGTCGGAGGTGACGAATGGTCGGAACGGCCCGACCCGTCCTGGCCCGGCCGTGCACTCGTCGCCTGTTGCCGTCGGTGGTCGACGGCGTAGAGTTCCTCCGTCGGAAGGGTGGCTGCAGCCACCGCACGCCCCGCCGATGCCCTGCTGGCTTTTCGTCGGAGCGACAGGAGGTTGGCGTGGAGGAGCCTTGCCGCCTGGAGCGACGTCATCTCTGCATCCTCCTGCGCGACCACAGCGATGTCAAGGTCGTCAGCTAGGAGGAGTATTTTCTCCGTCACCATAGCGTCGATGCCGTCGTCATCCATACGGGGGAAGGCCGACTTGGCCATTGCCAGGAGGCTCGTTCGGTACGCCAGGGGCGACTCCTTTTCACCCCGCTTGCGGTCGTAGAACTGCTGTCTGCATTCCGCCGATGGTCCGTAGACCCCTCCCAGCAGCTGCAGCGCCATCGGTAACGTAGCCCGCCTCTCTTTTGGTGCCGATGTGAGGGCTGCGAGCGCGTCGCTGTCGAGGAGCGCCGGCAGCGCGCAGAGAGCCTCCTCGTCTGTCCACCTCGCCATCTCTTGATGGGCGAGGAATCGTCTGCGGAACCCGGCCCAGTCCCCCTCCGCGCCGACGAACTCTTTCAGCGGGGGCAGCCTCTGATGGAGTGCAGCGGTCGTTGTTGATTCCCGCGGGCGGATGTCACCTCCACTCGGCTGTGCGTCGGTACGAGCGGCCGATGGGATCGCCTGTCGCGGTGGTGATGACGTCGCGGCTTCAGCGACGGCGATGCCGGAGTGGATGTGTAGGCTGGCCACGCCCCGAACAGCTGCAGCGTCGATGGCGGGAGTTTCAAACTCGGGCTGCTCCGAAATGGCGGGAAGGCGCCCTGGTCGTTGGCCCGCCTCGCCCCGTGTTGAATCACCGGCCCCCAGCCGCGTGATGGTCTCCAGCGTGGCGGCAGCGGCATATAACAGCTCCGCCAGCCTCCCGTGAGCCAGCCGCAACGCGTCTGACTGTGGTCCTTCTTCACTCAGATGCCCCGGTAAGGAGACATCAGGCCCCGGCTGCACCATGGCTTGTGTAGCCGTCTCGGGCTCGACGATCTCGGCAGTATCTTCCTCTTGCGGTACTTTGGCCCGCGCTGTCTTCCACGTGTCCATGTTCAAGTTTTACTTCTGACACCAGTTGAAGTACCGGTGAAGACACTTGACGCCGAGGTTGAGGCACACGGATATTTATTTAACACAGCTCGTATGTGACATACAGCACTGGAGGGGGTATCGGCCCCCTCACCCGACTAGCTAAGGATACACGTCCTAGCTAGTCCTAGCCTGCCTCACAGTCCTCCACTATTTGGCTAGGGGAGGCTACTTGGCCCGACACTGGTAAGTCGGGCCCGGTACCCGGAGTCCCAGACCAGCTCTTAGAAGAGCACCGGCTCTGGCTTTCGGGACCACGCCGCTGGCTCAGTCCTGTTCGGCCCTGATAAGGACATCGAACGAGGGGAGTCCAGGGCTCTATCTAAGACGTCTTCAGTCTTCTTGGTTAACTTATAACATAACTGACTCGAGCCCCTATAACGTCCCCTTTTATACCCAACCCTCCTTGAGGGGTGGGGCCCCGGGGGATCATAACGCCAAACCAGCCCCCCCCAGAGTGTCTGGCTCGGACGTCGCAGAGGGCATCTCCCTGTGCACACACGTAGCCCTGCCCACTGTGTTTGTTTCCCATAGACTGCCATACATAACGGGCCCTCTCTTTAACACCCCTACACTAGTACTGTGAGAGTTGGAGACTGCTTGTTTTGGTCTTCATTCAGCAGTGGATTAATCATTGCTTATGATGATGCATATTGATTTTTCCTAAAGTCTTGTGGCTGTGAAGATGTCCAGACATAAGGGCTGCTGCTTCTTATTTACCATGGTGGGGAGTTCATCAGCAGCGCTTATTCCATACCTGTCAACCCATACGGTTTACCCGTATTCTTGTACAGGGAAATTGAGTTTTTCGGTCCATACGGCATACAGCCGTTTCAATACGGGCTTTGTAGGATGACCATTGAGATGTATAAGGGCACAGCGTGACCAATAAGGTCTTAATTGTTCTGTTATAAAATAGGCACTGATAAGGGATTGACAGGTATGGTGTTTATATGTTGATGTCGAGGGCGTGAGTGCTCATCATGACGCGTTTCCCGTGATCCCAGGAAATGGCCATACGTGCGCTGACGCCGGAGGAGCCGGAGAAGGTGGAGGACTCGGAGACTGACCAGACGGACGTCGATCCGGAACACTACATCAAGCACCCGCTGCAGAACAGGTGCTGGGATATCTGATGACTTAAGTAATGGATTACCGATTACCTGGTCGATTATGAAAACATGTTATTGCATCAATTTCTATGTGGGATTGGGAGCTACCTTCTAGTAATTTTAGATTATATATTCACGGTTTAATGCAGCCATATTAGGATTATGAAATGCACTTTTTAAATTGGGGGTGCATCTTCTAATCAGGTACGTAGTCTGAAACCTGGCACCTGGGCATGCAAGTTGCAATTATGCCCAGCGTCCAATCTATATGTAGCCACTTGAATGAATATTAGCTCGTGACTGAAGAGTTACCTTTTACATGTGAAGACTCACAATGGAATTCTACTTGCATACATGTTTACCGGTATTGTAACACTTTTGAGACTTACGGATTGTCCACTATTTATAAGACGATACATTTAAGTGCCGTATATTATATTAGGTACCATGATTTGCATAGCCTGTGTAATGTTACTGCATGTTTACCCGTGTCATATTTACCCATATTAGATGGGGTTTTGAAATTATTCAAAAGCTGCTGATGCATCTTAATTTCCTGACGTCTTTTAATCAGGACTATATGTGAACGCAAGGCTATTTGCTTTGGTTTTCCCGAAATTGGTTCAGCCTGCTTTTGATACAAGGCAGCTTTTTAAATGTACTGATTAAGAAGCCGATAAGAGGCAAGTTAAAGCCTCGTGATAACCTTTCCAATGATATATTTGAGCTTCACATGAATGTGTGTGTGTGCTTTAGGTGGGCTCTTTGGTTCTATAAGAATGACAAGAGCAAGTCATGGCAGGCCAACCTGCGACTCATCACCAAAGTGGACACGGTGGAGGACTTTTGGGCGTACGTACATACGTTAACACGCTTTTTACACTTATCTGTACACGTACAGCCGTTTTTGTCAATCCCCTGATAGATGAGGGGCTCCTCACGCCGTGCGGTTCATGGCGATTATTTGACCACACATGGCCACGCTGGTCTGTGGGATGTTGCGAAGGTATGTAAATTAATACATCCAGAATATATATCTGCATACATACGTATATGCATTATATTATATAAATATACATACATCCACACACAAGTCAAAACCTGTACAGAGTTTGGCAGCTTAAATGCTTTTGTAACACAATTCGGAAGGCCCATAGGATGGTGGACCTATATGCCACGAATTATTTTTTAATTGATAAAAATGTTACAATTTCATATCATTGCCATGTCCAGCCCATTTTCAATCCACTGCTGGATGAGGGCCACCCTGTTTAGTGCGGTTATTGATGGGATTTTTTCTCGTATTCCACACTGGTTAGTGCGGGTTGGTGAAGGCAGGGGGAGCATAGTACTTAGGCATTAGGAGTACAAGTACAACAATTTACTTTGTTGGGCTGACCACATTGTACACTTATCATTCAGGATAATCAGTTTCATTTATTAGGTATATCCCTGTGAGCCATTCGGCTCTTGAATCGGGTGCTAACCGCAACAAACCAAAAACCAAAACATGCACAAGAAAACATCTTAAAGTGACTATGCGCAAACAGAAAAATCCAGGAAAAAACTACAAAGTCTTCAGAAAAAAAGCACCGTACACCAACGCTGTGCAAAAATCCCAGTGGGATGCAAGTCAAACAACAATTCACAAGACAACGTAGATTAAAGCCATCATTCTAACTCTGTACTACAACAAACAAACATGGCCGAACCACAAAAGTTTTCGAAATACACCAAATAAAGCCATAAGCAATGTAACAGTGATCATAGGAACTGTGACCGAAATTCACATAAACGACATAAAAAACATGTATGAGAATTTACCATTTGGATTTGCATCTCAAGATGCTACAAAACAGCAGGACGTTTGCTTTCCAGAGCAAAGGACTTATGCCTCCCCCTGTACATTCGAGGTAAGATACGAGTGTGAAGAGACCGTAGAGAATAGACAGTCATGAGCAGAGAAGAAGTTTTGAAGGCTCCACTTGAACGGGGTCACGGGGTCAGGAAGTCGGTTGCATGGATGGCCGGGAGAGGGAATCGCAGACGATAGACACAGCACCAAATGATCTTGCACCCATGATGACCATTATCTCCGTATTGTTTGTGAAACATCTTGTTTGTTAAATGGAATGAAATGCTTTAAGAACCCCAAACATTTGTCATGAGCATTCATAATTTCTCACCATAAACGTTTCCAGTCACCCTACGCGATTGCTTTTGAAAATGCTGATGTTGAAATATTGCTTTGTGGGCGTTACAGAGATTGTCAGTGTTTCCTTCATTTTACCACAATAAATGAGATGCATGAAACTGTTTCTGTTTGTAAGGGCAACCTAGTAAAAAAAAAATATATATATATATAGTAGTTATGAGACATTTGGTTTAAATGTAATACATTTGAATGGGTTGTTTTTTATGTTGCTCCAGGTTGTACAATCACATCCAAGTTGCAAGCCGTCTCATGCCAGGCTGTGATTACTCCCTTTTCAAGGTGAGCTCGCCGCTGCAAAGTGAGTCTCACAGAATCATTGGTGATTAGATGGATTGCAGGGGTAGGTGACGAGGGTGACAGCGTAGCCTCGATCAGGTCGGCGAGGGAAGCCTGCCTCTTCTGACGGTCACCTGCGACACTTAAGGCTTTACGATGTCAATGGCGAGAGGGCTCTTGTTACGTCGACGGCGAGCTTTAGGGCTGAATGAGCAGAGGTGGATTCTTTTCCGAGTGTGCGACGTATGTGAAGAGAACAAGAGCGTCGACGTCTGGTCATCAACATCTTCCAGCCCCGCACCATCGCGCTTGACATCTGCGTTGTAAACATTTATTTCGCTTTCACATGTTAACTATACAGGAGGTTGTGGGTTCAATCCTGACCCTGACGCCTGTATTTTTGGAGTTTGCATGTTCTCTCTGTGGTCGCTCGGATTTTTCTCCGGCTCCTCCGGTTTTTCCCTCCACATTTAGAATCAACATGATGCTTTTACAGTCTTTGGCTGCTATACATTTTCACGTGATAAGCCACTTTGTTGAGGTATCATTTGTGGCCAGGTTGTTTCTGAAAACTCAGGTCGTCCTTACCTGGTAAAATATAAAATACTTAAAGTTTTTTTAACAAAGCAAACTATCTTTGGCGATCCACGTGGAACTCCTCCAATCTCTATCGTCAAAGCTGACGTGCTTGCCGTATCTGAATAGACCGATGCGACCTTGGGTCGATACCAGGGGGTTAACCCTCTTTTCCCCACCATGTGTGTCTCCTCCCCAGGACGGCATTGAGCCCATGTGGGAGGACGAGAGGAACAAGCGTGGCGGCCGCTGGCTCATCACGCTCACCAAGACGCAGAGGCACTCCGACCTCGACCGCTACTGGCTTGAGACGGTGCGTGCCGCTGGGCGTAGCTGTTGAGTGTGCTGGCAGTGCAATTGGTGTCGAGTCCCCACCGTTCCAGATGGTACCAACCAAATAACTTTTCTCATTTGTAAACAAATGTTTTAATAATAATCTGAGCTAAAGGGGCTGTGGACAATAATTTTAATTAGTAGTGAACGAGTGTTTTTTGGCTTCCGTTTGTCAAACGAATATATTATGAGGGCACACTCATTGCACACAAAGTTCTCGCCACAAATTAACCAAAATACCTTGCTGATCTCGTCAAAGAGCAAAGACCATTACGCACAAACTACTCTGGTCATCCTCGCAGCAGCTTTTGTCGAGCCATTGCACAAAGACAGTCGCTGCATTGCGTGCTTTCAGATGTGCTTCTTCGGCCGTCTCGAACATTCTTATGATATTAGCAATCCCTCTAGAGCTATGCGCTTGTAAACCTAGATTGAAAACTAATTTCTTTAGAACTGCTTTTTGTGTTAAGTTTGTTGTCAATCCCCCCCCCGTACTTCTGATTCGCACGGTTGGCTACGTATGGTACGAAAGAAGTTCAACGTACATACATTCACATACGAGTGTCGCTGTGTCTGGCTGCAGCTGCTGTGCCTCATCGGGGAGGCATTTGACGACCACAGCTGACGACGTGTGTGGCGCGGTGGTAAACGTGCGGCCCAAGGCGGACAAGATCGCCGTGTGGACGGCGGACTGCGACAACCGCGAATCGGTTGTCGGCATTGGGTAAGGCGTTCTCTTCTGCTTTTTAAAATAACTTGCTTGTTTATTTTTTGTAAAATACCACAAGTTTGGGTGGAAATCGCGCACATGCATGGCCGGATTGTGCATCGTGTTCCAGCATGTGTCCTTCGTGAGTATTTAATTAGCGGTAATAACCAGAGCGCTCACGCCAGGTGTGCAAGAGGTAGTACGTTGGTAGGCCGCGATGAGTCAGCGGGTCTTGGTTCAGTCTGGTTTTGTCTCCGCTAAGTTTAGGAGGCAACGTTTTGATTAACGTGGCTGGTTTGGTTGGGTAAATCTCGAACCAATACTGTTAGAAACCAACATTTTGGTTCACATTGGCTCATCTTCACAAGGTCTCTCATGACTCCTGTTTACAGATGACAGAGCTCATGAACTTTTTAAATTTTGATTGAAATGCGTGAACAAGCATTGCAGGACTCTCCTCTCCCTTCGTTGATTCTTGGCCAAACTTGTAAGTTTCACATTTTTTGGTTGGGGTTAATTTCTCGGACAATCACCGTTGGCTTTTGAGAACCTAGTACAAATAGTTTTTCACCCCAGAGGGATGATGATGGTCTGAGTCAATCTCTAAATTTAGATTTTAACTCCAGACTGTGATTGTGAGTCACGCCTTCTATAACCACTACACCAAGCAGTGGTTATAGAGGGCGTGGTGGTGATTAAATGACACATTTATTTTAATCAGCATTGCAACACAGACAAAATGAGCATGACCCACCCTGCTGTTTTTATTGCTCATCACGAACATCCGTAACTTTGCTGTCCTAACGAAAAGAGTTCTTCGCAACGATTAATCCATGACTGTTGTCCTATGTTCACGATGCATGTGTAGTGAGTCCAACTGAGTCACAGACGTTGTCTTGGGAGCAACACTATTTATTCAGTAATTCAACATAACATAACACAACCTACACTTGGATATTGAATGCTCATCTAGCCACGCTACGGCAGAACTAGACACGGTTCGCTATCCCGGCCCGGACCACAACCTGGGTCCCAGACCACCGCGTGGCTAGAAGCTTCTTTTACCCGACGTGGATCTTCATCACCAGCAACACGAAGAACCCCGAGCCCCTCACAGTGCCCCCCCCCCCCACCTTATATCGGCTTGGGCTGGGGCTGGCTCCGCCCCTCGCCCCGCCCACCTTCTAGATCTCTCTCGAGTTCTTTCCCGAAGGCTCCCGAGAGCTCCCTCTATACCACGTGACCGCCCAACGGCCCCCGTCCACCGGTGGCCCCCCTCCAATGTCATCCGGTCACATGCTGGCAGGTCATCCAGCATATCATGCCCCAACGTAACCCTGGCTGGCTGACACTCTTTCTCGCTCCCTCACCGGGAGCCTGCACCGCACACTGTACGTGGTGCCCCCGCACTGACCAGCGCTCACCCAAGCCCCGCTAGGGCTGGTACTATGCCCAGTAAGCGGGCTACACATAATGCCAACACATTATCTGCCGTGCCTTCATAAGCCCGGCACCACACAGTGACAATCACGGTCACTACATATGGAACAAACTGTGTATATAAGAATGTGTTATTTATATGTTTTATCATATGCCAATTGTATTCATGGGCTAGTGGAGTGGACACTACAAAAAAAAAAGACAAACGGGACGGTGATATCAAGAGAAACATTCAACTCTTGCATTGGATTTGGATCCTGAATCGTGACAATTGAATAATTCTGTTGCAGTGAATATTGACATGTTTTAAGTCATCGGGTTGTAATTTCCTGCACCCCACATCCTATGGAGGCTACATTGCTGCTAACAGATGGCAGTGAAGCAAAGTCAGTTGTTATACCGTACTGCTGGGCCTACGCTCTACACTTTCACCAACCCCTCACTCGCCAGTGTGGTGATGCATCGCCAAATAAACTCGCACAACCTGCACGGCGTGGGGAGTCCCTCACCCGGCAGCGGTTGGATCGACAAAAGAGCCGTGCGCGTATAATTTAGTTGAGCCAACCGCTTTTCTAGACAAGGGTTCATCGAAACGAATGTGTACGGTGACACAAGCCGCGCAAGTTTACGCTCCTGCCGTGTCCGCCTGCTTAACGAGCGATGCCCGTCTCCCTGTGCTCACCGCAGGCGCGTGTACAAAGACCGCCTGGCGCTGCCTCCTCGCATCATCATCGGCTACCAGTCCCACACGGACACGGCGACAAAGAGCGGTTCCAGCACCAAGAACATGTTTACCGTGTGAGGGGGGCGGATGCATCGCTGCCCCCCACCTCTCCCCCCCCCCGACCTCGACGCCCCCCCCTCCCATGGCTCCATCGCCGTGCTGCACCCCATGACGCCCCATTGCCAGCCCACCTCACCCCCCCCTCCCATCTCCCTTCCAGTGTCATATCCGTCGCGAGCCACCTTCGTATCGCAAGATGCAACCGAAAAAACACAATTGACTGGTACTTTAACTCCTTACCAAAACGACGTCATGTTCACAGTTTTTCCGCAGGCGCTCTTGCAAATTGCGTCAAGAATCGTATTCGAAATCTGGTCCAGAAAACCTTGAAATGAGTGCAGAACAATTGTGGTTTTCAAATTCTCCAGCACGCTACTTTACATTGGTGTAAGGCGGTGACGGGTGCCGGCATGCGCCGCCGTGTGTCAGGACACGGCTGCAGTGCCCGCTCCCAAACCGCACCACGTGTCAGAATGTGGTGAACACTACATTCAACGTTATGTCGATCATATCACAATTGCACCACTAGAGGACCCGGGGTCGCGGCTTTCGATTTCACGAAGAAAGGCTTGCGGCCTGTGTCAGCTTGGAACGCACGGTCCAGGTGTGTGTACAAAATGACAGCCGTTTGGGTTGTCTTTCAGACAACTTAGCCAACCCACATGACTCCCTCCCCTCCCTCGATGTCTACATCCCCCCTAACCCTCCCCCTCCCACACCCCACAATCCATCGAGGGCCAATCTGGTGTGAGTTTACACAAATGCCTTAGGCCTTTAAAAACAAACAAAAAATAATGTAAACTCGAATGTTGCAGTCAGGTCCCCCATGTGTGCACGTGGCAGCGGTCTTCGTGAAGCCGTGTGCTTGGGGCGTTAGCTAAAGTCTGCATAGAGGTGTTTCTTGCAAGGTATAGGAGGGATATCTGCAACTTGGCAACCTGCCCTAGGTTACCATGCACTAATTGAGCTTTGTTATTTGCATCCAAACTCTTAGTATAAGATTGAAAAACTCTTGACCTGATGTGTGCGCGCATCCGCACGTTTTCTTAATATTTCCAAACTGCAAATTTAGGTTACCACATCTGACACTATCATATTTTGATTTTGATTATTTTTGTGTATCGTACAGTACTGTTTGTGTGATAACCATTGCTGGATGTTGGCGCAAGCGAACGCAGCACAAGTGTTGGCAGTCTGTAACGAGAGCGGACTGGCACACAACACTTAAAATGTATTTATTATAGTGTGTTTTAAGTGTCTATGGTCTAACATTGCAATCCACTCATTAAGTACTCGTTTTTTGTCACACTGTACATTTAGCACCCTCGGGTGCGCACGTTTATTATTTAAGCGCTGTACTTCACGCGTGCTTGCGGTGGCTGCGGGAGAGGTAGGTGTGCATTTAGTTTCTAGCGAGCGAGTCGAAACGGTGCACTCGAGATTCTCGTCGTATCGGCAGCGCAAGCCAACCAACGTTGCCGACCGGCGTGCTTTTAAGAAATGAAAGCGTTTCTTTTGTCAACTGCGTTTTAATAAACGCTTAATGTTTTTGCTAGAGCCGGGCTGTTCCGATTATTTAGGTAATCTATTAGTTTACCGATAATTGGTTAAGTTACTCCACTAATCTAATGACACGAAAGTAATTGGGGGGGGTCTCAACTCTACCCTTGCGTGTGCTGCTGGACGGGAGGTGATGGGCAGGTGCTTGGTGGCATCGCCAGCATCGTCATCCGACTCTTGACCATGAATTGCCAGGGGTTTCTCGCCTTCAGTTTGCAGGACGTGGGGTGGAGGAGCTTGAATCTTTTTTAAAGGGGCCCAGGTATCGACCACAAGAAGAGCAATTCTCTCGTATGGATGTAATGTGTGTAACAATCATACACGGACGTCTACATTTGAAATCAAGTTGAAATGTAGGTGAATGCAATTTCTCGTCGATTAATCGGCTTGATCGACTTCTCGTCCTGGCTCTCGGTTCAACGTCAATCGCCGTCGCAGATCTTCGACACGGTTGCTCCGCAGAGACGCGCACCTTAACACAAGCCCGCTATCGACACGGAAGCGCGTAAACAGGGTCCTCCGGCTACTTCGGGTGCTGGGCCCGAAGCACGTGCCCTCGGTGTTTTTTTGCAATGGCATTTTACACAATTGTTTGGCAGCGTAATGCCGCCACAATGACGGGGTGAATGTTGGCTTCCTGTCTTGCCGTAGCAGCTGTTTGTTCCCTGTGTAGGCCAGACTGCTTTGAAGGATGAATAGACCGAATTAAGGTGCTGCTGGGTTTAGTGCCAGGGCTAAGAACGAGCCCTGACCTTCGCCTAAACTTGGTTAAATCTCCAGGGGAGGAGCCGTAGTTTGTGGTGGCAGCGATTAGCCAGCGGCGCTATGAATGCGGCCACCCGAGTTGGATTTCCTGGTCACGGCTAACATCAGTGGCAAGTGATATCGCAACCAGTCCTGCCCTTTCGCCTTTAACTTAAACTGACTAGCGTAGTGGTCAAAAGCTCAATAAAACGATATGATGTGGGGTGGCCTTCATTGGTGAATGGGAATGGCCTGAATGTATTTGATATTAATGAAACGATTACCAGCCGGTTTGACGCATTGGTGTAGTGCAGTGCACAGATTGCAACCGGACCGTTGTCAGTTCATTCCAGTTTGTGGTCACCTTGGCCCGTCCTCTCGTAAGGCTGGTCGACGGATATCCTTTGGAAGGACTCCGCGTGCCATAAGAACGTGTAATGTCCACCACGGGTTCAGGACAGTAAACGGGATTTGAAACCAATAAGGCAATTTGGGCTGCTCAAGGAACTAAGTGGCTGTGGCAAATAGGAACCTGACCTGAATCTCAAGCGACAATAGCAAACCTCTGCGTTTCGCGGCGTGTATAAGTGCAGTACGTGATTTTATATGTGTAGTGGACATGGCGGCTTGTGGCTAGCTTAATTGAAGTGTCGTCTCGTGTGCTCACGCGTAGAAGTGTGGACTCTTGCCATGGTTGTGAAGCCATGCATTACGTGTGGCCAATTTCGCAACCAGGAGATTTCGTTATTACGCTAGTTTCCTTTCTCCTGACTTTTCTCTGCGTGTAAGATTATCATCTGAGCAAATAACGTGTTTTGTACCGGTAACCTATTTTGCTATTAAATTGTTTATTTCATGAACTCGTAAGAAAAAAAATGATGGGCCTACGTGATGCGGCGCCTCTGTATACTTTTCTCTCAGAAGTTCCCGTGTGTCGATGCAGTACGGCGGCTGAAATGGGCGACATTGACATTTTTGCAATGATGAATTAACACCTAAATAAGCTCTAGCAGCATTTTGTTATTTGCGCCTGGATTTATGTCATTAGTTGGAATAAAGACGTGATTAACTTATCTTCTAATACATGTGTAGTATAGCACAAGTCGGAGACGAGGTAGTTGCAGGAAGGCACCTTATTCAGATCTCGCACAGCTTCCAACTTCAACAGGTTCGCCCTCATGCACTCCCTCGTCTAGCCAGCGTCGACCGAGACAACAACTATCCGGCTGCGCAGCGTTCTAGTGAAGACTGCAGCGACGACGAGACCAGTCCATTCGCAGAACCGGCAGCCCAGAGCTATTGCTCTCTGCTGCGTTTATCCTACTTGCGGCCTGGCTCCATCCTGGCCACGCTTCCCTTCTCGAAGCCACTCGCGGGTTCCGGGTCTTCCAGATGAGGTCTTCCGTGACCTTTGTCCCAGTTCCTCCGCCCTGCCGGCACACCCGTGTATATGCTCAACGGCGTGTGCGCTAACTGTCCACCGCAGTTGCAGCTGCTGGACAGCAGTTGGCGCTATGTCACTACACATGCTATATACCCTACTTGGTGACAAGCTGTGACAAAGCGCCCGATCTCAGAAGCTAAGCATGGGTTGAGCCTGGGAAACGATTGGATGTTTGGCCACCATACGTGCCAGGTTGTCAGGCAACAGTGGGGTATTGCAGCACAATCCATTTTTGTGCTGCGACTCACTGCTATGCTACAAAATGGGACCTTTTACCAGCATCAAAGATTTCTTGCAAAAAAAGTTTTCTATCTGGTGTTTGACCTTCTTAACACCTGTTTCATTGCCAGAAAGGGTAAACCCGAATCTTATTTTTTCACACTTTAATGCTGGCAAAAAAGTACCCCGAGCTATAAGGGCATTGTCTTTGTCCTGTTCGCCCTTTGGCGTTCTCTGGTCTGACATTGGTGAGACGAGGCCCTAAAGAAGGCTGTCTGGTGTAGGCCAATCGGGTTCAAAGACAGCGCATCATATATTTAATTATCAGAACATATTTGTTTGCATGTTCACCACAAGTACTGTGTGTGAATAATGCAGACTTGATTCCTTGCAAATGGTTTCTATTTGGTGTTTTAACATCTTAACACAGCTGTTTTATTGCCAGAAAGCGTTAACCCTATTCTTATTTTTCATACATTGCTATGCTTCCGGCCTTCAACCCACACTGATCACCACCAGTATGATTGGTGCAGTATGATTGAATAATTCTCATGACCCACACCGTGGGTTTGGGTGGCCCTCATCCAGCAGTGGATTGACAAAAAGGCTGTACATGTTATACCCTGTGCCGAGAAAAGAAATCGAATCGGTATTTCAATCACTTGTTCACACAATAAGTTCGTTCTGTAGTATCGCCGTGCTCTGTGGTTGCACGTGCCTGCATTGATGGCCTTCAGCCAGTGGTGGAAATTCCACATTCCTATTTTGAAGGCTAGAATCTCTATTGTAACCACTGTTTACTTCTTCACAAAGTAGTGTTCTGCATGTGGCTATGCTCCCTACTGATGGTGACCTTACAATCCAGCCCAATTGAACTGGATTTCAGAATAGAAATGTATTCTTAAGATAAAGTTCATTGGTAAATCGAAAACTGTAAGCACAACGCACAATGCCAGACAATCACGAACAACGCGGTACGTCCAGAATGAACACCTCATTCGAGACCCAAACATCGCCGCACCTGCTGGCTATGACATTCTTTTTCCTCGAAGACACTGCTGGTGGAACCATCAACCTCATCAGAACATCACCAGCAGGCCGACATTGCACCATAGCCATCTACATCATCATTAGACCTCCTTTGCCAGTACCAAAATATACTAATAGGGTTTTCCCACTTTTTTCCGGCAACAAAACTAAAACATTTTTACAAAGATGCATGTCTGCATTAAACACAATACTTGCACTATGGGGACCTCATTTGCCAGTAAAAATATGATAATTGGTTCTTTACCCTTCTATCTGGCAACAAAACTGACACCTGTTTTTTGCAAGGAGTCATGTTTGCATAGACCGCAATACCTGCAGTCAATACAAACAAAATAACATAACTCTGATAATGTGCACTGTCCTTGAAGTTGATTGGTCCACACCCGAGACAGCTTTCCTTCGAGCCTAGTCTCATATGGGTTGGACCAGATGACGCCAAAAGGCGCACAACTCAAGGACAATGCACCATCAGAGTATGAAAGCTCGGGGCAAGCATCTACACTATGGGGACCTCATTTGCCAGTAATTGTCCTTGAGTTGTGCGCCTTTTGGCGTCATCTGGTCCAACCCATATGAGACTAGGCTCGAAGGAAAGCTGTCTCGGGTGTGGACCAATCAACTTCAAGGACAGTGCACATTATCAGAGTTATGTTATTTTGTTTGTATTATGACTGCAGGTATTGCGGTCTATGCAAACATGACTCCTTGCAAAAAAGGTGTCAGTTTTGTTGCCAGATAGAAGGGTAAAGAACCAATTATCACAATACTTGCAGTCAAATGCATTTGACACAATACTTGCCAGTCAAATGCATTTGACACAATACTTGCAGTCAAATGTATTTGACACAATACTTGCAGTCAAATGTATTTGACTGCAAGTATTGTGGTTAATGCAGACATGAATCCTTGTTAAAAGGTTTCAGTTTCGTTGCCAGAAAAAAGGGGGAAACCCCTATTATTGCACCATAGCTCCTTCGTGAATGGGAAATTAAAAGACGCAAGGCACCGTGGTGGGACTGTGGCCAATGCAATCCAAACTACGGAGCGTATTCGTAAACCCGGTGCTCATGCCAAGATACCTGCTGCTGTGATGTCGCCAGTAAACCCAGAGGCTCATAGTGGATACAGAGAGACTCCCTGAGAGATGAATGTATCATGGGACCTCCTTTGCCAGTACCAAAATATGAGACTAAGGTTTTCCCCTTTTTTCTGGCAACAAAACTGGTGTCAAGATATTCTTGGTTCTGTCGGTAAAGTCACGTATAAGGGAAATAATAAAAATATAAAACAATACAATTCTCACAACGTTTCGACTGCAACACAAGCAATCATCATCATCAGGTGTGAAATCCACTTTTTTCAAATTTTCATGCTGTGGATTTCACACCTGATGATGATTGCTTGTGTTGCAGTCGAAACGTCGTGAGAATTGTATTGTTTAATATTATATTATTTTATTATTTCCCTTCTACGTGACTTTACCGAAAGAACCAAGAATATGAATCCCTGCAGTCACGAAATCTTTAAATCATAAGGTGTCAAGATGTTAAAACACCAAACTTAAACCTTTTACAAGGAATCATGTCTGCGTTAACCACAATGATTGCGGTCAGAATGCAAACAAAAAACATACTCTGATAATATATGCATTGTCTTTGAAACTGAGTGGTCCACACCAGAGACAGCTTTCTTTTGAGCCTCATCTCAATTGGTGTTAGACCAGAGGACGCCTTTTAACAATGCATAAATTATCAGACAGAGTATGTTTTTTTATTGCAATCTGACCACAAGTATTGTGGTTATTGCAGACATGATTCCTTGTAAAATGTTTCAGTTTGGTGTTTTAACATCTTAACACATCTGTTTTTTTGACAGAAAAAGGGGAAAACCTATTCTCAGATGGATGGATGTTTGTTGAACTTTCGTACGTAGCCAACCATGCTAATCGGAGACACAGACACATACTTACAAAGTCCCATCACAAGGGAGAAACACAAATTAAGTAATAGGTTTTTTTACCCTTTCAAATGGTACAAAACTGACACGTTTATACAAGGGATCATGTTTGCAATAACCACAACACAAGCAGTCAAAATGCAAACAAAAATAAACAACTCTGATAATGATATGCACTGTCCTTGAAGTTGATTGGTCCACACCTGAGACAGCTTTTCTTAGAGCCTAGTCTCCATTGGTGTTGGACCAGATGACGCCAAAAGGTGTGTAAACACAAAATAAGACAAAAAAAATAAAAATTGCCCGGTTTGAAACGGCTGTAGCGCCATATGGACCTGAAAACTCAACCCCCCTGTCCAATAAAACGATGTTAAACCGTAGGGATTGACGTCTAATAGCTATCGCATTATTATTATTCATCACAAGCAAGCACAAGGATTGATTGCGATTTAAAGTAAAACGATTGTATTTCCCAGTGCACACACGCATCACGAGGGGGGGGGTGTGTGTCTTATCAAGTCTACCAAATGCAACGTCCGGCTCCCCCGTGACCTTTCATCGCACACGCAGCGTGGTGCTGCTCGCGGTCCCGCAAGCCTCGAAGCAGAAGGCAGCAACAACAACGATGACAACAACAACAACAACGTGGACATCTAACAACAACAATAATAATCGGCAGGTTTAATCGCTTGGTTGCGATATTGTAGAGCGAGCGGGCGGGTGAACGGGCGTGCGTGCGTGAAGCTCGCACTTGAACCCCGATTGACGCAAGGCCCTAATTTATGTCGTATTTTAAAAAAATATTTTAACACGTAATGACCTCAGGCTGTTGTATCGGGGCTCCTCGGTGTACAATTTGACTGTTAATTAATTTATTTTAAATAACGTTTTTGTAAAGCGATAAGCGTAATTGATGGTTACGATTATTATACAGACGTCAGACTACTTTATCTTAACGCGGGATCGATCCTTCGGCCTAAGCGGATACAGTAAACGATAACGTTCGAATATATAGTAATCGTATTATTTATATGAGAACAACAATCATGTTTTTGCCTTGATTACAATCAGCGTGGCGTTCCACGCCGGCGTATCGGGCACTCGCTGATTGATCGAAGGGTCTTTGAGAGGGGGACGACTTTGTTGTTGAAGAGGCGAAGGTGGTGGTGGTGGATTTGAGTTAATCATTACCCAGCGTCAACCTCGTTTTGAAAGATCAGGTAAGCGTGGTCATCATCATCAGCAGCATATTCATCAGCAGCATAATCATCAGCAGCATAATCAGCAGCAGCATAATCAGCAGCAGCATAATCATGAGCATAATCATCAGCATAATCAGCAGCATAATCAGCAGCAGCATAATCAGCAGCAGCAGAATCATCAGCAGCATAATCAGCAGGGCATAATCAGCAGCAGCATAATCATGAGCATAATCAGCAGCATAATCAGCAGCAGCATAATCAGCAGCATAATCAGCAGCAGCATAATCAGCAGCAGCATAAACAGCAGCAGCATAAACAGCAGCAGCAGAATGATCATCACCATCAGCAGCAACATTTGTCCACCGCTCCCATCAGTATAATCATCATCTGTCCACAAATGTTCCATCATCATCATCAGAATAAGAATCATCTCATCCTTTGCTGCTCATCGACAGCATCTGCATTCCAGCATCGTATTCCTGAGCCTAGGCAGCAACATCTCGAACAGTTATCGATCCACTGATGGGTAATGCCGTTTCCATCGCCATAAGCAGCAACAACATCGTCATTCATTCTCCACTGCTGTTCAACATCCTTGTCCAGTCATCGTGAACATGATCTCAATGTCATCATCATTACCAGTCGAGGCACCATCGTTATCACAGCGAGCCAATGTCTATTCTTTGCTGAATGAATAACTCCGTCGCGATTAGCAGCGTTATCCTTCTTAGCAGGAGCAGCATCTGAATTAACTATTTAACTCGCTGTGTTTATTTCACCAAGGTAAGACCCGCTGAGAGCGATGGAGCTCTTTTTCAGAAGCGACCTGGCCACAAATGATAGCTCAACAGATGATAGCTTTTCATTTGTACATTTGTACAATACTCTAAAGGCGTGTTTATAAATATGGAAATAAAAAGCAGAGGACCCGGAGAAAAATCTATGCGACCATGGGGAGAGAGACACTCAAATTCCAAATGTACAGGCATCGGGGTTGGCATCGAATCCACGACCTCCTGTATATCGGGCGAGGTAGTTAACATCTCGCCATCATCATCAGTAGCAGCAACATCTACCCCCTGCTGTCCATCACAATCAGCAGCCTCAATACTCATTCACGGATTTTCGTCATTAAATCATCAACATCTTCATTTCATATTCTTAGGTTTTTTTCCCTTCTACGTGACTTTACCGAAAAAACCAAGAAGATGAATCCCTGCAGTCACGAAAGCTTTAAATCGAAATTATTTTCGGTAAAGTCACGTAGGTAAAACATTTAAATTTATAAAAATCACGAAACATCGTGATTTTTATTTTATTTTTATTTTACTTTTATTAATTTTTATTTTTTACCTACGTGACTTTACCGAAAAAACCTAAGAATATGAATCCTTGCAGTCACGAAAGCTTCAAATCTAGAATCTTGATTTCAGCATCATGAGCAGCAGCAGCAGCGACGGCACAAGTCATTGTCTTGTGCCGTCGCCGCCGCTGATTACGATGGTAACTCTTTGACTTTTCTTGCTCCACTTTTTGTCTCTTCCCAGTGGCCGTGCACTTGCGCCCCCCCCCCTCCATTCCCCACCCCACACACCCCCCGTGCGCTCGCCTCTCGTCGTACCGTGGACCCTGCAAGCGGTGACCGCATGGCCGAGCGGCATGCCACCCCCGTGGCCCCGGTGGACGGCGTGGGCGCCACGCGGCCGGCGCCCCGCCTGGACCGCGGAGCCCCACAGCACACCAACTCCTCGCGGTGGATGCGAAACTTCCTGGCCGGAGGTGGGAGCTCGGCGTGGTTGTTACTGTGGTTCGGCGCAGTGTGATTTGGCGGTGGGGCATGGTGTGGCGTGGTGCTGTTTTGGCATGGGGTAGTGTGGCGTGGCGTGGTGCTGTCTGGCACAGTGTGGCGTGGTCGCATGGGGTACGATGTGGCGTGGTGTGGTGCTGTCTGGCACAGTGTGGCGTGGTCGCATGGGGTACGATGTGGGGTGGTGTGGCATGATGTGGTGTGGTTTGGTGCTGTGTGGCACGACTTGGCGTGGCGTCGTGTGGCATGATGTGGCATGATGTGGCGTGATGTGGTCGCATGGGGTACGATGTGGCGTGGGGTACAATTTTTGTTGTGGCGTGGTGTTACTGCAGTTCGGTGTCTTGTGGTTGTTTCAGTGTGGTACAGTGTGTTTTCGGTGTGGCATGGCACAGGATTACCGTGCTTCAGTGCGGTGTGCTTCTGCCATGTGGGGTTACAACGACATGGTGAGGCTGAATATTGTTGAATGTTATCATGGTGGCACGTGGATAGCACACTGCTCTCTGAATTCGATGGCACCCCGAGATTCCTGTGTTGCTTTGCCCCTCATCCACCGACCCACATGGGCCATCATGGAGACGTATCGTGAACCAACCCTTGAGTCCGACACGGCATGGTGAACCCCTTTTTTCCAGTCATTGACAAAGGAATGTAAATTATTTTTCACGAAGTTTTTTATTCATTTATTATTTATTCTGCTTATTTACCCAGGAAAGCCTCGCTTGAGTATCAGGACCATTTTTTTCAGGAGGCGATGTTGCTCTTTGTAATTCCAATGGAGTCCTGTAATTTACGGTTAATCTTTTCATCATTGGGATGTGTTGGCCACTTGCGTATAAATGGCCAACACCATTCCTGTAACGCAGCAGCACCTTGGGAAGGTTGGCGGGCATGTGAGTTGGTGTGCGTGCATTGACAAAGTTGGTCTGTTTTTGACTGTGACCCCCAATAGGCATCGCCGGTTGCTGCGCCAAGACCACCATCGCTCCCCTGGATCGCGTGAAGATTCTTCTGCAGGCCTACAACCCTCACTACAAGCACCTCGGTACGCGCACAGAACACTCGCACCACAGCGGCAACGACAACAACAACAGCCACCAGTCACCACTAATGGTGATGTCCCCGTGGTGCTTGCGCCAGGCTAGGGGCACTTTGAAGCTACGTGAAGTGACTCACTCTAGCAGGAGGTCACGGGACAGGCCCAGGTGCTATGGGTTAACTGACTGAGATGAGCTGGAGATGCACCACGTGTATTATCTAGAGACCGTAGAGACAGGTGCCATGAGCAAGCACCCTGACAGGCTCACACAATGCAGATGGTGTGGCTGACGTGGCCGTCTTTGTCTCCCCACTGTTGATGTTAGTACAGCGCCATGGGGCACTCCTTTAATGCTAAGTCGACCAAGGGGAAATTGAGGACAGATTCAGAATTGAATTGTCATTGATAGTATCAGTGGCTGGGAATTAAACTCTGTTTGCTGGGTTCATTGCATGGTGTGCAACAAACTGCACCACCTCTCCCCACACAGATACACGCCATACACTCCACACACACCACACACGCCACACACGCCACACATGCCACACACTCCACACATGCCACACACGCCACACATCATCCGGAGTGCAGGTTCATACATTAATGCAGTCGTGCGACGAGCCAGCTTCAGGGTTCATATTTGTTTTCCATATTAAGTTACATGTGCGAGTGGAATGTCTATTGATTAATTAATGGAGGAATTGGCTTCCCTAACTTTTTTAAAGTGCCGCTAACAGTTTTACAAAATCAATACTTGTCGTCATGGTGGATTGTGATAGTAATATAATGCATATGCATGGATTTCGCAAATGTTTTCCAAAATGGGGTTGTCCTCAGATACATTTATCAGTAGTACAGAAACCGCTCTGGTAACTGACCAGCGACTCACACAAACTCAGCACGAGTTGATCCGCAACTGGGAGAATCTGCCTGCGGATAGTTGAGGATGAACCTTCTCGCCATTCATGAGGCACACACAAGCGACTCACGCGCCGATGACGGACGGGCGAATTGACATGGCGTGCGGTGTGGTGCGTGTGCGTGTGGTGCGTGTGCGGTGTGGTGCGTGTGCATGTGCTAGGTGTGTTCTCTACACTGATGGCGATTCCCAGGAAGGAGGGATTCCTCGGCCTCTACAAGGGTAATGGAGCCATGATGGTCCGGATTTTCCCTTATGGGGCCATTCAGTTCACCGCCTTCGAAAAATACAAGAGGGTGAGCGACCGAGGGCTTTATTGTCCAATCTGGTGCTGTTACGTTTGTGAATGTTTGTGGTAAAACAAATCATGTGGTGATGCTGCTGCTGTTGTTGCTGCGTTGGCAGCGGTGCACAAAGCGCAGATAACATCATAAAGGTTTTTTGGGTTGGATCGCGTAAGTATAAATGTGTCGTTAACCCGCCACCACCAGACACAGCCAATTGGTAAGATTTGTCACGTAAACAAAAAGTGCCAATTAGTTACTACTTCAGCCCACCGGTGTGTTGGAGAGTAAATCCACAATGTTTACAATCTGAGTATTGTGACGTTTCGCTGGTAATTACATCCAGTATCATCGGGTGATTTTGGCAAAAAGAAAACCTCACCACACTAGTCAATGACGTTTTGGCCTTAAAAGGAAAACAAAAAATACGTTTTCTTTTTTAGACAGTGTTATTGAAGAATTTCAGTCAGGGTTGAACCGGTTGGCTCCGGGCAGCAGCAACCCTCGCAAGGCACCGGCAGCAGAGCTTGTCGGTCACTGTGCGGTTCGTTACGACGGACGCAAGGACACGCGCGCACGCAGGGATATTTATATTTATCGTTGGATATTACATGGCTATCGAACAAAGACGGTGGCCACCGCATCGCGCGGTGTTTTCAGATGCGCTTCTGCGGCCGTCTGGAGCGCTCTTCCTTCCGATATTAGGAAGCCACTGAAGCGGTGCACTTTTCAATCGAGATTGAAAACAGATTTTTTTTTTTAGAACTACTTTTTATGTTTAGTTTGTTCTTCCCCCGCACCTCCGATTAGCACGGTTGGATACGTACGCTGCGAAAGAAGTTCAACATACATACTTGTGTGCGGCAAAACCGACAGTCAAGTTTTTCCACCTTTCTTGAAACCCGCGGGTCGACCTCCGTTTCGGTGGGAGGTCGCTACTTATCTGCTGCTGCCCCCATATCCCTGGCCATCTGCACCACCGGTTCATTTAGCTCCCTGTCTAACAGTTGCAGGATTCTTTGAGGAGAGTTCTGCCTTGCGATGATTGGGCACCTCTTTTCTTTGCTTGCGCGAGTAAACTTGAGTGCCACTCTTACGGGGAGGGGGTGGGTGGGGGGCGGGACACCACTCAAAGTTCTGGACAGGTGGATTGTCGAGCCCATGTGTCCCTCTCAAGACCATGAGAAATGTTGTACACGCGCGCAGAGCCACCTCGACCTTGCCGCGTGGGTCATCGGGGGTTGTGTGACGACACTTTACCACCCCGCGGGTCAGTGCGGGTTGGTGGAGATGGGGAGCACGGAAGCACAGTACAACAGTGGATTTGGCTGCATAGCACAGGCCCCGTAGCCACCATTGACATCCGCGTTGAAAACCCGGGTGCTGATAGACTGATACCAACGAGCGATGGACGTTCAACTGAGGACACAGATCAATTAGGTCTTAAGAGCTTCGAGCTAAGATAATGAGTCTCTCCAGAGGCATCACTTAAAGCATCATTAAGTGCCTAATGCAATTGTTTCGCTTCATGAGTTTTATATCATTAGTAAGCAGGAGGGAGTAGGGGAAACCTTTCCTTATACTGGTAGGAACCTCCTGGTTACAACAGCCCACAGGGGATTATTGTGTCCGTCCGTCGTGCATCCAAAAATGGGAGGGGTGGGGCTGGGTTGAGAGGGGAGGGTGGGGAGGGGAGGGTGGGCCTGGGTGGAGGGTGGGATGGGTGGGGCTGGGTGGGGAGGGGCTGTTCACCCCGTGGTGCCCTTAAACGTTTAACCTACTCACGCCGGCTTGTGCCTGCCCTCACAGTCGGCCATATTTGCGGAATACACCACGTCGCTGTTGACCGAGCAACCCAACGTTCCTACCAGCTCCCTCCGCAGGAATGTGTTTGAGGGCCGAATTAGAACTTTCTTAATTTACCTTTGGTGGACAACATATTGTGAATGTTCTCCACAACCCAATTAGCGCACCTGCGATAACAAATGAACGTGACGAGTTTGTGGTTTTTTTTCGGTTGCGTCACGTAAACGCTCTCCCATGTGCCCTCCCGTTGTGCCGCGTGTCATGCGTCACGATCGTCCGAACACTGAAGCGAAGCTCGCGTGGTGTTTGATACGGTGTCCGACGTTTCGCGCCACGTTTGATCGTCGCGCTAAAAAAAACGGCACGCGGTACATCTGGAAAACTTTTCGGAGAGAATTGAATGTTATTTGTCGGCGGTTTTCTCAGCGGCAGGCCTCGTGTGGCCATGGGTCGTGTGAAGTTAAGTCGCGGGCCTTATTTGGCCCTGTGGGCTGTGGATTCCAGCCTGCCCCTGGTATAATGTTGCGCAGTGTTCTCTGGCGATGATGCTGTGTCTCTGTGTGTGTGCTCGTACGTGTGTGTATCGCTCTAAATCCGAACCAATCTTAGGCCTCCCCTAAGCCGACTCGGCCATGCCGAGTGTGATGTGTTAAACATCGCCACTGGGGAGACGAAGGCGGCCGGGCATGGTTCTGGCCACCCACCTCCTCGTGCGCTGTGCCGGCCTTCATAGGCGCTCGCTCGCTGAAACTTGCCCAAAAAGTCTGTTAATGCTGTATGGGGGGGTCCTTTGTCTTTGTATCGCCGGCAGGTTCTGAGCAAGCAAATGGGCATTACGGGCCATGTGCACAGGCTGCTGGCTGGCTCCATGGCTGGTAAGACCCTCGTACGGAAACAAGCGATGCACGCTTCGCACCTCTGCACAGCGCACACGGCGGAGTAAACTTGGCAACAACATTTACAGCCCGCTCGTCGGTCTTCCGCTAAACGAAGGCCTCCCCACGCCGTTCCGGTCGTGGGGGTCGTTTTTACCGCAAGCTCCTACACGCCGGTCAGTGCGGGTTGGTGGAAGGTCGCGTGGCCAGGAGCACTTTTCGGTTATCGCTCTTCACAGCCGGGTTACTCTCGCGATTGAGACCGTCCTGCTCGCCTGAGTTATCTCCGGGCTTAACCAAAATAAGCTCGAACTGATGATAGACTTGGTCGGGAATCGTCACTCGGGTTTCTGGATTTGTAGCGCTGTGCACGAGCTACTCACTCCCCATTTTTGCTGTCGACCACAGGCCCTCATCAGTATACTCGTCAATATATTTCTGTTGCAACAAGTTTGAATTGACTAGTTTGTGAAAGCTGCCGGATGGGCAGCACTTACCTTCCCTACACTGACTGCGCTTGTGTGGGTTGGGTAGTGGTCAACGCGCCGCGCTACGAACCCGACGACTTGTTCAGTGTCTGGCCATGGCTGTGGAGTCTCTGTGTCTGACTGATATACGCGAGTCTGCACGTGCGACTGTGTGTGTGTGTGACTATGTGTGTGGGGAGCGGTGGTGTAGCGGTTAGCGCGCTGCGCTACAAACCTGGCGACCCGGGTTCGATTCCCGCTCACGGCCAACATCAGTGACGATTATCTGAACCGGTCCTGGGCCTCCCCTAGGTCGACTCAGCCTCAAATGAGTACCTGGAGCGATGCGTAAACATCGCCACTAGGGAGACAAAGGCGGCCGGGCGTGATGTTGGCCACCCACCCCCACTCTACGTGCGTGCGAGCGGTGACGTCACCGCCACTTAGTGGCGAATGGCGGGCGTTATTGTGAGTCTGTGTGTACGACTCTACGTATCTGTCTGTGTGTGTGCACCAGGCATCACAGCGGTAATCTTCACGTACCCACTCGACATGGTCAGGGCCCGGCTCGCGTACCAGGTGAAGGGAGATCACGGCTACCGGGGTATTCTACACGCGTTCAGCCTCATCTATAAGAAGGTGCGTGATCAATCCACTGTTGGACGAAGGCCGCCGCCCCCCCCCCTCCAACCCTGTGTGAGTTTGTCCAGCCACTGCTAACATCGGTTGCGATAATCCAAACTGCTCATGGGCCATGCCTACGCCAACTCGGCCTTAAATAAGTAGCTTATTCTAGATTTGAAGTTTTCGTGACTGCAAGGATCCATACTCTTTGCTTCTTTCGGTAAAGTCACGTAGGTGAAAATAAAATAAGAAAAAAACATTGAAATGACTATTTTTTTTAAATTCTCATTTTTATTTTCACCTACGTGACTTTACCGAAAGAACCAAAGAATAAGTAGCTTGTGCAGCGTGTCAGCACTGGGGAGACAAAGGTGACCGAGCGTGGTGCTCACCACACCCCCCTTCACGTCCCGTGCCGACCTTTATAGGTTCCGTGAAGTCCGTTAACAGCTCCCCACAGTCTGTTGAGGCTTTACCGGGGGGGCGGGATCTTTGTCTTTGTGCGCAGGAGGGTGGCTTCCGAGGGTTTTACCATGGACTGGTGCCAACCATCATCGGCATGGCTCCTTACGCCGGTGAGGAGTCCCCACACGCACACCCGTCCGTGAGATGGCAGTACACAGTTCCCTCCGGGAGAGGATTGTGCCTGCAGTTTCAAGGAGGATGCACCCCAATAATAACAACAACGCCCGCCATTCGCCACTCAGTGGAGGAGGCTCGTGAAGGACGCTACTGGTCAGTTGGAGGCAGTCGCCCTTCAACAACAATGGAGGGCAGAGGAGCGACGCTCACAACAACAAGCCGGGCAGATAAAATGCAGCAAGTTGGCACAGTCGGGGGCACAGCTGGTGCATCTGCTAGTCCTCTCAGTCAACCCATGGCACCTGGATCTGTCCCGTGACTTCCTGTCAGTGAGCTTTCCGACACTTCACGTGGTCTCAAAGTGCACCTGGCCTGGCACAGGCGCCGTGGTGACCCCAATAACACACACACGTGCAGCGTGCATACAACACATTCCTGCGGAGGGAGCTGGTAGGAACGTTGGGTTGCTCGGTCAATGGCCAGGGTCAACGGCGGCGTGGTGTATTCCGCAAATATGCCCGACTGTGAGGGCGGGCACAAGCCGGCGTGAGTAGGTTAAACGTTGAGTTTTATAAGGGCACCACGGGGTGACCAGCCCCTCCCCACCCAGCCCCACCCCTCGCACCCCCCACCCAGCCCCTCCCCACCCAGCCCCACCCCCCACCCAGCCCCACCCTCCCCACCCAGCCCCTCCCCACCCAGCCCCACCCAGCCCCTCCCTACCCCACCCCTCCCCATCCAGCCCCTCCCTCCCCACCCAGCCCCTCCCTGCACGACGGACACAATAATGCCCTGTGGGCTGGTGTAACCAGGAGGCGTACGTGTACAGACGTTTTGTTAACCCGCTGTTGGATGAGGGCCTCCTCATGCCGTGCGGGTCGGAGGGGCTTTTTGACCATACTTTAACCACGCTGGTAAGATCGGGTTGGTGAAAGTATGTAAATCAGTCCATCTCTGCAAGCATACATACATGCAAAGATGTAATCGTATGTATTTAATTTAAACAAATCCACCGTTTTACTACTTTAAAAAAAGCTGCTAGAATGCATTTGTCCAGGTGGCCGATAGAGTGATGGAACTCAGTATTGTTTCTGTTATTTTTTACCTGGCTATTTTTTTTATGTCTGCTTTGTTTTTAATATTATACTCAATACACCACAATAGCTCATCATGTATTTCGCGCGGTCCATCAACGATCACTGCGCTACCACCTTAGCCAAACTCATCGGGTCCTAGGTTGCGGGGCTGGGAGCGGAACATTTTCGGCCTGGCAATCGCGCCGTGTTTTTTCTGATTTTAAGCACCATACTCGCTTGCTTCCGTCACTGCGTGGGTCTCTTTACAACTCGGTCGACAGGCACGCCCGTTTTTCGCATTATTTTGGGACAACGCAACCAAGGTTCAGCTACCAAGGGGGGAAGACCAAGAGCAGACGGTGGGAGGCTGTCGGGGGCAGACCCGGGAGGCTGCAGCGTGTCTCCTGTGTGGCAGCTGCGGGATCCGGCAGAGGGGTGGAAAGCGTCGGTGAGATGTGCCGGCGAGCTGTTAACTACCTCGCCTGGTATACAGGAGGCCGGGGTTCAATCCCGACCCTGACGCCTGTACATTTGGAGTTTGCGTGTTCTCTGTTCCCGTGGTCACGTGGATTTTTCCCCGGGTCCTCCGGTTTTCCCCTCCACATTTGAGTATTTGGCTGCTATCAATTTCCAAGTGATAAGCCACTTTGTTGAGCTATCATTTGTGGCCAGGTCGCTTCTGAAGAACAGCTATATAATACGTCAGTGGGCTTTACCTGCTAGAATAAAAAATAGTTTCAGTTTATCGTTCAGCCTTGTAAACGCCTTCCCCCTAACCGCACGTCGACCCACTCGACCTCGCGCCCGCCTTCCTCCCCGTGTGCAGGCTTCTCGTTCTTCACGTTCAGCACGCTGAAGAGCGTGGGGCTCACCCGGGCGCCCGCGCTGCTCGGACGCCCGTCGGCCGACAACCCCGACGTGCTTGTCCTGCGCACGCCCATCAACCTGCTCTTCGGCGGCACGGCGGGCGCCATCGCACAGACCATCTCGTGAGCCGAGCGGCCGTCGCGAGCGTCGCGTCGCGGAGGATTCGTTACAGCCAGGGAGCTTGCCTGGGTCTTGTCCCGTGTGGAGACCCACCGGCTCGCGTAGAGACTCGTAGACGCTCGTCGAGACGTGTAAACTTTGTTGGTTGTGCTTCCGCTGCACCTACATCCAGTGTGAAAGAAGCTCAACATACATGAACTTAATAAAGAGACATGTAGACTCACATAGAGAAATGTAAATGTAAAGAGACCCGTAGACTCGCATAGAAACTTAGCCTCACAAAGTTCAACATAGATACGTAAACTTATAGAGAGACACGTAGACTCGCATAGAGACGTGTAAACGTAAAGAGACCCGTAGACTCGCATAGCGACACAGCCTCACAAAGTTCAACATAGATACATAAGCTTATAGAGACACCTAGACTCACATAGAGACATGTAAACGTATAGACAGACCCAGACTCGCATAGAGAAAGAACCCACCCGCATGCTGTCACCGCCTGAGACTGAAAAACCCGGGGCAGGGTCTGGTAGCCTCCTCGAACCGGAGCCAGGAGGCATCGCCGTGAGCTGCGTGTTTGGGGTGCGGCGATCCGCGCTCCCTTTTGTGACGACGGTTGTGCGGCGGTCGTTGGCAGGTACCCGCTGGACGTGGCACGCAGGCGAATGCAGCTCGCGGGCATCCTGCCCAACTCGGAGAACTTTGGGTGAGCGGCGCCTTCCTCCCTTCCTGAATCGCGTCGCGAGTGTAACGGCGGTCACGCTAACGAACGCGCACAACCCATCGTGTGAGCCCGCTGCACGAGTCGATCGATGGTTTTTTTGTATCTCAGTGCGCCCGACACGGAAATTCGCGCGCCACGTACGGTAGAGTGCAAGGGGGCTGCCGTTGTTTGTGTTAACATTTTTATTAGAATGGTGGCTATACTGACTTTGCAGCTTTCCGGAGCAGGGCTACCCCTGTTCTAACCCTTTCACGTTGCGAGACGTCTGCAAGTCGCAGGGTGGGGTGTCCCGTTCACCTATAAATCTCGGAATGAGCAAGCGGCACGGCGTTAATTTGATTTAGAGAGGCGTACCGCCGTCGCTTTCAAAGACATTGCACTCGCTGCAGAGAACCGTAGTCACCCGATCGCAACTCTGACAGCAGGCGCCAAACTTTGCCACATGCCCTCCTGCATGGCCTTGTGGGAGAATCGGTACCGATAAAAGTGATTCTATTTGAGTTTTGTTGATGTACACGTACGTCACCGGAATGGGAAAGTATAATTCCATCTTGCTGGGTTTTTACCGTAGCTACTGACCTGAAGTCACCTCCCACTCCATCCCCCGGTCTCTGCCCCCATCCCTCCCTACCGCCCCCCTCCCTCCCCACCGCCGCCCTCCGTAGCTCCATGTGGCAGACTCTGACCAACGTGTACAAGCAGTACGGCGTGCGGCGCGGCCTCTACCGCGGCCTCTCGCTCAACTACGTGCGCTGCGTGCCCTCGCAAGCCGTCGCCTTCACCACCTACGAGTTCATGCGTCAGGTGCTGCACCTCAACTGAGAGCCGGCCGCCAACCACCATCGCAAAAAAAAACAAAAATCGCCACGTGACAGAACGGCACGGGGAGGCCCGCACGGCTTGTGCGTGTTACAACAGTGTTAGAGGCGTGTTACAATGGCGTGTTACTACGGCGTGCGCCCCCGTACGCGTCGTTTGGTACGATTTGGGTACGAGCGAGAGCCCTCGCCCGGCCGTCTGTTCCGAACGCGTAACCCGCGTGAAACGGCCGGCCGCCTTTTTGTCGATCCACTGCTGGATGAGGGCCTCTCCCCCCACCACCCCCATGTCCCGCCTGACGCTGCACGGGTTGTATTGCGGGTTGTTTGACCACACTTCACCATGCTGGTCGGTGTGGGACTGGCGAAGGTGGAGAGAACGTAAACGGAGAATAATAGTTGAACAACTGGATTTTGCGTCGCCATGTAGCCCTGCAGCAGCCCACAACATTTTGTTGTTTTTATGCAAAGGTGGTGACACATCGAAGCACCGTCCAGGCTCAAGGTTGCTTGGCTTCTGAGATCTGACGACACTGAGATTTAAGTCCATTCCGAGCGTTCTGTTCAAAGGCTTCCATGACGTACCCTACCTTAAATTAGTCAGTGGGCCTGTGCTGTATATATTTCACTTGTCAGAATCACGTGAAGTGGCGTCGCGTTAGTGGTACCTATTTATATGGCCAATACAAAGTGAGATAATGGGAAGAGATTTTCTTGATATTAAAAACAAATGGTGGTAATTTCTAGAATTAATTCAGCCCAACCAAATTCTCAGCGACTCCATGATGATTGTACTTATCTTTCTGAAGAAAAAGTTCTGAAGTGATACATTTTTTTTTAATATTTGCATTGTCGCCTTCTTCACTTGTATTGGTCATATACACGGCGATCGTTTCCACTAGAATGTTGAACTTGCTGCTTCAGGTGACGACTAAGGGTTGTCGTGAAATGGTACTTTGGCGTACATCAAAGCACAAAAGCAGGACGATAAAATTTGCAAAATACAACGCCACCGTTTTGCAAAACTGATGTCGTGATAATTTTCACATCCTGAAAACGTAATATCGTATAGCCAAAGAACGATATCACGGCAACCCGAAGTGAACGCCTTTTCAATCTCTGTCCAGTGCATTTGTTCGAACAAATTATCTCTATGCCTTACCGCCCATCGCAGCTGTGCGCTCTTGAGATTGCCGCGCGGCCCTCAAATGAATCGGACGTCGCTGCTGTTTTTGTGACTTGCCGAGAACTCCAGTTTGCTGCTTCGTGTCGCTTGCGTGGGGTGATCTGCCACTGCAAATCGTACCGTGTGTGCGACCATGATTGCCATCAGCCCTTGCATTTTGATGGCGTTTGCTGCATCGCAAAATCAGCCGCCTCTTGTCACCATTCTCACACAGCCCTGAATGCATCATAACAATCAGCTATGAATGAATATACATTTGGACCCAATGTCGAATTTCGTAATGTAGGTGGCCGGGTTCCCAAATTCACATGATGGTTCAACCAAGTGTTGTTTATTCGATTCAATAGATGGAAAATGTTGTAGAACAGATAATTATGATGTACAAGTACAGCCCTTTTATGAATCCATTGCTAGATAAGCCCCCCCCCCCCCCCATACTGTGTGTGTCATCTTGGTAGTTGATTGACCATACTTCACCACACTTGGGTTATTACGGGTTGGCGAAGGCAGGGAAGGCTGAGATGTCGGAGGATAAAGGTACGGTAGAAAACTTGCAGTGGCTGCACTGCCCTCTACTGACTTTGTAGCCATCCGAAACAACATATCCTGTTTGCGAACAGGATAGGAATGTATCGGTTCTTTTAAGTTATTTTATTTTTATGCACTAAGGACGGAGAAAATTAAGTCTTGAGTTGAAATAACTGGCATATGGTGGATTCCATAAAATCACAGACAGTCCTAATCAGTTAAATTTCGATTTAAAGCTTTCGTGACTGCAGGGATTCATCTTCTTGGTTCTTTCGGTAAAGTCACGTAGAATGGAAATAATAAAATACTAAAAAGAAAACATAATAAAATAATTCTCACGACGTTTCGGCCACAACGCAAGTATCCGTCCTCAGGAGGAGAACAGGTCTGTCGAGGAGACATTGTCTCCACTCTGTCTCCTCGACAGACCTGTTCTCCACCTGAGGACGGCTACTTGCGTTGTGGCCGAAACGTCGTGAGAATGATTTTATTATGTTTTATTTTTATTATTTTATTATTTCCACTCTACGTGACTTTACCGAAAGAACCAAGAAGATGAGTCCTAATCAGGTAAAGAATTTAGAGCCCCTTTTTCAATCCACGACTGCATGAAGGCCCTCCCCAGTGTCATTCA
Source organism: Lethenteron reissneri (assembly GCF_015708825.2). Classification (NCBI taxonomy): domain Eukaryota; kingdom Metazoa; phylum Chordata; class Hyperoartia; order Petromyzontiformes; family Petromyzontidae; genus Lethenteron; species Lethenteron reissneri. The sequence goes on along the minus strand of NC_083825.1, from coordinate 4,131,061 downwards.
TGGGGGTTATTCAACCATACTTCCTCCAGGATAAATAAATATTCTGATTCCGATTGAGACCGGTTTCCACCGATCACTCGCAACGAATTCTTGCCGTGGCTCGGGGGAATCGAACTCGGATCGCCGGGTTGGGAGCGCAGCGGCGCTAACCACGGCGCCGCCGCTCCGCCCCGCTGGCTCTAGAACAACGCGTACATCACAGAACGTAACGCTGATTAGTGGCTCTCAAAGAGACGAATTGTGTTTTGGAAATCGTTGCTTTGCTCAGTGTGCCAGTATACTCGTGCATTTTGACGGATTAAAAAAACGATTTATTACTTTTCGATTTAAAGCTTTCGTGATTGCAGGGATTCATCTTCTTGGTTCTTTCGGTAAAGTCACGTAGAATGAAGACGCTGTCTCCCCGACAGACCTGGTCTTCACCTGAAGACGGCTGTGCTTGCGTTGTGGCCGAAACGTCGTGAGAATGATTTTATTATGTTTTATTTTGTTATTTTATTATTTCCATTCTACGTGACTTTACCGAAAGAACCAAGAAGATTTATTACTTTTTCATTGAAAGTGTTAAGCTTTGCACAAACATGTTTTGTGGTCCATTCTTGCCAGTAAATCGCATCTTGGTAATTTTTCAAATTTGACAAATAGAATTGTTTATCTTTGTCATTTGAAAAAGTAAAGAAATACCTGCAAATTACTGAATGTGGAAAAACCACCACGTGGCAACATCCCCCCATGTCCGCTTACTGACAGAAGACACCCAATTGCAGGCCGGTGCTGCGTACACCTTGCGCCGCGTAGGTGAAAGCTATCACCGGTCGAGATGGAGATGCGAGGTGCTTTGTGATGCCAAGGCATTTGAGCGCCGTATAAAATGCGAACGCTTGTGCTCATGAATGACTTGTTTGAATGATCGTTGTGTGACATTGAGTGTGACGATGTTTCCAGCAGGGTTATGGGCAAGGAACAAAGCAAAAGCGCTGATTGTGTCGGGGTCAAACTCAGGGGTGAGGCTCATGCACTCAATTGGACCTTCTCAATCTTCACTGTCAATCATCGCCGTCATTTAAGATCAATCCGCTGCCGGATGAAGGGCTTCCCCAAGCCATTGGAATCTCTTGTGGCTTTGCTGTCAGTCACCGTCAGACATCCATCATCGATGCACTGCTGGATGAAGGCTATTCCAAGCCGTCACGATCTCTCACGGCCTCGCTGTCATTACGGGTACAAATACGGTTTGCGACACCTGCAGAAGGTACTTATTGGATGCGCGTCGCGTTAAACCGCCCAGCAAAGGTGTTAAAAACCAAAGAGATCAAAGCAATATCAGTAAAACCATTTAATTCTGTCGCATTTCACCCCACATTCACACAATGCGATTTTAATTTCATTACTTAACGTAGACTTGCAAACGGCAGCTTAGTAAATATCATCAGTTGCTTAATTTGTGATTTTTTTCATTTTCAAATGCCCAATGATTGATTGCATGCACACTTGCTGGGTACCACAGCGAGTTCTGTCTTCTCGGCCATTTGGTAAGTGGCTTCTCAGTGGCCCAGGAATGGCCCAGCGGCATTTCAGGATTGGCGGCTTGACCCGGGTCTGACTGGTCTCCAATCTGAGCCCTATGACGTCGTGCACTCGGCACCACCCCCTACATACCCTCCGAGATCAAAGGGAAATAATCGTAAAAATGTTTCGTTGAGATGATGCTACGCTAAGCTCGTCTTATTTTTTTTGTAATTTTCGTCTGTGTTTTTTTACGCAGCCTTGAAGTTGAACTAAGCAAGCAACACCATGACCACTCCTCCCGTTTCCCTGTAGGCCACATGACATCATGACCGAGAGAAAACGTGTGCGGCAAGCTTTCCCAGTACCACGTTTCAACTTCAGATTTGGCTTCAATTTCAGGTCGGAGTCCGAATTATCTTCAGGCCAATTTCACTTCATTGAGCTGGCCTACATCAACAACAAAAACAACAACTGTTGTGCTTTGCAGGAGGCAGGAACGTTTCATTATTTCAGCAACCATGGTCCCGTGACCTTTTATTTTCAAGTACTTCTGGGAAGGACCTGCCCAACAACTCAAGTAACTCGGAAAGTCACGGAGACGCCACTTTTTTTGTATTCATCAACTCAAGTCGAGTCTTGAGTTGGCGGTCCGTGGAAGCTTGGTATTTGCGGCCTGTTGAGGCCGCTAGCCCGGTTCACAAACCGAGCCGCAAATCCTTCCCAAGGAGTCGTGAAAACCCAGCGTTAGTCCGCAGACCAGTCCAAATATTTCACTTGGCGCTTCCATTTGAGGTGGTGATATGTGATCAGCACGAGGTTCTACATTTGGCCATTGTGTAATGACCCACCAGTTTTAAATAATTCTAAAACAATAATTTTGGTCTCACAAATTCATTTATGAAAAAAGTGTTGCCTCGAGATAATAGTCTGCTGAATCTTGTTCTGTATTCAATAAAGCGAGTTTGGTGAAGGGAGTAGCGGTAATTATGGTGGGCTGTGAAGAAATGATGCAATGTGTGGTCATTGACACTTAAGTTGTACATTTCCTCAGGTACTGGAATTTAATTCAGGGGAGGAATGAATTGCACTGGGTAGTATCGCGAGAGGATGAATATCTAGTCTTGCTTTACTTGTTATCAAAAGTAAATTGTACAAATGTACGTGCACTGCCCTTTTATCTATCGACTACTGAGCGAGGGCCTTCCCATGCCACGTGGTTTGTGGGGAGTTATTTAATTATATGTCATCACACTGGTCGGTGCAGGCTGCAGGATAAGTGTAAGCGCTGCAAGGATAAGTGTCAGCGGTGCAGTGCAGTGCAATTGGCTTTGCCCTGCACGCCGCATCGAAAAGTAAGATTGATAAATTGCTAAATTGACCGTTTGAATTTCCTCATACATTTCTACTGTAACGTTCATATCAAAACAATGACCCGTCGATTCTTAATGCTCGCGATTAATGCATTGAATTGTGTGCAAGAATCAAGTCTAATTTGGGTTGAACTTTTTGTCATTTGCCAGTGGTTGATTCTTATCGCTCGTGATACATGCATTTCATTGTGTAAGAATCGATGTTTTTCCCGAATCAGGGTGTGAACAACCGTTGGTTGTGGTTGGTCAAATGAAAACTGTTTCGCCACAAGTTTTTTTAACATGCACCACAAAGGTGATTTTTTTATTTAATTGAAATTCAACCTCTGTAAATCTTTACATACATAACCATTCAATGTGTCCCTGACATTCTATGGCAGTTTCAGAGATGGGATGCTCCTACATCTATTTTATTAACAAAACGTAGTCGCACTTTCTTCAAGTCAGGGCACCTTAAGGCTTTCCTGGATAACCCAAGGAGATAAGTCATACATATGTTGTATCGTAGACGGAGGTACTCGGAGACGGAGGTTGAGTTAGGGGCTTCCGCCAGGGTTTATTAACACTTATCACTATCCCTGGTTCCCTCTTTACCCCTTCCACTATCCCCGTTCCTCCAGTGACCCCGCTTACGTTACGGGGTCTCCCTTATATACCCTCGGAGGGGTGATGTCGCGTGCACTGCCCAGCGCGTGCGACCCCACGTCCCGTGAGGTCACCGCACCTGACAGCGCACACGACGCCACCACTCTCCACTACTCCTCTACATCACCCCCCCCCGTAAAAAAAAACAGCCGACCCGGCTGCAATCAACCTTAGGGCAGCACGGCCCTTCAAGCAGAACAGTAACAACAAAAAAACAAAACAAATAGAGCCCGAAGGCCTCATCCGCCGGATAGCGCCGAACGGGCGCCAGGGGCTAGGCCCGCTGAACGGCCATCAGGGCCGTCACCGGAGCCGCACCCCCCTCGAGCGGGTATGCGCTGCTGGCCCGCTCCCTCGTGCGGTGTCCGCCACCCGTGCAGGTGGGCCGTCAGCGGGCAACAGGCCCACCGCCGTGGCCTCCGGTGCCTGGGGGGTCTCTGTCGGCCTCACTCGGGAGGGGCCTGGGGGCACACACACAGGTCGGACGTCACCTCCGTCAACGAGACCCGGCCGGTCAGGCACGCCGGATACATCATCAGCCGGCCGCTCCGGAATTGGGGGTGGATCCCCCAGGGTAGATGGAACATAACGTTTGAGCCGGGACGGGTGCACTATCCACTGCCTGCGACCGAATCGAATCCGGACGCATTGCGGCCGGCGGACCTCCACAACCTCCACGGGTCCCTGCCAAGGGCGATGCAATTTGGCCGATGTGCCAACGGGGACCTGGGGACAATGCAGCCACGCTTTTTGACCCGCTACCCACGGGAGGCCAGCTGCCTGGTGTTTTGGCAGCCGCTCATTAGCCGCCTGCCGGCTTGCGGAATTCTCGGCAGCGGCCTGTCGCGCCTCGCGCAGCCGGTCAAGTGCGACCTTCAAAGGGGTCGGCACCGACGACCCCTTCTTGGAGGAGCCAACGTCCATCTGGACGTGCACCGGGGGCTCCGGTTCCCTACCGTACATTAAATAAAAAGGCGAAAATCCCGTGGAGGCATGAGGGGCCAACCGATACGCCGCCAAGACCCCCGGGACGAACAGGTCCCAGTCTGACTGGGACGTGTTCACCTGGTGGCACAGCATGGACGTAAGGGTGCGGTTCAAGCGCTCTACCATCCCATCTGACTGGGGGTGGTAGGGCGAGGTGCGGATTTTCTTGGTGCCAAGGAGGTCACACACCTCCTTGAGCAACCTAGACGAGAAATTCCGCCCCTGGTCAGTCAACAATTGTTCCGGCGCGCCCTTGTCAAACACGTATCCCTGGACGAAGGCCTCGGTGATAGAAGAGGCCAACTGATCGACCAAAGGCCATGCCATGGGCCAACGTGTGAGGTACTCAACGCCCACCAAGAGGTATTTGTGGCCCCGTTGGGATGCAGGGAATGGCCCCAAAATGTCGAGCGCCACGAGCTCATTAACGCGAGAAACCCGGATGGACTGCAGCGGGGCCCGGTCCTGGACAACTGGGGCCTTCCTCCGCGCGCAGTCGTGGCAACCCTTCAAAATCAGTGCTACGTCACCCTCAACACCCGGCCAGTAATAGTCCCGCTTAAGGGTCAATAAGGTCTTGTGGTAGCCAAGGTGCATAAGCTTCTCGTGAATGGCTCGGGTTAATTTACCACGCAGGCTAGTGGGCACAACCACACAATAGCGTTCCAATTGGGCATCCCAACGCATGAGTAGTCCGTCATGCACGGCGATCGCCGGGGCAGCCGACGAAGCTAAGCTCCGGGCGTTATGTCCGACACGGCGCCGTAGCTTCAGCAGAGAGGAATCCTCCATCTGCAAGCCGGACCATACCTCCCGGGGAAGTCCAAGGCCGAAATCTGCGGTCGACGCCGCACCTGGAGGGGTGTCCGCCTCGGCCGACGCGACCAACTGGGCCGCGGCGTCCCCTGGGGCCTTGCAACGGCTAGAGCCCAGGGCGCAAGCACACCCGCCGCCTGCCGGCAATCGGGATAAACCGTCCGCATTTCCATGCTGTGTCCCCTTCCTATGGATTACATCAAAAGGGTAATCCTGGAGCACTTCGAGCCAGCGAGACAGCTGACCCGAGGGCTGACTAATCTTCAGCGAATATTGCAGGGCCGCGTGGTCGGTTCGGACCGTAAACAGCCTACCGTACAAATATGGTCTATACAACTGAACAAAATAAACTATGGCCAAAAGCTCCCTCCGGGTCACACAATATCGCTGTTCCGTCGAGGACAGAACGCGACTGCCATAGGCTACCACCCTCTCAACCCCGTCGACCACCTGGGCCAGGACAGCCCCAATTCCCGTGTCGCTGGCATCGGTATCGAGCAGGAAGGGTTTCGTAAAATCCGGGTACCCCAAGGGCGGCGCATCCGCCAAGGCCGTGCGAAGCGCCGCAAAAGCCGCCTCCTCCTCCGCGCCCCAGTGAAACCTTTGTCCTTTGGCGGAAAGGGCGTGCAGTGGCTTCGCAATTGTCGCAAAATCGCGGACAAACCGGCGATAGTACGATGCGAATCCAACGAAGCTACGCACCTCCGCGACAGATGTGGGAGTCGGCCACGTCCGGACACAAGCCGTTTTATCCGGGTCCGTGGCGACACCTGACGTGCTAACAATGTGTCCCAAATACCTCACCGATGGTTGTAGCAAGTGGCATTTCTGGGGTTTGAATTTCAAGCCAGCAGCACGCACTTTGACGAACACCGCCTCAAGGCGTTGCAAGTGCTCGCCAAACGTACGGCCAAAAACAATAACGTCATCCAAGTAGATTAGACAAGACTCCCACTGCAGCCCCGCCAAGACCATCTCCATGAGACGCTGGAAGGTGGCCGGGGCCGAATGGAGACCCATAGGAAGCCGATTGAACTCGAACAACCCCTGGGGCGTGCGGAACGCTGTTTTGGGTCTAGAGGCCTCATCCAGTGGCAATTGCCAGAAGCCGGAGAGCAAATCTAAAGTCGAAAAGAACCGCGCGCCCGAGAGGGCGTCCAAGGAATCATCCATGCGAGGCAATGGATATGCATCAGCCACCGAGATCTTGTTCAATCTACGAAAATCGACGCAGAACCGGAGACTCCCGTCCCGTTTCTTGACTAGCACAATGGGGGCACCCCAAGGGCTAGTAGATGGGGAGATGATGTCCGCCGCCAACATTTCCTCGACAGCCGAGCGGACATGATCTTTTTCCGCTGGGCTAAAGCGGTGGGAATTAAGTCGAATGGGGGCCGCGTCGCCCGTGTCTATGTGGTGGTCCAAAAGAGTAGTGCGACCCAGATCAAACTTACTTTGGCTGAACACATCGGTGAACCGTTCGATGAGGTCGCGGAGTTGCCGACGTTCCCCGAAGGACAACGAGGCATTCTCGTCGCACAACGTGGCGATCCATGATGCGTCGGGGTCCCCCGTGCGCATCACGCCCGCCACGACCCCTCCATCCGGGGCAGCGCTCTCGGGTGGAGGAGCCGGGGTTGCGTGTGCCAGGACGGCGCCGGCCGGGACTATGACCGGCAAGGGTCCCGAATTGAGGACCTGCAAAAAAAGGTCCTGGCCCCCCGACACGGCTGTCAAGGCGCCCACCAACCCCTTCGTCCTTGAAAAGTAGCTTGACGGGGACAGGAGGATACCCGTCTCCGTGGAGCCCATTTCGAGCGGTTTGCGCAACCTAAGGGGTATCAGGATTTGTGACGCCGGTGGTACGGTCACCGGCACTTTATTCAAGGCCCGTACACCGGCGACCAAGGGAGACAGGACGGTAGGTGATTGTAGGAATTGCAGCCGCCTCCCTGACGGCATTTCCACACAGCCCTGGTCAACGAGAATTCGGATGGGCATCCTAGACAAAAAGTCGGTCCCCAAGAGGCATGGCACTGCCAAGGTCCTGGAGACCAAAATCGGCCCGGCCAACTCAATCTCGTCAACCCGAACCGACGCTACAACGTGGCCCAGGATGCCCAAACTGCCGCCGTTCGCGGCGACACAAGCCCCGCGAACCGGCCTTAATGGACCCACGCTGCGGGGTAGCAGCCCAAAAATGGCCTCAGAAATAATGGTGGCCGACGCCCCCGTATCCACCAGGAGGCGAACGTGCACCCCTTGCACATATCCTGCCACCGCTGAGGAGCCGGCAGCTGCCGCCACCATCCTATGCGCAAGCGCATCCCAGTGGCGGGTCTGTCTGGGCCATTGAGGGGGTGATGACGATGGTGCACCCGACCCTTCGAGGACAACCCCATGACGATGGGCCCTAGCCCCGCTAGATGCATGAGGTGAAGGGAGCGGCCGCGCAGATGATGCGTCGCGACTCGCCTGGGGCCCCGAACCCGATGCCAAGGAGGGTCTGGGAGAAGGTGGAGTCCCTTTTCCAAAGGCCCCCGGGGCATTCCGGCAGCCCCGCTCAATGTGGCCCCGCTGACCACAGCGGAAGCAGGCCACCGTGTCCGCCTCCTGTGGACGGGAAGGTCCCGGCCGCCCCCGCTGCTCCGGACGGCGATCACCCGTCCCCCTTCCTCGACGATCGGGCATCGCCAGGGCCGCGAGGGTGTCCCCCCCGTCCGGCGCCAGGATCCCCGCACACGCCGCCATCTGAGGCCGTTGGCGGAGGGAGAGGTGCGCCTGAATGTTTTCTGCGACCGCCAAGGATGTGATCTGCCGATCATTGTTGATCGACAGAGCAATTCCTAGCTCCCTTGCCAGGTCAAGCAGCTTCCCCAAGGCCATAGAATCAAGTGCCCTGCCGTACAGGTCAGGGTATGCAGCCTGCGCCAGGGCCAGGAGCGAGCAGCGGAAGGCCAGCGGCAGTTCCCCCTCCTCCCGCCGCCGCAATGAAAACTTTAGCTGCGCGGTGGACGGCGGCTCAAAAACGTTGGCCATTTGGATATAGGCCGCCGGGAGTGTAGCCCGATTGGCCGGATGGATGGACTTGAAGGCCTGCAGAGCCCTTTCGTCCAAGCAGGTCGGAAGCGCCGGCAAGGCCTCCTCCATGGACCAGCCGACCGACATGTATGCCGCGTCGAACCGGTCCTGGAAGGCCGACCAGTCGCCCCCTTGCGCGACAAACGGCGCAACGTCGGGTAACCTGCGCTGCCATTGGCCGCGCGGCGCCGCGAGGTGTGGAAGCCAAGCGGCACCTGCGGGCCACCCAGCGGACGCGACGTGTTGCGGCGGTGGCAGCATTGCGGCTCCCGCGGGCCACGCCGAAGACGCGGAAAGGTGCGGTGGTGCTGCGGCCCCCATGGGCCACGCCGTAGGCGCAGCGAATTGTGGCTGAGTTGCGGCCCCCATGGGCCACGCCGTAGGCGCAGCGAATTGTGGCTGAGTTGCGGCCCCCATGGGCCACGTCGTAGGCGCAGCGAATTGTGGCTGAGTTGCGGCCCCCATGGGCCACGCCGTAGGCGCAGCGAATTGTGGCTGAGTTGCGGCCCCCATGGGCCACTCCGTAGGCGCAGCGAATTGTGGCTGAGTTGCGGCCCCCATGGGCCACGCCGTAGGCGCAGCGAATTGTGGCTGAGTTGCGGCCCCCATGGGCCACGCCGTAGGCGCAGCGAATTGTGGCTGAGTTGCGGCCCCCATGGGCCACTCCGTAGGCGCAGCGAATTGTGGCTGAGTTGCGGCCCCCATGGGCCACGCCGTAGGCGCAGCGAATTGTGGCTGAGTTGCGGCCCCCATGGGCCACGCCGTAGGCGCAGCGAATTGTGGCTGAGTTGCGGCCCCCATGGGCCACGCCGTAGGCGCAGCGAATTGTGGCTGAGTTGCGGCCCCCATGGGCCACGCCGTAGGCGCAGCGAATTGTGGCTGAGTTGCGGCCCCCTTGGGCCACGCCGTAGGCGCAGCGAATTGTGGCTGAGTTGCGGCCCCCATGGGCCACGCCGTAGGCGCAGCGAATTGTGGCTGAGTTGCGGCCCCCATGGGCCACGCCGTAGACGCAGCAAAGTGTGAAGGCGCCTGCGCTTTCGCGACCCACCGGTCAGCGGCGGCGTACGAAGCCACGGCGTCGTCCCGCGACGCGGCGAGGGACCACGGCGTTGCAGCCTCAACGGGCCACGCCGAAGACGCGGCGGTGTAATTCGGGCCTGCAGCGGCCCCCGCGGCCCACCCCGCCGGCGCAGCGAGGTGCGGGACAGCGGCCGCAGCCGCGGCAACCTCTCGCGATGCGGCGAGGCACCACGGCGTTGCGGCCTCCCCGGGCCACGCCGTAGACGCGGCGGTAAAACACGGAGCCGCGGTGGCCCCCGCGGCCCTCCCCGCCGGCGCAGCGAGGTGCGGGACAGCGGCCGCAGCCGCGGCAACCTCTCGCGACGCGGCGAGGCGCCACGGCGTTGCAGCCTCCATGGGCCACGCCGAAGACGCGGCAGAATAACACGCAGCTGCGGCGTCATCCATGAGAAGGGACGCAGGCACGGCGAGGTGCAGAGCCGCGGCATCGCCGGTGTCCGGCCCCGTGAGCGCAGCGACAGGTTGAGCCGCGGCAGCACCCGCGGCCCATTCCGGCGGCACAGCGATGTACGGGGCAGCAGCAGCCGCCGCTGCCCACCCCGGCGGCCCGGCGAGGACGGCACGCGCGTACTTACCCTGGGCCCCCCCGGCGGGCGCCGCTTGATGTAGAGCCGCGTCGTCGCCGGCGGCTGGTCTCGCAGGAGCGGCGTGCCGAGAAATCCCGGCCGCGTCGGTGGAGAGACGCGGCGTCGCGGTCGCCATGGCAGCCGTAGCAGCGGCCGCATATGGCTCCCGAGCCAACATGGCCGCCGCGGATTGCGTCGCAGCCAACATGGCGGCCATTTCCGGTGGAGCGGTCGCTGGGGCCCCCCCGGCGGGTGCAGCTTGATGTAGAGCCGCGTCGTCGCCGGCGGCTGGTCTCGCAGGAGCGGCGTGCCGAGAAATCCCGGCCGCGTCGGTGGAGAGACGCGGCGTCGCGGTCGCCATGGCAGCCGTAGCAGCGGCCGCATATGGCTCCCGAGCCAACATGGCCGCCGCGGATTGAGTCGCAGCCAACATGGCGGCCATTTCCGGTGGAGCGGTCGCTGGGAAAACTGCGGCGCTTTCAACGTTGGCAGTTGACAGTTGCTCCCGTCCCGCGTGCGGGGCGGTTGGCTGCGTCCGCGCCTCCACCTCGGCCAACCTGGCTGTCAGCTGCCCCACCGCCTGCAGGAGCTGCTGCAGCAGAGCTGCGGGGACGCTCTCCGTCTCTGGCGGCGGCGGTGAGCTGGCACTCCCCGCAGCCGACTCCTCCCGCTCCGGCCCGCTCGTCTCCACGGGAACCGTCACCGGGGTCCCGGGCTCCGGGGTCACTGCTGGAGCCTCCTCTCCGCCTTCGGCGCCCTCCAAGTCATGTGCCGGTGGGTTCCTACGCCGTGCGCCCGCTTTATACATGTTGGCGACGGTGTAAACTTCTGACACCAGTTGTTGTATCGTAGACGGAGGTACTCGGAGACGGAGGTTGAGTTAGGGGCTTCCGCCAGGGTTTATTAACACTTATCACTATCCCTGGTTCCCTCTTTACCCCTTCCACTATCCCCGTTCCTCCAGTGACCCCGCTTACGTTACGGGGTCTCCCTTATATACCCTCGGAGGGGTGATGTCGCGTGCACTGCCCAGCGCGTGCGACCCCACGTCCCGTGAGGTCACCGCACCTGACAGCGCACACGACGCCACCACTCTCCACTACTCCTCTACACATATATGGAAATCTAATTTCCATATTCCAAAATTCACCAATTACAGATTGCGATTTTTCGTGGTCAACGATGCAGCGTATGAGGTATCGGGCAATTTTTATTTTGTTAAAAAAATCCCTTAATCTGGAGGTGTGCAGTGCTAGATAAGATCTTCCCTACGGTGGCAAGATGTTACCTTGTTTGGTATGCAGGTCCGTGGGTTCAATCCTGACGCCTGTGTTTTTGGAATTTCCTGCAGTCACAAAAGTTAAGTATTTGGCTGCTATACATTTTTACATTAAGCCACTTGAGCGATTGATAGTGGCCAGGTCGCTTCAAGAGCTGTGGGTCTTACTGGGTAAAATCAAGTTTTAGTCTTGCCCAGCATGTGACGTTTCCTTGCAGCGTGGAAATTACAGATAGAAGCGTGGCATTACTTTGCACTATGTTCAATGTATGAGCTTTGGGAGTGATTTTTTCCCAACCCCATATTAAGGATGTCTAAAATTCCTTGTTTGATGCAGGACAGAATATCCATCCATGTTATTTCAAGGACAAGTAGAGGCTAAGCATTCACTTCATAGGAAGGGTCAGAGCAGACCAGGGTCCAGTTCACAAGCTCAATGGGCCACTATTAAAGCAAAAATTTCGGCACAAGGGAAATGAATTTACTTTGCAGGAAATTGCTATTCCCTGCATTTAGCGTTTCAAATATAAAGCCAATGTTCATGCCGATTATGGCACGTGATGTAAATCGAGGCAAAATAACCACGGTCACATAGAACACACGTAAATTGTTTTAATTGTCGCTCTTGACGTGTGAGAAAAATGTACACGCCTAAAATACCTGATAACATTTAAGGCCCACGGAACATGGACACACACCTCCTAATTCGTACTTCAAACATCTAGTGGAATGTTACTCTTGGTTCTTTCGGTAAAGTAGAAGAGAAATAATAAAAATAATATAAAACAATTAAACACGTGACTTTACCAAAAGAACAAAGAATATGAATCCCTGCAGTCACAAAAGCTTTAAATAATAATTTAGTGGAATGTTATTTAGCAGTTCAGACAGGTGTGGCAAATCATTTATTAGTTTGTATTTGAAAAAGTTTATTTGGTAAACATGAAAAGGTGGATGGCCATTGGTAACATGGGGACTATCATTCTTATCCACCCCAGCTGGACATGTGTGAAAGCGCTTTATAGCTCATTGCATTTCTCCACTATAAATATTCAGAAATTATCTGTTAAAGCTTTGAATTGTTTGGCAGAACTATTGAGTTTTTGTTTGCATGAACAAATTAATCTGTTAAGTCAAATGGTTGCATGATAGGTTTGTATGCTTTTATACTTTTTTTCGGTAAAGTCGCATAGGGAAAAAATTAAATAAATTAAATCACGTTTCAGAGGCAACACAAGCTTCCGTCTTCAGGTGGCACCGTCACAGCAAAATTACTGTGTCAAGTTTTGCTGTGACGATGCCACTTGAAGACGGAAGCTTGTGTTGCCTCTGAAACGTGATTTATTTTATTTTTTACCTACGTGACTTTACCAAAAAAACCAAGAGTATGGACCCTTGCAGTCACGAAAACTTCAAATCTAGAATTGTATGCTTTTGTCTTTTTAAAACCTTAACTTGCTGTGTATATTTTAGTTGACATCAGGTCACTGGATTGCTTTAATTCATTGCACAAGTCAGTTTTATTACATGGAGCCAACAAGATTCAATCACAAGCTGTCTTAAAACAAAGCAAAAACTCAGCCTTCCATTGTGTAAAGTTATAATTAGTTTATTTGATAAAAAATATACGATAAAAGATTTTTGTTTTTACATTTAAAATAACCGGTTGCACCTTTCGGGGCCCACTTTCAGCCACTTCATTCAAACATGTCGACCAAAAGGGAAATAAAAAGCATTGCATGTTAGGTGTCAACTTTGTACCTTGAATTGCAATGGACCACAAGAATTTGGCCAAACGCATGCACAAATGATGTATCGTAAAACCCCACAGGTTGAGTACTATTAAATATTGAAATTCAAGACTTAAGAGGCAGCAGCACACGTGTGCCCGTATAGCTGCCTTTCCAGATGAACCTTGCAGCAGCTGCGTTGTGGTCAGATGTCGTTCAGGAAAGATTTCACCTGTTACGTGAAAATAAGGGGGGGGAATTGGAAGTTAATTCAACAGCTATTACCCTGTTTTACGTTAGTTGTTTTTGTACACGCGCCGGATTACAGTGCTCAAATCTTAGTACGCGTAAGCCAATCGTACAAAATTAAATGGTTTTCCCTGACATTCGAGTGCACGTTGTTGCGTGTGTTTTTTAAGCATGTTTCTGCTCGCTGCAGTAAGAAAAAAGTGTAACCCACAGGGCAGCCTAGTTTGATCTAAGCTACGAAAACGTCATTATTTTAGCGACATAGTCGAAGAGTGGTTTTGCATTCAGACTGACCACAAACAATCCTGAACATGCCCAGTTTCGCCAAGATTTTGGAAGCTAGGCAAGGTTGAACTTGGTTAATACGTGGACCGAAGAGACTGTTCAGGAAATCAAGTTACGAAGTTTGGGTTGCGAGGCGGCCAGATTAGGGCAGCACAAAGGGACCGAATTTCTTTGCGGTCCTCTGGAGCATTACCCCCTTACATGTGTGTGGCTTTCTCCGTAGAAATAACGTGCAAAGCGATATGCCTCGCTTTGCATGCGACTGCAGTACATGAGATTAAGTCGTCGGCAGTTTAACCCCCTCCCCGCCTGCCGCCGTTCAGCATAGCTATTGGTGTTGTTCCTGAATACGATGGATGTTTCGTAGTTTAAATACAAGGACTTAAAAAGAACCGAAGAAAAAAAACGGTTATTTTATCCAGCTAGTAACGGTAATATACAGGTTGCTACAAAAAAGTGTTAACACTTATATGGGACTATCGATTTTAAGGGAAAAAGAACGGATAATATACTAACGTAACAAAAGTATGTGCATAGCTTTAAAAAGTCAGTCTCCACTTGTTTGCCATCATTTTCAACGCATGCACTAAAGTGACCAACCTGATCAATGAGATCTTCCTGCTTGGTGCGATTCGTCTTGAAGTCTTCTCCCACGTCGAGGACGAGGATAGGCATCGTCTTGAGGCAATCGAAGTCCACCCTGCAGCACAAAGATCCCCCGTATAACTTATTCACAGACTGTTAGGGGCAAGTGCTGTTAGCGAGCACCTATGAAGGCCGGCATTGTACCAAAGGGGTGGGTGGCCAGCACCACGCCCGACTGCCTTTGTCTCCCCAGTGGCGATGTTTTTTGTTACACACCGCACCAGGTACTCATTTGAGGCCGACTCGACTTAGGGGCGGAGCCCAATGACTGGTTTAGAAGAACGCCAATGGCATTGGCCGCAAGCGAGAAGCGCACTCTGGTTGCTGGGATTGTAGCGCAGCGCGCTAACCGGTACACTACTGCTCCCCGCACCCTGTAGCGCACAAAGACCTTACATTTCGATACGTAGAGACTGCAGCTAAGCGCCGTTTGCGAGCGGCTATTCAGCTTGGCGTAGGACGATGACAGGGTGGTGTGGCTGTGTAGAGTATTAAGTGTGTGCAGCGCCCTGAGAAGGATTGCTTAAGGGCAACTTTAACACATTCCTGCGGAGGGAGCTGGTAGGAACGTTGGGTTGCTCGGTCAATGGCCAGGGTCAACGGCGGCGTGGTGTATTCCGCAAATATGCCCGACTGTGAGGGCGGGCACAAGCCGGCGTGAGTAGGTTAAACGTTGAGTTTTATAAGGGCACCACGGGGTGACCAGCCCCTCCCCACCCTCCCCTCCCTGCACGACGGACACAATAATCCCCTGTGGGCTGGTGTAACCAGGAGGTTCCTACCAGATTTGAAGCTTTCATGACTGCAAGGATTCATATTCTTAGGTTTTTCGGTAAAGTCACGTAGGAAAAGAATTCAAATTAAGTAAAATAAAAATAAAAAATCACGATGTTTGGGAAACTTGTGTTACCTCCGAAACGTCGTGATTTTTTATTTTATATTAATTAAAAAATTTTACCTACGTGACTTTACCGAAAAACCTAAGAATATAGGTTCCTGCCAGTATAAATTCACTATTATTATCGTTGTGTCTGCGCGCGCACGCTCGGTGCGCTGTGCTCACTCACGGCATGTCGCGGTCGTGCAGCCAGCTCTCGTGCTTGTCGTGCAGCTTCTGCAGGTACTCCAGCTCGATGTCCTGCTCCTCTGAACGGCCACGGACGTGCAGCCGTTCCATGCAGCGCTGCAAAACAGCCCGCGCCGCCGTCAAACTTGCACGCGGTACGTTTAAAAAGCACAGCTATCGAGAGGCGAGGACTTTAAACGAGTCAATCGTTTGGAGAGCTTAAAACGTGAGCAAAGTTGGAAAGGTTTTTTAAAATATATGAACTTTTCAAAACCCTGGCAAAAAATGTGCAGCCTCCAGAGCTGCAGAGAACACGTGGCTTGCAGTACAGACACATGCACAGTCGTAGGGAGCATGGGTGGAAAAATCCCGATTTTCCCAGCGGCAGGCATCGGGTTTTTTCTTTAATACAATTAAACCCGATTTCGGGGAATTAAAACCTGGTTTAATGAATACGAAACTCTGATCCAAGGCTTAGGCTGCTTCCTCGTCGGTGCTGCTATCGTACTCGGGGGGGCCGTCGGGCACGGGGTAGTCGTAGAATGCGGCGGGCAGGTTGGTCTTGATGAACACGAGGAGCTTCTCCTCCACAATCGTGGGCGCCAGTGAGTTCCTTCGCTTGGAATGGATGAAGCCCATCGTTGAGAAGTTCCGCTCGGATGCCGCAATTAGAACCAATTAAACCGGATTTCTCCCAATCTCGGATGATTGAGTTTAATATAAAAAGACAATTAAACCCGATTGTAAAAAACCTGACTGTGCCACCCTTCACTATGGGGACCTCATTTGCCAGTAAAAATATGATAATTGGTTCTTTACCCTTCTATCTGGCAACAAAACTGACACCTTTTTGCAAGGAGTCATGTTTCCATAGACCGCAATACCTGCAGTCATAATACAAACAAAAGAACATAACTCTGATAATGTGCACTGTCCTTGAAGTTGATTGGTCCACACCCGAGACAGCTTTCCTTCGAGCCTAGTCTCATATGGGTTGGACCAGATGACGCCAAAAGGCGCACAACTCAAGGACAATGCACCATCAGAGTATGAGAGCTCGGGGCAAGCATCTACACTATGGGGACCTCATTTGCCAGTAAAAATATGATAATTGGTTCTTTACCCTTCTATCTGGCAACAAAACTGACACCTTTTTGCAAGGAGTCATGTTTGCATAGACCGCAATACCTGCAGTCATAATACAAACAAAAGAACATAACTCTGATAATGTGCACTGTCCTTGAAGTTGATTGGTCCACACCCGAGACAGCTTTCCTTCGAGCCTAGTCTCATATGGGTTGGACCAGATGACGCCAAAAGGCGCACAACTCAAGGACAATGCACCATCAGAGTATGAGAGCTAGGCTCGAAGGAAAGCTGTCTCGGGTGTGGACCAATCAACTTCAAGGACAGTGCACATTATCAGAGTTATGTTCTTTTGTTTGTATTATGACTGCAGGTATTGCGGTCTATGCAAACATGACTCCTTGCAAAAAGGTGTCAGTTTTGTTGCCAGATAGAAGGGTAAAGAACCAATTATCATATTTTTACTGGCAAATGAGGTCCCGATAGTGTAGATGCTTGCCCCGAGCTCTCAGACTCTGATGGTGCATTGTCCTTGAGTTGTGCGCCTTTTGGCGTCATCTGGTCCAACCCATATGAGACTAGGCTCGAAGGAAAGCTGTCTCGGGTGTGGACCAATCAACTTCAAGGACAGTGCACATTATCAGAGTTATGTTCTTTTGTTTGTATTATGACTGCAGGTATTGCGGTCTATGCAAACATGACTCCTTGCAAAAAGGTGTCAGTTTTGTTGCCAGATAGAAGGGTAAACAACCAATTATCATATTTTTACTGGCAAATGAGGTCCCCATAGTGTAGATGCTTGCCCCGAGCTCTCATACTCTGATGGTGCATTGTCCTTGAGTTGTGCGCCTTTTGGCGTCATCTGGTCCAACCCATATGAGACTAGGCTCGAAGGAAAGCTGTCTCGGGTGTGGACCAATCAACTTCAAGGACAGTGCACATTATCAGAGTTATGTTCTTTTGTTTGTATTATGACTGCAGGTATTGCGGTCTATGCAAACATGACTCCTTGCAAAAAGGAGTCAGTTTTGTTGCCAGATAGAAGGGTAAAGAACCAATTATGTGCCACCCTTGGTAGGGAGCCACGTTTTACTAGCTGCATGTAGCCCTGTCCGTATAGCAAAGTGTCTCTTTTGCATTATTTTACTGTCTTTGCTAAATGTGTACATCACCTCCTCTGACATGGATCTCAAAACATGGACATTAACAAAGAAACAAAAAAATGAACAATACGCCTAACTTCGTCAATTTCAGAAGCTAAGCAGTCGATTCTGGATAGTGCTTCAACGAACTACCACCACCACCATGCACAGATTGCTAAAGGGTGCGGGTCTATATGGTGAGCAACAAAGAGCGGTGCAGAGAAACCCATCGTTGCACCGTGCTTGTCCACACCCAACGTCGATGCTCCGTCACCGTCACCAACATTGCACCGACCGGTGCGGTGACTTGAGGTTTAAAGAACCTCAAACGGGCAGCAACCGGGTGCGGCCAGGCCCCTCGTCCAGCAGCGCATCGACAGAAAAACATAGACGCGCGCATCAACTACTGGCGCTATGGATTAACCTCGGGCGTCGCGCGCAGGTAGATGATTGCGTCGAGCTCGATCTTGGGACCGAACTCGCTGAGCAGCCAGCCGTGCCAGTCCTGGTAGATGGCCCACTCCGTCTCGTTGATGCAGCCCGCTTCGAAGAGGTTGGACGCGAACACGTACCTGCGAGAGCAATCGCGGGCACCACGCGTCCATCAGAAAAGCACAAAAGAATAAAGCGAGATGAGACGAGGAGCAATCAAAGAACCGCTTGAATGTATTTAAATTGATAATTGTTTTTTTTTAATCCTTTATATTAAGTTCGCGTGCTTGCTTGCTTAGGACCGTGCAAATCTTTCGGTCGTTTTTTAACCCACTTCCCGTGATCCAATCGAGCTGACATTTTCCACACAGACTTGTTGTGCCAGACAATTAATGTTCGTGAAACAAAAATTCCCAAAATTTTACACTTTTTAGGCAAAAAAAATGTATTTTACATATATTCAAATAGAACGCATTCATGGCTTTGGCTGAACATCACAGTGCAAGAGCCCAGAGCGTAACCCCTCCACAGGCCGTGGTGGAGTAGCGCAGTTAGTAGCGCCCTCGCTTCCCATGCCAAAGGTCGCGGGATCGATCCCCGCGTCCTCCACAGGCGAATATATTTTTAAATCCTTTATATTAAGTTCGCTTGCTTGCTTACGACCGTGCAAATCTTTCGCTCGTTTTTTAACCCACTTCCCGTGATCCAATCGAGCTGACATTTTGCACACAGACTCGTTGTGTGTGACAATTAATTTTCGTGAACAGTGTAAAATTTTTACACTGTTTAGGGAAAACTAATTAAATATTTAATTACCAATTGCTTAATACTGGCAGACAATCATCTGACCCATAGATTGCAGCCATCTCAAGCCAGAGGACGAGAGAACTCTAGCCGCCACGCATATAAAGGATTTAGAGTGAAAAACTGTTTTTACGGGTTTACTTGTTTACCCTTCTATCTGGCAACAAAACTGACACCTTTTTTACGAGGAGTCATGTTTGCATAGACCACAATGCCTGCAGTCATAATGCAAACAAAAACCACAACTCTGATAATGTATACACTGTCCTTGAAGTTGATTGGTCCACACCCGAAACAGCTTTCCTTAGAGCCTAGTCTCACATGGGTTGGACCAGGTTCTAAGGAAAGCTGTTTCGGGTGTGGACCAATCAACTTCAAGGACAGTGCATACATTATCAGAGTTGTGTTTTTTGTTTGAATTATGACTGCAGGTATTGTGGTCTATGCAAACATGACTCCTTGTAAAAAAAGGTGTCAGTTTTGTTGCCAGATAGAAGGGTAAAAAAAAACAATTATATTTTTTACTGGCAAATGAGGTTCCAATGGTGTATTTAAATTGTGTTGGAGCAATGGGTGGAGCAGAACGAAAGGTCCAGTGAATGATAAGAATGTAATAGTACTCTTAGGTTTTTTCGGTAAAGTCACGCGACTTTACCGAAAAAAACCTAAGAGTATGAATCCTTGCAGTCACGAAAGCTTCAAATCTAGAAAGAATGTAATAATGGTCTCCGATATCCTTTTTCCACTGACAAATTCGAGCCAAAGTCAGTGCAGGACCCTCACGGTACGGGTAGTTTTCCACCGGCTATTTGATGTGCAAAGCTGGAATCGAACCATGCTACGCCAGCTTCCAAGACATACGAATCTGGCTGGGGCCCAAGCAGAGCCAGGGGAGAATGACGTCAGTCACTACAACTCGAACATCGAAAGTGACAGCCACGTCGGTATACCATGAGAACGCATCGCCACGCCACCTCACAATATTTATCTTTCTGGACTTGTTCGTTGTGTCACATCAGCAGCATAGCTTGGTTTCTGTAGTGGGGAAAAACCTGGGGCATCCCGAGCCGCATTGGGCCGGCTCGGCATTGCTCAGGTGTGGCCAGTGGAGATGAGGTATTAGCTCATTACACCCCCAATATTTCCTCACAAACACGTGACCTAAAGGTGGATGCACACCTGACCGATCAGTTGCACAGCTTCGTTGCATGCAACCGAATCGCTTATACGTGGACGTCTCTGCAATCAGATGTGCAACCCACTACTTAAAAGTAGAGACATACTCTATGTTCAAGTTATTTTATTAGCCATTTGTAAGCGAGGTATTTCATTGCACGCACATTTGCAGACCAGGAATAGTTGTCGAGATCCCGGCGTAGGTGGGGCCAGACACCTAGAGCCACATCCACGTTGCTTAACTATTCGCCCAGATGTGGACAAAGCTGTTGCAGGCGATGATCAAGTTGCGAGGTTTTAAGAACAATTTGGTCGCACGACTGATAGCGCAGCTATGAACCTAGCTTTAATACAGCATCTATCAGGAGGAACAGACCTGTCAAGCAGCACCAGAGGGGACCCCTGACGCCTGCTGTACGTTTGGAGTTTGCATGTTCTCTCTCTCTGTGATCGTGGAGATTTTTCTCCGGGTTCTCGGGTTTTTCCCCTCCACATTTAGAACCAACACGCGTTCAGAGTATTTGGCTGCTTTACATTTCGACGTGACGAGCCACTTCGTTGAGCTATCATTTTGCAATCGCCAGGCCGCTTCTGAAAAAAGCTATAGAAGCTCAGTGGGCCTTACCTGGTCAAATAAAAATAAATAAACAAACAAATAAATAAATATATAGTCGACAGTGGTTGTAAGTTTCGATTTAAAGCTTTCGTGACTGCAGGGATTCATCTTCTTGGTTCTTTAGGTAAAGTCACGTAGAATGGAAATAAAAAAAATATTAAAGAAATGTTTCATTGTTATTATTTCCATTCTACGTGACTTTACCGAAAGAACCAGGAAAAGTGGTTGTAAGCTTACCTGTCGCTGTACACGGAGCGTTCAAAGAACTGCACGGGCGCGTCCGCCTGGTCGAGCTTGGCGGGCGGCACGCGCAGCTGGGCACGGATACGGCTGAGGCAGGCGTACGTCTGGAAGGTGTAGGCCCAGCGGCTTGGCTTGTCGTACATCATCTGCAGCAGGTTGCCCCCGCTCTTTTGCGAGGACGACAGCTCCTGCGAGCGGAAAGACGAGCGCACACGCAACGACAGGACGGTCAAACGTGTGGCCCTTCGGTAAGATTGGGCTCTTGCTCGTGTATATGCACACGAGCGAGTAGTGGGGAGCGGTGGCGTCGCGGTTAGCACGCTGCGCTATGAACCTGGCGACCCAAGCTAGATTCCCGCTCACGGAAAATACCATTGACGATTATCTGTACCGGTCCTGAACCTCCCCTAGGTCGACTCAGTCTTAAATGAGTACCTGGTGCGGTGTGTAAACATCACCGCTGGGGAGATAAAGCCGGCCCGGCGTGGTGCTGGCCCCTCGCGTGCCGTGCCGGCCTTGATAGGTGCCCGCTAACAGCACTTGCCCCAACAGTCTGTTCAGGCTATACGGGGGATCTTTTTTTAAAGCATGCATACGTGCGTGTGCGTACGTGCATGTAGCACAAAGTGCACATAGCCTGGCACAAGCTCCGTGGTGTCAGTCACCGCCACTTAGTGGCGAATGGCGGTTGTTGTTGTTGCGCAAACCTCAGAGTCATCGTGGTCCGTCTGCACGTTGCACCAGCGCGCGATTGGCTCGGGCACCACCTCCCATGCCTCCTGCGCCTTCTGCAGGATCCGCACGAATGTAGACTTCCCTGCCGCTGGTGCACACGACAGGGAGTGGAGGCCGTTAGCGTTCATCAACATAAGCCAGGATCTATCCACTGCTGGACCATCCTTCAAAGTCTAGCGATGTAACAATCCATCTAGCTCTTACACATAAACCCATCTCATCTGTCGCTCCCAGATGGATGTCTTTGTATGTTTTGGACAATTCAAGTTCGTGGGTCTCTATACAAATCTGAGGATAGTTCAGTATTGCTCTGTAAGTCTATGGGTCTCTACATAATTATTTATCACGATGTATTTTTCTATCATAAACTCCGAGCATAATTAATGCCAGTTAAGACGCCGTCTTTTAGGACTCGTCTCATTACGTTATTATTAGTTTAACACCAAGGCTTTCACGACCAATATTATCCACAAGAGGTTTTTGGGTTACATCGCATAAATACAAATGCATCGTTAAACCCGCCACCACCCGACACAGCCAAGAAGTAAAAGTTTGTCACGTAAAACAAAACATGCCAATTCGTTACTAGTTCAGCACACCGGTGCGTTGGAGAGTAAGCCCACAACATTTACAATTCAAGTACGACGTTTCGCTGGTAATTACAACCAGCCTCCATCAGGCGACAACTCAAAAAACTATTTTGGATACATTATTTTCTTATTGTGCAAGAACGGTCTCTAGGACGGTTATTAAACGGGGACTGTCCTTTGCACGAGGACCGATCATGAAGTATGCATTGGCCTGCTGTACTTGGGACCGGTTCATTAAATAAAACACATTCCTGCGGAGGGAGCTGGTAGGAACGTTGGGCTGCTCGGTCAATGGCCAGGGTCAACGGCGGCGTGTTGTATTCCACAAATATGCCCGACTGTGAGGGCGGGCACAAGCCGGCATGAGTAGGTTAAACGTTGAGTTTTATAAGGGCACCACGAGGTGACCAGCCCCTCCCTGCACGACGGACACAATAATCCCCTGTGGGCTGGTGTAACCAGGAGGTTCCTACCAGTACTAGACACTATCCTAGAGATTGATTGATCATCAAATGAGCAGTCCTCTATAACCACCCTTTACTAATTAACAAAACAAGCAACATCTCCTTCATGTACAAGCAGCAGTGTCACAACAGACCGAAGAGTCATATTCCACAGAACCCAATGTTGCAACAACAAAAATAGATTTTACTTCCAGAAGTCCTTGTGATTGATTGGGAAGTGTAAATAACTTTTTATTTCCCATGTAGACACACATTGAATGAGACACTTGCCCGCTTATCTATGTGGAGAGAGATAGACATATGAAGGAAACGTAGTCTTGTCTTATAATATTGTTAATGTGCGTTGAATTCATTGTTTGGATATTCAATTGGTCTAGGCAATTGATTGCCAAAAAAGGAATTGGACCTTGATGCCAGTATCAAAGTATATATTTTTAAAATTAGGTTTTACCCTTTTTTGGCAATAAAGCAGGTGTTAAGATGTTCAAACACCAAATAGAAACCTTTCGCAAGGGATTCAGTCTGCATTAACCACACGTACACTTTCTCTGAATATGCAAAAAAAACACATGCTCTGATAAAACATGCGTTGTCTTTGAAACTGATTGGTCTACACCTCGACAGCGGCTTCGTCTCACCAGTGTCAGACCAGAGAGAACGCCAAAAGGCGGACAGTACCAAGACAATGCCACTATCAACGCATTTGTGTTCTTGGTTCTTTCGGTAAAGTCACGTAAAGGGAAATAATAAAACATAATAAAATAATTCTCACGACGTTTCGGCCACAACGCAAGCAGCCGTCCTCAGGTGAAGACCAGGTCTGTCGGGGAGACTTAATTAATTTATGTTTAATTTTTATTATTTTATTACTTCCCTTCTACGTGACTTTAGCCGAAAGAACCAAGAAGATGAATCCCTGCAGTCACGAAAGCTTTAAATCGAAATGTAACGCATTTGTGGTGAGCAGCTTTTCGTCAATATCAGACAGTGACTGGGCCATGAAGACGCCGCTGTCTTTGGTGCAGATCAATCAGTTCCAAAGACACAAGTGCGTGCGGGTAATTGCAGACTTCATTCCTTAAAATGTTTTTATCGATTTACCGTTTTAACATCTTAAACACCTCCTGTTGTATTGACAGAAAAGGGTAAAACCCTATTTTTGTTTTGCTTTTTCATCATAAAAAGGGCATTGTTATTGTTATGCAATTCGGGTTGAAAATCGCGCCACCGCCACGCCGAGCAAAGCGCGCCAAAGGCAAAAAGACGCGGGCAAATGTCTCGCTGCCGAAGGCAATCAATGACAATGACAATGAAGTGACAACCACCACCACCTCGAGCGATTAAGCGAAGCATACACCGCCGCCACTCCACGTTCAAAACTTACAGGGCGATGTTTAAACGACCTACACACAAATCGAAATTGCGCGTCGTTAACCATCATCCGTCTCCCCCCCCCCCCACTCTCTGGCCGGAGTGTTGTGATAGACGGTATCGAGCTATAGCGTTTCGTTCGACGAATGCGCGATGTTTAATGCGTCTTACTCCGATGGTTTATTTAATAGATCGATAACTAAAATAGTGGAAGTACTGTGCATATCCCCGCGCCCCATGCGACGGCGTCGTTGTTATAAGAACAGAGTCGTCATAGATTTAACAACACTCACCCGTACATTTCTACGAATGGAGTTCCAGATTAGGTGGATACGATGATTATTGCAATATTTTTTAATCGAGTAAATATTTAATTGTTCCCCCCCCGGGAATCGATTCACCACCACCTCCATCTCTTTGGTTTAAACCGATTGCTCCCGATACTGAATTAACCACAGCGGGTATCGAACTTAGATACATTATAAACACACTGGTATATTATCGTACTAATATGCTACACGAACAATAACCATGTTTAATTTGTTTTAGATCGTTTATATTATGAAGTAATCTCACATCCCCATCCATCACTACCGCCAATTTCAGCTTCAAAACCATTTCGGTTGCAATACAACACATAGCGTTGATACTATATACAGTATAACCCTGTTTATTAACTACCAATAGGGGATTATAAACACAAGGAATACACAACGGTGCCTTTGTTTAAATGAGTTTAATTTTGAATTAAATCTATTTTAAAATCGATTTTGTTGTTGTTGGGAAATTCGTGTTTGGCGCCAAAACTCAACGTCACGTGCCGCCTCACCCGGTGACTTTCGCTTTTATAACTAAAAAAAATAACAAATATTAAATATAGACAAACATTAGACGCTTTAATTGGATCATATCAGTCACACGACATAGCTTCCCTCCCTGTCAGAATAACAATTATTACATTTAAAAAATAAAAACGAACCCTGACCTCCGATGGTCGGCCGAGTGTAATCATTACAAGGCAGTGGTTAACAATATGCGGTACATTTGAAACGTACATTTTTAACCGGCTGCGTGAACAATTAATTACAATAGTAAAGATGGAAATGTAATTCTTATTGATCATTTAATCAGCCGAATTAATGGAACGCGTCAGGCAACACATCCAGCAAATCCGCTGGCGTTGCGGTCGATTGCTGTTGTACACACACATCGGGGGAGATGTAAGAACGGCTGTGAAAGGCCTTAATCCAGCAGTGGATTGACCATGGCTAAACGATGATGAAGATGCGTAAAATAAACTCACCGATGTTGCCTTCAATAGACACGCGCTTAACCCGCTTTTCAAAGCTGTCATTCAGCGAGGGGCTGATGCACATTCTTTTCGGCGGCGTGGCCATGGTATATAACACTACTGAGTTGGTAGATTTCACCGAATAAAGCGATTGTCGACTACCTTTCGTTTAAAAACGA
Organism: Lethenteron reissneri; assembly: GCF_015708825.2. Lineage (NCBI taxonomy): Eukaryota > Metazoa > Chordata > Hyperoartia > Petromyzontiformes > Petromyzontidae > Lethenteron > Lethenteron reissneri. Next base: position 4,105,624 of record NC_083825.1, on the reverse strand, counting down.
ATTATGTGAATGAAACGAAGCCGAGATGAGAGGAGCGACAACTCTAAACGCCGGTCTTGTGGTCGCCGAATGCCCAGCGATCGTCTGTGAGGCCTTATATAGCACGCGGGCCACGCAGGCCACGCCCACGAAAGCGCTGATTGGCTAGAGGAAGTGCAGCCCCCGCGCGCTGATTGGATGAACTTGGTGAGGCTTTCCCCGCCTCCTGTTAAATATTCAGCCCTCTTAGAGAGACCCATGGGCACGAAACGTCGGGCTTTGTTCGAAGTGCAGTGTAGTTATTTTCATTTATTATTATTTTATTATTACTTCTATTTATTTTATTTTTTATTTTGTTATTTTTATTATTTTATTTTTTATTATTATTTTTACCTACGTGACTTTACCGAAAGAACCTAAGTGTATTGAACTTGTATTAATCCTTGCAGTCACGAAAGCTTCAAATCTATAATGTAGTGTGGCTCTTATCATTTTACTGCAGCCATGCACCCCCTTTGGTTCTCAATCGTTCTATATAAAAAGTATAATTTTAATAAGTACATCATCCAGCATTGGCTTGACCGTGGGTGTTGTTGTGGATGAATCAGACTACATAATCTACAAACTGTATCTACCTCCGTGACTTTACCACGTCTCTGCTATGTCCTTTACCCTCCACCCACGTGTGCCGGGAAACCTAAGAAACCCACCGGTAGGGGCGGGGGGGAGCGCAGAGGGGGAGGAGCCTCGCGCCCCCCGACCCCTCCCCCCCTCCACCGGAAGTGACTGAGGGGGAAGGCGGCCCCGCCCCCCTCCACCGGAAGTGACTGAGGGGGAAGGGCGGCCCCTCCCCCCTCCGACTTAGTCGCTTCCGGTGGAGCGAGGTAAGATGGCGGCCTTCAATTATCGTGTCCCGTCCCACAAACTTTAAACAAAAAGCACGAAAAGGAGAAACACTGTCGCTGTTGCTTTCATTTCTCTTGAACAACGAGAGTAGTGACGGAGCAGGGCCGGCTTGGGTGAGATCGTACTTTCATTCGCTTTGCCTCCGGGGGGGGGTTTGAGTTGAATTCGCCTCGCGGCCTACACGTTTGCGTGCGTTTTTTGAAGCCTTTCTCCCCCCCTCGCCTTTATTGACCATTCGCTGCTTGAACGAGATTCCGAATTCGTTGGGAATAATTTAACGCTTTTTTTAATCGAAGTAAAACTTTGCACCGTACGCTCAGTTAATTTTGGTGGTCTCCGGATTCGTGTAAGGTCTGCGCATGTGACAAAATGGCTTTAAATTATGCGTTGTCGACTAAAACTGGCCGCATAGGTCCGCTGTGGGACAGCATTCATTGGGAATACTCGGAACGCTGTTGTAATCGAAGGCAAAGCCTTATCAAGCTCGGTTAAACAATATAATTTTGGCAGGTTTCCTGTAAGGGGGCTGCGCTTATGACAAAATGTTGACTGGGCGGTGCTCGGATAAATCCGCTGTGTGTCAGCAGAGGACAGCGCAGCAGGATAATCAATCGTCGTGTTTGTGTGCCTCCCAAACCCGCACTTTGCCTGCGTGGGGAAGTATGGATAAATAATCTGCACGGCGTGCGAAGATCCTCATCCAGCAGTGGATTGACGGGAACGTATATATGCACGGACGAACCTGGTCATCCATAATACAGGGATTGGTTTTTGGATTTGATCGCGTAAATCGAAATGTGTCGTTAAACCTGCCACCACCCGACACAGCCAATTAAGTAATAATAAAAAGGGGGTCTGTCCTGGTTCATCCCCCCCCCCTCAACAAGTATATATACGGGGTAGTATCTCTTGGAATGTCTCATTTACTTGATACAGCAAGCGTGCTGTGACGGTTCCGCCTGAAGACGGAAGCTTGTGTTGCCTCCGAAACGTCGTGATTTTTGTTTTACTTTTATTAATTTTTTTACCTACGTGACTTTACCGAAAAAATCTAAGAATAAGGTTAATCGCGTCAGCAAAATATGCCAATTCGTTACTAGTACAGCACAACACCAGTGTGTTGGAGACTAAATCCACAACATTTACATTCCGAGTACGACGTTTCGCCAGTAATTACAACCGGCTTCATCAGGCGACAGTCAGATTTGTGAATACATCCTCCTGCTTCGTTCTTAAATAGAGGGATGGATCTATATATCGTCACTTGTGAGTCCCTTACGTGGGGAGGGAGAGGGGTTAATGAATGCATATAAATTATACCATGTCTTGTCTTCTTGGTTCTTTCGGTAAAGTCACGTAGAAGGGAAATAATAAAATAATAAAAATATAACATAAAATACAATTCTCACGACGTTTCGGCCACAACGCAAGCAGCCGTCCTGTTCACCTGAGGACGGCTGCTTGCGTTGTGGCCGAAACGTCGTGAGAATTGTATTTTATTATGTTTTATTTTTATTATTTTATTATTTCCCTTCTACATGATTTTATCGAAAGAACCAAGAAGATGAATCCTTGCAGTCACGAAAGCTTTAAATCGAAATGTCCTGTCTACTTGAAACGAATTTTCATGTTCTCTTTACGTGACAAACCTTAATAATTGGCTGTCGGGTGGTGGCGGGTTCAACGACACATTGACGCTATCTAACCCAAAAAAACTTGTATTATGGATATTGGTCGCGAATGTCTACTGCGTGTTAAATAATCTAATCATATTCACGAATCGTTAGCGCGATAATCGATTGTAATCGATGTGCCGGGACATGCCTAAGGAAGCTTCGTGTGTCCTTGACCACATCATACCGACCATTCGGCTCGACGTGGACTTTTCTTTTTTGCTGCTCTTATTTGCGCATCGTATTGCACGTGTTTTTAATGTTTACGCTGCTGTTTGTGTTTTTGTCTGTGTGTGCGCGTGTGTTTTTAAGTTTTAGAGGAAGGGAAGTGGTGAGGTGGGAGGGATGATGATGGTGGTGGGGGGGGAAACGGTGGGGGGGCCCTGTGATGTCTAAACGCCGGAGAGGGGTTGGTGCGCGAGGGGGTGGGGCCGGTTGGGGTGGTGTGGGAGGGCGACGGTGGTGGCGAGGGAATCACATTGGATGGGCTGGGATTGGCAAGTGGGTGGGCTGGCCTGCAATGGAGATGAGTGGGATGGGGTGGATTGTGGAAGTGGCTGGGCGGGGCTGGGGGCTGGAGTCGAGATGGCATGGAGGGGTTTGGTGGAGATGGCTGCAGAGCGTTGGAGTGAAGGTGCTTGGAAAGGTTTGGAGATGGGGAGTGGAGGCAGATGGAGCTGGTTGGGGAGGGAATGTGGGTGGGCCAAGGGGTGTGGTTGAGGTGAAGGTGGTTGGGAAGGGGTCAGTGGCGTCATGCGGTGGGCATGGGCCCTGTGCAAAGAATGAAATGGGACCCCCTCTTCAATTTCTGCCCCCTTAATAGCTTGGCTCTCTTGCCCCTCTGGCACGTGGGCCATGGTAATGTTGCACAGCCTGCACACTCAATAGCTGCACCACTGGTGGAGGTCTGGGTTGGGCGGAGGGTCGGGGTTTGAGTGGAGGTGGTTGGACGACATCGGCATGAAGGTGGTTTGGTGGAGGTTGCCGGAGAGCGTGATGTCACTGGGGAAAGGGTTGGGTTGGAGTGGAGATGCTGGTGAAAGGTTGGGAGGAGCTGGCTGGAGAGCATTGGCGGTGGTTGAGAAAGGTATGTATTGGAATGGGGGTGGTCGGGAATGGCTTGGGTTGGGTGAACGTGGCTGGAGAGCATTTGGAGTGCAGCTTCCCTCAAAGGGCATGGCTGGATTTGGCGGTGGCTGGGGAGGGCTGCAGTGGGGCCGGATGGGTGCGACCTGGGTGGTTCGGAAGGGGCTGGGGTTGCGGCTGGGTGGACGCTGGGTGAATGGAGATTCATGCTCAAAGGTCGCGTCGGCAAAAAAGCTTGCCTGCCCCGTGCTGCAACCCGCAGGGGGGAGAGTCTTGGAGTAACGACACACAGTGGGCAGCCAGCGACCGCAGCACCAGCATCGTCGCCGGCAGCGGAAGACAAAAGCGCCGTCATGTCGCGTGATTCGCGCGATTCGCGAGATTCGCGAGATGGTCGCGACAGAAGAGACTCGCGTGAGAGGAGAGACTTGCGGGACAGGAGAGACTCGCGTGAGAGGAGAGACTTGCGGGACAGGCGAGACTCGAGAGAGAGGAAGGATTCACGAGACCGCCGAGATCCTCGGGACGCACACTGGGACGACCCCGAAGGATTCGTGGTCCGCGTGCGTGGCCTCCCGTGGACCTGCACTGCCGAAGAACTCCTGGATTTCTTCTCTGGTGCGGCCATGGTGGCTGTTATGGCACTACCACTCACACGAGCACCCAGGCACAAGGCAGACCCATGAGGAGTAGCTTTACGTCAAGTTTTATTTTACAGAGTAACGTGGACAACGTGTTAATAAGACCGAGGGTCAATTACAATTGTAACTGTAATGTGTCATTAATTGCAATCAAAATGTAATTGTAATTTAAGCGAACAATGCTGCTGTAAGTGTAATTATAATTGACGCCAGGTTTGGATTTAACTTCAGCTGTACACGCATTTCCCTTGATAAGTGACAAAATGACTCAAGACATCTTGTTTTCCCAAGACCATTTCTCACAGTTCGTCCATAACTAAATGATCATTAAAACAACCAATGTAAATTGAAGCAGAAATTGTATGTATGTTGAACTACTTTTGCATCGTACGTAGCCAACCGTGCTAATCGGACGTGCGGGGTGAAGGACAACAAGCTAAACACAAAAATCACTTCTAAAGAAATGTTTTCTTCAAACTAGCATAATTGAACACGCATGTATTGTCACGTCCAGGCTGCATGCTTATGAACGGGAAGGCGGGCGTGGAGTTTATCAACACGCGGGACGGACGGGCGAGCGGGGAGGCGTACGTTCAGCTGGAGACAGAGGACGACATGCTGCGTGCTCTCGAGCTGAATCGCAAGCACATGGGCCACCGCTACATCGAGGGTGCGTAAAAAAACAATAAGAGTCGAACGGTGACCTCATAAATTATCTGGGCTTAGAGTTTTTTTTGTTTGGGGGAAAATGGAAAGAACCGGAAAGAGGAAGCTCGAACAGAGAATGTCGTGACGATATAAGGCAAAGTTGTGATTATATGTGTCTGTTCAAAATGTTTAGCGTACTTCCTGACATGCAACAAACTTGAAATTTGCCATGTGGGTACTTTTCAGACTCAATAGTGCATATATTTTTTGCACGGCAAGTGAGCTGTGACGTCAAATCTGTCATGTGACCCGCGCATGTGGAAGCGTCACGCATTGTAGTGTCGTGGTTAGCGCGCTGCGCTACGCACCCGGCGACCCGAGTTCGATTCCCGTTCACGGCCACCACCGGTGACGATTATTTGAACCGGTCCAGGGCCTCCGCTAGGTCGACTCGGCCTCAAACGAGTAACTGGTGTGGTGTGTGAACATCGCCACTGGGGAAACAAAGGCGGCCGGGCGTAGTGAATCTAAGTCCTGGGCGAAGCCGGGTAGGAAAGCTAGTAAGAGATAAGTGCCAGAAAGATGTGGCACTACTTTTGAGCATATTGGCACAAGACAGAGCAAAGTGGAAACAAGGAAATGTGCAGTGGACATCTACGGCAGAGGTCGCAACCGGGTACCCGATACCCGTACCCGACCCGATACCCGGCTACCTGTACCCGGCCGGGTACGGATACGGGTACCCGTTTGCGACCCTGGTGCGGCCGGGTACGGGTAAGGAATCAAAACCCGTTTGCAACCTCTGATCTACGGGCTATCTTCCCATGGACCGTGTGATGATGGGGAAGGGGAAAGTTGTTTACGTGGCCTGTGTGGACACCGGCCTCCCATACGCCGCTGCGTGCAGTGTTCAAGTCGAAGAAGAGCGAGCTGGAGTGGGCCCTGGCTCACAACGGGCCGAGCCAGCCTGACACGTCGCTCGAGGGCTGCGTGCGGCTGCGCGGACTCCCCTTCGGGTGCACGCGAGAGGACATCGTCAAGTTCTTCTCCGGTGAGGAATTCTGGCCGTAGTCACCTGGCACCACCAGTCGGTGCTAGAGTTGCCACGTAATGGCAGTACGGGCGTACTTTGATGTACGTTTGGGTTGCATTCTTGAAAAGTGGAATCTTAATTGGAAAGTCGTATATCGAAATGTATTTACCCATTGTGTCCCATTAAATAAGCTAAGATGCATTCCTCGCAAAATATGTTCTGACACAATACCTACTAAAGCAACACTTTTCAACACAATATATGTACGTATGTATGTTGAACTTCCTTCGCACCGAAACTTAACCAACCGCACTAATCCGAGGTGCGACAGTTGTAGGAGGTTGCTAAGAAACTCTTGACATGCGACCTCGCGTCCGCGTGCAGCCTCTGAAGGATCCTCCGCTGTGTACAACATCTCGCCGTACGACATCTCGCCGGACGGCATCGTCATCCCCCTCGACCACCAGGGCCGCAGCACGGGCGAGGCCTTTGTGCAGTTCGTGTCGCAGAGCCTGGCCGACATCGCGCTCGGAAAGCACAAGGAGAAGATGGGCCACCGGTACGGGCTGGTCAATCATTCAGTTTGTCGTCGTTGGCTTGTTCATTTGTGCACGTGTGTGGTGGTGTCCTCGATAAAGTTGATAACCAACGTACAAATTTTTTTTTATATTCGCTTTCCAACCTAGGTTCAAAGCGTTTATACTTTAGCTCCATTTGTCCGTGATTGGGGGGGGTGGTTCAGGGCGGGTGTGGGAATTAGAATCTGTAGTTGAAAGTTGTGTTACTATTATTGAAAACTGCCTAAATTTATCAAAGGATTGCTCAACTTGTGGACAATCCAGAGCAAAAAGGACTTTTGCAACCAAAAAAACATGTTTTATTTGATGTTGCACTTGATTTGGTTAAATTCAATCTCTGAGAATTGAAAATATCAGTTTAATACAACGGTTTGACTATTACGTGATGAACACGACTCTCGGATGGTAGGTTAACCTCTGCTCGAAGAGATCTTGGTGGTTTCTTGTAGCTGCGGGAAATCGCCCAGTTATTTTGTTTAGTATAAGGATTTGCATTTATAGGATACTTAAATGCTTTGGAAACTTTATATCACATCTGAGCATTCCAATGTCCTGCTGTGGCCTGCCTAAGGGCAGCCCCCCATCTGTCTCCGTGCGGCGTAACATGAACACCTGTACTGGCCCGCAAGTGAGCATTAATGTGCCAGTTGGGTTGCGGGGGGCGGGGCGGGGCGGCATTGCCACGTGACTTTACCCAACGGAGTTATTTGCAAGTAAATCCGTTCGCTGATGTGTTTGAACCAAAAATATGCAAACTCTTTTCAGGTACGTGGAGGTGTTCCGCTGTAGCCGAGGGGATTTCCGGGGCGTCTACGAGCTTGCGCGCCGGCACGCTCTGAGGCGTGGGCCCTACGACCGTCCCAGCGTGAGCCCGAGGGGCTCCTATGGGAGCAGCGGGGTCCACGGGGGCAACTACGCCGGAGGCTACAGCGGAGGCAACAGTGGGGGATACGGGCCGGACCGAAACTACGATCGTTTGCGACCGGTCGCCGGTGAGCTCTGTCGCCGTTGTTCTCCGTCGCCGTTGTTGGCTGTGTGTTGTTTGGGACAATGGGCAGCAACGTGTGTGGGGGGGGGGCTGCATATTCCCCCCAATGATGTTTGGGTAGCTGCCTGCCTGCCTGCCCTGGTCCTCGGCACTCATTCCTATCTTGAGCCATCTCCACAGCCTCTCCCAACAGGTCACCGCGTCCTGGTTGACCGCTTGCACCTGCTAGGCCTGCCTTTCGTTCTCCACGCTCCGATTCTGTGTTCACCGTTTTTCTCCCTGCGATGTTATATTACTCTCACCACACGTCCGAAGCCATCTTAAGTCAGCTTTCTTTGAGCCTTTCTGGAGATGGGTACCACCACTCTTCACTTCTTCCTCGTTCCTTAATTTGTCATTTTTCTAAGTAATCCTAAAGTGCATCTTGTCATCCTCATTACTGTGGTTTGCAACATCTCCCTTGTTTTTACAGCGCATATGCCAATATCAGTCTCATTATTGTCATCTTTCACTTTCCACCGTGTTGTCGGAACACTGCCAAGTATATGCATTAATGTCATTGTAGTTCTTCAAACTCTGGTGTCAAAACTTGATCGCGTATTTGTTATTTTCAACATTGCTTTCAATGCCAGATATGACCTCATTCGTCAATTTAATCGATTAAAAGCAATTCATTACCCTTAAATATATATGTAAGCATCAAATTATCTGTGTAGGAATCCTTCATAAATAATGCAGTTATACAAATTGTATGCCAATTTTCATTGTGTTAATTCCCATATTCCTGTTTATGATTTTATGGTTTAATTATGGCACTTTACATTAATTATATTATCTCCCTTTATATCTTAACTTAAAGCTTTCGTGACTGCAGGCATTCATATTCTTTGAGTCTTTCGGTAAAGTCACGTAGATATGTTCAAAGAAAATAAAATAACTACGACGTTTCGATCGCAACACAAGCGATCGTCATCAGGAAAATTTCATTTTTTATTTTTTCCTGATGACGACCACTTGTGTTGCGATCGAAACGTCGTAGTTTTTTTTATTTTGTTATTTTCTTTGAACCTATCTACGTGACATTACCGAAAGACACAAATAATATTTCTCCCTTTATATTGTTAAAAGAGCCTCATCTCAAAGGGCCCATTCCAGGTCAGAGAATAATATTCTGCCGAGTGGAACCAACGAGACGGATCAAACCACACAAATAAGAATGGATTATTAAATCAAACCATGAATCTGAATCTTGACAATTCAAACCATGGTGGGGGGGGGAGGGCAGGAAATACATTGTTAAATTCATGTTAACATTTAGGCTGTGCGACCAATATTATTCATAATCAACGTTTTTGAGTTTAGATCGTGTTATTTATAAATGTGTCGTAACCCTCCACCACCCGACACGGCCAATCAGTAAAAAAGTGTCACGTTGACAAAAGACAAATAGTTCACTGCACCGGTGGGCTAAAGCAGTGAACTATTTGTCTTTTGTCAACGTGACACTTTTTTACTGATTGGCCGTGTCGGGTGGTGGAGGGTTACGACACATTTATAAATAACGCGATCTAAACCCAAAAACGTTGATTATGAATAGATTCATATTGTTTAGAACATTTTATATTGTTCTTGGTGGCTGGTGCAAACAAAGTTACACACGTTTTTGTTTTCCTTCGGAGCCTTGGGTGGCCTTGTATATCTATGCCACGAAGGCGCCACGGGGTAATCAATTAAACGTGACATTTTTTTACTTTTAACTGTTTGTGCCCCCGTCGCGACAGGTTTCAGCGGCCGTAGCTACAGCAGCTACGGCTCGGCAGGCACGTTCCAGACCAACACGGGCCACTGCGTGCACATGCGCGGCATCCCCTTCCGAAGCACCGAGGAAGACATCCTGGAGGTGCTGATCTCAACCCAGCCGGCCGGAGCAAAACCAGAATGCTTGCAGCAAAGTCACGCAAACCTAAAAACTATAACGTCTCTTTGTAGATATAACGTGGCCAGATGTACCGTGTATGGGACTTTTTTTGCCGGTATAAAAATGATAAACAATAGGCTTTGCCCTTTCTGGCAATGAAACAGGTGTTCAGATGTTCGAACGCCAAATAGATACCTTTTGCAAGGGATGGAAACCACACGTACTTAGGGCAAAACATGCAAACAAACGTGCAAAAGGTATCTCTTTTGTGTTTGAACATCTTAACACACGTTTTTTTTACCAGAGAGGGTAAAGCCTATTCTTAATATTTGCATGAGATATACCTTGTTTCACACGTCATGGGTTCTTTAGAGAGAAAACAGTCAATCCACAACCCATATAAATTGTTCCATGGAGAACTATTGTTATTTGCATTACAAAGATGATGGAAGCAGGCAATGGTTGTTGTGGAAGGATTGACAATTTACCGTCGGTGGTGGCGGTGTTGTTGCATGTGTGCGGCCCATCGCGATGTCGCCGTTTGCGCAGTTCTTCTTGCCACTGGCGCCCGTGAGGGTTCACATCGAGTACGAGGTGAACGGACGCGCCACGGGGGAGGCGGACGTCGACTTCGCGACGCACGATGACGCAGTGCGCGCCATGGCAAGGGACAAGGCGCATATGAGTGAGACCGCCGATGTCAACAACGTGGCTCTGCATCATCATCACTGTCATTGTCGTCAACACCACCGGCATCACCAGTGTCACTATCTTCAGCAGCAACATTACCGCAACTCACAAGAAAAATATCACCATCTCAATGATTGACGTGACTACTCCAATCACCACTGTGTACATCATTTGTTACCATAAAAGACATTCACATGACTACACACATCACTAGCATCACAGCTGCTCCCATCATACACCACCACCACTGCCCCATAACCAACACCATCGTGTACATTACCACCGCCGCTGGCGCCATCAACATCACCATAATTGACATCCACCACCACCATCGGCATTGCCCGTCACTGCCGTCATCGCCGCCGCTGACACCCCCGCATGTGAGATGTGGTCGCTTGTGCCCGTCCGCTTTATAGTTCGTCGGATTCCTCTGGCATAAAACACATTCCTGCGGGGGGAGCTGGTAGGAACGTTGGGTTGCTCGGTCAATGGCCAGGGTCAACGGCGGCGTGGTGTATTCCACAAATATGCCTGACTGTGAGGGCGGGCACAAGCCGGCATGAGTAGGTTAAACGTTGAGTTTTATAAGGGCACCACGGGGTGACCAGCCCCTCCCCACCCATCCCCACCCCTTCCACCCCCCACCCAGCCCCACCCCTTCCACCCCCCACCCAGCCCCTCCCCACCCTCCCCACCCAGCCCCTCCCCACCCTCCCCACCCAGCCCCACCCTCCCCACCCAGCCCGTCCTTGCACGATGGACACAATAATCCCCTGTGAGCTGGTGTAACCAGGAGGTTCCTACCAGTATAAAGATTCTTGGTTCTACTTTCTTGCAGAACACCGCTACGTGGAGCTGTTTCTGAACTCGACGGCGCACAGGGGCTACGGTGAGCGGAGCCCAGAAACCCGTGAGGGCATAAAAACACACGCACGCGTGCACTCACTACCTACACCGTGCCCTTGAAAAACGGGGGTAATTCAGAGGGATGGTGTACCATGCTATTTCCATTTTCCTAGCTGTACTGTGATTTTGACGAAGACCAAATTTAAACCCATTCACAGTTGGCGATGTTATGTTTCCTCCTGCCAAAAGTGTTGCGAACAAGCAATCGCAAGACTGTAACTTTACTTGACTGACAACATAGTAAACTTATACAACAGAATGCTTAATACGCTCTTGAAATGAACCTTATGGCGGGACCCGAATAAACGGAAGTCAAAATCGTAATTTATTTTTGGCGACTCCATCCCACCGCGCACATAAATGCCGCGACCCACCTGGCGCGGATCATTCTGTTGTCGTCCAAGCGTAGCGAGGACGAATGCGCGGAAGAGCAGAACAAGCGAATGCACTCCATGCTCGGGTATGGGCAGGATCATAAGTCTTATCCAAAGCTGCTCAAACTGCCTACACGACTTAAGTCCATTATTTGTCATCACGCTATGCATAATACAGTGAAACGGCTCTCTTAGCTTTATTATTTGTGACCTACCAATATCTGCAGCCAGGATCAATCGATGACAATCCTATTACCTGCAGATATTTAACAGATGAGATGCGTTGCACCGTTAATTCCTCCTGTTTGATCATACTTCTCTTGTCGTATGCATCTGTGCAGATGGGTTTTTTTGCGGTTAAGCCATAGTCCTCACATGCGGATAAGAGGAGCGGCGACCCACTACTCTGTAGAGTAACATTGGTATAAACGCTTGTTACAATATGAACAGCGCATTGAAAACACGTACTATTTTATGTACCGTTTACAAAGTGTGTTCACAAATCCACAGAGAAACACGACGATTGACAGAGGGGTGTAAATTATTTTTTAGATCGTGTATTTAAATAGAGGTACTGCAGGTAAGTAGTTTTCAGTTTTAAAGGCGAAGTTTAACAAGACAACACTTGCCACCATCCTTCAAACCCATTGGTGAAAAAGAGCAAGTTTTTGTTTACATTATAATATTATGTTTACATTATAATATATAGTTTACATTATAATATAGTGTTTATGCAAGAGAACGGGGCTTATGTGACCACGGGTTCCCGCCATAAGGTTCAAATGTGTATGTAGATTTACCGCTAGTCGCTTTGACAAAATATCACTTGGGGAATTAAAATGTCGCTGGATCTGGCAACAAAATCACTATAAGTTGACAATGTCGTGTGTCCCCCCCCCCCCATCATCTGCCAGGAGGTGGCTCTAATGGCGTGGGATGCTACAGCTCCAGCATCAGCAGCAGCCGGCGCGGCGGAGGCTGGGACCGCGACAGGGACCGCGACCGCGATCGCGATCGGATCCGTGACCGGGATCGCGACCGTGATCGTAAATGAGCTGCAGGGCCGAGGAGATGGGGGGGGGTGGTGGTGGGGGGTGAGTGCGGTCCCCTCTTGTCTTGCACAGAAGCGCCCCAACGCTATCTCGTTTCGTTCTTTCAGTGCTGTCCTGTTTTCCGCATGCCCTTGAAGCCGTGATGCACCGGGGCAACTTTAGAGGCAGTCATTGCTGGCAATCAACACTGGTGGCGGTCGCCACGATGCATTTCTGTTGCAAGAAATGGTAAGCTGCCATCGCATTGCAGAATGGTCACACGACTACTGGACATTGCTACGTAGGCCAATCATTGCTCTTGAAAAACTTTTCAACATTGTTTTTTATTGACAAGACAAATCCCATGAGACTCCATGCCCGTTGCTGGTACCGAGTTGCCACAGTTGGTCAGCACAGTAAATGCATTGCCGGTGACGATTCTAAAATTTCCCGAATGTATCGTAGCCTCTAAGCATGGTACAGGGCCCATTCCCGTTTTTGTGAAATTATCCCTGCCCCCCCCCCCATCCTCTGCCTTTCCTGTGATGGAAAAGTCTGCCCTGTCAGAAAGTGACTGATGACACTTGTTTCTTCTTCAATGTTAGTCCATGAGAAGGGTAATGATGCATCTGGTTCACCACTATTCCAAGGCTTTAATCCCCACTTAGAAGAATTGTCTGGCCGCATTACACGCGATCACAACTCAGGGGCGCATTGCAGCAGGATAATGCATTTTCCCGGCAAGCGATCCCTCAATTCCCTCGTTGTGGACACACTCGGCCAGACCTGGCAAGTGTCGTCTTCAGTTTTAAGTGTTGTATCCATATTTTTCTGGATTTTCCACACGTAACCATTTTTCAGGTTAACGCTCAAACTTATTACGTGTAGTAAATGTGCATGGGAGTAAACCAAGACCTCAACGGTGGTGCTATATAATGCTCACATCGCACCCTCACAGGCCGTCGATGGTAGCAACCAGACTCTGCGCTGGAAACTGTCCCGTCGGTCCTTCCCTGCCCCCTCCTCAGTCCCCAAAATAGTGGACCAACCCAAATCTTGGAGACTTGGCCAATTTCCAGTGCCACGCGTTGGTGAGTCTGGGTGCTACCAGTGTCGGCATGCGGTGGTGGAGGGAGGGGGGAAGAGGCTTGCAGCCAATGGTGAGGTCTCTATTTTTAACTCATGCTTGTTTAAGCAAGTAGAAAAAAGTGTTCAGAGTTGATTCGGCATTCAAAGTGAAGGCGGAATGGTGGTGCGAGCGGCGGTAAAGAAATTGCCGTTAGTCCTTTTGCTTTGAAAAGAGTAAATACTTCACAATGTATATATTGTCACACGTTCACAATTTTTTGTTGCCCCTGTTAGGCCATGGACTGTTCACTCACCCCCTTGATGTCAGTTCTTGGTGTCAATATATCATTTGTTTGGGACAAGAGGTTGTCTATCAGTCGTAACAATTTACTTCCTGCCTTCCTGGCAATTCTAAAAAAAAAATAGTGATTTGATACATTTTATTTTTAATACTGGTTAACGTAACTCCGACAAGTGACAGGGATGACAATGTGAGCCCATAACATACGAGTAATAAAATGTAATTTCCATATTTGGGGGTTGACCTGTATGAAGTTCTTACACATGCTTTTTTAAAATCTATCGTTTGCTGAAGAATCGATATTGATGGGTAAGTGCATCATTACATGTCTGTGTTTGAACCGCAGTTTGGCAAGAAAGGGGGCCACTGGGTGAGCATCGACTGGGAGCCCTGTGTCTTTGAATTACTGTGTTATTATTCTGGTTTATTGGGGTTTGTACAATGTAGTTAATTTCAAGTGTTCTAAAAAAACATTTTCTAGAAAGTTCTATGAGGTGGTTAGGGTGGCTCGAGAGAACGAGGCAGCCACTTGAGCCCCCCCCGGGGACGCCAATGACTGCACAAAAAACCTCAATATTTCGATTTGGTTTTGGCTTCAATTGGAAAAATTCCATTTCTACAAAATAAAAATACAGTAAAACAATGGGATTGCGAGTAACTTGGTCTGCGAGTGTTTTGCAAGACGAGCACAATTTTTTTTTATATTAATTTGATTAACGAGCGAGGTCTTGCAATACGAGTAGTACGTGTATACGCTTTGTCTGCCGAGCGTCACGTGATCACAACTGATATACGAGTGCTTTGGATTACAAACGTTTCCGGAACGAATTATGCTCGCAATCCAAGGTTTTACTGTATTGGGTGAGACTCGGCAAATCCATTGAAAAATCCCTCTCGCAACCGATCGGGGCGTGACAGGGTACTCAGAATTTTTCTTAAAATGGATTCGACATCACATACCACAATTGGAATTGTAGGAAAAATATCACGTGTTAATTTTGTATTTCAACATACTGCAAGTATCGTTTGCAAAGCTTTGTTGATGGCGTAACAATTATTTTGATATGACTTCAGCTGGAAGCCAGCCCCCCGTTTCCCCTTGTCTTTTATTAAACCAAGGTTATTGCAATGTGGTGTTTTTATATGGTTAAAAATGTTAAAACACTCCGGGAGTCGACTACAAAATTTTATTTCCAGAAAACCTAAAGCAACCAACGTGACAGATTGAAATTTTCATCTTTTCTGACCCAACTGTACAGAAACATTTTTAGCAAGCCAACGATGGTACAAATGGTCTCAAGCAGCTTTATTCACAACCCCGGTGGACATGCGTTGATGTTTTGACTTCTGTAAAATGTTGGCGTTCCGAATAAAAAATACAGCTCTGGACAAAATCTCATTTGGATCAGCATCGACGCGGTAAACGACTGCATCGGCGCACGTAGCCTCTACCTGGCATGCTGTAAAATAAACATTTAGTTTATACACATATAAAAATATCCTTTACAAGTCCTCTCACCCACGACACTGCTGAAGCCAATGAACGTTAAAACTCCCTCGCATGCAAATACACCACAACACGAATTATCTTTTCCATTTCATATTGGTAACGTGTAAAATTATAATCGCGTGTTTTACTTTGTTCTTGGCGAATAGTTTTTATTTCAGTATAAGTTTGGGGGGCAAGGTTTGGGGCTGCTCTGGTATGCATAGCAGGCTTCAATCACTGGCCACAGCTAACATTGGTGGAGAGTGATATTACATTAACCGGTACTAATGCACCATCTTGCACTGACCAGCATGGTGAAGTATGGTCAAACAATTTCATGACTGCCGCTGTGTGGGGAGACTGTCATCCGGCAGTGGACTGACCACTGTAAATTACTATATACACTTAGAATATTAAAATACACATTTTTAAATCGTATATATTTTAAATAGATTGTTATATTTGTATAATAAAAGCACTCAGATTTGTATTGACAATTCAGATTCATTGTTTTTCTGGCCCAACGACTTGCATGCATTGGCTTCAGCGTGTGGAAAATCAGTTCAGTCATTTGACCCCGCGCTTTAAGCATCACGATGCAACCAAGGCACTCCCATCGCAAACACTCCGCCCCCCCCCCCCCACCACAGCTGGGACTGCCGTTTGTAAGCATCGGCAAGTGGAGGCACGGCTGTCGGGAGTCCCCAGATACTCCTAACAGAACCGACATTCATGGCGTTGGCCAGCATCTCAATATAGGATCACAGAGGTCAAGCAAATTGTTGGCACAGGTTCAGTCGGGTTGCCTTCCCGCTTGCCCATGGGTTTTTTGAGATTGCAATTTTGCGCTTTGCTGTTACCCATGCCGACACAAACACGCAACCGAAAAAAACTAAAACTGCTCGTGTTTTTATTTACGCATCGGTGTGTGGGCTCTCCTGTACGAGTATGGAGCTTGGTTAATGGAGAAGAAGAAAAAAAAGACTTCACTTTCAGATGTCCCGTCCAATGATATCACTGCAGAGTGACTGCTGTAACTTTTTTAGCTCGTGACTGCAGTGGTGGTGTATGAAAATCGGTGTGGAGTGTCATTTGAGTAGACCTGAAAAGTCATTGCAAGGTCAACCTCAAGAACAAAGCTTCATAAACGGTGTCAGCATGCGAACAAGTCTGGAAACCAGCCGTGCAATAATTCCCCAAGAGAATTTCATCATCAGAAATTTGGGGTCCTGGTCCGAGAATATTTTTGTCATCTTTGCCATCTCATTAGGATCGTTTTTTTCTTCTTCTAACACGTACACTTGTATTAATTCTCTCTGCCTAAACTCACACCACGTATAATCGGCATCGCAAACAATCAATTCTCGTATGCACGGTTCACTGCCATGTATTTCAATTGTTTACATTCCTAATCAGGTATGTACACATTGTATTTTTTGTAACTTGCTGACCCTGGACCCTGCTGGACATCTGTGAATTTGAGCTTCATAGCTCATCGGATTCCTCCAAGATAAAGATTCTGATTCGGACTTGAAAAAAAAAACACCCGTTTGTTGGTAGGGTTGCATCTTTAATCGCGCCAAAATAACCGCGCGTGCAATAATGCCAGTAGTAGCAGCAGCGGTTGTTAGCGCACCCGTGGAATGGACTTCCTTGTCGCGCGAGTTTCGAAACGGAGCGGCGTCAGTAACGCGGACGATAACCATTGGCTGAACGTTGCGTGCACGGCACGCGCTCGAGAGGGACTATGCGGAATCAAACGAACCCTCATATCCGCAACCCTACCCACCCACCGCGGCTAGCGGCCGGGACCAAGGAAGGAGACCACGTCCTGGGACTCCCAACTAAACCCCTCATTTGTGCAGAGGCGAGAGATGAACGATCAGAACAACAAAAAAGCAAAGAGCAACACCCACGCAGCGCCGAGAACAAACATGTGCAGGCGTGTTGGGGCGAGAGGTTGCCACCTGTCCCGGTTTTCCCAGGACGTCATTATCAGGAATTTGTCCTGGTACATCTGTGAGATTTCTGGTATTTTTTATCTGTGGTCTTCCCAGGATGTTAAAAAAAAAGACCCCAGTGTCATTTGAATAAAAATACAGCACCCAAGGCATTTCATTTAAGTGCAGTTCTCCCCTCTGTGTACGTATGAGACATTCTTGCTGGGATATGCCGTCATTTTCCTGTAATTCAGAGGTGGCAACCCGTGTGTGGGCACAAACACTAACATCATTGGCACCTCAGTTTAATGCGCTAGGACTAATGCCAGCAGTGTTAAGAGCCGTAGCTCAGCTGCAGCACTGCTGAGCTCTTGTGCATACATGTAGATGTGTGTGTGTGTAGTTGAGATTGTATTTGGTGCATCTGCCAGTCACGAAAGCCCATAGCAACCTGGATTGTCCCATGAGCAATCTACCACCGGTAGGTAGGCCTCTGTCACTTTTCAGGTGGCCTCAAAGTGCCCTCAAGCCTGGCACAAATCCCATTATTGTGACTTCAACGCCACTTGGTGGCGAATGGCAGGTGCCGTGCGTCGGGAGCAGTGGTGCGGTGGCTCGCACGACCTTACAACCCGGATGACCTGGGGCCGCGGTTAGAGCGAGATAAAATCCTGTTCAATGGATATCAATTTGTGTCAAGTCAACAGTGGTTGTACAAAAGCTTCACTCACACCTGCCATAGTAATGTGGAATTTCCACCATCGGCTTCGGGTTGTAAACACCTTCCCCACGCTCTTTCGAACCAGCAAACCGCCGACTTAACAGAACCTGCCTCAACCGTTGACTTGTACACGGACACGTAACGGTTTGCCTCACTCGCGATTCGGAGAATTATCAATGTTCGGGTTCACGGTTATATCCGAACATTTATTTTGCCAACGGCGGTGAAGGTAGCAACAAGCCTCTAGGTAGCTTTGACGGGGTCACGCGAGCCAATATTCACACACCGCGCATGCCCCGGAAATAGCTCGCTATCGCGAGTGTGTAGGTGGTGCAATTGCACCGAGGCCCAGGTTCCGGGCTACAAAGTGGTAGGGAAATTGGCCCCAGTTTCATTCCTAAAAACTATAAAAAAAAATATTTATATTTTAACAGATAAGGCCCAGTGAACTATACAGCTCTTTTTTTAGACGCAACCTGGCCACAAATGATAGCTCAATGAAGTGGCTTATCACGTGGACAATTACAGCAGCCAAATACCTTACACCGGGGCGATTAATCGGTTTAAAATTAGCGAATCCAGATGGTCAACTCGACCGGATCCGATCGCCTCAGCGACAGAGGCAACGCCGCGACATGTACACGTTCGTTCGATCCGTATGCCCCGGACGACCAGCACTACCTAGCAGCGTTCCGCTAAGCGGAGGGATAGATCACCGACTGCGGTTGTGTGTATGCGTATGGCATGTGTGCACGTGGGCGCGTGCGTACGTACGTGCGTGTGTGCGTGTGTGCGTGAGCTCAGACGGCGCCTGATGAGTATCTCTGCAGGAGCAGCGCGTGGCACAGGTCACACACTCGCACCGGCTTCGGGGACGACGGCAGGGGCAGCTCGTTGTCCGAGCACGAGTTGCAGAAGATCTCCCCGCAGTTCCGACAGTGGTGCTTTAAATGCCGACCGGGTGCGGGGTGAGGACGGGGGGCGGGGTGAGAGATGGGGGGGGGAAGGTGAAAAGTTAGGTTTCTGCATTACGCCACTCTGTTACGCTCTGCACCACACGCAGGCTTGCCTGGATAGCGTACAGGGCTGCAACGTGGCCTGGTGGAAGCGAGTTCCCCCGCTTAAAGCAAAGGTTCGTGGCTTGAATCGAGCCGCCGCCGCCTTCGTTATTGGGCACCGCAGTGGCGAGATATTAACTCCCTCGCCTGGTATGCAGGAGGTCGTGGGAGTGATCACGACCCTGATGCCTGCTGCATATTTGGAGTTTGCGTGTCTCTCTCTCCCGTGGTCACGTGAATTTTTTTCCGGGTCCTCGGTTTTTCCCCTCCACATTTAGAATCAACATGCGTTTAGACCGGTACCGGTCTGTGGCCTGTTAGGAACCGGGCCGCACAGCAGCAGGAGGTGAGAGCGGTGAGTCCGCGCGTGGCCCGCCCCCATTATTTTCTTATTCACCACTTCCATCCGCGCTTCTTTCCCGCACCGCGCACTTGTCTCAGTCACAGTTGTGGTAAGCCCACAAGCTGCTAACCGCTAGTAGCCACAATGAGTAAAAAACAAACGTCGCTGGAGAGCTTCTTTGAAAAGGGGGAAAGACCCAATGATGAACACCCCCCCACCCCGGTCCGTGAAAAAATCGTCTTCCACGAAACCGGTCCCCTGGTGCCAAAAAGGTTGGGGACCGCTGGTTTAGAGTATTTGGCTGCTATAAATTGACACGATAAGCCACTTTGTCGAGCTATCATTTGTGGCCAGGTCGTTTCTGAAAAAGAGCTACATAATTCAGCAAGCCTTACCTGGTCAAATATATATTTCTTAACAGTTTTTATAGTTCATTACCGCGGTGTAAATAAGCATGCCGTTTGCTTCGCAGTGGATGCTAAAGATCCCGTGACGTCACTCACGAGAGTGGGCCCCCCCCCACTATGAGTGACGGTATCACGATAACAATTCCCTACGAGAGAACGTACGACGTGTAAACTGCAACAACAAAAAAACTTGGCGGCAGTCATGAGACTCGGTGAGACATTCGTTGGTAAAAGTGTGTCAGAATAACATTAAAAGCCTCCTTACAATCCCCTGCTGCAGGAGGGCAGGTCTGTGGGGGTTATTTGACCAAACGAAACCACCGCGCTAGTAAAGCATGGGTCGGTGAAGGGGGAGAGAGGCCTGGAACCGGTTCCGATCTAATGCCCCACACCGTAAGAATGATTTACCTTGCGCCGAGAGATGGAGAATTCCTTTTCGCAGAGCTTGCAGTTCGTGGCGTCCTGGTCCTTCAGCCACACCTGACCCTGCAACAACGTCAGTCGCACGCCGACATCGGTAAGTCCGTGCCGATAATCGGTCCGTCCCAAAAAACTCCGCATGTAGCCATTCACCCCTCCCAATGTCTGCATTCACGAATCAATGCGTATACATCGTCCGCAAGGAATATCAATGACAAAAAAAACACTTATTGAAAAGGCGATTCTGATCTGTCATTAAAGGACCCTGTGAGGTTAGATCGACTCACCTGTAGTGCCTTGTTAACCTCCTTGATGTCTTCCATCTTCAACTTTGATCTAAACGTGGAGTTTACGGGAAACGGCAGAGCGGGGAGACGCGTTACAACCGGGCAGGAAATTCGCGGTTACTTTAGACGGCGAGCTTACAAGAGTGCAGGTAACGTTGTCTGGTTTCTTAGATTTGAATGTACAAATCTTCCTCGCTGTCGCCTGGCACGGGCAGCCTGTAACGCAGTTTGCAAAAACCAACTGTTTGAAGTTCGCTCGCCGGAAGTTCCTTTGAAAGTGTGTGCATACGTGTGCGGCGGTGTAACAGTTAGCGCGCTGCACTGCGCTACGAACCCGGCGACCAGAGTTCGATTCCCGCTCACGGCCAACACCAGTGACGATTATCTGAACCAGTCCTGGGCCTCCCCCAAGTCGACTCTGCCTCAATTGAGTACCTGGTGCGGTGTGTAGTAAACATCGCCATTCGGGAAACAAAGGTGACCAGGCGTGGTGTTGACCACACAGCCCCTCGTGTGCCGTGCCGGCCTTCATGGGTCCTCTCTAACAGCGCTTGCCTTAACAGTCTGTTAAGGCTATATGGGAGATCTTTGTCTTTTATGTGATGTATGTGTATAATGTGCATGTGTACAAGACTGCGTGTGTATGTACCAAAGTGTATGTGCTATTTCTAGATTTGAAGCTTTCGTGACTGCAAGGATTCATATTCTTGGGTTTTTTCGGTAAAGTCACGTAGGTAAAAAATTAAAATTAATAAAAGTAAAAAAATAACATTTACTTGATAAAGCAAGCGTGCTGTGACGGTTCCACCTGAAGACGGAAGCTTGTGTTGCCTCCGAAACGTCGTGATTTTTTTTATTTTACCAAAAAAAAACAATAATATGTATGTGCTATGCGTGTGTGTAACAGCGACAAGGGGAATCTTTGTGTGTGTGTGCGCGCGTGCATGCGTGTGCGCGCGTGCATGCGTGTGCGCGCGTGCATGCGTGTGCGCGCGTGCATGCGTGTGCGTGCATGCGTATGCGTGTGCGCGGGCTCCGATGGTGCGAGCTGGCGTCGTGTCGGCGTGAACTCGCCCGTCGTACTCGCTCAGCTTTCCTCCGAGCTCCTGCAGGGTCTGCTCCTGCTCGTCCAACGCGCCCTTCAGCCTCCGGTTCTCCTCCTGGCTCCTCTGCAGCTCCTGGGGGAGGGCAGAGGGCGAGAATCGGGACAGCCTGAAGGGCGGCGGCGGCTACGCACGCGACCACTCGTTCGCTCCCACCAGCGTTGTGGAGGCAGCAAGGGTTGGTGGATTGCACAATTGCGGCGCCATATTCCGGTTTGTCAAAAGGTGGGACAGTGAAATGTGACTCCGCCTGCTCCATCTGTATGGGATAGAGTGTTTCCCCCTCGCACGAATGGGTTTTCTCAGGATCTCCCGTTTCCGTCCACGTGTAAACACCCTGATAAAACCTTCATATATAGAGGGGATCACAGAGCTTGGGAAATTGTTGGAGTCGGCTCACCGCCTGGCTGTCTTCCCCGCTTGTCTGTGGTTCTTCGCACCTCGAAGCCATTCCCTCTTACGAGTTTAAATTATTACAGCGAGTAGAGATGGCCAAAGCAAGATGCGGGATGCGGCATTCACTACGATTCAGGCACGAACGGGGAAGCAGCTCAAGGAAGATCGAGGCTCACTTTTATTTAGGAGTTTTTCACAAATGAGGCAGAAAACTATACAAATACTGTGTGCATCACAACTCTAAATTGTTGTTATAACTTGTGTTCAAAGAGTCGTCTCCTCACTGGCTGGGGTCTTGTGAAGTTGGAGGAAGATGGAGCCACAGATAAACTCAAGAGAGAACCATACATATCAAGAGAGGCGTTGAGCGATACACAGTCACGTGGAGTGACACAGACAGATACGGTGGAGACACACTGAAACACAACACGGAAACAGAAACGGAGATACAGGCGTGAGAGCGACACAAAGACAGTGTGACGCGATCATGTGCAAAGTCACAAGAGAGACATGGGGAGATTCAGGTGGACAGTGGACGTACAACACAGACAGATGGAGAGATGCGAACACAAAGATAAAAAATACAAGTAAATGGATTGCATAAAATAGACAATATCAAAAGTGGATACATGATGCACAGGACAAATCAAAGGGCAATCCAAGAATTTCGATTAAGCTTCAGACTGACTGTAGGGATTCATCTTTGTCTTCTGAAAAGGCATTGAAGAGATTAATAAAATATAAAATTAAATAAATAGTCACGACGTTTCGCAAACGCAAGCGTACTGAAACGTCCGAGAAATTTTAGTATGTTTTATTTTTATTATTTTATTACTTCCCTTCTACGTGACTTTACCGAAAGAACCAAGAACACAGAGATATGTTTTGGTCAATACCAGTTGACGTCGGATGGACGAACACCGCAAAACTCGGGAGGAAACCCGTGCAGACAAGGGGGGGGAGCGCATACAAACTGCACACAGAATAAGGGTGCCCCCCACCCAGCCAGGAATGAAACCCTCGCCCACCCTGCCGATTAACGACAGCCGCGCGCGTCGTCTCATTCACGACGGCCGCACGACGGCGGAGCGCTCCGGCCGCGTGCTCGCGGCATTGCCGGCGCCCGGCGGGGGCGGCACCTGCTTGACGCCCTGCAAGGCTCGCAGCTCGGTCTGCAGTGTCGCCGCAGCCTCCTTCTCCCGCTGGAGCTCCTTCTGCAGGGCCTGCCGCCACTCGCGCTCGATCTTGAGGTCGGCCTCCAACTGGGCCCTGGTAGGCGGGTGGGAAGGGGCGACGGCAGCAGAGCGAGGAGGAGGTGGGGGCGGTTTTAGGGCGCCACGGTGACGAGATGTTAACTACCTCGCCTGGTATACAGGAGGTTGTGGGTTCGGTCCAGACCCTGATATATTTGGAGTCTACGTGTCTTTCTCCCCGTTGTCGCGTGGATTTTTCTCCAGGTCGTCCAGTTTTTGCCTCCGCAGTTAGAATCAAAATCACGCGTTTAGAGCATTTGGCTGCTGTACATGACCACATGATAAGCCACTTCGTTGAGCTATCATTTGTGATCGCCAGGTTGCTTGTGAAAAACAGCTACATAGCTCAGTGGGCGTTAAGTGGTAAAATAAAATAGTTGATAGTTTAATTCGGGGGTCAGTGAATTGCGCGTCGGTGGAAATTTCGCGTTTAAGGTGGTTAAAAAAGAGATGTCCGAATGTACACACGAGTGTAGCGGTTAGCACGCTGCGCTACGAACCCGGCGACCCAAGTACGATTCCAGCTCATGGCCAAAACCAGTGACGATTATCTGAACCGGTCATGGGCCTCCTCCCCTAGGTCAACTCCGCCTCAAATAAGTACGGTGTGTAAACATTGCCACTGGGGAGACAAAGGCGGCCGGGCGTGGTGCTGGCCACCCACCCGTGTGCCGTTCCGGCCTTCACATGTGCTTGCCCCAATAGTCTGTTAAGCTATACGAGGATCTTTGTCTTTGTATGTTGGCAGCACTGCTCACCGCTGCTTGTCTCTCTCATCCAACTGTCTCTGCAGGCCTCCGATCTTCTCTCCGAAGTCCTGCCGGAACCTCCGCCCATCCTCCTCCGCCGTCTGTCTCTCCCGCTCGCTCTGACGCAGCCTGCGGCGGGCGGGAGGGGGGAGGTTCGCCAATCACTCACGGGGGTTTCAAGTCCATCGGACGAAGCAAAACGACAGGAGTAGGTTCACATACGGGGGTGGTGATGGTCGGTGGTGGGGGTCTGACATGGTGCCCTGGTCCAACTGGACCCGTGACACTTTGTCCCGCTCTGACACCACTCACTTCTGCTCCAACTGTTTGACGGTCGCGGTCATTTGTCCGTTCCTCTCCTCCAGACCACGGACGCCTTCCATCTTCTGCTTGAGCAGCGCCTCCGCACTCTGCGGTGCAAAGGGAATGGGCGGGCGGGCGGTCAGCCGGCATCGATAATCCAAATCACCCTGAACGCGTTAGCTCCCGTCAGATCTCGGACCCGAAGCAGATTTCAGCCTGGTCGATGCTTGGATATGAGACAACCTGGGATAACCCAGGTGTTACTGAGGCTCACAAGAGTAATAATAGGCACTCTTCTGTCTGAAGAGTTTCTCATTCAATTTCAAATGTAAATAATTGTTTACAGCACGTGATGACCGTAGTTTTAAGCCTCTTCTCGTGATGGACAGCCGTGCGCCTGCCATGCTGGAGGATCGAGCGAGCAAGGGAGAGGGTGAGTGAGCAAGAGTGTGAGCGGGCGAGAGCGTCAGCGAGCAGGTGAGCGTGAGCGAGCGAGAGATTTCGGGAGGAAACGAACAAGAGCGTGAGCTAACGAGAGTGTGAGACGACACTTGAGAGAGCGAGCAAAAGCATTCGGGAGCGAGCGAGAGCGTGAGTGAGCGAGCGAGCGAGAGCGGGCATTTAGGAGTGAGCGAGAGCGTGAGTGAGCGTGAGCGAGCGAGAGCGTGAGAGAGCGAGCGAGAGCGTGAGAGAGCGAGCGAGAGCGCGAGAGAGCGAGCGAGAGCGTGAGCGAGTGAGCGAGCGAGAGTGTGAGTGAGCGAGCGAGAGCGTGAGTGAGCGAGCATGCCTGCGCTTTGTGCGAGATGTCCATGTTGATGTCCTTGACCTCCTGCAGCTGCTCGCGCAGCGAAACGAGGGCGTCCTGCTTCTCGTGTACGTCCTTCTCCAGCAGACGCATGGCCATCTCCATCTCCTGCTTCATGGAGATCTGGAGCTCTAACTCGTTCTCCACCTCCTGTCGACGACAAAGATCCCCCGTATAGCCTTAACAGACTGTTGGGGCAAGCACATATGAAGGCCTGCACGGCAGACAAGCGAGTGGGTGGCCAGCACCATGCCATTTGTCTCCCCAGTGGTGATGTTTACACACCGCACCAGGTACTCATTTGAGGCCGACTCAACCTAGGGGAGGCCCAGGACCGGTTCAAATAATCGTCACGGGTGTTTTTGGCTGCGAGCGGGAATCGAACTCTGGTCGCCGGGTTTGTAGCGCAGCGTGCTAACTGCTACACTACCGCTCCCTACAGACGACACACACACAAAGACATATCCTGTCTCGTCATACAGACCGCTTGGGGCAAGTTCCGGTAGCGAGCCTACCTGGGTTCGTAAAAATCCTGAAATCATGAGAATCAAGCCGTGAGTGGCCAGCACCATGCCATGTTGGGGTGAGCAGTTACACGATCGGGTTTTGTGTGTCTGTAATAGAGGTTTTAGGGTTTAGGTCGCGTAAATATAAATGTCTCGTTAAACCCGCCACCACCCGACACAGCCAATTAGTGAGGTTTGTCACGTAAACAGAACGTGCCAATTCGTTACGAGTACAGCGCACCGATGTGTTGGAGAGTAAACCCACAACATTTACAATTCGAGTTCTGTGACGTTTCGCCGGTAATAACAACCAGCATCATCAGGCAGACAGCCAGGGATAGATGTGATGTCATCACTTGCGAGCTAATCAGGTGCAAAGGCCTGAGATGGGGGGGGGGGGTTAATGTATGCATATAAATTAGAATACCTATCCATTACCGGTTGGGTTATTCATAGGGTAATCTACATACATTATGCATGCACACCATGCCTGTACATGCTGCCGTTGTTGGGTGGAAGAAATCGCAATACGTCTTATTGTATGCTCACAGTGAATCACCATCGACGTATGATGACCTGTATAGGCATGCAGTTAAAAACAGTGTATTATAATAATAGTTTTTTTACCCTTTTATCTGGCAACAAAACTGACACCTTTTTTACGAGGAGTCCTGTTTGCATAGACCACAATACCTGCAGTCATAATGCAAACAAAAAACATAACTCTGATAATGTATGCACTGTCCTTGAAGTTGATTGGTCCACACCCGAGACAGCTTTCCTTAGAGCCTAGTCTCACATGGTGTTGGACCAGATGACGCCAAAAGGCGCACAACTCAAAGACAATGCACCATCAGAGTATGAGAGCTCGGGGTAAGCATTTACACCATTGGTACCTCATTTGCCAGTAAAAAATATAATTGTTTTTTTGTTTGCATTATGACTGCAGGTATTGTGGTCTATGCAAACATGACTCCTCGTAAAAAGGTGTCAGTTTTGTTGCCAGATAAAAGGGTAAAAAACAGTGTATTACTTGATCATTTGCTTCCAATGAGCACGAAGCCTGTCAGCTATCAGAACGGTAATTTTTTTTTCTCTCTCTCTCAATGTCTGCGCACGCTCGAGTACCAGGCGCAGCTGGGACTCCTCGCGCAGCTGCTTGCGAGCCTCGCTGTACAGCTCGTCCAGACCCTGACGCGAATGCCGGTATGTCTGCAGCTCCGTGTCCATGTCCACTCGCACTGCCTGCACCGCGCACACGCCAGCGGCGTCTCCGTGACGTACAAGGACGCGTTGCACAGACTAATAAGCATGTAAATAGATTTCGATTTAAAGCTTTCGTGACTGCAGGGATTCATCTTCTTGGTTCTTTCGGTAAAGTCACGTAGAATGGAAATAATAAAATAAAACATAATAAAATAATTCACACGACGTTTCGGCCACAACGCAAGCAGCCGTCCTCAGGTGAAGACCGACAGACTTGTTTCTTCACCTGAGGACGGCTGCTTGCGTTGTGGCCGAAACGTCGTGAGAATTATTTTATTATGTTTTATTTTATTATTTTATTATTTCCATTCTACGTGACTTTACCGAAAGAACCAAGAAGATGTAAATAGATCCTCCGCGCAGGTGGCGTACACCATTGGGGCAAGCGCTATTTTTTTTGCAGAATGCTCTTTTCTCGAGTTACAAAGCAGAACGATGGACAAATATGAAACATATTCTTGGTTCTTTCGGTAAAGTCACGTAGAAGGGAAGTAATAAAATAATAAAAATAAAACATAATAAAATAATTCTCATCACGTTTCGGTCATTACAAGTATGAGCATCCGTCCTTAGGTGATTATTATTATTTCCCTTCTACGTTACTTTACCGAAAGAACCAAGAAGATGAATCCCTGCAGTCACGAAAGCTTTAAATCGATATTTAAATGCGAAACATCTTTCGATGGACCAATCGTATTCGTGCGACGGCGTGCCTCCATTTTACGGTGTGTGCTCTCCACGAGCGTGGCGTTCTCCGAGCGCAGCTTCTCCGCCTCGGTCCTCAGCTCCAACTCGTTACGCTTCACCACGGCGAGCTGTCGCGCAGCACGCGTCACACAGGGCACATGGCACACGTCATGCGTGGCACGTTACACGCGTGGCAGACGCGGCTCGCGGCTCACAGGTCACATGACACACGCGGCACGCGGCACGCATGGAACAACGCAGCACGTGTCAAGCAGGGTACATACCACACTCGGCAAGCGCCACACGCGGCATGCATCACACATGGCATACACAGCACACGCAGCACACAGCACACATCACACGTGGCACACGCAGCATGCGTCACAAGCAGCACACCCCACGTGCTGCCCAGCACACGCGGGGGCGGGGGTGGGGAAGCCGGCGCGGCTGCCGTTACGAAGACTCACCTCCTCCACCATGGTCTTGTTGACTTTCTCCAGGATTTCCACTTTCAACTGCAGGTTTCCCAAGGAGACGCTGAACAAAAGTGAGATTGTCCACGTGACCACGGTGGATTTTTATTTCATCCCAACGGCAAAACCTCCTGTACCGTCTCGACTTTAAGGGGGATGCAACGCTTATCTTGTCGTTGATGATAAAAAAAAAATTCTACGATGTATAGTCCTTACTTATGTGGTACGCATTAACAAGAGCCTTGCATTTTAACTGCGATGACACTATTCTTTGGGTCTAATCGGTAAAGTTACGAAGCTATAGAATAGGTTTTTCCGCTTTTTTCTGGCAACAAAACAGGTGTTAAGATGTTAAAACACCAAACTGAAACCTTTTACAAGGAATCATGTCTGCATTGACCACAATACTTGTGGTCAGAATGCAAACAAAAAAAACTCTGATAATATATGCATTGTCTTTGAAACTGATTGGTCCACACCAGAGACAGCTTTCTTTTGAGCCTCGTCTCAAATGGTGAAAAAAGGGGAAAAACCTATTCTCATATTTTGGTACTAGTAAAGGAGGTCCCATGATGTCGATGATGTAGATAGGTTCAAAGACAATAACCTATCTACGTGGCTTTACCGAAAGACCCAAAGAATATGAATTCCTGCAGTCACGAAAGCTTTAAGTTGCGATGATACTGTTGGACTAATAAAGACTTGGTCTTTGAGTCTGATAGTTTCTGAATGAGAATCTTTCAAAAACGTACAAAATTACAACAACAAAAAAACAATCTAGTTGAGAGCTGCAAATTACCAAACGCCCCTTCACAGGCCCGAGGGACCATGTGACTGCCCTGAAGACCATGTGACCACTCCCTCACTGCAAGCGTGCATCTGTTTTTCTGTCGTGCAAACTCAAGCGGTGCTGCAAACATTGCCGCGTGTATTATTACGCAAGTGGGGTGGTGGCGCGTAGGTTGGGCACTGGGATACGAAGAGTCGGATCTCTCACAACGGTTCCATCGGGCCGAGTGATATCTAAAGCGGTCCCAGGACCAACCCCCCCCCGCCTCCCCCCCACCTCACTTCACCCACCAAGGGCCACCCCCCCTCCCCCCGCCCCGCCCCCCTTCCGACTTCATCAACCCGCCGAGTAACCCGCAAGCGACTCAATTGGGATTATGCAAAGCAATCGTCGCTCCATAGAAACATGCGCTTCGAGTATTTGGCTGCGATACATTTCCATGCGATGATAAGCCGCTTTGTTGCGCCGTCACTTGTGAAAAAGAGCTACGTAGCTCAGTGGGCCTTACCTGGAAAAATAAAAAAAAATTGTTTAGTTTTGTACTTGGCAGGACCCCAAAGAAAGAGAGCCATGAGGCTCGGCGAGGCTTTACCGGGCGAACGAGCGTAACAATCACGACGATTTTTGGGAACCGAGTGCTATCCGAGGCGGTCGAAAGATTGCGCAGGAGTGAACAGCGTCTTACTTCAATCCCCTGTTCAGCTCCTCCAGATAGTTTTTCTGATCCAGCACGGCAGTCATGTTGGCGTTTCTGGAATTCAAAACGAACAGCAAGGCCAAATGCTTATGAACAACGGAGCCACCCGCAGCCTCAGCAGCTGCCGATGTTGTGCGCGGTCGTTGCGTTCCGCAGCTGGGGGCCGCGCGCTATCCAGAGGTGAGCCGAGGGGTTCCGTGGTGGTAAAACTTTTATGCAATTGGAGTCTACTTGCAACTGCTATGTGATTTGGGCCTACTTGCAGCTGGTATGTGATGCGAGTCTACTGGCAACATGTATGCGATTTGGGCCTACTGGCAGCTGCTATGTGATGAGTCTATTGGCAGCTGGAATGTGATTTGGGCCTACTGCCAGCTGCTATGTGATGAGTCTATTGGCAGCTGGAATGCGATTTGGGCCTACTGCCAGCTGGTATGTGATGAGTCTATTGGCAGCTGGAATGTGATTTGGACCTACTGCCAGCTGGTATGTGATGAGTCTATTGGCAGCTGGAATGTGATTTGGACCTACTGCCAGCTGGTATGTGATGAGTCTATTGGCAGCTGGAATGTGATTTGGACCTACTGCCAGCTGGTATGTGATGAGTCTATTGGCAGCTGGAATGTGATTTGGGCCTACTGCCAGCTGGTATGTGATGAGTCTATTGGCAGCTGAAATGTGATTTGGACCTACTGCCAGCTGGTATGTGATGAGTCTATTGGCAGCTGGAATGTGAATTGGGCCTACTGGCAGCGTGTATGTGATGAGTCTATTGGCAGCTGCTATGTGATTTGAGTCTACTGGCAAGCGTGTATGTGGTTCGAACCTACTGCAAGCTAATATGTTATTTGAGTGTACTGGCAGCGTGTATGTGGTTCGAGTCTACTATGTATGACCAGCTGCCATCTGCTGGTGGAGCGGTCATACATACAACGGTGGAAGTCGCTGTGGTGGTAATACAAGTTACGTGTGCACATAATAATCTGGAGAATATGGTAAACAAAGTATAAGAACGCACACACACACATGGTAAATCAGGTACATGTGCTCACCCATTATCATCGCTGCTTGATCCATCTTTCAGGTACATGGTGAAATCTATAACTCCCACCTGAGTGTCAACAACAAAAAATACAACAAGTTAATGTCACAGGTCATCCACACGTTGTCCTTTGTGTCTCACTTGCGTCATAATCGCTTGTCACAAAGAGCTCTCTCTACTCACTACAGTAATTCTGCTGTGGCCGTTCCACCGGATAACAGAAGCTTGTGTTGCCTCCGAAACGTCGTGATTTAATTGAGTTATTTTCATTTTTTTCCTTCATTTTTTTTATTTTTCATCTACGTGACTTTACCGAAAGAACCAAAGATAATGTTTGCGTCATGCTGTACGTTGTCTGTGTTTCGGCAGCGGTTCCGTAGTGGTTAGGACACTGCGCTACAAGCCCCAGTTGCTCGCGTTCCGATTCCGGGCCGTGACGCAACACCGGTGGTGAGTGGCATCTGAACTGGTCCTCAGCCTCCCCTACGTCAACTTCGCCTTAAACGAGTACCTGGTGTGTGTGAACAGAGGTGGCCAGGCGTGGTCCTAGCAACATCACCTCCTCGTACGCTGTGCCGGCCTTCATAGGCGCTCACTAACAGCACTTGTGCATCTACGCGCTTTCAGATGCGCTTCTGCGGCCGTCTGGAACGCTCTTCCTTCCGATATTAGGAAGTCACTGGAGCTATGCACTTTTAAATCTATATTGAAAACTCGTTTCTTTACAACTGCTTTTTGTATTTAGTTTATTGTCTTTCCCCCACACTCCTCTGATTAGCAGGGTTGGCTACGTGCGAAAGAAGTTCAGCATACATACATACAGCACTTGTTCCAGCCTGTAAAAGCCATCCGGGGGAATCTTTGTCTTAATCTTTGTATAATGGAAGTGTACATGTATACGTGTGTGTGTGCGTGTCTTTGTGTGTAGCGGTTAGCGTGCTGCGCTACGAACTCGGCGACCCGACTTCGATTCAGACTCACGTCAACACCAGTGACAATTATCTTAACCCGTGATGGGCCTCCCCTAGATCGGCTCAGCCTTAAATGAATACCTGGTGTGGTGTGTGAACATCGCCACTGGGGAGACAATGGCGGCCGGGCATGGTGCTGGCCACCCACCCCCTCATGTGCCGTGCCAGCCTTCATAAGCGCTCGCTAACAGCCCTTGCCCCAACAGTCTGCTCAGGCTATACGGGGGATGTTTGTCTTAGTTGTGCGTGTGAGACCTGTGTGTCAAGGTCCTCTCCCTTCATACACAGGTTGGCGTCAAGGACGTTGAGTCCGACCATCATCCCCGATATCACCGCTCCTTCCTCCTCCAGCATCAGTGAACCGGGCTCGTAAAACTCACTGCAGCACACGCGCACACACACACACACAACCAAACACAAATTACACATTCTACAATCAGAAAAGTACCCACATTTAACCAGAGGAAAGTGCTACTATTTTACAGCACTCTGTCAGTCCACTGTCAGTCGTGGGAATTAATTGACCGTATTTCACCACGCTGGTGAATGCAGGTTGATTGGCAAAAAGCGTTCCCAGGGCTTGTTCAGATATCATTCGCCACGGATGTTAGCCACTGCCTGGGAATCAAACTCAAGTGGCCACGTTCAGGGCAGCCGCTGGACTTGCCCTTTGCAGCAAGTGGCAAACTTCGCGACCGCTGGTAATCGAGAGCTGATCAAAATGCCAACGGGTTTTCGTCGTTGTCGAACACAGCGACACGAAGAGACGCGGTTCACCTGAGCAAGTCCTTGCGTGCGACGAGAGCCTTCATGTAGTCGGAGAGCGTTTTCTGCATGAGGGCGAGTCGCAGCCACGCCCGGCCCCTGCCCACTGGAGTCCTGCTCCCAACGAACAGCGACGCAGACGACAACGAAGACGCTCTGCATCCCCGCCCATCGACCACCGCGCTCGATAGGATTTGACGTAAAGCAGTCTGGGTGATGGATGGTCCAGCCCGTCAAAATTGATGATCCGGCACCGTCACCGATTCGCTCAAGTCACTCGCTCAACGGTGGGTCAGTCACCTCCTTGTCACTCTTCCATCGTTACTGCCACGGTTATTGTTCCCGTGAATTTCATTCTCATCGATTTCTCCACCCGCGTTGGGGACTCGGTCTACCAGAACTGCCTTTTTTCGTCTCATCCCATGCAGTTTTGAAACCGCCAGGCTGTACGTCACGACGCTTCTCTTGCTGCTTATTTTCCCACACCGCTCCGCTTGAAAATTTCCTCTCCTCGTCCCATTAACCTCAACGTCTGTTAATCCATCAATGGTGCCCTTTATTTCCGACCGCTCCATTAATTTTGCACAACCAGGCAAGAGGCCACCGAGGTAACTGCGAGATAGCAAGTTTGCCCGCTTGTTGCGGAAATTCGTGGTTCAAGGGCCTGCGGCCAGCCTGGTTAATACTGCCGGTGCATTAACCGTAAATACGTAGCAGCCTGGTTCACAGTGGACGTTACAAGATCTGACGTTATTTAACAAAAAAAGCCTAGGCTATTGTGTGTGCCACCATCAAGGTTGTCCCGCACACCTTCGATTAGCACGATTGGCTAGGCACGGTGCGAAAGAAGTTCAACGCACATTCATACAAATGTGCTAAATTACTCGCAATTTACCGAATTGGGTAAAACCACACGGCAACATCGTCCCAATTGCCGGAAGGCTATATCCGCCAGTGAAACATCGTGCCCCTGTGATAGGGTTGCGCGACAAGAATTGTACGAATATCAAATGTTGTTGTTCTAATGATCATTTGAAGCAGCACGCACTTTAATCCGGGGAGGTCACGGACGCTGACGGCGATCTCGGCCGCTTCAGGGCAGAGCCTCTCAACCAACTCCAGGGGTCCCCAGAAGGACTTGCTCTGGCCCAGGAAAGATTTCTTCACTGTCAAAAGCACGGCACGGCGCAAGCGTTAGTAAAAACAAGGAAGAAATATCTTCTCGGTTCTTTCGGTAAAGTCACGTAGAAGGGAAACAATAAAATAAAAAAAATAAAACATAATAAAATTATTCTCACGACGTTTCGGCCACAACGCAAGCAGCCGTCCTCAGGTGGAGAGCAGGTCTGTCGGAAAGACAGCGTCATTCAGACGCTGTCTTTACGACAGACCAGTCTTTCCGACAGACCTGGTCTTCACCTGAGGACGGCTGCTTGCGTTGTGGCCGAAACGTCGTGAGAATTATTTTATGTTTTATTTTTATTATTTCCCTTCTACGTGACTTTACCGAAAGAACCAAGAAGGTGTGAAATAAGTTCAACGTAAGGGGGTTCTCGACTTACGAACGGTCGACTTACGAACGCCCGTACTTACGAAGCAGCTTCTATGAAATATTACAATTATATTACATCGACTTAAAATGCAAACTCTCAATTGCAAACTGAACCGCGGAACTATTTTTTTCAGAGAAGCGATCCTCCACGAGGTGTAACGAGTAGGCCTCGCGCTCGGAGTGAGTGTTTGCGTGCGTGAGTGCGCATGCGTACATGTGTGTGTGGGGGGCATGGTAGCGTCGCGGTTAGCGCGCTGCGCTACGAAAACAGCGACCTGAGTTTGATTCTTGCTCACGGCCAACACAAGTACCTGGTGTGGCGTGTAAACATTACCACTGGGGAGACAAAAACGGCCAGGCGTGGTGTTGGCCACCCACCTCTTCGTGTGCCGTGCCGGCCTTCATAGGTGCTACTCGCTCACAGCACTTAAACCAACAGCCTGTTAAGGCTACACGGGGGATCGTTGTCGTTGGGGTGTTTGTGCCTTGGCGTGTGTGTCTGTGCGAGCGCATGCGCGCGTGCCCTGTGTGTGCGTCTGTGTGTGTGCAATCATCTTGGTCATCTCGGTCAGTCGACCCATGGCACCTGGGTCTGCCCCGTGACCTCCTGCCAGCAGGCGTTCGACACTTCACGTGGCCTCAAGGTGCACATGGCCTGGCACAAGCGTCGTGGTGACGTCACCGCCACTTAGTGGCGAATGGCGGTTGTTGTTGTTGTTGTGCAATTATGGTGACTCACTGCCCCCCTTGAGCCTACAAGCTAGCATCAGGACTCAAGGTATGTGAAAGTAAAACTCGGTTTTTATTTCCTATTTATGTTCCTACCATACAGGATCTTTTAACAGTTACATGTAAATGTTTCTTCTTAATTATGAGTTGAACAATGCTTCCCTTTTTGTTGAACCACAACACGTTTCATAACACCTACCTAATGGGCATTTAAATACAGTGCATTTGTGTTCTGACTTACGAACCGGGTCTCAGGAACGAATTAGGTTCGTAACCCGAGGACTGCCCATACATACATACACACACTCCACAATCGCCGTCAGCAACAACGGCAGCATCGCCATCGGCTACATCATCAGCAGCATCCATCACCGGTTTGGGACACAGTGCGGCCCACGTGGTCAGGCTGTGCAGCCTCAGTGGAAGGAAGTTATCGCAGGCCTCATTGTCCTGCGGATGGACTCGGCCTCGCCGTAGTCATGGGGGGCGGGGGGCATGCGCGCTCGCCTTTGAGGCCGTGCTTCAGGCAGTGCTCCAAGATGACGAAGAACTGCTGCAGTGGCGCGTAGTCCGAGTCGAGGCTCCTGCCAAGTGCCAACGCCGCCTCAATCAGGCCTAGGGTGTAGGGGTCGAGTGACAGAGGGGTAAAGTCTAACGAATAGACGACAATGCACTGATTCATAGGTTAACCACAGGGTTGTTGTCCGATTGAAGACTTTCCAACAGTCCTTTACACGGAATCGATTATCGACTCCAAAGTAACACATTCCTGTGGAGAGAGCTGGTAGGAACGTTGGGTTGCTCGGTCAATAGCCAGGGTCAACGGCCAGGGCGTAGTGTATTCCGCAAATATGCCCGACTGTGAGGGCGGGCACAAGCCGGCGTGAGTAGGTTAAACGTTGAGCTTTATAAGGGCACCACGGGGTGACCAGCCCCTCCCCACCCAGCCCCACCCCCCCACCCAGCCCCACCCTCCCCACCCAGCCCCTCCCCACCCTCCCCTCTACACCCAACCCCACCCCTCCCTTTTTTGGATGCACGACGGACGGACAGACACAATAATCCCCTGTGGGCTGGTGTAACCAGGAGGTTCCTACCAGTATCATTGCCAGCAATCGAATCGAATGGCACACGAAAACGTTCAAACCGCGCGGCACGTTCCGATTTGACTGGTCATGTGAGGACCCATGAAAAACAATTTCTTTATAAAGCAAAACGCCCTTTGTCAGGCCACTGCCACATGAAGGCCATACCACACCTTGTTGGGGCTTGTTTAACCATACAATTCATAGAATCACCGTGCGTTTTAAACAT
This sequence comes from Lethenteron reissneri, assembly GCF_015708825.2. Lineage (NCBI taxonomy): Eukaryota > Metazoa > Chordata > Hyperoartia > Petromyzontiformes > Petromyzontidae > Lethenteron > Lethenteron reissneri. Next base: position 4,069,738 of record NC_083825.1, on the reverse strand, counting down.
CACATGCCTAATGCAGAGCTATTAGAATTAACTGTCCCTTTTCATCTGATCAGGGACCATACAAAATTACTTTCCGGGCCTTATCTGGCCTATGAGCTGTTGGCTTCCTAACCCTGCCTGAAAGTGAAGCTGTGTGTCGGGGTCGAACTGGCTTTGAAACGCGCTCTCAATTCATTGTTTCGTCTTCATAAATTGACACGTACACCAATTGTGTTTATTGGTATCATTGTTACAAGATGAAGCCACTTTCGTTTGGAACTCTGTCCCTTTCCCTATTTAAAACTATTTTTAATTTCACCAGGTAAGGTCCACTGAGATATGTAGCTTTTTTTCAGACGTGACCTGGCCACAAATGATAGTTTAACGAAGTGGCTTATCACGTGGAAATGTATTGCAGCCAAATATTCTAAACGCGCGTTGAAGTGTGGAGGGAAAAACGGAGGACCTGGAGAGAGATCCACACAACCACAGGGAGAACATGCAGACTCCAATTATACAGGCGTCAAGAGTCGGGATCGAACCCGGCGAGGTATTTAACATCTTCGCCACCGTGGCAGTTAACATCTCGCCACTGTGGCGCCCCTATTGTTGACCGAGCCCTTGCTTCTGACTTAATTTAGGCAGGAAAGTCTCAGAAATTCAAGCCTTTGTCATAAATACCTGCTTGACTTCACGTGGGAGGAAATCAAGAGTACATGGAGAGAACCCATGCACACTGGTATGCGGTAACACTAAACACTCCGCACAGATCGATGCAAGTATCCGTTACTGTACTGCCGTCGCTTGCCCGCACACCAGCCAAAGCCAACAACATCCGGTATTCCAGGAGGCGGTCTCTAATCCGAAATTCAAGCCTTTGTCATAAATACCTGCTTGACTTCACGTGGGAGGAAATCAAGAGTACATGGAGAGAACCCATGCACACTGGTATGCGGTAACACTAAACACTCCGCACAGATCGATGCAAGTATCCGTTACTGTACTGCCGTCGCTTGCCCGCACACCAGCCAAAGCCAACAACATCCGGTATTCCAGGAGGCGGTCTCTAATCCAAATCCAAAACAGGCTCAACCATATCCGTGATGAACGTGGAGAGTTCTTGTTCTATTCGCTCAAATATCCCTTGACACTCTGGGTTTCCTCCTCCTCCCAGTGCCCCACTCCACTCTGTGTGTGGCCCCTGGGGGCATCGGTGGCAAGTGGTAAACAGCAGAGTGCCACCAACAATGGGTGAATTATCCGCAAATCATTTATGAACGCTACTTGCGGCCGGCCAAGTTATTTAGTAAAATTCCTGCAGACACTGCTAGTCGATGCTACGACCCCCTTTAGTCTGATCTCATAACAGGGGGTAGGGAACCTTTTCCTCACTAAACTAATGCAGTCGATACCAGTCCGTGAAACATAACGCCGCCGTGACAGCCTTGCATGAATAACAAAGTGCACTTAAAAAGTGATTAGATTTTGGAGTCGGATATGAATTTCAAACACAACACAATGTTGCGTATCCGACTCGCTGGGGGTAGGGTGGGGTGAGGTATAGGGAGATACTTTAAAAAAATTAGGATACGCGAACATCACGAGCCACCCAGCCGCCTCACATGCTCTTACTTTTGATGCTCAGCTTGGCCATGTTCATGAGGTTTAGCCTCTCCAGGGTCATGGGGTCTCGGAATCCTGCGCAAAAAAACACGAGAACACGAGCGCGTGTCACTGGAAGGGTACGGAGAAAACGAGAATGCACGGCCACGTGACATTGTCAATGCACGGGGTGTGGTAAGAGTCAGGAGCCGTAGCGAACTCCGGACCATGCTGTACACATTGTTTTTCGCCCCTCCGATTAGCGTGGATGGCTACGCACGGTGCGAAAGAAGTTCAACGTACATACACACATTGTTGTATGGTTTTTTATTAAAATACACAGATATCCCAGGAACCTTTTTGCTGTACTACCACCTGCCTGCCATCACTGATCCCGCAAAAGGAACCCCTGGGATTCACTCTACCTGGAAAACAATGAACTGCATGAAATTTAAAAAGTAAATCTCAAGCCAGATCCGACCACTACTACCTTCACAAGTGGAAATTCCAAGAAAGCGTGGCGTGTGAATGCAGAAACAACGGCCAAACCATCAACTACACAGCGTTGAACCACTGTGAACTCTACGCGAGCCTGTGGGTCTCTATTGAGTCTATTAGCCTCTATGCGAGACCAAAGGGTAGTGAACTAATGTGAACTCTGAAAACACAACAGAGGCACTGAAGCAGCAATCCACTGCGCATCAACTCATTCCTTTTCCTGTTCAACTACTCTGGTCTTAAGACTTAGCATCTGCAATACATCCAGCGATGCTCTTACCACCGAGTGGACCAGGAGGTTGGGTAGCAGTCTTCCAGTCTCTGCATAATCCACCAATGCTTGCCTCTAAATCGCTGGATCACAGGAGTGCATAGTCACCGTGCCTAGTCAAGTCAATATTATTTTTGCGGAACCACGTGGCGTCTTTCTTCCACAAATCCGCCACTCAAAGCACCCGGCTGTTAACACGCGAGTCTGTCCCTTCTCTATGTTACAGCTTGATGTTGTCACACAGGTTCCGCGTTTGTCAGTGGGCAAGATTGGGCTGCTGCTATTTGCTGAGCCCTGAGGACTAGGAGCTGCAGCAGTTTCAGGGCCCCAATGATGTCACCGAATTCTTGCAAGCCTCCTTACAGACCAAGTATGCTTGACACCAAATGTGTGTGGTGACTTCCACCTGAAAACTAGTGTGTGTGTGCACACAAACACTATTATTAGCACAAAAATTACTTCAATGCAGCTTTTCAGGAGTGCTTGCATTGTACTCTAACTAAATAAAAAACTAAACTATTTATTTTAATTTTACCAAGTAAGGCCCACTGAGCTGTATATAGCTCTTTCAGAAGCGACCTGGCCACAAACAATAGCTCAAAAAAGTGACTTATCATGTGGAAATGTGTTTCGGCCAAATACTCTAAACGGTTTCCAAATGTGGAGGACCCGGAGAAAAGTCCACGTGACCACGGGGAGAACATGCATACTCAAAATATACAGTAGGCATCAGGGTCGGGATCGAACCCACGACCTCATGTATGCCAGGCGAAGGAGTTAACATTTCGCCACTGCGGCACCCCATCAGTGCAAAAAAATCCGTTGTTGTACCGCAGTTACATGCTTCCATTGTCGTAACCTTCTTACCTGCGGCTACTGGACATCTGTGAAAAAGAGTTTTATAGCTCATCGGATTCCTCCAGTACAAAACACATTCCTGCGGAAGGAGCTGGTAGGAACGTTGGGTTGCTCGGTCAATGGCCAGGGTCAACGGCGGCGTGGTGTATTCCGCAAATATGGCCGACTGTGAGGGCGGGCATAAGCCGGCGTGAGTAGGTTAAACGTTGAGTTTTATAAGGGCACCACGGGGTGACGAGCCCCACCCCTCACCCAGCCCCACCCCTCACCCAGCCCCACCCTCCCCACCTTCCCCACCCAGCCCCTCTCCACCCAGCCCCACCCCTCCCATTTTTGGATGCACGACGGACAGACACAATAATCCCCTGTGGGCTGGTGGAACCAGGTGGTTCCTACCGGTATAAATATTCTGTTTCTGTTATGCTCTCTGCCTTCACCAACTGGTACGGACCAGAACGGTGGAATATGATGATCAAACTTCCACTGCCTGATATGGCAAGGGGAAAGTCTTCATCCAGCGATGGATCAATGAAAGGGCTCCAGGGGTATGTGGACAACTACTCACTAGGAACGAGTTGGCACATTCTGTGGTAGCAGGTTTAACGACACATTTATATTTACGCGATCTAACCCAAAAACCTCTATTATGGATAATATTGGTCGTGAAAGCCTACTTGTTACACTAGAGAATACTTATTTCATAAAAATACAGATTACTGTCAGTTTAACACGTAGGCTTTCGCGACCAATATAATCCATCTTTTGGGTCAGATTGCGTAAATATAAATGTGTATGTGTCGTTACTAATTGGCTGTGTGGGGTGGTGGCGGGTTTAACGACGCATTTATATTTACGTGATCTTACCCACAAAAAACAAAAAATTGACAGATTGCTATATCTTCCGTTTAAAAATCGACACTCGCATAGATTAATGTTTTAGTTTTATAGATCCGTCGACTGTCGTGCAAATTGTATCTCACGATTTGCCAAGGAACCACAGCAGATAGGCTGGAAGGCAGCAAGCTAGTGAGCCGGTGCCAACGATACAATCAGTCGCATTCGGAAAATTAATGAGTCTTTATACTTGTGCATTAAAAGGATGACGACGATATATTGTGGCTGGGGTTTGCCCAATGGGAGGAACTGTCTGCAATCCAGTTGACGCGTTCGGGATACATGACGTGTTGAATATAAATGATGGATTTTACTTCAAGACATTTGGATTACAACCGGTTGAGGCAATGCAACATAAAGCAATCTAATGCTACTGTGCACAAAGGCTGGGCAAACTGCAATCGATTTTCACACAATTTGTGCTTTCTAGTTTGCGGTTATTACTAATTGCGTCAATTTCGCTCTCTCCCACGTGCCCTTCCCGGGCTGTTACCGCGTGTTTTGTTCGGAATCAAGTCCCGACGTTTCGCTCCACGCGCTGAAGCAGCAGCAGCAGCAGCGGCACAACCGCGAAAACACGTGTGGTAAGAATGTCGATGTGTTCGATTCAGAATCGCCTCATCGAGTTCTGGGTATTTCACTTAAACGTGGAAGGAAACCATTTACGCACTGCAGGTCACGCCTCACTTCTCTATCCGCTTCTTAAACTAAAACTATTTTTTTTCACCAGGTAAGCCCCCACTGAGCTGTATAGCTCTTTCTCAGAAGCGACCTGGCGATGACAAACGATCGCTCAACGAAGTGGCTTATCATCATGTACACATTTCAAGCAGCCAAATACTCGTAAGACGCAACGTTGACTCTAAATGCGGTGGGGAAAACCCCCGGAGGACCCGGAAAAAAATCCACGCGACCACGGTGAGAGAGAGAGACGAAAACTACAAATATACAGCAGCAGCAGGCGTCAGGGTCAAGAACCCACGACCTCCTGCATACCAGGCGAAGTAGTTAACATCTCCTAGCCACTGTGATGATAAGAGAGAGACGCAAACTCCAAATACACAGCAACATTAGGGTCGGGATCGAACCCACGACCTCCTGCACACCAGGCGAAGTAGTTAACATCTCCTAGCCACCGTGATAATGAGAGACACGCAAACCACAAATATACAGCAGTAGGCGTCAGGGTCGGGAACCCACGACCTCCTGCACACCAGGCGAAGTAGTTAACATCTCCTAGCCACCGTGATAATGAGAGACACGCAAACCACAAATATACAGCAGTAGGCGTCAGGGTCGGGAACTCACGACCTCCTGCATACCAGGCGAAGTAGTTAACATCTCCTAGCCACCGTGATAATGAGAGAGACACGCAAACTCCAAATACACAGCAGCAGCAGGCGTCAGGGTCGGGACCCACGACCTCCTGCACACCAGGCGAAGTAGTTAAAATCTCCTAGCCACCATGATGATGAGACACGCAAACCACAAATATATAGCAGTAGGCGTCAGGGTCGGGAACCCACGACCTCCTGCAAACCAGGCGAAGTAGTTAACATCTCCTAGCCACCATGATGATGAGACACGCAAACCACAAATATACAGCAGCAGCAGGCATCAGGGTCGGGAACCCACGACCTCCTGCATAACCAAGCGAAGTAGTTAACATCTCCTAGCCACTGTGATGATGAGGGAGAGACGCAAACTCCAAATACACAGCAGGCATTAGGGTCGGGATCGAACCCACGACCTCCTGCACACCAGGCGAGGCAGTCGACATCTCGCACCGCTCTACCAGTGGTGACATTCCCACCCCGCCCTGCAAGTCAGCACATCGATCGATCCAATAAACGTCTTCGGACATCAGAATCTGTATCTATACACGAGGAATCAGACGAGCCGTGAAGATATTTTCCCACAAGCGTCCCAACCTCTCTGGGACACCTTCAGCAGCGTCGTTTGTTGGTGACCCACTTGGCATTTCGAGCGTGGAAATTCGACATTATTACAACAACCACCATTCGCCACTAAGTGGCAGTGACGTCACCACGACGCTTGTGCCAGGCTAGGTGCACCTTGAGGCCACGTGAAGTGTCGAACACCCGCTGGCAGGAGGTCACGGGGCAGACCCAGCAGATGCCACGGGTTGACTGAGATGACTTTAGATTTGAAGCTTTCGTGACTGCAAGGATTCATACTCTTAGGTTTTTTTCGGTAAAGTCACGTAGGTAAAAAATAAAAATAAATAAAAATATATTAAATATATTAATATTTCTATTATTTTATTTCTATTTTTTTCCTACGTGACTTTACCGAAAAAACATAGAGTATGACTGAGATGACTGGCTGATGCACCACCTGTGCCCCCCTACTGTGCCAACTTGCTGTGCTTTAGCCACCCGGCGCTCCGCCCGCTGTTGTGAGCGTCGCTCCTCCGCCCTCCGTTGTTGTTGGAGGGCGACTGCCTCCAACTTCCCAGCAGCATCACGGTGCACCTAGCCTGGCACTGCCCAGTAGCAACAGCGTCTTTCACGAGCCGCCTCCTCCTCCACAGAGGCCGATCTTGACACCGCTGGTACCAGTCATCGGCATTATTATTATAACAACAACCATTCGCCACTAAGTGGCGGTGACGTCACCACGACGCTTGTGCCAGGCTAGGTGCACCTTGAGGCTATCACGTGAAGTGTCGAACACCCGCTGGCAGGAGGAGGTCACGGGGCAGACCCAGCAGGTGCCACGGGTCGACTGACCGAGATGACTGGCTGATGCACCACCTGTGCCCCCTACACACACACACAGTCGAGATATCTAAACAAGTGGCTCTGTGGAACTATTAGACTTACGGATCCCTGCCGAAGGCCGAGGGCCGTGGTTAGGCACGGCGGAGATGATGAGGGGAGCAGGCGAGGGAGGAGAGCCACGGGGAACGAAGGCTGACGGCGGCGAGGAGACGGCGTCAACACGGCTGGCGCCATCAACAGCTCCTGCAGATGTTGACGATGATGAAGACGACGACGACGATGATGATGAGGAAGACGACAACAACGACGACGATGGAGATCGCGACGACGCGGGCTGCGACTCGGCCGTGGCCATCCCGGCGATTGCTGCTGCCCCTCGACTCTGTGAGTCCTCCGAGTTGCACGAGTCCCGGTTGGAGTCGGGGTCCCGACCCGCCGTCTGGTCCCCGCTCGGCCCAGCGCCGCCAGCGCCGCCAGCGTCCTCCTCGTCGATGCCGATCGCCTCCATGGCTCCGGGGCCGGGGCACCCCGTCACACCACGTGATGCGCTCGCAGCTGTTTGGATTCCGTAGAGCGGATAGGTCGAAGTAGCCTATTCCCTCCTCCCCACTCCCTCCTTCTCCCCCCCACTCCCCACTCCCCCCACCCCTCCTCCCCACTTTCCCCCTCCTCCCCCCCCACTCCCTACTCCCCCCCCTCCTCCCCACTCCCCCCACCCCTCCTCCCCACTTTCCCCCTCCTCCCCCCTCCCTGCTCCCCCCTCCTCCCCACTCCCCCCCTTCTCCCCCCCCCACTCCCTACTCCCCCCACCCCTCCTCCCCACTTCCCCACTCCCCCCCTCCTCCCCCCCTCCTCCCCCCCCTACTCCCCACATCTCCCTCCCCCCCACTCCCCCCTACTTCCCACTCCCCCCTACTTCCCACTCCCTCCCCCCCTCCTCTCCCCACCCCCACCTCCTCCCCTCCCCACTCCCCCCTCATCCCCCCTCCCCACTCCCCCCCTCCTGCCCACTCCCCCATCCCCCCTCCCCTCGTTCACTGAACGTGGCCACCCCTATCCGCGCTGGGGATTCTAATCGCCGGCGACGGCCGCTCACGTGATGCGGCGCTACGAAACAACAACACTTGACTAAGGGGGGCTGCACGTGATCGATTCCTTAGTTAGTCGTTACCGATTAAAGAATCGTATCGAACGGTACGCGTTATTAATTAAAGAATGGCATTGTACGATATTCGTCATCGATTAAAGAATCGTATCGTACGTCACGCGTTATCGATTAAAGAATCGCATCGCGCGTTACGCGTTATCGATTAGAGAATGCCATTCAACGATATTCGTCATCACATTTGCCAATGTTATTTGTAAATGCAATCTTGAAACGATGTATCGAGAGTTACATTTTAACGTACAATTTGTATTACGGGACTTTGTGTCGTCTTGGTGTTTTTTTCCCTATTTTTTTAATGCCTTTCCAAAGTTTGGGAAAATTAATGATACAATTTGAACTTTTGTATTTCTATTTACTTAAAGGGAGCGCCAGGGTGGCTAGGAGATGTTAACTCCCTCGCCTGGTATGCAGGAGGTCGTGGGTTCAATCCCAACCCTGACGCCTGCTGCTGCTGTATATTTTGTATATTTGGAGTTTGCGTGTCTCTCTCTCATCATCATCACGGTGGCTAGGAGATGTTAACTACCTCGCCTGGTGTTCAGGAGGTCGTGGGTTCGATCCCGACCCTGACGCCTGCTGCTGTATATTTGGAATTTGCGTCTTTCTCTCTCTCTCATCATCATCACGGTGGCTAGGATATGTTAACTCCCTCGCCTGGTATGCAGGAGGTCGTGGGTTCAATCCCAACCCTGACGCCTGCTGCTGCTGTATATTTTGTATATTTGGACTTTGCGTGTCTCTCTCCCCGTGGTCGCGTGGAATTTGTCTCCGGCTCCTCCGGCTTTCCCCTCCACATTTAGAATCGTCTTGATTCTTGACTCTTTAGATTATTTAGCTGCTATAAATGCCACACAAATGATAAGCCACTTTGTTGAGCTATCATTTGTGGCCAGGTCGCTTTTGAACAATAAGTTGATACCTCAGTGGGCTTTGTCGGGTAGGATGGGGATGGATTAGTGCGGTATTTGTGTTTGGGTGATTTGTTTACCTTTATTGTACTTTACACTCCTATCCTATTTTTTTAATCCTTTATATTAAGTTCGCTTGCTTGCTTGCTTACGACCGTGCAAATCTTTCGGTCGTTTTTTAACCCACTTCCCGTGATCCAATCGACTCGTTGTGCGTGACAATGTATTTTCGTGAAAATTTTTTTCCAAAATTTTACACTTTTTAGGAAAAAAGAAATTATATTTAATTACCAATTGCTTAATGGTGGCAGGCATTCATCTGACCCATAGGTGGCAGCCATCTCAAGCCAGAGGACGAGAGGACTCTAGCCGCCACGCATATAAAGGATTTATAGTGAAAAACTTTGTTTTTACGGGTTAATTTTTGTACCGCTTGTTGTCACGTTCTTACCCGCCCCGACTGGACATGTGACAAAGAGCTTGAAAGCTCATCGGATTCCTGCAGTATAAATAAATGATTGGTTCTGAAAGTCTCATTGAATCTCAATACTTTGCAGGAGGGTCCTGCATTGATTATGTTTGGTTATTTTAATTTAATGTGTTGCGCGTGTCTGGAAATCAAAGGAACATGAGAAGGAACAACATTAAAAGTTTCTGAGTGAAACGATTTCGCTTGAAAGACGCAGCTTCTTATTGGGGGTGCCGTGGTGGCGAGATGTTGACTACCTCACCTGGTATGCAGGAGGTCGTGGGATCGATCCCGACCCTGACGTCTGCTGCTGTATATTTGGAGTTTGCGTGTCTCTTCCCCCCATGGTCGCATGGAATTTTTATCCGGGTCCTCAGGTTTTCCCCTCCACGTTTAGAATCAACATCACGCGTTTTAGAGAATACATTTCCACGTAAAAAAGCCACTTCTTTGCAGCTGTCATTTGTGGCCAGGTTGCTTGTGAAAAAAGAGCTAGACAGCTCAGTGGGCCTTGTAAAATAAAAAGTTTATATTCTTGATTCTTTCGGTAAAGTCACGTAGAAGGGAAACAATAAAATTATAAAAATATTAAACAATACAATTCTCACGACGTTTTGACTGCAACACAAGCAATCATCATCAGGTGTGAAAAACACAGCAAGAAAATTTGAAAAAAGTGTTTTTTTCACACCTGATGATGATTGCTTGTGTTGCAGTCGAAACGTCGTGAGAATTTTATTGTTTTATATTTTTATTATTTTATTGTTTCCCTTCTACGTGACTTTACCGAAAGAACCAAGAATATGAATCCCTGCAGTCACGAAAGCTTTAAATCAAAAACAGTTAATAGTTAATTTTTATCTATACAAATGGAAATAAATTAGTTAAGCAAACGGTCATGCCCAAACGGCCAAAATGAAGTAAACGTTAACAAGAAGCCTTTTCACTTTTGACCACCGATGTTCCAGTACCTGTCAATCAATGTGGAATGATATGCGGTGCACAATGTAAACAAATGCAACTTCTGTGTTATTTTAATGCAGAAATCAAACCAGGTTCTGTTAGGGGTGTAGATGTGATTGTTTATTTCGCTACAGTTTTGAACGTCATATTTTATTTTGAACCATGAACAGAACTGTGATCTGCTGCTGCTGCTACTTGGTGTCATTGTTAAACAAGCAATCACAACATGCATGAGGATTGGGAAAGTACCACAATTTCCTGGCACTTATCAAGTCCGTGATGCCGTAATTCCTCTATTTATGATTTGTTCTCCATTTGAAAAGACTGGGTTATTATACACGACGGCAAATAAGTATGGTTTTATGCATTGTAAATTTGCACGATACAGTACTATGTTTTCACAATCGAACGATTAATGCGATATCAACCTCCCCGTAACTTTGTAATCATATTTCACATCTCCATTGTATGACTTTTTTTTACTTTTTTTGTACTTCCAGTACAAATCAAACTTCCTTAAAACTCCTTAAACTGCAGTCTACTCCAAATAAGTATTCAAATACATTGCGACTTTACAATCGATGACCCTTTTGCAGCACGGCAAATACGTGAGAGAATTCAAGTGAACTTGCACAACTAATGAAACGAGCCACTGCGCCGTACATCTGTCCCGGCAATCTTTTGCCAATCATTTCAATTTGGAGGGTAACATTGCAGCTATTCACTTGCATTTCTAATCATTGTGAATTTGCTATTTCGAGCACATTTTGTCATGTGTTCAAATAGGAACAAAACAAAAAAGTGACAAACGCGATAAGACTATAATATGCAAAAACGGACAATTCGATTATCGTGAACATTGTATGATGTATCCTAGTCTCGCCGTGCCGCGTCAACCCACCGAGGATGCAATGACCTTAAATGCTAAAATTGTTGATTTGAAGCTTCGTGACTGCAGGAATCCATACTCTTTGGTTCTTTCGGTAAAGTCACGTGGGTATAAATCAAATCAAATAAATCACGACGTTTCGATCGCAACACGCCTGATGATGAACGCTTGTGTTGCGATCGAAACGTCGTGATTAGTTTTATCCTATTTCTAACTACGTGACTTTCCCGAAAGAACCAAAGAGTATGTAAAATTGTTATTTCTGCATTTATATTTTTTCCCCATACGGTGTGGTGGTGGTGGGGGGGGGTCATGTGAGGGCAATGGTTGATCTGGGTTGTCAGGCTAGCTGCATTGTCCACAAACCTGTCGCCTGACCTTGGTTAAAGGGGGGGGGGGAGGAAACAGAAACTCCGGGGTACATGACACAGTCATTCTTAACCTCCAAAGGTGAAATGCTCAACAGAATGATCACCACCACCACTATGATCATCACAGTAGTTTATTAAGGTTGTGTTGTCCTTCCCCGCGCCTCCGATTATCACGGTTGGCTACGTACGGTGCGAAAGAGGTTCAACGTACTTATTCTTTGGTTCTGTCGGTAAAGTCACATAGTTAGAAATAAAATAAAATAAATCACGACGTTTCGATCGCAACACAAGCGGACGTCATCAGCTTGTGTTGCGATCGAAACGTCGTGATTTGTTTCATTTCATATTATTTCTACCTACCGAAAGAACCAAAAAATATGGATTCCTTGCAGTCACGAAAGCTTCAACTCAAGATAGGTCCAACGTACATTACGAGCCTTTAGCAGGGGCTGGGCAGATGATCAGTAGTGCGGAAACAGATCTGTGCTCGTGTGCTGCAAGATCCAGTCAAGGTAGTATGCCACCTTGGCGTAGACACCGGGGCGATCGACGTTTCCGCAGCCATCACCCCAGCTCACCAAACCCCAAACGTACGCCTTTCCGCCGTTGTCGAAACAGACGAGTGGACCCCCGGAGTCACCGTCGCAGGTGTCCGCCGAGCCGTCGTGCTTCCCTGCGGTAACCACCAAACCGGAGTAATTCGTCAACGTGGGGAGGGGGGGGGATAAGCAGCGTTAGAATTCAAGCTATGGTTTGGACGCGGTAAATCTTGAGTGAAATTCATGGGCAAGGTATGGGGGGCATTTAAAAAAATAAAATCATTCACGGAAATGTCACGGAATATGTTTGTAGCAGACTATCCCTGCCTGCTCTGAACTTAAAGGAAATTAAAGGAATCGTTGAATCACATGTACGTTTAACTTCTTTCGCACCTTACGTAGCCAACCCTGCTAATCGGAGGTGCGGGGAAAGGACAACAAACTAAATACATAAAGCAGTTCTAAAGAAATGCGTTGTCAAACTAGATTTTAAAGTGGATAGCTCCAGTGGCTTCCTAGTATCAGAAGGAAGAGCGTTCCAGACGGCCGCAGAAGCACATCTGAAAGCAGCGCGACGGCTAGACACGTGACATCACCAAGATTGCACTTCATACTTTGTTCATCTTAACCATTTACATGACCACAGTCGGGGAACCTCTGTGATAAAATCGTAGCCTTTAAGTATGATTAAGCAAGCGATTAAAACACGTCCATTCAACTAAAAACAGCTTCGCCGTATAAACAAAACTCGTTACGCGTTGCCGTAGAGCATTGTTGGTAAAGGCAAATAAATATGGGCAGAACTCTGTTCTGGGTTTCAATGTAATTTAATTAAATGTGCTTTAGTCCCATCAGCCTTTTGGTTTACCAGGCCAATATTATCCAGCATGATTTATGGTGGCAGGGTGAGATGATGTCTAATTGCAGATCGTTAATGAGATTATGTGGGAGACAAACCCAAGTCTTGCTATTCCATGCAGTTTGCAACGGCTAAATAAAAAAAAATGTGTTTTATAATTGCTACATTTATGATTGATTATGATTGGATTTCGAGATATTTGGTTCACCCCAATTTTTTGTCATGAAGCTGGGGCAATTAAGACGCTTGGGGTGCTAAACTTTTTCTTAGATTGCTTATGCATAGCGCCGTCACTGGACGCAAGACACAAAACTTCCGTTACCTGCGCAGTCCATCCCATCCATGAAGTACTGATTGTAGATTTTGGAGCAGTTTGCGATGAGGTTCACGTCAACCCAGCGCAAGACATCGGGGTGTTTATTGGACGACTGCAAGTCTGACGGGAGAGAATCGGGCACTGATAAGAAAGTTTAACATACATGCCTGCGTGGGCAATATCATTCAAAAGTGATTTTTGGGTCAGATACGTTGTTTAAATGAAACAACACTTGGCGTTTTATCTGTGCGGAATGACACCCCCAAAATCTATTATTAGACACTAAGGTAACTTTCTGAATGCATATTTTAACACAATACTTTTTTCGTGGAGTTAAGCATCAGAGATTCTGGTAGTAGGTCCCTTAAAAGACTATGGCACGAGCCTCCTTGACATTACCTCCACAATGAGGCATTGAGTAATGGATTTTTAAGAGAGTAATAAAAAAAAAATTTCTTTCCCCCAGTTTGTAATCCCAATTGTGCTCTGGACTTCATGCAATGAGACAAAATATCCATTTGGATCTAATGCAGAGCAGTGTGATCAATCGCGTTCGAGAATGGCCACACGGAGCTGTTACAGAGCTTCATCTGAGGCTCCTACACGTGGCCTGTGGTCAACACATCGTGAAGCGGCACTTTCCCACCCGCCCTGCCACCCAGGGTAACCTCCGGGGGTAATTTTCATTGAACGAGCCAAGCTGATATTTAAAATTGGCTGGAATTTGGACAAATCAAACGCAAACTCAAATTCAATGTGATGGAGTTTTTGTTTGTTTGTGTTGTTTGTTGTGCAGTCATCGGTGAGCTGAGACCGTTAACTCGGCACACTTGAGAATCCGGTTTAATCGCTGGTGGCTAAAGCCTTTTCTATATTTGAAGCTTTCGTGACTGCAAGGATTCATATTCTTGGGTTTTTTCGGTAAAGTCACGTAGGTAAAAAATTTAAATTAAAAAAAGTAAAATTAAATAAAAATAAAATAAAAATCACGACGTTTCGGAGGCAACACAAGCTTCCGTCTTCAGGTGGAACCGTCACAGCACGATAGCTGTATCAAGTAAGATAAATTCTCTCTAAAGCCTTTGTTTTGAACCACGCGTCTCAGCGTGTGTCGGCTCATCAAGTGTTTTGGTTTGGCCATGTTTTGTTTGTTGTAGTACGGAGTTAGCTGTCTTTTCCTGGATTTTCTGTTTGCGCATAGTCACTTGAAGATGTTTTCTTGTTCATGTTTTTGTTTTGTTGCGGTTGCACCCGATTCAAGAGCCGAATGGCTCACAGGGCTATACCAAATAAACTGAAACTGAAACCTCCAGGGCAATAACTGGCTAAATCTCGCAAAGCGGAGATGTTTTATATTAAACACCACTCCTTATTGGGGGTTGTCGCGATGTGGGAACACGACGTGTCACGCTATACCAAGCCTATGCCAATTGCAATGTGGGTAAAAAAAATGGTTTTGTCGTGATTTCATTGTTCGTTTATATATATTACCAATATTCCCCTACTAAATATTTCACGAAGATAATTAAAGTTTTCGGCAAACAAAAAACCCATTGGAATTTCTTCTTTCGTGTGGCATTTTTGTGGATTGCAACAGATTACCAATTAAAATAGCACTTTGTAAAATGTTTTCCGAAGTAAATAATATTAATATTTTTTACCAACATCTCCAAACTAAATTTTTACGAAGTAACAAGCATAGATCATTATGAAAGTTCTCGGTAATTTATTTTTTAATATTAACAATTAAAATAGCACTTTGTAAAATATTTTCTGAAGTAAATTACCGTGAAGTGGTTTTGACGTCATGATTTTAGCAGCTTATTTAATTGTTCAATCATGTCTCGTGTAACTGACAGCACGTGCATTATATGTGCTAAAGTTGCAACGATTAGAGGACGCGTGGTGTGCTTATGTTGTGTGAACTGCAGTTGAAGAACTTCAATGATCCTTCACACCCAATGTGCAGCAAAACAAAGCATCATCAACATGGCAACGCAAAATATCGTTGCACAAAATCACGGGAGGATTTTTTATCGTAATAATCGCCACACCGCGAAATTGATATCGTAACGTATCCTATCGTGAATACAATTCACATCACGGCAACTTTTACCTTTTTAGCACCGCGGCGTGTGTGAGCGTGCGCGTAAGTTGCCCGCGACATTTCCAAACCGAACACTCACCACGAGCAGTGCCCCAGCCCGACACGTAGCACGTATGATGCCTCTCGAACTGCAGCGGCGAGCGCGGCAGGCAGGCAGGTGACACGTACCGAGAGTACTGGTACTGCTGGTTGTACATGCGCAGCTTCAGCAGCGCAATGTCGTGCTGGTTTGTGTTGGCGTTGTAGCCAGAGTGGATCGTCACGCTCTCCACTGACATGCTGTCTTGCGACTCTTCTTTCGTGTTGCGCGAGTGCTCGCCCAGACGGACGCGCATGTTCGCACGTCCGAATCTAATCGCCCCAAAAAAATAAATGAGAATGTGGTCAGCAACTTCATTTCAGGCCAGAACTCAGTGCCGGGAATTGCTTTGGCACCCAGCCACATCCATCTCGCATTGTGTTGTCCTGAGAATGTGTTTGTTTATAAACCTGTTCATAACATTACATGAATAGAGGGTACGATAACGTATGCTTATTTTGTGTATGTTTTTTATTTAGACTGGAGTAATCCGATGAGCTATGAAGCTCTTTCGCACAGATGTCCTACTCCAAGACAGCTTAGCAGCGTTGCGGAAAATACCGAGCGAAGAATTAATCCCGGGCTGTTATTTTATGCGAGAATTGTTACGGTGGCGAGATGTTAACTACCTCGCCTGGTATACAGGATGTCGTGGGTTCGATCCCGACTCTGACGCCTGTATATAGTATTTGGAGTTTGCGTGTTCTCCCCGTGGTCGTGTGGATTTTTCTCAGGGTCCTCCGGTTTTTTTCCCTCCACAGCTCATTTCAAAGCACATTCCTGCGGAGGGAGCTGGTAGGAACGTTGGGTTGCTCGGTCAATGGCCAGGGTCAACGGCGGCGTGGTGTATTCCGCAAATATGGCCGACTTTGAGGGCGGGCACAAGCCGGCGTGAGTAGGTGAAACGTTGAGTTTTATAAGGGCACCACGGGGTGACCAGCCCCTCCCCACCCAGCACCACCCCTCCCACCCCCCACCCACCCCACCCAGCCCCTCCCCACCCTCCCCTCCCCACCCAGCCCCTCCCCACCCTCCCCACCCAGCCCCTCCCCACCCTCCCCTCTCCACCCAGCCCCACCCCTCCAAAATTTTGGATGCACGATGGACGGACACAATAATCCCCTGTGGGCTGGTGGAACCAGGAGGTTCCTACCAATAAACTCGCGAGAACACGCAGTCGTCTAGCATGGTTGGCATTCACCGCCCCGGTGTAAGGTATTAGGCTGCTGTAAGTATTTAAAGTATTTGGCTGCTATAAATTTCCACGTGATAAGCCACTTCGTTGGGCTATCATTTGTGGCCAGGTCGCTTCTGAAAAAGGAGCTCAGTGGGCATTATCTGATAAAATAAAAAATGTTTCATATTCCTTGGATCTTTCGGTAAAGTCACGTAGAACAAAAGAAAATGAACAAAAAACTACGACGTTTCGATCGCAACACAAGCAATCGTCATCTGATGAGGATTGCTTGCGATCGAAACGTCGTAGTTTTTGTTAATTTTGTTGTTCTACATGACTTTACTCAAAGACCCAAAGAATAGGAATTCCTGCAGTCACTAAAGCTTTAAGTCCAGAGCTGAGCCACACTGGGATAGCAGCACAGTACACTGCTAAAGAGGAGCACGGAGCCGCATGTGCCTCATCTTATTTTGTCGCGAGGATGCTGCAGTGGTGTGTGCTGCGGTGTGCAAAGCACACACGTGTGTGAATCGTCAGTTTAACACGGAAGTCGCGAAAGTGATGACGTCATCTTGCCCTATTTAAGACCGGACGCAGGTGGATTGCTTCACTATTCTGGCAAATCGCCTGACGATGCTGGATGTCATTTCCAACGAGACGTCGTACTCAAATATGTATTGTTGTGGATTTACTCTCCAACACAGCGGTGGGTATGAAGTCGTAATTAATCGTTGTTTACATGACAGACCTTACTGGCTGTGTCGGGTGGTCGAGGGTTATGACACATTTATACTGATGTAGTGGTTCAACGCGCGCATATTCTGGAACGACTGCATGTCCGCGCTGGGTGGCCAGAAGAGGCGGTTGGTGAACATCATTGGGGGGATTTCGAGAGCAGCTAAGGTCAGGACGACCGTTGGGGTAATTCTGTTGGGGTAAACAAGGGGGGAGTCGGACCGGCATTTGATAAGACCAGTATCCACCAATCATAGAGGGTCCTCTAGAGAATGTTCCGGAAGGGGTCGCGAGGGATATATAAGACGGGCAAAATGAGCCCGAGAGTGAAGTTGATGAAGACAGAAGACGAGAGAAGCTGAAGTCGGACCCGCCAAGCTAGTTAGGCTGAGAGTAGTCCTGTGTGGAACTGGGTAGGCTAGGATAGGGTTGCTAGGGGTAAGCGCAGTCCGTACGTCGGCACGCTTGACCCCCGGGGCTACCGTGGTATCGACCCGCTGAGACAGCGAGACACGGCAGCTGGGAGGGGTGAAACGGGGCGAGTAGTGAATAGGATAAGGACGCGGCGAGTGAGGGAGCGAACGAGCGACGGGCGGCAAATCCTCGGCTTAGCTAACAAGTGTTATGTAACGAACTGTAATAAAGTGGCCTAAATTTACAACACTACACTAACGTGATCTAACCCAAAAAACTTTATTATGAATGTGTGAATGGTGCGCAGGGTTACCAGATGTCGTCAAAGAATAGCGCTCATCATTGAACTTCCTTGTCTTTACGATGAACTCTATTTAATAAGAGCTGAACAGCGGATATCTGACGCGCCAAATCACATGAAACGCGCGATGCCGGCGTTTCCGAGAGAGAAAAAAACATCGAGTGAGAAATTAAACCCTGACGAGGGCACATAAAGAGAAACTATTTTCACTTCACAAGCACGTGCTCATGATAATATACTCTTTGGTTATTTTTTTTAGCCTTCACTTGATACAGTAATTTTGCTGTGACGGTTCCACCTGAAGACGGAAACTTGTGTTGCCTCCGAAACGTCGTGATTTAATTTATTTAAATTTTTTACCTACGTGACTTTACCGAAAAACCAAAGAATATGAATCCTTGCAGTCACGAAGACTTCAAATCTAGAATTCATGATAATAATCATTGACATTTGCAAGGAGCATTTCATCCGTAGATGCCAATGCGCCAGGGTGTATGGAGATGCAGGAAATAAACAGAACCTGCAGGGCAGGGCCAGATTAAGGTTCTTGAAGGCCCTCGGCACTTCTGTTTCGTAGGCCTTCAGTGATAACTCTCTACAATTGATACTGCTGCTGCCCCATGTGACTACCGCCACTCGCTTGCTTCACGCGGTACTTCGTCCACCCGCTGGACAGATGTCATGACTGCCGGTACGCTCATTATTTAATCTGTGCCCTAATTCGATGGGAGCGCGCGTGCTGTGTGTCGCAGATCAGCAGATTTAGATTGAAATGGTTGTACAAAAAAAAGCAAGGTAGCCCTCAAAATTATTACAAGCGAAAGTTTCTTCAACAATTTATTTTTACCGTGATTATCGTATCGGATGGCGCAACTTTAAAAAGGATATTCATATTCTTGGTTCTTTCGGTAAAGTCACGTAGAAGGGAAATAATAAAATAAAATAAATATAAAACAATTAGAAATTATCACGACGTGTCGACTGCAACACAAGCAATCATCAGGTGTGAAATCCACAGCAAGAAAATTTGAAAAAAGTGGCGGTTTTTCCTAAAGTCAGCACCACAGACAGCGATTTGGCAGTTGGCCAGATGAAATTTAAAAAGGATGTTCACTTTTTATTTTTTATGATACAAACAAAAAAATACACGGTGCCTATTGGATAATACGGCCCTGCTGAAGTTTAAACGGCCAGAACTAGGCGGGTGGGGTCAAGGCCACTTTAGATAAGTGTTTTCAGGGACAGGACTTAAATATTGCGAACGATTCTGAGAGTCTTATTAGGCGAAGAGTTCCAAAGCTTGGGAGAGGTGCGCTGACGAAAGCCCCATCGCCCCAGGAAATGATCCTTGAACGTGCTTTGTTCATGCCACTGAGAGAGAGAGGAGAGAGAAGGAAAAGAGACTCCTGTGCAGGTGGAACAGACCTCAGGGGGTGGGAAACACCTTCACAGGGGGGGGGGGGCTATAGGGGAAATGCCTTGGGATCACTCACCCCACGCAGTGCGCTGCTGTCAGCACCCAGTGACTGCCCAGGTACACGGCGCCGCACGTCCAAACGAACTTTTCTTTGAGCACCGCCGCTTGCCACGGAAATTGACCCTTACCGCATGAAAAAAATGAAGGTGGGTTTCACAAGGGGAATAGAAAGGTGAATGATTATTTCAGCGGACATTTGGTGATCAAGAGCCATTGCTTTTTCCACAGAGCAGCTGACGAAAAACGAACTCCCGGAGTTGGAGACTGAGAGAAGCGGACGACGTCTCAAGTTTCACGTTTCTGGCTTATTTCTGTCTCGCCAGGTGGGAACTCCAGAGACCAGGATATGGTCTCATTTGCACGAGTGACCTGGAGCAGTAGCCTGCCAGTAGGGGGACAATGACTGCTCTGCGTAATCCCAAATCAGTAAGTTGCGGTGTAACTTTCAAACTTGGGCAAATGTGGACCTTGACGCGGACACACAACGGCCTGTTCTTGTGAATGGCATTGCGAGATCTTTAACGCCTGCTGTTACGGGGTTTACTATAAAGACCATTGTTTGCGTTGCCATGGCCACAGTCACAACGTGGCTTGTCTTTAATTCTCCATTTCGTGGAGGAGATGTGCGTGCGGTTGGTGGTCACACCAGTGTCTTAGAGAAGGAGGGGGGGGAGGGGGTGGAGGATGAGGAATGTCAAAGCCAGGAGGCACGACAACGTTTGAAATGGCAAACGAGGTTTTTATTCTCGACGCCCGCGTCATTCCACTCTGTTCGCCGGCGTTCCAGTTCGCATCCAAGACGACGTCCGTGACCTTTGTGACCCGGAGGAGGAGAGATGCGTCGCGCTCGCAAAGCGCTACCTGCTCGGCGTTCTTGCCGCCGATGAGTCTGCGTACTCTCCCGGGAGGAGGGGCGTGCGGCTGGAAGGTCGAGTTGCCACAGATCAGCTCTTGGGCCTTCGTGACCTCCGCTCTCTCTTCAGCGACGGGGGAGACGAACAGAGCATGAACGTTAAACATTCACATTTCTTGTTCGATTTAAAGCTTTCGTGACTGCAGGGATTCATCTGCTTGGTTCTTTCGGTAAAGTCACGTAGAAGGGAAATAATAAAATAATAAAAATAAAACATGATAAAATAAAAAAAATTCTCACGACGTTTCGGCCACAACACAACGGCTGCTTGTGTTGTGGCCGAAACGTCGTGAGAATTTTTTATTTTATTATGTTTTATTTTTATTATTTTACTATTTATCCTTCACATTTCTTATTACAATAACGATTTCCACTTGTAACAAGCACAGGTGTTCGCTCACTCCTGTAGAGAGTAAGAGAACGGTGGAAATTTATATATGCCACCGATTTTAAATGCAACTCGGTCTAGAAGCCACCTTTTACTGGTAGGAACCTCCTGGTTACAGCAGACCACAGGGGATTATTGTGTCCGTCCGTCCGTCGTGCAGGGAGGGGCTGAGTGGGGATCGAGGGGATGGGTGGGGAGGGGCTGGGTGGGGAGGGGCTGGGTGGGGAGGGGAGGGTGGGTAGGGGCTGGGTGGGGAGGGTGGGGAGGGGCTGGGTGGGGAGGGGCTGGGTGGGGAGGGGCTGGTCACCCTGTGGTGCCCTTATAAAACTCAACGTTTAACCTACTCACGCCGGCTTGTGCCCGCCCTCACAGTCGGCCATATTTGCGGAATACACCACGCCGCCGTTGACCCTGGCCATTGACCGAGCAACCCAACGTTCCTACCAGCTCCCTCCGCAGGAATGTGTTCTATGTACCACTCAGTCTGTATTTAGCCGCTTATTCTGTTGTTCCACTCGGTCCACTGAACGGGTTTAAGGCAGTGACTGGAGAAAATGTGTTGCCCGTAGTGTGCAAAAACTCATCTTGCTGTGATTTGCTTACTCATGTAAAAGCGGGAGCTGCATCATTGTTTTTAATTATAATATCACTCAAGTATTGGTGGGGGGAGAGGGCGGGGGGGGGGGCAGGGCTGGGTGGCGCGTCTTACTTCTCGGTGGGGTTTGTTTGTGTGCCGATAATAAAACGCCACAAATTTGAAGCAGATAAGTGCACCGCCTCCTACACCAGCGTAAGACAATCGTGTACAGGGATATATATATAACTCCGATTTTTTTTATAAAAAAAAAATATGCTTTCCTATTATAACACGTGGTATTGACACAATTCAGGAGAGAAACTAAATTCGATTTTAGAAATAAACAAAAGTAGAAAAAGAATACTTCTTACCACGCAGTACACCTTTCAGTTCTGCAACAACAAAAACAACAACAACAACAACCTTGCATGTGAACTGAGCTGAGCTCGTGACCGAGAAAATTCGAGGTCTCATCGGGTCAAAAAAGAAATCACTTGCTGAGCACAGGCACCAAACCGCCGAGATGCCAACAACAAACAGCTCTATTGAAGGTGGAATGGATGGCAGTATAACACATCTCTTTAATGAACGATGGTTATTATAATAACAATAACGACCTGATAATGATTCTCACATTCAATAAGTGCGAGGGGAGAAGCAGCAAGAGAAGTATTGTGAGCTGCAGTGTGGTGAGTGAGTGGGTGGGTGAGTGTGTGGGTGAGTGTGAGTGAGTTATTGAGAGCTGCAGTATGGTGAGTGAGTGGGTGGGTGAGCGTTAGTGAGTTATTGGGATCTGCAGTGTGGTGAGTGAGTGGGTGGGTGAGTGTGAGTGAGTTATTGTGATCTGCAGTATGGTGAGTGAGTGAGTGGGTGAACGAGTGCGTTGTTGTGACCTGCAGTGTGTTGGTTGGACACCGTGTGGATGAGACTAAACAGTCAGTGGCTGGTTGACCAAGTCCTCCTCAACACGGGTGTAAAATCACGAGTGAAGTTGATGAGAACTGTAACCATGGTGGTAGCGATATAAGAGTGATAAGGAGGCAACTGGCTGCTGGTGAGGGAGCGAGTGCCTGGAGTGAATAGGTGAGTGCTGGACCATCAATCACCCTCACCGTTTCACCCTGAATTCTATCACGTGCAGTCATCAGAGGTCGCAAACGGGTTTTGATTCCTTACCCGTACCCGTACCCGGCCGCATCAGGGTCGCAAACGGGTACCCGTACCCGGCCGTACCCGTACCCTACCCGTACCTGGCCGGGTACGGGTAGAGTATGGGTACGGCCGGGTACTTGATTGCGACCTCTGGGATGAAGCCATGTTGCAGGCGCGGGTGGGTTAATTCTAGGAACTTGAATTGTGAGAAGGGACAAGACGTTGGGAAATGAGTGACAAACAGTTACTCACCAGTGACTCACGGTCTCCCTGTACCCGGCCGCACTAGGGTCACAAACGGGCACCCGTACCCGGCCGGGTACGGGTAGCCGGGTATCGGGTAGGGTACGGGTATCGGGTTCCTGGTTGCGACCTCTGGCAGTCATGCAGGAACTGGGTACTCCATTGGCAGATATGACAGCAGCAGTTTTCCAACTTCGGCCGAATTATTTTTTTATTGGTCACCCTGTGCCCTTAAAAATCTCGACGTTCATCCTACCAAGTCCCATCACAAGGGAGAAAACACCAAAAAAGAAACACCATTTTTTCCCCGTGTGGGTTGACAGCTATATTCAATTCTAGATTTGAAGCTTTCGTGACTGCAATGATTCATATTCTTAGGTTTTTTCGGTAAAGTCACGTAGGTAAAAAATTAAAATTAATAAAAGTAAAATAAAAATAAAATAAAAATCACGACGTTTCGGAGGCAACACAAGCTTCCGTCTTCAGGTGGAACCGTCACAGCACGATAGCTGTATCAAGTAAGAGAAATTCCAAGTAAACAGTCCTTGTATATATACTGGTTGAGGGTGGGAGGAGCCAAGGTAGGCCCTGGATATTATTATTGTGAGGTTCGGTGCGGCTGAAGCACGCTGTTAGGAATGAGCCTTTGTTGTGTAAACTGGTTGAAATCGGAGGTTCAACGTAGCACAGTCCACACAACCCACGTGTGCGCGCGCTCCGTTGAGGGACACATCTGCCGGTACCTGTGTTCGACTCGTGATCGCTTTGACCGCACGACGTTTCGTCCTCGCGGTTGTAACAGTCGTTCTCTCCGTCGCACACGAAGGCCCGCGGCACGCAGATCCCCGTGCTGCACCACAGCGAGTCGTTCTTGCACGCTGGGGGGGGGGGGGGAGAGAGCGCAACGGCGAGCCAATGAGATTCCCCTCTCACCCCGACAGGAATTTGAACTTAGAATATTTTTTGATGGCAAGGTGAATACGCCAACGACAATGCCGCCTGGTCGGAATGTAAACATTGCCCTACCGAACAGAAGATTTATCCTGAAAAAAATCCGATGAGCTATGAAGCTCTTTTCACAGATGCCCAGTAGGGTCAGGTCAGCAAGTTGCAACAACAAACAACGATAAAGTTATAAAATATAGAAAATGTGAGCAAGTCACCATAAATAAATGAAGGATATAACGAGAAGCTACGGCGGCGGTGGTTTGTGGTGGTGACGACGGTCAGCCAGCGACGAGATTCCCCTGGCCAACTCGGCGCGTCGTCGCTGTCCCGCGCTCTGCTCCGACACATGTCGCAACTTCGGGAGGGAGATCACCGTCGAGTTCTACCCGCCATAAAATGTGGTAACGTTGGGCCGCGGTTGGAAACGTTAGACCAACATTGGCCCAACGTCCCACGTTTACTGAGATGGGGCTCACTCGGTTCGCGGCTGAGCCTTCCTCGAGTCTGACTCCCGGTAGAGTCTACGGACGCAGTAGACACTGCGGTCCTGGAAATGGTACGGATGTAGCCTTTGGTGTCATGGTTAGCGCATTGCGCCTACAATTTAGAGGTCGCTGGTTCGATTCCATCTCATCTCATGGCGTGGCAGTTGAAACATTTTTTTTTTTAGTCGAGCGGCAGATACGCGTGTGGTGGGGTAAAGTGTGGGTACTCCAACCTGTCAAGCCGTTTGTCCAGCGTGGAAGATTAGGCCAAAATACCCTATGGATGGTCTCTCTCTCTCGTGGAGGCTCTTACGCCAGCAGTGGCTCGAGCAAGCAATTGCAGGGGCTACACCTTTACCTTTGTCACAGACAATGTTGATGTCGCGATTGGTGCCCTGGACTCAATAAACATGAGCGAGGTGGACTTATTCTGGCAATATTTGATGGCACGATTTAGCGAGAAAAGGCACGTGATCAGCGCCGTGGAAGGTTTGACGTAATATTTTCGGATTTATCTGAATGGAATGCTTTTATTTCCCATGATCCAAAATTTTGGATGTAGGGCCACATTCTCCAGGTTTTTAAAAAAGTTTTGGATTTTAACCCAAATTCTGGAACTAATAAGCAGGGCAAATAATTTCGCTCGTGGTGGCAAGATGTTATATCCTTCGCCTGGTAAGCAGGAGGTCATTGGTTCGATCCCAACCCTGACGCCTTACTTCAAATTTGGAGTTTGCATGTTCTCCCTGTGGTCGTGTGGATTTTTCTCCGGGTCCTCCGGTTTGTCCCTTCAATATTTAGAAACACGCCGTTTATAGTATTTAGCTGCTGCTATAAATTCCCACATCGGATGAGCCACTTCGTTGTGCCATCATTTGTGGCCAGGTCGCTTCTGAAAAAGAGCTACATAGCTCAGTGGGCCTCCTTAACTGGTAAAATAAAAAGTTTAGTTTAGTCATGTAGAGCAAAAGCTGTAATTTTACATTGAAATGGTCGAGCCAGACTATTGCGGCCAGGAGAAGTGAAGTGTATCTATATGATGCCTCCTCCTTCATATCGGGACCAATTTATAATAGTTTACCTATTTATCAAAGAGAGTCAGACTGAGTCATACGACACATTTTCAGGGAGGCGCGGGGAGGGGTGGGTTGTCCTTCATTGAAGGTTTTTTATTAAAAATATTCTTGGTTCCTTCGGTAAAGTCACTTAGAAGGGAAATAATACAATAATTATTATTGTATTATTTCCCTTCTTACGTGGTGACTGCAGGGATTCATATTCTTGGTTCTTTCGGTAAAGTCACTTAGAAGGGAAATAATAAAATATTTTTTTTTTTTATTTCCCTTCTACGTGACTTTACCGAAAGAACCAAGAATATGAATCCCTGCAGTCACGAAAGCTTTAAATCAAAATTCATGTCAAGATGTTTTCAGTAAACGAATGACGCACTGTGTTTATTTTCCACGCAGGAGCACCCGGCGAAATCCCCACCCGCCGGCGAGGGGGCAACGCTCGATGCCCCGCACGTTGCGCAACCGTGCCAATCGGAGGCGCTCTGTGACCGAGGCGAGTTTCGTGCGCTCACCTTTGCAGCAAACCTCGTCGCTCAGGTCGCCGCAGTCATTGTAGCCGTCGCACAGCCTCGCCTCGTCGATGCACTTCCCGTTGACGCACGTGAAGGAGTCGCCGGCGCACGCTGCGACGGAATGCGGGGTAAGCAAAACAAATATATAAACAAAATCGCGGTGTATCTTCTTAATTCTTTCGGTAAAGTCACGTAGGAGGAAAATAATAAAATGATAAAAACAAAACATAATAAAATAATTCTCACGACGTTTCGGCCACGTGACTTTACCGAAAGAACCAAGAAGACGAATCCCTGCAGTCACGAAAGCTTTAAATCGAAAATTAAAATCGCGGTGGTTTTACTGCTGCTCAATTGAGCAATCGAGCAGGCGATGTTTGCCCCATCTTTTGTTTTACAGCCCTAAGCCAGTGGTGGAAAGTCCACATTCCTATGGCAGGGGCTGAGGATATTCCACTGGGCAACCGCTGTTGATCTTTCCCCGCAAAAAACATAACTCTGATAATATATGCACTGTCCTTGAAATTGATTGGTCCACACCCGAGACAGCTTTTCTTAGAGCCTAGTCTCACATGGTGTTGGACCAGATGACGCCAAAAGGACAGTGCATACATTATCAGCGTTGTGTTTTTTGTTTGCATTCCGACCGCAGGTATTGTGGTCAATGCAAACATGACTCCTTGTAAAAAAGGTGTCAGTTTTGTTGCCAGATAAAAGGGTAAAAAACCAATTATCATATTTTGCTACTGGCAAAGGAGGTTCCAATGGACCAAAACATATTTTTAAACTTTTCACACGCTTTTATTTAACTTACTCTGTATGTGTCGTATCCAAAAATCTTGTAACTCAATTTCAACCGTATTCCCAATGTCGCATCGACTGCAAACTTGGTATAGGTGTGTCATACTGATGACAATACTATATTCTATCATTGAAAATAAAAAATAAATATTTTTAAACAATATTTTTAACGGCTCTAATTGCCCACGCTCAACTCACGTTGCCTGTAAATCACCACGTGGTCCCTTACGTCACGGCAAGCCTCGGGGAGCCACGCCCAGGGGCGGGGGATGTGGAAGGAGGGGAGGGGCGATGGGGGAAGGGGGCATGGGAAGGGGCAGCTCGGATAGTACATTTCATTAAAGCGTGGTTTTTAAAAAAAGTATTTAAAAATATTTGATTCTGTGCGGCTTGTAAAGTGCAGCACGAATCACCGAACCTCGTGCGCTCGCGCTGCATTTAACGGCGACTTTTGCTCTGCAGGAATGATCCTCCCCCTGCGTTCCGTCACCAACTTTGTAATGGCACTCGGACAAGCTGCTCTCGAAGCCTTTGCATCGCACGTGCGTCACGAACGACTGCTCGTCGGAGTCGGCGCACCCCAGGATCATCGTCTTCTCAGCTCCCCTGCGTCACGAACGCACGCACGCACGCGGCAGGGCGACGGGGGAAAGGGTAGCAACACCACACCATATTCTTAGGTTTTTTTGGGTAAAGTCACGTAGGTAAAAAACATTAAAAAGTAAAATAAAATAAAAAATAAAAATCACGACGTTTCGGAGGCAACACAAGCTTCCGTCTTCAGGTGGTACCGTCACAGCCACGAACAGCTGTATCAAGTAAATGAGAGATTGCAGAAGCTACCACTCTGTTTATATAATGGTTGGAGAAGGTGGTGGGGCAAGGGCCACATACTTTTATTAATATGGTAAGGTGAGGCTTAAGACTAAAAATAGACTTTACCGAAAAAACCTAAGAATATGAATCATTGCAGTCACGAAAGCTTCAAATCTAGAATTAACACCACACCACCACCACACACCATCGCAAGAGTTTCGATTTAAAGCTTTCGTGACTGCAGGGATTCATCTTCTTGGTTCTTTCGCTAAAGTCACGTAGAAGGGAAATAATAAAGTAATAAAAATAAAACATAATAAAATAATTCTCACGACGTTTCGGCCACAACGCAAGCAGCCGTCCTCAGGTGAAGAACAGGTCTGTCGGGAAGACAGCTTCGTCGTGAGAATTATTTTATTATGTTTTATTTTTATAATTTTATTATTTCCCTTCTACGTGACTTTACCGAAAGAACCAAGAAGATCGCAAGAGTTATCCGCATGGCAGTGGCCACGCACGTTGGGGGATCGCAGACATATTCTTAGGTTTTTTCGGTAAAGTCACGTAGGTAAAAACATTAAAAAGTAAAATAAAATAAAAAAAATAAAAATCACGACGTTTCGGAGGCAACACAAGCTTCCGTCTTCAGGTGGTACCGTCACAGCCACGACAGCTGTAAATGAGAGATTGCAGGATCGCAGACAGATGTTGTGAAACTCCCTTCCCGTGGGCATCCATGAGGTGCCCGTACCCTACCTGGCTTGCCAGGAGAATTCGGTACAGCAAAGTGTGGACTCCATCTGTTCCATCTCATCTCGAGTGCGGGGTATGCGTGTGTGTTTGTGTGCACGTACAGCGCGGGGAGTGGTGGGTGTCGCGATTAGCGCGCTGCGCTATGAACCCGGCGACCCAAGTTCGATTGCTGCTCACGACCATTATTTGAACCGGTCCTGGGCCTCCCGTAGGTCGAATCAGCCGGAAATGAGTATCTGGTGCGGTGTGTCAACATCGCCAATAGGGAGACAAAGGCGGTCAGGCGTAGTGCTGGTAGTGCTGGCAACCCACCCCCTCGTGTACCGTACCGGTGTTCATAGGTGCTACTCGCTAACAGCACTTGCCCTAACAGTCTGTTAAGGCTTTACGGGGGGATCTTTGTCTTGTGCACGTACAGCGGAAACCCCATCTGTCTGCAGGCCACATTTGCGTCCGTGATGCTCCAATCCTGGTCAGAAATTTGCATCGGCACTCCTCCGACGACCATTTGCACGAACTTGTACCCATCCGGAGCCTCCGTGAAGATAATATTTGAAACTTCTGCAAAGAGGTGAAACAAATAAAGCTCCGTTTTAACGACTGCATCGGAGTCGACGAAGCGGTATCCGTCGAGTTACGGGACACTCCCGGAAAGCACAACGCACCCTCCAAAAACTCGCGTGCCCGGTGGCAATAAAGTTTACACAGATCTGGTGATAATTTACGATCATTCTTAGATAGCCCCGAGCGTGCAGGTCGCATCGCAAAACGCCGAACGTCGCAGACTACGTTGGCGTCAAAAAATTGTACCAAAGCACGATACGGTAAAGTCCTCGCTTAACGCGCCCTGTGCCCACGCCACAACCCTTTTCTGCTACAACGCGGTTCTTTCATTCCGGGAACACTTTTAGCACAAGGCGGAACGCCCTCCGTTATCACGTGGAACACGCCCCTTTATAACACAGAACGCGCTCCGTTACAACGTTGAACACGCCCCTTTATAACACAGAACGCGCTCCGTTATAACGCGCTTTCTGAGCAGTCGACGACGAACTACTTTCTTGGGCGAAGCGGAGTGATGCGGTATGCGGATCGAGGCAGTGACGCGGCGGAGTACCCTCAGGTGTTTGCCCCGCCGTCTCGCTGCACGTGCCGTAGTGTGGCTCACCGTCTCTCGCCAGACTTGATCGTTGTCATTGTTTACGGGGGGGAAATTGTCTTTCGTTTGCCGCGCAACTTTTTAGGAACGCATCTCCTGCCGCGTTAAACGAGGACTACCTGTACGCGCGCACACGCACACAGTGGCGTGGCGGCTTTGTCGGGTTGACACGTGGTCAATTGTTCATTTCCTTTGTGCACCTGGTGCTCTCAGCGTGTGTAAAAGTCGCGCGTGTAAGTAATGAAAAAATTGTCACCATTGGAACCTCATTTGCCAGTAAAAAATATGATAATTTATTTTTTACCCTTCTATCTGGCAACAAAACTGACACCTTTTTTACAAGGAATCATGTTTGCATAGACCACAATACCTGCATTATGACTGCAGGTATTGTGGTCTATGCAAACATGACGCCTTGTAAAAAAAGGTGTCAGTTTTGTTGCCAGATAGAAGGGTAAAAAAACAATTCTCGAAAAAAATTGTCATCATTCGCTAAACAAGTAAATCAATCCCGGGATGACAACAATGACAACAATAACAACAACAACACCTTTGTCGGCGCATTGTCCGAAGTGAGAGAAGCCCTTCACGTATTTGAAGCATTCGGAGCTCTTGAGGTGACAGTAGGAAGGGATGTTCCTCTTGTCCAGCGAGCAGACAGGCTGCCTCAACTTGGGACACTTGTAAGCCGGCTTGCACAGGCATTGCCCCTTCACGCACTTCTGCCACGGCTTGCAGGGCACCTGCTCGCGACAAAGATGCGTCGTCGTCATCGTCGTCGTCCTTCTTCCATTAGAGGGGAGCGCTCCGTTTTGTAAAAAAAACAATTCTAAAAACGCATCCTCGTTAGGGCCCATCCATTTAGTACGTACACATGGAGGAGGAGGGGGTTAACCCAAATGCGTATGGGGGGGCTACTGACAATGTGCGTACGTATAGGAAACGGGAGGGGGGGTGAAGCCTTGAAGCCTCGATAATAATTTGTCTACTTGGGCCTTCAAATGAGTTTGATAGTCCGAGGGTGTGGACTATCTGTTTGCTTAAACACGTTAATATTATTAATCCTTGATCGTTTCTGCGTGGATTAAATATCGGCCGTTCTATAGGATTCGGGGGGAGGGGGGGGTTGTCAAGCGTACGTACGCAGGTAGGGGGGGGGGGTGTAGAAAGTCCGCGTGCGTACAGGGAGGGGGGGAGGGGTCAAGTTTTGACAGATTTTTGCGGACGTACTAAAATGGATGGACCCTTAGTGTCAGGAAATGCTGGCGTGGTGAGGTGAGCCTTCAGTAGTGATGGGGATGTGATGGGGGGGAGTCGGGTGGGGAGGTGGGGGGCTCAGCCCCCTAACCTCCTCACCGCCCCCCCCCCAGCTGCCCAACAGTTGAAGGCTCAGCCCCCCCAGGTGAGACAGGAGGTGTTGTGAAATCAGATAGCTGGCGAGAGATGGAGATAAGATATGGAGTTAGATTCAGCCAAGACAGAGATATAACGGACCCAAGACAAAGTGTGCGAGAAGATTAATGAGATTATTACTTTTTCGATTTAAAGCTTTCGTGACTGCAGGGATTCATCTTCTTGGTTCTTTTGGTAAAGTCACGTAGAATGGAAATAATAAAATAAAAATGTGGCCAAAACGTCGTGAGAATTATTTTATTATGTTTTATTTTTATCATTTTATTATTTCCATTCTACGTGACTTTACCGAAAGAACCAAGAAGATGAGATTATTCATGTTAACTCGCTGTTTTGTTACAGCAGCCTTGAGCTGATTTAGATATAGAAATATAAATATATAGAGAGAGGAGTGTGTGTGTTGGGGGGGGGGGGGTGAACCAGAGTTGGGGTGGCCACACAGAAATCACACGTGACTTACTGGAGGCATGATCTGAGTTAGATATTGAGACGTTGCCGGCCTTCACCGGATGCTTTACCTTGTCACAGGATTGGAGGGTGAGCTTCTCAGCGAGGCACTGGTAATCCACGTCCTTATTCACATCTGTAGCGCAGTCACGCGGATCGCAACTCAGGAGTTAGGGGCCGTCCATAAATGACGTCACGCGAGTTTGGACGATTTTTGACCCCACCCCCCCGAGTCACACGACGTCACAAAAAGTCAGACCCCCCCCACCTCAAATATTACGTCACAAAGATCTACCCCCCCCCCTAAAAAAAATAAAACATGCTTCAAATCGCTTTAAACTATTGTTATTGTAGTGCGTATTCAATGTGGCGCTGCACTCTGATGTTGTAGGAAAAAACATTCATTAAAAAGTCTATTTAATTAAGTAGAACGTGTTGTCTATATTTATTTAAAGTTGCGCATTTTGATGTGACGTCATATTTCTCACCCCCCCCCCCCCTCCTCGTCACACATCGTCATAAATGTCTGACCCCCGCCCCCCCCCCCCCCCTTGATGTCCAGTAGGGGCACTGGGTAAGAATATTACAACAAACAGGACAACAACACGATAGTAGTGCAAGTACAGGGAATGTAAACAATTCACCCAAACACATCTATATATAACAGTTAGTAGTTTCGTGTCTGATGTCCAGCAGACGATGTACCCTCAAGAGTTTGGAAAAACGTTGACACTCGCTGGCTATGTTTGAAAGTTGGTAATCATTGTAAACTACAATAGGCTTGCATAATGTACGTTGATTGACCATATCAATAACCCAACAGGCAATGGATACTCATTGCAATTTATATGCATTTATTAATCCCCCCCCCCGCTCCCCACATCACTCAAGAAGTGCTCACAAGTGATGCCATCACATCTCGCCCTCTATTTAAGGAATAAAACAGGAGGAGTCATGCACAAATCTGGCTGTCGCCTGATGAAGCTAGCCGTAATTACTGGTGAAACGTCGTACTCCGATTATAAATGTTGTGGGTTTGCTCTCCAACACAGCGGTGTGTTGTACTACTAACGAATTGGCACGTTCTGTTTACGTGACAAACCTTACTAATTGGCTGTGTCTGGTGGTGGCGGGTTTAACGACACATTTATATATTTACGCGATCTAACCTCTATTATGAAAGGTGTCCAGTTGGGGGGGGTGGGCGCGTTGGCCCCCCGCAAACTCCACCCATGAGGCAGTGTCCATGCTCTCGGTCACGGCTAACATCAGTGGCAGGTGAGATTTGAACTGCTCTTGAGCTACCCCCCCACCCACCTCGCACTGACCACCAGACCAGCGGAGTGATGAAAGGGCAAATGTAATGGGTTCCGGAGACACTTGTAGAGGTAACTTCTTTATTACAATACAACACTCCAGCAGTCCTGATACTCTGTTACAGCCTAGGTACACAGCCTAGGTACACAGCCTAGGTACACAGCCTAGGTACACAGCCTAGGTACACAGCCTCGCGACATAGCCTAGGTACACAGCCTAGGTACACAGCCTAGATACACAGCCTAGATACACAGCCTAGGTACACAGCCTAGGTACACAGCCTAAATACACAGCTTAGGTACACAGCCTAGGTACACAGCCTACGTACACAGCCTAGATACACTACTCTGGCTACGCTCTGGGGTCCTCCGGCTACAATTTCCCTAGGGGAGGCTACCTGACCCGACCCAGCCAAGGTGCGGGTCTGAACTCTGGCTTCCTCGGAACTCGCCCTTACAAGGACGTAGAGCCGGGAGTCCCAGATTGGGAAGATTGGTTGGGCCCTCAGTGGTCTAGCGGTGGGTGGAAGGCCGGCTTGTAAGCCCACTCGCCACGTGCACGTATGTCTATTTGTTTCATACGATCATATTCTTAGGTTTTTTCGGTAAAGTCACGTAGGTAAAAAATTAAAATTAATAAAAGTAAAATAAAATAAAAATCACGACGTTTCGGAGGCAACACAAGCTTCCGTCTTCAGGTGGAACCGTCACAGCCCGACAGCTGTGTTGCCTACGAAACGTCGTGATTTTTATTTTATTTTACTTTTATTAATTTTAATTTTTTACCTACGTGACTTTACCTAAAAAACCTAAGAATATGAATCATTGCAGTCACGAAAGCTTCAAATCTAGAATTAATTCATACGATCACACAATGTGATAGAGAGAGAGATAACATAAAATTCTTCACGTCACGTTCCTGGGGCGAGAGTGACAATTTGCCACGAATTTTTATTCGCCGCATTGACGAGGTGCTCCGGAAAGTAAGATGTGACCCACGCGTGCGCCAGGTGGATCCGGTCTCACGCGAACACTGGGGCGTGATAAATCTTGACCCAAAGCTTTCGTGACTGCAGGAATTGATACTCTTTGGGTCTTTCGGTAAAGTCACGTAGATAGGTTCAAAGAAAATAACAAAAAATATTTAAAAAACTAGAACGTTTCGATCGCAACACAAGCGTTCGTCATCGATCGAAACGTCGTAGTTTTTTTTATATTATTTTTTGTTATTTTCTTTGAACCTATCTTCGTAACTTTATCGAAAGACCCAAATAATACTGGGGCGTGTTGTTAGGTTCGGTCCCAAATTTGTTCATCCGTCGCTGCTGATTGTGTCGTTTCTCCGTGGCAACCCCTCCCCCTGATAGATCTTAACAACAACAACAACAAATCTGAACATTTGAAACCAAATATGTGGAATTTACGATTCAATGATTGCGGCCAGTGGCGTTTTTTAACTGTTGTTTTGTTTTACCGACCGCGTTTCTTGGCGGCTGTGAGTGCCACGTCCGTCCGCTGCGTCGTGGTCGGAGTGCTTGCGTTGGTCGCGTTCCGAGTCACTGCCTTCTCTGGAGACTTCTTCTGCTCAAAGGTGGAGACAAAAGCCTCAATGCAGAGACCCACCACCAACCCTCCCCTCCTCCTCCCCCCCACCCCACACAACCGCTAGGTTCGAGGGCGGTGACCCTCCCCCCGGTGGCATCGTGGTTGTCACTCTATGGACCCACGGCTGCCCACCGTCTGGATGCGAAAAATTCCTGCCGGCAAAAAATTGCGTGCTCACTTCGACTTGGCGGTCGACGTTTGGCGTGGGGGGGGCGGGGGGCTGCGACCCCCCCTCCCCCTTCAAAGGAATACCGTCCCCTTCTCTCTCGTGGTCGCCTCTCCACCCCCCCCTCGCCATCCGTGGATCACAGAAATCAATCGACGAGACACGCCCCGGTTGTATGGCAGGCAGGATCAGTTGATGCGAACGCTGTCGCAAGAGGTCACACACTGTCTGTCGGGCGCAACGCATTGGGTGCGGAGTTTGCGGGGGAGGGGGGGCAGTGCAATGCCCCCTGCCCAAACTACTGAAAATGTATTTTCAGCATTTTGCAATTAAGATAAAAAAAGTATTATAATTATGCACCCGCGATTCTTAATGTGCGGGACAAAGCGAACCCCTACCCCCCCACTCCTCCTCCCCCATACGGCCGCAACGGTCCTTCGCTGGACTATGCGTGATGAATGAATGATGCGGTGATGAATGAATGACGCGGTGGCCCAGCGCGTCATTCATTCGCGGTTTGAATGTCGCGGCCGCCCTGTACGGAGCATAGAGCGTTGCTCCCTCGCGTGCGTGCGTGGGCTTTCTCAGGGTGACACCCCCCACCACCACGTGTATAATAAACACAACTCGTCATTCGTTGGCTGAAAACATCTACAAATTTAAAACTTCAATTAAAATTACGAGTCTTGAGACTCAGTGTGGCTCTCAATGATACATAGGTAAACTATTATAAATTGGTCCCGAGATGAGTCTTTTATACGAAGGAGGAGGCGTCATCACAGCGATACACTTCACTACTCCAGGCCAGAATAGTCTGGCTCAACTACCTGAATGTAAAATTACAGAGTTTGCTCTACGTGACGAAACTAAACTTTTTATTTTACCAGGTAAGGTCCACTGAGCTATGTAGCTCTTTTTCAGAAGCGACCTGACCGCCACAAATGATAGCTCAACGAAGTGGCTTATCGTCACGTGGACATTTATAGCAGCCAAATACTCTTAACATGAACATCAACCGTGCAAAGAAGATTCAAATAACGAAAAAATCAAAATACTTTCCTCGGTTGAATACCAATACAATACCGCTTTTCTAGGTCAACCCCATCGCCATCCTCCTGGGATCCACCACGTGATGAGCCTCGTGACTGTCAATGAGTAACACGTTTCACGTCTCTGCTTATTTTTCACTAAAAGTTCTGCCGAATCAAATTCCTGTAACTATTTTTTTGCAAAAACCCTCAAATATATTCCCCCCCTCCCCTAATCTGTGCTCTTATTTGCAAACTTTATCTGAAGGCCTTTAAATGCACAGGGACAAGCAAACAACCAAAACATTGATTTCGTTTTTTTTCCAGCATTTGTACAAACAAAAAAAGGGTCGGCCAACACCGCCCCAAGCCAGCGAGTAAACTCACATCCATGGAATGTTCTAGTCGTTACTTGAAACGGCGTGATTTGTATTTTTATTCATATCGACATACTGTGCAGAGGTCGCAAACGGGTTTTGATTCCTTACCCGTACCCGGCCGCACCAGGGTCGCAAACGGGTACCCGTACCCGGCCGTACCCGTACGGGTATCGGGTACCTGATTGCGACCTCTGGGATGAAGCCATGTTGCAGGCGCGGGTGGGTAGATTCTAGGAACTTGAATTGTGAGAAGAGACAAGACGTTGGGAAATGAGTGACAAACGGTTACTCACCAGTGACTCACGGCCTACCCGTACCCGGCCGCACCAGGATCGCAAACGGGGTATTGGGTACCCGGTTGCGACCTCTGATACTGTGTGTATTTGTAAATGTAGTTATGAGCAATTATTCCAGGCGTGTACATTCGTCACAACGGAGAGAGAGAGAAGGGGGGAAGAGCAGCGAGCGGAATTGGTCTGCGAGTTTCTCTATCCAGTGCTCGGAGGTGGCGCTTTGGCATAGAGCTTAAGGCTCCCCAAGCAGCTGATACAAAAGTAATTAATATTTAAACATACTTTTAAAAAAAACACGCTTTAATGAAATGTACCGTACGAGTAATGGCAGAATTCCACGACTCCAGGAAGTGGCCCCGAAGCTTGCCATAACCTAAGGGTTATAACCTAAGGGTTATGGCAAGCTTGAGTTGAGCGTGGACAATTAGACCCAAGCCGAAAGATAAGATATAAAAAAGATGGTTTAATTTTTTTAAATGATAGAATATAGTATTGTCATCAGTGTGACATAAGTATACCAAGTTTGCAGTCGATACCACTTTGGGAAGTGGGTTAAAATTGAGTGACAAGATTTGAGGATACGACAACAACAACAACAACAGACAGAGTGAGTTAAATAAAAGCGTGTAAAAGAGACGTACCAAATGTTCGCTCGAATTCAGGTCTGAATAAACATAAAATCCAACGCGCATAAAAAAATTAAACCATCATTTAGAGTGGGGTAGGGAATGTCCGGCCAGCGGGCCGTATGAGGCCCGCGAAATAATTTAGTCTGTTCCAACCATCACATTAGGAGTGAGTTGATTAAATGTTTGACCAAATATAACAGGCTACATTTTTAAGTTGATAATTTTGTATTTCCCGCGAATGATGTTATAAATATCCAAATGGCCCTTGGCAGAAAAAAGGTTCCCCATCCCATTTATTTGAGACGATCACATCCCTCTTGTCTGCATCTCTCCAATCTCGTCCAGCGCAGAGGTCGCAACCGGGTACCCGATACCCGTACCATACCCGATACCCGGCTACCCGTACCCGGCCGGGTACGGGTAGCCGTTTGCGACCCTGGTGCGGCCGGGTACGGGTAGACCGTGAGTCACTGGTGAGTCACCGTTTGTCACTCATTTCCCAACGTCTTGTCTCTTCTCACAATTCAAGTTCCTAGAATCAACCCACCCGCGCCTGCAACATGGCTTCATCCCAGAGGTCGCAATCAGGTACCCGATACCCGTACCCTACCCGTACCCGGCCGGGTACGGGTAGCCAGGTATTGGGTAGGGTACGGGTATCCGTTTGCGACCCTGGTGCGGCCGGGTACGGGTAAGGAATCAAAACCCGTTTGCGACCTCTGGTCCAGCGACATCTCTGTGTCTGTCTCACGTCTCACATCTGTATCGCTCGGATCTCGTTTGACTCTCTATAACTCTTTCAGTTGCAATTTCATGTATTTGGTATAGCCCTGTGAGCCATTCGGCTCTTGAATCGGGTGCAATAGCAACAAACAAAAAACTAAACATGAACAAGAAAACATCTTAAAGTGACTATGCGCAAACAGAAAAATATAGGAAAAAACTGCAAAGTCTTCCAGAAAAAGCACCGTACACCAACGCTGTGTGCAAAAATCCCAGTGGGATGCAAGTCAAACAACAACAACCACAAGACAACTTAGATTAAAGCCATCAGTCTAACTCCGTACTACAACAAACAAACATGGCCAAACCAAAAAACGTTTTCGAAATCACCAAAATAAAGCCATAAAAGCAATGTAACACTGATCATAGAAACTGTGACCGACATTTCACAATAAACGACATAAACAACATGTACCACCAAACCCTGCAGCCATAGCTGGCTGCATGAGTCACTCCACAACAGCTGGAGCATCAGTAGGAGTATCAAAACTCTAATATAATTGTCCCTCTCTTGTCTACATCTGTCTCATTCCCGTGTCTCTCGTCTGTCCATTTCGATACATCTGTCTCGTCTACATCTCTCGCATCTCACTACTTTTCCCATCTGTATATATTCTCTATTTGTCCACATCTCAAAACGTCTCTCATCTGCATCTCATCCGTATCTCTTCATTTTAATACATCTCTATCGAACGTCTACTATTAAAACTAATTTTTTGTTGTTGTATCTTACCAATTGAAGCCAACTGAGCTATTCGCTTAACTAATTTATTTCCATTTGTACAATATATAAAAATACACTTTTTTATTGTACACGGCCCACTGAGCTGTATAGCTTTCTTTTCACAAGCGACCTGGCCACAAATCACAGCTCAACAAAGTAGCTTATCATCACGTGGAAATTTAAACGCGTGATGTTGCTTCTAAATGTGGCAGGGGAAAACCGGAGGAGCCATAGAAAAATCCACGCGACCACAGAGAAAGAGACACGCAAACTCCAAATATACAGCAGCAGGCGTCAGGGACGGGATCGAACCCACGCACTCCTGTATACCAGGCGAGGTAGTTAACATCTCCTAGCCACCGTGATGATGATGAGAGAGAGACACGCAAACTCCAACTATACAGCAGGCGTCAGGGTCGGGATCGAACCCGCAACCTCCTGTATACCAGGCGAGATAGTGAACATCTCGCCACCGTGACACCCTCGATGCAGTACATCTCTATGCCCTTCATCTCTGTCCCTCGTCATCTCGCTAGGAGTTTACAAATCCGAAGTGTGCGTATGGTGGGGGGGGGGGCAGAGGAAGGGCTCTGGACCCCCTAAAATAATTCCTTCGGGCCCCCGTCAATGGGCCGCCACCACGAATGCACCACGCACTCACAAGTACCTTGGCACAGAGGGTCAGGGAGATGAGTGCCGGGCACAGAAGCAACACCAGCGCCGTTGACTGCTGAGCTTTCATCGCAGCTGCAACGCGTGGCTGGGGACGAGGAGGAGGAGAGGCTGGAAATGAGCACAGCACAGGCAGACAGAGGCGAGGCTGCTGATGCTGCTGCTGATGGTGGAGGAGCGAGAGGCTCGTCAGGTGGATGACAGCAAGGGGGCAGAGCCGAGCTGCTTCATGCGAACCGCCTGTGCTCCGATTGAACCACAGGGGGCGGCAGGGTGGACTGCAATGAAGCCTCCTTATCGAGAATGGTAATGCGGAAGATCCGTAGCATCTTTCCATTGAAAGCTTTCGTGACTGCAGGGTCGGGATCGGGACCGAAAGAACAAAGAAGATGAATTCGTAGCATCGCCAGTATTGCAATATTTTGCTGTCTTTTCTTGGATTTTCTGTTTGCACTTAGTCACATATTCACTTTAATGTTTTTTGTTTATGTTTTAGTTTTTTGTTTGTTGCGGTTGCACCCGATTCAAGAGCCGAATGGCTCACAGGGCTATTACCTAATAAATGAACTTGAACTTGATTGCAGCAAGCCTGACTCTGCCGATGAGAGACTTGCGGGTCGCTGCGGGGTTTTTCTCGTCTTGAATTCATGCTGCTGGAATAATTGTGCACTCCCTAGAAGGCCCGTGCGGCTGATGGATTGTGTAAGAAATTTACTTTTTAATATATATTTTAAATTCCTTTTCTTTTTGTCCTTCTTTGGAGGAAGCGTGGCTCAGCCAGGGTGTTGGCTGTTGGGTTGTCCGGCTCTCTGTGTTGTGTTGCATTGTGTTTCTAAGTTTACCATGTTGTTTTATTTAATCATTAATTCTTACCTGCTGATGGTTGCTTGTGTTTCAATGGAAACGTCGGATTCTATTATTATTTGATTTTATTTTCTTCGTGACTTTACCGAAAGAACCAAAGAGTAATTCCTTGCAGTCACGAAAGCTTCGAATCTATATTTTTTAAATGTCTGTTTTATTTTTTATTTTGGTAAGGAAGTGTTGTGAACGTATGCGCTTTTTGTTTTACTTAAATTCTGTTGATGCTGGTGCTGCTGCGTTGGAAGTGGCGCACAATCAACACAAACAACCTCAACATATTCGTCATAACAGCACTGTGGCCTTTAAAATAAATAAATATGCGAGGGTTCCAATAAAAAAAAATCTGTGCTATTAAGAAGAGCCCAAAACGTCACCTATTATATATTTTACTTTCAAGGCGACAGCGAGATTAGACCCACGCTTTGCTCCAAAACACGCGACCGACTGCGGCAAAGCCACTCGGCTGGGTGGACAGAGGCAGTACGAGGGGGGGGGGTGCCTCCCCCTCTCCCACCCCCCTCTCCTACCCCCCTCCCCCACCCCCCTCTCCTACCCCCCCTCGCTGTCGGGGTGGGAGGGGAGGTTTAATAAAACAAGTATCGTTTTGTAGGACGTTAGCAGTGCTGGTCTGATTGCGACTGGCCCCGACATGGCAATGTGCAATGCCAAAATTTTCAGATAGGGGGGCAACCCCTCCAACAATGAAAAATGATAGTTGTTAGTAAGGACTTGTACCTTGCTTTTTATTTGACGCGTGTGCCTTCAGGGAAGTCGTGGACTATAAACGCAACTTCGCACAATTCTGAGTCACTTATAACCGCTTTGCCATCACTTATTGCCAATTATGGACTCAGACTATTGTCCTATCATCTCATAGAGTCCCTGGCACACAGTAATATGCTACACAGTGGCAGTGGGGGTCGCAAAATGCCGATTTATTACTAATAAACCCCAATGATCATTGGGGGGGGGGGGCACGTGCCACCCCCCCCCCCCCCCACTGGCTCTGCCAGTGGCAATGTGGAATGTCCACAGTGCAAGTCGCTAATGGAGAATCACCGTCACCCCATTGCTCACGACAACGGAAACGCATCGCCTTTTGTGGTTCTTTTATTTCAAAAGATTAAAATAACATTCGCCGTCTTCACTTTCCAACGAAAAAAAATTAAACCTGAAGACGATGCACGGCCACCTTGAGAGAGGGGCATGGAAATACAATGGATGAAAGAGGGGACCTTGAAAAAGTTGGATTTTTCCAGCACCGTTGTTCTTGAAAAATGGTGCCAAGAAACGAAGATACGATTTGCTTTGACCGGCAGAAACATCTGCACATGCCGGACCATCAGGGCCCAGCTCTCTGAATACCCATCCTGCTCACATACTCAGGAACAAATTAACCTTTCCCGCTCTGAGACGCCTGCAAGTTGCAGCGTGGGTGTCCCGTTCACCGCTGAACCTCGGAGCGTGCAATTGGCGAGCGATAATTTTAGAGAATCATAGCGCTGCTGCTTTTCAAGACGCTGCACTCACCGCAGAGAACCGCGACAGGATCGCCACTCTACGACAGCCGGCGCCAATCTGTGCCACGCGCCCCTTCCCGCGTGGCCTTTTACTTCCGATTTCGTTCCAATGACGTAAACGAACGTCATCGAAAAAGCAAACACCGATGACGTACACGTACGATGCGAGTGCCAAATATACGCACGTACGTCATCGGGAACGGGGTTAAGCTCTTAAAAACATAGAGGGGCAACCCAGACGAGTCGGTGGGGGCCACACGAGCATCGCTCCTTCACCACCTCGGTGGGGCCGCAAGGCTGACATCGTGCGTGGGTGCTAATCGGGACCCCACACATCACCCCCTAGCGACATACCGAGACCAAGAGGCACCACGAGAAAGGGCTCCACGGGACGCACGCGGCCCGCGGGCCACAGGTCACCCACCACTGAAAATTCCGTTATAGTTCCTATGATCACTGTTTCATTGCTTTCATGGCTTTATTTTGGTGATTCGAAAAGTGTATTGGTTTTGCCATGTTTGTTGGTTGTAGTACAGAGTTAGACTGATGGCCTTAATCTAAGTTGTCTTGTGGTTGTTGTTGTTTGACTTGCATCCCACTGGGAATTTTGCACACAGCGTTGGTGTACGGTGTTTTTTCTGCAATATTTTGCTGTCTTT
This sequence comes from Lethenteron reissneri, assembly GCF_015708825.2. Taxonomy (NCBI): domain Eukaryota; kingdom Metazoa; phylum Chordata; class Hyperoartia; order Petromyzontiformes; family Petromyzontidae; genus Lethenteron; species Lethenteron reissneri. The sequence goes on along the minus strand of NC_083825.1, from coordinate 4,027,801 downwards.
TCTTGGATTTTCTGTTTGCACTCAGTCACATATTCACTTTAAGATGTTTTTTTGTTCATGTTTTTGTTTTTTGTTTGTTGCGGTTGCACCCGATTCAAGAGCCGAATGGCTCACAGGGCTATACCTAATACATGAACTTGAACCACTAAGCCGCAGTGGTGGGGGTTCTTAACCTGGGGTGCAAACACCCCCTGGGAGCGCGAGATGCCCTTTCTGGTGGTGTGCGAGACCTGGCCAGATTTTTTCAGAAGGCAAATCAAAAAAACTAATTACAAACACGTAAGCACAACTAATTAGTTTGATCAAACCTGTGTGTATTAACCAAAGGGGTGCTGGCTGCAGAAAAAGTTAAGAATCGGTGACTTAAGACGCTGGTAAAGGTGCAGCCGATACCTCTGCTGGCAGGATAGGATATATTTTGGCCTACTCTTCCACGCAGGCTAGAGGTCTTGGAAGAGAAGGTAATACACCCACACTTTACCCCACCAAAACATGGTGTATCCATTTATGCTGTTGGGTGGACAGATCTTGATGGGGGGGTGGGTGCAGATTTTAATAAACTCGCACTAATCGTTTCAAACTGCCGTGCCGGGAGATTGAATCGAAGCGGCAACCTCTGGATTGAAAGTCTGGTTGATGGGCACTGCAACACGGCGGCGGTGGTGGTATAGGTATGTTGCTACCAGTGAATCGCACCACGGGTACAAGATGGGAAAAATCACCCGCTAAAGCTGCTCAGGCACGGACGAACGCAGCACAGACATAGTGCGTCAAAGAAACCCTCTGCTTATCTGAACTCAGTCGGTTCGGCTGTCACATCCGGGTCGCTGCCACTAAAGTATTATACAAACAGAAAAAGGATGCTCTAATTTACAAGTTCAGAACTGTTAAAGGCAAACAAAACGTTCAAAACATTTATTTTTATTATTGTCGGTTTAAAGTTCGCAGTAAATGGATACGAGAGCATTCTGTAACGGCGATGAGCAAGAATATTTATACACGGCGGCACGATACTTAATTTAAGATGCGCGCGGCAGTTTCTGGGGCGGGGCAGGACGGGGGTCAAACGATCGCGGCAACCCCAAAACGTAAAAAAGAAAACCACCTCGGGCCCCCGTGTGAACGTTCGTTCGCTCGTCGACAAGAAGTCGGAGGAGCGAGAGACACTCCCCCCCATGGTGCCACGGCACGGACTCGCTGAAATCCAACGGTGGCGGTCGACGGTCGACGAGGGGAAAGAGCGAAGAGGAGAAGCTGCATTCCACGAAGTCGGGCGGGAGCAGAGGCGGCGATGTGCTCCCCCCCCCTCACCCCTCCCGACCTCTCCCTGATGTGCGTGGGTCCGCTTATCGTCCTCGACTTCCACCTGGAATAGAAATTCAAAGATTCAAATGAGTAAAATATTAACGTAAACGATTGAAACCAAAAACTATTTTGTGTTATCGTTCCGGGTAAGGCTCTGGCTGAGCTGTTATCGCGCTTTTTCAGAAGTGACCTGGCCACAAATGATAATGCAGCGGCTTATCACGTGTACATTTACAGCAGCCAAATCTCTGAATGCACGTCGATTCTAAAATGTGGAGGGAAAAACCGGAGGCCCCGGATAAAAAAAAGCACGCCACCACGGGGAGAGACACCGCAAACTCCAAATATACGGCCATCAGGGTCAGGATCGAACCCACGACCTCCTGTATACCAGGCGAGGATTAAAACTGCTCATCAGATCGGGAACAGTGCAAGACAAACCTTAACTCCTTTTAGCTTTAGTTTTATTCTAGTCTCATATACAATAGATCCCCTCTTAATGAGCACCCGCTAACGACTAATCGCTTAACGACGGGCCTCCAGAGCCCAATGTGTAGTGTATAGTGTAGAGCGTAGTGTATAGTGTAGTGTATAATGTAGAGTAGTGTAGTGCCTCGACAGAGCCCAATGTGTTCGCTTAGTGACCATTCCCCTGTTAACGACGGGCTGTTGTAGGTACAGTAAATATAAATTAATGCATTGACAAAGTATGTTTATTTTAATATTGTGTTTATAATGTTGTTACTATCTTTATCTATTAATATCCATTGTTTAAATATAAAAAAGTACGTTTTTTGGGTGACAAAGGGTAACTTTCGATGCTATCGGAACAAATTAAGCCTTGGACGTGCATTTCCTATCCTCGCTTAACAACCAAAATCACTTAATGACCGTTTCGTGGAACCAATTAGCGTCGTTAGGAGGGGGTTCTACTGCACGTGTGTACATCAATTCTCAAGATGTATCCACCGTTAGGAATCGTGGGGGCAGTTGATCTCCTCCTACGGAGGTGGCGACTGTCCCCAGGAGCGCCTCGTCTTCCCACAATGCAATGTGGCAGCAACGTTATTTATTAAAAATTTGTTTATTTCATAGTAAACATGTTTTGATTGTTAAAGGGTGTTTGTCTGTTAGTCGGGAACAACTATTAGTGTAACTTCATATGCCCGCTTAAAAAGATGGTCATGAAACTTTTTTTTTTTATAATTCTCAAGGCCCCATGTTGGAAACAAGTAAGGTCTCACACTCTTATCTTCTTCTTTTCATACAGCTGGTGATGTAGATGCAGAGCAACAGCTACAATCTCACATTCAGGTGGTCAGCCCAGATAACCGTGTCAGGCGTTAGCGGAGTAGTACATCATCGCCGTGATGCCTCCATCGTATTTGTGGATCGGTGCATTGCGTCGTTATACGGTGTACGGTCTGTTCTGGATGACCACAGTGGCACACTACTGGAGTTTTTTTTATTTTCCTTTTGAGCATCAGGTATCCGCATCTGCCATAGTTTGTGTGGATGCAGTTTAGGGTGGACCATGAGCTTCGTGGAAGATCAAACCCAGAGATCTTCTGCGTTGGGTCTTTCGAGGAAGGGATATTGCCGAAAACGTCGCCTCTGACGTACAGCGATACACCAGTTTACGTCGGGGATGAGTTCCTCAAAGGTGCGACGACGAATATTAAAGCGACAATAAAAGCGATTAACAAGGTGGTAGGCGGAGGCTGAGAGTGTGGGGGTCGAGGTGAAACAAAATCGGGTAGCAGAGTCAATAATCAAGTCGAATTTGAGAAACAGCGTGAAATGCGGAAGACGTAAATCGGTGTATTGCTGCATTTAAGGTTATACAGTTAGTGACTAAGTTGCTTTGCAAGGAAAATACATCAACGTCAACAACCAGGGCCACGAAAGAGCGCTCTGGGCACACAGTTGGCGTGGTTACGGGCCTTCCGCGGCGCCGACTTGCCACCGGCGTTGATTAACCTTCATCAGCGCCGAAAGTATTTATCAACGAGAGCTTCGAGCTTTTCTATTTTTTAGTTCACGGCGTCTCGACAAAAGCCGTCGATAGCACGACGGCGACTACGTCGACCGGAGCGCGACCACGAGCGGCCATCCGAAGCCGCACGGCCTCCTGTACGACGGCACGGAGGTGTTGAGTGCAGCGGCGGGTCCGCACAACGGCGTCGCACTACACGGAGCGCTGCCGCTACAACGTCGCGCGTGCGGCGTGCGCTCGCGTCGACGGACGTCGAAACTCGCACGTCAAAACTTACCCCGGAAGCCTCGTCCGCCCCCGAATCCACCGCGTCCGCCACCACGGAAGCCTCCTCCGCCGCCACGGCCTCGCCCACGGAAGCCGCCTGCTATAGCGACGAACAAGACGGGCGGGGGGAGGGAACAACAAAGCCGCGCGACGCGGTGATGATCGCACGCGGCACTCCAAAGGCAACTCCGACAACGACTGCGGCGGCGGTGGCTTGCGTTGCCGCTTCGGAGACCGGGAGAACGATGAACGATGATCGGCGTTCTGTCGCGCCGCATTCATTTCTCACTCAGCAGGGTGGGCCGCGTGAAGGCTGCTGCCATCATCCACCCGACAGCAGCCATGATGGAGGGCCATTGCCCGAAACGTTGCCTAATTTATATATGTAATGTTCTTCTCCCTCTTATTGGATATCAGGATCTCTCCGAGTTAATGGACATTTTAAAATCTCGTCTTTAAAAACGTATTCATACACTCCCGTTTATTCTGGTATTTGCGAATTCAGCAAATGGCTTTCGGTGTTTGCCGTTCCATCGCCATTGCTCACGGGACACAGTAACCATGGCACACAGTAACCATGGGACACAGTAACCATGGGACACCGTAACCATGTGACACAGTAACAATCATGGACCACAGTAACCATGGGACACAGTAACCATGGAAGACAGTAACCACCATGGACCACAGTAACCATGGGACATAGTAACCATGTGACACAGTAACAACCATGGACCACAGTAACCATGGACCACAGTAACCACGGGACACAGTAACCATGTGACACAGTAACAACCATGGACCACAGTAACCATGGACCACAGTAACCACGGGACACAGTAACCATGCTCGTAGTAACAGCAGAGTGATAAAGAGGTGACGGAGTACCCTGTAAATGCAAATCCCCGTGCCTCCGATTATCACGGTTGACTAAGTATGGTGTGAAAGAAGTTCAACATACATACATACATACAGTCTGTTCTACTATAACACGGTCCTAGTTGCGTTCCTGAAGAACACCACGTTATGGAGAAATCGCGTTATAATAAACAATATAAATTGGCTAAAGCACAGTCCACGATAACACGTGAGATGCGTACGCAGGCCGAACAAAGACTGAGGGGCGTGGGTGGCATCTAGAAGCATCCAGCAGCATCCCGCCTCGTGTGATGTTACACCGAGGCAGCCCTGCAAACCGCTTACTCCGACTCACGCTGCGATGTAGTTCCGTTCACACAATTGCGTTCTATCCAATCTGCATTACAAAAAAAACGTGTTCCCAAATTCATAAAATCGCGTTAAATCCAATTCGCCTTACAGGAGAAGAGACTGTACACACATACGAATCGTTATCCTTGAGAAGCCGATCGATAAAAAAATTAACCCGTAAAAACAAAGTTTTTCACTATAAATCCTTTATATGCGTGGCATCGGTTTTATTTTATTATTCATTTTTGTTTTTCTTGAGTAAGAGTTTCATTTTGATCACATTGGTATTTGAAATTAAATAGAATTTTTTTTTCCTAAAAAGTGGAACATTTTAGGAATTTTTTTTCACGAAAATCAATTGTCACGCACAACGAGTCTGTGTGCAAAATGTCAGCTCGATTGGATCACGGGAATTGGGTTAAAAAAGGACCGAAAGATTTGCACGGTCGTAAGCGCACAAGCAAGCAAGCAAGTGAACTTAATATAAAGGATTTAAAAAATGAAACGCCACGATGCGAGTGAGAAGTGGCAGCCGCTGGAGTGAACGTCCCGACCCTCACCTCCTCCTCCTCGGCCTCCTCCCCGACCGCCTCTGAAGCCTCGGCCACCGCCGGCACCTCCCCGCGCTCCGCGCTCGCCCCCCGGTCGCGGGAGGAAGCGCTGCAGAGGCAGCAGCTTGGCCGGATCGATGAAGAGCTACCAGAGCGGGGGGGGGGGGGGGGGAAGGGACGACGACACTCATGCGTTACGACACGTCCCCTGCCACAGTGGGGCGCATGCCGCCACGTGGATCACGAAAGTCGCGGCACCATCGGGCATCGTCAGGACGACATGGTGGCAACATGTTAACTACCTCGCCCAGTATACAAGTGTTTGTGGGTTCTATCCCGACACTGACGGTATATTTGGAGTTTGCGTGTCTCTCTCCCCGTGGTTGTGTGGATTTTTCTCCGGGTCTTCCGGATTTTCCCTTCACATTTAGAATCAATGTGCGTTTATAGTATTTGGGTGCCATACATTTCCACGTGATAAGCCACTTCGTTGAGCTATCATTTGTGGCCAGGTCGCTTCTGAAAAAAAGATAAATAGCTCAGTGGGCATTACCCAGTAAAATGAAAATTTTTTGGCACGGTCTAGTTTTGCCGCGGTACGATGCAAATTTACCTGGCGTTCCGATGATTGCGATGTCAGTTCTGTACAACTTGGTTAATTGTGCACGTCACTTTTAGATGCGTACACATCATTACTGTAGTGTTGTTTTGTGCCTTGCCGTACATCCGTTTGGAAGAGTAAAGACTGCTTCCAAGTTCTCCGAGCAACGGTTCGCTCAGTGTAAGCCTGGCACGATGTCTTATATCCATTGCAAAGTTATAATCTTTAAGGCTTATAATGCACGTGCTGTAAGTTCCACCGAAATAAGTCTAAACTACGAGAATGAGGATTTTATATAATGACACTACCTTCGACATTACAATTTTACAAATGGTAAAAATTTTACAAAAGCATGCATGTTCTAAATAAACAAAAGACCAGCTTTTCAGATCCGTTCAACAATTGTGTGAAAAATACATCAGCATGTGGGCACGACTCTCAAACGACTCAACACGAGACGGCGACGGAGGGATTGAACGCTCACCTTCTGAAGCTTGTTGAAGGAGTTTGCCTTCATGTTCTGCGAGAGTTTGACGGAGAAATACTGCAGCACGAATTAAGGAAGACGACGATAAAGATTCCGTGTGGAGCCTTAACAGACTATTGGGGCAAGTGCCGTCAGCGAGTAACCTGTGAAGGCAGGCACGGCATACGAGGGGGTGGGTGGCCAGCACACACGCTCGACCGCCTTTGTCTCCCCCAGTGCTGATCATTCAAGGCCGAGTCGACCCAGGGGAAGCCCAAGACCGATTAAAATAAATCGCTATTATTGTTTGCGAGCAGGAATCAAACACGGGTCGTCGGGTTTGTGGCAGTGTGCTAACCACTGCACGATCTCTCCCCGCCGGATTAGGGAACACCACACATACACAAACATCCTAGACATCGCACGCTGCGTTGCCTCTGTGAACCACTTCGCAATGAGTCATCCACACGCTAAAAAATATACAGATAAGCAACTGCATGTGCAGTTAGACAGTAAGGCTCGCTTAATGCCTTGGGAACTCAAAGCACCTTGCACCGCACATCTCATCTCAATCATTCTAATGCCCAGCTGTGTTTTTTTCTAGATTTGAAGCTTTCGTGACTGCAAGGATTCATAATCTTAGGTTTTTTTCGGTAAAGTCACATAGGTAAAAAAGAAAATTAAAAGTCAATTGAATAATGGAAATAAAATTATAAATCACGACGTTTCAAAGGCAACACAAGTCTCCGTCATCAGGTGGGACCGTCACAGCTAAAATTGATGCAGTAATTTTAACTTGATGCAGTAATTTTAGCTGTGACGGTCCCACCTTTACCTACGTGACTTTACCGAAAAAACCTAAGAGTGTGTTTTTTTTCCTCTCTTAGCACGAGAGGTTCCTCTTTGATCGATGGCCTCCGTCCCTGTACCGGTGGCGCGAGAGCGGTCGCAGCGTGGGCCGGCGAGCGCGGGCGTCAGTCGGCCGACGGAACACGACAAATCAAATAAAGGATACGAAATCTCGTAGCTGCCCGAAGATCTCGTCCACCTTGCCCACTTGCTCCTTGTTCTCCAGGTAGATGGGGGCGTTGAAGTAGGGCACCTTGTTCTCGTGTGTGGTGCACTTGACGACCAGGTCATCTTCACACGGGTGCATATAATGTCCCACTTCTGTTCGGGCAAAGAAAGCATTTTTGGTAAATACGCGGGGGGTGGGGGAGGCAGGTGGGGTGAGAGCGGCAACACTTCTCCCCGATACGTAGTTTGCATTAGGATCGCAGCGGCCGAAGGAAATTGTGGAATGAATGTCAATTTTTGTTGTTGTCTATGTAGCTCGCACTGCCCGCGCACGTGCGTGGGATACGCGGCCGGGGTGGAGGGTGGGCGGGGGGTGGGGGAGCAGGCATGACGTCAGCACGACGCACGGCCCCGGCTAAACGCTGTGGGATGACGTCTTTGTGCGCGGTGACGTCACCTTGTGTGTCAGCCAGCCAGGCAAACTTCTTTCTAAAATAGCATGATTCCGTTTAGTTTATCTACGATTGTTTAATTTATTTGTACTATTTATTCGTGTTTTCTGCCTTTGCCGACCAGCTTGAGAAGGGTGGAGACATATGACGGAGCTCCATAACTCATTGGGCTCTTCCAGCTTTCATCAAATGTCCAATGACCACAACATTAAAAGCATGTTTAATAACAATCATGAGGTTTGCCTTACAATATAAGAATCAGTGCACCAGTTTAAGCCTCTCAAATCGCAGCGGAATCGAACGAACGCAAGGTTCATTTGTTTCCGTTTGAACCATCGACGTACCAATAACCTCCTCTGGTGGTCCCTGGTCATAGTTGTTGAATCCTCCACGACCCCTCCCCCTGAATCCTCCACCTCCTCCTCGTCCACCAAAACCACCGCCGCCGCCTCCTCTCCCTCGGTAGCCGCCACCTCCACCACCCCGGTCTCCGAAGCTCCCACGTCCTCCCCGGCCACCCTGCCATCCACGAGTTGCCATCTCGCTGACGGGAAACAAAAACAAAACGGAATTGCAACGTCGCCCAGACACACGTTTTAAGGGGAGCGCGTGAGCATTTAGTGTTTTACATTTGAACGGCGGGTTAACCTCGTTAATAATCATCATCTTCAGCGAGAAGGCTCCACGCAGTTGTTGCATTACGTTCAGTAGGAACCTGTTTTAATCTAAAAAAAAACAATTCTTGCATTAGTCCAAACACTGTGCGATGGCCCTTCTTCTTAGCGAATACAAATTATGTGCCAGAGATAATTACAGGCGCTAAAAATTTGTGGCACATAAAATAACGTGCTATGAGGATGGGTCATTGCCCGAAACGTCGTCGGTGACGCGTTTTTCCTTTGGGGCCACAATGGCACCAACGGACTTGTTTCTTTTCTTCACGTGTTGCGCACCACACATTCCATTTCACCCAAATCGTTCGGAATCACCTTCCAGAAGACATCTTTCTTCATTTCAGAGCAGCGCGCTCATAATCTTCCTCTTCCTGAAGGGAGGGGGCTACTCGATAGTGAATACCGTCTTTTCTGATTGTTAAAAAACGCTTCTTTTCAACATCGTCCTAAAATTTAGGGCGCGTCTTTACTTCCAGGAGCATCTTCATCGTCCAGAGCCATTAATAGGGCGCTCACACAAATTCAACCGGTTGTTGTGAACTTAAGGATGTCGACGTTTCGGTCGCAACACAAGCGTCCGTCTTAATCCAGCAGGCTCCGTTTAACGCGACTCCGCTGGGTGAAACTCGTGAGGTCAAAACAAGGGGCACCACGGTGGCTAGGAGATGTTAACTACCTCGCCGGGTATACTGGAGGCGGGGGGTTAGATCCCGACCCTGACGCCTGCTGCTGCTGCTGTATATTTGGAGTTCGTGTGTCTTTCTCTGTCATCATCATCACGGTGGCTAGGAGATGTTAACTACCTCGCCTGGTGTACAGGAGGTGGGGGGTTAGATCCCGACCCTGACGCCTGCTGCTGTATATTTGGAGTTTGCGATGTCTCTCTCCTTGTGGTCACGTGAAATGTTTTCTCTGCACGTCTTCCGGTTTTTACCTCCACATTCAGAATCAACAACACGCGTTTAGAGTGTTTGGCTGCTATAAATGTCCACGTGACGATAAGCCACTTCGTTGAATCATTCATGGTGGTCAGGTCGCTTCTGAAAAGAGCTACATGGCTCAGTGGGCCTTACCTGGTAAAATAAAGTTTAGTTTAGTCAAGTAGAGCAAACTCTGTAATTTTACATTCAGGTAGTTGAGCCAGACTATTGTGACCTGGAGTAGTGAAGTGTATCGCTGTGATGACGCCTCCTCCTTCGTATAAAATACTCATCTCGGGACCAATTTATAACAGTTTGTCCTATTTATGAATGAGAGCCGCACTGAGCCTCAGGACTTATTTCCAGAGGTTTTAAATTTGTAGATGTTTTCAGCCAACCAATGACGAGTTGTGTTTATTATACACGTGGTGGTGGGGGGGGGGGGGGAGAAGTGGGTCACCCTGAGAAAACCCACGCACGCATGCGAGGGAGCAACGCTCTATGCCCTGTACAGGGCGGCCGCGGCATTCGAACCGCGAATGAATGACGCGCTGGGCAACCTACCCACGTGACTTTACGGAAAGAACCAAAGAGCATGTATTGCTGCAGTCACGAAAGCTTTAAATCTAGATTAGTTTTAGAGTCCATAAGTCTTCCTGCCTAAACAAATTCTGATATTAATCTCGGAATCCAAGTGGTCGATGGCCCGAACCATGTTTGCAGTTTTACACGGAGACTTTAATTGTTCATTTCAATTACTTGGTAACAAACCTCCCTCGGATGCGCCGTGACCCTCCTTCCTGGACAAAGCCAAGGGGGGCATTCACGAGTCACGGTTGGGGGCGAATAACCCCATGAGGTTAGCAGCAAACACGGAGATTTTCCGGGCCACGAACAACAAACAACACCAGTGGCGAGCGATGTGCAGGGTGGTCCAGATGTCTTGTGATCCCACAATTAATTGACCCCAAAACTTTTTTTTTACCCCCTACTTTGCATTTTCATTTGTTTTTAAACCTTTAACGAAAATGGTTTTTTGAGAAGTGTATGGGAAGAGGGGGGGGGGTCACAAGACATGTGGACCACTTGGACGGCATTATACTGATCATCATCACTGCTGGAAACACTCAACACAACTAAGAGACCCCCCCCCCCGTATCACGCTTTTAACAGGCTGTAGGGGCAAGTGCTGTTAGCGAGCACCTATTAAGGCCGGCACCACCGCCCGGCCGCCTTTGTCTCCCCCAGTGGTAACGTTTGCACACCGCAACAAGTACAGTACCCGTTTAAGGCCGAGTCTACCTAGAGGAGGCCCAGGTTCCTGTTCATATTAATCATCACTGGCGTTGGTGGTGGCCGTGAGCGGGAATCGAACCCGGGGCCGGTTTCCCAGCTCAACTCATCTTCACCAAGCCCGCGCCGAGACACACAACAACCGAACGAATCTACGACCGGCGTGAGATAATCCAGCAGTGGATTGAGACTGGTTGGTGTGAATTCTAACTCGTTCGAAGAAAACAAATAAAGTATAAATGATATTATCGTTGGTTCGTTCGCAAAAGTCACGTAAGGAATACAATAAAATATTGTTTAAAAATTGTACTTTCTACCTACGCGACTTTACCGAAAGAACCAAAGAGTATGGATTCCTGCAGTCGCAAAAGTTTCAAATCAAGAAAGTACAAATAGTTAAGATGATTACAGCTCCTTAACTACCAACTCACCCACACGTGGACAGGGCCGCTTCTCCTACACGTGCTCCCCGACTCGCGAGCTTTCGTTACTGCCGCAGCCCCCGGGGCAGCTCCGGCGCCTCTTGCGCGTCTCGGCAAATCAAGCGACGCACGCAGAGCTGCCCTGAGGGCGACTCGCGTTTGTCAAAGTGGAAATGGCGCGTCCTGATTGGTTCTCCTCTCCGCTTCCCGTGAGGCACCGCGCGGTCACGTGTGGAAATGGAGCCTGGAGCTGGTACCTGGAGCTGGTGCCAAGAGCTGGTGTCTGGACACTGCCTGGAGCCACTGCCTGGACACCCCGAAACTGGTGCCAGGACACACTGACTGTAGCTGGTGCCATGACACACTGACTGTAGCTAGTGCCTGGACACACTTGACTGGAGCCATTGCCTGGACACCCTGAAGCTGGTGCCAGGACACTGCCTGGAGCTAGTGCCTGGACACACTGAAGCTAGTGCCAGGACACACTGACTGTAGCTAGTGCCTGGACACACTTGACTGGAGCCACTGCCTGGACACCCTGAAGCTGGTGCCATGACACTGCCTGGAGCTGGTGCCTGGGACCTGGTGCCAAGAGCTGGTGCCATGACACTGCCTGGAGCTGGTGCCTGGACCTGGTGCCAGGAGCTGGTGTCTGGACACTTGCCAGGAGCTAGTGCCTGGACACACTGCCTGGAGCCACTGCCTGGACACCCTGAAGCTAGTGCCTGGACACACTGAAGCTAGTGCCAGGACACACTTAACTGGATACGCAAAAACCCTCTTAATAAAAAACACGCTTTCATGAAATGTGCCCCTCGGAGTGGCTCCCCGAGGCTTGCCGTGACGTAAGGGACCGTGGTGATTTACAGGCAACGTGAGTTGAGCGTGGACAATTAGACCCAAGCCGAAACATAACATATAAAAAGTGTTTAAAAATATATTTTTAATTTTCAATGATAGAATATAGTATTGTCATCAGTATGACATACCTATACCAAGTTTGCAGTCGATACGACATTGGAAATACGGTTGAAATTAAGTTACAAGATTTGAGGATACGACAACATAGTAAGTTAAATAAAAGCGTGTAAAATGTTTAAAAAATGTGTTTTGGATTTTTTCGAGTCGCTCTGCAGTGCCCAGCGTAGTAATAGGTTTTTACTCTTTTATCTGGCACCAAAACTGACACCTTTATACAAGGGATCATGTTTGCAGTAACCACAACATAAGCAGTCCAAAATGCAAACAAAAAGAGATAACTCTGATAATGATATGCACTGTCCTTGAAATTGATTGGTCCGATAGTTTAAAGCGATTTGAAGCATGTTTTATTTTCAAAATGGAAATATGGTTTTGACCTCATTTGAGGGGGGGGGGGATATAGTTTTGTCATCAGTATGACAGCTAAATTTCGATTTAAAGCTTTCGTGACTGCATGTTTTATTTTTATTATTTTATTATTTCCATTCTACGTGACTTTACCGAAAGAACCAAGAAGATGACATAGCTATTTCAAGTTTGCAGTCGATAGCACATTGGGAAGTGGCTACAAATTGAGTTACAAGATTTATGTTTTGAGGATACAACAGACGGGAGTGAGTTAAATAATAAAATCGGATTCTGCACTCTGGTGACCTCTCGTGGAATCGCGTCTTGACATGGGGCCACGTGCACTTCACTGCCCGTGTCCACCAGGGGGCGCCAGTGCCCCCCTCCTACACCCAACTCAACACCCACCCCCCTACCTCCCCAGCGGAGTTCTACTCTTGCGCGCATGACGGCATTGACAGCAGCGATGTGTTCAAGGAACTAAATGCCAATGTCGCGTGGTCTGATCGACACGACGGCAGAGGGCCTCGGGGTGGGGCAAACGAGTTCGTGTAGATTTACCAATTCCCCCTGCTTTGCGAGTGATCCGAATCGACTCTTGATCAGATGCCGATAAAGAGTGGAGTCTTTGTCCCCGAGACCTGATGCCAACAGCAATTTGACAAGGGAAAAAACAAAACAACAACAACCATACACTGATTGTGACAAGGGTGTCACAGTCGGGTTTTTTACAATCGGGTTTAATTGTCTTTTTATATTAAACCCGATCATCTGAGATTGGGAGAAATCCGGTTGAATTGGTTCTAATTGCAGAACCGCACTTCGCCAACTTCTCAACGATGGGCTTCATCCATTCCAAGCTAAAGAACTCACTGGCGCCCACGATTGTGGAGGAGAAGCTCGTGTTCATCAAGACCAACCTGCTCGCCGCATTCTACGACTACCCTGTGCCCGACGGCCCCCCCGAGTACGATAGCAGCACCGACGAGGAAGCAGCCTAAGCCTTGGATCAGAGTTTCGTATTCATTAAACCAGGTTTTCATTCCCAGAAATCGGGTTTAATTGTATTAAAGAAAAAAACCCGATGCCTGCCGCTGGAAAAATCGGGGTTTTCCCACCCATGGATTGTGAAGACTTACAGTAGGATTCCGCATTGTAATGTTTAGGCAATGAGTGGATTTGAACAGTGCTGACATGTTGGGTGCTCGGTTTGCAGAGGGACCGACATATATCTGGCATAAGAAATTATTTAAAGGGAATTAGCCAGTCTAATGCATTTCTAGAGCCATGTTTATGTTGTTTTGCTACCCGAGCCGCGCCAACCTTCATATGCGCTCGCTAACAGCACTTGCCCCAACAGTATGTTAAGGCTATACGGGTGATTATTGTGTTTGGGCGTATTTCCCCGATTGCCCCCGTCTCCTGAAGCGAGAATTGTCTCCGCGACCTCGCCAAACCACGAGTGACCTCTGTTTTGGCACGGTCATGCCTTTTATCTTGCGGCGCTGGCGACGTTCAAACTGCGGGGATAATGAAGCCTCCTGGAGCCAAGTCAAGACTCGTTCGCGTACATCTCGTCTGATGCGTCGGTTTACCGTCAAGACAAAGCAACGGGCATGGGTCACGATGTTTGTCGGAGTGCCCCCCTCAAAGGGGCTTCAAGCCATGGGGGGGAAAAACACAAATGCCGAGACGCAGATTCGTGGCACTAAAAACAAATGAGTGTGAGGTTCAATCTTGATTTGAAGCTTTCGGTAAAGTCACGTAGGTATAGAATACAATAAACCACATTTTGTATTATTTTACACCTACGTGACTTTACCGAAAGAACCAAAGAGTTTGAGTGTGAGGTTCAACTTCCCCGAACCCCAACCTTGGGGGGAAATGGATCCGCGTTCACGCCGTGCCCCCCCCGACCCCTCCCCCCACCCCCTACCGCTCACTGCCCCCCACCCCGGGGAAGCTGATGATCCATCAGCGGTGACAGATTTTTTTGCGAGCTCCAACTCCACGAATCTGGGTCTCAAACGCACCGCACGCCAAATCATAATAATAATAAAAATACTCCGGCCAAAACTCTAACCCAGAAGCAATAGACCTAAACTCCAATCCCTAACTCACCTCTTAAACCGTAAACCCAACACCGAACGGAAAACCCAACCTCAACCTTAACCCCTAAATCCAGCCTCCAGGTCTAACTCCGAAACCCACCTATAACTCTAAACCCTTAACCTAAACTCCATCCTTAACCCCTACCTCTAACCCCTAAACCCAATCCTTCACCGTAATCCCTTACACGACATGAACACTAAAGGACCCTCCTGAAAAAAAACTTGAGACTCGATGAGTATTTTTTGTCTGTGAGTAATTACATTTATTTAAAGTATTTTCACGTTAAAGAAATCGCAGCCCTTCATATTGAATCATTAGACACCCAAGGAGGTCTGTGATTGGACGACAGTCTGCTCTAGGATTACATTTTTTGCGTGTTTAAGTTTGTTGTCCTTCCCCCTGCACCTCCGATTAGCACGGTTGGCTACGTACGGCGCGAAAGAAGTTTAACACGTAGGCTTTCGCGATCATTATCCATAATAGAGGGTTTTTTGGGGTTAGATCGCGTAAATATATAAATGTGTCGTTAAACCCGCCACCAGCCGACACAGCCAACTAGTAAGGGTTGTCACGTAAACAGAACATGCCAATTCGTCACTAGTACAGCACTAACCGGTGTGTTGGAGAGCCAAGCCACAACATCTACGCCTCTATATAAGGAACGAAACAGGTGGGGTTTCTCCCCAAATCTGGCTGTCGCCTGATGAAGCTAGTTGTAATAACTGGCGAAACGTCGTACTCAGTTTGTAAATGACACGGCCAGATTTGTATTAGAAGGCAAATAATCGAAAACACAAATTAGACACGGGCGCGTAAGTTACAACTACTTTGTTTCGTCAAACCTATGAATTTATTAACATAATAAGAAAAAATACGTTGAGAACCAAAGCGGCGCAAGGCTGCAGTAAAGGTCAAGAACCACCGCTCCATCCCGTACAGATGGAACAGACGGGAGTCCACGTTCGCTATGTCGCGTCCTCTTGCCGAGGCAGGGTTGTGGCAGGCAACTCGACGACTCCCATGGCAAATGACCAACATCTTTGCGTGATCTACCAACCCTCGCCTCCACAGTGCTGTACTACAATAGCCACTCACCAGCGCCCGGCACTGTATGAGACGCACAATGTAATGTTGTTTACGCACGGTATTCTTTCTGCTCACGGCGCTGATTAGCCATGCTACCGAGTTTGTGAATGGCCGGAGATGCGTTATTGGTGTTGATTAATGGCCACGCGTGAGAAATTCTGGGCTGGGTGGGGGGCTGGGTGTGTGTGGGGGGGGTAATTTCAAAAGCTTTGGTGGGGGGGGGGAGATCACCTGGTTCTCCTCCTGACCGTGGGAGCTCCACACTGCTCACACTCCCCCCAACTCACTGCCAGTTCCTAGCTCGTCCATGACGAACATCTTGGTGGAGACTGACAGGCAGTTGGTTGTGTGCCCGCGTGGTGCTGTTCTGATGACCGTGCGTCGTGGAGGTGCGACCGCCGATACGTGGTGGTGGTCGTGGTTGTGATGGTGGTGGTGATGGTGGTGGTGATGGTGATGGTGGTGATGGTTGTGGTGATGGTGGTGGTGGTGATTGTGGTGGTGGTGATGGTGGTGGTGATGGTGATGGTGGTGGTGGTGATGGTGGTGGTGGTGATGGTGGTGGTGATGGTGGTGGTGATGGTGGTGGTGATGGTGGTGGTGGTTGTGGTGGTGGTGGTGATGGTGGTGGTGATGGTGGTGGTGGTGGTGATGGTGGTGGTGGTGGTGGTGATGGTGGTGGTGGTGGTGGTTGTGATGGTGGTGATGGTGGTGGTGATGGTGGTGATGGTGGTGGTGGTGGTGGTGATGGTGGTGGTGGTTGTGGTTGTGGTGATGGTGGTGGTGATGGTGGTGATGGTGGTGGTGATGGTGGTGGTGGTGATGGTGGTGGTGGTGATGGTGGTGTTGATGGTGGTGGTGATGGTGGTGGTGATGGTGGTGGTGGTGATGGTGGTGGTCGTGGTTGTGGTGGTGACGGTGGTGACGGTGATGGTGGTGACGGTGATGGTGACGCATCTGCCTGAGGCTGCCGAACCAAGGCACAGCCAGAGGGCCCGGTCAGGTCCGGCTGTGTCTTGATGCCAGGCCGGGCCACACCGCCTGGGTTCAGCTACAGAGTGGTATGGCGAGCTGGGTGGAAGGCGTAGGAGCTGGGGAAGATGGGGGGGGGGGGGGGGGTCTAGCCTCGGAGTTTGGTGAGAAGACAATGTCAAATCACTTTCAGAGCGGGTGAAGAGACGGCTGTGACGGAACAGGATTATTACCATGACGGACTGGTACGTTTCATCCCTCGGACTTTCGCATGGCGTTGCAGTGATTAAAGCATGTGGGGGGTACGTGTCTTTCGTGTGTCGCGGGAGCACCGCTGTTAACTGGACTGTATGGATGCCAATTTGTTTTGTTATTGGACGGAGTGAAGTAATTGATTGCAGTGACAGAGGAAGTTTTCTCGTCAGTGGTGGGGTTAGGCAAACAAGCAAACGCAACAAAAGTGGAGGAATCCCAAGTAGCTGAAGGGGGGCCCCGGATTCGTAGAGAGATACAACAAAACTAGTGAGTACAATATCAGCCTCGAACTCAGATCCTAATTAGAAACAAATATATATAAAACGCTCGCCATTTTAATAAAACTATTTAAAACATCGCTGTGATGGGTCAATTAGTGTCATTGTATCACAGCTGTGGTTTCACTCAGGCTTTGTGGGCACTCCGTTTGTAGGCGCTCCGTTTCAGCCAGGATAGGCGGGAACACTTGTTCCTGGAATGATTTTGGCATTCCACGTCCGACTCGCAGCGTTATTTAATAATAATTTGCATAGTGTTATGAGAATATTGGGTACTATGCACGATTAGTAATTATGGCAACAGTATTCGCTCGCAAGTCTCGAAGAGAGAACGACTCAGTGGCGTGAGAAGGAACCACGGACGAGCGAGAAGGCAGCAGCAGCAGCGGTCCCCTTGTATCCTAGTGGTAGTGCCTTACGCTGACAATTCCAACTGAACAATGAAGCGCTGTTAGCACCGCCACTGATTTCTCGCGTCCCGTTCAGCCGATTGAAACTTCTCGCAGTCATCATCATCATCATGATCAGCCATGGTCTATCCACTGCTGACTGAGCTCAATAAACACGCCGCTTGATTGCAGGAGTTCACGGTTCGAATCGCAGCGGCCGCCCTGGTTATCGCTGCGAGTGTATTAAGCACATATATAAAGAATCTACGCAAATTTTGCTTCACTCGCAGTGTACGTTAAAGATCACGTGGCGTCATTTGCAAAAGTCAGCATCAACGCGATGGTCCAAATTTTCCCAGCGCAAGGAGAAACACCACCCCCCCCCCACCATCCCGTGGTGTTGTCAGAGCGCGACTCGACACGGACGCGTTCTCTAGCGCAGCTCCTCAACAGCATGGATGAGGCGAGGGCGGTGCTAGCCTCGTTGCGTCCAACGGCTCTGGATAAGTCAGCCGGTGTGATAGCGACTAAGATCGGCCAATGGATGGCATTGGACGGAATCAAACGCCTCGGGACCCCAAGTAGCTCAAGGGGCCTCGGGTTATTGAGAAGAAGAAGTAGAAACAAAACGGTGGAACCCCTGTCATTCCGACCTTTGTCTTAATCCCTCTGCTTTCGTCTCCCTACGGCTCTCTGCTTTGTCTGCATCCTCCCCACCCCTCTCTCCCGTCTCGCTGCGCGGACGCGATCTATCCGCTGTCGATGCATCGTCGGCCGTCTCGCGCGGAGTCTGTTCGGTGCATCGAGCAGCCCACGTCTCTGGAAAATCCGCCTGGTACCCCGGTGCGCGGGGATGGGTCCGCCACCACCAGGCATTGCCCACGGGCACACGCAATGCCCTGTTTCTCGAAGCAGGCACCGTGTCGGACGGAGACTTTTTTCGTTTGTTGTATAAATAAATCGCCAGACTTAGCGTACCTCGAATCCTTTCTCATCCAGAGCTAAACCGGGAACATCTCCAATTAATGAGTGGGGGGTGGGGGGTGAAGGGTGGGGGGGTGACGCGCAGGAGGCCCCAACGCAGCGATCTCACCCCACCCCGCAAAGCGCTCGTGTCCCAGTCAGTGGCGGGGCTTGGCAATGCGGAAACTCAGCAAAGGTTCAGGGGGCCCAAGTGGACCAGAGAGGTTGCGGCGATGGGGCGTAGTGGTGGTGGGGAGGGTAAGGACGGGGGCGATGGTTCAGATTCAAGACAAATATAGCCGCGGCACCAATTCCGATGCTCGTAATAACTAATGTGGCTAATCGTTCTCATCATAATCAACAACAGCCAAGGACGATCCAGTCAAGCTTGATGAAGGATGCCCCAAATCCGCCACAACCTCGCGGAAATACATAATTGTGACGGGCGGATTTTAAATATCTGTCATCGTAATTGGCAAACTGTGATGCGACTGCACATCGTTGTAGCCTGTCCATCGTAGAATGCCTGCGGTCACGGGACGCTGCCAAACAATAAGTTCTGCTTCGGGTCACGCAATGGAGCCGGCGGCGCCACTGATAATGAATCAATAATAATAATGATTAATAATAATTAATTGTCCACGCTCCTCGTACTGCCCGCGTCTGGCCCTGCGATGAGTTTGCACCTCCGATTAGCGCGGTTGGCTACGTGCGGTGCGAAAGAAGTTCGACACGCAGTAAACATAGTGTCTCTGCGGTTAGAACCCCCACGACAGCACCTGGTGGCTCACAGCTTCAGAGAGACACCGGGCGCACAGCCAAATAGAATAGGTTCCACGGTGGCGAGATGTTAACTATCTCGCCTGGTGTGCAGGAGGTCGTGGGTTTGAACCCAACCCTAACGCCTGCTGTATATTTGGAGTTTGCGGTGTCTTTCTCCCCGTGGTCGCGTAGATTTTTCTCCGGGTCCATTTAGAATCAACATCACGAGTTTAGAGTATTTTGGCTGCTATAAATGTCCACATGACGAGCCACTTCGTTGAGCTATCATGTTGTGACAACCAGGTCGCTTATGGAAAAGAGCTACTTAGCAACTCAGTGGGGCCTTACCTGGTAAAAATAAAACAACAAAAAAGTGCAGCGGCCTGGCCACACGCGCGGGCGTGCTTTGCGACTTCCAAGTCGTGCTCAGGAAAATCCTAGAAGCGCCAACTCAATTCTCCCTCCTGCATGTCGGCGTTCCACACACACACAAACAGGAGGATGTAAATAAGAGAATAAATAAGCTGACAACACGTCTCCTCCATGGCATCAGCTGCACCGCCCTTCATCGGCATTCATGTGCAAGATAATGTTTTTTTTTATGAAATAGATGGAGAGACGGATCACAGGTGAAGCAGACAACACGTTATACGTGTCGCTTCGAGACACAGACCAACAGTAAGGAATACGCTTCAATATACCCACAAACTCCTTAATACAACGTCCGCAACATCCACGTTGTATATATATAGATGGAGAGATGGATTATAGGTGAAGCAGACGTCTTGTCTGCTTCACCTCTTTCGTTAAACGTAAAACGTGTCGCTTTAGAGACACAGGCCAACCGTAAGAGATACTCTTAAATATACACCCACGAACTCCACGTTCACAAAAATCTACGTCCAAAAAAGCGCATCGACCGAGACTCCATCTCGGGGTTATGAAACTTTTTGTGTCCCGGGATGGTGGGGGGGGGGCGATCACGTGGTAGCCGTTACCAAGTGGAGCGACGTCCTTCTGCTGATTGAGGCTGCTCTCTGATTAGACGTGATTAGAGGCGATCAGGGGCGATTAGGAGGCCGCTGGGTCCGCGTCTTCGCGTTCCCTCTCTCAGGAAGGTCCCGGCGTTCATCCGCAAGTCGATGGCGTCGGACGAAACCCACGGAACGAGTGGCTTCATGCTTATTTTTTTCGTTTGTTTTTAACGATCGTCGTACCATCATTGCAAATACTCTTCGACACTTCAAGCGGACCCGTTTGCTGCTGGGTTTATGGGTCGCATTCACGTGGGCGATTCGTCGGCGACTCGTTAAGGGCGAAGCGAGCGATAGAGACAGAGGGCATGCACGGGGGGGCCTCTGTAATTCGACAACCGAGCGTCGCCTTCAACGGCCGTTCGTCTCGAGGCAATCGTTCAAGTGGCAGACGGCTGAATTACCCGCAAGTCATTACTATTTCAGCGTGCGGACTGGAACAGGTCACACGCGCGCACAAAGACAAAGGTTCCAACAACCCCCCACCCTCTCCACCGGTATAGCCTTTTTACAGACGATTGGGACAAGCGCTGTTCGTAGCGAGTAGCAACCGATGAAGGCCGACACGGCACACGACGACGTGGACGGCGAACACCGCGCCCGGCCGCATTTGCCTCAGCTACTCATTCGAGGCTGAGTCGACCTAGGAGACGCCCGGGACCGAATCATCGATCATCGTCGCGCGCGCGCACGTGGCTTCTCCCAGTTTGGGGGGCTGTTGGGTCGACCACGCGCAAGGAGCTGGAGGTGGCTGCAGACGGGCACCGCGGGGTGGAGTGGTGGCGGTGGGGACCAGGGTTAGGGTGAAGGGCTGTGACTGACAGGTCGTGTCACTTGTGACCCCCCCGCACGCCACGCCAAGCCGGGAGCCCCGTGCCTAGCCACCGCGTAACGGAGAGGCGCGCAGGCTGAGTGGTAACCGCGCGCCTGGGGAGTGTGGTGGTGGTGGTGGTGGGGAGGAGGAGGAGAGGGGGGGGACCTCTCGGCATGACGGCTTCTTTGGCGGCACCGCGCAGCCCCGGTGCGCGTGGCCTTGCGGGGTGGCCGGAACCGGCGGGGAGCGCGCAGCCACCGCCGCCCTGTAGCAGCAGCAGCGGCGGTGGCGGCGGCTTCGGCGGAATCGACAGCTGCCCGTCATCGCCGGACTGCAGCGCGCTTCGTGCCAAAGCGGAGCATTCGTTCTTCCTCTATTACTACTACAGGATGGAGGACGAGGCCGTGCTGGACCGAGGCGCCTTGTGTCGCAAGCACGCCGTGGACGAGGAGGACGTGGAAGGTGAGCGGCGGCGCGCGTGTCCGATGAAGCGCGGTCGGTGCGATTGATGTTCAGCGCACGTGTCGCGTCGGGTTCATCCTTTGGATCGCCGACCCAGGAGCGTGGCCTTGCTGAAAGGGGGTTGGGTTCGAGGAGGAGGAGGTTTGGAGGGAGGGGGGAGGCGTGACAGGACACGGTCAATGTGAGAAAACAAATTGACTTTCAACAAGTGTGAGATGTCTTCTTGGTTCTTTCGGTATAGTCACGTAGAAGGAAATAATAAAGTAATAAAAATAAAACAAAATAAAATCATTCTCACGACGTTTCGGCCACAACGCAAGCAGCCGTCCTCAGGTGAAGAAACAGGTCTGTCGAGAAGACGCTGTCTTCTTCACCTGAGGACGGCTGCTTGCGTTGTGGCCGAAACGTCGTGGGAATTATTTTATTGTTTTATTTTTATTATTTTATTACTTCCCTTCTACGTGACTTTACCGAAAGAACCAAGAAGATGAATCCCTGCAGTCACGAAAGCTTTAAATCGAAATTTAAGTGTGAGATGAATACAAACGAATGCGTAAATCTACGAGCTACTTGTTGACATTCGGCCGCTCCGCGCTTTGTGCAGAACCACGAATCAATACGGCGCTCGCCACTCCATTCCGCCGTTCTCTTGCGTGTTGTCCGTACCTCCCCCCCTCCTCCAACTATTTCAGACAATTGATCATATCACCATCGAATGACTTGACTTTTCAATGTTTTTGTTTGTCGCCTATATGTACAATCCACCAATTGTATACCAGTAACCTGAGAACTGCATTTTTTGTGTTTAGCTAGTTGCCCTTACCCAGCACCTCCGATAAGCACGGATTGCTACGTACGGTGGGGGAGAAGTTAATACATAGTACACAGCACATACAAGAGGGCCACAGTGCAAGTCTTCCAGAACCTCGATTTAAAGCTTTCGTGACTGCAGGGATTCATCTTCTTGGTTCTTTCGGTAAAGTCACGTAGAAAAGAAATAATAAAGTAATACAAATAAAACATAAAATAATTCTCACGACGTTTCGGCCACAATGCAAGCAGCCGTCCTCAGGTGAAGTACAGGTCTGTCGGAAAGACAGCGTCTGACCTGTTCTTCACCTGAGGACGGCTGCTTGCGTTGTGGCCGAAACGTCGTGAGAATTATTTTATTATGTTTTATTTTTATTATTTTGTTATTTCCCTTCTACGTGACTTTACCGAAAAAACCAAAAAGATCTTCCAGAACCGTCTGCACGAAGCACACATGCCGAGCGTGTGTTCTGTGTGCACGCTCGTGTGCGGATTGTTTGAAGCCCATGGGTATGCGGCCACCACGAGTCTTCTGTTATGATGGAGTTTTCTCATCATTTACATATATAAAACCTATTATCATATGTTTTACTGGCAAATGAGGTTCCAATGGTGTAAATGTTTAACCCCGAGCTCTCATACTCTGATGGTGCATTGTCTTTGAGTTGTGCGCTTTTTGGCGTCATCTGGTCCAACCCATGTGAGACTAACCTCTAAGGAAAGCTGTCTCGGGTGTGGACCAATCAACTTCAAGGACAGTGCATACATTATCAGAGTTATGTTTTTTGTTTGCATTATTGCTGCAGGTATTGTGGTCTATGCAAACATGACTCCTTGTAAAAAAGGTGTCAGTTTTTTTGCCAGATAGAAGGGTAAAAAACCAATTATCATAAAACCTATTATTTTTAAAATTGTATTTTACCAAGTAAGGCCCACTGAGCTACCTAGCTCATTTTCAGAAGTGACCTGGCCACAAATGATAACCCAATGGAGCGGCTTCTCATCACGTGGAAATATTTGGAGCAGCCCAATACTCGAAACACGCGATGTCGATTCTAAATGTGGAGGGTAAAAAACCGGAGGATCCGGAGAAACATTCACGCGACCACGGTGAGAGCGAGAGAGACGCACACTCCATATATACAGCAAGCGTCAGGGTCGGGATCAAACCCACAACCTCCTCCATACCAGGCGATGTAGTTAACATCTCCTAGCCACCGTGATGATGATGAGAGAGAGAACGACACAAACTTCAAATATACAGCAGGCGTCAGGGTCGGGATCGAACCCACGACCTCCTGCACACCAGGCGATGTAGTTAACATCTCCTAGCCAGTGTGATGATGATGAGAGAGAGAGAGAACGACACAAACTTCAAATATACAGCAGGCGTCAGGGTCGGGATCGAACCCACGACCTCTTGCATACCAGGCGAGGTAGTTAACATCTCCTAGCCACCGTGATGATGATGATGAGAGAGAGAGAACGACACAAACTTCAAATATACAGCAGGCTTCAGGGTCGGGATCGAACCTACGACCTCCTGCATACCAGGCGATGTAGTTAACATCTCCTAGCCACCGTGATGATGATGAGAGAGAGATACACGCACACTCTAAATATACAGCAGCAGGCGTCAGGGTCGGGATCAAACCCACGACCTCCTGTACTCCAGGCGAGGTAGTTCACATCTCGCCCTCTCCCCCACACATGGCCGTGTGGGTGCGGGCGGGAGGTCTGGACATGGAGGCATGGCCAGATGGGGCTATAAAGCAGCGCTTGGCTACTGCCTTCCACATTCTAAAGCTCTGTACTTATCTGTTCTATGCTATTTTTCTGAACCCGTGCGCTTAGCCGCTCGGGTTTTTCCCACTTCTTCTGCTCTTCTGCTTTCGTTCATAAATGTATATATATTTTTTACATTCGAACGATTTCACAAATAGATTATTCAGGCGGGTCAGATAAACTCCCCAGCCTTCCACGTGCGGTGAATCTCACTCACTCAGCCTGGCGACTTTGATTCATTCGCGATGGTGACTCGGATGACACTCCAATAGCCGTATGCATGATATATTTACGTAATTGGATTTGTGAATATTTAGTTTATTGTAATCCAGTTATTAGGTCTTAACTGTTGGTCTCACGTGTGGAAAACGTGTCAATGTAATTCGAGTGTCATTTTTACAATAATTGAATTGTCTTGCTGGTTGGAGGTACGTGGACTGGGGCGGTGGAGGGAGGGTGGGGGGTTGGGGTGGGGTTGGGTTGAGAGGGGGGTTTGGTATACAACAAGAACAATGCTTGGATCCACTGTACCAGAGCATGGCCTCACACTCAAAGGACAACCTTATCGACGCATCATCGCCTGTAAGATAGAGTACAGGAAACAACCTGATCGGCAAACTAGATGGCCCGACTTGGGATGCGGGTGGCAGCCACTCAGAGGCGAGCCCTGAGCTTGACTCTCTCGGCTATTCGATGGCAGAAAATTGCTACCTCGGTGTGAGTCACCGCTCGCTCGTCTGAATTCGGCATAATGAGAGCCAGGGATTCGTTCGCAATGCTGCCAAGCTGGATTGCAGGAGGGAGTCTCGGCGTTAGGCACTTCCACCGGAACACGAGCTACGCCCGGCAATAGTCAGCCGAAATTAGTGTACAAGGGGCTGTCCATAAATGACGTCACGCACCTACAGGGGAGGGCGGGGTCAGACATTTGTGACGATGTGTGACGAGGGGGGGGGGGTGGGGTTTGAGAAATGTGACGTGACATCAAAATGCGCAACTTTTAATAAATATAGACAACACGTTCTACTTAATTAAATAGACTTTTTAATAAATGTTTTCTCCTACAACATCAGAGTGCAGTGCCACATTAAATACGCACTACAATGACAATAGTTTAAAGCGATTTGAAGCATGTTTTTATTTTTTTTTGGGGGGGGGGGGGGGGGGCAGAGCTTTGTGACGTCATATTTGAGGGGAGGGGTCTGACTTTTTGTGATGCCGTGTGACGAGGGCGGGGGGGGGGTGCAAAAATCGTCCTTAACCGCGTGACGCCATTTATGGACGGCCCCCAATATGTTCCGATGATCCTATGAACAGGTGGTATACAAGTGTATTGGAGCAAAATAAGGCGAAATGGATGCGGACGCCTGTCCACAAAATAATTCCCGGAACAGCGTTTCGGACCGCACCGGTTGAAATTTAGCCCTGGCAACAGGCACAGTGCTGAGACCAACCAGCCTGAGCTGGCTTCTAGTGCTGTCCAACATTTGGGGGATAAGTCCCCTTGCATAATCTCCTCCTCCAGCTGCAAGACATGCCGTATATCTATCCCTCCTGGAATAGAATTATATCGTCTTAGCTCAGAACCTTAAACGATCTGGGACGCAGTCCCATCGGCGAGCTCCTCCGGCAGGCGAGGCTGCGTTGGCTGGGTCACGTAGCTCGCATGGCCAGCCACCGCACGCACAAGCAGTTTCTTCTTGGTCGGATAGAGGGAGCTAAATGAGCGCGGCACGGTTTGGAGAAGAGATGGAGGCGATGCTGTACAGAAGGATGTGGAGCTGAGTTGGACTTACCTAAGGGGCCGTCCGTAAATGACGTCACGCACCAGGGGGGGGGGGTCTGACTTTCTGTGACGATGTGTGACGAGGGGGGGGGGGGTTGAGAAATGTGACGTCACATCAAAACGCGCAACTTTAAATATAGACAACACGTTCTACTTAATTAAATAGACTTTTTAATAAATGTTTTCTCCTACAACATCAGTGCAGCGCCACATTGAATACGCACTACGACGCCTATAGTTTAAAGCGATTTGAAGCATGTTTTATTTTTTTGGGGGGTGGAGGGGCAGAGCTTTGTGACGTCATATTTGAGGGGGCGGTCTGACTTTCTGTGACGCCGTGTGACGATGGGGGGGGGGGTCAAAAATCGTCCCAAATCGCGTGACGTCATTTATGGACGGCCCATAAAGCCGGTTACCTAGCGGTGGGGCTCGTGAAGGACGCTCCTGGGCAGTTGGGAGGGAGCAGTCGTCCTCCAGCAACAACGGAGGGCGGAGGAGCGACGCTCACAACAACGAGTGGAGGCGCAGGGCGCATAAAACGCATGGCGGATAAAACGCAGCGCGGTGGCGCAGCGGGGGGCGTCTGGGAAAATCCCTGCAGGGTTCACCACCTCTGTCACCACTAGGTGGCAAGAACAGCCTTCAAACGTCACGTGGCTAAACAGACGCGGCACGTTCTTCAACAGAACTGTGGCCCTCAAAGTTAAAGATATACAGGCGACGTTTCGGGCAATGCGCCTTTTTCAGTGCGCTTGTGCTGTGGGGAATGCGTTGAGTTGTTCGTGTTCGTGGTGCTTGTGCATCACCGTCGGGTGTGCTGCGATTGGGCGAAGCTACGATATATCGTATATCGTAAGATATATCGTAAGATATACGATATATCGCGTGATATTATCGTCCACAATAATCGTATCGTCCGTTTTCTACAAGGTATCGTGATATCGCACTTATCGAAGCTTGCTTCCGTACCCAGTTACATGCTAATTTCTCACATCACTAGACCCAGCCACTCCTTTATGACCCTTGGGCTACACCCATTTCAAACCTTTTAAAACAGTCTGCATCAGCAGCAGACCATGCTTTCCCACATGATGACGGACGCTTGTGTTTGCGCCCGAAACGTCGTGATCTATTTTATTTTATTTTTCAACCTACGTGACTTTCATAATCAACGTTTTTGGGTTTAGATCGCGTTATTTATAAATGTGTCGTAACCCTCCACCACCCGACACGGCCAATCAGCAAAAATGTGTCACGTTGACAAAGGACAAATAGTTCACTGCTTTAGCCCACCGGTGTGTTGAAGCGTGAAACCACAACATTTACAATTTGAGTACGACGTTTCGCTGGTAATTGCATCGGGCAATTGCCCGATGATGCTGGATGCAATTACCAGCGAAACGTCGTACTCAAATTGTAAATGTTGTGGTTTCACGCTTCAACACACCGGTGGGCTAAAGCAGTGAACTATTTGTCCTTTGTCAACGTGACACTTTTTTACTGATTGGCCGTGTCGGGTGGTGGAGGGTTACGACACATTTATAAATAACGCGATCTAAACCCAAAAACGTTGATTATGAATAATATTGGTCGCGAAAGCCTACGTGTTAAACTGACTACGTGACTTTACCGAAAGAGCCAAAGAGTATGTATTCCTGCAGTCACGAAAGCTTCAAATCTAGATTGCTTTATTTGTCATCAATAAATAAATACATTTTATTGACACTACAGTATATTGATAGCGAACAAATAAACGCAATGATTACCGCTCGTTTTAACGACAGCAATTACATTCTTGCTGTTGCAAAGTAACTGATGGCGCGGGACATTTACGGCAAATTTGATGTCATAATTTTCGTAGTTCATGTAATTAAATACCTTCGTATGATTGACATCACGAGCCCTGAATGCTTTACAGATTTGTAATTAGAGTAAAATCGCAGTGGTTAGAATACTTAAGGGAGGGCCAATATTGGGGAACTATTGTCGGATAACTTTTAAGCGGTCTTGACCCAATAAATAAACTAACGTTGGCCCAATGTTGGTATGTAGTCAGATCAACGTTCACCCAACGTTGGGCTAATGTTGGGACGTAGTCGGACCAACGTTCACCCAACGTTGGGCTAATGTTGGGACGTAGTCGGACCAACGTTGACCCAACGTTGGGCCTCGGACCAACGTTGACCCAACGTTCGGCCGACGTTGGGTCAACGTTGGCCCGTTTACTTGAGTACCAGTGAATCAAAGTACAAAAAACAAGACGGTAACATGCAAAGTGCACTTACAAAAGTGACAGGCAACCGATATCCCAATAATCATCTTCGCATTGCGAAACCTGATCTCGTATCGTACCGCACCATCCATATGCATATCGCGGTGACCATAGGTCAAACGTAGCCAAGCAGTAAGTAAGAGTAAGTAGGAACATTTGACGTTGTGCACTCCTATGAGTCGAGTCCATCACGAATGTGCAGTGCGTGATGGGCCCAACACTCAACAGACCCTCTTCGTGGTTCTTTCGGTAAATTTTGATTTAAAGCTTTCGTGACTGCAGGGATTCATCTTCTTGGTTCTTTCGGTAAAGTCACGTGACTTTACCGAAAGAACCAAGAAGATCTTTCGGTAAAGTCACGTAGAATGGAAATAATGAAATAAAAAAATTAAAAAAAACATAATAAAATAATTCTCACGACGTTTCGGCCACAACGCAAGCAGCCGTCCTCAGGCGAAGACCAGGTCTGTCGGGGAGACAGCGTCTGAATCGAAACTCAACAGACCGTTTAACACATAGGCTATCGGAACCAATATCATCTATAATATATATTTTTCGGTTAAATCGCGTAAATATAAATGTGTCGTTAAACCCGCCACCACCCGACACAGCCAATTACTCAGCTTTGTCACGTCAACAGAACGTGGCCAATTCGTTACTAATTCTCGGATTGTAAATGTTGTGGATTTGTTCTCCAACACACCGGTGCGCTGTACTCGTAACGAATCGACACGTTTTGCTTCCGTGACAAACCTTACCAACGCAACACACCGTCTCGCTCGCTTTCGCTCGGCACTCTCCATCTGTGTGTCACTCAAAGCTTAATGTCTCGTGGAACGGAGCGAGTGACGAGACGGATGCTGCTGATCAACGCATTCGTTTCAGTTGGAGCTCTCCGAGGCTGAGCTCCGGAAAATATATCCCCCACCACCCCCCCCCCCCCGGAGGTTCCGATGTTTTTTTGGGGGCATCTGGGGAAAAATATTTCACGATAAAATGTACCCCTCTGGTTAACACAGATTGATCATTAAGCGCCGTTAATAACAACACACATAACCGACTGTGTTATTGATTTCGTTAAGTCCTGGTTAATACTCGATGATTAACGCACATCGCTTGAAGTCTACGCTAATGGCATCACGGATTTGAGAGAGAGAGGGGGGGGGGGGCAATTGTGTCAATTACCGTCGGAATACTTCAGTGATGCAGGTGGCATTTTGCTCGTTCTGTGGCAGCATTACGCAATATCTTCACACCCCCCCCCCCCCCACCATAATTACGCTAAATATTAAAATGCTACTGATGGATGAACACATCTGCTTTGTTTTGAGATCTATTTTGAGGCATTATTCAAGTCTCGGTGAGTGCTGCCTCTTCAGCATCGGTGCCTTAAAAGGCTGAGAAACACTGACACAGACTATCCGGTCTTGTGCATCAGGTCACGTGTCTGTGTGGTCCTGTGCATCAGGTCACGTGTCTGTGTGGTCCTGTGCATCAGGTCACGTGTCTGTGTGGTCCTGTGCATCAGGTCACAGTGTCTGTGTGGTCCTGTGCATCAGGTCACAGTGTCTGTGTGGTCCTGTGCATCAGGTCACGTGTCTGTGTGGTCCTGTGCATCAGGTCACAGTGTCTGTGTGGTCCTGTGCATCAGGTCACGTGTCTGTGTGGTCCTGTGCATCAGGTCACGTGTCTGTGTGGTCCTGTGCATCAGGTCACGTGTCTGTGTGGTCCTGTGCATCAGGTCACGTGTCTGTGTGGTCTTGTGCATCAGGTCACGTGTCTGTGTGGTCCTGTGCATCAGGTCACGTGTCTGTGTGGTCCTGTGCATCAGGTCACGTGTCTGTGTGGTCCTGCTCATCAGGTCACGTGTATGTGTGGTCCTGTCCATCAGGTCACGTGTCTGTGTGGTCCTGCCCATCAGGTCACGTGCCTGTGTGGTCCTGTCCATCAGGTCACGGTGTCTGTGTGGTCCTGTCCATCAGGTCACGTGTCTGTGTGGTCCTGACCATCAGGTCACGTGTCTGTGTGGTCCTGCCCATCAGGTCACGTGTCTGTGTGGTCCTGTCCATCAGGTCACGGTGTCTGTGTGGTCCTGTCCATCAGGTCACGTGTCTGTGTGGTCCTGACCATCAGGTCACGTGTCTGTGTGGTTCTGTGCATCAGGTCACAGTGTCTGTGTGGTCCTGTCCATCAGGTCACGTGTCTGTGTGGTCCTGTGCATCAGGTCACGTGTCTGTGTGGTCCTGTGCATCAGGTCACAGTGTCTGTGTGGTCCTGCCCATCAGGTCACGTGTCTGTGTGGTTCTGTGCATCAGGTCACGTGTCTGTGTGGTCCTGACCATCAGGTCACGTGTCTGTGTGGTTCTGTGCATCAGGTCACGTGTCTGTGTGGTCCTGTGCATCAGGTCACGTGTCTGTGTGGTCCTGTGCATCAGGTCACGTGTCTGTGTGGTTCTGTGCATCAGGTCACGTGTCTGTGTGGTCCTGTGCATCAGGTCACGTGTTTGTGTGGTTCTGTGCATCAGGTCACGTGTCTGTGTGGTCCTGTGCATCAGGTCACGTGTCTGTGTGGTCCTGTCCATCAGGTCACGTGTCTGTGTGGTCCTGCCCATCAGGTCACGTGTCTGTGTGGTCCTTGCCCATCAGGTCACAGTGTGCATCAGGTCACGTGTCTGTGTGGTCCTGTGCATCAGGTCACAGTGTGCATCAAGTCACGTGTCTGTGTGGTCCTGTGCATCAGGTCACGTGTCTGTGTGGTCCTGTGCATCAGGTCACAGTGTCTATGTGGTCCTGCCCATCAGGAGACATACAGTCAAGTGACATAGACGTGGGGAAAAGTGATTAATGTAAACGGTTGATATGTGGTGAGATGAGAGGAGACAGATGCAGGAAATCCAGAGATTGGACCGAAATTAATCGTGCGCGCGCGCGTGTGTTTTGTTTTCAAATGTCAATTCCCTTGCAAATTTGATTCGGACTTAAATTCCACCCGATATTTCATACACCCCGTATCTGTGACCTCAACCCCTGTGGGCCCTTCAATATTCTCGGGGGTACGGGTGGGTGAATGGGGGGGGGGTGCCGAAGCTTACGCTGGCTCTGCCATCGAACAAACATCGCCCATCGTCGCCACCACTGCCTCGCCCGTCTTCCAGGTCACCACGCGGTGTACATCGGGGTGCACGTGCCCTGCGGCCAGCACAGACGACGGCGGCGTCGGCGAAGGACTTCGAGCCGAGACGCCGACACCTCGACCCCGGCCCTCGCCTCCGAGGCGCACGCGAACGGCGTCGCGCCGGCCCTCCACGGCGTGACCGCTGCGCTCGTCTCTCCAACGCACCAGCGGCTCCATCTGCACGAGGCGGCCGCAGTGAGGACGAGCGTGACCCCGTCGCCGGAGGGTCACGCGGGGTCACCGTCGCTGCCATCACCGCTGGTGCAGGCCCACGACGGTGGCGGGGTCGCCGTGGCCTTCCCTAGGAACGGCGACGTTTCGCGGCCGCTGAGCGTCTCGGAGGAGTACCACAGGACGGGTGAGGAGGGCACCGCAGACGCGATGGGCACGCGCACGTGGCAAGGGGTGCCGTGCATTGACCGCGGTAGTTATTTTGAGCTCAGGAAATTAGGTGTAAATGTGTTCAACGTTCATGATGGAGGTTGATTTTGTTTGATTGTTGGGTTAGAGCGCGTAAATATGCACGTGTGTCGTGAAACCCGCCACCATCCGACACAGCCAATCGGTAAGGTGTATCTAGTAAACAGAACATGCCCAATTCGTTACGAGTACAGCAGCACAGCGGCGGTGTGTGTTGGAGGGTAAATCCACAACATTTACAATTTGAGTACGACGTTTCGCCAATGATTACAACGAGCATCATCAGACGACAGTCAGATTTCTGTTCAACGTTGCTCTGGTATATCAGTCACCATCTGCCGGATGAAGGGCTCCGCGAGCTGCCACCACCACCACAACACCACCACCACCACCACCACAACACCACCACCACTACCGGCACCACAACACCACCACCACAACACCACCACCGCCACCACCACCACAACACCACCACCACCACCACACCACCACCACCACAACACCACTACCACCGCCAACACCACCATAACACCACCACAACACCACCACCGCCACCACAACACCACCACCACCACAACACCACCACACCACCACCGCCACCACAACACCACCACCACAACACCACCACCACACCACCACCACCACAACACCACGATCCACTCGGCACCTCGCACACGTGCCCATTTCATCAGCTCCATCTGCCCGGCGGCATCCCGTTATCTTCGTTATCTCCGTGTACGCCGTGCGAAGTAGTTGGTCGCTAAAGCCAACAATGGGTCGCTTCGAATGCTCCTCCAGGTGTCGTGATCCATCCCCCTCCCCTCCCTAACCCTTGCGAAACTGCACACGAACGAATACGCGTACGTCGCTTCGTAGAACGCGCGTGGTGGCATTCTTAGTTTGTCCCCACGATTTAAAATCGCACACAACGCCGTTGCCAAAAAGAAAAGCCATCGCGAGCACCTGCGAATCGTCGCCGCGATCATCTGTTTATCGCACCCACGTGTTTCTGTGCGCGCCCTGTCTCCGCACGGACGTACGGACAAAGTGACCACCAATTCTCGCATTGGCCCACAGCGGGAATCCGCGCAGTCTGAGCGGCATTATTTTAATATCTGCGTGCGTGCGTGCAGTGCATCCATTGAGAGCCACACACACACACAGAGAGAGGCAAGCAGTGGTGCGTGTGCGGGTCGACGGTTTTAATGAAGGAAGAGAGTGCCTCCTGGTTTTTAATTGAGACGCCCTGGCACCACGAGAGAGAGAGAGAGGGAGAGTGAGAGAGAGGGGGGCCACGTAGAGGGCAGTGTGAGACGAGAGATGCGTTTTAATGACTGCCCCCATTCAGCCCAACGATATAAAAGTTGCTCAGAGGGGTGTGCAAGGGCCCCCTCGCTTACTACGACGTCGTAGGTGAGTCGAGCTGCAGCAGTGATCACCCAAATGCCTTCGCTGCAAGGTAAGTGATCACCAGGATTGACTCCCTTCCCCTCGCTCTGCGTCTGCCGAACGGATTTGCTGAACCACGAGTTTATTATTTTAAATTGTTGTTGTTGTTATGGTCTTATTATTGCGTCAGTTCACCTGCGAAAGTTTCACTGGGCCTCATGGCTATTTCAGGAAGGTCCTACGAAGTCAAACAATTGTTGTGTTGTAAATATGAATTTCAGTATCTTGTGAAATTTTAATGTTTTGTTTTTGGGTTTGTTCTCAGAAGTATGCGCAATATTACGATTCTGGGACACATTTTACGATTCAGGCGAATATTTAACTTTCGAAAAGAATGAATGCTCATGTTTCGTAAACATTGACCAACAGCACAGACCTCACGATGCGCGTCTATAGTTTGCATAACAACACACGACACCTTTAAATGCACAATTCAGTGATTGTTGATTACAAAACAAACGAATAATTTTAATCCATTTGTGAATCAACTGCTGGACGAAAGGCTCCCCAGGTTGCGTTAGTGATTTGGAGGTTCATCTTCTTGGTTCTTTCGGTAAAGTCACGTAGAAGGGAAATAATAAAATAAGAAAAATAAAACACAATAAAATAATTCTCACGACGTTTCGGCCACAACGCAAGCAGCCGTCCTCAGGTGAAGAACAGGTCTGTCGGAAACGTCGTGAGAATTATTTTATTATGTTTTATTTTTATTATTTTATTATTTCCCTTCTACGTGACTTTACCGAAAGAACCAAGAAGATGAATCCCTGCAGTCACGAAAGCTTCAAATCGAAAAGATTTGGAGGTTGTTCGACTCGATTTCCCGACGCGGGCAAAGGCGTGAAAGGGTAGTGAGGCAGTATGAGTTCAGATGTCCCGAATTTTGGCTCTGGCTGAGAATCGAACCCAGGTCTCCAGGCTCAGACTGCAGCATGCGCACCACCACCACCACCACAGTGCCACTGCTCCCCGCTTGCCTGTAAGTTCGGCAGTTCTTCACCGGCACCGATGATTCCAGCGAAGCTGACTCTGCTGATGAGACACTTGTGTGGCTATACCTGCCCGGAGTTTTGATTGTCTTGAAATCAATGCTGCTGCCATTATGCACTCCCAGAAGTTTCGTGCGTCTGCCTGGTCGACCGTGTCAAAAGAATGATTTTATAATTATAATGTTACATGGAAAGACGGACCCGGGAAAGGAGATGTATTGTCTGCTTAATTATGTCGTAATATATATAACGAGGTTGCACTAATAACGAACGAGAGGTGATCTCTAAGAGCTCGCTCCAGCTCTGCAGAGCACCCTCTTAGTGGAGGCCTCTTCTGCCGGCAGTGGCGCGAGCGAGCCATTGCAGGGGCTGCTCCTTTACCACACTTCAGTTACAGAGGCGAAAACTCTCCATGCCCACACGATAAGGCGGTTCGCTGAGCTATCATTTGTGTGGGCCACGTCGCTTCTGAGAAAGAGCCATGGAGCTCAGTGGGCACTACCTGATAAAATACTAAACATCTTTTAGTTTTATTTGAGTCTGGTGGTTAGTAGTGAGTGGCTGGGTAGTCTGTGTGGTCAGTAGTGAGTAACTGGGTAGTCTGTGTGGTCAGTAGTGAGTGACTGGGTAGTCTGGTGGTCAGTAGTGAGTGGCTGGGTAGTCTGTGTGTTCAGTACTCAGTGATTTACTGCCAACAGGCTTGAAACACAGAACGTGAAAAAAATAACTGTTGGGAATTTTGGGCGGCGACATCGTTGGGATCGCTATAGACCTGAATACTCTCAGCCAGTGGCGCAGTGACGCAATTGGTCAGGTTGGGGCCCAATTATTTGACTTGTCTCGCACGGTGGCACCGAGGCTAGGGTACGTGTGCGTCTCCTCTCGCCTTTTCACACCGTCCTTACCCTCACGGTCTCGAACATTTCACGCTGTAGGGGCGCTCCGGCTTAGCCAAATAAGTGTTGTTGTTCTTTGACGCTGTTGTTGTTTTGACTTGAAACTTTAGTGACCTGCAGGAATTCATATTCTTTAGTTCTTTCGGTAAAGTCACGTAGATATAAAAATAAGAATTGAAAAATAAAGTGAATAACACGTAAAAATGTTTTTAAAAATGAAAATAAAAACAAAAACCACGACGTTTTGATCGCAACACAAGCGGTCGTCATCATGAAAAGGAGGGTTAGCCTCTAAGGCAAACTGTTTAAGAAGGTTTAGAGACGGGCTGCTAAACCTTTATAAACAGGTTGCCTTTAGAGGCTCCGTGACTTTACCAAAATACCCAAAAAGTATGAATTTCTGCAGTCACGAAAGCTTGAAGTCAAGATTATTTATTTATTACTTTTATTACATCTACGTGGCTTTACCGAAAGAACCAAAGAATAATGTTGTTGTTGTTGAAAACAAATCTCATGGTGGTTGTCAAGGGCGGCCCCAACTCGTAGCTTTGGCCACCGGGGGGAAGGAGGAGGAGGAGGGGGGTGCATGGCACCTCCGCCCCCCACACTCATTACGCGAACGCTCTCAGCCCCTCACCAACAAAACCGTCGATCCTGGCAAACAAAGCGGAACGACAACAACAACAACAAAATACCCGTAAGCGCCGCACAACAGAGGTCGCAACCGGGTACCCGATACCCGTACCCTACCCGATACCCGGCTACCCGTACCCGGGTACCCGTTTGCGACCCTGGTGCGGCCGGGTACGGGTACGGAATCAAAAGCCAGTAGTAGGTGTTTACCCTTTTAAACTGGTACAAAACTGACACCTTTATTCAAGGCATCATGTATGCAATAACCACAACACAAGTAGTCAAAAAAGCAAACAAAAAGAAGCAACTCTGATAATGATAATAATATGCACTGTCCTTGAAGTTGATTGGTCCACACCCGAGACGGCTTTCTTTAGAGCCTAGTCCCCATTGGTTGCGACCTCTGCCTCAACAATGGAGCGCGATAACGCAGAATGCGACGCGCCTAGGAGGAACCCCGCGATGTGAGGGAGGCGCGCTCCTCTTGCCCCTCTGCTCCCTCTCGGGGGGTTCGCGAGCGAGTAGCGCACCGAGCTTGCAATTGAGACGGGTCGCCATTCATTCATTCAGTCTTCCGCGAGGACATTGATTTGGTGTTCACGCAAGTTGTATTTATGTTTTTTTTTCATCAATCACAGCGCGAGGCTATCGCCAAGGCACCGCATGTCACCGGCGTGGTTGGCGAGGAGTTACGCAATTGGTTTTCTAAATTTTTGTTATTTATAAAAGTCGCCGCTTCGATTTCACTCTCGCGGTGCGGCAGTTTGAAACGATGGGGCGAGTCTCTCAAATATTGAGCCACCACCACCATCACCACCACCACCCAGCAACCTCCACCGCCACCACCACCGCCACCACCACACAGCAACCTCCACCGCCACCACCAGCACCACCGCCACCACCACCGCCCACCAACCTCCACCACCACCACCACCGCCACCACCCACCAACCTCCACCGCCACCACCACCACCGACACCACCACCACCACCAACTTCCACCACCACCACCACCCACAAACCCACCACCCACCCACCAACCTCCACCACCACCGCCACCGCCACCACCACCGCCCACCAACCTCCACCACCACCACCACCCGCCACCACCCACCAACCTCCACCGCCACCACCACCACCGACACCACCACCACCCACCAACTTCCACCACCACCACCACCCACAAACCTCCACCACCACCCACCAACCCACCACCACCACCACCGCCACCACCCACCACCACCGCCCACCAACCTCCACCACCACCACCCACCAACCTCCACCGCCACCACCACCGCCACCACCGCCACCACCACCACCACCAACCTCCACCACCACCGCCACCACCACCACCCACCAACCCCCACCACCACCACCACCACCGCCACTACCACCCACCAACCTCCACCACCACCGCCACCACCGCCACCCCCACCACCCACCAACCTCCACCACCACCACCACCGCCACCACCACCCACCACCCACCAACCTCCACCACCACCGCCACCACCGTCACCCCCACCACCCACCAACCTCCACCACCACCACCACCGCCACCACCACCACCCACCAACCTCCCCCGCGGCCTCCGTCCACCCAGCGGTGTCGCCAGGGTTTCAGGTTGTGGAGACATGGAACGGAGTGAGGAAGCACGGCACTGCAGGCCTTGTCTGAAATGTTGCTGCAGATCAAATTTACTCAATTGGGATTACATTCAAATAGAGTAGATATATATCATGGACAGACGGACTGATAAATAGACGCACTGATGAACGGACGCACCGATGAATCGACGAATTGATGAACGGATGGACTGACGAATCATCGAACTGATGAACGAACGCACTGATGAACGGACGCACTGGTGAATCGACTAATTGATGATTCGACGAATTGATGAACGGATGCACTGATGAAAGTACGCACCGTTGAATGGTCGGACTGATGAACAGAGTGACTGATGAACGGGTCGACGGAGTGACGATAGACGGACAAAAAAAAATAACAACATATTTTTGTGTTTAGTTGATCGTCCTTTCATTGCACCTCCGATTAGCACGCTTGGCTACGTACTGTGCGAAAGAACTTCAACTTACATAGGATAGTTGGCTACGTACTGCGCGAAAGAACTTCAACTTACACAGCATACTCTTTGGTTCTTTCGGTAAAGTCACGTGGGTATAAAATAAAATAAATCACGGCGTTTCGGGCGCAACACAAGCGTCCGTCATCAGGTGGGAAAGCCAATGATGACGGACGCTGTGTTGCCGAAAGAGCCAAGGAGTATGGATTCCTGCAGTCACGAAAGCTTTCAAATCAAGATACACAGCATCGTTGGCTACGTACGGTGCGATAGAAGTTCAACATGCGCACACGCATAGCACGGTTGGCTACGTACGGTGAGATAAAAGTTCAATGTATACGTCAATAATCACCCCCACACTATACAACACTTAGCAGGACCCTCCTCAAAGTAAGAGAGAGTTACGAGACTTTGTGTGTGAGGCTTTTCTGAGTAAAGCGTCTTGGTAAGTAAATAAGGAAACTCGATTGGTAGCTCCTTCAGAGCAGAGAGAGAGAGAGTTCAGTTCAGTTAATTTAGTTTCATTTATTTGGATTAGCCCTGTGAGCCATTCGGCTCTTGAATCGGGTGCAACCGCCACAAACAAAAACATGAACAAGAAACATCTTAAAGTGACTACACGCAACAGAAAAATCCAGGAAAAAACTAAAATCTTCCAGAAAAAGCACCGTATATCAACGATGTGTGCAAAAATCCCAGTGGGATGCAAGTCAAACAATAACAACCAAAAGACAATTTAGATTAAAGTTATCAGTATAACTCTGTACTACAACAAACAAATATGGCTAAACCAAAACGTTTTCGAAATCACCAAAATAAAGCTAAAAAAACAATGTAACAGTGATCATAGGAACTGTGATTCAAATTTAACAATAATCGATATACATAACATGTACGACCAAACTTTGCAGCCATAGCTGGCGGCATGAGTCACTCCATAACAGCAGGCGTATCAGTAGGAGTATCACAAATTTTCAATGCACCTTTAAAGATCAGCACACTATAATGTGTGGCCACTGTGTAAAACGTATCCTATTGTACTAATTATTGTACTAATTATTTGGCAATGCTGCTGCTTGCGTTGGCAGTGGTACACACAAGCACAGAAAACAACAACAACAAAAACAAACTCAGAATCAAAATAATTATTTCTATCGAAGGAATCCGATGAACTATTAAGCATTTTTTTCACAGATGTCCAGTAGGCGCGGGGCAGAGCGTGACAACAACAAACAGAACGAAACACGATACGAGTGCAAAGTACAGGAAAGGTAAACAAATCACTTTAAAAAAGCAACAAAACTATTTTTGTTTTTAAATCTTACACGGTCGTCAATGCGTGTGTTTTTTTGTATCTACGTTCTCTTAAGGAAGGCCCATCGCGCGAAACGTCGTCGATGATACATATTTATTTGTCTCTCCCCTTTCAAGTTCATGCGTGGCGATATTGACGAATGCTCTGCGGGGCGAAGGGGGGGGGCGGTCCGTACGGAACGCGCGTGCGTGCGCGTGCGTGCGCGCGCGTGCGCGCGCGTGCGTGTGCGTGCGTGTGCGTGCGTGCGCGTGCGTGCGTGCGCGCGTGTGCGTGCGCGTGCGTGCGCGTGCGTGCGCGTGCCGAGCCCCGAGCCCCCCACGTGCCTCGTGCTTCTGACGTGGGCGGGGAGGCCGTGACGTTGACGTTGTCCGGTGGCCGCCGATCGCATCGAGTCCGCAACGTGAAAGCGCTCACGGGCGAACAAACAGGTTGCAAACCACCACCGCCACCGCCGCCGTCGTCGTCTACGCATATACGTGTTGAACTTCTCTAGCGCCGTACGTAGCCAGCCGTGCTATGTTTGGGTGTGTGCGTTGAAGTTATTTCGCACATTACGTTGCCAACCGTGCTATGCGCGTACGTGCGTTCAACTTTTTTCGCGCCGTACGTAGCCAACCGTGCCAACCGGAGGTGGGGGCGGAAGGACAACAAACTAAACACAAAAAAAGAATCTACACTATGGGAACCTCATTTGCCAGTAAAAATATGATAATTCGTTTTTTACCCTTCTATCTGGCAACAAAACTGACACCTTTTTACAAGGAGTCATGTTTGCATAAACCACAAAACCTGCAGTCATAATGCAAACAAAAAACATAACTCTGATAATGTGCACTGTCCTTGAAGTTGATTGGTCCACACCCGAGACAGCTTTCCTTAGAGCCTCGTCTCACATGGGTTGGACCAGATGACGCCACCTGTAAAAAGGTGTCAGTTTTGTTGCCAGATAGAAGGGTAAAAAAACAATTATCACAAAAAAATAAGTTCCAAACTGATGAGTTTTCAATCTGGACGATGATTTAAAAGTGCCACAGCTCACAGTGACATCCTAATATCGCGAGGGAAGAGCGTTCCGGACGGCCGCAGAAGCGCATCTGAAAGCGTCGCGATGCGATGCGGTGACAGGCGTCTTTGCTCGACGGCTGAGCCAAAAGCCACCGCGGTTCAACGAGGATGAGCGGAGTTCGCCGGCTAAAGGTCGCACATCAACACTCAACGTGCCAAGCTCGGCAGCGTTAGCGGCAATGAAAACCGCGTCTTGAGTGCAACGCCCTTAAACTTTTACTGGAGGCGTTCGGCCAAACTTTCTTAGATCCTTGAAGGAAGATCCCCCCCCCCCCCCACACACACGTCCTAGACCGATGCCAGGTCCCCCCTCGCAAAAATATGTTTTAACCTTAAGGTTCATCTTCTTGGTTCTTTCGGTAAAGTCGAAACGTCGTGAGAATTATTTTATTATATTTTTATTTTTATTATTTTATTACTTCCCTTCGAC
This sequence comes from Lethenteron reissneri, assembly GCF_015708825.2. NCBI lineage: Eukaryota > Metazoa > Chordata > Hyperoartia > Petromyzontiformes > Petromyzontidae > Lethenteron > Lethenteron reissneri. Next base: position 3,987,064 of record NC_083825.1, on the reverse strand, counting down.
GTGACTTTACCGAAAGAACCAAGAAGATGAATCCCTGCAGTCACGAAAGCTTTAAATCGAAATTTTATTATGTTTTTATTTTTTTATTTCCCTTCTACGTGACTTTACCTAAAGAACCAATAAGATGAATCCCTGCAGTCACGAAAGCTTTAAATCGAAATTTTATAATGTTTTATTTTTTTATTTTATTATTTCCCTTCTACGTGACTTTACCGAAAGAACCAAGAAGATGAATCCCTGCAGTCACGAAAGCTTTAAATCGAAATTTAACCTTAAGGTGTTTAAAAAAAAATTGTACCTGGTAAAATAAATAAAAATTAAATAAATAAAAATGAAATAAATAAAAATGGGGCCAAACGTTTCCCAGACGTTTGGAGCCGCTCTCGGGAGAACGAAAGCGGGCGGCTCTCTGATGCGTTCGCGGGTCGTACCGGTGCGATGTTCGACGTTTCGCTCCGGATGCTGGGAGCTACTTCAGTTCCAGTGAAGTTCCCGAAGAAGCTACGAGATCTTCTTGGTTCTTTCGGTAAAGAAGGGAAATAATAAAATAATAAAACTAGTGAGAATTCACTAGTGAGAATTGTATTTTATTATGTTTTATTTGTATAATTTTATTATTATTTTATAATTTCACTTATACGTGACTTTACATAATAAAATACAATTTTCACTAGTGAGAATTGTATTTTATTATGTTTCAGTTTTATTATTTTATTATTTCCCTTCTACGTGACTTTACCGAAAGAACCAAGAAGATGAATCCCTGCAGTTACGAAAGCTTTAAATAGAAGCTACGAGAACGTGGGAAATAAACGTCGCACATCGCACCGCACAAACGCACGGTGTTGACCCAGAAAGGAGTCGGAGAACCCGTGCAGCACCACCGCAGTGCCATCATCTTCCAACCCGCACGGCTGTTGCGTGACCTCACAAAGCGGCCGAACAGAACAATGTATCACCTGTGTTGTTGCTGCAAGGCAAAGACACAGACCACCCCCCCCCCCGTATAGCCTTAACAGACTGTTGGGGAAAGTGCTGTTAGCGAGCACCTATGAAGGCCGGCACGGCACACGAGGGGTTTGGGTGGCCAGCACCACGCCCGGTCTCCTTTGTCATCACCATCATCATCACCATCATCATCATCACCATCATCACCATCACTTCTCGTGGCGACGCGTCCTGCCCTGGCCCCATCTTTGTCTCCCCAGTGGCGATGTTTTACACACCGCACCAGGTACTCATTTGATGCCGAGTCGACCTAGGGGAGGCCCAGGTACCGGTTCGGATAGTCGTCACTGCTGTTGCCCTGTAAGGTTCGTGAGCGCAGCCGCGCCCACCACTGCGCCCACCGCTCCCCGCATCGCTGCGTGGGGCTCACGCTTTCTGACTCTCGCGCCTTGGTCGTGGTGGGCCGAATGCTCGAGGCAGACAAATCCTGGACGAAACCGGATGCTGCTGCATTCGAGTTGTCTCGGGTCGATTAAAAATAAAACGCAAAAAATGTGTCCTGAGCTGACATTGGCTGGAGCGAGCTGGGTCCCCCTCGTATTTCGGTCAATATTTTTTTTTCTTGGTTCTTTCGGTAAAGTCACGTAGAATGGAAATAATAAAATAATAAAAATAAAATAAAAACATAAAACATTATAAAATTATTCTCAAGACGTTATTATGTTTTATTTTTATTCTTTTATTATTTCCATTCTACGCGACTTTACCGAAAGAACCAAGAAGATGAATCCCTGCAGTCACGAAAGCTTTAAATCGAAAGTTTTTTTTTGTTTTTTGTCCGTGACTCGCGCGGGGCGACTCGATCGGCGACGCAGGTAAACAGCCTCGTGCCGTCCGCGGGGCCAGGAACGGCAGCCTCGATTGTCGGGGGACTCGGCTCGTGTTGGTCCGCGTCTGTGGGTGCCACACCGGCTCTGGCGCAGGGTTCTGAAACGCCGTGTTCGTGAACGATCGAACGAAATTTGAGCCGAAAAAACAAATTGAAAGTGCGCAAAGAGGCGCGGAGAGACACGCGCTCGGATTTGACATTGAGAGACATGGAGGGGAAACACGCGTGTGATGATGACATCGTCCATACGGTGAAGGAAAGTCTTCAGATGGGGCTAGGGAAGGACGCGTCGCCACGAGAAGTGATGGTGATGATGGTGATGATGGTGGTGATGAAGGTGATGATGATGGTGATGAAGGTGATGATGGTGATGATGATGATGGTGATGATGATGGTGATGATGGTGATGATGGTGATGGTGATGATGGTGATGGTGGTGGTGATGATGATGATGGTGATGATGTTGATGATGATGGTGATGATGATGGTGGTGATGATGATGGTGGTGATGATGGTGATGATGATGGTGATGATGGTGATGGTGGTGATGATGCTGATGGTGATGATGATGATGGTGATGATGGTGATGTTGATGATGATGATGGTGATGATGGTGATGGCGATGATGATGGTGATGATGTTGATGATAATGGTGATGATGATGGTGATGATGATGGTGATGATGATGGTGATGATGGTGATGATGATGGTGATGATGATGGTGATGATGATGGTGATAATGGTGATGATGATGGTGATGTTGATGATGGTGACCGATGGTCAAGAATAATCACGGAGGCCGCAGCCGAAGGATGGAATGCGTTCCAGAGGAACGTCGTGTTCGAGTGGTGTCCGACCTATCCCGAGCTCTCCTCTCAATCAACCCAGACTTTCAAACGTGTGGGGGGTGGGGGGGGTATGGTCAAAAAACCGTAATAACTTACATGGTATGGGGAGGGAGAGAGAGAGAGGGAGGGAGGTATTCATCCAGAAGTGAATGGACAAAGTGATTAACATTTATTATGATCATTATGATTGTTGTGGTTGATGCTGTTGCAGCAGCAGCAGTAGGAGCACGTGTCTGCTTCCTCGGTCGATATCGATGTGAAACGGCGTAAGGGCACACAATGCCACGGCTTGCGATCGCGTTGTTTTCGCGGGGCGGTGCGTATCGCATCGCCCCCCTTGCAATCATCAACTCCGAGCGGGGCGACCAATTCTGGGTTATCAATAACCACGCGGACGACCAAAACACGAATTCCATCACGAGTGCTCGCCGCAGCCTTCATTAAAATCCTGTTAATACCGAGTACTTATTACAGGGTTTGAGAGGGGGGGGGGGGGGGTGTTCGAATCACCGTGACGCCGACAGCCAAAAAAAATCGCAGATGCGGTGTTTTTTGCCATCGAGGGGCGCGTTTAAAGGCTCAGTGGTGAGCTCGCCGGCGAAGGGGGCAGCCGTTGTGTGCGATGCCGCGCGTTATCCGGATCGTCAGGTGCTCCGGAAAGTAAAATTGCACAAAGCTGGTGATCTCACAAAGACGAAATCCCCCCCCAGACAGAGTCTGTCATTCAGACTCTGTCTTCTCGACCGACCTGTTCTCCGCCTGAGGACGTCTGCTTGCGTTGTGGCCGAAACGTCGTGAGAATTATTTTATGATGTTTAAATTTTTATTATTTTATTATTTCCATTCTACGTGACTTTACCGAAAGAACCAAGAAGTTGAACAGGACTGTTGGGGCAAGTGCTGTTCGCGAGCACCTGCGAAAAGCCGGCACGACACGCGAAGGAGGGTAGGAGGGGGGTGGCCAGCACCAGGCTTTGTCTCCCCGAGTGCCGACGGTTTACACAGCGTACCAGCTACTCATTAAAGGCTAAGTCGACCGTGGGGAGGCCTCGGGGCAAGGTTCAAATAACCGTAATGGCTATTGGCCGCGAGCCGGAATCGAGCTCGGGTTGTTGGGTTCGTAGCGCGGTGCGCTAACCGTAGTGCGGACATATTGGATTATCATTATCGGACGCACCCAACGGCTTTGGCTTAAGAAACACAGGTGACGAAAGCGAGGCCGATGTAACGTTGGAGAACACGGCGGTTTACCTGTGGCACATTTCGCGCGCACCTCCATTCGAAGTGAACACGCTTGCCGGAGAACTGGCCGGTTATTCCAGGGCCCCTCGCGAGTTTGTGATAGACCTCCACTCGGTCATGTTCACGAGGAGCTAAGAGACAGGCAGAGTAGGGTTTTATATGGAGTGTTGCACATATAGTGGGTCTAGGATTGTGATAATTATCACCGCATTCATCATCATCAGCTGTAATCTGTCCACCATCGAATGAAAGTATCTCCAAATCACCACCACCACCATCCACGACCACGTGACACAATCCATCCGGCACCTTAACATGAATTATTTGCTCCATCTCCTCCACTGGGAGGGGGGGGGGCGTTCTCTGCGACTCGTTCCACCCCTTTGGCTGCCGCTCCGTTATCGCTCTTGGCCATCGTCACCCACCCACCCATCGCCCCCTTCTCGTGACGACGCCTCCTCTGTCCCAGGCCGCTCACCACTCTCCACTTGAATTGTCTAGACACTGAAATGCGGACGCCGTCATGGACCCCGCGCGTGTCTCTCTCTCTCATCCGCGTGCTCCGTCATTCTTTCCGTCTTTCAATGTAATCCAAAGTGTGCGTCTCTCCACGCGTCTTCACAGTCACAGTGTCTCGATTTAAAGCTTTCGTGACTGCAGGGATTCATCTTCTTGGTTCTTTCGGTAAAGTCACGTAGAAGGAAGATAATAAAAAAATAAAAAAATAAAACATAATAAAATAATTCTCACGACGTTTCGGCCACAACGCAAGCAGGCGTTTTCAGGTGGAGAACAGGTCTGTCGAGAAGGCAGAGAGAACAGGTCTGTCGAGAAGGCAGACTCTGCCTTCTCGACAGACCTGTTCTCCACCTGAAGACGGCTGCTTGCGTTGTGGCCGAAACGTCGTGAGAATTATTTTATCATGTTTTATTTTTATTATTTTATTATTTTCCTTCTACGTGACTTTACCGAAAGAACCAAGAAGATGAGTCACAATGTCCTAAATAATATATTTTTTATTGATAGTTTCCGATATTGTAAAGCTTTGTTTGAGCTCGTGGTCAGCAAGTTTGTTTTAAACCCTCTAAAATAGTTTTACCATAGTTATGATGTATCGGTAACGAATTGCACCCGCATGATGTACAGCTGTTAATATTCCAACCGGGACCCTCTGTGAAAAAAACGACCCGTGCGACTCAGTCGAGACATTTGATGAGTTAATTTAAAACGAGATGGGCTGCCGTCACAAGGACACACACACACTCACACAAACCCTCCCGCTGTCTGACGGCGTTGGCAAGAGCGCTTGACGCCGTGACTCAATGAGAAAGCGAATTCAAATCCCTGTTTGTGAGCCGACTGCCCATCGCATTCTAGATTTGAAGCTTTCGTGACTGCAAGGATTCATATTCTTAGGTTTTTTCGGTAAAGTCACGTAGGTAAAAATTTATAATTAATAAAAGTTAAATAAAAATAAAATAAAAATCACGACGTTTCGGAGGCAACACAAGCTTCCGTCTTCAGGTGGAACGGTCACAGCACGACTGCCGCATCAAGTAAAAACAAGTATAACCCGTAAAAACAAAGTTTTTCACTATAAATCCTTTATATGCGTGGCGGCTAGAGTCCTCTCGTCCTCTGGCTTGAGATGGCTGCCACCTATGGGTCAGATGATTGCATGACAGCATTAAGCAATTGGTAATTAAATATAATGTTTTTGTCCTAAAAAGTGTAAAATTTAGGAAAAAAATTTCACGAACATTAATTGTCACGCACAACGAGTCTGTGTGGAGAATGTCAGCTCGATTGGATCACGGGAAGTGGGTTAAAAACGACCGAAAGATTTGCACGGTCCTAAGCAAGCAAGCAAGTGAGCTTAATATAAAGGATTTAAAAACGTAAGAATATGCCCATCGCATCCCTATGGTGCCGCTAAAACGAGCATCAACATTGTGTACGCAAGTCAACAGTGGTTTGGCTTACGGGCCCCCACACATCCACGGTAATGTGAAGCGCCACTGCAGGCAACGGGGAGACGACTTTGACCTTTTGACACGGAGGTCAAAACCCCCCATCGTGCTAGACGGGCGAAGTGGTCGTCGCCAGTCGGAGTGAAACTTCCATTGCTGGAGCATCGTGGAGGGCCTCACAGTGAACCGCTGTGAATTGTTTTAGCAATTTAATTGAACAAGTTATGTTATTTCTAGATTTGAAGCTTTCGTGACTGCAATGATTCATACTCTTAGTTCTTTCGGTAAAGTCACGTAGGTAAAAAAAATGAAATTAAAATTAATAAAATTAAACAATAAAATCACAAGTCTCCGTCATCAGGTGGGACCGTCACAGCCAGATTTGCTGCATCTTTTTTTTTACCTACGTGACTTTACCGAAAGAACTAAGAGTATTAGTTATGATATCTTAGAGAGACCTCAACGCCGGCTTCTACAATGGGACAATTGTGGAAGCGCGCTTGAGTCGAGCCTCGTTCTGCCAAGCTGCGTGACACCGACTGTTTACGCCACTGCTGCTGCTGCCGCTGCTGCTGCCGCTGCTGCTGCCGCTGCTGCTGCTGCTGCCGCTGCTGCTGCCGCTGCTGCTGCTGCTGCCGCTGCTGCTGCCGCTGCTGCTGCCGCTGCTGCCGCCGCCGCTGCGTGACGGGCACAGCAATGAGAGCGGAGCGCTCGGGGTGACCTCTCTTACGTCACCAGGGTGGCGTGATGTGAACCGAGCGAAGTGTTTCGCTCGTGGATTCGCATCGCCCTGGCTACTTGGCTTAGGACACGGGCGAATTCATTTCCCTTTTTTAACCTCGTTTGGCACACAAAGTCCTCCCTCCCTCCCCCCACCACCACTCCCCGGGGCTCTGAGTGCCGGCGCGGGGATGAAACGACGAAATCATGATTTTTGCATAATTTTATTCCCGTTCCGCGGATGGAAAGCTACGTTCGTGCCCTGCGTGAGTTGAGCGGGGGGAGGTCGCGTGGGGCCTCCCAGCTCACGGGGAAGCGACCGCCACCCTCCGAGATGTCATCAAGACGTCTCCTCTCTTTCTCTCTCGGGACGCGAGAGGGTTAACAAACATGGGTACGCCGTGTCCCCGCGCGCGCATTGTTCGTGCCGATCGCACATTGGGGTTTGGCGTCACTTAATCACTGTCACGGAACACACAACAGCTCTGCTGTTCACACTATGGCCTTGTTATGTTCGCGTAAATCTCGCCCTTTATTGGATGTTCCCAAAACGTGGCCTGCGTGGCGAAAATCGGCCGTGGCGCTTAGTCCACTGGTGGGGCGCTGGGGGGCAGACGCATAAATCAAGTTTGCGTGCCTCCGTGTGGCCACATAAATTATGTCCTGGACAAACAACACCTTCATCATAGCATCACAAGTGTGTGATGATATTGAGTCAGGCTCATCGCACTATTGACATTCTCAATGAAATGCTGTCGTTAGAATCACGAGCTGGTTTTTTAGCTTTAACGTTGACGAGGATCACAGTTGAAGCTGACATTCGATGCATCCCCCAATTGTTTCTCTCATGAATCCGAGGCCCCTTTGAGCTTCTTGAGGCCCTACGCATTTGCTAGGTTCTTTCGGTAAAGTCACGTAGAATGGAAATAATAAAATAATAAAAATAAAACATAATAAAATAATTCTCACGACGTTTCGGCCACAACGCAAGCAGCCGTCCTCAGGTGCAGAACCTTCTACGTGACTTTACCGAAAGAACCAAGAAGATGAATCCCTGCAGTCACGAAAGTTTTAAATGGAAATTTGCTAGGTTGTTTATGCCCAGCACCACCGCTGACTAAATCCCCCTGCACAGCAGTATTCTTCATTGCAAGGCCCATGGGCCACTGGCGGGCCTCTGGTGGCCCTTCAGTGCGGCCCCTGATGTGGGGCCCCCGACAATACACAAAGATATTCTTAGGTTTTTTTTGGTAAAGTCACGTAGGTAAAAAATTAAAATTAATAAAAGTAAAATAAAAATAAAATAAAAATCACGACGTTTCGGAGGCAGCAAGAGCTTCCGTCTTCTTGTGTTGCCTCCGAAACGTCGTGATTTTTATTTTATTTTTTATTTTACTTTTATTAATTTAAAATTTTTACCTACGTGACTTTACCGAAAAAACCTAATCCTTGCAGTCACGAAAGCTTCAAATCTAGAATTAATACACAAAGAGTGAGAACACCGCACCCCCCCATCATCATCGTTGTGCTGCTGTCAAACCCACAAAGGTTTCAACGGGTGTGGCGGCCTTCACACTGATGATGTCTTGTCGGCGAAAGTGAAAGTGAGTGAAGAACGCTGCCCTAGAAACTTCCTTTTCATTATCAATAAAATACGGCGAGGCGATGTCATAGCAGCAGTGTAGTGACTCGAACTGTGTGGAGCTATGAGTGGTATCTCCTCAATGAGAGTGGGGGTGTTCCCCGGTCTCTGCAGTTTCCTCCCACACTTGAAATAGAATTGGCCAAAGATCTCAACGCAGGACCCTCTAAAACGTTTTCGGCTAAAGCGCATCATCATATTAATATTGTTGTCATTTTGACTGCTCTTGCGTCCTGAGTTTGTATTTAATTATTTTGGCATGCTGTTGGAAACCGTCGGACCAACGTTGAGCCAATGTTCCTTGTTTGCTGGGTCTCCAGTGATCATGCAATGTTGGACCAACGTTGGTTTGTGGCTAGAACCGTCGGACCAAAGTTGGCCTAAATTGGGCCCAACTTTCCAGTGAACTTAGCACTTATAGCCAACGTTAATTGAGAGATGTGAAGTCTACTGTGGTGGCGCAATGTTCATTACCTCGCCTGGTATGCAGGAGGTTATGGGTTCGATCCTGACCCTGACACCTGCTGCTGTAGATTTTGAGCTTGCACGTTTCTCTCTCTCCCGTAGTCGCGTGGATTTTTCTTCGGGTTCTGCGTTCCCCTCCCCCCGCCCCCACATTTAGAATCAACATCACGCGTTTAGAGTATTGGGCTGCTGCTATCAATTTCCACGTGACACGTCACTTCGTTGAGCTATCATTTGTGGGCAGTTATGTTTAGTATATTTGGAGTTTTCATGTCTCTCTTGCCGTGGTGACATGGATTTTTCTCCGGGTCCTCCAGTTTTCCCATCCGCATTTAAAATCAACACGCGTTTCGCGCATTTGACCGCTACACATTCGCACGTGACACGCCACTTCGTTGAGCTATCATTTGTGACCGCCAAGGTCGTTTCTGAAATAAAAAAAAAGAACTGTATAGTTTTGTGGGGCCTTACCTTGTAAAGTAAAACACTTTAGTTGAGTATAACGTGCAATGAGAAGAAGGTTCGTGGAGGTGGGTGCGTGGGAAGGTCACCCACCCACCCAGCCACTCGGCACTGTTCAAGACGTGCGCGCGCGCGTGCCCTGTGGAGTCACCGGGGTCGAATCACAGCGCTCGGCAGTCAGTGGGCGGCGGCTCGTAACAGGACCATTAAGGCTTCTTGCGCGGGCTTGCGGCACGTTTGTTTACTCAGCAGTTCATTAGTATGCGGCGTGGCGTGCTCGCCGCGTTAACGGAACCAATGCGGGCCACTTAAGGACCCCGTTAAGTGGGTGTAATTGCCAGGTATTTACAACCAACGAGCGCTATTTGGATTTTTTAAGTTTTTTTAGTACTCGAGGGCTATATAGTTAAGGTGCCGCTTGAGTTAAAAGATCTTGGGGGGGGAGGGAGGGAGGGAGTTTAGGGGTCACAGTGCGCAATGCCGTAAAGCCGAGCAATACCCAGCCCGGTTGAGTTGTCAAGGTCAGAGTGGGAGCCGTGCCGTGCCCTGGCCAATGAGGTTCAATGTCATGCGAATATATGAGCTGAACGTTGGTAACACACGTGAAGCAACGTTGTTGTTGCTGTTGTCCCCCCCCCCAGATAACACTGGTCAACACACTTTATTCCGGCATAAGGTATTCCAACGGGTTTAAGGTAATTTTGGGGTGCTGATTCCAAAAGTGGCATCAGTTTTTGTCTATCACATCAGGCTTTTGAGATATCAAATATTGCATTTTCAATAAAAACTGCGGAAGAAAAATATGAAATAAATGTGGATATCTACATAAAATGATATTATAAACACACTATCCTAAACTACAGCACCATATTTTAACACTAAAGCAGTCACTGACTCGCAACAACTTGCAATCATAAGTGACAGAGTTAACTTCGGGTAAAATCAATGAAAATGGGGTATGCCGATAGCATGAAATGAGATGTGATAGAGAAAATCTGAGATCATATTTGGAATCAGCACCCTGAAATTAGTCTGAAACAGCTGCAAAAGTCCAGGCCAGAAAAAATGTTTTTTTTTGGTTTACCAGTGTAATAGACTTTGCACAAACTTTCCCGGTCAGGTCGTGGCCACCGCAGGAGACGGGAGGCCGCGATTCTCGTGCCACATGAGCAACGAGAGAGTGTCTTCTTGGTTCTTTCGGTAAAGTCACGTAGAAGGGAAGTAATAAAAAAGACCTGTTCTTCACCTGAGGACGGCTGCTTGCGTTGTGGCCGAAACGTCGTGAGAATTATTTTATTATGTTTTATTTTTATTATTTTATTACTTCCCTTCTACGTGACTTTACCGAAAGAACCAAGAAGATGAATCCCTGCAGTCACGAAAGCTTTACATCGGAACGAGAGAGCGGTTCAACACGGGAATCGGGCTCAGGAGCAGAGGCAGCAGATCGGGGGGAGGAGACCGGGGATGAGATGGAAGGATGTGGCCCAGTGAGATATGGACTGAGATAAGGGGACAGTCGTGGATGTGCTGGTAGAGAGAGAGATATCACGTGGAGAGACAGAGAGAAACATGAGAAGCCACTCCTTGCAAAAGTTGAGTTTTGGCTTTGAAGATGTAAGTATATGGGTCTATATGTAAGTATCTGCATCACTCAGCTGGTATGTGGATCTATGGGTCTCTATGTAAGCCTGTGGGTCTCTATGTAAGTCTATGGGTCTCTATGTAAGTCTCTGCATCACTCATCTGGTATGTGAATCTATGGGTCTCTATGTAAGCCCGTGGGTCTCTATGTAAGTCTATGGGTCTCTATGTAAGTCTATGGGTCTCTATGTAAGTCTCTGCATCACTCATCTGGTATGTGAATCTATGGGTCTCTATGTAAGTCTATGGGTCTCTATGTAAGTCTCTGCATCACTCAGCTGGTATGTGAATCTATGGGTCTCTATGTAAGCCCGTGGGTGTCTATGTAAGTCTATATGTAAGTATCTGCATCACGCAGCTGGTATGCCTGACCAGACTGTAGGGGCAAGTGCTGTTAGCAAAGTAGCAGCACCTATGAAGGCCGGCACGGCACACAAAGGGGGTGGGTAGCCAACGCCGCGCCCGTCCGCCTTTGTCTCCCCAGTGGCGATGTTTACTACACACCGCACCAGGTGCTCATTTGATGCCGAGGATCGGTTCAGATTATCATAATCGATTGTTGGCCGTGCGCACGAACCACTCCCCCCCCCCACACACGCGCACGGGGTTCGGACACGCGCCGTGTCGATCCGGCGGCGGGCGGCTCGTATCGGCGTCGAGGCGATCTCGGTTCGCGTAAAACCGCGAGCGGCTTAGACGAGCGGCGAATGTGAGCGTGACGCGCAGCCGCGGCAGAAGAAGAACGTCGTAGAAGGCGGTGAGGTCACGCGAGATCTCCCCCCTCCCTCCCTCCTCCTTTTCTCCTCGCCCCCCCCCCTCCTCCCTCCTTGCCCCCCTCCTCCCTCCTCGCCCCCCCTCCCTCCTCACCCCCCTCCCTCCTCGCCCCCCTCCCTTCTAGCCCCCCCTCTCTCCTCACCGTCCCCCTCCCTCCTTGCCCCCCCACCCTCCTGGCCCCCCTCCCTCCTTGCCCCCTTCTCTCCTCGCCCCCCCTCCCTCCTCGCCCCCCCCCTCCCTCCTTGCCCCCCTCCCTCCTCGCCCCCCCTTCCTCCTCGCCCTCCCCTCCCTCCCCCCACCTGCGCACGAGCGGATCGTTAATCTCAGGTGAAGTGCGCGCGCAGCCTCTGAACGGCGTCAGCGGTTGAGACGAGACGCGTTGTTGTTGTTGTTGTGGCTCTCGCTCGGGGCTGCACTGCACCCAGCTGGAGGTGACCGGTGCCTCGACGGCCACCGCCCCCCCCGCTCGCTCGCCCGCTCGCCCGCGTCGTCACCCGCCCGCCCGCTCGCTCGCTCGCCCGCGCGTCCGCGTCGTCACCCGCCCCGGCCTTCGTCCACCCAACCACCCCTCGTCGTTCCCGAGCCAATGCCCCACAGCAGCCGCCGTTCGCCACCGAGCCTCCTCCCACGGCGCCTGTGCCAGGCCAGGTGCACTTTTGTGGGCCACGGGGCTCGGTGACGGGAGGTCACCGTGGCCAAGCGAGCCGGGCGCGACTGGGCGGGGGGGGGTTGACTGACCGAGATGACCGCAGCAGATGCGCGGACCTGTTGCTGTGCCCCCCCCTCTCTCGTCTCGAGCTCCACCACCTGAACGCGCAGTGGGGTCCTCACCGCCCCCCCCCCCCACCAAGGCACGCTCGTGGTTGTTCACGTTGCCTATCGGCGCGCTTTGTCGCCACGACGTATCGACGACGTTCGAAAAATTTGTCCCGCTCGGTATCCACGCTGCAACCTGTGCTACCCCCCCCCCCCCCGACGACCCCCCAACACCTCCCTGTCCATGGGGGGGGGGGGGGGGTCGACCAACATGTTGTGAACCGCTGACTTCCATCCTCACATCAGTGAAGATTTTTATTTATTTTATTTTTATAAACGCTCAAACTCCACCGTCATCGAGGCTTAAGTGGCTTAATCTTAGCCGGAGCTGTACGGGGCTGAGCTCTGGAAAATAACCCCCCCCTTGCTTCTCTCACCGCCTTCCACTGTCAAAATAAAGAGTGAAAGAGTGGGGGGGGGGTGCTGGAAGGAAATCCTGGGAGGTGGTGGTTGGGAACTAATTGAGGATCATATCGATTCGTTCGTTCGTTGATTTTATCGATCTGCTCTTTGGTTCTTTCGGTAAAGTCACGTATAAAGATACAATAATACATTAAATACTAGCATACGACGTTTCGATTGCAACACAAGCAAATCATACAGATATCTGTCTGCTTATATGTCTGTCTATATGTCTCTGGTTCTGTGTTTTATCTCTCTCTCAAATTTAGCATTTTCAGGAAGAACGTAATCAACCAGGTAGGGTCTTCTTGGTTCTTTCGGTAAAGTCACGTAGAAGGGAAGTAATAAAATAATAAAAATAAAACATAATAAAACAATTCTCACGACGTTTCGGCCACAACGCAAGCAGCCGTCCTCAGGTGAAAACCAGGTCCGTCGAGGCGACAGAGTCTGAATGACTCTGGTCCGTCGAGGCGACAGAGTCTGAATGACTCTGTCGCCTCGACGGACCTGGTTTTCACCTGAGTACGGCTGCTTGCGTTGTGGCCGAAACGTCGTGAGAATTGTTTTATTATGTTTTATTTTTATTATTTTATTACTTCCCTTCTACGTGACTTTACCGAAAGAACCAAGAAGATGAATCCCTGCAGCCACGAAAGCTTGAAATCGAAATTTAACCAGGTAGGGTGTTGACTGTTATGTTCTCCGACTCTCTGTTGTATTACATTACATTTCTAAGTATGCTAGATTTGTGTTTCTATTTCATTTATACCTGATGATGATTGCTTGTGTTGCAATCGAAACGTCGTATGCTAGTATTTAATTTAATTTATTATTTTATCTTTATACGTGACTTTACCGAAAGAACCACAGAGTAATTCCTGCAGTCACGAAAGCTCCAAATTAAGTTTTTATAGATCTGCTCATCCCAGTGAGGGTTGCGGTGGCAGCGTGTTGAGTAGGGCGGTCCAGACCTCCCTTTGCCTGGCGACAGACTCATGCTCTACATCAATATACACTACTACACTACTATACACGACTATACACAGACTCTAGTTCTTCCTATGAATTCCTAGGCGTTCCCAGGCCAGCCGACCAGCGTTGTCCTGGGCCGGCCCCGTGATTGGATTCCTCCAGTCTAAATAGCCACGATTCTGAAATAACTAAAGATTCTTATCACCGTCATCATCATCACCACCACCACTCGTCCCGTGCTCTCTCGTACTCTGCAGGCCCCGTGTGTCACAGAAGTCGTCTGCTAACGAGTGCCTCGGGTGGTCTCCGATGTTCCGCTGCCCAGAAGCAGCCGCTTCGGGAGCTTTCAGGCGGCAATCGTCGTTGTAATTTAGTGGAGGCAGTAAAAAAGAAAGAGAAGGGGGGGGGGGGTCAAGCTGAAGGTAACCGCAACTCGTTCGCCTAAACGGCCGCCGTTACTGCGCTTCCATGCGTTGCGACGTAAGCGAGCATTATAGTGTCCGTGAGACTTCGTTAAAGGGTTACTTTGCATTTTATAGCCTTTATCGGTGGAGCGACCTAGGGGGTATTGCAACTCGTTGTTTTACGTAGCGTGTAACTCATTCTACACAGCTCCTCCACACCCCACCCCACCCCAATAAAATGTCAAGGCTTGGAGTCAAAGGGCAGAGAAGCCCTGTCGGGGATGAGCGGCTGCGCTGACTTTGACTGCTGTTGGGGATCTCCTACCCAGGTTTTTTTTTCTCCACTGGCTCACCCCAGCCGAGCCACCGCGTTCGCCCTCACGGTACGCGGGTGGTGGTGGGGGGTGGGAGGGGCGGTGAGCGGGTGGGGGGCAGTTTCCACTGGCTCACAATGTCGTGCCGGGCCGAAACCAAACCGCGCCTAGCTGGCCTGGCCTCACGAGACACGGGGCCAAGCAGGGCCAGGACTAATGGCGCGTTCGATGCATGTTCAGCGCAGCGATGATGGCACGGAGTCGCCGTTGCGGCGGCGTCATCCGCACGCGTCTCGTCACGTTCGTTGAGGCTGTGGCGTCGGCAGGCACGGTTCTGCTTCTGCAGTGGGAGAGTGAAGAGCCGCGCCGGACTGGCTCGGTCAAGGCCTCCCGAGCGATCGCTCGGATGTTGCCAGTGGAACAAAAAGCGATTTGCCCGGTTCGTTGCTTTTGCTGCCGATTCAGGGACGTTGCTCGGATTCCCCCGTCAGCTGTCACGCGACGTACATTGGCCCTCCCGCCGCCGAGCAGATAGGGAACGGGGCTCTCGGTGTTGTCACGGTTACGCACAAAGGTTGTTTGTGCTCTCAGTCAAGACCGAAAGGAGACGCAAAAAAACTCCCAACGCGACGACTCGAGGAATGTGATGAACTATCAGGTTTGGTGATTCGCAATTAGTCAGGTTTTGTGTTTTTTTCAAACTTGGAGCGTTGGGGTGAATTCGATTTCTTGACTGTTGATTGTCAGTAGATCTCTTTATAACTCATCAGCGCTGCATACACACAGACCAAAATTGCGTCTGATCAAAATTCCGTCCTGTAGATTTGTTCATTGTGTGTGTGTGTTTTGTACACTGGTAAAATATCTTACATCAAAAGTACCCTTTTAGAGAGAGAGAGAGATCATTTTACATCCCGTGACAACACATTCAAGGCGATGGCTTTTCTAGATGTTATTACATCTCGACACGGATGTCTAAGATCGCTTCGTCGAGATGGAAAGATTTCTGAGATGGCTGTGCATCTCTACAACAGCTATCTGCGACAGCTATTAGCAGCAGCAGCAGCAGCCGTGTCTACATCATTATACACTTAATTATCAGTAATAAAAAAAATACAATCTCGCACGCGTGGTAAATTTTATTTACCACGTGCTGCGGATTATTGCGGTTGTTCTTTCTCTTGTTTTATAAAGCAAAAGTTGTGAGTCCGTATTGCCATTCGTAGGTGGGCGTGTGTGCGTGCGTGCATGACACACACACAGTGTAACACAGAGAGCGTAACACACACACACGCACAGAGTGACACACACACACGTACAGAGTGACACACACACACAGAGCGTGACCCACACACAGCGTGACGAAAACACGCACACACGCACAGAGTGACACACGCACAGAGTGACACACGCGCACAGAGTGACACACACACACGCAAAGAGTGACACACACACACACACGCACAGAGTGACACACACACGCACAAAGTGACACACACACGCACAGAGTGACACACACACACGCACAGAGTGAGACACACACGCAAAGAGTGACACACACACACGCACAGAGTGACACACACACGCACAAAGTGACACACACACGCACAGAGTGACACACACACACGCACAGAGTGAGACACACAAACACGCAGCGTCCGGACTTGCATACCTTTATTGCCACCGACAGCGAGTTTTTATTTTGGGGGGGGGGGGGGCTGGGGGGGATAGCGTCTTTACTTTCAGGAGCGTCTCATAATCCGCAGAATCCGCTCCGGGAAGATCGTCACACTGCGACCCAGTCGATAATATAATCGGCCCTCTTGCTCATCAATGCGAGTGGACTGTATTCCTTCAAGCGTCCAGGTTATATCGTTTTTTGTGTTGTTTAATATTTACACAACGCGTTTTTCCAGGAGACGTAACAACATCTGGTTGACGGCGTGGGGGGGGGGGACGGCGAAGAGTCAGTGCTCGCATGGCAATTGTCAAATCACTACTTTCTAAATCACACCAAGTGCCCATTGAGATTCAGACCAATTATCAAGGCGGAAAAGGTTGACGGAAAGGCAGGGATATAATCGGTGCTATTTATAGCTAATGAATTGGGGGGCTCGAGAGGAGGAGTGACCGGTCTCTCCGCAGTGGTGAAAGGTGGCATAAGTTAATGATTGCCCAGGTAAGCCTGGCGCTGTGTACGCAGCGTCATGGGCCGTATAAACTGCGGCTTAAAAAGGGGCAGCCGCTAAAACAGCTGGGGGCTGGATCGAGCGGAGCGCGACGCGGGGGGGAAGACTGCTCCACGAACTCAAATCACAGCTGGCGGCTCCGCACACACCTGACAGCAACATTCTTTTTTTTTAATATAAACCATTTATTTCCGTTGCACTTTAACAACACAAGAAAAAGACTGTTTTTTTGTTGTTGTTCTTGTTGCAAAGAGCGGGTTCTCTCACCGCCATCACCCCCAACCACCCCGTACGCAGGTGTTTTGCTCAAAAAAATTAAGAACATTAATTGCGAATGTTGCCGTCACCGACGAACGCGTCTGTCCCGTGACTCATTTAGCCAGTTGGTTCAAACGCTGCACCATCACAGCTGACAAGAAGGCGAGGCAGCGGTCACCGAGCGATTTCGTCGAAGCGGTTTTGGTCATTCGCGTTATCCGTGCTTTGAGGCCAGTTTCATCCGAAGTGCGGCCGGGCAGACCCTTGTAGACGGGGCCAGGGGGTGGGCGAGACACCAAATCTGTCTCTTGAAACAAACAAGCAAACCCCAATGTCAGAGATCAAAGTCCCGCTGGAGGATGTGGAGAAGCAGGAGAAGCAGGAGCAGCAGGAGGAGGAGGGCAGCTACGGGCGCGGGACGAGAAAGGATCAGGAGGAGGAGGTGTTGGCGGGTCCTCGCGTGAGCCGCAGCATCTTCGTGTCCACAGTGACCCCGGGGGTGGAGCGCGCCCGACTCTTCCTGAGCGACGAGGGCGATGGAGCACCCCCGCCGCAGCTCTTCACCGAGCTGGACGAGTTGCGCACCAGCCACGACGGCCAGGACATGGAGTGGAAGGAGACGGCCAGGTGAGGGCAACTTCGCGGTGCGCCGGGGTTGAGTGCAACTTTTTGGTGCGCCAGGGTTGAGGGCAACTTGTCGGTGCGCCGGGGTTGAGTGCAACTTTTTGGTGCGCCAGGGTTGAGGGCAACTTGTCGGTGCGCCGGGGTTGAGTGCAACTTTTTGGTGCGCCAGGGTTGAGGGCAACTTGTCGGTGCGCCGGGGTTGAGTGCAACTTTTTGGTGCGCCAGGGTTGAGGGCAACTTGTCGGTGCGCCGGGGTTGAGGGCAACTTGTCGGTGCGCCGGGGTTGAGGGCAACTTGTCGGTGCGCCGGGGTTGAGTGCAACTTTTTGGTGCGCCAGGGTTGAGGGCAACTTGTCGGTGCGCCGGGGTTGAGGGCAACTTGTCGGTGCGCCGGGGTTGAGGGCAACTTGTCGGTGCGCCGGGGTTGAGGGCAACTTGTCGGTGCGCCGGGGTTGAGGGCAACTTGTCGGGGCGCCGGGGTTGAAGGCAACTTGTCGGTGCGCCGGGGTTGAGGGCAACTTGTCGGTGCGCCGGGGTTGAGGGCAACTTTTTGGTGCGCCGGGGTTGAGGGCAACTTGTCGGGGCGCCGGGGTTGAGGGCAACTCGTCGGTGCGCCGGGGTTGAGGGCAACTTGTCGGTGCGCCGGGGTTGAGGGCAACTTGTCGGTGCGCCGGGGTTGAGGGCAACTCGTCGGTGCGCCGGGGTTGAGGGCAACTTCTCGGTGCGCTGGGGTTAAAGGCAACTTGTCGGTGCGCCGGGGTTGAGGGCAACTTCTCGGTGCGCCGGGGTTGAAGGCAACTTGTCGGTGCGCCGGGGTTGAGGGCAACTCGTCGGTGCGCCGGGGTTGAAGGCAACTTCTCGGTGCGCCGGGGTTGAGGGCAACTTCTCGGTGCGCCGGGGTTGAGGGCAACTTGTCGGTGCACCGGGGTTGAGGGCAACTTGTCGGTGCGCCGGGGTTGAGGGCAACTTATCGGGGCGCCGGGGTTGAGGGCAACTCGTCGGTGCGCCGGGGTTGAGGGCAACTTCTCGGTGCGCCGGGGTTGAGGGCAACTTATCGGTGCCCCGGGGTTGAGGGCAACTCGTCGGTGCGCCGGGGTTGAGGGTAACTTATCGGTGCCCCGGGGTTGAAGGCAACTTGTCGGTGCGCCGGGGTTGAGGGTAACTTGTCGGGGCGCCGGGGTTGAGGGTAACTTGTCGGTGCGCCGGGGTTGAGGGCAACTTATCGGTGCCCCGGGGTTGAAGGCAACTTGTCGGTGCGCCGGGGTTGAGGGCAACTTGTCGGGGCGCCGGGGTTGAGGGCAACTCGTCGGTGCGCCGGGGTTGAGGGCAACTTATCGGTGCCCCGGGGTTGAAGGCAACTTCTCGGTGCGCCGGGGTTGAGGGCAACTCGTCGGCGCGCCGGGGTTGAAGGCAACTTGTCGGTGCGCCGGGGTTGAGGGCAACTTCTCGGTGCGCCGGGGTTGAGGGCAACTCGTCGGTGCGCCGGGGTTGAGGGCAACTTCGCGGTGCGCCGGGGTTGAGGGCAACTTATCGGGGCGCCGGGGTTGCGGGCAACTCCCCGACACACGCGAACCCACCCCCCCCCCCGGCTTTGCACTGAAACCACGAAGTTCAAAATGTAACCCTTGGCGCCGAGTTAAATGGATGTTAGCTCAAGAGGGCATCTCAATCAAGGTGGCTTATGCACCTGGGGCACAGAGGCTCATAAAGCGAGTGCGATTACAGACACGGAGATTTGCTTCGGAATTTCAAATCCGCTCCCCCCCCCAAATACATGAATTTGCATTCGCCCCCCCCCTCAGTCCCGTTTATCGGTGTTTCTTCTGCAAAAAAACCCCACAAACGGTAGTTTTTAACTCTTTATTGTCGAGTCAGTGCCGGTTGTGTAGATTTTTTTAGTTTGTTTTACTAGGCTCTGATTTATTGACCATTAATCGTTTCGACACCCCCAGTAAAATGCCGCACGCCCCACCACTCCGCCTCTCACGTCGCCCCGTGCTGAGCGAAGTTTATCCGCCGTGGAGATGTGCGAGAGAGAGAGGAGGCGGACGTTTCTCCCCGAACCGCAAGAATCTAATCTGTCAAACGAGTGGGTGCGGAGTGACCCTCACGTCAAAAAAAAACAATATAAAGTTTCGATTTAAAGCTTTCGTGACTGCAGGGATTCATCTTCTTGGTTCTTTCGGTAAAGTCACGTAGAAGGGAAATAATAAAATAATAAAAATAAACCAATAAAATTATTCCTATGAATAATTCCTATGAATTATTTTATTATGTTTTATTTAATAAAAAAGTAAAACGTAATAAAATAATTCCTACGAATAATTCCCATGAATTATTTTATTATGTTTTATTTTTATTATTTTATTATTTCCCTTCCACGTGACTTTACCGAAAGAACCAAGAAGAAAGATATAAAGCTTTGGCAGGCGCTGGAACGCGACGCGCTTTCTGCTTCTCGACCGCAACCAAACCGGCCGTAGGGCTTCGACCGGTGACGGCTCTCGTCCAAAACACCGTCTGCGCGCGTGCATGCGTGCGTGCGGTCAACAACGTGGGGAGCGGTGGCGCAGCGGTTAGCGCTACGCTGCGCTATGAACCCGGCGACCCGGGATCGATTCCCGCTCACGGCCAACACCCAGTGACGAATATCTGAACCGGTCCTGGGCCTCCCCTAGGTCGACTCAGCCTCAAATTAGTACCTGCTGCGGTGTGTTAATATCGCCACTGGGGAGACTAAATGCGGTCGGACGTGGTGCTGGCCGCCCACCCCCTCCGTGTGCCGTGCCCGCCTTCATAGGTGCTCGCTAACAGCACTTGCCCCTACAGTCTGTTTCAGGCTACACGGGGGATCTTTTATCTTTGTGGTCAACATCGCCACTTGCACCCTTGCAAATTTCAAGTTTATTGATTTAACCCGTTGAGACCTCCACGACAGAGAGAAAGAGACCAGGATAGCAGGGTCAGTTTGCGAGTTTTGACCCAGGCCGTTAACAGCAGACGCAAAAACAAAAAAAAAGTGACGAGAATAAGGGACGAGACGAAGATGAAGCAAGATCATTAGCAGAGCTAAGGGCAAAGGGAATCGACGGGGACCCTCCAGAAGGAATGCAATCGTCTGGTGACACTGACGCCGTCTTGTCTCTGCATGGTCCTCGTGTGGCGATCCCACGCGGTGACCCACAATGCAACGCGCCAGCAACATTTTAAGGAGAGAAAAATGAAAACACCCAGTAATTACACTTAATATGGATTAGTTTGAATTGGCAATAATAGTGGGAGGGGAGGAGGGTTATCAGTGAAAGGGGTTGTCCGATAATATAATCAATAGCTAAGAGTCTGACTATTCATATGCTTAGCTGCAAAATGTTGATCCGGAAACAAATTTTATGACATTCTTATCTGGCCCCATAGTGTAAAGTGCATTCTCCGACACGTATCTCTGTGTCCTCTCGCGTGCGCGTGCTATGAAGAGGGGACGTGATTCTAAACGTTGCTGATTAAACATCTCTCCTTGAACAGAATCAGAACATTTGTATCTTCGACTGGAAGAGGAATCCGATGAGCTATGAAGCTGTTTTTTTAACGACAACAGTCCACCACAATGATATGAGTGTACATGCGTGGTTCAGATGTATTGTGACCCCCCCCACCCCAATTAACTAACCCCTACCATTTGTTTACCTTTTGCATGTTAATTTATATTTTAAAAAATCTTACTTAAAAAATACACTTTGTAGAGAATTAAATGGGGGGGTCGCAAGTGCATCTGGATTGCCCTGTACAATCGAGAAAATGTAAGCAAGTCATTATAAAATAAAGTACACGAGCAGAAATTGCATAAGTACATAAGCTCCTGCCGATGCGCCACCAGCAGCAGTGCTGTCGAAGGACGCGTTCAGTTCATTCAGACGCTGTCTCCCCGACAGACCTGGTCTTCACCTGAGAACGGCTGCTTGCGTTGTGGCCGAAACGTCGTGATAATTATTTTATTACGTTTTATTTTCATTATTGTATTACTTCCCTTCTACGTGACTTTACCGAAAGAACCACAGAAGACGCGTTCAGTTTGTGTTGCTGTCGTTGCTGTGATTTGTGCGCGTGCTCCACTGCCAACTACATCGGCAGCCATACGACCATCTGATTACGACGATGATCGTGACGACGATGATGGTTATCGTGTGACGTGCCAGGTGGGTCAAGTTCGAGGAGAAGGTGGAGGCGGGGGGCGAACGATGGAGCAAGCCGCACGTGGCCACGCTGTCGCTGCACGCGCTCTTCGAGCTGCGCTCCTGCATCCAGCTCGGGGCCGTGCTGCTCGACCTCGAGGCGCTCACGCTGCCGCACATCGTGGGTGTGTGCCCCGCCGCTGCACTCGCTGCTGCACCACGCTGCACTACCACTGCTGCACCACGCTGCACTACCGCCATTGCACTCGCTGCTGCACCACGCTGCACTACCACTGCTGCACCACGTTGCACCACCGCCACTGCACCCGCTGCTGCACCACGTTGCACTACCGCCGCTGCACGACGCTGCACTACCGCCATTGCACTCGCTGCTGCACCACCGCCACTGCACTCTCTGCTGCACCACGCACGCCGCTGCACTACCGACCAGCTGCACTCCCCCCCCCCCCCCCACTGCACCCGCTGCTGCACCACGTTGCACTACCGCCGCTGCACGACGCTGCACTACCGCCATTGCACTCGCTGCTGCACCACCGCCACTGCACTCTCTGCTGCACCACGCTGCACTACCGCCGCTGCACTACCGCCACTGCACTCGCTGCTGCACAACCGCAGCTGCACGACGTTGCACTACCATCACTGCACTCGCTGCTGCACCACGCTGCACAACCGCCGCTGCATGGACTGCATAGCCGCTGCAAGCAGTTGCACCGCCGCCACTCCGCCTCTGCACTACTCTGCACGACCGCCGATACGCTCGCTGCACGATAAGTCATGCAGCTGCACACAGCTACGCGTCGGCCGTTGCACCGCCGCTGAATTCGCTGCACGCAGTTGAACCCCCGCCGCATCGCCTCTGCACAACGCTTCACGACCGCCGCTGCACGGCCTCCGCACACCGTCTCTTCACGCAGCTGCACTCGCTTCACAGCTGCTGCACATTGCTTCACCCAGTCTCTGCATTACGCTGCACAGCCCCTACACGCCGCTGCACTCGTTGGATCTTTGTCTATTGTGCGAAAGGTAAAGCACGTGCGGTGTAGGGAGTGATGTGCGTGTGTGTTTGATCTTAGCGGTAGCGCAGTGGTTAACACAGCGACTCGAGTTCGATACCCGCTCACGGCCAACACCAGTGACGATTATTATCTGAACGGGTCCTGAGCCTCCCCTAGGTCGACTCAGCCTACAATGAGTACCTGGTGCGGTGTGTAAGCATCGCCACTAGGGACACAAAGGCGGTCGGGCGTGGTCCTGGCCACCCACCCCCTCGTGTGTACCGTTCCGGCCTTCATAGCTGCTCTCTAACAGCACTTGCCCCTACAGTCTGCTAAGGCTACACGGGTGATCTTTGTCTTTTTGTGTGCTGCGTGCAGACCTGATGATAGGAAGCCAAATCGCGAGCGGTCAGCTGCGGAGCGAGCAGAGGGACAAAGTGTCGCACGCGCTCCTGCGGAGACACCGCCACCAGACCAAGAAGTCCGGGCTGAGGTCCATCGCGGACATCGGGAAGTCGGTGTCCGGCACGAGTGAGTCAAGCCCCGGCGACGCACATCTCTCACCCAACACCCCCACCCCCCCCAGTAAACGTGCCAACGTTAGGTTAACGTTGGCACGCGGTTGGAAGCGTTGGACCCGACGTCGGGCCAATGTTCAATGTCGACTGGATCTCCGGCGTCGCGCCAATGTTCGCATGCGGTTAGGGGGTCATCCATTTAGTTCGTACGCATTAAGGGGAGGGTTAACCCAGATGCGTACGCTTGTGTATGGGTGGGGGGTCTACTGACAATGTACGCATAGGAAACAGGGGAGTGGGGGGTGAAGCCTCGATAATAATTTGTCTACATTGGCCTTCAAATTAGTTAGATAGTCCGGCGGTGGACTATCTGTTTGCTTAAACACGTTAATATTATTAATCCTTGATCGTTTCTACGTGGATTAAATATCGGCCGTTCTATAGGTTTGGGGGGGGGTGCGTCAAGCGTACGTAGGTGGGGGGGGTCAAGTTTTGACAGATTTTTGCGTACCTACTCAATGGATGGCCCCTTGGGACCGCTGAATCAAAGTTGGTTGACGTTGGGATGGTACGTTGGGCCACCGTCGGTCCAACGTTGGGACTAACGTTGAGCTAACGTTGGCAGGCGCGCACCACGTGTGCAACACAGCAGCACAGCCTCGCCACTCAACAACAGCAACAACAACAAGAGTGACGTACCCTCCGCAGTCCAACACAAGCAAACAGATCGAATGCGTCTCGTGGTGCAAATCTGTGCCAATCGATGAAAAAGTTTGTTCATCAATCCGGTTACGCCGAAAAGAGCAAAACAAAATTAAGCAAAAGTATTTAAAAGCGTTCCACGTTTCGCTGACGATGACAACGGGTGTCGGTCAGGGGTCAGCCGGAGCTCTGACCTCGAGTGAATGGCCACGTGACTTAATTCACAAAAGAACGCGGATTGTGAATGAGCTCATCGTCTCGCTGAAAGCTCGCGGAACGAAAACGAAAAGCGGCAGGCAACTTCCATTCACACGGCGCCAAAAAAACAGTCTCGAAGTTTCGAACGATCGGAAGAGTTCTAGGGGAGGGGGAGGAGGGAGGGAGAGGGGGAGGGAGGAGGGGGGGAGGGAGTGAGGGGGAGGGAGCGGTGGGGGGGAGGGAGGAGGGGGGAGGGAGGAGGGGGGGAGGGAGCGGTGGGGGGGGAGGGAGGAGGGGGGAGGGAGGAGGGGAGGGAGTGAGGGGGAGGGAGCGGTGGGGGAGGGGGGGAGGGAGAGGGGGAGGGAGGGGTGGGGGAGGGAGGCTGTAGATGAGTGGGGTGTGAGTTCAAGAGGGCGGGCGAGGCTCTACGGAGGAGTCGGCCGAGCGAAGAGGGCGACTGGGTTTGTACGGACACGGGGTGGGGGGGGGGTCAAGGTCACTCATCGGGTAGGCGGCGGAGGGTTGGGATTGGAGGGGGGGGTCTCGTGCCCACGCGCGCCCCGCACCGCACTCGCTCACAGAGTGACTCGTGAGTAGATTCCCCACGCGCCGTGGTGGGGGGCGGAGCGAGTGGAGCTTGGGGGGGTTGGTGGCTACCACCAGTGTCCACCACGAGCAGTGTCCACCACGTGCAGTGTCCACCACGTGCAGTGTTCACCACGGGCGGTGTCCACCATGAGCAGTGTCCACCACGAGCAGTGTCCACCACGGGCAGTGTCCACCCTGGGCAGTGTCCACCACGTGCAGTTTCCACCACGTGCAGTGTCCACCACGTGCAGTGTCCACCCTGGGCAGTGTCCACCATGAGCAGTGTCCACCATGAGCAGTGTCCACCATGAAGTGTCCACCATGTGCAGTGTCCACCTTGGGCAGTGTCCACCATGGCAGTGTCCACCACGAGCAGTGTCCACCATGTGCAGTGTCCACCTTGGGCAGTGTCCACCATGGCAGTGTCCACCACGAGCAGTGTCCACCATGGGCAGTGTCCACCACGAGCAGTGTCCACCATGTGCAGTGTCCACCTTGGGCAGTGTCCACCCTGGGCAGTGTCCACCATGTGCAGTGTCCACCACGAGCAGTGTCCACCCTGGGCAGTGTCCACCATGAAGTGTCCACCAAACGGACTGCGACGCCTCTTTCCCCTGAACAACACCATTTCCCCCGTAATAAATAAATAAATGAAGAGCTATCACGATGACCTTACTGTCATAGATATTCGTAATCTCGAGATAAGATTATTCGAGAAAATAATTGTTAGCAATTGGCATCCAGAGTGTGTACCAATAACTCCTTGTTTGGGGTTCAATTGCTTTGGTGTGCCTGTGTGCCCAGCGCCTTGCTGCCCCTGGGCTGGCAGGCGTTGTGGCTTTCTAGTGGATACTCCGGGGATTTATGATAAACACCGCCTACACGAGCAGGCTGGTCACCTGCTGACCGTACTCCCACACACGGCTTAGCCATTACCACGTTTCGAGTTAATCACCAGCGCGAGCCCCCGCCCCTCTGTAAAACTAAACTATATATTTTTTTACTTTAGCGGATGAGGCCCACGGCTTTTTTTCAGAAGCGACCTGGCTACCACGGGATGATAGCGCAACAAAGTGGCTTATTAAATCGTGTGGGAATGTATAGCCGCCTAATTACTCGAAGCGCGTGGTGATGTTCATTCTAAATGTGGAGGGGAAACACCGGAGGACGCGGAGAGACACGCAAAACTCCAAATATAGAGCAGGCGTCAGGGTCAGGATCGAACCGACGACCTCCTGTATACCAGGCGAGGTTGTTAACATCTCACCACAGAGAGAGAGAGACACACACAAAACTCCAAATATACAACAGGTGTCAGTGTCGGGATCGAACTCACAACCTCCTGTATACCAGGCGAGGTTGTTAACATTTCACCACAGAGAGAGAGAAACACAACACTCCAAATATACAACAGGCGTCAGGGTCGGGACCGAACTCACAACCTCCTGTATACCAGGCGAGGTTGCTAACATCTCACCACAGAGAGAGAAAGACACACACACAACTCCAAATATACAACAGGCGTCAGGGTCGGGATCGAACTCACAACCTCCTGTATACCAGGCGAGGTTGCTAACATCTCGCCACCGTGGCACCCTTTATTCTACTTACAGGAGAAAAGGCAACACCACCAAACTCCCCCCCACACCCCCCACCCCCCCCTGCATAATTCACATTAAGTCAGATTGCATTTCAATTTACGTAACCGTCTTTCCCCCGCTTGGTCTACGTGCAATTGCCCGAGCCGTCCGGGCTGACGGATGCCAAAAAAATCCCCACGAAAAGGTCGTAAAACAAGAGGTCGATTATCAGCCGAGCGAACAAACGGTGTGATGCAATTGCCGCCCTAAGCCACAATTTGCTCCAAGTCTCTCTCTCTCAATCGGCGCGGTGATACGGCACCGCCGTAAATGTTTGTTACGATGCGTGCAGAGTAGATCGTCTCTAATGGGGGGGTCGCTCTCGCGTTCACGCCAACAACGGCGGGATTCTCGTGGCTAAAGGCAAAGATCCACCGTGTAGCCTTTATAGACTTTTGGGGCAAGTGCTGTTTTGGGGCAAGCACCTACTATGAAGGCCGGCGCCTCGTCACACGAGGGGGTGGGTGACCAGCATCACGCCCGGCCGCCTTTGTCTCCCGAGTGGCGATGTTTACTACACACCGCGCCAGGTACTCATTTGAGTCTGAGTCGACCTAGGGGAGGGCTCAGATAATCGTCACCGGTGTTGGCCGTGAGCTGGGAATCGAACTCGGCTCGCCGGCTTCGTAGCGCAGCGTAGCGCTCACTGCTACACAAACACAGCCCGGGTCACGGAGTCGTAAAGTGCGTGGGTAGACAAGCACCAACACCCACACACCCACACACAAGCCCACGACTATTCCCCCCACGCCCAGCCAGGAGACGCGATGATCTGGGCCATGGCACGTGGTGACACAGGGCTGGCGCGTGCCGCCACGCTGACAAAATAACCTCCCCCCAAACCCACCCCCCAAACCCCCCCAACCCCACCCCCCACCCCCCTCCCACAAACCCAACCCCACCCCACTCCCTACCCCACACTCCCCCAAGAAGTGGAATGAGCCATTGGTGAGTTGGTGGACCCACCGCGAAACCCGCGTGCTGGGACCGGCGAAGTCGTTTTTTTAACCGATTTTGTCTTGGCGTGACGCTGCGCTGGTTAGTGGCGCGCAAAGGACGGATAAGAAACTCAACACATTCCTCAACAACAACAACAACAACAGAGACCCAACGAATATGAATTTCTGCAGTCACAAACGCTTGAAGTCAACAACAATATCCTAAAACAACAACAATGAAGTCTGGACATTTCCTGAAATGTCATCTGTCAAACCACGTGTTTTCCTCTTGTAAGGCTTAATTCAAACATTTACGTATTCACGTTCAAGTTGCATTTTCCACGGTAAGCGATCCCATACGGCTCCTCTTCCACGACCGGGGCCATCATTTATTTAAAGCCGCAGAACAAACTCCCTCGGGGCACCTGGGTGACCTTTGAGGGCCTGTAACTTGAATGTGACCTTTAAAGGGAAGGTGCAACTCACAGATACCACCCACGTGTCCTCGCGTTGCCCTGCTGTAAACACGGACACCGCAGTCCCGGTCCCTGCCAGCCACGCACTTTGTCCCAGTGCCCCCCCCCCCCACCTTCTTATCCCACCATGTACCCCCTTGTCCCTCGCCCCCCCCCCCATCCCCTCGTGTCCCACCGATCCCCGCCGTTCCTGTGCCTCATCATTGGGGTGGCCACCGCTCCATCCAGCCCTTGCCACGACACTGCCCGCACCACGACGCCCGGTGCAACGTCCCTCGCAGTGCTGCCATCCCTGGCCCCTGATCGCCCACGTGGCATCGCTTTGCCTCCCCCACCCCCCACCGCCGCCACCCGCATCTCCGTCCCTCTCGCCAGGGTCCCACTTGCAGGGCCGTGCCGCTTGGGTTCTGCCAATCCGTGCTTCGCAAAATCCCCCAAATGCCCTCTGATTATGATTTGTTCCCTTCTTGTATATTCTGCGTTTTTATTTCTACACATACACACGCGATATATTTACATATCCTGTATCTTTCATTGCACCCTGTTCCCACTGTGAGATCGGACGAGGCACTGGCTGGTGAGACTGAGATGTGACTTCACGCTATTACGCGATGGTCGATGGATGATGAAGATTGGCGATTATACAGATGTTCGATGATGATGATGATGAAATGACGTTCGTCCCCTGCTGCGTCGCGGCATCTTCGCACAGGCAGCCTCAACGGCAGTCCGCGGAAATCGACAGCAGCCGGCAACGGCAGCGACATCCTGGAGATCCCTGGGAAGGATCAGGTGCGGGGCCTGCACGCACCCACCCACCCACACATCCACGCACACAGCCACCCACGCACCCACGCACCCACGCACCCACGCACCCACGCACCCACCCACGCATCCACGCACACCCCCACCCACCCACCCACGCACCCACCCACGCACCCACGCACCCACGCACCCACCCACCCACGCATCCACGCACGCACACACCCACCCACCCACGCACCCACGCACCCACCCACTCACGCATCCACGCACACAGCCACCCAGACACCCACGCACCCACCCACCCACGCACCCACCCACCCACGCACTCACCCACGCACGCCCCACGAACCCACGAACCCAGCCACGAACCCACGCACGCGCACACGAACGCACACACCCACCCACCCATGCACCCACGAACCCACCCAGGCAACTACGCACCCACGCACCCACCCACACACCCACGCACCCACCCACGCACACCCCCACCCACCCACGCGCCCACGAGCCCACACACCCACGCACCCACCCACGCACCCACCCACGCACCTACGCACGCACCTACGCAGACACTTCACCTGCATAAAGGAAGATACTCCACCTGGAGGCGCTGTGGCAGGGATCTCTGGCGGAGTATTGCAGATGTAGATGCCACTGGTTCTTCACGTTTTGCAGATGTAGATGCCACTGGTTCTTCATGTTCTGCAGATGTAGATGCCACTGGTTCTTCATGTTCTGTAGATGTAGATACCACTGGTTCTTCATGTTCTGTAGATGTAGATGCCACTGGTTCTTCATGTTCTGTAGATGTAGATGCCACTGGTTCTTCATGTTCTGTAGATGTAGATACCACTGGTTCTTCATGTTCTGTAGATGTAGATACCACTGGTTCTTCATGTTCTGTAGATGTAGATGCCACCACCGTCATCTATTGCGCGGCGGTTGAACTTACGACTTTCGGTCCGAACAGGCAAATTGGACATACGGACCAGGTTTGTTCTTACTCTCTGAAAGTTCGTAAATAGAATGGTCACAAGTAGATGAGTCCCTGCATATTAATGAACACAACGAACGCTCCCTGTGCCCTCCGCTGCAGATGAAAAACCGGTTCATCAAGAAAATTCCACGCGACGCCGAGGCCTCCAACATCCTGGTGGGGGAGGTCGACTTTCTGGAGACGCCTTTCGTGGCGTTCGTTCGCCTCCAGACGGCCACGACCCTCGGAGGGCTCACAGAGGTGCCCGTGCCCACCAGGTGAGACTCAGAGAGTGAGACCACCACCAGGTGAGACTCACAGAGATGCTCACTCCCCACCAGGTGAGACTCACAGAGTGAGACCATTACTAGGTGAGGCTCACAGAGATGCTCACTCCTCACCAGGTGAGGCTCACATAGGGTTCCCCTCCCCCACCAGGTGAGGCTCACAGAGTGAGACAACCACCAGGTGAGGCTCACAGAGTGAGACCACCACCAGGTGAGACTCACAGAGGTGCTCAGTCCCTCACCAGGTGAGGCTCACAGTGAGACCACCACCAGGTGAGGCTCACACAGGTGCCCGTGCCCACCAGGTGAGGCTCACAGAGATGCTCAGTGCTCACCAGGTGAGGCTCACAGATGCTCACTCCTCACCAGGTGAGGCTCACAGTGTGAGACCACCACCAGGTGAGACTCACGGAGATGCTCACTCCTCACCAGGTGAGGCTCACAGAGTGAGACCACCACCAGGTGAGACTCACAGAGATGTTCACTCCTCACCAGGTGAGGCTCACAGAGTGAGACCACCACCAGGTGAGGCTCACAGTGTGAGACCACCACCAGGTGAGACTCACAGAGATGCTTAGTCCCTCACCAGGTGAGACTCACAGAGTGAGACCACCACCAGGTGAGGCTCACAGAGACGCTCACTCCTCACCAGGTGAGACTCACAGAGATGCTCACTCCCCACCAGGTGAGACTCACAGAGTGAGACCACCACCAGGTGAGACTCACATAGATGCTCACTCTCCCACCAGGTGAGCCTCACAGAGATGCTCACTCCCCACCAGGTGAGACTCACAGAGTGAGACCATTACTAGGTGAGGCTCACAGAGATGCTCACTCCTCACCAGGTGAGGCTCACATAGGGTTCCCCTCCCCCACCAGGTGAGGCTCACAGAGTGAGACAACCACCAGGTGAGGCTCACAGAGTGAGACCACCACCAGGTGAGACTCACAGAGGTGCTCAGTCCCTCACCAGGTGAGGCTCACAGTGAGACCACCACCAGGTGAGGCTCACACAGGTGCCCGTGCCCACCAGGTGAGGCTCACAGAGATGCTCAGTGCTCACCAGGTGAGGCTCACAGATGCTCACTCCTCACCAGGTGAGGCTCACAGTGTGAGACCACCACCAGGTGAGACTCACGGAGATGCTCACTCCTCACCAGGTGAGGCTCACAGAGTGAGACCACCACCAGGTGAGACTCACAGAGATGTTCACTCCTCACCAGGTGAGGCTCACAGAGTGAGACCACCACCAGGTGAGGCTCACAGAGATGTTCACTCCTCACCAGGTGAGGCTCACAGTGTGAGACCACCACCAGGTGAGACTCACAGAGATGCTCAGTCCCTCACCAGGTGAGACTCACAGAGTGAGACCACCACCAGGTGAGGCTCACAGAGACGCTCACTCCTCACCAGGTGAGACTCACAGAGATGCTCACTCCCCACCAGGTGAGACTCACAGAGTGAGACCACCACCAGGTGAGACTCACATAGATGCTCACTCTCCCACCAGGTGAGCCTCACAGAGATGCTCACTCCCCACCAGGTGAGCCTCACAGAGATGCTCACTCCTCACCAGGTGAGCCTCACAGAGATGCTCACTCCTCACCAGGTGAGACTCACAGAGGTGCTCAGTCCCTCACCAGGTGAGGCTCACAGAGTGAGACCACCACCAGGTGAGACTCACATAGATGCTCACTCCTCACCAGGTGAGACTCACAGAGATGCTCACTCCTCACCAGGTGAGACTCACAGAGATGCTCACTCCTCACCAGGTGAGACTCACAGAGTGAGACCACCACCAGATGAGCCTCACGGAGATGCCCGTCCCCCGCCAGGTGAATCCGAGCGGTGTTATTTGTTTGTTGTACGCGTGCACGTTGAACTTCTTTCGTGCCGTACGTAGCCAACCGTGCTCATCGTAGGTGCGAGGGAAGGGCAAAGCGTGTGTGTGTGTCTGTGTGCACATAGCCTGGCACAAGCGTCGTGGTGACGTCACCGCCACTAAGTGGCGAATGGAGGGTGTTGTTGTTGTCTGTGTCTGTCTGTGTGTCTGTGTGTGCCTGTCTGTGTGTCTGTGTGCTGTGGGGAGCGGTAGTGTAGCGGTTAGCGCGCTGCGTTACGAACCCGGGTGATCCGGGTTCAATTCCCGCTCACGGCCAACACCAGTGACGATTATCTGCACCGGTTCTGGGCCTCACCTAGGTCGACTCGGCCTCGAATGAGTACCTGGTGCGGTGTGTAAACACCACCACTGGGGGAAACAAAGGCGGCCGGGGGTGGTGGCAGTCCGTTAAGGCTTCACACGGCAGAGGATCTTTGTCTTTGTTTCGTGCTGTGCGGCGATTGAAGACGTTTTGCCAGGCACGCGGTGCAGTGCGGTGATGTTCCCACCTTTGTCCCCCCCCCCCCCCCCCCCGTGCCAGGTTCCTGTTCGTGCTCATGGGACCCAAGGGCAGGGGCAAGGAGTACCACGAGATCGGCAGGGCCATGGCCACGCTCATGTCCGACGAGGTGAGCGATCCCTGCGCTCGCGAAGCGGAACGGGACGCGCACGGGGGGGGGGGCGTCTGCGGGCGAAGCGAGACGCAGCGTGGGGGGGCGGGGGGGGGGGCGGTCTGGATTTTGTTGAAGGCAAGTGTGAGTGCGTAGCTGTGTGTGTGTGTGAGTGCGCGTTGTGGGTGCCATCGAGTGGAGGGAGTGAGTGAACGAGTCAGTGGGTGGCTTGGTCAATGAGCGGGTGGCTTGGTGAATGAGCGGGTGACTTGGTCAATGAGCGGGTGGCTTGGTCAATGAGCGGGTGACTTGGTCAATGAGCGGGTGACTTGGTCAATGAGCGGGTGGCTTGGTGAATGAGCGGGTGACTTGGTCACTGAGCGGGTGACTTGGTCAATGAGCGGACGGGTGGGATGGGTGACCCGGTGGGCTGGCGAGTGGGTGAGTGAGTGCGTGAGTGAGCGGGTGAGTGAGCGGGTGGGTGAGCGAGCGGGTGAGCGAGCGGGTGGGCGAGCGGGTGGGCGAGCGGGTGGGCGAGCGGGTGAGCGAGCGGGTGAGTGGGTTAGCGAGTGAATGTGGCCCCTCTCCGCGCCATCCTCACCCTCCCCGCCCACTCCCAGCTGTTCCACGACGTGGTGTACAAGGCTCGCGACCGCAAGGACCTCCTCCTCGGCATCGACGAGTTCCTCGACGAGGTGATCGTGCTGCCCCCCGGGGAGTGGGACCCTACCATCCGTATCGATCCCCCCAAGAACATCCCCTCTCCCGAGAAACGGTAACTGCCACACGGCAACGCTCACTCACCTACAACGCTCGCTCGCTCACTCACCTGCCGACTCACCCACCCACCCGCTCGCTCACTCAACTGCCCACTGACCTACCCGCTCATTCGCCTACCTGCCGTTTCGCCTACCCGCTCACTCATTTGACCACTCACCTACCAGCTCACTCACCTTGCTGCTCGCTCACTCACCTATCAGCTCACTCACGTGCCCACTCGTCTACCCATTCACTCACTCACCTATCCACTCACTCTCCTTCATCACTCACTCATTCACCTGCCTATTCACTAACTCACCTGCCTACTCATCTATCCGCTCACCTACCTGCTCGCTCACTGACCTGCCCACCCACTTACTTGCCCACTCGTCTGCTCGCATGATCACTCGCTTACCCATTTGCTCGCTCACTCGTTTGCACACTCTCTCACCCGCTCACTCACCAACTCACTCGCTTACTCACCGACCCGCACACTCACTGTCAGCCACTTGCTTGTACGTCCACGCACTTACTACTCGCTCACTCACGCACCGACATCCCACATAAACATTCACTATCAGAGGCCTCACCCGTGTGTGTGTCATTTGTGTGTTGTTGTGAGTGTGTGGTGTGTGTGCGGTGTGTGTGTTGTTGTGAGTGAGGTGTGTGTGGTGTGTGTGTTGTTGTGAGTGTGTGGTGTGTGTGTGATGTGTGTGTGTGGTGTGTGTGTTGTTGTGAGTCTGTGTTGTTGTGAGTGTGTGGTGTGTGTGCGTGTGGTGTGTGTGTGTGATGTGTGTGTGTTGTTGTGAGTGTGTGCTGTTGTGAGTGTGGTGTGTGTTGTTGTGAGTGTGTGCGGTGTGGCTGGAGAACGGTGGCACAGCGGTTAGCACACCTCCCTCCGGACCCGGTCACCCGAGTTCGATTCCCGGCCACGGCCAACAACGGTGACGAATTATTTTTGAACCGTTTGTGGGCCTCCCCTAGATCTACTCGGCCCTAAATGAGTACCTGGCGCAGTGTTTTAAGCATCGCCACTGGGGAGATGAGGGCGGCAGGGAATGGTGCTGGCCACCCATCCAGTCGTGTGCCATCTTGGCCTCCATAGGTGCTCGCTAACAGCACTTGCCCCGATAGTCTGCACGGGCTATACGGGGGTGTATTTTTAGGTTTTTTCGGTAAAGTCACGTAGGTAAAAAATTTAAAATTAATAAAAGTAAAATACAAATCACGATACAGCAATCGTGCTGTGACGGTTCCACCTGAAGACGGAAGCTTGTGTTGCCTCCGAAACGTCGTGATTTTATTTTTTATTTTACTTTTATTAATTTTATTTTTTTACCTACGTGACTTTACCGAAAAAAACCTAACAATATGAATCCTTGCAGTCATGAAAGCTTCACATCTAGAATTATACGGGGGTGATCTTTATCAACACGTGGGGGGTAGGGGGGGTAGGGGGGGGGTAGGGGGGGTACCATTGTCCTTGTGTTTGCTGTGGCTGGGAGCGCCGTGCCACCTCCTAACGCAGCTCTCCTTGAACCACGTGACCCCCTGGCAGGCGACGTCGACGGAGAGACCGCTACCTGCGGCACCTGCACGGACCTGAAGAAGGGTTCGTGAGAGGTCACGGGGGACAGTCGCTTGGCTTCTGTAAACTGTCCTGGCGGTGTCGGTTGCTTTCAGGAGGTGTGGGTTCTCGGTGGCGGTGGTGTCGTGGTGTCGTGGTGGTGTCGTGGTGATGGTGGGTGCGGTGATGCGGCAAGGGTCAGCGTCCCGTCGGCCGAGATGGAAGCCTCGCGTCTTTCTGTGCGGCGCGCTTCTTGAAAGCGGTGTTCGTTGTTGCTAACCGCCCTTCCCTCCTCCTCCGATGGACTAACGCATGTGGCGGCGGTGGCCGTGGTAGCGGTGGCCGTGGTGGTGGCAGTGGCCGTGGTGCTGGTGGAGGGGGGGTGGTGGCGAGGTTGGTGTTTCGTTGGAGCTTTTATTTGTTCTGACGCGGAACTCTTTTGCCTCTGCGAGGTTGTTTTTTTGGTTTTCCTTTGGAATTTGCGCTTCCCCCCTCCCCCTTTTTGTTGTTGTTGACGTCACGTGCGCGCGCACGCACACACACACACGCGCACGTGAAACCACCCTGTGACAACCGCCGTGGTGGTCGACCCGTCGTGCACGAGGGGACGTGACACTTTGTTGTCGCTCTCTCGTCGTCGTCGACCCGACGCGACCATCCTCGCCGTGCAGCGCGAAGTCGTCACCGGACCGCGCGGTAGACGGTAAAGGTGCAGCCCCTCCAATTGCCCTCTCGAGCCACCGCTGGTGGAAGGGGGGACTCCACTCCGAGCGCGCTCTCGGCAACTCCCTCCTAGAGGGTGTTTTTGGCCTACTCTTGCACGCTGGCTCAGACATCTCGGAAGAGGCGGGGGTCGCCCAGGCTTATACCCCACCGCACGCGACGACCTGCCGATCGGCGAACTTGCGGCGAAACCCCGCCGTCGAGACCACACACACACACGCACACACGCACACACACACGCACACACACATGCACACACACGCACGCGCACACACACACGCACACACGCACACACTCACGCACGCAGATTACACACACGCACACGCATGCACACACACACGCGCACACGCGCGCGTGTGTGTGTGCGTGTTTATACACAACACGCGCACGTGAACTCCCGTAACAACAGCCGTCGTGGTCGACCCGCCGTGCGAGGAAACGCGACACCACATTTGTCACTCTCGTTCGTCGTTTACCCGACACGACTATCGCCGTGCGGCGGAGCGCGTCCCGGTGA
Source organism: Lethenteron reissneri (assembly GCF_015708825.2). Taxonomy (NCBI): domain Eukaryota; kingdom Metazoa; phylum Chordata; class Hyperoartia; order Petromyzontiformes; family Petromyzontidae; genus Lethenteron; species Lethenteron reissneri. The sequence goes on along the minus strand of NC_083825.1, from coordinate 3,951,147 downwards.
GACGGAACGAGGAGAGTTGGTGGCGGTGGTGGTTGTGGCGGTGGGGTGAGGAGCGGCGCGCCGGGAGGGGGGCGGCGGAGGTTTCGCGTCGTCCCGGCGAGCGAACGTTTTGTGCGTCTCTCTCTCGCGAACGGCAGGAAGTCGCAGCATTCCCTGGCGGAGGTGACGCGGATGAACGGCAGCGGCGGCGGCGGTCACGGGGGAGGAGGAGGAGGGGGAGGGGGGGGTCACGGCGGCGGCGGTCACGGGGGAGGAGGAGGGGGAGGTCACGGCGGCGGCGCGGGAGGTCACGGCGAAGCTCCGGGAGGTCACGGCAGCCACGGAGACGAACTGGAGAAGACCGGCAGGTGAGAGGCGCCCGCGAGGTTCGCGGTTCGAATCCAGCGGGCCGCCGTGGTTATAATAACCGTAGTGATGACCACAGAGTGACCTGGGCACCTGGCTTGCAATCGGGCGTCAGTCTGCCGGCAGCAGCAGGAGGAGGCGGGGGGGGGGGGCGATGGTCGCTGCTGCTGTGTGCGTGACGCCCGATCGAGTGCTCTGCCATTTCCGAATTTGGCAAAAAATAATAATGATCAATAATAATGATCAATAATAATGATCAATAATAATGATAAATAATAATGATAAATAATTATAAATAATAATCACCAATAATAATCAATAATAATGATCAATAATAATGACCAATAATAATGATCAATAATGATGATAAATAATAATGATAAATAATAATGATCAATAATAATGATCAATAATAATGACCATTAATAATGATCAATAATAATGATAAATAATAATGATAAATAATAATTATAAATAATAATCACCAATAATAATCAATAATAATGATCAATAATAATGACCAATAATAATGATCGTTATTATTTTAATAATCCGTGACCGTGACGCCGCTCACGGTCTCGCGAACGACACCGCGGGGTCTTTGTTGACGTCCGCGGCGTTCGCCAGGTAGGGAGTGGGGGGGTGTGCAGAGTGATGACCGCTGGGCTGGTGGGGTGGGGGGCTCTGTGCCTCGGGCAGGTTCTTTGGGGGGCTCATCAAGGACATCAGGAGGAAGCTGCCGTGGTACATGAGCGACTTCTGCGACGCCTTCAACATCCAGTCACTGTCGGCCATCATCTTCCTCTACCTCGCCACCATCACCAACGCCATCACCTTCGGGGGCCTCCTGGGAGACGCCACCGAGAACATGCAGGTTCGAGACGCGCACGCGCACACGCACGTGCATGCACGCGCACACACGCATATACGCACGCACACACGCACGCGCATGCACGCACACGCACGTGCGTGCACGCACACGCACGCGCATGCACGCGCATGCACGCGCACGCACGCCAACAACACAGACGCCGACGCCACAACCCAACAAGTACACACACCAACACGCACCAACACACACCAACAGACACGTACACACCACCACACACCAACACACACCACCACACACCAACACACCCCCAACACACCCACGTAAAGACCAACACACACCGACACGCACCACCACACACCAACACACACACCAACACACACCAACACACACCGACACCTACAGACACGTACACACCAACACACACACCGACACACACCTACAGACACGTACACACCGACACTCACCGACACCTACAGACACGTACACACCAACACACACACCTACAGACACGTACACACCGACACGCACCAACACCTACAGACACGTACACACCAACACACACACCGACACACACCTACAGACACGTACACACCGACACGCACCGACACCTACAGACACGTACACACCAACACACACACCGACACACACCTACAGACACGTACACACCGACACGCACCGACACCTACAGACACGTACACCAACACACGCACCGACACCTACAGACACGTACACACCGACACACACCGACACGCGCTGCGTGTGCCGTCCCCCCGGCAGGGCGTGCTCGAGAGCTTCCTGGGCACGGCGATCGCGGGCGGCGTCTTCTGCCTCTTCGCGGGGCAGCCGCTCACCATCCTGAGTAGCACGGGGCCCGTGCTCGTCTTCGAGAGGCTCCTCTTCAACTTCAGCAAGTGAGCTGCGCCGGGTGCGCCTGTGTGTGGGGGCTAGTGAGGGTGGGGGTGAGTGTGGGGGTGAGCGAGTGTGGGGGTGAGTGAGTGTGTGGGTGAGTGAGTGTGGGGGTGAGCGAGTGTGGGGGTGAGCGAGCGTGGGGTGAGTGAGTGTGTGGGTGAGTGTGGGGGTGAGTGTGTGTGGGGGTGAGTGAGTCTGGGGGTGAGTGTTGGGGTGAGTGAGTGTGGGGGTGCGAGCGTGTGAGCGAGTGTGGGGGTGAGCATGGGGGTGAGCGAGTGTGGGGGTGAGTGAGTGTGTGTGGGGGTGAGCGAGCGTGGGGGTGAGCGTGGGGGTCAGTGCGTGTGGGGGTCTGCGTGTGGGGGTGAGTGTGGGGGTGAGTGAGTGTGGGGGTGAGTGAGGGAGTGTGGGGGTGAGTGAGTGTGGGGGTGCGAGCGTGTGGGTGAGTGTGGGGGTGAGTGCGTGAGTGTGGGGGTGAGTGAGTGTGGGGGTGAGCGAGCGTGGGGGTGAGCGAGTGTGGGGGTGAGTGAGTGAGTGCGTGGGTGTGGGGGTGATTGAGTGTGGGGGTGAGTGAGTGTGGGGGTGAGTGAGCGTGGGGGTGAGCGAGCGTGGGGGTGAGTGAGTGTGGGGGTGCGTTGCGCGAGTCTGCATTGACCATGGCTGATGATGACGAGAACCGTTTTGAGTATTCGTGGCGTGAACAAATCGCCCACGCGAGAGGGAAACGCGAGGAATCCACGGACGGGACGGGACAAAGTAAATAGTGCAAGGATGGCGAACACCGCGATGTGGGGGGGGAGGGGGGTAATCCGGAGGCTTCCCAAAAAAATTATTTATTGCGGGGACGAACAAAAACTGAATAATCGAAGGGAATCATCTTCTTGGTTCTTTCAGTAAAGTCACGTAGAAGAGAAGTAATAAAATAATAAAAATAAAACATTATAAAATAATTATTATAATAAAATAATTATTTTTTAAAATTATAATAAAATAATTATTATAATAAAATAATTATTTTATCAAAATAATAAAAATAAAACATAATAAAATAAATATTTTATTGTGCTTTATTTTTATTATTCTAAATAAAACATAATAAAATAATTATTTTATAAAAAATAATAAAATAATTATTATTTTATGTTTTAGTTTTTATTATTTAAAATAAAAATAATAAAATAAAATAAAAAATTTTACTTCCCTTCTACGTGACTTTACCGAAAGAACCAAGAAGATGAATCCCTGCAGTCACGAAAGCTTTAAATCGAAATCGAAAGGAAACTGCGAATGGCAGAAACGACGGCGCCCCCTGCTGGTGGCGAGCGGAGACCCCGAGGACCCTTGGACGCTCCTCTAAAATAAATACTAAACAAGAGCTTTGTGACGTCATATTTGAGGGGGGTCTGACTTTTTGTGACACCGTGTGACGAGTAAGAAGAATCACTCTGGTTGAACATAAGAGCGGCGGGGGGGGGGGGGGGTGCTCCGTCCGCGTGCATGTTAAACTTCTTTCGCACTGTACGCAGCGAATCGTGCGAACCGGAGGTGCGATTAGCGCGGGCGGCAAGCATTGATCAACATCGCTAAAGTGATCCGAATAAGCCTAACACGTAGGCTTGCGCGACCAATATCATCCATACTATTTTTTTGGGGGGTTAGATTGCGTTAATATATTTACGCGATCTAACCCGCCAAAAAAAACCTCTTCTCATGGATGATCCCAATAAAACTACTAATCGTAGCGATGACCACGTTGCGGCCACGTCTGCAGAGACAACAGCTTCGACTACCTGGAGTTCCGCCTGTGGATCGGCCTGTGGTCGGCGTTCTTCTGCCTCGTCCTCGTCGCCACCGACGCCTCGTTCCTCGTCAAATACTTCACGCGATTCACCGAGGAGGGCTTCTCGGCGCTCATCTCCTTCATCTTCATCTATGACGCCTTCAAGAAGATGCTCAAGCTGGCCGACTACTACCCCATCGACCCGGACTACAGGCCCGAGTACGTCACCTCCTACGGCTGTACCTGCCTGCCGCCAGTGCCAGGTGAGATGGCCTGCGCCCCCTCCTCCCTCTCTCCTACATCCCCTCTCCCCCCCATCATATATCCTCCTCCTCCTCATCATCATCATTCCTTCTCCTTTCTGTCACCATTCCTCCGCACGTCTACCTCGGTCACACGGCTACGTGGTCACTCGGTCAACCAGTCACGTGGCCACATGATTACCGTGTCAGGGTCACAGGGTCAAAACGGCCAAATGGCTATAGGGTCACACCGCTACATTTCTATAGGGTCACAGGGTCACATGGCCACACAGCCACATGGCTACGTGGTCACTCGGTCAACCAGTCACGTGGCCGCATGGTTACCGTGTCAGGGTCACAGGGTCACAGGGCCACATGGCTACGTGGTCACTCGGTCAACCAGTGACATGACCACATGGTTACCGTGTCAGGGTCACACAGTCACATGGTCACAGGGTCACATGGCCACATGGCTACAGGGCCCCCGCGTGACACCACGTGGTGCTGGGGTGTAAGTGGTTGATGCCGTTGAGTGCCTGCGGACTCACGCACTCAACGACCCTCGTCACGTGCCGTCGTCACCTGCCGTCATCACCTGACCCCTAACACCAGTTTCGAGAGATATCTGAAACAGCCCAGAACTGGTGTAGACATATACAACCACCGCTGGTTTAGCTGTGGCCGGAAAATCAAACTCGGGTCGCTGGGTTCATGGTGCTGTGTGCGAGCCACTGCACAACTGGTTAATGGACATTGTTTATCCGGGAGCTCCGGTTTCCTCCAGAGGTCGCAAACGGGTTTTGATTCCTTACCCGTACCCGGCCGCACCAGGGTCGCAAACGGGTACCCGTACCCGGCCGGGTACGGTAGGGTACGGGTATCGGGTACCTGATTGCGACCTCTGGGATGAAGCCACGTTGCAGGCGCGGGTGGGTTGATTCTAGGAACTTGAATTGTGAGAAGAGACAAGACGTTGGGAAATGAGTGACAAACAGTTACTCACCAGTGACTCACGGTCTACCCGTACCTGTACCCGGCCGCACCAGGGTCACAAACGGGTACCCGTACCCGTACCCGGCCGGGTACGGGTAGCCGGGTATCGGGTAGGGTACGGGTATCGGGTACCCGGTTGCGACCTCTGGTTTCCTCCGACACGTTATTTGTCCTGGAGAAATCTGATGCGCTATAAAGCAATTTTTTTCTTCACAGATGTCCAGTAAACGCCTATTAATTGGCTGAAAAACATTGTCATGTAAAATCATGTGATGCGGGACAACCCTCATGGGAAAAAACCAGTCCTACTATTCGGTGTGGCTTTCTGGGTATAATAGCGAATACATCTCAACAAATGCTATTGACGACGATGATGATGACGACGATGATATTAATGTGAGTAATATGAATTGAAGACTGACAGAGATAAGATATTGGCATTCGAAATGTATTGCTATAGAAGGATACTGCATCTAAGCTGGACCCAAAGAGTGACCAGTGTAGAGGTAGGTTAAAGATCGCACGTAGACGAAGATCTGATTGCAGGCAGTGATGAGAATGAAACTGGCACCTGTAGGATGGACAACAACAGGGACATTAAAAGTGCGTTATTCTGGCACCGAGAAGAGATTGTGGCCACTGCTTGAGCAACTTGGCACAAGACAGAGGAGAGTGGAAACAAGCGACGAAAGGCTTAGTGGACACGTGCTGGCCATCTGCCCATGGATCGCGACGACGACGATGACGACGACGAATTGACGAGGCGACTGCCAGGTTGCCGGGCAAGGAGCGCGTGGCTGCGACAACAACAACGACGAAAACAACAACAACGACAACAACGACAACAACAACAACCGCCACCATTGACCGCGATCATTGTCCCGCGCTCTGTGCCGCAGGGAACGCCACGGTTCTGGCAAACGACTCGGCCACCACGATGCCCTACGACCTCGGCTACGCTCTCAACGTCACCCTGGTGATGTTAGAAATTTTAAAAAAGATGTAACAAATTTTTTTTTAGATTTTTTTGTGTTAGAATCATTCTTACTATTTAATTTGTTTTGTTCATTTTTGTATTTATTTTTGCGGCGCTCGGATATGACGCAATCGAGCAAACAGAACTACGTCAGAGTGGTGGGACCTTTTTTTACAGGATCAAAGTATGAAAAAAAAAGAACAGGTTTTTACCATTTTTGGCAATAAAACAGGAGGTGTTAAGATGTTCAAACGCCAAAAAGTACTGCAATAACCACACCCGGTACTTGTGGTACTTGTGGTGAACATGCAAACAGACATAATATATGATGCGTTGTCAAATTGGTCCACACCAGAGACAGCAGCCTTCTTTAGGGCCTCGTCTCACCACCAGTGTCAGACCAGAGAAACACCAAAAGGTGAACAGCACAAGGACAATGCACGATCGGAGCATTTATAGCTCGGGGCGAGCAGCTACAAAAACGGGACCTTTTAGCCAGTATCAAAGTAGGAAAACAAAGAATAGGTTTCAGCCTTTCTGGCAATGATGAAACAGAACCACGTCTCAGCGAGAGTAGGAATGGGCGGTTGTACGGCTGCCTCGGCGTAGCATCGCACACGGCGGGGATGCTGCTGGATGCTTCTAGATGCTACTCACCACCACGCGCCTCAGTCTTTGTTCAGCCTGTGTATGGATGTCACGCACTTTACCCTATATTATATTTTATTCATTATAACGCCATTATTTCCTCACAATGCGGTGTTCTTCAGGAACGCGACTACCGCCTCGTGATAGGAGAACGGAGACTGTACGTACGAAAAAAGTTTAACTATTTACAAATGTCGATTTAAAGCTTTCGTGACTGCAGGGATTCATCTTCTTGGTTCTTTCGGTACTATTTTTTGGTTCTTTCGGTAAAGTCACGTATAAAGATAAAATAATAAATTAAATAATAGCATACGACGTTTCGATTGCAACACAAGCAATCATCATCAGGTATAAATGAAATAGCAACAAAAAATCTAACCAGAAAACTATAGACAGACATATAAGCAGACAGATATCACCAAGATACATAGAGAGGGTAACACAGGCACAGAGAGGGAGATCGTCTCTGTGGCGTTGCCTTAAATAGACAGAGGGGGGCGGAGGCAGAGAGAGGGAGGGGTTAGAGAAAAAATTAACATGTCAATGAGTACGAAGAACGCGTAGTAACGTACGCAGGCTTGAACATTAGGAGATAGGGAGAAAGAACATACTAAATTAAATAACCGAGCAAAATATCGAAATGTTATGTAATACAACACAGAGAGTCGGTCAACACACAATTAACGTATAGCCTGGTCGATTACGTATTTCAAAGATTGCTAAGTTAGAATTTAAGTGTGAAAATTCCAAAGAAAGACAAAACATAAACACAAGGGGAACGGAGACACACAGACAGGGCAGAACATAAGAACGACTTTACCGAATGAACCAAAGAATAATTCCTGCAGTCACGAAAGCTCCAAAATTAAGATCTTTTGGTAGTGTTTCATTCTTCACCTGAGGACGGCTGCTTGCGTTGTGGCCGAAACGTCGTGAGAATTATTTAATGTTTTATTTGTATTATTTTATTATTACCCTTCTACGTGACTTTACCGAAAGAACCAAGAAGATATTTACAAATGTATCTTTTTTTTTCCGTCTCTACCGAAAAACCTCGACGGCGGGGGACAGCCGCTGTTGGCGAACGCGACGTCGGTGGACTGGGCCCACCTGGGCAAGAAAGCCTGCCTGAGGCTCGGGGGCTCGCTGTCCGGGCCCTCGTGCAAGTACGTGCCCGACATCTCGCTCACCTCCTTCATCCTCTTCCTGGGCACCTACTCCTGCTCCATGTCGCTCAAGAAGTTCAAGACCAGTCGCTACTTCCCCACCAAGGTACCCGCCCGCCGACAGGGGGAGATGGGGGAGTGGTGGTGGTGGGGGGGGGGTTGTCTAGCAGCGTATATCAACTTTGAACCGTTACAACTTTTTAGCATATATCAACTTGGAACCGTTACAACTTTTTAGCATTTATCAACTTTGAACCGTTACAATTTTTTAACATATATCAACTTGGAACCGTTACACCTTTTTAACATATATCAACTTGGAACCGTTACAACTTTTTAACATATATCAACTTGGAACCGTTACAACTTTTTAGCATATATCAACTTGGAACCGTTACAACTTTTTAGCATATATCAACTTGGAACCGTTACAACTTTTTAGCATATATCAACTTGGAACCGTTACAACTTTTTAACATGTATCAACTTGGAACCGTTACAACTTTTTAGCATATATCAACTTGGAACCGTTACAACTTTTTAGCATATATCAACTTGGAACCGTTACAACTTTTTAGCATATATCAACTTGGAACCGTTACAACTTTTTAACATGTATCAACTTGGAACCGTTACAACTTTTTAGCATATATCAACTTGGAACCGTTACAACTTTTTAACATGTATCAACTTGGAACCGTTACAACTTTTTAGCATATATCAACTTGGAACCGTTACAACTTTTTAACATGTATCAACTTGGAACCGTTACAACTTTTTAACATATATCAACTTGGAACCGTTACAACTTTTTAACATATATCAACTTGGAACCGTTACAACTTTTTAACATGTATCAACTTGGAACCGTTACAACTTTTTAACATGTATCAACTTGGAACCGTTACAACTTTTTAACATGTATCAACTTGGAACCGTTACAACTTTTTAACATGTATCAACTTGGAACCGTTACAACTTTTTAACATGTATCAACTTGGAACCGTTACAACTTTTTAACATGTATCAACTTGGAACCGTTACAACTTTTTAACATGTATCAACTTGGAACCGTTACAACTTTTTAACATATATCAACTTGGAACCGTTAAACCTTTTTAACAGCGCCTGTTCGTTGCTGGGCCGCTTGGCTTTTCGTGGTCCCGTGTGCTCGGCAACTGTCGTGATGAAAAAAAAAGCGAACGATTAATTCTCATTCTAGTTTTTGCATTTTTTTGTTGCTTCTACTGCTGCGTTCCAAGCTTCACGCTCGTTTGTTGCGGGCGGGAGTTGCGCGTGGCCAGGGTGGGGGGGGAGCGACGGCGTCTTCCGGCGAGCGAGCAGTTTTGCCGTGGCTCCCTCCCGTTTGCTCCTCGCGCATTGGAGACGCCTCACTCCATCTCGCCGCCGCGTTACGGCACGGCGGCTCCTGCGATCGCGACGATGATACGATAATGATGACGATGTTGATGATGATAACACCACGACGTCCGATTCATAGAGCGCAGAATTCTTGCAGCGAGTCGCCAACGCAAGATGGGGTGTGGGACGGGGAGAGAGGCAACGGGCAATAAATAAATACTGGATTGCCAGCGTTGCCCACATTATCACGAAGGATTAAATTTAGAAATAAAAATCTGCCCATCGGTGGGCGCTGGGGAACGCAGATTAAAGTCGCTCGGCCGTCGGGGGGGGATGCCGTGCGACCTCCACCAGGGTCGGTGCTCGTCCGTCGGAGCAGCCAAAAGCGACGTCGGTGAATCGGTCCTCGCCGTTCCTTGCCCTGCCCTCACCTCCCATGTCCCTCCCCTGCTCCCCTTGCTCCCCCGCTCCCCCTTGCTCCCCCGAACGCCAGATCCGAAATCTCGTCAGCGATTTTGCCATCGTGCTGGCCATCGTGATCTTCTGCGGCGTGGACGCCATGGTGGGCGTGGACACGCCAAAGCTCATTGTCCCCACGGAGTTCAAGGTGACCCTTTGACCTGCGACCTCTTGAACTCAGCTCCGTCCACCTCTGCTGGCTGTGCGTCTACATGCGCGGCCTCCGTGGGAGGGTGGAGGGGGACACGCTGCACGTCAGCGCGCCCCCCGCCACCCCGTGGATCTCATTCTCCATCTCTCCCGAGCGAACAACACTCGCCGCCCCGTTGCCTCCATCGCTGAACCCAGCGCTACGTTTCTCGCTCGAGATTTTTTTCCCTTATTCTTGGTTCTTTCGGTAAAGCCACGTAGAAGGCAAATAATATAATAATAAAACATAATAAAATAAAAATTCTCACGACGTTTCGGCCACAACACAAGCAGCTGTCCTCAGGTGAAGAAACAGAGCTGTCGGAAAGACAGTGTCCCAATGAAACGTCGTGAGAATTTCTATTTTATTATGTTTATTTTTATTATTTTATTACTTCCCTTCTACGTGACTTTACCGAAAGAACCAAGAAGATGAATCCCTGCAGTCACGAAAGCTTTAAATCGAAATTCTTTCCCTTCTCGCAACTCTGCTCGAGGTCGCTCAGTCTGCGTCAGGCACTTACGCAAGAGCGCAAGAGATTGCGCCTGTCCACAGTAGCCCGATTATTATTATTATTGCTGCACCCTATAATCCTACGAAAGGGTTTACAGTAGAACCCCCTCTTAACGGCGGTTATTGGTTCCGCAAAAGCGGTCGTTTAGTGATTTTGGTCGTTAAGCGAGGAGAAGAAATGCACGTTAAAGGCTTAATTCGTTCCAATAGCATCGAAAGTTAACCCTTTTTCACCCAAAAACTTACTATAATATTTAAACAATGGATATTAATACATAAACATACTAACATATTTACTGTACCTACAACAGCCCGTCGTTAACAGGGGAATGGTCGCTAAGCGAACACATTGGACTCTATGGAGGCACTACACTACTCTACATTATACACGACACTATACACTACACTATACACTACACTCTACACTACATTATACACTACTATACACTACACGATACACTACGCTCTACACTATACACTACACATTACACTACTATACACTACACTACTATACACTACACTACTATACTCTACACTATACACTACACTATACACTACACTATACACTACACATTGGGCTCTATGGAGGCCCGTCGTTAACCGATTAGTCGTTAAGAGGGGCGGTCGTTAAGAGGGGATCTACTGTGTAACTGAAATAGCAACTGAGAAAGCAAGTAAACGATGAAAGGGCGTTCCGGACTCTTCCGCACTGAGATGAAGCGATGGCTGCAATCCTCGCCGCTCTGCGTCTGTGCGCACGTTTTATGCCCCCCCCCCACTGCCCCCCCCCCCCACTGCTCCCCCCCCCCCCTGCTCCCCTCCCCCCCCACAGCTCCCCCCCCCCACTGCTCCTCCCCCCCCCCACTGCTCACGGCCCCCCAGAAGCTCCCCTCCCCCTCCCCCCACCCCCCAACGATGGACGGCACCGCAGTTGCCGACTGTTAGGGAATCACATTCACGAGTTCGCCCGAAGCCCGGCAGGAAATAAAACTCCCCTCTCCTGGAGAAAGTCGCAGCGGCGACGAGATCCTCTGCGGCGTGGCATGCGTGTGCTCTCGGTGAGAGAGAGAGAGATGGGCGGCTCCGCTCGCTCGCTCATCCTTGCCACGCACGGAGAGCGACGTTGTCTCTGTCACTAATACGGTGTCTCTGTCGCTAACACGGTGTCTCTGTCGCTAACACGGTGTCTCTGTCGCTAACGCGGGGCGCTCCTCTATCAACACTCGCGTTTCTCTTTCGTTCCAAACGAGCCCGACTAACGCTCTCGGCTGCTCTGTCGCGACGCTTTTAACCGTGCTCGATGCTTTCGCTCCCTTTCCTCTTTCCCTCTTCTGTCATCTCTCTCCGTCCCTCCCTCTCTTCCTCACTCTCTCTCCGGCGTTCCGTTTGGGCCACCTCTACCCCCTTGTGCTCACCTGAACTCGGCTTCAGTGTCGCAAGCTCATAAGCGACTTTGCCATTATCATCGCAATCCTCACATTTGCGGGGCTGGACAGGGTGTTGGGCATAAACACCCCGAAACTTCAAGTGCCAACTTCGTTGAAGGTAATTCACTCTTTCCCCCTCCCTCCCTGTACTCCACCCTCCCTCCCCGCACTCCACGCACTCAAAAGACAAAGATTCCACCCCCCCCCCCCCCCGTGTGTGTAGGATTTAGCTGCCCGTCTGGGGCAAGTGTTGTTCGCGAGTGGCCACGGCACGTAGCGTGCGAGGCCGCGGGTGACGCCACTCAGACTCGGCGCGAGGCAGCGTGGCGGCGGGCTCGATAATTTCGCTCGCCGCAAGAAACGAAGTCGCGAAATTATTCGTCGAATTTTTTTTTTCGTGGGGATAAAAAAAAATGAGAGCCGTATTTATTTGAGTTTCATTCGATGAGTCGATGATGACAACGGCCGCCGGCCGCTCCCTGCTAGAGAGCGGAGGGCGACCGACCGACTGACAAAACGAACGCTTCACTCGCAGGCCGGTGCTGTGTTGCCCTCATGCCGCATGGGGACAGCTGCCACCGGGTGGGGGGGGTCCCCTAGGCCAAAAAAGCTGCTGCGATCTGAAACGTCTGTTATTTTTGTGGGCGTAATATAACCGCGAGTTGTTATATAATGAACGAGCTAAGTGCAGCGAATCGCCGGCTCAGAACGTCACCAACCAAGAGCCAAACCAGTTACCACGGTGGCTAGGAGATGTTAACTCCCTCGCCTGGTATGCAGGAGGTCGTGGGTACGATCCCTACCCTGACGCCTGTATATAGTATTTGGAGTTTGCGTGTCTCTCTCCCAGTGGTCGCGGTTTTTGCCTCCACATTTAGAACCGAAGCGCGTTTAGAGAATTTGACCGCTATAAATTGCCACGTGATGATAAGCCACTTCGTTGGGCTGTCATCTGTGGCCAGGTCGCTTCTGAAGAAGAGATACACAACTCAGTGGGCCTTACCTGGTGTAATGAAAAAGTTTAAATTTCGATTTAAAGCCTTCGTGACTGCAGGGATTCATCTTCTTGGTTCTTTCGGTAAAGTCACGTAGAAGGGAAATAATAAAAGAATAAAAATAAAACATAAAATTTTATTTTATGTTGTATTTTTATTATAAGATAAAAAAGTTTAGTTTACCAGAGAGCTTTCGCTTGGCTCGTGTCCAATATTCACTGGGATGACGAATATCATCATGCCTTTTGGCGTCCACACCAGAGCTGTCTCTGGTGTGGACCAATCAGTTTCAAGGACAATTCATAAATTATCAGAGTATTGTTTTTTTGCATTTTGACTGCAAGTATTGTGGTTAATGTAAACATGATTCCTTGCAAAAGGTGTCAGTTTTGTTGCCAAAAAAAGTGGAAAAGCCCTATTAGTATAAGTCGGTTGTTGTTGCTGCTGCCACTGCTCTGACCACGTGTCCCCGATGCCCCCGTGGTGCGTAGCCAACGAGCCCTCTGCGCGGCTGGTTCGTGAAGCCGTTCGGCGGCAACCCGTGGTGGGTGTACATCATCTCGTCGGTGCCCGCACTGCTCGTCACCATCCTCATCTTCATGGACCAGCAGATCACGGGCGTCATCATCAACCGCAAGGAGAACAAGCTGAAGGCACGCGGGGGGGGGGGGTGACGCGGTGGGGGGGGGTGCGGGGGGGAGACGCGGGGGGGGGGGGTGACGCGGTGGGGGAGGGGGGCAGGGGAAGACGTGGGGGGGGGACGTGGGGGGGGGGGGAGACGTGGGGGGGGGGGACGTGGGGGGGGGGGGAGACGTGGGGGGGGGGGACGTGTGGGGGGGGGACGTGGGGGGGGGGGGAGACGTGGGGGGGGGTAGGGGACGACGTGGGGGGGGAGCCGTGGGGGGGAGACGTGGGGGGGGGAGACGTGGGGGGGGAGACGTGGGGGGGGAGGGAGACGTGGGGGGGGGGGAGACGTGGGGGGAGGGGGAGACGTGGGGGGGGGTAGGGGACGACGTGGGGGGGGGGTAGGGGACGACGTGGGGGGGGGAGCCACGGGGGTGTGGGGGGGGGGAGACGTGGGGGGGGGGGGGAGACGTGGGGGGGGGGGGGGGAGACGTGGGGGGGAGACGTGGGGGGGGGGGGGGAGACACGTGTGCCTCTGCCACGTCACGTCCGTGCAGCGGTTATTGGTGCACTGAACCCGAGTTGGATTCCCGGCTAACATCAGTGGTCCTGCGCGGGTGCGGCTCTGCAGAAGGGGGCGGGGTACCACCTGGACCTGTTCTGGGTGGCGGTGCTCATGGCGCTGTGCTCCTTCATGGGGCTGCCCTGGTACGTGGCCGCCACCGTGCTCTCCATCGCCCACATCGACAGCCTCAAGATGGAGACCGAGACCTCGGCACCCGGCGAGCAGCCCAAGTTCCTCGGAGTGCGGTGCGCCCAGTCGCACCTCCTCGCCCTCACCCATCCTCTCTCATCCTCTCTCTCGCCCACCCTCACCCATCCTGACCCTCACCCATCCTGACCCTCACCCATCCTCACCCTCACCCATCCTCACCCTCACCCATCCTCGCGCTCGCCCATCCTGACCCATCCTCACCCTCACCCATCCTCACCCATCCTCACCCATCCTCGCGCTCGCCCATCCTGACCCATCCTCACCCTCACCCATCCTCACCCTCACCCATCCTCGCGCTCGCCCATCCTCACCCATCCTCACCCATCCTCTCTCTCGCCCATCCTCACCCATCCTCTCTCTCCCCTAATCCTGACCCATCCTCACCCTCACCCATCCTCACCCTCACCCATCCTCGCGCTCGCCCATCCTCACCCATCCTCTCTCTCACCCATCCTCACCCATCCTCTCTCTCACCCATCCTCACCCATCCTCTCTCTCACCCATCCTCACCCATCCTCACCCTCACCCATCCTCGTGCTCGCCCATCCTCACCCATCCTCTCTCTCACCCATCCTCACCCATCCTCTCTCTCACCCATCCTCACCCATCCTCTCTCTCACCCATCCTCACCCATCCTCTCTCTCACCCATCCTCACCCATCCTCTCTCTCACCCATCCTCACCCATCCTCTCTCTCACCCATCCTCACCCATCCTCTCTCTCACCCATCCTCACCCATCCTCTCTCTCACCCATCTTCACCCATCCTCTCTCTCACCCATCCTCACCCAACCTTACTCTCACGCGGCCGTGCACGAGCGAGCCGCGGCTCACTCACTGATGTAGCTCACTCACTGATGTAGCTCACTCACTGATGTAGCTCACTCACTGATGAAGCTCACTGACTGATGTAGCTCACTCACTGATGTAGCTCACTCACTGATGTAGCTCACTCACTGATGAAGCTCACTGACTGATGTAGCTCACTCACTGATGTAGCTCACTCACTGATGTAGCTCACTCACTGATGTAGCTCACTCACTGATGAAGCTCACTAACTGATGACACTCACTCACTGATGTAGCTCACTCACTGATGTAGCTCACTGACTGATGAAGCTCACTGACTGATGACACTCACTCACTGATGTAGCTCACTCACTGATGAAGCTCACTCACTGATGAAGCTCACTGACTGATGTAGCTCACTCACTGATGAAGCTCACTCACTGATGTAGCTCACTCACTGATGTAGCTCACTCACTGATGTAGCTCACTGACTGATGAAGCTCACTGACTGATGACACTCACTCACTGATGTAGCTCACTCACTGATGAAGCTCACTCACTGATGAAGCTCACTCACTGATGTAGCTCACTCACTGATGACACTCACTCACTGATGTAGCTCACTCACTGATGACACTCACTCACTGATGTAGCTCACTCACTGATGAAGCTCACTCACTGATGAAGCTCACTCACTGATGAAGCTCACTCACTGATGTAGCTCACTCACTGATGAAGCTCACTCACTGATGAAGCTCACTGACTGATGTAGCTCACTCACTGATGTAGCTCACTCACTGATGAAGCTCACTGACTGATGTAGCTCACTCACTGATGTAGCTCACTCACTGATGTAGCTCACTCACTGATGAAGCTCACTCACTGATGTAGCTCACTGACTGATGACACTCACTAACTGATGACACTCACTCACTGATGTAGCTCACTCACTGATGAAGCTCACTCACTGATGTAGCTCACTGACTGATGAAGCTCACTAACTGATGACACTCACTCACTGATGAAGCTCACTCACTGATGTAGCTCACTCACTGATGAAGCCACTAATGTACCTGACTAATGTATCTCACTGACTGATGAAGCTCACTAACTGATGACACTCACTCACTGATGTAGCTGACTAATGTATCTCACTCACTGATGTAGCTCACTCACTGATGAAGCCACTAATGTACCTGACTAATGTATCTCACTGACTGATGAAGCTCACTAACTGATGACACTCACTCACTGATGTAGCTGACTAATGTATCTCACTCACTGATGTATCTCACTCACTGATGAAGCTCACTCACTGCTGAAGCTCACTCACTGATGAAGCTCACTAACCCACTGTTATGCGCAGTGAGCAGAGGGTGACTGGGGTTGTCGTCTTCCTGCTCACGGGGGTCTCCGTCTTCATGGCTCCAATCCTCAAGGTACCAGCGGCAGTGCCGGACTAAGCTCGTTGCGGGGCCTGTAGCATGTGATGTTATAAAGGAGCCCTAAATAAATAAATACCCGACAAATATTAAAACACAAATGTTTTACTTGCATAGCAAAGTAATTGTATTTTTTCATTTGCTATACAGCCAGATAATACGACAAATCGCTAACCTGAAACACCCAGTCGTTCATAAAAGTTGAAGGCGGTATAGTACTATAGTAATAGAGCAAGTGCAGAATCACTGAACCGGAATTGATAGCTTGAAAGCATTTAGCGTGGGGCCCTTGAAAGTGCGGGGCCCGTAGCTACAGCATATGTAGCTACTACATGTGTAGTAGCTACATATGTAGTAGCTACATGTGTAGCTACTTTTGCTCCTGGGATAATCCGGCACTGACCAGCAGCGCTTCCGCGTAGCCTCGCCGCGTCTTGAGGAGCACCTCGGAATCAGGGAGCATCCTCCCAGATCTCGTGTTACCACCCGGCACACGAGTGGAATGCTGTGTCTTTGTTTTGCGGCTGTATATAAACTAAACTATAAACGATTTAAAATTGTTTTTATTTTACCAGGTAAGGCCCCCACTGAGCTATGTAGCTCTGTTTTCAGAAGGGACCTGGCGACACGTGGTAGCTCAACGGAAGCGGCTTATCGCGTGGAAATTGATAGCAGCCAAATGCTCTAAATATGAAGGGAAAAACCGGAGGAACCGGAGACAAATCCACGTAACCATGGGGGAGAACATGCTAACTCCAATTACACAGCAGGCGTCAGGGTTGGGTTTGAACCCACGACCTCCTATATACCAGGCGATGTAGTTTACATCTCACCACCATGGCACCCCGCGTATGCGTTGGGAGTGGTGGTGCAACAGTTAGCATGCCGCGCTACGAACCCAGGCGACCCCAGTTCAATTCCCTCTTGGCGCCAACACCGGTGACGGTCATCCGAACCGATCCTTGGCCTCCCATGTCGATTCAGCCTCAGATGAGCCCCTGGTGCGGTGTGTAAACATCGCCACTGGGGAGACAAAGGCGGCAGGGCGTGGTGCTGGCCACCCACCCCCTCGTGCGCAACGCCGGCCTTCAACGGTGCTCGCTGACAGCACTTGCCCCTACAGTCGTTTAAGGCTATCCGGAGGGGGGATCTTTGCCCGTAGCGGTTTGATGCGCCACCGCTCAATTCCCACTCGTGGTCAATATCGGCGGCGAATAATCTGAAGCGGTCCCGGGACTCCCGCTGGTCGACTCGGCCATGAACGAGTACTCGGTGCCATGTCCAAACATCCCCCCCCTCTCCTGTCCCTCCAAAGCGTGGCGTGACCGAGGGGGGTGCGGGGAGACCCCGTGTGTTCGGGTGGGTGGGGGGGGGTCCCTGTGTGATCACGGGGGGGGGGGGGACCCCGTGTGACCGTGGGGGGGGGGGGGGGCGGGGGGACCCCATGTGACCGCGTCTCGTTGTGTTGCCACTCCACAGTTCATCCCGATGCCCGTCCTCTACGGAGTTTTCCTCTACATGGGAGTGGCGTCTCTCAACGGAGTCCAGGTTCGTTGGCTCTCCGAGAATGTGCGGCCGCACATGCGTGGGGTGTGCGTGGGGGTGTGCGTTGGGGGTGTGTGCGTGGGGGTGTGCGTGTGGTGTGCGTTGGGGTGTGCGTGGGGGTGTGCGTGGGGGTGTGCGTTGGGGGGTGCGTGGGGGTGTGTGCGTGGGGGTGTGCGTGGGGTGTGCGCGGGGTGTGCGTTGGGGGGTGCGTGGGGGTGTGCGCGGGGTGTGCGTTGGGGGGTGCGTGGGGTGTGCGTGGGGGTGTGCGTGGGGTGTGCGTGGGGGTGTGCGTGGGGGTGTGCGTGGGGTGTGCGTTGGGGTGTGCGGGGGGTGTGCGGGGGGTGTGCGTGGGGTGTGCGTGGGGTGTGCGTGGGGTGTGCGTGGGGTGTGCGTGGGGTGTGCGTGGGGTGTGCGTGGGGTGTGCGGGCGTGAGTCGGCGCTCACACGAAAGCCCGGGGCAGCCTCTTTCCCACGAGAGAGATGTGGTGCATCTACACCCGCCCCTCTCCTTCACCCGTCTCCCTGCTGTTGTGACAGTCGGAGAATTCCCCGGGTGACAGAGACAAACGCAGTCATGCTGTCCCTCCCGCGTTTCCCTCCCCCCGCCACCTGTGAGCTCCACCTGTGTTTCCAACCCTCGTGGTATCTTCGGTGATTTATGCGATAATAACACACATTATTTGGTGATGCTGCTGGCTGCGGCGATGTACAGACGCAATTGACGAAGCTCAACGCATTCACCAATAGCGCTGTGGACCTTCGTCGAAAGCGAGCGTTTAATCCGAAATATGTCAGGCAATGTCCCCTGACCAGTGGTCCTGATAATCATCATCCGATCGCTGTGGTTTCAATACCAGATTTGAAGCTTTCGTGACTGCAAGGATTCATACTCTTAGGTTTTTTCGGTAAAGTCACGTAGGTAAAAAGAAATACGAAAATAAAATAATATAAGTAATAATAGAAATACAATTATAAATCACGACGTTTCGGAGGCAACACAAGTCTCCGTCATCAGGTGGGACCGTCACAGCTAAAATTACTGTATCAAGTGATACAGTGATACACTTGATACAGTAAATCTAATTCTAGATTTGAAGCTTTCGTGACTGCAAGGATTCATATTCTTAGGTTTTTTCGGTAAAGTCACGTAGATAAAAATAAAAATTAATGTAAGTAAAATAAAAATAATATAATGTAATAAAATACTTTTATTAATTTTTAATTTTATCTACGTGATTTTACCGAAAAAACCTAAGAACAGTAAATCTAGCTGTGACGGCCCCACCTGATGACGGAGACTTGTGTTGCCTCCGAAACGTCGTGATTTATTATTTGATTTCTCATATTTTATTTTATTTTTTATTTTTACCTACGTGACTTTACCGAAAAAACCTAAGAGTACGGTTTCAATACCGTTTCCGCGCTATGTTTAGGTTCGGTTTGTTCTCCCCCCCCCGCACCTCCGGTTGACGACGCACGGTGTCGAACGAAGTTCAACAGACGTGTGGTTCCCATACTGGTCTCCAAATGAACCGATGTGTCCCCAGTGGCTCCTCGCACGTTTCACCAAAGGGAGCCGATGGCACCGTTGCCAGCTTCAATATGCCTCTAACTCTCTCATATCACCTCCTCGCTGGGATGTCTCCTTCGTTAAGAGGTAGAGCGTATAACGACGCAGTGCCCCCGATCCACAAATACGAAGGAGGAGACATCGCAGCGATGATGCAACGACTAACCCCGTTAACTCCTGACGCGGATGTCTGGGCTTGACCACGTGAACGTGAAGTTGTAGCCGTTGCCCTGCAGCTACATCAGCAGCCGTACGCCAAGAAGACTACATCCTGCAAACTTCATTTGGAGCTTTCGTGACTGCAGGAATTATTCTTTGGTTCTTTCGGTAAAGTCACGTATAAAGATAAAATAATAAATTAAATTAAATACTAACACCCCGTACGCTGCTCTCTCTGCCCAACACCATCCCCCCCCCCCCCCCCGGTGGGCCCTCTGTCTCCGTCCCCGAAGTTCATGGACCGGATAAAGCTCTTCCTGATGCCTGCCAAGCACCAGCCGGACTTCATCTACCTGCGCCACGTCCCTCTGCGCCGGGTCCACCTCTTCTCCTTCATCCAGATCCTGTGCCTCGCGGTTCTGTGGATCCTCAAGTCCACCGTCGCCGCCATCATCTTCCCCGTCATGGTACGGAGATCGCCTCGCGACCGCTGCGACCGCGAGCCATGGCGGGCCCCGGGGAACGCATGGGCCCTCGTGTGTGGCCGAATTATTGCGAACGAGTGCGGGGTGGGGGGGTGGGTTGTGGGGGGGGGGGTGGGGTGGGGGGGGGGGTGGGGGGGGGGGGGTGGGGTGGGGGGGGGGTGGGGGGGGGGGGGTGGGGTGGGGGGGGGGGTTGGGGGGGGGGGGTGGGGTGGGGGGGGGTTGGGGGGGGTTGGGGGGGGGGTTGGGGGGGGGTTGGGGGGGGGGGTTGGGGGGGGGGGTTGGGGGGGGTGGGGGGGTGGGTTGTGGGGGGTGGGGGGGTTGGGTTGTGGGGGTTGGGGGGGTGGGTTGTGGGGGTGGTTTGGGGGGGTGGGTTGTGGGGGTTGTTTGGGGGGGTGGGTTGTGGGGGTTGTTGGGGGGGTGGGTTGTGGGGGGTGGGGGGGTGGGGTGGGGGGGTAGGGGCGGGTGGGGGGGCGGGCAGGTGGGGATTTGGCGGGGTTTGCCGGCTCCGTAGAGATGTTTTAACATCACCAGTGGGGAGACAAAGGCGGTCGGGCGTGGTGCTGGCCACCCCCACCAACTCGTGTGCCGTGCCGGTCTTTCATAGGCGCTCGCTAACAGCACTTTCCCCAAGTCCGTATGTTGGAGTTCTTTCGTGCTGTACATAGCCAACCGTGCAATACGAGGGGGGTCTTCGTGTATGTGTGTGTATTGAGGAGGCTAAACGGGCACGGTACGTTCTAGAGAAGACATCGACTGATGTGGCGGTTACAGAAGGATGTGGAGTTGGTTGGACTTACCGACGAGCGGTAGCCAGCGGTGTCAGGATCGGCCTCTGTGGAGGAGGTTCGTGAAGGACGCAATTGTTGATTACGAGGCAGTTGCCCTCCAGCAACGAACGGGGAGGCGGTCGGGCGTGGTGCCGGGCACCCCCTACCCCCCTCGCGTGCCTTCATTCAGTGCTTGCTAACAGCGCTTGCGCCAAGAGTTATGCAAGGCTACATGGGGGGGGGGGGGGGGGGGGCATCTTTGTCTGCGTTTGCCCTGCGCGGGCTCTCACCGAGGCGCGCGCGCACCCCTCTCTGCTAGATCCTGGCCCTGGTGGCCGTGCGCAAGGGCATGGACTACATCCTGTCCCAGCACGACCTGGGCTGGCTGGACGACGTGATGCCCGAGAAGGACAAGAAGAAGAAGGAGGACAAGAAGAAGAAGAAGAAAAAGAAGAGCAGCAAGCCGGGCGAGGACAGCGACGATGACGACGACGAGGAGGAGGTGAGCTGTGGGGTGACACCGATCCTGCAGGAGTGCAGCTCTGTTTAAAGCTTTCGTGACTGCAGGGATTCATCTTCTTGGTTCTTTCGGTAAAGTCACGTAGAAGGGAAATAATAAAATAATAAAAATAAAACAATAAAATAATTATCACGACGTTTCGGCTACAACGCAAGGACGGCTGCTTGCGTTGTAGCCGAAACGTCGTGAGAATTCTTTTATTTTTATTATTTTATTATTTCCCTTCTACGTGACTTTACCGAAAGAACCAAGAAGAGTGCAGCTCTGTTTGCTTGGTGCTTGTCTTTGCTTGGGTGTGGAGCTCTACGGGTTGATAGCAGACAAGAGGAGTTTAGCCCACGGGTCGGTAGCCCTGGGAATCTGACCTTCGGCGTCTCTCCCCTAACGCCAAAGGGCAGCGAGTTGTCTTTGCCTGACAGCCACCACCACCACCCCCCTCCTGTCGGCAGCAGGCACAGCCCGGCGGGACGGAGGCGGAAAAGTCGGTGGTGAAGATCCAACTCGAGACTGCAGAGCTGCAGCCCTTCCTGCGGCAGCAAGGTAGGCTGGAACGTCGGGCACGCACGCACGCACACACGCACGCACACACACGCACGCACACACACGCACGCACACACACCCGCACACACACGCACGCACACATGCACCCACACACGCGCGCCCAATAATTGTTGACTCCATCCTGATGACGAACGCTTGTGTTGCGATCGAAACGACGTAGTTTTTTTCGTCATTTTTGTTATTTTCTTTGAACCTATCTACGTGACTTTACCGAAAGACCCAAAGAATATGAATTCCTGCAGTCACGAAAGCTTTAAGTCAAGTGATGCGATAGTGGAAAAGGTAAATGCACTCACCGCTGCATATCCATCAGAGCTGGACATGAACTTTGCCAACGAACTCATCCAATTCAAGTCTTTCATGTCTGACTCTGAGGGTGAGAAGTGCCCAACTAAATTGCTTGAGACGTTGCAGGCACCTAATCTTCAGTCAGTGTTCCCCAATGTTTTCGTGGCACTTCGGATTTGTCTAACTTTGCCAATGACCAACTGCCAGGGTGAGCG
This sequence comes from Lethenteron reissneri, assembly GCF_015708825.2. Classification (NCBI taxonomy): domain Eukaryota; kingdom Metazoa; phylum Chordata; class Hyperoartia; order Petromyzontiformes; family Petromyzontidae; genus Lethenteron; species Lethenteron reissneri. The sequence goes on along the minus strand of NC_083825.1, from coordinate 3,928,576 downwards.
GACATTTTCCCTTTTAGGCAGGATAAAAAATCAACTGCGGAGTAGCATGTGCCAAGCACATCTCAGCTCATTGTCACCTGTGTCAATGGAGTCAGACCTTGTCAGACAGCGAGATTTTGACGATCTAGTGGATGATTTTGCGAGGAGGAAGGCAAGAAAGACACCAATATAGGAAAGCCGGGGAGGGGAGGGGGGGGGGGCTCACGGGACCATGATCTGGCCCTGCCCATGGTCCACTCAAAAACCACTTCCACTGCACAAAGCATGGCAGCAGCGGATGGCCGACGATGCACAAATGGAAAATTAAAAACTCGCCGGTAGCGGTGTGCCACTGCGGTCGTCCAGAACAGACCGTATCAACGTATGACGACGCAGTGATCCCAAGGAGACATCACGGCCGATACACACCACACGCTACCGCCGCTCCTGACGCGGCTGTCCGGCTTGACCACCTCAATGTGAAATTGTAGTCGTTGCTCTGCATCGGCGGCCGTACGATCAGTCGAAGAAGATTGGGCGCCATCCTCTCTCAAGTTGCCGACCCATTCTAGTTGGCCAGTCGCGGTGAGCGGCTAGCGGCGAGCGTGGCGAGCGTGCACAACCACGGCAAACGTCTTTTTGTCTCCCCCTCCAAGGTGACGACGTCCCCACAATCACGGAGCGCCACACCACGTGCTGATGCGGCGGCGGCGGCGCACACGAACCACTCCCGGACAGGTGAGCCCAGAGGCTGGACCCCACACCGCCACACCCCCCCGGACGGGGGAATGCCGGGGCCTGCTGTAGCCTTGGGCTTGGAGGTGACGGCACACAGCAACACCGCAAATGGGTTGAGAATCTACATCGCGCGGAGATGCGCGAGCCGTTGCTCCCTCGAATTCAGGTTTTTTTAAATCCTTTATATTAAGTTCGCTTGCTTGCTTGCTTGCTTGCTTACGACCGTGCAAATCTTTCGGTCGTTTTTTAACCCACTTCCCGTGATCCAATCGAGCTGACATTTTGCACACAGACTCGTTGTGCGAGACAATTAATGTTCGTGAAAATTTTTTTCAAAAATTTTACACTGTTTAGGGAAAACAAATTAAATAATTACCAATTGCTTAATACTGGCAGACAATCATCTGACCCATAGGTGGCAGCCATCTCAAGCCAGAGGACGAGAGGACTCTAGCCGCCACGCATATAAAGGATTTATAGTGAAAAGCTTTGTTTTTACGGGTTATACTTATTTATTTCTCCGCATCCTCCCAATGCCCCCTGCACACGAACCCAAACGCCGCTTAAAATGGAGTTGCGCAAGTAGCCCAACAGCGGCATCTTCCTTGAAAATGCGCATTGAGACTCGGTGAAGATTGCTCTGGAAATAAAAAGGGAATTCGTATCATTTGACGTATTCTCCGGATCGTAAGATGCTCCGGAAAAAGTAAGACGGCACCCCAAAACTTGCATCTTCAAGGTTGCAAAAGTCTGATCTCTCACACACACCTTATAACCCCCCCCCCACCACCATGAATGTATCTTTAGAAGAACCGTCTTTGAATGCGGTTTTCACGATGATTAACTCTCCAATGCTGGCGCGTGCACCTCTGCCAGGTGGTGTTCATGCTGACGTGGCCACTGGCTCCAGACTCCGACGGTGCCCGTACCACCCCCCCCCCGGGTCTCCACCGCCATACCGCCACCGGGCACCTTGCGGCGCGAGGAAATCCGCGCGCCTCCCCCCCCCCCCCCCCCCCTCCGTGCAGGCAAACGTGAAAACGATCGAAACGCGTTGCGCTTTGAGATATAGCTGTAATAAGCGAAAGCGCTGAAGCTAAGTCAATATAACCCCGTCGTTAACACGCAGTCATTAATGCAAACGGAGACGATCGTTGTTAACTAAAATATACGGCCGTCGGAGTTTGGTGGAATTACGCGACGGACGTTGGCGGAGAGACGAGCGCACGGAGGAGGCGGCGGCCGCGTTGGCCAACGCCACGCGCAACAGAATCCCTCGGCCGCACCATGTGCTGCAGCAGCAGTTCATGCCCTGCTGCAGGAGCAGCAGTAGCTCATGCCCTGCTGTTGCAACCATCGCACATCGGCTCCAACAGAGCCACCTACGCAATGGTTGTACTTTTGCGTTTCAATTCTTCCTCCACGTGGCTATTTCTCCCCCCCCCCCCCACCCCGAGGAAGAGTCACGAGTTTCTGCGTACACTTTGGGAGAACCAAGCATTTCTACGCGGAGATTAGTGCTCGTGCGTGTGTTCCGACGGCAGAGAAACGGTGCCGATTTTTTTTTGTTCCCCCCTCTTTCCTGGGTCGTGCGATTTCTGCCGCAAACGCTGCGGTGAGTCGAGGAGCAGCGCGGCGCGTAGACGTTCGGGCGACGTTCGGGTGACGTTCGGGCGACGTTCGGGCGACGTTCGGGCAACGTTCGGGCGACGTTCCCGCGACGTTCGGGCGACGTTCCCGCGACGTTCCCGCGACGTTCCCGCGACGTTCCCGCGACGTTCCCGCGACGTTCGGGCGTCGTTCCCGCGACGTTCCCGCGACGTTCCCACGCTGTCACGTCAGTGAACGGTATTCGCCCTCCCGAAGGAGGATGATGCGATGGACGAATTCGCCTTTTAGGTACCGGCGATTTTATTTATTGACACTTAAAAAATAAATCATTCGCTCCGTTGTAGAACTGATTATATTTAAAAAATATATATATAGAATTTTTAGTTTAAAAAAATAAGCGGAAGTGTAGTTTGAAATGTTGCGTGCTCTGTTCGAAGAAAAAAAACAAATGTGTTTTAAACAGTGCAGCGTAAACCTGCAGAGCTATTATTATTTTAGAACATTCACTTGAATTCACGAATCGCGCGCTAAGCATATTTTTATATCGGCTTAACGAAAACATTTTTTTTTTAGTCGTAAGCGAAATTATAACTTTAACACCACCAATTAAAATTTGCACACTGTAATACTATATACTCAAAAGTAGTCTGAATAAAATACACGCGATAACATCAGTTAACAAGTGGCACGTCCCATCAGTGTAAACACGTCGGAGGCTTTCTCAACTCATGTTACAGAATTTTTTTTAGGTCAGATGGCTTAAGTTAAATGTGTCTTACACCCTCCTCCACCTGACACACAGCAGAGGTCGCAACCGGGTACCCTGATACCCGAACCCTACCCGATACCCGGCTACCCGTACCCGGCCAGGTACGGGTACCCGTTTGCGACCCTGGTGCGGCCGGGTACGGGTAGGCCGTGAGTCACTGGTGAGTAACCGTTTGTCACTCATTTCGGGTAGGGTACGGGTACGGGTAGGGAACGGGTACCTTTACCCGGCCGGGTACGGGTACGCATTTGCGACCCTGGTGCGGCCGGCTACGTGTACGGGTAAGGAATCAAAACCCGTTTGCGACCTCTGACACACAGACAATGAAGTTGTCACGTGAACAACCGTGCCACGTTACAACTGCTTCAGCAGCAAAATGATCAGCAGTGTGTTGGACAGCAATCTAACAACACTGAACAATTTTCACATTTCTAATGGAAACTTTACCAGGTATAGAGGCCACTGTGCTACGAGGTCTGTTTCAGGGGCAAGTTGGGTCACACACGATATCATCAGCCATCACACGTGGGGATGTATCGTCGTAATCAAAGTAAACTGAATACATGTTTCTGAATGTGGAGGGTAAACCCGGAGGACCCAGACAAAAACCCACGTGACCACAACCAGAGAACACTCCAAATATACAATCCTCTATGCATAGCAGGCGAGGGAGATAACGTATGCGTGGATTGCGAACGACACAGCTGGTGCTGCTGAACCACAAATTGGCAGATTGATCAGCACGTGACTTCTTTATGAATTGGCTATGTCGGGTGGTGGAGGGTGTACGCCACAAGCTTTACTCGCCGCGGCCATCCGCCCCAGACTCCGATTATGAAATTTCCATCGGGGTTTATTTTCAGCGGCGCTCTGCGTGCCCAGAGTGGCCGGCTGGACGATGCACGCGCTCATTTCACGGTGGTGCAACAACGCTGCCAATATTACGGGGAGGTGGGGGGGGGGCTTGTCGTCTCCCAACCCCCCTGCGAGACCTCGCCCTGGGCATGCCATGTGTACCGTGACAGACGGCTCAAATGTGCAACTGTAAGTGGCACCGCTGGGCATAAAGCAAACTAATAAAAACGAAATAATTCTTCCAATGGGTCCCCCCCCTCCCTGCACTGCCGGCACCGGCAATGCACCGCTGCACGTGTGCCGTGCACAGCAGAGCGAGGCAGGAAACGTGTTCACGCGACGACTGTAATAAACCGAGAGCAAGAGGGTTGGGGCAAACGAAACGAGAGGCAAAGCCCTCTGGTAAGGGGCGAACCGCGCAGTTTTTCGCAAAGGTGCCACCCCCTCCCATGGGGACGACCTCGACACGTCAGTTGGGGCGGCGAGGACGTTCCAATCTCATCTCGATGTTCCGATGGGGCTGCAAGTCCCCCCCACCCACCCACCCCGGTTCTTAAGTAGTTGTGGACTTGCTCCGTGGAGGGGGGGGGGGGTGGGCGCAGACCGCGACGCGGGGTGCTTACCGAACAAAAGGGCAGCAGAGCGAACCGGAGGCGGCGCCACGCTTGAAATACCGCAGCGTGCGCACCGGAACCGTGGTTCGGTTGGCGTGGAACCGTCTCCGGATAGCGCCGCTTGTTAAACACCGGTGGCAAACAGAACAAATGGATTTCAAAACGACAGGTATTAGATTGTTTTTTTTTTCATTTAACTTGTTGGAAAAACTGCGTATAAGAATAAAGAATTTAACAGTGCTTACACGTTGTACATTGGCGTTACTTTCTCTGCAGGTGAAATCAAAAGGGTGAAAGGTGCGCGACCCCCACCCCCCCTTGCAATTGCTTGCTCTCAAAGCCACTGCTGGTGGAAGTGGGTGATAGAATCAAACCGGTGACCTCCGTTTTACAAGTCCAGTGGACTGACCATTACACTGCTGCGGCAGCTCCCACACACACTATGTAGGCCGCACTTGTGCCACGCTACACCGCCAGTGTCACGCGAGGAACGCCAGTGTCCCGCACTACACCGTCAGTGTCACACGAACAACACCAGTGGCCCGCACTACACCGGCCAGTGCCACGCAACCAACAAGTGTCCCGCGCTACACCACCAGTGTCACACGAGCAACACCAGCGTCCCGCACTACACCGGCCAGTGCCACGCAACCAACAAGTGTCCCGCACTACACCACCAGTGTCACGAGCAACACCAGTGTCCCGCGCTACACCGGCCAGTGCCACGCAACCAACAAGTGTCCCGCGCTACACCACCAGTGTCACACGAGCAACACCAGTGTCCCGCGCTACACCGGCCAGTGCCACGCAACCAACACCAGTCCCGCGCTACACCGGCCAATGCCACGCTACACCACCAGTGTCCCGCACTACACCACCAGTGTCACACGAGCAACACCAGTGTCCCGCGCTTATACCGCCAGTGTCCCGTACGACACCGTCCAGTGCCACACAAGCAACACCAGTGTCCCGCGTGATACCGCCAGTGTCACGCGAACAACACCAGTGTCACGCGAACAACACCAGTGTCCCGCACTCGTACAGACAGCGTCGCAATAGCAAAACCAGCGTCCCGCGCTACAAAGTCCAGTGTCACACGAACAACGCCAGCGTCCCGCGCGACACACCGACAGCGTGGTGCGTTCCACGGCGAAACTGCGGCGGTGGTGTGCCGCGCGCGAAAAGGAACCACCAAGTGCGCAAACGTGAAGAGCAGCTCAACGTTTTTAATATTAGGATATGGAGGAGGAAAATAAAAAGGAAACCCATTACTGCAACAGCCAGCATCCCACGCACGTGAATGGGAACAACAACGTGCAGGAACGCAGTTCAACATAGTGGACTAAAAAGTACTGCCGAGTATTCGGAAGAGCAGGGATGAGATGGGAAACATCCAGTTTAAATGCTTTCAAGATTTGGAAATTCTGCGCTGCTGCAAGAAGTCGACCTTTCAAGAAATATTACAGGAGGGGGCGGGCGGGGGGGGGGGGGTGTACACATTTCTACAGCGAACCATATCTTGAGTGCATGAAATAAATAAAAAAAATACAGATACCCACAATAACTCAGCATATTAGGAATGATTACAGTTCTCTTAATTCCAATCAATTACCTTCTCAATTCATTACAATACAATTTCATATATTACGTATAATCCTCAGTCAAACCCATTTAATAATTATTAGAATAATAAAAAAAAATACGCTATGAAATAAATGACGATAAATGAACACTAAGTACAAAAAAATAAAGGAAAGTAACAGGGATTTGGAGCTCCCATTGGGGGGGCTGTAGTCGTGCCCTACGCACTTCGCACTCCCATCCCCCGAGACGACCTCCTGGGCACGCGCTCACTCCACAACTGGCACCATCTGCACCCCCCCTCCCGCGGGCACGTAATCTTTTTGACGTCCGAAGTGGCAAGCACGGTGCGCCCCTAAACATTGAACGTCGTCAGGGGCAGAGTCGGGGGGCCAGCGTTGGGCCAACCACACGCGCCAACCGTTGGGCCCAACGGCACAGGGCCAACGGTTGGGCCTAAGCCGTTGGGCCCAATGGCACAGGCCCAACCGTTGGGCCCAATGGCACAGGGCCAACCGTTGGGCCCAATGGCACAGGCCCAACGGTTGGGCCCAATGGCACAGGCCCAACGGTTGGGCCCAAGCCGTTGGGCCCAATGGCACGGGCCAATGTCTGGGCCCAATGGCACGGGCCCAACGGTTGGGCCCAAGCCGTTGGGCCCAATGGCACAGGCCCAACGGTTGGGCCCAATGGCACAGGCCCAACGGTTGGGCCCAAGCCGTTGGGCCCAATGGCACAGGCCCAACGGTTGGGCCCAATGGCACAGGCCCAACGGTTGGGCCCAACGGTTGGGCCCAACGACACGAGCCAATCTTTGGGCCCAAACAGCACGAGCCAAACGTTGGGGACCCAACAACACGTGCCAAACGTTGGCCCAACGTTGGGCCAACCACACGATGACGTTGGCATGGTTTTACCAGGACTACCCCCGCCCCCCACCCTTTTGCTTAATATTGTAATGGTCATTTTCAAACCAAACTGAAATAGTTACGCAATGGGCGAGCATTGCCCTGCGAGGGCAACTCGTCAGCTACACGGGAGTGGGGGGGGAGGGGCATCGTTAAACAAAAACAGCCACCGAATCCATTCTAATAGTTTGCCAAAGAAAATCGAACAAAAATTTACTAAATTCTGTATTTTTTTTTTGTATTTTATTGGCAGGCAGTAAGGTAATTATATTTCATCCAACAACAGGCTGCCGCCTGGCTGAAGAAAAACCACAATTACAAAGGCCTTGGGCTAAATACAACAATTTACACGGCAATACACACAACAAAAATACACTTACAAAATGAAGATTAAAAACACCAACCGCTCCAACCCCTGAAGGATATCACACTTCCGATTTAGAAAAAAATAAAATACATACAAGCGAAAATACAGGCAGAAAAAGACTAAAGCTTATCCCTGATCTTCCTTGTGTTTTTCTTCGAAAGAAAATGAGTTCAAGTCACAAAACAAGAAAGGCAGGCAACCCCTTGACCGTAACAAACTTGAAGCTCATGCCCACACATGACCTTTCTCCTGTTTTAAACTCTGACGCTGTATCAAGTCTACGAGGGATGGTTCGAGTTCTGCTCCGAATCTTCACGATTATAGCCAATGAACGGCTTGCATGACAGGCATTGCCGAACACCCGCAAGCCTCGGCCACACACACTCACAGGCCTCGCCAGATACCCACACAGGCCCAGCCAGAGACCGACAAAAGCAGACAAAGAGACCTCGCACACCAGAACCAGGAGATCCTCACCCCGCCCACAGATCTCACTAGGCAGCACCAGACCTCACCAGAGGACAAGGAGGGACCCCCTCACCAGAGCTACAAACGATGGATGCCGCCGATGACGACGACGACCTGACCTCAAGTGTTTCCTGGGCAACTGCTGTATTCCAACAATCACATGCTGATCTCTCCTGAAAAAGCACAGCCACACCTCGCGCTATAGACTTGAGAGTTGAGGTATTTCATTCGCCGCTCGCAGTCTCTACCTGCAACGTCGTTTTAGCACACTGCGATCGGCTCCACGAGTCGAAATCTGTTTTACAAAAAAAGTGTTTGCTTTCATGTTATTCCTTAATAACTGCAGGAAGTTAGCACCATGTTTGTCAGGACACTCTCAAAAGTTATCTGAAAATGACTTCAACTTTTTTTAATTAGGAATTTTTAAAAAGTATTTTTTGTATAGGTTTTTTTTTTCTTCCCCGTTTTAAAAGCAAAATGTCGGGAGGGCCAGAGCCGATTTTGCGAGAGCCTTTTTTTGCCCAATGAAAAGTTGCATAAACGCTCGAACCTCACCGAGGATTTCTCCTTTTCTGTTTCACCTGCAGATTCTCAGAGTTAGCGGGGAGGAGGGGGGGGCGGTTCCTGCCTCAAGGAAACCAGCAACTATTTATCGCGATGGATAAATGCTTCAGTTTTAAAAAAGAGGGACCCCCCCCCCCCAAAAAAGATTCACAGAGTTGCTAACCTCACCACCCCTCGTCGTTTCCGACGATAGCACGATGTACATTTTTTCGTAAATGTCTATTTTTACCAACACGTATTTAGAATTAAACATTCGTTTATTCTCGATAACGAATACAGTATGTGTGTTCAACCCAGGTTGTGGAGAGAGCCAGAGAGTAAGTTGAACAATTACATCTTTCTATACAGTAGGCTGCAGATCCTGCAGTGGGGAGAAGAGAGAGATGGGGCGGGGGGGTTTGCTGTTGAGCGGCAACGGAAGTAGCGCCCGACACAGATGCCGAGGACGCGCCAAATCGCACTCCCGCAAAAAAAAAAAAATTCGCTTAGCGTTTTCAAGTTGTTACTTAAAATCAAGTGAAAAAGTGCTTTCTTTAACAGAAAATTGTAAATCTACAATGGTAACCGGTTAAAGAATCATCGTCATTCTTATTATTATAAAGACAACTTGTCTAACAAATGCATCGCTACCCTGTAAAAAAAAAAAATTTCATAAAAAAACACAAACTACACACGACGGAAGGCAGGAGCTCAATCGGCACTGCCTCTTACCCCGGCGGGGAAGGAAAGGGGGCTTGGGGGGGGGCACCCCCCCACGCTGACCACCAGTGCCGCCATCCTCACCCACCCCACCCGGCCCCCCCCCCCCCCCCCCCCGCCAACTGAACGTAAATTAAAATCGCTTTGTAATGAACGCAGTTCTTCTAGACAGTGTCGCGAAACTCCTCAAGTCAAAGTCCCTGTGATGTTGAGCACCAATAGCATCCAGCAAACTCGAGAAATCTTAGAAAATCCCAATATACGCTTACTTGTAACGCACGCACGCACAACACCCTAATTAGCAACGTTTACGTGCCTGTTTTGCTTTAAAATCGTAAAATCCCTCGACAAAACATAGTAAAAAAAAAAATCACAATATCATTATTATATGCAATTTTACATGTGTAAAAAAAAAACCCCACCTCACCGACGACAAAAAAGAAGTCTTCTAGGCTAAAGGTAAAACACGCAAACCGCACACCCAATAAAAACGCACCGGATTGATGTAAACCAACTTCAAAAGTGACCGATCAGCACCAGAGTTTTGTTGCGTCACACACTTTGCGATGACCGTTGTTGACCGGTAGACGTCATAATCGCCGTCGCCTACAGTAAATAAAACATAATGAAAACAGACGCTTGGCAATCTCGGCCGATGATGATGATGACGACCGCCGACGGTGATGACGGAGAAGTGAAGTAACACCCGCGGGTGACAGAGGTGGGGGGGGATGGTGGGGTAAGTGGGAGCCTGTGAACCTCGAAGGCACGAGGCAGCACCAGGAGCGTGGGGGGGGGGTTGGCAGCGATCGATGTGAGCGCACGGCCCCCCCCACCGCCTTCCCCACACCCCACCGCCCCCCCCAACACGGCTACACCCAACGCCTCGCTTGCATAGAACCACGAAAACTCGGCATTCCCGACTCCGCACGAGCACCGGCAAACGTAGCACCCCGTCCCCGCCGTAACCCTCGTCCCCGTTAAGCACCGCTGCGTGGAATCGGGTGGTTTAAAATGTCACCTCCGACGTGTGTGTTTTTTTAAAGACATTTCACGTTTAAAGCAGGTCTTAATATTGGTTGCAGTTGTAGAATTTGTTTCGTTTCGTTCACTGGCAACACCGTCACTTTGCGATTCAGAATGGGCGGTCGAAATAGATCGTCAGCTCACAGGAGAGGAGGAGATCCTTTTGATAGAAGCCAAATCTTGTACCTGGCAGGCATGGCCAGGAAGAGCCCCACTCTCTCTTGCTCTCATCACAAAGCAACCAGCACCGAAATCTATCCACCAGCCACCGCTTGCAACGGCAGCTTCGTAGGCGCAGCCACCACCATCACCAACAACAACAACCGTGGCCTCATTCGCATTCCCCGCAGCATCTGTCTGCAGTTTAATTGCTGGTGTATTTTAAAAAGGTATTGTTGTTTTGTAATTGGGACCGTACAGTAGTAAGCTTGCAATTAGACACGTTTCCCAATGAGTTTTTGGCGGAGGTTGTTAAATCAGCTGGTGCGATTACTTCACGCCGGGTTTGTAATTTGCCGCGACGGAATCGTTGCATATCTTTCAGGAAGCCTGCGTGGGGGGACGCTAAATGACCCAGATGGAGTCGCGAGACTCGAGGCTGCAGATATAGCTCTTCCTAGGCCGCCTTCGCCTGCAAGGATTGAATCATTTTTAAATCCTCTATATTAAGTTCACTTGCTTGCTTGCGACCGTGCAAATCTTTCGGTCGTTTTTTAACCCACTTCCCGTGATCCAATCGACATTTTGCACACAGACTCGTTGTGCGTGACAATTTCTTTTCGTGAAATTGTTTTTCCATAACTTTACACTTTTTAGGAAAAAAAAATTATATTTAATTACCAATTGCTTAATGGTGGCAGGCAATCATCTGACCCGTAGGTGGCAGCCATCTCAAGCCAGAGGACGAGAGGACTCTAGCCGCCACGCATATAAAGGATTTATAGTGAAAAACTTTTTTTACGGGTTAATTTTTTTCTCCCGTAATTCCGAAACATTTCCCCCACCCCACTCCACCCCTGAATTGTGGCGAAAGCCCAAAGTGAGGAGGAGGCTCCTCGATGTGAAAGAAACCGAATGTAAAAAATACAATAAAAAAAACGCACAAAGCACCCGTGACGCGGTGACACCATCCCCGAGAAATAAAACACATTTGAAGTTTTTTTCTTACATTTTAAACAATTTTGTTGTTGTTTTGCTTCTGCAGTGGTGCCACGTCGCGTGCCAATGAGTCTCGTTGTTAGCTGCCGTTCAGAAGTCGATGCCGACTCCAGGCTAAAGCTGCCATTTTTACGTTTTGCAAGAGATTCAGTTTTACAACCAGTAATTCAATACTTGTACAGCAACCTGTGAGAAACTTGAGAGAATGTTTTTGTTTGTGTGTTCGTGCACGTGTGTATTTTTGTTGATAAAAAAAACGGCGACGAATCTGACGAGCCGGCGCGGACATCGGTGAAACGCGAGCGGACGCGTGCCGCCACGGGGTGCCCCCCCGCGGTGCCCCCCCGCGGTGCCCCCCCCCACACCGCTCACACGAAGTGAGAGTAGTTCCCGGAGAGGTGCGTGCAGGGCTTGGAGTGCGCCGTCGTCACGGAACAGGTGGCGTGCGAGAGCGCGCGCAGCGTGGGGATCCCCTCCTTGATCGCGTACGAGATCGGCGGCAAGTCCAGGAAGTCCAGCACGTTTTCTTTCACCTCGGTCACCTTGACCCTCTTCGCCGCCACCGCCGCCGACGACGACAACGAGGATGGGGAGGGCGCCCGGCTGACGGGGGTCTCGGCGGACGGTGCCGCCGGCACGTCGCCGCCGCCGCCGCCGCCGCCGCCGCCCCCCGCCGCCGCCGCCGCCCCCCTCGGCCGCCGGGTGGTTGGCAGACTCCAGCTCGGCCATCTCCGCCGCTTCTCGTTTGGCTTTTTTGTCGGCCATCTTGGCCTCCCATAGTGCAAGGCCGTGCCGCGGCACATTGAGGCTCTTGTGCTGGTAAAAGACCAGGGAGATGCGCGTCGGGTGGCGGCGGTTCGGCTTCCTGAGCGGCGTTGTGGCGTGCAGCTCGCGTTTGGCGCACTCGATGAGCACCGAGCCGTGCGCGGGAGCGATGGCCACGCCGCCAATTTCCCGATCCAAAAAATTATGCTCGCTGTCCGACCATACCTCCTCCTGGTCGTCCTGGTGAGCGGCGCCCACCTGGGAGGCGGCACCCTGCGCCGCGTGCGCACCGTCGCCCATTTTCTGGTGGCAGCCCTCGGCAACGCCCAATCCCTTGATGACCCCGTTGACCCTCTTGGTCGGCGTGGCCTCGTCCCTGCCGACCTTGAGCGGCGAGGACGCCACGTGGGGGGGCGGCGGCGGCAGCTCCGTCGTCGTGCCCTGCGTCTGCTGCAGGTGGTAGCCGCCGCCGGGCGCGTGGTGCGGGTGGTGCGAGTGGTGGGCATGCGGAGACGACGCCAGCTGCCCGGCCCACGGGGACACCGATGGGTGGTACGCCGCGGCCGCCGCGGCCGCCAGGTAGGCCTGCGCCCTCTCGTCGCCCAGATCGTAACCGCCCATCGCCGCCCTGGTCGGATCCTCGGCGTAGTGCGGCGAGACGGCGAATGGGGAGGCGCCGTAGAAAGCGGCACCCTGGTACCCGTGGTAGCCAGGGGACGGCGCGGACGCTGCCGCGGGATAGGGGTAGTGCTGGTGCATGAGCGTGTGGATGGGCGGCAGGGTGGGCCGCGCCCCCATGAGCTGCGCTTGGTGGTGGGCGTGGTGGTACGAGGGGTGGTACGGAGGCAGGGCCGGGTCCGGCTGCGGCGACGGGTAGAGCCCGGCGTGCGGGTAGGGCGGTGTGGCCGGCGTGCCTTGGTAGTGCGGAGAGGCAAGCGCCGAGTGCGGGCTGGGCACCGGCGTGTGCGCGCCATAGCGCAGCGCGGCGTACTGCCCCAGGGGGTCCACCGCCGCGTGGTACAGGGGAGGCGTCACCGCCGCCAGCTGCTGAGGACCGTTGCCTGAATCGGACACCGCGGAGAAACCAATCGCCCTCAGCACTCAAGACTCGCGGCCGCCACCGGAGCCTCGGCATGGTGATGAATCGGCCTAGCAAGTTTAGACCGCTTCGTCTCATCCACACCATGTTCAAACACCACACTGCAGGTCCCCCCCACCAACACACTCATTGATTCCTCCACACATGCCGAGGAGGCGTCTACATTACGGTTTCATCTCATCCACAAAGTGTCCAAGACACCACATTGTACACAGGTCACATCACTATCTCTTCCTGATTTTCTCACGAATGCCTCAAACTTTGGAAATTCCCTCCCCTCGTTTCTGTTCCCACATTCGCAGGACATCCAATTCAAGAAACGTATGACCTCCGGATCGATTCCGCATACAGCACACGTCACATGTCCAACTCGCTGGGCAATGAGGTGTGGGCAGACTACGTGAAAAGGAGATATGCGAACATCCGTAGACGATAGCTTACGCCGCGCGCAAATTGGTTACCTCACAACTACAAAAGCGCAAACTGCTTTCCACGCGGAGAAATGCGTTCCTGCGGGCACTGGGTGTGGGCGTTCAATCGGTCAGGGAGACGACGCGTCGGTCGGGGATACGCGACGTTGCACCGTGTTTGTCAAGGGGAGAGGGTGTTGCAAACCAGAGAGGGCGGCCAACTGCAGCTGCTGCTGGATCTGGGAGTGGTGCTGCGGCGACGTGAAGGACTGCGCGTCGGCCATGCCGCCCATGCCGCCGCCATGCTTGGAGCCTTTTCCCGGCGTGACCTGCGACCTTTCCGCCCTCACGTCGCCCCCCGCCGCACTGGGAAGGCCGTGCGGCTGAACCGGCGATGCCGTCGCCGCCGCCGCCGCGGCCGCTGCCGCCGCCGCGGCCGCCGCTTGCTGCTTCTCCGCGGCGGCTCGCTTCGCCTCCGCTTTCTTTCTGCGACCGGACTTGGCGGGCTCGGCGAGCATGCGGACCTCGCGCGGGAACGACCTCAGCACCTGCAATGGCGAGGCAGACGCGCACGCGCGCACACCAGGTATGTTACCCGCATGATACCAGTGTGTGACCGTTGTTACTGTTACTTGTACGTGACCGGCATGTCGCCGTCTTCACCTGTATGGCGCCAGTGCGAATGCGCTCGTCCAGGCTGTGGGGGTCGCCGTGCTCGTCCAGCTCCGCCAGCTTGTAGAGCGGCAGCACGTGCAGCTGCTCGTCCTCCGGCACCACGCCGATCGCCCGGTTGTCCTCCTTGGTCAGCGTGCAAACCTGGTGGCGTCGCGGGCATACGTGGCGTTGTGCGTGGCGTTGTGCGTGGCGTCGTGCGTGGCGTGTGTGTATATAAACACGCTAAGCGCCCGTCCGGTTGACAGAGGACGTTGGGAGATCCCGTGACGTTATTCGAAAAAGTACAAAAGGAACGCGCGCACGCCAGCAGCACTTGACCCAAATGTTGTAAATTTAATAAATTCACTCAAGTTACACAACTGGAAAAAAAAAGACACCAGCGTCACCCCCCACCGACCCTCCCATGAAACCACCACATTCTACGGTCGTCTGTGAAACGGCACTTCTGTGATAGTAGCCTTGCGCTGTAAAAATCGTGCAAATACAAATTGCAAGGTGGTCAGGGTTGCTTTCACGGGGGAGGGGTGGTGGATTGGGGGCGGTGGGGTGACACCGGCGGGACTGGCAAGCGTACCACGGTGCTGCCGTTGGGCATGTTGTGCTGGTCGCGGTGAGCGTGGGCGCAGAAGTCGACGCAGGCTGTGACGCCCGAGAAGGGCCGCCCATCCTGCAGGCCGAGGCGGCAGTCGGGGGCGGATACCTCGTGCTCCACCTAACCAGGAGAGGGCGGCAGTGGTGTGTCGGCGTCGCGCCATGCCTTGCCGTATAAACGAAAGCTCCGAGTGACGAACAGCGGGCTGAGTCAACCCCCCCTCTGCCAGAGCCACCACGCCTTGGCGCTGGCTGCTCCTTTCTCAACATCACAATGCGTGAATTCCCACGTTTCCCGTGTGTGTGCGTGTGTGTGCGTGTGTGTGCGTGTGTGTGTGTGGCAAGGCTGCATTGGCTGGGTCATGTAGCCCGCATGCGCAGCCACCGCATGCTCAAGCAGCTTCTGTTAGGCCGCATAGAGGGGGCTAAACGGGCACGACTGGTACCAGCGGTGTCAAGATTGGCCTCTATGGAAGAGGCTCATGAAGGACGCTACTGGGTAGTTAGAGGCAGTCGCCCTCCAGCAACAACGTACGGCAGAGGAGCGACGCTCACAACAATGAGTGGAGCGCCGGGTGGCTAAAACACAGCAAGTTGGCACAGTAGGGGTTACAGCTAGTGCATCTACCAGTCATCTCAGTCAGCCAACCCATGTCACCTGGGTCTGTCCCGAGACCTCCTGTCAGCGAGCCTTCGACACTTCACGTGGCCTCAAAGTGCACCTGGCCTGTTAGAAGCACCGTGGTGACGTCACCGTCACTTAGTGGCGAATGGCGGGTATTGGTATTGGTGTGCGTGTGGGTGGCATGTGCAATACCTGGTTAGTGTAAGCGTCTGGGGCCAGCTGCTTGTACACCGGCCCCACGTGGGTTGCCAGCTCCTGCAGGTAAGACTCCAGCTTCTCCTCCTATCGCCGCAAAACACAAACTCGGTGACCCACCCACGCCGACGCAGCTTGGCCTTCTCTTGCGAATGACAACAAGGGACCCTTTCAACGTCCACCGTGCAAGCAGACGGCGCGTACATTTACGGTTCATGCACCCGCAGCGTTAGAATCAGGGCAGCCGCTGGATTCAAACCGCGAACCGCCGCCACAAGCGGCGAACGCGCCACGGGCTGGGTCACATCACCGCGCCTCAGAGGTCGCAACCGGGTACCCGATACCCGTACCATACCCGATACCCGTCTACCCGTACCCGGCCGGGTACGGGTACGGGTAGCCGCTTGCGACCCTGGTGCGGCCGGGTATGGGTAGGCCGTGAGTCACTAGTGAGTAACTATTTGTCACTCATTTCCCAACGTCTTGTCTCTTCTCACAATTCAAGTTCCTAGAATCAACCCACCCACGCCTGCAACATGGCTTCATCCCAGAGGTCGCAATCAGGTACCCGATACCCGTACCTTACCCGGGTACGGCCGGGTACGGGTACCCGTTTGCGACCCTGGTGCGGCCGGGTACGGGTAAGGAATCAAAACCCGTTTGCGACCTCTGGGTAGAAGGTAGGGAGGGGGACGACAGCCGTTGGCGCGCGCACCTCCTTGGAGCTGTCATCTCCGTTCAGCTTGAACTTGCGCGGGTACTTGCTGCGCGCAAACTTGCAGCCGTTGTAGTACATGCTCCAGGAGCAGCCGAACGAGAAGGAGGCTCCGCAAGTCTCGGTGTCCAGGCCCTGGCAGGCGCAGGTTCGGCTACGGGCGGGCCACGCGGAGGAGGGGCAGACGCGACGAGTCCACACAAACGCACGCACACACACACGTGCGCACACGCGCGCACACACACACGCGCGCACACACACACGTGCGCATACGCGCACGCACACACGCGCACACGCGCACAACGAGACTCAGTCAGTTTGGTGCCCAGCAGCGTCAATTTTGTCAAACGTTTGTTTATTTAATCACCGTCGTAGTATGATTCGTAAAAAAAATGTTGGATTAGGCCACGTCATAATCTGGTCACATTTCTGTTGCAAGATCCTCCCACCATCTGATGCAGCCGAGCAAATCGAAAAAGCAATTAATAGATGGTTATCGAATTGCTACCAGGTCAACGCTCTTTGCAAATGAGCCTTCTACACCTCCTGTTCCCTCTCTCTCTCTCTTCGAGTTCTCACCTGGGGTAAAACAAAATCATTAAAAACTCGGGGAACTTTTAAGCAACGCGCATTGCGTGACGATCGGTCTCACTCTTCGTTGAGGCTGCATCGCCGGCAGGTGGGCACGCCGTAGTTGTTGAGCGTCGAGGCGAGCTCGTTGTAGAGGAGGTCGGCGAGCCCCCGGTTGACGCCCTCCCACGCCATGATGGCCATGACGATGACGGCATTCTCGCACCGGTGACCGGCACGCTCGCGCACGATGCACAGCAGCTTCTCCTCTTCGCTGGCACGCCGCAGGACCTGCCAGGCCCCCACCCCGCGCCACAGCCACCGCTCACTTACACAGGCCCCTTTGCAGAGCACCGACGCTTGCTAATATACATACCTGCCACACTAGGCGCAGGACTTGGCAGGCCAGCGATGGGATGGCACTCACGAATACAGACAAATTGGTTGATGATCCAAAACGGTTTTGTTCTGGATTGATTTTAAAATACAACGCGATACGAAGTGAGGTCATTTTAATTATGTCATGTCCACGTCTCCCCCCTGTTAATATTGCTGGCTATGCGACGACGCTTTGGCTTAAATTGTTAAGCTTTAAAAAAACATTTGCACTGGTATCATTGTTTTACCGATGACACTTCATGCAAACAACATTTTTCAACGTTTTTTTAACTACTAAAGATTATCATCTTAGTTAAACAAAATACACTTCAAACTTAAGCAACACATCGCGCATATGGCTCTCACTCTTCGATTGGCAAATCAATTCAATTGCCAAATCAAACCCTTAAACAAAAATGCACCCTAGGGGGCGCAGTGGGGCCATCCTTAAGACGTTTTTGCTCGCAATGAAAAAACTCTGCGGCGCAATTCCACGCAAGAAGCTGCCGGAAGAGGTTCGTGTGTGCGAATAGGACGACGACGGCCACATCTTCTCCCGTCCACACCGCCAGTGGCGAGATGTTATCTATCTCGCACGGCATACATGAGGTCGTGGGTTGAATCCCAACCATGACGCTTGTACATTTGGAGTTTGCATGTTCTCCCCGTGGTCGCGTGGATTTTTCTCCGGGTCCTCCCGGTTGTTCTCTCCACATTTAGAAATATCCGATCAGAGTATTTGGATGCTATGAATTTCCAGGAGATAAGCCACTTTCGTTGATATATCATTTGCGGTCAGGTCGCTTCTGATAAAGGAGCTACATAGCTCAGTGGGCATTATCTGGTAAAATGAAAATAATATGTAGTTTATAAATAGTTTCATAGTTCACTCACCCACTTGGCGATGGGGCAGCCCTGGGAGCTTTTGCCTTCCTTCCCAGTGTACACCACCTTCTCGATCCGCACGGCTTTGCCCTTCTCACCGAACCTGCAGAGAGAGCCGGCCACGTTCCCCAAACAGAAGTGCATTAGACGGTAACCTGGCCACCAATGTGGTTCAAAACGGCAACTCAATCAATCCACCTCGATATTTTACACCGTTATTTGGAAATCCTACTGCTGTCGCGACAGCCGTGCGTGTACAAAAGCACAATTAACGAAAAAATAACTTCACATTTATCTACATATATAGCACCGCGGTCTTGAAAAGGAAAAATATAGAGTGGGCGCAGTGGATCTGGGATCGATCCCCGACGGGGGCACAGTCTCTGCGTGTAGTTGGTACGTTCTTCTGCCCGTTCTGCGTGAGATTTCTCCGTGTTCCTCCCATAGCTAAAAAAAACCCCGTGCAATGTAACTGGTGTGGGGTCAAAACATCCCAAATTCCACGGGATCATCGAGCGCGACCCCCCCGCACGGCTCTGACGCGCCGCTGGAAAAAGGGGGGGTGGGGGCGGTAATTGGTGGGCCCGTACAAACACCGCGTGAGGCTTTGAGCCACTGACCTCGTCTCCATGAGGTGGCGTACGGCTGCCACCGTTGGGCCGGCTCCCAGGTGCGTGTAGTAGGGCCCTTCGTCCTTCTCGATGATTTGATCTGAAACATCGCGCATCGTCGTCACACCGCGCTCAGATATTCGCCACACAGATTTCAACCATATACAACACCCCTCACCCCCCCCCCCCTCCTTTTTCTTAAAGCATGCTCATTGCGTACCCCTTGAAATTAAATGTTTAAACACTCATTAGGTGGCTGAAAACACCTTAATATATAGGGGATTGCAGTGCTTGGGCAATTGTTACCTTCCCGTTTATCTGTGGCTCCATTTCATTATAAGATGGAATTTGCATGAACGACGACGTTATGTATATACAACAATTAAACCGAGCCATGCTTCCAGTCTCATACATATTCCCACACCCACATTTGCCGGGAGTATTGATGACCTTTGACCGAAACACTTGAAAGGCAGTTTCAACCCTCCCATCATTTCACCATCACTGACACCCCACCCCCTCCACTACCCCCACCCACTGCGCCCCGGGCCGACTGCCCACATGTTCTTGACCCAATGTAAACATGTACGGGGGTCCGAGTTAACACCAGGCAGTGAAGCACAGGGCCAAACTTGTAATGGGTGTCTGTGTCACGAAAGTTGAGATAAGTTTACGACAGCTCCATCGGTGGCACCAGACGGATGGGTTTGGTTGCACCGCCCGCAGACGGGAGTTCGCTGATCACGGTGTCCGAGAAGGATCGTACGGGGTAGTTAGTTCCATGAACTGGCCAGGTGGCTCAGCCGCAGAGCGAGCGGCTTGCAATCTGAAGGTCGCAAGTTTAAATCCTGGTCGGGGGTCGACTCAGTCCATCACCTCTCCAGGGGGTCGATAAAATAAGAAACCACTTTGTGGAGAATTCAACAGTGGTTGATCCCTCTGGAGAGACTCATCCAGAACACAGAATTGTGGAATTTCCACCGATGGCTCTGGGCTGTTATTGGGCGATGAGCATCAATGCCTAAATGCATCCATCCAATCCAATGCAGGATGGGGCGAACACAGCCCGGTGTGGGATGGCGTTCCTCGCGTCAGCAACTGTCGCGCAGACAACTGCCCAGATCGCAAAGAGCACAACGGGGCCTGACATGGAGCCCTTGTGGAAAGCCATGCGCACTGCATACGCGAGCTCGATACAAATTCTGAATTCTTCACAAGACCCAACGGGATACATAAGAAACATGCAATGGCATCCATTTATGGGCCGTCCCCAGATGCTCCAATGACGGGAAAGGCAATGCAATGATGTGAAAGGCTGCAGAAACTACCTAAAATGGACTGTATGGCAAATGGTCTCTCGTAGGCCATGAGTCCAGACCAGATATTTCACCTGTCGGTAATACCTGAGGTGGCATAAAGTGATTGATGTGGCCAAAGTGAATTATGTGAACGCCACAATTAACGTTATACACCTTATGTGGTACTTAATCTCTACTCTGGCACATGACCTACTTGTCCATATTCACAAGTATAACACTGTTCATGTTAATCAGAGCGGCCTGTGGAAGGTGGTGCTGTGGCTATAACCAGACTGAAGTGTTTTAGATTTTAGCTTTGAAGATAAGCCAGCAGCCACACCTTTGGACGTAAATGACAGATGAGAAATCAGGCCGTAGTCATTAACACAGCTTGATGCCAGAGGTGGCTTCTTGAATAATGGATATGCTCCGGCTGATTTAAAAGCACCTGCAAACGCCAACGGCACCGTGAAAGATTTGCTGATTGGCACCAGTTTAATTGGTGACAGGTCGTTTAACACGGGTGGCAGGAAGGAAATTAGCTACGGATCAGCAGGGCTTGTAACATTTCCAGGCCTTTTTCTGTTACTTTTCAGGAACGTTGATCAATTTCTGTGTCTGCGTGCTCCTGCTTCTGTTCAAGCCCTACTGGATCTGTGCTGTGTGTCTCTGCTGTGCATGTCTGCTGTGTTCATGTTTTGTCGACAGAGGGCACTATGTGGCAATAACTGCCTTTAGTGCCACAGCTTCAAATCTACGCCAAGCATATGGGTGTGTGCCCCGTGCTCACCTTCATCGGTTCTCGCTGACAGCACTTGCCCCAACAGTCCGTGAAGGCTATACTGGAGATCTTTGACTTTGTGCTCCGAGAGCATAATTTGTAAATGTCACATGCAGTGTTTCGGTGACATGGTGAGGCCATTTGACGTAACACACAATCCATCGTTAACCCCCCCACCTCTGGACCTGCTTGGCTCCGGGCCAGATTCAGATGTCTTATTGACAGAATGCCATGGGGTTTGGTCATGGCTCGGCTCGGATGTGCCAGTGGAAAAGAGGTATTCGGGGGTCCAGCTATTATCTGCCATCGTCATTGCACGCCACGATTTATGAATGCACGTGGTAGCTAAAAGGGACACATGGTTTCAGTTGCAAAGCTCGAGAATTCAGCACGTGATAGTGTGTGTTTGTGCATGTGAACACATAGGTGCGTGTGCGGGGGGGGTATGTGCGTTTGTGGGGAGAGGTGGTGGAGCGGTTAGCACGCAACGCTACGAACCCGGCGACCCGAGTTGGATTTCCGCTCACGGCAAACACCCCGATTATCTGAATCGGTCCTGGGCCTTCTCTAGGTCGACTCGGCCTCAAATCAGAACGTGGTGCTGTGTGTAAACATCGCCATTGGGGAGACAAAGGTGGCCAGGCGTAGTGCTGGGGAGCGGTGGTGCAGCGGTTAGCGCGCTGTGCTATGAACCTGGCGACCCGGGTTCGATTCCCGCTCACGGCCAACACCGGTGACGATTATCTGAACCGGTCCTGGGCCTCCCCTAGGTCGACTCAGCCTGAAATGAGTACCTGGTGCGGTGTGTAAACATCGCCACTAGAGAGACAAAGGCGGTCGGGCGTGGTGCTGGCCACCCACCCCCTCGTGTACCGTTCCGGCCTTCATAGGTGCTCGCTAACAGCACTTGCCCCTACAGTCTGTTAAGGCTATACGGGGGATCTTTGTCTTTGTATGCGCGCGCACACGCGGCACGCGTGCGAACACGTTGTGCATACTCGCGCGCACGCACACAGAGAGAGGCTGGGCCTTGTCAAGCGCCCAACTCTCCGTGGCGCGGCGCCCCGTTTGGGCGGCGTCGACCGAGTGACCCACTTGGAGCCGTTCGCTCGCAGCGGCGGCAGCGCCAGAGAGAGACGCGGCGCGTCAGTAACGGCCGACCGCCTACACGAGACAGGCCCCAACTGCTCACACGGGTCCGGCCCCCCGCTGCCACCCTGCCCTATCCTCGCGGGATCCTCCTGTGCCGCTGTGGCCTTACGGGCCCCTCGCCAGTCTACACTTTCATAAGATGTGGCGCCTGCCCTTCGTGGCCCTGTGGGGAGTACGCCAAACAATTGTTTTTATTTTACCAGGTAAAGGCCCCACTGAGCTGTGTAGCTCTTTTTCGTAAGCGACCTGGCCGCAAACGATGCCTCAACGAAGTGGCGTATTAAGTGAAAATGTACAGCGGTAGCCAAATTACTCTGAAAGTATGTTTCTAAATGTTTAGGGAAAAGACGCGGAGGACCTGGAGAAAACTCCAAGCGACCACGGAAAGAACATAAAAACTCCAAATATACAGCAGGCGTTGGGATCGAACCCACGACTTCCTGTATACCAGGCGAGGTAGTTAACATCTCCCCACCGCGGCGCCCACACGTATACTATCCACGACGCCGACTCCTCCTGTGGACGGTGACACTGACACGGAAAGAGACGCTGCTGCTGGCAGGGTGCCCGCCGCCGCGCGAACGCACGCTTTACTCCGTTTCTCCCACGGCGTCCCGTACTCACCCACGCAGCTGCACGGAGGAAAGTCCACCTGGCCCTTCTTAGTGGGCGTGTCGAGGATATTCTTGGTCGGCGTGTCCAGGTACTTGAGCGGGGACTCCAGGAAGCTGCTGAGGATGGACGGCGGCTGCTTGGCAGGGGTCGAGTTTCCCGACAGCGTGGCCCCCTTGTCCTCCTCCCCGTCCATCCCCACGGACGCGGCCAGGGTGGACAGCACCGTGATGGGCCCCGAGCTCTCCACTTTCACCTGGAGGCTTTGCCTCTGCAGGTAGGCCGCCAGGTGAGCTTTCACGGTCGAGGATGACGGCACGGACGACGACGACGGCGGCAGCGAAGATGGCGACGGGGACGAAAAGGAAGCGCGCGTCGAACCGTGCGTCCCCAAATCGTTGCTCGCTCGGTGGCACATTTCGGCTGGCGTGGGTTCGGTTTTCAAACGCATGTTGTGCGGCGTTGGCGTCTGGTTAGCCGGGAGATCGGCGGATGCGCGGACAGAGCCCGGGCGAGACGACTGCGGGTGGGAGACGTCCATCCGTTGCTGCTGCTGGTGGTGCTGCCGCTGCGACAAATGATCCGACGACTCGGGGATCCTCGGCGATCTTTATCTCGAGCTGCCGGATGATCTCCTTCAGGTCGTCGTTGTTCGGGTCGTGCACGGAGGACTGCTGCTCTTTTCGGCTCGACATCGGCGAACCACTGCGAATCACTCTGTGCCCCAAGTCGTGGCCACTCGCACCTCGACTGGAGAAGCAAATCACTCCGTTGTCCGGCTGGGATGTTTTCATGGACGAGCCTCGTTTGTCCTGCTGCTCTCCCGGCCCAGATGTTTGTTGAAAACCAATGCTGTTGCTGCGAGACAGGCCGCTTTTGTAACTTGAATTATGTTGCCCCTTGAGTGCTGCCTTGTCCCTGTGTCCCTGCGCGGGGTGCTCCTTCGACTGCATCTGTTGCAGACGCTGCTGCTGCTGCTCGCTCCCGAGCACTTTCTGGAACAGCCCTTCATCCCCGCTCTGCATGTGCTGCTGCAGAAGCCTCTCCAGCGACTTCTGTTCCACCTCGGAGTGTTTGTACGGCTGCATCTGCTGCGGCATCGGCTGTTGGAAATGCATCTGCTTCTTGCTGCCGTAGTATTGCCGGGCGGCCTGCACGTCGGAAGCGTGCGCAAGCAGGGACAGGCTGCCCTGGGGATCTTGCGAACCTTCGCAGTGCTGCCCGTAGCGCTCGCTCGCCGCCTGCGCCGCCGAGTTCTTCGCGTCGCGCTCGCCGTGCTGCGGGCGGGCGTGCATCACGTGCTGGCCTCCCTGAGGCAGCAGGTGCGACTGCAGGAGCCCGTGCTCCTCCGCTGGGTCGCTCGAGTTGCGTCGGCTTGTAATAGCACCTTGGAGAGTCCCTGATCGTTCGGCGTCGAGTCCCATAAACGTACGATGGCTTTTACCTTTGTCGGCGTCGAAGCACACGGACGCCACGTGATTCATAATGACCGAGCGGGTGCTGCTCTGGTTGCTGGTGGTCGCTTGCTCTGAGCACCTTTGTTTCGAGGCATCACCTCGCAGCACCTCTTCGGACAGCTCTGAGTAGGGGCGGCTGCTCTGCTCCGAGTCTCCCTCCGCTCCCATCGACAGCGGCTGCCCGTGATAGGAAGCGACCGCCGGCTGGTGCAGGTTATTACGGGGCACGGGGGTGTCGTCTTCTTTGGCAACGGAGGCGGCTCCGTCGGAGACCTGGCCGTGGGCGTTTGTGTGGCCTTGTGACTGCGCATCCAATGCTGCGCTCTGCTGCCACTTGCACTGCTGCGATTGGGCATCCTGAAGCAGCTGCTGCTGCAGAAGCAGTTGATTGTGTTGATGATGCGAATACTGCTGTGCCAGCTCATGGCTCTGCAAGAACTGCTGATGCTGCTGCGCCTGCTGCTGGTGCTGTGTAAGCTGCTGCTCTTGAGCAAGATGTTGGCTGTGAAGTTGCGAGTGCAGCTCTTGCTGGTGGTTCATCAAGCTGTGATTCGGTTGCACGAGCAGGGGTGCGATGTGCGCATCGTTTAGAATTTTCTGTTGTAGGAGCGACTGCCCCTGCGGCGGTTGCCCCTGCATTGGCGCCAGCGCTTGGGACTGCTGCTGGTGATTTTGCGCAGCCGCGCCGTGCTGCGCCGCTTTCTGCGAGTACTGTGCAGAAGCCTGGGCCTGCAGATGCTGCTTGTGCTTTGCCGCCGCCGCTGCCGCCTCTTGATTCTGCTGCAGAGGCCCGGGCCACAGCTCCGCCAGCGTCTGCCTGGACGTGCCAACGCCGTTGCTCGCTTGCGAAGGAGACGCTGCCGCCGCCGCTGCTGCCGCCGCTGCCGCCGCCGCCGCTGCCGCCGCCGCCACTGCCTTCGCCGCCTTCGCCGCCTTGCCCGCTCGGCCCTTGCCTGCCGACTGCTTGGGCGCGGCGCCGGCCAACTGGGCTCCCGTGCCGTTGGACAACTCGGCGAGCGCCTTCACCGCCGTCGCCTGCTCGGGGCTCATCTGCTGCTGCAGGGCAAAGTCGAGGAAGCTCTGAAAGAAACCCGAGAGGTGAGCGTTTGCCCCTTTTTTGTTTTTACCGCCGGCGAGCGCCAAGGCAGGAGAGCTGCACCTCTCCGCTGGCACGCTGCCGCCGGACGCCGCCGCGGAGTTTCCGACGCCGCCGTTGCCGAGCGAAGCCTGGGCCGAGGGGCCCGGCGCGGCTCCGCTCGGCTCCGGAGTGGCGCAGCTGCCGCCAGCCTCGGGAGACCGCTCGCAGTCGTTCCCGCTCTCGGCGGCCGCCGTTAAGTCGGGGCAGTCCGGGCCTTTGCAGTCGCAGTTTTCGGGCTTCCTCTCCGAGCACGCGGTGGCTTTGCAGTATCCCTGCTGGGCCGAGGCTGCTTCCGACAGGAAGAGCAGGGGGTTCGTGACGATGGGGCTGGGAGCCCGCTTGGCACCGTCATCCGGGCTGGGCGGGTACTCGCCCGTTCCGCCGTTGACAGCGGCGGCCTCGCCGCCTTCCGCCGCCAGCGCGAGGCTGTCGGCCAACCTCAGCAGGTCCAGCTCCACGTCCTCCAACCGTGGCTTTTTGTTCGGCGGTATCGCCTGCGGGCACGAACCGTTTATGTGCCGCTTCATGCCATGGCAATTCTGCTCCGGCTCTGCGGGCTGCCCGTTCTCCACCACCACCTCCTTGCCCTGAGAGGAATCGTCCTGAAAGTCGTCCTGAGTGTCGTTCTCGTGCGCCAGGCCGTTGGGAGGAGGGTGCGCCGTCGGGGATGGCGAGCGAGAGGGGGCGGCGAGCGGCGGCTCCTGGCCGGGTTTTGCGGCGGCGGTGGCGGCTGGCGGCGTGGAATCTTCTGCGTCACGGGCGCCATCGCTGGACTGCCCCGCGGGGTCCGGAGGTCGTGACTTCCTCGAGCCATTGACGGCCTTGCTCCTTGCAGCTGCCTACAAAAACACACCACAGACACGCACACACACGTTGCAGATGTGCGGCCCGGGCCAGAAAACACGGATTATACGTCGCCAGTGTGGCGAAGTATAATCCAACAACCTCTGTGACTGACACAGCGGAACGGGCCGAGGGGGCATTCACCGAGGAGATGGAGCGATGAAATCAGCTCATCTGCAGGTGCTGGGTGGATGATTACATCGAAGGAGCACGAGAGGCCTTTATCCAGCAGTGGTATTTATGGAGTACAGTTACTGTGTCGTGTTTCACAACGCAAACTAAAAAAACATATATACTAAAAAACTGTTGGCCAGATAAGGCCCCACTGAGCTATGTAGCTCTTTTTCGGAAGCGACCTGGTCGCATATGACAGCTCAACAAAGTGGCTTATCACGTGGAAATGTATAGCAGCCAAAGTCTAAACGCATGTTTCTAAAATGTGGAGGGAAAAACCGGACTCCCCGGAGAAAAATCCATATGAGCACGGGGAGAACATGCAAACTCCAAATATACAGGCATCAGGGTCGGAATCCATGACCTCCTGCATACCAGGCGAGGTAGTTAACATCTCATCACGCAAGTAATACCAGCGGAGAGGCAAGGCGAATGAAATTAAATGGCAGCACAGCTGGCAGAAGCAATGGGAGCATGGTGGCGCACACAGCGAGTTCAGTCCGACTGTCAACCACCACACTCCCACCGTAATCCGCCAAACTCAGCAGCCTCACACGACCATCACCACCACAATCACAGGGGGCTTTCTCTCTCTGCAATGGTGCAGAGTCTAAACATCTCTCGGCTCGGTCATTAGTCAATGAAGGCACCACACCAACCTGGGTCACGAGACACCTCCGGCAACTAAAATCCGGACCTCAAAAACACCACGGCTAAGCGTTGGTAGGCCAGGGTGATTGTGTAAAGCCGATTCTGCATCACCCGGATTACAAGGCACATTTTTCGTTCCTCCGTATTTCAAAGCATTAGCTGGGGGTTCGTGTTATAATCCAGAGAATGGCATTCTTCTCATGTTTTAATCATTGCAATGAAATGGAAAGTTACATTTGCTCCGACATCCCCACCACCCTTCCCCACATCCACCCCAAAAGCGCAAGTTAATAAACAAGACACGAATTAACTAAACCTCTTTCCAAAAAGCTAATTTACAAAGAAATTTAAGTAGATGCCAAGTTCTCCCCACCCCCCACGCCGACACCCCCACCCGCGGGCACCCATCTGATGTCGGGGGGACAGCCAGTAAACTCAAGGAGATTCAATTCACTCGCCGCTTGCGTCACAAGAATCACGAGCGCGCAGCAACACAATCGGACAAAAGCCCGGTCTAGACGGTGCACATTACAGCGCCGCGGGATGCATACTGAGCCAACGTTGTGCGCGGGAGACGTGACGACGCGCGCTGCGAGAGGGAGCTGGGCCCCGGCCACCTGATCGGAGCTCCTGCCCCCCCCCACCCTTGCAAGGTTCTGGAGAATCTCCCGAACGATGAGCGGCTGGCTCTTCCCACCTAAAAATGTCCCTTTTTCTTGCTCGCACTTAAATACTTTCTCCCTCTTCTCTTGCAAAGTGGCTTCCGTAGCCGCCCGTCAACACCCTAGTGTTGCTAAAACAATGCACCTTCTTGAAATCCATCTCAAAGCAGCACCCCCCCCCATCCCCCCCCCCCCCGCTGCTTACTGCCGAATTTTACAAATTAATTGCACAAGGTCCACTACAACCTCAACCCACTGTTTTCTTACCGGGAATTGTGATCCTACTCGCTGGGCTCGGGGCTGGCTGCCACCTGATTTGAGCACCCCGTCCCATCACACGTCCAACCCAGCGCAACCGGTTTTTCGCCCCCCCATCCTATAACCACAACAATCACGTCTGCATGGCTCCTCCTGTCCTGCGAAGATATTCTCAGCATCCGCCTCAAGACACCTGTCCTTAAATGCAAAGACATTTGTATTATCAAACTGCTTAAGTTTAAAATCTATAAACATGGATATCACTCCCGCCTCATCAACTGCCCTGTGCATTACACACCTGGCCTACCCATCGCATCTAGTTTCCATAGTGCATCTAACACAAGCCCCGCTAAACAAATATACCTTCTGCAAACTCCTTCTCAAAGCCTCCTGGCAATATGGACATTACTGCCCAAGTATACAAAGTCCACTACCCACCTCAATCTTCCAAACCGGGTACTCGTGATCAGACTGCAGGAGCCACGTTTCTCATTAAAGCTAATAGCCTCATCTGAGGATAGCTCGCATCTTCTTCAGAACCTGGCAGTGTCTGTCCTAAATGCCTAAAAAAAACCTACAAAAATAGCTGCACGCTGTACGTTCATCTAACCCGTATTGACTTCAGAAATTATATTTTTTGACTCCGCAAACCCCGATCTGTGGTTTTAGTGAATACGTTAGGCAAGCACGGTCCATACCATTCTACTGCCTCAATGTCTTTGTGTACGCGCCGGAGTCGCAACTCCCAAATATAAACATGAATATCACTTTGGCGTCATCTGGTCGAACACCATATGAGACGAGGCTCCGAAGAAAGCTGTCTATGGTGTGGACCAATCAGTTTCAAAGACAATGCATAAATTACCAGAGTATTGTTTTTTGTTTGCATTTGACTGCAAGTATTGTGGTTAATGTAAACATGATTTCTTACAAAAGGTGTCAGTTTTGTTGCCAGAAAAAAGGGGAAAACCCCATTAGTATAACTCCCAAGTTGTTAAACAGCCGACCAAAATCTCACCTAGGATGCCGTAGCGGCCACAAAAATCAGTGCGCACTTAGATCGGGCAGGGAGGAGGGGGGGCTTCAGGAGATTTGATCTTTGTGGTAGGACAGCAGATAGGGAGAATGAATCTCTGGATTTACTTTGTAGAGCTTGAGCAAGATTATAACTTGTGTGGCCGATGGGGGTGGGGAGGGATTTTCTCCCAAGTGGTTTTCTACCTGGATCTTTACCCTGTTTACCAAAGATTCTGGCAAATTACCTTGCCTCCCCCCGCCCCCACTAATCTGTGATACAGTGTATAATTACACTATACATATATGTTACTGTACGAATTGCTGCAGAAAGCAACTCGCACACAAAAGTACAAATGTGACCGTCAGACATTAGAAACGTAAATATGAATAATAATAAAAACTCGAGCACGATGTTCAGGAAGCTCTTGGCACAGCCCTCTCTCTGCACGCGAACCTCCGAGCCACCCTAACTAAGGAGACACTTAAGACGACAAACGGGACCACCCCTTCCCAAACACACCACCCCCACGACAACATTGCTATGTTTACAGTGAAGGCCTAAACAAAGTTGTCGCCGCCCTTCCTCCTCGTCTGCATGAAACTGTGATTTACAATTGACAACAATGGTACCAACAAAAGCAGGGAGTTTTACCCGTCTCGCTGCGTGATCTGCCAACCCTCAGCCCCGACGTGTGAAAACCTGTTTCTGTTTGGATTTAAAGCTTTCGTGACTGCAGGGATTCATCTTCTTGGTTCTTTCGGTTAGAAGGGAAATAATAAAATAAAAATAACGTAATAAAATAAAATAATTCTCACGACGTTTCGGCCACAACGCAAGCAGCCGTCCTCAGGTGAAGAACAGGTCTGTTGGAAAGACAGCGTCTGAATGTCGGAAAGACAGCGACTGAATGATGCCGTCTTTCCGACAGACCTGTTCTTCACCTGAGTACGGCTGCTTGCGTTGTGGCCGAAACGTCGTGAGAATTATTGTATGTTTATTTTTATTATTTTATTATTTTCCTTCTACGTGACTTTACCGAAAGAACCCAGAAGATGAACCTGTTTCTGGTACATATTTCTGTATTTGGCCTGAGCATCCCCCCCCCCCCCCCCAATAAACATAAAACGTTGTTGTGCCAATAGTTCCAACCCACACGGCCAACGTTGGCACGTTCGCTGGATCAGGGCCACCGACAGAGCATAGCTCATCTGCACGGTGGAAGCTACTTTCGTCTTCGGCTCAAACAAAAAAATAATCCACGCGTCGCTGCGCCAGAGCGGGCGGGAGGTGGGGGGGTATCTTGGCGGGCTGTTTACCAGCCGCGGCGTCCGCGCCGCTCGCCTCTCGGCAGTGAAAGAGTCGATTCATTTCTGGCATCAGGTGCCCGCCGCCGCCGCCGCAAACGTCCGCTGCGCTCAAGACTACGACACGGCGGTCAAGCGATTCATCCGCGCGTGGTTTGTGTGTACGTCCACGCGCGTGAATGTTTATTCACGTGTACCCTGGATTCACATTCATGTGTAGCAGGTTTGTCCAAACTGCTTCCTCGCACGTGTGTACACGCAGCGCACGGAGGCTTGCGTAATGACCATAAATGACTTCATTCTAAACAAGGTGAGCCGAGCTGCAACCAGGATTACCTAAGGGGCGTCTGCAGCAATGTAAACAAAAGTGTAACAATTGGCAATCTCTTGAGAAGTTTGTTGAACTTTACAACTGGGTAGAAAGTCTACTGAAATGGAATGTCTCCTATAAACTCACCACCTTTGTCACAATCACCACCGCGCCACCACCAACACACAACCACTGCTCGCTCCTTCACAAGTAAAAACACAGAGGGGCGAGTTTGGCGCATGCGGCACACGGGAGTCCATGAACCCGGCTGCGAAAATCCGGCAACAAAACTTGAGCCGCCGATCGCTCCGGTATCAGCAGGCCGTTCAGAG
Source organism: Lethenteron reissneri (assembly GCF_015708825.2). NCBI lineage: Eukaryota > Metazoa > Chordata > Hyperoartia > Petromyzontiformes > Petromyzontidae > Lethenteron > Lethenteron reissneri. The sequence goes on along the minus strand of NC_083825.1, from coordinate 3,897,730 downwards.
TCGCTGTGTTTTTAAAAATCTCACGGCCAAGAGAAAGCGGGCGAGTGAGAGAAGCGAGTGGGGGGGTGTGACCGCGGGGACGAGCGGAACCCGTGGGCACGACGGCGCTCTCCCTCCCCCAGTCACCGTGACCTTGAAGCGCCGGCCGCCTGCCGCCGCCGCCGGGCGCAACTGTCACTGCCGGGAGGGCTTCTCGACACCGTGAGCCACTCGCAGCAGCAGCAGCAGCGGCGGCAACAACAACAACAGGCTTCACTCCCAGCAGTGGGTGTGACCACACCGCAGGGGGTGCGGGGGAGAGGATAGGGGGTAGAGAGGGTGGTGAAAGAAGGGGGTTGGGGAGGAGGGATTGGGGGGGGATGGGCAGTCAGCAGGCATGTGGGGGGGGGGCGCATGGGCCTGGCTCTGCGCTATGTTTCTGCGCTGATGAGTCTGCATCAATGCGGTGGAAAAATGAACGAATGTCGGTGTCGCAAACGACGGGCGCCGGATAAAATTCTTCAAAGAAGTGTAAAGCATGCAGATGTAAGAAGTAAAACGAGGCGAGCGGTTTTCAAAGCGACGGCACTTTGCACTGTGCCCTCCCGCGGTGGGGAGGGGGGAAGAAACACTCGTTTCTCATTCACGAAGAGAACGAGGGTCGTCACCCGTCCCCCTGGTTTTCCCAGGATCGTCCCCCTCTTGTTTACGTGGCTGCCCGTCCTGGAAAATTTTCCGAGTCTTCCCCGGAACGCTAAAAAAAGAGTACGAGTTGATAATAAATAATAACCCACTCAGCAATGCGATGCCATTCACATTTGGCTCTCCCCTCATCCGCTATTAGGGATTCATCTTCTTGGTTCTTTCGGTAAAGTCACGTAGAATGGAAATAATAAAATAAAAAAACATAATAAAATAATTCTCACGACGTTTCGGCCACAACGCAAGCAGCCGTCCTCAGGTGAAGAACAGGTCTGTCGATAAGACAGAGTCTGAATGACACGTCCTGGGCTTGGAGCGTCTAATTAAACTGGGTAGGGAGGAGGAAGAGCGCCTTGACAAAAGAAGGGAGCTGGCAAGCCTGAAGCGGACACCGTCCCCCCTCGGCAAGGTTCGACCTGACGGAAAACGTGCTCACTTAAAAAATCAGCTGCAATTGCCACATGTGGCTTGTGAATCTTGGAAGCACAAAAACTGTGTGGAAAGTCAGCTGCTCCACCCTGGCACAACAAATGGGAAGGCCTGCTGCCCACATGTCTCACGACAACAGCCTCCTGACTGATCGAAATGAACACCGATTTTCTCCCGGTTGTGTGTTCTATCCAATTCGTTATCCAACTCACCAACATTCTGGTTGGAACGCGAGAGACCACAACAACAAAACAGCTCGAGACAACCGACCGGATGGGCCGGTCCGAAAGGAGGAACACGAGGGGGCCAGAGACATTCCTCCCCCCACCCGTCTCCCGGCCTGACCCACTCCCATGCCCTGCACGATGTGAGAGATTCAGATTTGTCCCAGTTCTTATTTTACACGTAAGCCATCAGAGGGCCACCCCCCTAGGCTATGTGCCACAGCTACCACAGCCGCCCCCCCCCCCCCCAACCATTAAATCTGTTTAATTTGAGCCGTAATCCGAGAGACTCGGGAATAAGCTGCTCAGCCGATTAGAAAAAAAATACCATATGGAGCACTGCTGTGCCCCCTCGTTTGAAAACCATATCACAACTGCCCGACGAATTATCGGAAGTGACGAAGCCTCGTTAGTCGGCAATCTGCGAGAGGTTTTGTTGTTGATGTTGGAATTGAGGTGGAATATTGGGAGGAAAAGACCTGGCGCGACAAGGGGCGCAGGGATCTATTTTGCCACCGGCGGAGGGAGATTAGGTAACGAGACGTTGCTGAAATCACATCCTCGCGCACGCGCGCAAAACACGTGACTTGGCTCACGCGTGTCAACTGTAAGCACACGCATGACCTGGCACTCAAATAACATGCGGCCACACACGAGCGCTGCCACGCGGCGGAGGGGCACGCACCGGGCAGCGAGGGGGGGGGGGGAAGGCTCATCGACCGACCGCGAGTCAGGTACGACGACAGATGCCGACTTGAGCCAGTCTCGGATCATCGGCTCAGGTGGCAGAGCGAGTGACTTACAATAAACTCGCCTCCCGCCACAGGCAGGAATGCGGAATTTCCATCGCTGGCTCAGCTGTAAAACAGGACACGAGCACCATGCCTCCAATGTCTCGTCTGCCCAACGCCACTGCAATGTACGCGAGCAGAATGTCTGCGCCGAAGCGACGTTGGTGCAAGTTTATCAATTGCAAACGAACCAACAGAACCGGGTGGCTACTCTCGCCCGCCGGCCACACGGTCACGACGTGCAGGCGTGAGTGCTGCAATCTGGTTACAAGTCCTCGATTTTAATTTGTCGTTTCCATTGCCTGCGATGGTGATGACCGAGCGGAACACTCCGAAGGAATCTGGGAGAATCTCCTGTGGGTTCACGGGACAAGTCACGTGGGATGCCGGGCCCCAACACTGAGCACCAGTGCGCCGAGCTCCTGGTGCAGAGGCCCATCACCACTCAGCTTTTCAACGCCTAACAGATGTCTGTCACTCTCCCTCTGCAAGCACCATCTCCCACTCAACGTTGTGGATGGTAAACAGGAGTAACCACGGCACAACCGAAGAGCAACTAGACTGAAAACAACTACAGATAGTCCCCGAGTTACGACGGTCCGACTAACGATATTTCGATCTTACGATGGCGATACGACAAAATTGAAAAATATTTTAAATTTCGCGCGGCAGGCAAACGCAGCAGCGCACGAGGTACGTACGATACTGTACGTTGGGACGCTGCCAGGATGTACGCATCTCCAGCCTAAGTTAATGTAGCCATCAACAACCTAACATCGTTCAAGTATGCAGACGACAGACAGAATCTTGGTGAGTAAAGTACAATTATACATTACGATACGTTCAATGCATGTATGATACGTAGATTTAGCGATTTAATTTTAGGATTACCATGATACGATACGTTCAATGCATGTTAAAAGTTTTTATAGCAGATAGGATTGTTTCCTGAAAAAACCTTCTATTAAATTGCAGTTCATATAGGTAGGCTACGAATTTACCTTGTTTTTTTAACTTTACATTTTACTGTGCAATACAGTATTGTAATTCATAAATACATACAGTATATAGTTTATACAGTACGGTACTGTAAATTGCTCTGTTTTGCTAAATTATCACTATTCTTTAAGACTCCTGGGTAGGCTATAGGTCATCTTCGACTTACGATATTTTCGACTTACGATGGGGTCGTCGTAACGCATCTCCATCGTAAGTGGAGGACTACCTGTACATGTAACCGTGGGTCAATGCCCATCAAACATTAATGCCAAGTCAACATAAAAGCTAGACAAAGCAATAAAACTCAACTGTGACACTAGCAGGGCAAGCCCAGGGTTTGTATCAGCATTAGCCTCCTTGTCCGAATGTTTACTTCTGAAGGGTATTTAAACAAGCTTAGCCATCTGTCTGGCATTCTAACTGCCTTGGCAGTTGACGACCTTCAAGACTCTGCAGTGGTCGACGTGAAACGCAGTTCCGGCTCCTCGCCGAGCTATTTTCTCAACGAGCGGAACGTGCAAGGCACGGATGGGTTACCGCGGCCGTTCCCGTCCACGCGAGACGCAGAGGCCGCGGCTGCCCTACCCGCCGGCAACGGCCGAATGCAGATGTCCGTCGTTCGCCGAATGCGCCGAGCTCAAAATCGTTGGGTCATGCTCCACGGGGTGTCCATCCCAGGCCCTGCGGCTCTCAACTAAAGCGGCTCTCTGGTGGAAATGAGTCGAACGCAAACTCACAACTGTCGCGTTTTTTCCTTTCCTTGATGGTGGGGTGGGGGGGGGGGTCGTTCTGCAAGGAAACGATAAGGGCGAATAACAACCAATGTCCCCTTACGCAAACGGAACAGAGTGGCCAGCCTGCTCAACCATTCCCCTTTCACAACAAAATCAGGAAGTGACTCGGGGTGGTCTCACAGCATTTCCCCCTGCACTTCACCCACTCCCCCTCACCCCCCAACTTCCCCACGGTGTGAGCAAAGAAACATCGGTCATTAAAAGCAAACCCCGCATGAGCAATCGAACTATCATAGTAATTTAGGAAAATCTTTAAAAGATGGCGTTGGGAGAATCCCACACAAGGGTGTCCACTCATCGGGGCCGCGTACGAAGCGGATCGTAGCGACAGGTGTCAAGGGCGGCAGGAACGGCGCACAAAGCGCACGTTTGAGAAACTTTCAACTGTGCCGGGCAGGGCTGCTTGTGCGAGCGTTGCACTGGTCAGCTGTGTCCATACATTCCCGAAGCGACAAGTAGCAACCCCTCCTCGCTCATGCTCGCGCACACGCACACACATGGTACACCATGCCCACAACAACACGGCTTATAAATAGCCAAACTTGTTTCGACAAGCCCGGCTTGCGGTGCCTGTTGCTGCAAGCGCCTGCTGCAGCGCACGCCCCTGCCCCCTCCTTCAGCAAACACCCCGTTGTGAAACGCTTCGTTTGTACCGCGCCCCATGACTCCCCCCCCCCCTACACGTGGCCACGTGTTTTTTACTCAAGTCCTTTTAAAAACACAACTCGACCGTGACGCGGCCCGCACAGGTGCGGCGCCGCAGTCCACCTCACCGCCGTGGCCAGCGCACAACCGTTCCAGGATCTGCCTCGTTCCTATCCACGGCTTCCGGCTGTCGCAGCCCACGATGGGCGAGCGCGACACAAACATTCGTGCACAGTGGGAACCGAATGCGGCTCTCACCAGGTGAGCGGGGGGCTCACCAGGTGAGCGGGTGGATGAGGTGAGCGGAGCTCACCAGGTGAGCAGGGGGATCACAGCATTGCGAAGGGGTCAGTAGATGCAGCACCAAGTGGAATCTCAAACTCTTAGTTCTTTCGGTAAAGTCACGTAGGTAAAAAATGAAATAAAAATAAATAAAAACAATAAAATCACGACGTTTCGGAGGCAACACAAGCTTCCGTCTTGTGTTGTTTGACAAACCAAAGTTTGCCTTTCTGTTAATATCACTAGATCGCGGTTTTTAAAGCCAGATTTAAATGCGGCACAGTTTTGGCCAATATCACGGAACATGAGGTCACACTGTCACATCTTTTTGTCCCAATCTCAAGTCACTCGCACAGACTATTTCAGCAAGCGAGGCCCCATTGAGCCAAGCAGCTCTCTTAGCTCTCGGACGGCGACAACCTCGGCCCAAGACCGTCGGGCAGTGGCGGCAGTCACAGGCCATTGCAGCGTGTACGCAATGTGCAAACTAACGAGCGTAAAAAGTCAAATTATTTACACAAAACTCACTGCCAGAACTTACTGTAAACAGAATAAACGAGAAGAAACTCCCTTTCAGTGCGCGCGTGCCGAGAGCCGCCAACTAAACAAACCGTTCACCGCGTTTGCCGGATCAGTTTGGCAAATCGTTTCCAACCCTCGAGTTTGGTTTCGTCAAAATAGGTTTGTGAAGGAGGCACGGGACGCGGAGTCCGCAGCGAGCGACACGCCAAGACAAACGCGGAGAACGCTCGGCGAACGCGCGATCTTGCGGCGGCGCAACCAACCGGGAGTGCGGCGCTCCCCTCGACGCTCGTGTCGTCACCGCCGTCCGCGGCGGAAGGGCTTCCCCGGTCTCACGCCGCCCACACGGGGAGACTCCCTACGTAGCCGCTTGCTTCCAAGCCCTGCCAGCCAATCGCACGCACGCTCGCTGTCGCCCACCTCGCTCGCTCGCCCGGCCTGCAAGCCTCACCCACGTCACCGACACACTGCTGAGTAATGGGTCCTTCGCGCGCGGGCGATACGATTGTGCGCGAGCGTGAACTTTTTTCGTACCGTACGTAGCCAAGCGTACTAATTGGAGGACTACGGCGCTTGTTCGCGAGTTATTGGCGATGCGAAGTAATATTTACACCCATGCGCGTTTTTTTTCGAAAGCATCACCTTGCAAACCAAAACGGTCCACAAAGACAAATCCTACAGATTACACGGTAACTACAGAAAAGCAATGCCCCCTCCTCCTCTCTCACGGCTCAGACCTCAGTTCATCAGCCACCGAACAGCGGCTTTACATAACGATTCCCCCTTGACGCACAAACAGCTCCGCTAATTTCCTTCCACACTGTCAGCAGTGGGACCAACGTAATCCTGAGCGCAGCTTTGATAATAGTACCCTACCAGTCCCCCCCCCCCCACACCGAGGGCTGGCGGGCCCAGGAGCCAGGCTAACCCGTATGGACTCCAGCCAGCAGTGGCATGAGAGCAAGCCATTGCATGGCTGCTCGTTTACCTTCAAATATCTATATTGGTTGGAACTCGCGATTTCGAATTGCCAATCGCCGTGCAATGTGGGGCAAGAGACAACCCTCCTGTGCCACGTACGACTGGATCATGGCATTTTTTTCCCCCTTCGCAGGGCCCAGTAGAGATTAGAGGGCACAACAATTTTGCCCCCCCCCCCCTTCAGAGTCGGTGAAATGGTCACAATTCAGGGGTCGAGATTTAGAACGAGAAGCGATTCTTTGTCACCATTGTAGCGAATGTTTTTCTTTTTGCAAACAAATCGCAACAAAACAAAACACGTTTTTTAATGTAAAATAACCTATGCCCTATTTAGCCACACATTCAGTGGACCTGTGGGAGGATGCTAAATGAAAGTAGTCCTGTGGACGGTGGCATTGACGTATAAAAACCTTAGACAAATATAAATATATAGGATCGACATCATGGGACCTCCTTTGCCAATACCAAAATATGAGAATAGGTTTTCCCATTTATCATATTTTCGTACTGGCAAAGGAGGTCCCATGATGTAGCTGATCACCCGAACTCCCATTACTCTGATAGTGCATTGTCTTTGTGTTGTACGCCTTTTGGCGTCCTCTGGTCTAACACCGTTTTGAGACGAGGCTCAAAAGAAAGCTGTCTCTGGTGTGGACCAATCAGTTTCAAAGACAATGCATATATTGCAATCTGACCACAAGTATTGTGGTTAATGCAGACATGATTCCTTGTAAAGGTTTCAGTTTGGTGTCTTAACATCTTAACACCTGTTTTGTCGCCAGAGAAAAGGGGAAAACCTATTCTCAAATATAGGAGCTCTTGCACGATTTCAATGCACGTTGAAAACAGACCTCTCCCCTCCAGCTCCCCATCTTGTCTCTTTAGTCTTTTCTCCGATTACTTTGATCGTTTCCTCCTTTATTACGCCTGGCGTTCCGTGGCCCACTGTGTAAGGGCGCGTTATTAATCTAATTATCACGTAATTCGCGGTTAACCGTGGGTTTTATTGCCAACGTTGTTGCACGCCCGGCACGATAGCTCCCACGGCGAGCCTCGCAGCCTTCCCAACCCCCATCGGGGGCACCCCCCCCCCCCCCGCGTTCCTCTCCACAAAAACAAGCCATCGCATCTGATCGGGCAATGGGTTGCGCGCGTGCGAGCCGTTGATCGTGCCGCAGTACACGCGTGTGCGGTGCCCGGTGGACACACACCGCTGGCGCACGCTCCTCGCGCTCGGCTGGCCTGGCGTGCGTGTGGCGCGTGCTGCGGCGGCGAACGTTACTGGACATACGTAGCAAAACAAAACAATAAAGAGCTCCGTCGCCGTTCGGATTCCTCCAGGGTTAAAGAGCAATCGGCGTTTGCGAGTGCCGGTTCGCACGGCGCGTCATGGGTGCACGCAATACGAGACTCGCTTCGTCGTGGTCACGCTGCACCGGCAGCTCTGTCGGTAGCACAAATAGAAGAGAGAAAAAAAAAACACTAGTAGCGTAGAGTCTACCTTCCATGCAATGAAGTAGGGCAATCACCTGAAACGTCTGCCCATTTTTGTAATTCTCTCTGTGCACGCACGTGTGCGTTCATCAATGAAAGTTAAATCTTACGACACGAATCGTACGACATTTATATTAACCGCCATGCACACATAACGTGAGAACCACATACGGGAAAAAACCCCCGCGCAGCTTAAATAAATAAACTAAAAGGGACCAAGTGTGGCAGTGGAATGAAATTATTGCCTTCGAATCCTTTCCACCAAGCGAAAGTATACCGGTGATTATGAACATCATACGAAGTTAAACTTTGCTGTGCACTTACCTGCGTTTGTCCGAATTCACAAAGGACGAGTCATTAAAGAATTCTTCCCAAAAACGCGACCGCGTCCGCCAGCTACTTTTCTACAATCGTACGATCGCAGCCATAGCTGGAACGGTTGCTCACTCCGCGATGAATCGCAGGCGTGGGTAGACCCCGACGGAGGTGACGTGTGCGCTTACATGTACGTTAGTACGTGCGTGTGGTGGGAAAGGGGTTAATGTTCCATCGCCGAGCCAAGTGGAGCCGCGCGGGCGGGTGGAGGGGCAGCTTCTCCGCTCGACGTTTCCTCGAAAGCAAAGGGAGGGGGAGGCGCGCCGCTGACGTCACGCGGCGCAAGCGTAGACGCGCAAGCACGTGCGCGGCACGAGCCGTAGACGAGGACGGAGCGGTAGATCCTGGAGCGCAAGCGGGTCCTCCCCCCCCCCCCCCACCGCTGTACTACCCCCCACATTGGGGGGGGGGGGCATGGATCATCCGCTCGCCGTGCCGCTCCGAGGGCGGCACTCGAACAGTCGTCCCTTGCACAACGCACCGTCAGCGTTTCGCGGCGCGTCGACGGAACAACACGGCGGGATGTTTGTGCGTTTTTTGGAGGAATAATTGTTTTCGGTGTTTCTTTCAGCGCTGAAGTTGGCCAATTTTGCCGACGACTGCAAAACGGAGGAGCAGAAAATAAAAAAGCGTCAAGATTTTCCATAGGAGAGGCACCTTTATGGACGCCAAGAAGGCAGCGGTGGAGGGCGTTGCCACCTGTCCTGGTTTTTCCCAGAACCGTGCAATTTTTGAGGTGGGTCTCCAGGGGAATCGGAAAATCTAAGTCTTGCCCGGACATTAAAAGCCGCCGTTTGTCAGTTGCATAATAATAACAATGACGCTGCAACCACTCAACACAATGCCTTTAACATCCACTTGTCCCTTCTGCTACGGTATCGATATCCTTATTCCTACGATCTCCCGTTGTCTTTATCTCAGCGGTGGTAATCCTACGCAGCACGTTGGTGGTCAAGGAAGTTGGGAGGGGGGGGGAAGGTCTCCGAGCACTGTAATGGTGATTCGTAACCACGCACGATTTGCCATGGAATAATTGCCGGGGAGAAGTTGCCAGGCGGCGCCTGACAAAACCACGGGCTCCCTCCACCCCTCACCCTCCCCCACCGCGTGAAGGTCCTTCGGCGTGGGTGGATGCGCATCGACCGTAGGGTGAGCGAGGCGCGTCTCCCGTACGTTTCGGCCAATGCCGAGGCTTGTGTTTCGCGATGGCGAGGAAGATCAATCATGGGAGGCATCGGTCTCTGCCGGCCGTGCACGCTCCAGTCCGTGCGAGTCCAGCCCTGACGTGCGGAGCGGCAGAATCACATCATTGACAAGTTACGTCATTTACGGTCGTCACGGTAACGGCCCGATCAGCACGGGCTGAGAAGCTTTGCAAGGACTTGCGACAATTAGGCATTGAACTAAACATGCTTAAAATAAACTCTCATCGTTTCAATACACCGGGTGGCAATAAGTAGCTTGAAAGTCAAGATGGACCGTTATATAAAATAACGTCTTTGAATATTATATTTAGTCTCTCTGCGTGCCATACCCTCGTATCAATAAGAAAACCAAAGCAATATTTCACAATTTTTCTCTATCAACGCTGGCAGAACCGACAGCTTTGTAGTCTTCTGCCTGCTAACGGGGAATTAAAAAAAAAACGCTTTTGTCCGCGAATTGTGCAGCACGACGCTGTCGAGGCAAAGCCACTCCCCCCCCACAACCCGAACCCCCCTCTACCACGTTTAACCGCGCGCGGCCGCATCGATTCCCCGCGTCCGCAGCTGCAGCCTCCGCGCCGCAGCCCCCTGCAGCAGAGCAGAGCAGAGCAGCCCTCCCCCGGCACGGGCAGCCATTTTGTTGCAGCTCTCAGTGACAAGCTCAGCCACTGCAGCTGTTGCCACCATTTTCTCTTTTCCCTTTCAGCGGAACGACACGTCGATTTGTCGGCCGGCCTATCCACTATGAGCGAGCGCACCTTTCTTCTCTCTCTCTGCCTGTTGACCTTTTCCTCATTTCCCCCCCCCCCCCCCACATACAGCTAGCCGCCGCCAGCGGCTTCCCTTGACCTCAGCGGCGGGCGTAGCCGTGCCCCTGCTCGCCGTCTCGGGACTCGCGTCCGCACTGTACGAGCCGGGCTCACGCTTGAGACGTACGCACACTTGACTGTGCATCGACGCACACACACACACGGGTTGCTGCAGCAAGTACCGAGCACAGGGCCAACACACCCCCCCCCACCACCACCACCACCCCCCCCCGCTGAGCTCCTAATCCCAGATTATTTTGGATAAAAACCCGCCGAAGCCGGCGGCGTATTCCAACGCCTGCGCCGTGCGTCGGGACGGTCGGATACAAAATGCTCAAAATCCGCACGTCTATATATATGTGTATAACACGGGCGCCGTCGCGCCTTGCGGAATCACGCATCAAAACGCTCTCCCCGCCGTGTGCGTCGTTAGAAAGAGCCGTCCAGAAGCAGAGTGGTTTTCGCGTAAGAGGACTCTAGTTCGCGCATGCGGTTGTAAGCGAGATACACTCCCCTCAGTGCGCAGCACGCTGCGAACAATGGGCTCGCGGTCGATAAAACTGCAAGGCTAAAAAAAGGGACCACGATAAAATATGCATTGCAAGTAATACCTCACAAATGGCAGCCGGTTGACAAATGTTTTCAAGGAAACGTTTGTTCCCAAGCCACACGCAGCATTGTACGTTCGTGCACAATGCTCACTTTGCACGAAGGTTGCCACCTCAGACAGAACAACACCAGGACACAGATAATGGGAAGAGGATGAGAGAAGAGCACGTGGATGCGTTGTGGCGTATTATTATTACGTAACCGAAATAGAAAAAAAAAAGTGACTTATCATGTCAATGGAAGACTTTAAAGAGATTTCACAGGGCAGTGGGAAGCTACCTCAAAGAGAAATGGGCGATCCTTGGAAAACCAGAACAGGTGGCAACCCATCGCTGTTGCTGCCGTTTAATTCTGACCGGTGCGTAAGCACATTTAAGCGCTCTCATAGACATGGTAATGATGCCGCGTTGTCCGAGTGCACTCGGGTGGACTCGAGCGAGTTGGTGCCCATCAGCTTACCCAGGGCCCTCTCCAAGCCTCGCTCTCGTACGACCATGCACGCATTGATCTATAAACACATTACACTCTGATCTAGCCAGCGCGCACATTATTCAACGTGCTGTCGCCTATTATATATTAAAAAAAATTAACTCCTTTTAAGGCAGTGTTGTTTACGAATACGTTAACTGTTAATTTATCTACTACACCTTCAGTTGTGTAGTTTAGCGATTGGCCGTTCAGAATTCTAGGCCTTTGGGGCCTTTGCTCTGCAACCCGAGATGTATACAAAGATCCTCTCCGCAAACATCAACGGCTGCCACCCGACAACCCTCGTGGCCACGGCGGAGCACGGCCGTGTTGTTCACACGATCCCGTAGTGCCAGCCTTGGGGTGGCGGGGAACGACGGCGCACGCACGGTGCCAGCTCGGCCACGTGCACGTCCACGGCAAACGGAAACACCCCACAGCGCCGACGGTGCCGGACGCCTCCATGGGTCCCCTCCACCAAGAGAACGGCCGAACCTTGAGATACGTCCGTGCGACCTTACCGATGATGGTATTAGAAGCATGGACAACAGATGCGTGGATTGAATTAATAATAAAACACAATCCTGATTTTATGAATGGCTTTCATAACGGAAGGTGAAATGTTGCACGGAAAGGAAATTAACGCCGACACATGCACATGGACCAAGCAAGGGGCTGCCCTTGCCTGCGTGCAGCAAAACCCGCGCAAGGCAGGACCAACGCGTCGGCCCGAACCTGCAGCTGTGATGCAAGAGAGACGGTGACGCGCGCCGCTGCAGAGGCCCGTATCTGCTAAGCAGGCTTTCAGCCGCGCTGCAATGACGGCGACGTCACTGCTGTTGCGTTCTGCAAAATGACAAAGCTGTTGCCGTACTCGGTGCAAACGCTCGCGCTAAAATCAAACGGCGAGAGAGAGGAGGGAGGGGGCAGGACGCGTTGCGAGGAGGGATAATAATGGCTGACGGATGGAACAAGAGAGAGGAAAGGCAGCTGAAGAAGGGAATGCGATCGAGAGGAGGACCCGCCACGGAGATGGAGCGGGTGACATCGGCTCACGGGAGCAAGAGCGAGATGGAAAACGGCCTTGAAATACGGCGATGGCTTTGGAAAGAATTCGCGCAGCAGTGGAACAACAACGGTTTACGATTAATATCATAATTGTTAGTCCCATGAAGTCATCACGAATAACCACATTTATCCAGGCCCTTCCCATGCTTCCCATCGGACAGAATTGCTCCGATCTATCAAGTGCGCAAATGATTCAATGTGGCCGTCGCCTATGCTAAAAAAAAAAATCCTATCATAAAACGCGACGAAAACGAGCACAAAGCTATCAAACGCAGGATGCTTCTCCACGAAACGGGACTAAGATTTGTTCAAGAAGGTACGAAGTGCTCTGCGCGGACGCGGGTGGCCAGGTTGGGCGGAGAACTTGTGCCCCCCCCCCCCCCCCCAGCGCTGGGGGCACGGCACGTTGCCCTGCACCCAGGAGGAATGCGGAACCCATGCCGGCTTTAAAACCCACAACCGGCCAGCTTTCCTTGTTGTTGTTTCAGCAGTCACACGCACGATACGCACGAGAGACCCAGAGCAATCACGAACCAAGACAGGAGTCGAACCCTAAGTGTTTTGCGTAGAATCGCGGCAGCCTGCCGTGAAATGAAATGCTACGCTTTGAGGGATGCGCTTTTTATTTATTGCTAATGCTTAAGCGGGTAAACGCCACGAGATGAAATGCGCCCTATGCACAGGTGTCCTTGCGGGGATTGGCCAAACGAGCAGGCGCAGATGAAACCGCTCCATTGGTAATGGTGCCGCAGCAGAGGAAGGAAAAAAAACATATCACACAACACGGTGGTCACAACAAAGCGACCGAAATATAAAAACCGCCGCTGCTGCAAATATCGTACAAATCCCCCGGTCCGGGCGTTTAGCACTTCTTGCCTTACCCTGAACGCGCTGGCGCTAACCGCGCGGACAGTGCGCGGCGATCCGCTCCGCACCACGCAGCGGAGTCACGCGAGCGCTGCGCCGCGCACGAGGAGCGAACGAGCAAACGAGCGAGCGAGCGTTGCCTTCCTCCTCCTAGCGACGCCAAACGTCTCCTCCACCCGGCATCCCACCCCAACGTCGCCACCTCCGTCTTCATCGTTCGCTCGGCGACCACGGCTCGACTGCGAGAGTGCGGCGGGGTGACATGGCCGACCGGTGATGGGACGCGGACGGCAGAGGAGGGGCCAGCGCGGAGCCACGTGGACTCCGGCACGTGGTGGCGTCGGGCGCCGGCCGGAGCTAGCCGTGCGAATGAGCGCTGCGTTGGCGCACGTGGCCGGTTGAGGCCGCTCGATTCGCACGGGGCGCGATTGCCTCCCCGTCGCTACCGCCTCCGCGCCACCGGCAGCGGGTGGCCGCCACATCTCCACGTTTCCCTGGAGCTGCTGCCCCCCCCCCAACCTTGTCGAGTGGGCGCAAGCGCCGAGCTGTCAACGTGACGGGCACGCGCGTGCCAAAAAAAGACCAAAGCGCTATTTTTAAACGCGAACGCCATTACCGGTACACCGCACGAGTTGAAAGGAGTCAAGTAGAAGTCAAGTTCGGCGGGTTTGATTTGTCGCACCAGCATTATCAGATTTGCAAATAAATTCTCGTGCATTCCTTTCGAATCTCAGGAAGAGCATCGCCACCGTGAGAAAAGTGACAAACGAAATGGTTAATTGAGAACACCGCGACGGCGCTTGCGCAAAGCACCACGCACACACATCTGCCTGGTGCACGCCAAATGCCCGACCCAATTCAATGGCTCAACATGGTTCGTGCAAAGACATAGGGGTGTTTGTGCATCACACGCACGAGGCGTGCATGCCTTAACGGCCGGACCGCTAAACCTTTGCACCGCAGCGCTGCTTTAGAACAGCTGGTGTGGCAAGGCTTGCAAGCTCGCCGTGGTGGTGGTTGTTGCGCAGTGCTTGAGATAACTCAGCCCTCCTCTTCCTCCACCACGGCTCGTGCTCCCTCCACCCTCCCTCACCGCCCCCTCCCCACACCCGCCGCAGACTCCCTTCAACAGCAGCCATTTTGTTTGGCCGCAGAGCTGAGAGCAGCCTCCATTTTCTGTCTCTTGCTCCTAATCAATCAATCTCCTCCTCTCCTGGCTTACACCCACACGCGCGTGCATGCAAACACGCACACTGCCAGCCATGCAACAAGGAGGGCCGATGTATGCAGCAGTCCAGTGTTATTCTGGCTTTTATCAACGTAGCTATTCATGTTTATGCCAGAGCTATTTCTTCATAGTTTTATTAAAACAAAGTGTTTCGTTGCGTCTGGGAAGGAGGCAAAGCAGACTCTAGCTTTGGTTTGACCTTTAAAACCCAATAAGAGCCACAATTTGACATTACGAATTTGTCCGGCCCGTGCTTATAAGTATAGAAAGTAACGTTTCCAAATAAGTCTGCCAAGTTTTTATCGCGCTGAGCGTCAGGAAGGATACGAACGAGTCATTTCAGACTAATGAATTACAAATGCAGGCAGCTGATGACACTTTAGGTGCAGGAGAATAAAAAAATAAACCGATACATTTTTACCATTTTGAGAGCGAAGGAATCATTTTAACTGCAGACGTTTTGCTCTCACGCATAAGCGAATGTCGAAGAAATGAAGGGCGTTATATATATGTGTATTATAAATGAGGAAGCTATATATTTTATAAATTAGAAGGCTATATGTATTTTTATTAAAGAGGCGCGCGCGCACCGTGGCTGAAATGCGCGCCGCCAAGTTATACCAACTCATCACATTCCGAGCGGCACCTACGTCACCGCCGCAAGGCATTGTGGGACGTGTGTTTGCAAACACGGGCACGTGGGCCGCACGAGCGCCTCGCCAAGGACCAGCTCCTGTGTGCGCAGGCTCGCAATCACGCGCCCGAGTGTGCACGCGCCCTCAACTCGGTTGGGGCAAGAAGTTGACAAACACAAAACGTTACATCGCACGACTTTCGCGACACGCACGGGGAAAACCCTGGTACGTGTGCCGTTTTTTAAAAAATGTTTGTTAGCAGGCAGAATTGAAATCGTGCCGTGTTATTTGCACGATGATTATTTAGGTGATCATTTGTTCAACTCCGACACCGCGCGCGTACGCGAAAAATGCCACTTCAACGTCGTAATGAAAACGGCAGCTTCGGATATAACAGCAACGCTCGGAACGCAATCAGCTCACGCGCAGAGACGTTCCCGCGTTGGTGTCGCAATAAGATAGTTTGGACGGACAAACCTACCCGACAGAGAAATCAAGGCATGGTTGGCACTCGTCCCCCCTTTGATGTCCTCGTTTGGTACGATTCTGTCGAAGAAGTTGGCAAACGACCGCTCTGGCCGCAGCCTCGACGAGCAACTGCGGGGGGGGGGGGGGGGTTTGTCGCGAGCGGCGGCGCCGTGCAGCCGGCGCGCTCTGCGCCGCCGCTTTCATTCGAGCGCAATTCCACGGGCCTCTCGGTGGAGCCTACGTCACCGCTAATCCGACGGGGATTGTGTTTTTAAAGTGCCGGCACGGGAGGGTAATTTAACAGACAGCGCTAAACCGCGCCGCTCGCTCACAGCGTTGGTGTCGCACCTCCACAAATGCGCCGGCGTGGGGGGAGGCGGGGGCTCTGTGGGACTCTGCGAAGATAAAAGGGGGTCTGGAAGTCTGGATCGCAGTCTTCCCAACTGCAATCTTCGTGCGAGCGCCTGGCCTCACACCACCGACTCCGCGTGGCAAAGGTGGATGGCCGCCACTACTACTCTGTGCAACAGTGGCTGCTCTTGTTCAGAGTTTAACGGCCAAGTTAATAAGCCCTCACCCCCCACGGCCCCATCGAAAGGCAGGGAAGCTCTCAAAGAAAACACAGGCGGCTCTTCCATCGTAAGGTTGTGAGGAGCGTATATACAGGACCCAATAAGAACACTTCCGAATTGAATCGGAGGCTTTAAACAATCAGTCAAACCAAGGTAACTCGCCAACGTTGGCATGCGGCGTGGAACCGTTGGGCCAACGATGGCCCAACGTTCCATGTTTGCTGGGAAATACGTCTCCTTCACACATCTGTATATCCGCCTCAAAATGACAAGTCTTTTACTTTGCACAAAACATTAACGCCCTTTTTCGACACAGCATCTCATCAGCAGCCAGGCTTGCTCGAATCAACGCTTGCGAACTGCAAGATGTTATTCGAGGCAAAGACCCTTCCTTCAACATGCGCCACACAACCCCCTCGTTCAACGAAGCGGACAAACAAGTCAACGGTAAACAGCTTGAAAAACAAGACTCCGCGAAAACTCGCACCGGTACGACATCGCAAATGCAATCACGACCGCCGGTAGCGGTCACGAGCGGTGGTCTCACCAGAGATCCCAACGCTTCCCCACCCCGCCAGCGCAGCCCCTGCCTCTCTCCCTCCACAGTGACTGGCCCCTCATCCTCCTCTTCACTGTGACCTGCCTTCTCATTATGCTCCTCCTCATCCTCACAGTGATGTACCCCTTTCCGAAACGGTGAACCGCACTCTCCACCACCTCCACGGTGAACTGCCCCTCTCCTCACAATGACATGCCATCTCCACCTCCTCAGTAACCTGCACTCTCATCCTCTTCCATCTCTAAAGTGACCTGCATTCTCCTCTCTTCCCACCTCCTTGCATTCGCATGCCCCATCATCATCAGCGATCGGCCCCCGTCTCGCGGTTATATGTAAAACATCCGATTAAACATCAAAGAATGTATATATGGTCAAATAAGAGACAAAGTCTGACTAGGCCTGTTAAAACATTTACAACGGCGCCATTAACGCGTCGGACTGACAGTGCGACGCTCCGTCTGTCGCCGCTGTTGACGCCCGAGAGAGACGGGTTTCGCAAAAAACTCCTGGAAGCTCCTCCAAACGGGTCGATGAAACGAAAAGTTGCGGCGCTCAACAAAGCGAAGGCGGCCAAACTCCCACCAGAAGTCTCGCGCTCAACCACGTGGCGCGCTCACGTGCCACGCGCGCTTGTTACGCGCTTGCGCAGACCCGGGCGTTTGTAAACACCGTCACCACGTGCGCGCGCACCACGTGCCGGAGACCACGTGTAGGTCTCTCCCGTCCGTGCCGCACGGCGGCGGAACCCTGCGCCGGACCCCGACCGCGCCGGCTGCACCAAACATGCCGATTCCACGGGAGAGCCGATCTACTCTCGGTTACACGTGCCCGTCGACATTGCCACTTGCAACCGCCGTCGCTTCCACGTTTGCGTTTTTCGTCATTCTTTCGCCCCGTCCGTATAGACATAACCAACGACTCAAAGAGGAAGTAAACGTTGCGTCCAGTTAAACTTCAATGCGGAGGAGCCGACTGAGACACCTGAGCTTTGAGCTTTCGCCACGGTGCAGCCAGGTTCTAGACATGCAGTCGTTCGTGTCCCAGGTCCAGAGTTGAAACGAAACCAACCGTGCGTGTCACGACCCCCCCCCCCCCCCTTCCCAAAAACCCAAGGTGTAGCATCCGTTGGGCAGGTAATCAAGCGAAAATAAAGCAAGACGTCCCACCACCACCTCCTTAATCCTTGCTGCCCCACCACCGGAACAAAATGAGGTTTAAGCAATTGCGATTTCGGGTGAAGCTTTCAAAAGCGTGCTACTTGGCACCTGTAAAACACAGCGGGGCAGTGCCAGGTTGAAAGGGGTGGGCACGGAGCCCACTTCGTTAGACCCCTGTGCCCCGAAGCAGGAAAAGAAGATCTCTGCTTCGCTTGACCACGTTTGTTCGGAGTATGAAGACACGTTGAGCTTTGACGCTGTTATCAAAGTCTGGCCTAACTGGTTAAGAGCACAGCACGAACTGCGACTAGTTCTGTCCTAGGCTGGGCCCTTCCACAAACCAGCAGCGCAAGATGTTTGAGGAACGTAAAGGTGCGGCGCTGCAATAGCTTGCTAGCGAACCTGTGCGAGGAGAGAAGCAGAAAGAAGAAAAAACAGAATTGGTGTGGCCTGCAGTCTGGTGAGAAACTGGGCGATTGAGCGGGAGGGCGAGTTAGTCCGTCAGCGAGCAGGTGAATGAGTGGGCGAGCGGGCGAGCAAGCAGCGTGGACGAGACGAAACAGTCAGTGTCTGGTAGTCGTGAGTCCTCAACAGGGGAGGGGGGGAATGCACGAATGTCAATGTGGTGTTTACCGTAGGTTAGCTTGTCCCCAACAACTACACCACCGTCCACAACAAAATAACCATCAAGAAGAAACACACGCAATGGTCAACTCCGTTCGCCGAGCCTCAAGATCCAAGGCTCACTCACGAAAGGAGGTGCAGGATTACCACCTGGAGTTGGGTTTTGACATCGCAATCTGATATTTTAGAACCTGTCAACCATCAATACAAGATGGGAATGGAGCGGTGAAACCTCCAGTTTCGACGAGGAAAAATCCAGGCAGGAAGGGAAATCTCCTAGCGGCGGCACGCAGGTGAGTTGCCCCTCGCTGGGAGCGCGTGAGAGTTTGTCTCGCGTGCGCGCGCGGCTCGATGCCGGAGACACGGGCGGGTGATAACCAGCCTCCCCCCCCATCCCCAAAAGGGGTAGCTGCAGCGCCAGTGTCCGCCCAGCAAATGCATAAACGCACACGACCAAACACACCGTCACGTGACACACACGCACCAAACGCACCGTCACGTGACACGTGCACCAAACACGCCGCCACGTGACATGCAGGAACCAAACACATCGTCACGTGACACACACCGTCACGTGACACGCGCACCAAACACGCCGCCACGTGACACTCAACATGCTGCCACGTGACACGCAAACACTGCCATGTGACACGCGCACCAAACACACCGTCACGTGACACACGCACCAAAACCCACGACCACGTGCCAAGCACTGCCACATGACACGCGCACCAAACACACCGTCACGTGACACACACACACACCGTCACGTGACACGCACACCAAAGACACCGTCACGTGACACGCGCACCAAACTTTCGTACGATACGCGCACACACACTCATGACGTCTATACACGACCGCGTGACACTAAACCTAAACATTCATCCTATGAGGCTTTTAAGAATATCCGGAGGCCCGAGGCACGCCAACTCGTGCGGACGTACACGGGAGGCTGATGTGGCACGTCGAAGCGCAATCGTTTCTCTTGCTCCCCCACCCAATCGCCCCCCCCCCGCCTCCTCCTATCCACTCTGCCTGGACAATAACAGCAAGGGCCTGCTGTCAGGTGTAAGGGAGTTGACTGGGCACGACACGCACACACACAAACACAAGTGTGAATGTTGCGAATTTAATGATGTGCTACATTCGCCCGAACCTGAAGTAGGGGCAGGAGGATGAAGAGAAGGAGCAGAGTTGCTGCCAATTACATTTGCCTAGAAAAACCTCAGCCTTTGTTTGCTGTCTAATATCTAACTCTCCCCTACAGAATCATTAAAGGAGGTAGGGCGGATTGTCTTTCTTGAACAAAACAAATATTTCTTACTCACCGCCCACAACCCCACCCCCCTGCCTCTGCTCCTCCACACTACTCGTTCCCCTGGACAGCACAAAGAGGCTTGCATATTCATGCAGCTGCAATCAGCTTCAGTTTTAGCTCAACCCCCCCCTCTGCCCCACCCATTGTCCTCCCTCCCACCACCGCTGCCGCTTGCCTCTGCCCAGCCCCCACAAACAACAAATAAATCTCTTCTTCCATACGAGCCCACACCTCCTTGCGGCCTCAACACGGAGGACCTCCCTCCATCCAGAGGACACCCCATTCACATTTACCAGGTGTTAGAATAACAGAGGCACCGAAAACCACCCCCACTCCTTAAACACCGACAGGGTTTCTTGCGATGCGGAGCCGACGCCTCCTGAACGCGTTTATAAACACGTCTTCCTTTAAATGTATTCAATAGCCAGACTGCCCCCTCCCCCGCTCCCAACCAGCCTCAGCTCCCTTCTCACAAGCGACGGCGTCCATCCCGAGATGCGATAGCAGAGGAGCGGCGAAGCGATAACCGGGCTTCACAAAGTTCGCATGTCGTCCCCCCCCCCCCCCCCCAACGACCTCTCGGCATCCGTGCATCACGACCAAGTAAACGCCGTTACAGGTCGGATAAAACACGATCCCTTGGTGCGACGGCTACGCGTGTATGAATTAGTGATGCGCAAATCGCAAGCATCCTACAGCCGTACCCATGGGTGCGGACGCAAGTTAAACAGGAACGCGCGCGGAGTTTCTGCACCGTTCCGAAACGCTGCTTTGAAAAAGACGAGAATTCATCCTCATTATTATTGCCTCCCAGTTATCAAAACCCGAGGCCCATACCTCAGGGTCAGCCAAATTAAATATTAATCTTGCCATGGTGACCTTTTGAACCCAACAGCAATCGCATTTACACTTGCAAGGCAGTCAAAAACAAAGCAATGGCAGTTGGATTGTAAAGAAAACACAAGCTGAACTCTCCCGCCCCCCACCACGAAAAACCAGTGCTTGCCCCCTTGCGCTTTTGCGTTAAATCATCTCGCACAGGGGAATACACCGAGGCGCGTCCTGCGCAGCGCTGCGGGGAGCACGTGAACCTCGCCGCCGGGTATCCACAAAACACGCGCACACAGGGGGCTTCAGCGGGTGACAGCACGCGCACGTCACTCACGCGACGGCGCTCGGTGCCTCTGGACAACTCCCTTCAACAACAAGCTTTAAAACACCAAAAACGCCGTTCGGACGGCTCAGATGACGTGGGCGAGGCCATTATCACCGCGTTAAATAATTTCACAATTACCCCTTCAGTAAAACGGCAGCCACCGGCGGGAATGCGGAGAAGCGTGCCAGCCGGTGCCGTCCCCTCTCCCCGAGGTTCACTTCCACGAGGCTCAGCTCCTCCCGGCACTTCCCACTCGTTGCGCAAGTGCCGTTCCGGCAAGGAGCTGGAACCACGTGCGCCAGCGAGTGAGCGAGCGCGGACGAAACTTTTGCGGCGCGCGTGGTGCGGAAGCCATCGAGAAAGTGGGTTACCGGCACACCTCTTGCGATAGCACGGGGGACATAATAAACATGCAGTACGACCTAGCAGCCAGCCAAGCGCCCCGTGGGTTTATGGCATTCACAGACCGCGGTGGCGGCTCGCACGATGGTCAAACGTCGCGTCTTTAACCGAGCGTACGGCGTGGAATCGCAACCCATCTGAGTTTGAGACGGAAGGCACCGGCTCAAATTGACTTTTCTACCAAGTCAGTGCAAAGGAGCATTCAAAAAGCACGCTCAAAACATCTGTGCAAACATCAGCAGCTGTCGGATAAGTGGCAAATGACAAACACTCGGTGGGGGAGGCAGGGTAAGGAGATCACGCGGCACAAACTGCAGCCCTGTATGCCGCAGGCTGAGAAAGTGTCCCACAGAACCAACACTCGTGCGGCCTCAACTTGTCACTCAACTGTCACACGAATTCAACTGTCACAATGCCCACATTATGTCACACCGCGCACATCCAAAAGTGCCACACAAACCACGCCATGCTGCCCCGACCAAAAATCTGCCAACAAAGACGAAACTGTGAACAACTAAACCGTGCAGCATCACGCGACTTTAAAATCCCCAAACGAGGAGACCGACGTTACGTTCGGCACGGCAGTTCACACCAAGAGCGCAGAGCGGTTCGCAGAGCTCCGCTCGGCAGCCGCCGCGGTGGTCATTTCGACAGAGAACTGGAATTCACTGCCCACGC
The DNA here is from genome assembly GCF_015708825.2 of Lethenteron reissneri. NCBI lineage: Eukaryota > Metazoa > Chordata > Hyperoartia > Petromyzontiformes > Petromyzontidae > Lethenteron > Lethenteron reissneri. The sequence goes on along the minus strand of NC_083825.1, from coordinate 3,875,687 downwards.
GGCCCATCTCTCCTTGCCAAATGAGACTTTCCACTGCTCGACGAGAGCGGAATAATCCCACCCGACACAATCAACTGTCCTGCAGTGCAGCCGACTCGGTCAGCCATGTTGGAATGCATTTTTCTCAACACAAAGGCTCCCACAAGCAAAAAAAAACGATCCCATCGCCCAGCAGTGGAGACGAGACAGTGGCGGCGGTGGCCGGCAGCGACTCTTTTGTCGAACGACGACGAAAACGGCAGGAAAGAATTCCCCCCCCCACTTACTTTTGCGCGTCGCCGCCTCATGTCAGGATCTTCGGCGCGGCCGCCTCCCTCTCGCTCGCTCCTCCGCGCGCCTCTCCTCCCGTGGCCTCTCTCTCCGTGTTACTCTCCGTCTCTTCGCTTCTTTCTCTCTCTCTTCTCAGCTCCCCCCCCCCCCACTACTCTCTCTCTGCCCCTGCTCTCCCGTCAGTGCTAGAAAGCAGCCATCTTACTTCCACCCCCCCCCCCTGTCTCCGAGCCGGTCGCACAGTGCGCGCGTTCACTCTCTCGCGGGCGTTACGCGCGCGAGGTGACGCACGCACGCTCGCGCGCGTACCCCACAGCTGTCCACAACTAGCCCGCAAGCAGCAGCGGTGGCAGCAGCAGCGACAGCAGGCCCCCTTCACAATTTATTCTCGACGCATTCCACGGTCGCGTGCACTCGCGACGAGCACGCGCATTTGCATGCGAGCGCCCGGCTCCGGCTCCGACGACTACGTATTTCCAGGATATTCGGTTCGCTCAGAAACCAACAACTCGTGGCTCCACCAGCACACTGCTCTCGCTCTGCCCGCGCCTGCTAAACTGCAAATTACCCTGCCTCGACAGCCCAGGCTCCGTCTCTGCCCGAAACCTTTTTTAGGAAACAAAGGAGGTGGCTGCCGACTGCCCCCCACCCACCCGACAATCCCCCTCCATTCCCCCCTTCCCCCTCCTCAGTCAAACCCTCCATATAACCCACACCGCAAGCCGACCCTCCCCCCACCCCCAGGCACAGATCCCTCCACCCCTAACCCCACACCCAACCCGCGCACCATCCCCCAAAACACCACTCCACGCAACCCCCAGGCGCAGTGCTGGGGATAAGACCTGCCACGGATCACATGCGAGGCACATGGATGCTAAAGACAATATCGTGACTTGTTGTTTAAAGGGGACGCCCCTCAATCTCCCGGCACCGACGTTCGCTCCCGCGTGTTAATCGCGCCCCCCCCCCCCCACTCACAAAAAAAATGTCTCGAAAAACACAAAACGCTCAACTCTGCGGAACATTGTTCATTAAACAAGGAGCAGAATTGACCTCAAATGTGTGATCATTATTATTCCTAGGGAGGATGAATACTTACAACAGTACACAAAAAACGCCAAACAATTCATTGGCCCCCCGCTGTGTCTCCTACACAGCAGGTACTACTCCAGTAAACACGGAGCATTGTGGAGCCCGTGCCTCGCTATGCTGGCCAAACGAAGCCGGTGTCTCTCCAGGGGTGGTGGTTTGGACCCAGGAGCTAAACAAGCAAAGGCAAAAGTAGTAATTGAAGACTCGCTACCTCTCTTTTTCTCTCCAAGCGGCGAGCTGGAAGGGCTCAATCCACTCAATAAGCGGTACACGAGCCAGTGCCTACGCTGAGCTCAGCGGATATTTCGGTCCGACAAAATACATCTGAGAAAAAGACCCTCGGTGACATCACTGACCACGAGGCCACCTTTGACGGAAAGCGTGGGAAGCAGCAGACCACACGCGCGCGTGTCCCGAACCAGGTCTGTTTCACAGGCAAAGACAGAGATCCCCCGTGTAGCCTTCACAGGCTCTTGGGGCGAGTGTTGTGAGCGAGTAGCACTTATGAAGGCCGGCACGACGCAGGAGGGGGTGGGGGTGGCCAGCACCATCCCTGGCCGCTCTTGTCTGCCCAGTGGTGATGTTTTACACACCGCACGAGGTACTCATGAGGCTGAAGGCCCACCTTCACAAACACCTCTGAAACATGCGTATCGCCGAAATTCTCCGTAGGCCCATTATTCAATTAATCACCTTTTTACGAGACTCACCCCCTCTAAAAACCGCATCGCTGATAGAGCCGTGCTCAACAGGATCAGGACTGACTCGTCTGTTTTGCCTCGAGCAGAGGGCTGGAAATGCTGAAGAGAGCTCCGTAAAGGGTTGTCTGGTCGTCTTTGCAAAGCAATCTCGAGACTTATTAAATGTTGGGCCGAGCTTAAGGGTTGCTACCCGTGGACAGGCGCCGCACGCTTGCTTCCACGAGCGCTGCCCGACCCACGAAGCAACAAGCACGCGGCAACAGCTCATTCATCAACGCGAGTGCCCGGGCACGTGGTACCGCACTCCCTATGCCAAACGAGCGAACCAATCGCGCGCAAGCCGCCCGCCGAAGTGCGCTTGATACCAACATACGTCGGCGGTGCACCCGCTCTCGCTCCCCAGGTGAAGCGAAAGTGTTCGCAGGCTAATAAATGAATTCCGTTTTTTCAGAGTAATTTTATATCCACACTTGCCGAGCTGTAGCGCGCGTTCGCCGCCTGTCCCAGAGGCATGCGGTGCGAGCCCAGCGGACACCCTGGTTAACACCCCGGGTGAATTAACCATAAATGCTGCATTGTAGCGGACGTAAAATTTTCGTCTTGCAATTACATTTGAATTGAAATTTGCAAAATGTCAAAATTACATGCCAAACTCCCTAAGGTCACTCATTTGGTAATACCACATTGCAACATCGCCTCCTACTGTGAAGCTACTATAAGCTATACCCGTCTGTGAAGCGTAGTGCTTTCGTGAAAACCCTGCGCTATAACAACGGCGCGAACAACAAAGATGTACTCGTGATTATTCTGCCATGAATTTAAAACATCTTCTGCGGCACTGCCATTGACCAAACGCACCAAAGTCCCAACACATACACGCCATGTGTGATAAAATCCGGATTTTGTATGCCGTAGGCAAAGGGGATACACGCTCCCACAACCCAATCCCCCCCCCCCCAAGCCCCTCACCCCAATGCAGTGGGGATGGCCCCTTGGGGTTATCAATCGCACATACACACATGGCAGGCCCTGCACGGGATGGCCCATAACTCAAGACATCACATATGAATCCCAAAAGACAAAGATCCCCCATATAGCCTGCACAGACTGTTGGGAAAAGTGATATTTAAGAGCACCTATGAAGGCCGATACAACGCACCAGTCGGTGAGTGGTCAGCACCACGCCCGGCCGCCTTTGTCTCCCCGGTGCCGATTTATTTTACACACCGCACCAGAAACCCACGAAAGGCTGAGTCGACCCAGGGAAGGCCCAGGACCAGTTCAGCTATTCGTCACTGGTGTTGGCCGTGATCGTGAATCGAACTCAAAGTTGCGCAGCGCGCTAGCCGCTACACCCGTCGCTCACCAAGCGCGCGCGCGTGCGCGTGCGCGCGCACGCACGCACGCACGCAACACGCGCACGCAACACACGCACACGTGGCGTGTTTATGATGAGGGAGCGAGGTTGCAGACTGGCGTCCTGTAGTTTATATCTATGTAGTGCCTAGGCTATAGCTCAGAAAACCCACAAACCGTGACACAAGGCAAACAAGGGCGTTGATTATACGAGTCATCAACGAACACATGGTGATAACGTCATTCATCCAGGAAACCATCAGTCTCAATACAAAAAATTCAAGAGGGTGATACATTGGGGATGTCGAGCCAATTCTCATGAAAGCGAATGAAAGTAAACGGTAAAGTTGGAGCCCTGCAATAGGCCAAATATCTTGCAAGAGGGAATTTGGCCTCCTCTTTCACACAGGCCATATGCATTGGAAGAGGTAGAAATACCAACATCTTACGCCACCACACACCAACTACCGATGGACTGACTCACTGATTCTCAAGATGCAGAGGTTGTAACAATCAAAGCTCTGCGCAGATGGATTAAAACATCAATTGCTGTACTACCCCCTCTCCATATTGCAGTCCAAGCACACACCACCCTCGCATTCCCAGACTATCACCGATTCAAGTACCAACCAGACCCCAAATCTGCTTAGCTTCCAAAATCTGACAAGGAGTAGCATGTTTATAATTACTTGGTAGTTAGGCCAATCATAGTGTATAAACATTACAATTATAATCTTTGTGCAGGCACGTGAGTTGCGATACATCTGCTGTAATTTCCATTTTTTTTGTTTTCTCCATAAAGATTTTTGCCATTAGATGTTGATGCACGGTGTTATATAAATTACAAATATAAAAAAATCACTCTATGAACCCAACATCGACATGCTACTCCCACACCCCGCCTTGATGTTGTTTCATCTTGGATCGGTTCAAACTACTCTAGCTAAACATTGCCAAAACAAAATAATTCCTTATTGGCAAAACAGACACTCTGCAGATATTCAAAGCAAGAACCTGACACTAATCTCCTGGCTCCCTGTTCTGACGAACATTCTGTCACCAAATATGCGCAGAGACATGCAAACTGCAAAAGGGAGTTCACATGTTTTCTTGCCAACGACATCCACCTACCCATCATCAACTAAGACCTCAAGAATGTACCTCCCTGCTCACTTAAGTTCTGATCCCCCTTCTGGGATCGCACTGACACCATCCTAGAATCTCACCCAGAATCGGAAGAATGCCGGCAAACAGAAATGAACAAACGTGGACGTCCACAAACACCTCAATCCAAACCCAAACATCGCACTCCTCCTGGCTTTGACATTATTCCTAGATGACCCTGGAGCAACCATCAACTGCATAAGAACATAAATAGGCCAACGTGCACATCTTCTTCATGAATGTCAAATTAAAGACTAGCGACAGTCGTGTGATTTTGACACTCCTACCTATCTCTCTCTTCTCATCTCTCTCAACTCCCTTCCACACGCTCTTCCTTCCTCTACAAACTCATCTCCCTCTCTCGTCCAGGAGTCGGCAAAAAAGAGCCGCAATGCGTGTGAATTACGTGACGGTCCTTAATAACTGACGTCATGAAGCAGTGCTTAGAGAGTCACATGTGGCTCAAAAGCCGTATGTTGCCAAACCCCTTCTACGTATTCTCCGTCCAGCAACCCAGGGCTTTCTATCGAAACCCCCAGTCATCCTTTGCTCAGAGGGAGGTCGCTCATTATCTTCTGCTGCCCCCATAATCTGGAACTCACTTTCTCCAGCCATCTGTGCCGTTGACTCCCTGCTGTGATTCAGGTCTGGGCTAAAGACATTCCTTTCTCCTTACGTCTTTGACTGACTGCCTCTATTCAATGCCCACCGTTCCTCTGCAGCATCTCAAGATATGGTCACATTTATAAGTTGCACAAATACAAATTGTATCGTATTACAATGTATGGTCCTTTGTCAATCATCTGCGAGATTAAGGTTTCCCTGTGCATTGTTGGTTACGGGGGTTGTTTGACTTTACTTCACCATGCTGGTTAGTGCGGGTAAAGAGGGCGCACAGGAGGTCAGATATGACGTGCCAGTAACGTTAGCCGTGGTTAGGAATGAACGGAGCTCGCAGAGTTCATTTCACAGTGCCAACGCTCTGTTCCAAACTGTATTAAATATCAGTCAAGATGGAACAAAATAGCCGGATTAAACAAACTAAAATTAGCTCCAAAGACGTAAGTCCTCCCGGAAACTTCAGCCTCATGAACGTATTCTCTGGTTTGTAAGTCACGCTTTAAGTCTCTGTATTTTAAAGCAAAGGTTGCGCGTGCAACTTTTAAGCCGTATAACACGCATTCTTCCGGAAGCTTTGATCAAGGTGTTCAAAATACTTTTCCGGAACACGCTTCCTTCATAGCATAGCGATACATGACCACCTAGATGACGGAAGAAGCCAACGGCCGTCCAGAATCATCTACCAGAAGACATCTCTGCCCGAAATAAAAGCGGCACATTCATAATCATCTTCCAGAAAACTGCTCTCCAAAGCAATACTGTATTCTCCCGATTAAAAGACAGTAATTTAGCAAAATTACACCAACATTTGGGGTACATCTTACTTTGTATGTATGTAGAAATTATTTCACGAGTATGCAGCCAACCGTGCTAATTGAAAAGTGTGGGGGAAGAACACACTAAACACAAAAACCAGTTCTAATCAAAAGGTGCGGGGGAAGGACAACAAAACGCAAAAAGTAGTTCTAAAGAAATAAGTTACCTTTGTAATTCGCAGAAGACGGTATACATATACACACGTAAATCATGTCCCATTGTAAGGTAGTGTTCATTTAATAGTGCGGCGAGCGTATTCATGCTTTAAACTCCAAGGGTAAGTTACGCGAACCCGTTTTGCGCAAACGGAGCGTTCACGGGTCACAGCAAAGGCACGCGCGTAGCGAGCGGTGGGGGGGGCTGAGTGACGAGAACCAGACACCCCAACTCTCACCTGTGAGCAGCGTCAGCCAGTCGAGCTTGTGAGCCGCACGCAACCTGCCTGGTCCTGCTCCTCTCCCGCACAGCTCCGGCCTCTGCAACCACAGACTGGAAGAAAAAAAAAGCCGCATTTCTGATTGCGTTTAACCGAGAGCGTGTGGGGTTTTTTTTGTTGTCGGATTCTATCCAACTCGTAACGTTTTACTGCCGTGCGCGTGCTGGGTCACAGCGGCAAAGCCTCCGCGATAATTAAGGAGTTTTATCCAGAAATGTTTGATGTAACTAGTTGTTCCTGTACAGTATGCAGAGATGATTCTCATAATATTAAGACGTGACATGAATCCAATTCTGCTCTTGGTTCTTTCGGTAAAGTCACGTAGAAGGGAAACAATAAAATAATAAAAATATTAAACAATTATATTTTTATAAAACAATTAAATAAAATAAAAATCTAAAACAATTAGATTTTTCTTATTTTATTGTTTCCCTTCTACGTGACTTTACCGAAAGAACCAAGAATATGAATCCCTGCAGTCACGAAAGCTTTAAATCAAAATAAATCAAATTATTATTTATCACAGAACTGTACCTGTAGAGTCAAGGTTCAGCCCCGCAATTTCTTACTCGTGCCACTGCTGGTTACCGAGAGCTCCATGGTGGAAGCCATTGTGAACCTACTCTTCCACCATGTCCAGACCTATTGGATGTCCCGACTCTTTCTCACTCGCGTAAACTACCGGATCTCATAACTCCATCTCCGGCTGTTACCGATTTACCCACCACATCGCCGGGTGGCATATCTTCAGCTGGCATATGCCAGTAATCCAGCACACCGTGAAGGAAACGGTCGGTGGACAGCAGAGATTCGCGGCACTCCCTAACCCACTGGGCCGCGAGGTGGTAGTATATTGCAGTACAGCAAGTGGGTTCATCAATTTGTTTGCATCGGGCCTAGAAGTGATGTCCCCTCGGATACGCGGTGGGGTTTCTCCGGGTGTTACCGGACTCCTCTTTCAAGACACTAAACACTCGTTAAAAAGGAATCGGGCAAAACATCCCAGGGCAGGGTCCTCCTGGCAAACAGTCTTGGAACTCGGCAAGGCCTTCCTGAGTAAGTAAATGTTATTACAGGCAGTCCTCTACTTACAATGGAGATGCGTTACGACGACCCCATCGTAAGTCAAAAATATCGTAAGTCGAAGATGGCCTAGCCTACCCAGGAGTCTTAAAGAATAGTGATAATTTAGCAAAAGAGAGCAATTTACAGTACCGTACTGTATAAACTATATACTGTATGTATTTATTAATTGCATAACTGTATTGCACAGTAAAATGTAAAGTAAAAAAAAGGTAAATTTTTAGCCTACCGATATGAACCGCAATTTAATAGAAAGTTTATTCAGGAAACAATCCTATCTGCTATAAAAACTTTTAACATGCATTGAACGTATCGTATCGTGGAAACCTTAAAATTAAATCGCTAAAGCTACGTATCATACATGCATTGAACGTATCATATTGGACTGTACTCCGCAAGATTCTGTCCGTCGTCTGCACACTTTAACGATGTTAGGTTGTTGATGGCAATTTTGTCGTATCGCTATCGCCATCGTAAGATCGAAATATCGTAAGTCGGATCATCGTAACTCAGGGACTACCTGTATTCAACTTATTATCATGAGGTTTCCCAGGAGTGAAAGGCAATGGAGGGTCACTCGAAAAATGTAACTGACATTGCGTTTAAGTTTGTTGCCCTTTCCCCGCACCTTGATTCGCAAGGTTGCCTACGTAGGGTGCGAAATAAGTTCAACAAACATCGAACACACATTCCAGTGTTTAAAAATTAGCTGCAAATCACACGGTTGGGTTTACAAACATTAAAAATCGCCCCCCCTACTGCGAAACACATGACAAGCCATTTTGTTGAGCTATAATTTGTGGACAGGTGGCTTCTAAAGAAGAGCTCAATGGATCTAACTTGGCAAAATAAAAGTTTTTTGTTTTAAAAACCATGGCAGGATCCTCCTGAAAAAGAATCTCGCAACTCCGTGAGACGCTTCTGCAAGTTGCCACGACATAATTTTTTAACGATACGATATTAACTTTCATCGTGACGACTACCACGACGTCAGTTTCCCATTACGATTGCAAATGCGTTTGGCAAACTTTGTTCGTGCAAGATTTTCATTTTCTCGTGCCAAGTTGTTTCTGTTCCCATTGCTATTTCCGTCATTTGCTGTATTTCATTAGTTTTTCTCATTTTGGGTGAGCCGAGGTGTACGCCTGTCCTGGTCCCTAACGTTCTCACCCGGGTAAACAAAACATCTATTTCAACTGGACAAACATCGTCCTATCGCGATATATCGTAGAGGAAGTCTCACTGTTGAATTGCGGAACAGCATCGCCCCCTGGTGGTATATCCACACGACACAGAGCAGAGGTCGCAAACAGGTTTTGATTCCTTACCCGTACCCAGCCGTACCCGTTCCCTACCCGTACCCTACCCGAAATGAGTGACAAACGGTGACTCACCAGTGACTCACGGCCTACCCGTACCCGGCCGCACCAGGGTCGCAAACGGCTACCCGTACCTGGCCGGGTATGGGTAGCCCGGTATCGGGTAGGGTACGGGTATCGGGTACCCGATTGCGACCTCTGACACAGAGACAAATATACCCCCGCATCGCCTTGAACAGACCCCGTTGGAGCAAATGCTGTTTGCGAGCACCTATTAAAAGCGGTACTCCACATGAAACGGGTGGGAAACACCACGCCCGGTCGCCTTTATCTCTCCCAGGTACAAGTACTCGTTTAATGACCTCGGAGGAGACCCCAATGCCCCTTGTTCAGATATTCGTCAGCGAGGACATCTCTACCCCCCAAATTAAAGCGGCATGTTCATAATCACCTTCTCCAAAGCAACACTATTCTCCCGATTATAAAGACACGAATTTTTTTGCAAAAACGACGCCAACATTTGGGGTACATCTTTTGTACGTGTGTAGAAGTTCTTTCACGCCCGTACGTCGTAGCCGACCGTGCTAATTGAATTCGAACTCGGGGTGGCCATTTTTCTCGACGCCACGTGTTTTTTTTTACAGCACAGGCTTAGGTAGGGGGTCACAGGCCTGAGAAGGAAAAGATAAAGCAGACAAAGCCAACCTATCTTATTGGTTCTTTCGGTAAAGTCATGTAGAAGGGAAATAATAAAATAATAAAAATAAAACATAAAATACAATTCTCACGTTTCGGCCACAACGCAAGCAGCCGTCCTCAGGTAAAGAACAGGTCTGTCGAGAAGACAGAATCTGAACATTCAAACGCGTCTGAACATTAAGAACAGGTCTTTCCGACAGACCTGTTCTTCACCCGAGGACGGCTGCTTGCGTTGTGGCCGAAACGTCGTGAGAATTGTATTTCATTGTTTTATTTTTATTATTTTATTATTTCCCTTCTACGTGACTTTACCGAAAGAACCAAGAAGATGAATCCCTGCAGTCACGAAAGCTTTAAATCGAAAGCCAACCTACACACGTATCTCTTCACGTGAAACAAATATATTTTTCAAAAGCATACCTGTCAACCCATACGGCTTACCTGTATTCCTGTACAGGGTACATTTAGTTTTCAGCTCCAAAGGGCGTACAGCCGTTTCAATACGGGCAAAAAAATGTTGAGTCTGTTCGTGTTTCTCCCTTGTGATGGTACTTTGTAGGATTAACGTTGAGATTTATAAGTGGGCACGGGGTGACCAATAAGGTATGAACTGGTCTGTAATAAGATAAGGGGTTGGCAGGCATGCAAAGGTATTATTTACAAACACCACTGTGGTTATTGGGAGTGCATAATTCCAGAAGTTTCAGATTTTTTTGGACGCTAAACCGAACCATCAACGATGATCATCACCACAAAGTCGTCCTTGCTTGTGTTCAGGGCCAATGCCGTAATGTGTGCGACTAATGGGATGAGTAAAAAAACTTCGTATTTTTATGAGCATGGACAGATGATGGGAAAGGTGGATTCGTTCTGCCTTTACTGTATGGGGCTCACATTGTACTACTCCTGGTTCTGCAGTGAGTGTGGAGTTTGTTGAATGTTCTCCCCCAAGCTCTGCATAGGTTTGTCCTCCGTTCTCCATACCAAAGTGTAAAAACAACAACTACATAGCCAAAACATCGTCCCATTGCTAGCTGACAAAATCGCCACGGTGTCTCGATGTCAACTACCTCGCCTGGTATGTAGGGAAGTCGTGGGTACGATCCCGACCCTGACGCCTGCTGCTGTATATTTGGAGTTTGCGTGTCTCTCTCTCATCATCATCATGGTGGCTAGGAGATGTTAACTACCTCGCCTGGTGTGCAGGAGGTCGTGGGTACGATCCCGACCCTGACGCCTGCTGTATATTTGGAGTTTGCGTGTCTCTCTCTCTCTCATCATCATCACGGTGGCTAGGAGATGTTAACTACCTCGCCTGGTATACAGGAAGTCGTGGGTTCGATCCCGACCCTGACGCCTGCTGCTGCTGTATATTTGGAGTTTGTGGTGCCTCTCTGTCACCGTGGTCGCGTGGATTTTTTCCCCGGGTCCTCTCCGGTTTGTGCCCCTCCACATTTAAAATCATCATCATCACGCGTCCAAGAAGAGTGATTTGGCTGTTCTAAATGTCTACGCGATAAGCCACGAATTCGCTTAACTACCAATTATTGTGGGCCAGGTCACCGTCTGGCAAAAACAATATTGCTACATTATCTCAGTGGGCCTTACCTGGTAACATAGGAAAACATGTTTTGTGTACCTGCAATTTACTAAATTAGGATTACAGTACACACAAAGACAACAACAGCATCAGCAACAACATCACTGCGAAAACTTAAGGCACGGTGCCTTAAATAATAAACAAAAATAACGATTGTAAATGTGTTGCTGTGCTAGTAACGAATTGGCACGTCCCGTTAACGTGTCGGGTGGTGGCGAGTTTAACGACACAATTATACATTTACACGATCTTAGCCGCCCTCAAATAAACCCCCCTGTAGTATTGATACTACTACCTCCATGGAACCCGTTGAGTTAGGAGCGCATGGTGACGGCAGAACACGTGGTGACCACGAGGTGACCGCCACGTGGTTAATGAACCGAACCTGCACATCCCGTCCCAGGTCCCTCGCTCCACGTGGATGCCCCCCACTCCACTCGGTCCCCTTGTTGGGGGTGTTGTTGTTGGGGGTGTTGTTGGGGGTCCAAGATGCGTGGGGGTCCACGTGGTCCCGGAATCCAGCTGCTCCCAGCAGAGGGGTCTGGGGTGAGGGGTCTAGGGGTCCTGGTGAGGGGTCCGGGATGAGGGGTGAGGGGACTAGGGTGAGGGGTCTGGGGTGAGGGTCCTGGTGAGGGGTGAGGGGTCTAGGGTGAGGGGTGAGGGGTCTGGGGTGAGGGTCCTGGTGAGGGGTGAGGGGTCCTAGTGAGGGGTCCGGGGTGAGGGGTCCTGGTGAGGGGACTAGGGTGAGGGTCCTGGTGAGGGGACTAGGGTGAGGGGTCGAGAGTGAGGGTCCGGGGGGATGAGGGGGTCTGGAGCTAGAGCAGCGGGGTTGAGGGGTCCGGGGTGAGTGTCCTGGTGAGGGGTCTAGGATGAGGGGTCTGGGATGAGGGGTCTGGGATGAGGGGTCTAGGATGAGGGGTCTGGGATGAGGGGTCTGGGGTGAGGGGTCTGGGTTGAGGGGTCCGGGGTGAGGGTCCTGGTGAGGGGTCTAGGATGAGGGGTCTGGGATGAGGGGTCTGGGATGAGGGGTCTGGGATAAGGGGTCTAGGATGAGGGGTCTGGGATGAGGGGTCTGGGGTGAGGGGTCTGGGTTGAGGGGTCCGGGGTGAGGGGTCTGGGGTGAGGGGTCTGGGATGAGGGGTCTGGGATGAGGGGTCTGGGATGAGGGGTCTGGGGTGAGGGGTCTGGGATGAGGGGTCTGGGGCTAGAGGAGCCGGGTGAGGGGTCCAGGGTGAGGGTCCCGGTGATGGGAAGGGGATGAGAGGGGACCAGGGTGAGGGGACCGGGGTGATGGGAAGGGGGGATGAGAGGGGACCGGGCCGCTGTCTCCTCTGCGTGTGACGCAGCTTCAGCGCGGGTTCGCGTTTCCTCCATCGCCCGGGTCCGCCGCCTCCCCCCGCCGCCTCCTCCTCCCTCCCCCCTCCAAGCTGCTGTTTACACCGCCAATAACATCATCGTCTTTACCGTTGACGACAAGTAGTTGTTAATGTTGTTATTGTTATTATTATTACACAAGCTGCTGCTGCTGCTGCTGCGGGAGAGAGGCGGCGGCGGCGGCCGCGCCAACGCAGCGACACCCAGAGGCTGCTGGTGGTGGTGATGATGGGGGTGGTGGTGATGGGGGTGGGGTGGTGGTGATGGGGGTGGTTGGTGATGGGGGTGGTGATGATGGGGGTGGGGGTGGTGGTGATGGGGGTGGTGGTGATGGGGGTGGTGATGATGGGGGTGGTGGTGATGGGGGTGGTGATGATGGGGGTGGTGATGTTGGGGGTGGGGGTGGTCGGGGTGGTGGTGGGGTGGGGTGGTGATGTTGGTGGTGATGTTGGTGATGGGGGTGGTGATGGGGGTCGTGATGTTGGTGATGGGGGTGGTGATGGGAGGGAGGGGGGTGGTGATGGGAGGGAGGGGGGTGGTGATGGGGGTGATGTTGGTGATGGGGGTGGTGATGTGGGTGGTGATGTTGGTGATAGGGGTGGTGATGGGTGATTGGGTGGGGATGGAGGATGGCGATGAGTGGATGGCGATGGGGTGATAGTGTGAGCGCTATAGATTCAGATTTGGGTCTGTGAATTAATCCGCTTTCACGGGTCACTATGCGAGTCAAATTTATTTTCAGGGTTAAAATGCAACGTTTCTTTTAAATCTCGAGTAGCTGATACATATTTTACTGAACAACCTAATGACCAACATTGTATTTGGGGTTCGATTACAGATGCGTCATTTAATTAGCCAACCACCTCTCGACAGAGCCAATCGTCAAATGTGCTAAATGTTGAAAGGTCCAACAATTTTAACAAATTTTTGTCCGACGTTTCGCTGGAGATCACACCCATCATCATCAGGCGTGAAATTTTTTCCTGCTGTGGGGTCATTCAGCAGATGCCGATATCGGAAAAGCCTTGCAAGATGAACCACTTTGATAATCGAGAGGTTATTGATCAGTGCAATAAGGTGATTATATTCTATCGGTAATTGTATTAAGGCGTGCTATTGTGTTCGCAATGAATCGGGCGTATTAATGCTCCAGTGGCCCTACTTTAGCGTTAAGTATTATACCTACACGGCGACATTACAGCTACACGATCTAACCCAAAATAAACGTAATTGTGAGTTAATGTTGGGGTCGTGAAAGCCTACATATGTATATCAACAAAAACGTACAATCCTTAATCTGTGGGGTAGTTATGCATATTCAGCTCCTCTGAGATACTGGGCGCAAACTGGTCCTAACAAACACGAGAACATCATGGGACCTCCTTTGCCAGTACCAAAATATACTAATAGGGGTTTCCCCCTTTTTCTGGCAACAAAACTGACACCTTTTGCAAGGAATCATGTTTACATTAACCACAATACTTGCAGTCAAATGCAAACAAAAAACAATACTCTGATAATGTATGCATTGTCCTTGAAACTGATTGGTCCACACCAGAGACAGCTTTCTTTAGAGCAAAAGGTGTCAGTTTTGTTGCCAGAAAAAAGGGGAAAATACCCTATTAGTAAACACGAGAACGTTTCCTAATGTGAGCGTTTTACAAAGATTGTTAAATCGTTCCTCCAAAATAAATGAGAACTGCTTGGTAGTATTTCGATTTAAAGCTTTCGTGACTGCAGGGATTCATCTTCTTGGTTCTTTC